>NC_092127.1:112214278-113440356 GCF_043159975.1 Macaca nemestrina | reverse complement strand
CTCAAGAAGCCTTTCGCTAAGACAGTTTTTGTGGAATTGGCAAAGTGATATTTGGAAGCCCATAGACGGCTATGGTGAAAAAGGAAATATCGTCAGATGAAATCTGGAAAGAAGCTTTCTGAGAAACAGCATAGTGTTCTGTTAATTCATCTCACAGAGTTACATCTGTATTTCGTGGATCTCTTTGCTAGCCTTATTTTTCTGGAATCTGAGAACAGATATTTCGGATCCCTTTGAAGACTATAGGGCCAAAGGAAATATCCTCCGATAACAAAGAGAAAGAAGCTTTCTGATAAACTTCTTTGTGTTCTGTGAAATCCTCTCACAGAGTTACAGCTTTCCCCTCAAGAAGCCTTTCGCTAAGACAGTTCTTCTGGAATTGGCAAAGTGATATTTTGAAGCCCTTAGAGGGCTATGGTGAAAAAGGAAATATCCTCAGATGAAATCTGGAAAGAAGCTTTCTGAGAAACTGCTTAGTGTTCTGTTAATTCATCTCACAGAGTTACATCTGTATTTCATGGATCTCTTTGCTAGCCTTATTTCTGTGGAATCTGAGAACAGATATTCCGGATCCCTTTGAAGACTATAGGGCCAAAGGAAATATCCTCCGATAACAAAGAGAAAGAAGCTTTCTGAGAAACTTCTTTGTGTTCTGTGAAATCATCTCACAGAGTTACAGCTTTCCCCTCAAGAAGCCTTTCGCTAAGACAGTTCTTGTGGAATTGGCAAAGTGATATTTGGAAGCACATAGAGGGCTATGGTGAAAAAGGAAATATCCTCAGATGAAATCTGGAAGGAAGCTTTCTGAGAAACAGCTTAGTGTTCTTTTAATTCATCTCACAGAGTTACATCTGTATTTCGTGGATCTCTTTGCTAGCCTTATGTTTCTGGAATGTGAGGACAGATATTTCGGATCCCTTTGAAGACTATAGGGCCAAAGGAAATATCCTCCGATAACAAAGAGAAAGAAGCTTTCTGAGAAACTTCTTTGTGTTCTGTGAAATCATCTCACAGAGTTACAGCTTTCCCCTCAAGAAGCCTTTCGCTAAGACAGTTCTTGTGGAATTGGCAAAGTGATATTTTGAAGCCCATAGAGGGCTATGGTGAAAAAGGAAATATCCTCAGATGAAATCTGGAAAGAAGATTTCTGAGAAACTGCTTAGTGTTCTGTTAATTCATCTCACAGAGTTACATTTGTATTTCGTGGATCTCTTTGCTAGCCTTATTTCTGTGGAATCTGAGAACAGATATTCCGGATCCCTTTGAAGACTATAGGGCCAAAGGAAATATCCTCCGACAAGAAAGAGAAAGAAGCTTTCTGAGAAACTTCTTTGTGTTCTGTGAAATCATCTCACTGAGTTACAGCTTTCCCCTCAAGAAGCCTTTCGCTAAGACAGTTCTTGTGGAATTGGCAACGTGATATTTGGAAGCACATAGAGGGCTATGGTGAAAAAGGAAATATCCTCAGATGAAATCTGGAAAGAAGCTTTCTGAGAAACTGCTTAGTGTTCTGTTAATTCATCTCACAGAGTTACATCTGTATTTCGTGGATCTCTTTGCTAGCCTTATTTCTGTGGAATCTGAGAACAGATATTCCGGATCCCTTTGAAGACTGTAGGGCCAAGGGAAATATCCTCCTATAACAAAGAGTAAGAAGCTTTCTGAGAAACTTCTTTGTGTTCTGTGAAATCATCTCACAGAGTTACAGCTTTCCCCTCAAGAAGACTTTCGCTAAGACAGTTCTTGTGGAATTGGCAAAGTGATATTTGGAAGCCCATAGAGGGTTATGGTGAAAAAGGAAATATCCTCAGATGAAATCTGGAAAGAAGCTTTCTGAGAAACTGCTTAGTGTTCTGTTAATTCATCTCACAGAGTTACATTTGTATTTCGTGGATCTCTTTGCTAGCCTTATTTCTGTGGAATCTGAGAACAGATATTCCGGATCCCTTTGAAGACTATAGGGCCAAAGGAAATATCCTCCGATAACAAAGAGAAAGAAGCTTTCTGAGAAACTTCTTTGTGTTCTGTGAAATCATCTCACAGAGTTACAGCTTTCCCCTCAAGAAGCCTTTCGCTAAGACAGTTCTTGTGGAATTGGCAAAGTGATATTTGGAAGCCCATAGAGGGCTATGGTGAAAACGGAAATATCCTCAGATGAATTCTAGAAAGAAGATTTCTGAGAAACTGCTTAGTGTTCTGTTAATTCAACTCACAGAGTTACATCTGTATTTCGTGGATCTCTTTGCTAGCCTTATTTCTCTGGAATCTGAGAACAGATATTTCGGATCCCTTTGAAGACTATAGGGCCAAAGAAAATATCCTCCGATAACAAAGAGAAAGAAGCTTTCTGAGAAACTTCTTTGTGTTCTGTGAAATCATCTCACAGAGTTACAGCTTTCCCCTAAAGAAGCCTTTCGCTAAGACAGTTCTTGTGGAATTGGCAAAGTGATATTTGGAAGCCCATAGAGGGCTATGGTGAAAAAGGAAATATCCTCAGATGAAATCTGGAAAGAAGCTTTCTGAGAAACCGCTTAGTGTTCTGTTAATTCATCTCACAGAGTTACATCTGTATTTCGTGGATCTCTTTGCTAGCCTTATGTTTCTGGAATCTGAGAACAGATATTTCGGATCCCTTTGAAGACTATAGGGCCAAAGGAAATATCCTCCGATAACAAAGAGAAAGAAGCTTTCTGAGAAACTTCTTTGTGTTCTGTAAAATCATCTCACAGAGTTACAGCTTTCCCCTCAAGAAGCCTTTCCCTAAGACAGCTCTTGTGGAATGGGCAAAGTGATATTTTGAAGCCCTTAGAGGGCTATGGTGAAAAAGGAAATATCCTCAGATGAAATCTGGAAAGAAGCTTTCTGAGAAACCGCTTAGTGTTCTGTTAATTCATCTCACAGAGTTACATCTGTATTTCGTGGATCTCTTTGCTAGCCTTATTTCTGTGGAATCTGAGAACAGATATACCGGATCCCTTTGAAGACTATAAGGCCAAAGGAAATATCCTCCGATAACAAAGAGAAAGAAACTTTCTGAGAAACTTCTTTGTGTTCTGTGAAATCATCTCGCAGAGTTACAGCTTTCCCCTCAAGAAGCCTTTCGCTAAGACAGTTCTTGTGGAATTGGCAAAGTGATATTTGGAAGCCCATAGAGGGTTATGTTGAAAAAGGAAATATCCTCAGATGAAATCTGGAAAGAATCTTTCTGAGAAACTGCTTAGTGTTCTGTTAATTCATCTCACAGAGTTACATTTGTATTTCGTGGATCTCTTTGCTAGCCTTATTTCTGTGGATTCTGAGAACAGATATTCCGGATCCCTTTGAAGACTATAGGGCCAAAGGAAATATCCTGCGATAACAAAGAGAAAGAAGCTTTCTGAGAAACTGCTTTGTGTTCTGTGAAATCATCTCTCAGAGTTACAGCTTTCCCCTCAAGAAGCCTTTCGCTAAGACAGTTCTTGTGGAATTGGCAAAGTGATATTTTGAAGCCCTTAGAGGGCTATGGTGAAAAAGGAAATATCCTCAGATGAAATCTGGAAAGAAGCTTTCTGAGAAACCGCTTAGTGTTCTGTTAATTCATCTCACAGAGTTACATCTGTATTTCGTGGATCTCTTTGCTAACCTTATTTTTCTGGAATATGAGAAAAGATATTTCGGATCCCTTTGAAGACTATAGGGCCAAAGGAAATATCCTGCGATAACAAAGAGAAAGAAGCTTTCTGAGAAACTTCTTTGTGTTCTGTGAAATCATCTCACAGAGTTACAGCTTTCCCCTCAATAAGCCTTTCGCTAAGACAGTCCTTGTGGAATTGGCAAAGTGATATTTGGAAGCCTATAGAGGGCTATGGTGAAAAAGGAAATATCCTGAGATGAAATCTGGAAAGAAGCTTTCTGAGAAACCGCTTACTGTTCTGTTAATTCATCTCACAGAGTTACATCTTTACTTCGTGGATCTCTTTGCTAGCCTTTTGTTTCTGGAATCTGAGAACAGATATTTCGGATCCCTTTGAAGACTATAGGGCCAAAGGAAATATCCTCCGATAACAAAGAGAAAGAAGCTTTCTGAGAAACTTCTTTGTGTTCTGTGAAATCATCTCACAGAGTTACAGCTTTCCCCTCAAGAAGCCTTTCGCTAAGACAGTTCTTGTGGAATTGGCAAAGTGATATTTGGAAGCCCATAGAGGGCTATGGTGAAAAAGGAAATATCCTCAGATGAAATCTGGAAAGAAGCTTTCTGAGAAACTGCTTAGTGTTCTGTTAATTCATCTCACAGAGTTACATTTGTATTTCGTGGATCTCTTTGCTAGCCTTATTTCTGTGGAATCTGAGAACAGATATTCCGGATCCCTTTGAAGACTATAGGGCCAAAGGAAATATCCTCAGATAACAAAGAGAAAGAAGTTTTCTGAGAAACTTCTTTGTGTTCTGTGAAATCATCTCACAGAGTTACAGCTTTCCCCTCAAGAAGCCTTTCGCTAAAACAGTTCTTGTGGAATTGGCAACGTGATATTTGGAAGCACATAGAGGGCTATGGTGAAAAAGGAAATATCCTCAGATGAAATCTGGAAAGAAGCTTTCTGAGAAACTGCTTAGTGTTCTGTTAATTCATCTCACAGAGTTACATCTGTATTTCGTGGATCTCTTTGCTAGCCTTATTTCTGTGGAATCTGAGAACAGATATTCCAGATCCCTTTGAAGACTATAGGGCCAAAGGAAATATCCTCCAATAACAAAGAGAAAGAAGCTTTCTGAGAAACTTCTTTGTGTTCTGTGAAATCATCTCACAGAGTTACAGCTTTCCCCTCAAGAAGCCTTCGCTAAGACAGTTCTTGTGGAATTGGCAAAGTGATACTTGGAAGCCCATAGAGGGCTATGGTGAAAAAGGAAATATCGTCAGATGAAATCTGGAAAGAAGCTTTCTGAGAAACAGCTTAGTGTTCTGTTAATTCATCTCACAGAGTTACATCTGTATGTCGTGGATCTCTTTGCTAGCCTTATTTTTCTGGAATCTGAGAACAGATATTTCGGATCCCTTTGAAGACTATAGGGCCAAAGGAAATATCCTCCGATAACAAAGAGAAAGAATCTTTCTGAGAAACTTCTTTGTGTTCTGTGAAATCCTCTCACAGAGTTACAGCTTTCCCCTCAAGAAGCCTTTCGCTAAGACAGTTCTTGTGGAATAGGCAAAGTGATATTTTGAAGCCCTTAGAGGGCTATGGTGAAAAAGGAAATATCCTCAGATGAAATCTGGAAAGAAGCTTTCTGAGAAACTGCTTAGTGTTCTGTTAATTCATCTCACAGAGTTACATCTGTATTTCATGGATCTCTTTGCTAGCCTTATTTCTGTGGAATCTGAGAACAGATATTCCGGATCCCTTTGAAGACTATAGGGCCAAAGGAAATATCCTCAGATAACAAAGAGAAAGAAGCTTTCTGAGAAACTTCTTTGTGTTCTGTGAAATCATCTCACAGAGTTACAGCTTTCCCCTCAAGAAGCCTTTCGCTAAGACAGTTCTTGTGGAATTGGCAAAGTGATATTTGGAAGCACATAGAGGGCTATGGTGAAAAAGGAAATATCCTCAGATGAAATCTGGAAAGAAGATTTCTGAAAAACTGCTTAGTGTTCTCTTAATTCATCTCACAGAGTTACATCTGTATTTCGTGGATCTCTTTGCTAGCCTTATTTCTGTGGAATCTGAGAACAGATATTTCGGATCCCTTTGAAGACTATAGGGCCAAAGGAAATATCCTCCGATAACAAAGAGAAAGAAGCTTTCTGAGAAACTTCTTTGTGTTCTGTGGAATCATCTCACAGAATTACAGCTTTCCCCTCAAGAAGACTTTCGCTAAGACAGTTTTTGTGGAATTGGCAAAGTGATATTTGGAAGCCCTTAGAGGGCTATGGTGAAAAAGGAAATATCCTCAGATGAAATCTGGAAAGAAGCTTTCTGAGAAACTGCTTAGTGTTCTGCTAATTCAACTCACAGAGTTACATCTGTATTTCGTGGATCTCTTTGCTAGCCTTATTTCTGTGGAATCTGAGAACAGATATTCCGGATCCCTTTGAAGACTATAGGGCCAAAGGAAATATCCTCCGATAACAAAGAGAAAGAAGCTTTCTGAGAAACTTCTTTGTGTTCTGTGAAATCGTCTCACAGAGTTACAGCTTTCCCCTCAAGAAGCCTTTCGCTAAGACATTTCTTGTGGAATTGGCAAAGTGATATTTTGAAGCCCTTAGAGGGCTATGGTGAAAAAGGAAATATCCTCAGATGAAATCTGGAAAGAAGCTTTCTGAGAAACCGCTTAGTGTTCTGTTAATTCATCTCACAGAGTTACATCTGTATTTCGTGGATCTCTTTGCTAGCCTTATTTTTCTGGAATCTGAGAAAAGATATTTCGGATCCCTTTGAAGACTATAGAGCCAAAGGAAATATCCTCCGATAACAAAGAGAAAGAAGCTTTCTGAGAAACTTCTTTGTGTTCTGTGAAATCATCTCACAGAGTTACAGCTTTCCCCTCAAGAAGCCTTTCGCTAAGACAGTTCTTGTGGAATTGGCAAAGTGATATTTGGAAGCCCATAGAGGGCTATGGTGAAAAAGGAAATATCGTCAGATGAAATCTGGAAAGAAGCTTTCTGAGAAACAGCATAGTGTTCTGTTAATTCATCTCACAGAGTTACATCTGTATTTCGTGGATCTCTTTGCTAGCCTTATTTTTCTGGAATCTGAGAACAGATATTTCCGATCCCTTTGAAGACTATAGGGCCAAAGGAAATATCCTCCGATAACAAAGAGAAAGAAGCTTTCTGATAAACTTCTTTGTGTTCTGTGAAATCCTCTCACAGAGTTACAGCTTTCCCCTCAAGAAGCCTTTCGCTAAGACAGTTCTTCTGGAATTGGCAAAGTGATATTTTGAAGCCCTTAGAGGGCTATGGTGAAAAAGGAAATATCCTCAGATGAAATCTGGAAAGAAGCTTTCTGAGAAACTGCTTAGTGTTCTGTTAATTCATCTCACAGAGTTACATCTGTATTTCATGGATCTCTTTGCTAGCCTTATTTCTGTGGAATCTGAGAACAGATATTCCGGATCCCTTTGAAGACTATAGGGCCAAAGGAAATATCCTCCGATAACAAAGAGAAAGAAGCTTTCTGAGAAACTTCTTTGTGTTCTGTGAAATCATCTCACAGAGTTACAGCTTTCCCCTCAAGAAGCCTTTCGCTAAGACAGTTCTTGTGGAATTGGCAAAGTGATATTTGGAAGCACATAGAGGGCTATGGTGAAAAAGGAAATATCCTCAGATGAAATCTGGAAGGAAGCTTTCTGAGAAACAGCTTAGTGTTCTTTTAATTCATCTCACAGAGTTACATCTGTATTTCGTGGATCTCTTTGCTAGCCTTATGTTTCTGGAATGTGAGGACAGATATTTCGGATCCCTTTGAAGACTATAGGGCCAAAGGAAATATCCTCCGATAACAAAGAGAAAGAAGCTTTCTGAGAAACTTCTTTGTGTTCTGTGAAATCATCTCACAGAGTTACAGCTTTCCCCTCAAGAAGCCTTTCGCTAAGACAGTTCTTGTGGAATTGGCAAAGTGATATTTGGAAGCCCATAGATGGCTATGGTGAAAAAGGAAATATCGTCAGATGAAATCTGGAAAGAAGCTTTCTGAGAAACAGCATAGTGTTCTGTTAATTCATCTCACAGAGTTACATCTGTATTTCGTGGATGTCTTTGCTAGCCTTATTTTTCTGGAATCTGAGAACAGATATTTCGGATCCCTTTGAAGACTATAGGGCCAAAGGAAATATCCTCCGATAACAAAGAGAAAGAAGCTTTCTGATAAACTTCTTTGTGTTCTGTGAAATCCTCTCACAGAGTTACAGCTTTCCCCTCAAGAAGCCTTTCGCTAAGACAGTTCTTCTGGAATTGGCAAAGTGATATTTTGAAGCCCTTAGAGGGCTATGGTGAAAAAGGAAATATCCTCAGATGAAATCTGGAAAGAAGCTTTCTGAGAAACTGCTTAGTGTTCTGTTAATTCATCTCACAGAGTTACATCTGTATTTCATGGATCTCTTTGCTAGCCTTATTTCTGTGGAATCTGAGAACAGATATTCCGGATCCCTTTGAAGACTATAGGGCCAAAGGAAATATCCTCCGATAACAAAGAGAAAGAAGCTTTCTGAGAAACTTCTTTGTGTTCTGTGAAATCATCTCACAGAGTTACAGCTTTCCCCTCAAGAAGCCTTTCGCTAAGACAGTTCTTGTGGAATTGGCAAAGTGATATTTGGAAGCACATAGAGGGCTATGGTGAAAAAGGAAATATCCTCAGATGAAATCTGGAAGGAAGCTTTCTGAGAAACAGCTTAGTGTTCTTTTAATTCATCTCACAGAGTTACATCTGTATTTCGTGGATCTCTTTGCTAGCCTTATGTTTCTGGAATGTGAGGACAGATATTTCGGATCCCTTTGAAGACTATAGGGCCAAAGGAAATATCCTCCGATAACAAAGAGAAAGAAGCTTTCTGAGAAACTTCTTTGTGTTCTGTGAAATCATCTCACAGAGTTACAGCTTTCCCCTCAAGAAGCCTTTCGCTAAGACAGTTCTTGTGGAATTGGCAAAGTGATATTTTGAAGCCCATAGAGGGCTATGGTGAAAAAGGAAATATCCTCAGATGAAATCTGGAAAGAAGATTTCTGAGAAACTGCTTAGTGTTCTGTTAATTCATCTCACAGAGTTACATTTGTATTTCGTGGATCTCTTTGCTAGCCTTATTTCTGTGGAATCTGAGAACAGATATTCCGGATCCCTTTGAAGACTATAGGGCCAAAGGAAATATCCTCCGATAAGAAAGAGAAAGAAGCTTTCTGAGAAACTTCTTTGTGTTCTGTGAAATCATCTCACAGAATTACAGCTTTCCCCTCAAGAAGCCTTTCGCTAAGACAGTTCTTGTGGAATTGGCAACGTGATATTTGGAAGCACATAGAGGGCTATGGTGAAAAAGGAAATATCCTCAGATGAAATCTGGAAAGAAGCTTTCTGAGAAACTGCTTAGTGTTCTGTTAATTCATCTCACAGAGTTACATCTGTATTTCGTGGATCTCTTTGCTAGCCTTATTTCTGTGGAATCTGAGAACAGATATTCCGGATCCCTTTGAAGACTGTAGGGCCAAGGGAAATATCCTCCTATAACAAAGAGTAAGAAGCTTTCTGAGAAACTTCTTTGTGTTCTGTGAAATCATCTCACAGAGTTACAGCTTTCCCCTCAAGAAGACTTTCGCTAAGACAGTTCTTGTGGAATTGGCAAAGTGATATTTGGAAGCCCATAGAGGGTTATGGTGAAAAAGGAAATATCCTCAGATGAAATCTGGAAAGAAGCTTTCTGAGAAACTGCTTAGTGTTCTGTTAATTCATCTCACAGAGTTACATTTGTATTTCGTGGATCTCTTTGCTAGCCTTATTTCTGTGGAATCTGAGAACAGATATTCCGGATCCCTTTGAAGACTATAGGGCCAAAGGAAATATCCTCCGATAACAAAGAGAAAGAAGCTTTCTGAGAAACTTCTTTGTGTTCTGTGAAATCATCTCACAGAGTTACAGCTTTCCCCTCAAGAAGCCTTTCGCTAAGACAGTTCTTGTGGAATTGGCAAAGTGATATTTGGAAGCCCATAGAGGGCTATGGTGAAAACGGAAATATCCTCAGATGAATTCTAGAAAGAAGATTTCTGAGAAACTGCTTAGTGTTCTGTTAATTCATCTCACAGAGTTACATCTGTATTTCGTGGATCTCTTTGCTAGCCTTATTTCTCTGGAATCTGAGAACAGATATTTCGGATCCCTTTGAAGACTATAGGGCCAAAGAAAATATCCTCCGATAACAAAGAGAAAGAAGCTTTCTGAGAAACTTCTTTGTGTTCTGTGAAATCATCTCACAGAGTTATAGCTTTCCCCTAAAGAAGCCTTTCGCTAAGACAGTTCTTGTGGAATTGGCAAAGTGATATTTGGAAGCCCATAGAGGGCTATGGTGAAAAAGGAAATATCCTCAGATGAAATCTGGAAAGAAGCTTTCTGAGAAACCGCTTAGTGTTCTGTTAATTCATCTCACAGAGTTACATCTGTATTTCGTGGATCTCTTTGCTAGCCTTATGTTTCTGGAATCTGAGAACAGATATTTCGGATCCCTTTGAAGACTATAGGGCCAAAGGAAATATCCTCCGATAACAAAGAGAAAGAAGCTTTCTGAGAAACTTCTTTGTGTTCTGTAAAATCATCTCACAGAGTTACAGCTTTCCCCTCAAGAAGCCTTTCCCTAAGACAGTTCTTGTGGAATGGGCAAAGTGATATTTTGAAGCCCTTAGAGGGCTATGGTGAAAAAGGAAATATCCTCAGATGAAATCTGGAAAGAAGCTTTCTGAGAAACCGCTTAGTGTTCTGTTAATTCATCTCACAGAGTTACATCTGTATTTCGTGGATCTCTTTGCTAGCCTTATTTCTGTGGAATCTGAGAACAGATATACCGGATCCCTTTGAAGACTATAAGGCCAAAGGAAATATCCTCCGATAACAAAGAGAAAGAAACTTTCTGAGAAACTTCTTTGTGTTCTGTGAAATCATCTCGCAGAGTTACAGCTTTCCCCTCAAGAAGCCTTTCGCTAAGACAGTTCTTGTGGAATTGGCAAAGTGATATTTGGAAGCCCATAGAGGGTTATGGTGAAAAAGGAAATATCCTCAGATGAAATCTGGAAAGAATCTTTCTGAGAAACTGCTTAGTGTTCTGTTAATTCATCTCACAGAGTTACATTTGTATTTCGTGGATCTCTTTGCTAGCCTTATTTCTGTGGATTCTGAGAACAGATATTCCGGATCCCTTTGAAGACTATAGGGCCAAAGGAAATATCCTGCGATAACAAAGAGAAAGAAGCTTTCTGAGAAACTACTTTGTGTTCTGTGAAATCATCTCTCAGAGTTACAGCTTTCCCCTCAAGAAGCCTTTCGCTAAGACAGTTCTTGTGGAATTGGCAAAGTGATATTTTGAAGCCCTTAGAGGGCTATGGTGAAAAAGGAAATATCCTCAGATGAAATCTGGAAAGAAGCTTTCTGAGAAACCGCTTAGTGTTCTGTTAATTCATCTCACAGAGTTACATCTGTATTTCGTGGATCTCTTTGCTAACCTTATTTTTCTGGAATATGAGAAAAGATATTTCGGATCCCTTTGAAGACTATAGGGCCAAAGGAAATATCCTGCGATAACAAAGAGAAAGAAGCTTTCTGAGAAACTTCTTTGTGTTCTGTGAAATCATCTCACAGAGTTACAGCTTTCCCCTCAAGAAGCCTTTCGCTAAGACAGTCCTTGTGGAATTGGCAAAGTGATATTTGGAAGCCTATAGAGGGCTATGGTGAAAAAGGAAATATCCTGAGATGAAATCTGGAAAGAAGCTTTCTGAGAAACCGCTTACTGTTCTGTTAATTCATCTCACAGAGTTACATCTTTACTTCGTGGATCTCTTTGCTAGCCTTTTGTTTCTGGAATCTGAGAACAGATATTTCGGATCCCTTTGAAGACTATAGGGCCAAAGGAAATATCCTCCGATAACAAAGAGAAAGAAGCTTTCTGAGAAACTTCTTTGTGTTCTGTAAAATCATCTCACAGAGTTACAGCTTTCCCCTCAAGAAGCCTTTCGCTAAGACAGTTCTTGTGGAATTGGCAAAGTGATATTTGGAAGCCCATAGAGGGCTATGGTGAAAAAGGAAATATCCTCAGATGAAATCTGGAAAGAAGCTTTCTGAGAAACTGCTTAGTGTTCTGTTAATTCATCTCACAGAGTTACATTTGTATTTCGTGGATCTCTTTGCTAGCCTTATTTCTGTGGAATCTGAGAACAGATATTCCGGATCCCTTTGAAGACTATAGGGCCAAAGGAAATATCCTCAGATAACAAAGAGAAAGAAGTTTTCTGAGAAACTTCTTTGTGTTCTGTGAAATCATCTCACAGAGTTACAGCTTTCCCCTCAAGAAGCCTTTCGCTAAAACAGTTCTTGTGGAATTGGCAACGTGATATTTGGAAGCACATAGAGGTCTATGGTGAAAAAGGAAATATCCTCAGATGAAATCTGGAAAGAAGCTTTCTGAGAAACTGCTTAGTGTTCTGTTAATTCATCTCACAGAGTTACATCTGTATTTCGTGGATCTCTTTGCTAGCCTTATTTCTGTGGAATCTGAGAACAGATATTCCAGATCCCTTTGAAGATTATAGGGCCAAAGGAAATATCCTCCGATAACAAAGAGAAAGAAGCTTTCTGAGAAACTTCTTTGTGTTCTGTGAAATCATCTCACAGAGTTACAGCTTTCCCCTCAAGAAGCCTTCTCTAAGACAGTTCTTGTGGAATTGGCAAAGTGATATTTGGAAGCCCATAGAGGGCTATGGTGAAAAAGGAAATATCGTCAGATGAAATCTGGAAAGAAGCTTTCTGAGAAACAGCTTAGTGTTCTGTTAATTCATCTCACAGAGTTACATCTGTATGTCGTGGATCTCTTTGCTAGCCTTATTTTTCTGGAATCTGAGAACAGATATTTCGGATCCCTTTGAAGACTACAGGGCCAAAGGAAATATCCTCCGATAACAAAGAGAAAGAATCTTTCTGAGAAACTTCTTTGTGTTCTGTGAAATCCTCTCACAGAGTTACAGCTTTCCCCTCAAGAAGCCTTTCGCTAAGACAGTTCTTGTGGAATTGGCAAAGTGATATTTTGAAGCCCTTAGAGGGCTATGGTGAAAAAGGAAATATCCTCAGATGAAATCTGGAAAGAAGCTTTCTGAGAAACTGCTTAGTGTTCTGTTAATTCATCTCACAGAGTTACATCTGTATTTCATGGATCTCTTTGCTAGCCTTATTTCTGTGGAATCTGAGAACAGATATTCCGGATCCCTTTGAAGACTATAGGGCCAAAGGAAATATCCTCAGATAACAAAGAGAAAGAAGCTTTCTGAGAAACTTCTTTGTGTTCTGTGAAATCATCTCACAGAGTTACAGCTTTCCCCTCAAGAAGCCTTTCGCTAAGACAGTTCTTGTGGAATTGGCAAAGTGATATTTGGAAGCACATAGAGGGCTATGGTGAAAAAGGAAATATCCTCAGATGAAATCTGGAAGGAAGCTTTCTGAGAAACAGCTTAGTGTTCTTTTAATTCATCTCACAGAGTTACATCTGTATTTCGTGGATCTCTTTGCTAGCCTTATGTTTCTGGAATGTGAGGACAGATATTTCGGATCCCTTTGAAGACTATAGGGCCAAAGGAAATATCCTCCGATAACAAAGAGAAAGAAGCTTTCTGAGAAACTTCTTTGTGTTCGGTGAAATCATCTCACAGAGTTACAGCTTTCCCCTCAAGAAGCCTTTCGCTAAGACAGTTCTTGTGGAATTGGCAAAGTGATATTTGGAAGCCCATAGAGAGCTATGGTGAAAAAGGAAATATCCTCAGATGAAATCTGGAAAGAAGATTTCTGAGAAACTGCTTCGTGTTCTCTTAATTCATCTCACAGAGTTACATCTGTATTTCGTGGATCTCTTTGCTAGCCTTATTTCTGTGGAATCTGAGAACAGATATTTCGGATCCCTTTGAAGACTATAGGGCCAAAGGAAATATCCTCCGATAACAAAGAGAAAGAAGCTTTCTGAGAAACTTCTTTGTGTTCTGTGAAATCATCTCACAGAGTTACAGCTTTCCCCTCAAGAAGCCTTTCGCTAAGACAGTTCTTGTGGAATTGGCAAAGTGATATTTGGAAGCCCTAAGAGGGCTATGGTGAAAAAGGAAATATCCTCAGATGAAATCTGGAAAGAAGTTTTCTGAGAAACTGCTTAGTGTTCTGCTAATTCAACTCACAGAGTTACATCTGTATTTCGTGGATCTCTTTGCTAGCCTTATTTCTGTGGAATCTGAGAACAGATATTCCGGATCCCTTTGAAGACTATAGGGCCAAAGGAAATATCCTCCGATAACAAAGAGAAAGAAGCTTTCTGAGAAACTTCTTTGTGTTCTGTGAAATCGTCTCACAGAGTTACAGCTTTCCCCTCAAGAAGCCTTTCGCTAAGACAGTTCTTGTGGAAATGGCAAAGTGATATTTTGAAGCCCTTAGAGGGCTATGGTGAAAAAGGAAATATCCTCAGATGAAATCTGGAAAGAAGCTTTCTGAGAAACCGCTTAGTGTTCTGTTAATTCATGTCACAGAGTTACATCTGTATTTCGTGGATCTCTTTGCTAGCCTTATTTTTCTGGAATCTGAGAAAAGATATTTCGGATCCCTTTGAAGACTATAGAGCCAAAGGAAATATCCTCCGATAACAAAGAGAAAGAAGCTTTCTGAGAAACTTCTTTGTGTTCTGTGAAATCATCTCACAGAGTTACAGCTTTCCCCTCAAGAAGCCTTTCGCTAAGACAGTTCTTGTGGAATTGGCAAAGTGATATTTGGAAGCCCATAGAGGGCTATGGTGAAAAAGGAAATATCGTCAGATGAAATCTGGAAAGAAGCTTTCTGAGAAACAGCTTAGTGTTCTGTTAATTCATCTCACAGAGTTACATCTGTATTTCATGGATCTCTTTGCTAGACTTATTTCTGTGGAATCTGAGAACAGATATTCCAGATCCCTTTGAAGACTATAGGGCCAAAGGAAATATCCTCCGATAACAAAGAGAAAGAAGCTTTCTGAGAAACTTCTTTGTGTTCTGTGAAATCATCTCACAGAGTATCAGCTTTCCCCTCAAGAAGCCTTTCGCTAAGACAGTTCTTGTGGAATTGGCAAAGTGATATTTGGAAGCACCTAGAGGGCTATGGTGAAAAAGGAAATATCCTCAGATGAAATCTGGAAGGAAGCTTTCTGAGAAACAGCTTAGTGTTCTTTTAATTCATCTCACAGAGTTACATCTGTATTTCGTGGATCTCTTTGCTAGCCTTATGTTTCTGGAATGTGAGGACAGATATTTCGGATCCCTTTGAAGACTATAGGGCCAAAGGAAATATCCTCCGATAACAAAGAGAAAGAAGCTTTCTGAGAAACTTCTTTGTGTTCGGTGAAATCATCTCACAGAGTTACAGCTTTCCCCTCAAGAAGCCTTTCGCTAAGACAGTTCTTGTGGAATTGGCAAAGTGATATTTGGAAGCCCATAGAGAGCTATGGTGAAAAAGGAAATATCCTCAGATGAAATCTGGAAAGAAGATTTCTGAGAAACTGCTTCGTGTTCTCTTAATTCATCTCACAGAGTTACATCTGTATTTCGTGGATCTCTTTGCTAGCCTTATTTCTGTGGAATCTGAGAACAGATATTTCGGATCCCTTTGAAGACTATAGGGCCAAAGGAAATATCCTCCGATAACAAAGAGAAAGAAGCTTTCTGAGAAACTTCTTTGTGTTCTGTGAAATCATCTCACAGAGTTACAGCTTTCCCCTCAAGAAGACTTTCGCTAAGACAGTTCTTGTGGAATTGGCAAAGTGATATTTGGAAGCCCTAAGAGGGCTATGGTGAAAAAGGAAATATCCTCAGATGAAATCTGGCAAGAAGCTTTCTGAGAAACTGCTTAGTGTTCTGCTAATTCAACTCACAGAGTTACATCTGTATTTCGTGGATCTCTTTGCTAGCCTTATTTCTGTGGAATCTGAGAACAGATATTCCGGATCCCTTTGAAGACTATAGGGCCAAAGGAAATATCCTCCGATAACAAAGAGAAAGAAGCTTTCTGAGAAACTTCTTTGTGTTCTGTGAAATCGTCTCACAGAGTTACAGCTTTCCCCTCAAGAAGCCTTTCGCTAAGACAGTTCTTGTGGAAATGGCAAAGTGATATTTTGAAGCCCTTAGAGGGCTATGGTGAAAAAGGAAATATCCTCAGATGAAATCTGGAAAGAAGCTTTCTGAGAAACCGCTTAGTGTTCTGTTAATTCATGTCACAGAGTTACATCTGTATTTCGTGGATCTCTTTGCTAGCCTTATTTTTCTGGAATCTGAGAAAAGATATTTCGGATCCCTTTGAAGACTATAGAGCCAAAGGAAATATCCTCCGATAACAAAGAGAAAGAAGCTTTCTGAGAAACTTCTTTGTGTTCTGTGAAATCATCTCACAGAGTTACAGCTTTCCCCTCAAGAAGCCTTTCGCTAAGACAGTTCTTGTGGAATTGGCAAAGTGATATTTGGAAGCCCATAGAGGGCTATGGTGAAAAAGGAAATATCGTCAGATGAAATCTGGAAAGAAGCTTTCTGAGAAACAGCTTAGTGTTCTGTTAATTCATCTCACAGAGTTACATCTGTATTTCATGGATCTCTTTGCTAGCCTTATTTCTGTGGAATCTGAGAACAGATATTCCGGATCCCTTTGAAGACTATAGGGCCAAAGGAAATATCCTCCGATAACAAAGAGAAAGAAGCTTTCTGAGAAACTTCTTTGTGTTCTGTGAAATCATCTCACAGAGTATCAGCTTTCCCCTCAAGAAGCCTTTCGCTAAGACAGTTCTTGTGGAATTGGCAAAGTGATATTTGGAAGCACCTAGAGGGCTATGGTGAAAAAGGAAATATCCTCAGATGAAATCTGGAAGGAAGCTTTCTGAGAAACAGCTTAGTGTTCTTTTAATTCATCTCACAGAGTTACATCTGTATTTCGTGGATCTCTTTGCTAGCCTTATGTTTCTGGAATGTGAGGACAGATATTTCGGATCCCTTTGAAGACTATAGGGCCAAAGGAAATATCCTCCGATAACAAAGAGAAAGAAGCTTTCTGATAAACTTCTTTGTGTTCTGTGAAATCATCTCACAGAGTTACAGCTTTCCCCTCAAGAAGCCTTTCGCTAAGACAGTTCTTGTGGAATTGGCAAAGTGATATTTTGAAGCCCATAGAGGGCTATGGTGAAAAAGGAAATATCCTCAGATGAAATCTGGAAAGAAGATTTCTGAGAAACTGCTTAGTGTTCTGTTAATTCATCTCACAGAATTACATTTGTATTTCGTGGATCTCTTTGCTAGCCTTATTTCTGTGGAATCTGAGAACAGATATTCCGGATCCCTTTGAAGACTATAGGGCCAAAGGAAATATCCTCCGATAACAAAGAGAAAGAAGGTTTCTGAGAAACTTCTTTGTGTTCTGTGAAATCATCTCACAGAGTTACAGCTTTCCCCTCAAGAAGCCTTTCGCTAAGACAGCTCTTGTGGAATTGGCAACGTGATATTTGGAAGCACATAGAGGGCTATGGTGAAAAAGGAAATATCCTCAGATGAAATCTGGAAAGAAGCTTTCTGAGAAACTGCTTAGTGTTCTGTTAATTCATCTCACAGAGTTACATCTGTATTTCGTGGATCTCTTTGCTAGCTTTATTTCTGTGGAATCTGAGAACAGATATTCCGGATCCCTTTGAAGACTATAGGGCCAAGGGAAATATCCTCCGATAACAAAGAGAAAGAAGCTTTCTGAGAAACTTCTTTGTGTTCTGTGAAATCATCTCACAGAGTTACAGCTTTGCCCTCAAGAAGACTTTCGCTAAGACAGTTCTTGTGGAATTGGCAAAGTGATATTTGGAAGCCCATAGAGGGTTATGGTGAAAAAGGAAATATCCTCAGATGAAATCTGGAAAGAAGCTTTCTGAGAAACTGCTTAGTTTTCTGTTAATTCATCTCACAGAGTTACATTTGTATTTCGTGGATCTCTTTGCTAGTCTTATTTCTGTGGAATCTGAGAACAGATATTCCGGATCCCTTTGAAGACTATAGGGTCAAAGGAAATATCCTCCGATAACAAAGAGAAAGAAGCTTTCTGAGAAACTTCTTTGTGTTCTGTGAAATCATCTCACAGAGTTACAGCTTTCCCCTCAAGAAGCCTTTCGCTAAGACAGTTCTTGTGGAATTGGCAAAGTGATATTTGGAAGCCCATAGAGGGCTATGGTGAAAACGGAAATATCCTCAGATGAATTCTAGAAAGAAGATTTCTGAGAAACTGCTTAGTGTTCTGTTAATTCATCTCACAGAGTTACATCTGTATTTCGTGGATCTCTTTGCTAGCCTTATTTCTCTGGAATCTGAGAACAGATATTTCGGATCCCTTTGAAGACTATAGGGCCAAAGAAAATATCCTCCGATAACAAAGAGAAAGATGCTTTCTGAGAAACTTCTTTGTGTTCTGTGAAATCATCTCACAGAGTTACAGCTTTCCCCTCAAGAAGCCTTTCGCTAAGACAGTTCTTGTGGAATTGGGAAAGTGATATTTGGAAGCCCATAGAGGGCTATGGTGAAAAAGGAAATATCCTCAGATGAAATCTGGAAAGAAGCTTTCTGAGAAACCGCTTAGTGTTCTGTTAATTCATCTCACAGAGTTACATCTGTATTTCGTGGATCTCTTTGCTAGCCTTATGTTTCTGGAATCTGAGAACAGATATTTCGGATCCCTTTGAAGACTATAGGGCCAAAGGAAATATCCTCCGATAACAAAGAGAAAGAAGCTTTCTGAGAAACTTCTTTGTGTTCTGTGAAATCATCTCACAGAGTTACAGCTTTCCCCTCAAGAAGCCTTTCCCTAAGACAGTTCTTGTGGAATGGGCAAAGTGATATTTTGAAGCCCTTAGAGGGCTATGGTGAAAAAGGAAATATCCTCAGAAGAAATCTGGAAAGAAGCTTTCTGAGAAACCACTTAGTGTTCTGTTAATTCATCTCACAGAGTTACATCTGTATTTCGTGGATCTCTTTGCTAGCCTTATTTCTGTGGAATCTGAGAACAGATATACCGGATCCCTCTGAAGACTATAAGGCCAAAGGAAATATCCTCCGATAACAAAGAGAAAGAAACTTTCTGAGAAACTTCTTTGTGTTCTGTGAAATCATCTCACAGAGTTACAGCTTTCCCCTCAAGAAGCCGTTCGCTAAGACAGTTCTTGTGGAATTGGCAAAGTGATATTTGGAAGCCCATAGAGGGTTATGGTGAAAAAGGAAATATCCTCAGATGAAATCTGGAAAGAATCTTTCTGAGAAACTGCTTAGTGTTCTGTTAATTCATCTCACAGAGTTACATTTGTATTTCGTGGATCTCTTTGCTAGCCTTATTTCTGTGGAATCTGAGAACAGATATTCCGGATCCCTTTGAAGACTATATGGCCAAAGGAAATATCCTGCGATAACAAAGAGAAAGAAGCTTTCTGAGAAACTGCTTTGTGTTCTGTGAAATCATCTCACAGAGTTACAGCTTTCCCCTCAAGAAGCCTTTCGCTAAGACAGTTCTTGTGGAATTGGCAAAGTGATATTTGGAAGCCCTTAGAGGGCTATGGTGAAAAAGGAAATATCCTCAGATGAAATCTGGAAAGAAGCTTTCTGAGAAACTGCTTAGTGTTCTGTTAATTCAACTCACAGAGTTACATCTGTATTTCGTGGATCTCTTTGCTAGCCTTATTTTTCTGGAATCTGAGAAAAGATATTCCGGATCCCTTTGAAGACTATAGGGCCAAAGGAAATATCCTCCGATAACAAAGACAAAGAAGCTTTCTGAGAAACTTCTTTGTGTTCTGTGAAATCATCTTACAGAATTACAGCTTTCCCCTCAAGAAGCCTTTCGCTAAGACAGTTCTTGTGGAATTGGCAAAGTGATATTTTGAAGCCCTTAGAGGGCTATGGTGAAAAAGGAAATATCCTCTGATGAAATCTGGAAAGAAGATTTCTGAGAAACCGCTTAGTGTTCTGTTAATTCATCTCACAGAGTTACATCTGTATTTCATGGATCTCTTTGCTAGCCTTATGTTTCTGGAATCTTAGAAAAGATATTTCGGATCCCTTTGAAGACTATAGGGCCAAAGGAAATATCCTGCGATAACAAAGAGAAAGAAGCTTTCTGAGAAACTTCTTTGTGTTCTGTGAAATCATCTCACAGAGTTACAGCTTTACCCTCAAGAAGCCTTTCGCTAAGACAGTCCTTGTGGAATTGGAAAAGTGATATTTGGAAGCCCGTAGAGGGCTATGGTTAAAAAGGAAATATCCTCAGATGAAATCTGGAAAGAAGCTTTCTAAGAAACCGCTTAGTGTTCTGTTAATTCATCTCACAGAGTTACATCTGTATTTCGTGGATCTCTTTGCTAGCCTTATTTTTCTGGAATCTGAGAACAGATATTTCGGATCCCTTTGAAGACTGTAGGGCCAAAGGAAGTATCCTCCGATAACAAAGAGAAAGAAGCTTTCTGAGAAACTTCTTTGTGTTCTGTGAAATCATCTCACAGAGTTACAGCTTTCCCCTCAAGAAGCCTTTCGCTAAGACAGTTCTTGTGGAATTGGCAAAGTGATATTTGGAAGCCCTTAGAGGGCTATGGTGAAAAAGGAAATATCCTCAGATGAAATCTGGAAAGAAGATTTCTGAGAAACTGATTAGTGTTCTGTTAATTCAACTCACAGAGATACATCTGTATTTCGTGGATCTCTTTGCTAGCCTTTTTTCTGTGGAAACTGAGAACAGATATTCCGGATCCCTTTGAAGACTATAGGGCCAAAGGAAATATCCTCCGATAACAAAGATAAAGAATCTTTCTGAGAAACTTCTTTGTGTTCTGTGAAATCATCTCACAGAGTTACAGCTTTAGCCTCAAGAAGCCTTTCGCTAAGACAGTTCTTGTGGAATTGGCAAAGTGATATTTGGAAGCCCATAGAGGGCTATGGTGAAAAAGGAAATATCCTCAGATGAAATCTGGAAAGAAGATTTCTGAGAAACTGCTTAGTGTTCTGTTAATTCATCTCACAGAGTTACATCTGTATTTCGTGGATCTCTTTGCTAGCCTTATTTCTCTGGAATCTGAGAACAGATATTTCGGATCCCTTTGAAGACATTAGGGCCAAAGGAAATATCCTCCGATAACAAAGAGAAAGAAGCTTTCTGAGAAACTTCTTAGTGTTCTGTGAAATCATCTCACAGAGTTACAACTTTCCCCTCAAGAAGCTTTTCGCTAAGACAGTTCTTGTGGAATTGGCAACGTGATATTTGGAAGCATATAGAGGGCTATGGTGAAAAAGGAAATATCCTCAGATGAAATCTGGAAAGAAGCTTTCTGAGAAACTGCTTAGTGTTCTGTTAATTCATCTCACAGAGTTACATCTGTATTTCGTGGATCTCTTTGCTAGCCTTATTTCTGTGGAATCTGAGAACAGATATTCCGGATCCCTTTGAAGACTATAGGGCCAAAGAAATATCCTCCGATAACAAAGAGAAAGAAGCTTTCTGAGAAACTTCTTTGTGTTCTGTGAAATCATCTCACAGAGTTACAGCTTTCCCCTCAAGAAGCCTTTCGCTAAGACAGTTCTTGTGGAATTGGCAAAGTGATATTTGGAAGCCCATAGAGGGCTATGGTGAAAAAGGAAATATCCTCAGATGAAATCTGGAAAGAAGCTTTCTGAGAAACCGCTTAGTGTTCTGTTAATTCATCTCACAGAGTTACATCTGTATTTCGTGGATCTCTTTGCTAGCCTTATTTCTCTGGAATCTGAGAAAAGATATTTCGGATCCCTTTGAAGACTATAGGGCCAAAGGAAATATCCTCCGATAACAAAGAGAAAGAAGGTTTCTGAGAAACTTCCTTGTGTTCTGTGAAATCATCTCACAGAGTTACAGCTTTCCCCTCAAGAAGCCTTTCGCTAAGACAGTTCTTGTGGAATTGGCAAAGTGATATTTGGAAGCCCATAGAGGGCTATGGTGAAAAAGGAAATATCCTCAGATGAAATCTGGAAAGAAGCTTTCCGAGAAACCGCTTAGTGTTCTGTTAATTCATCTCACAGAGTTACATCTGTTTTTCGTGGATCTCTTTGCTAGCCTTATTTCTGTGGAAACTGAGAACAGATATTCCGGATCCCTTTGAAGACTATAGGGCCAAAGGAAATATCCTCCGATAACAAAGACAAAGAAGCTTTCTGAGAAACTTCTTTGTGTTCTGTGAAATCATCTCACAGAGTTACAGCTTTCCCCTCAAGAAGCCTTTCGCTAAGACAGTTCTTGTGGAATTGGCAAAGTGATATTTGGAAGCCCATAGAGGGCTATGGTGAAAAAGGAAATATCCTCAGATGAAATCTGGAAAGAAGCTTTCTGAGAAACTGATTAGTGTTCTGTTAATTCATCTCACAGAGTTACATCTGTATTTCGTGGATCTCTTTGCTAGCCTTATTTCTGTGGAATCTGTGAACAGATATTCCGGATCTCTTTGAAGACTATAGGGCCAAAGGAAATATCCTCCGATAACAAAGAGAAAGAAGCTTTCTGAGAAACTTCTTTGTGTTCTGTGAAATCATCTCACAGAGTTACAGCTTTCCCCTAAAGAAGCCTTTCGCTAAGACAGTTCTTGTGGAATTGGCAAAGTGATATTTGGAAGCCCATAGAGGGCTATGGTGAAAAAGGAAATATCCTCAGATGAAATCAGGAAAGAAGCTTTCTGAGAAACTGCTTAGTGTTCTGTTAATTCATCTCACAGAGTTACAACTGCTTAGTGTTCTGTTAATTCATCTCACAGAGTTACATCTGTATTTCGTGGATCTCTTTGCTAGCCTTATTTCTGTGGAATCTGAGAACAGATATTCCGGATCCCTTTGAAGACTATAGGGCCAAAGGAAATACCCTCCGATAACAAAGACAAAGAAGCTTTCTGAGAAACTTCTTTGTGTTCTGTGAAATCATCTCACAGAGTTACAGCTTTCCCCTCAAGAAAGCCTTTCGCTAAGACAGTTCTTGTGGAATTGGCAAAGTGATATTTGGAAGCCCTTAGAGGGCTATGGTGAAAAAGGAAATATCCTCAGATGAAATCTGGAAAGAAGCTTTCTGAGAAACTGCTTAGTGTTCTTTTAATTCATCTCACAGAGTTACATCTGTATTTCGTGGATCCATTTACTAGCCTTATTTCTGTGGAATCTGAGAACAGATATTCCGGATCCCTTTGAAGACTATAGGGCCAAAGGAAATATCCTCTGATAACAAAGAGAAAGAAGGTTTCTGAGAAACTTCTTTGTGTTCTGTGAAATCATCTCACAGAGTTACAGCTTTCCCCTCAAGAAGCCTTTCGCTAAGACAGTTCTTGTGGAATTGGCACAGTGATATTTGGAAGCCCATAGAGGGCTATGGTGAAAAAGGAAATATCGTCAGATGAAATCTGGAAAGAAGCTTTCGGAGAAACTGCTTAGTGTTCTGTTAATTCATCTCACAGAGTTACATCTGTATTTCGTGGATCTCTTTGCTAGCCTTATTTCTGTGGAATCTGAGAACAGATATTCCGGATCCCTTTGAAGACTATAGGACCAAAGGAAATATCCTCCGATAACAAAGACAAAGAAGCTTTCTGAGAAACTTCTTTGTGTTCTGTAAAATCATCTCACAGATTTACAGCTTTCCCCTCAAGAAGCCTTTCGCTAAGACAGTTCTTGTGGAATTGGCAAAGTGATATTTGGAAGCCCTTAGAGGGCTATGGTGAAAAAGGAAATATCCTCAGATGAAATCTGGAAAGAAGCTTTCTGAGAAACTGCTTAGTGTTCTGTTAATTCATCTCACAGAGTTACATCTGTATTTCGTGGATCTCTTTGCTAGCCTTATTTCTGTGGAATCTGAGAACAGATATTCCGGATCCCTTTGAAGACTATAGGGCCAAAGGAAATATCCTCTGATAACAAAGAGAAAGAAGCTTTCTGAGAAACTTCTTTGTGTTCTGTGAAATCAACTCACAGAGTTACAGCTTTCCCCTCAAGAAGCCTTTCGCTAAGACAGTTCTTGTGGAATTGGCAAAGTGATATTTGGAAGCCCTTAGAGGGCTATGGTGAAAAAGGAAATATCCTCAGATGAAATCTGGAAAGAAGATTTCTGAGAAACTGCTTAGTGTTCTGTTAATTCAACTCACAGAGATACATCTGTATTTCGTGGATCTCTTTGCTAGCCTTATTTCTGTGGAAACTGAGAACAGATATTCCGGATCCCTTTGAAGACTATAGGGCCAAAGGAAATATCCTCCGATAACAAAGACAAAGAATCTTTCTGAGAAATTTCTTTGTGTTCTGTGAAATAATCTCACAGAGTTACAGCTTTCCCCTCAAGAAGCCTTTCGCTAAGACAGTTCTTGTGGAATTGGCAAAGTGATATTTGGAAGCCCATAGAGGGCAATGGTGAAAAAGGAAATATCCTCAGATGAAATCTGGAAAGAAGATTTCTGAGAAACTGCTTAGTGTTCTGTTAATTCATCTCACAGAGTTACATCTGTATTTCGTGGATCTCTTTGCTAGCCTTATTTCTGTGGAATCTGAGAACAGATATTTCGGATCCCTTTGAAGAATATAGGGCCAAAGGAAATATCCTCCGATAACAAAGAGAAAGAAGCTTTCTGAGAAACTTCTTTGTGTTCTGTGAAATCATCTCACAGAGTTAAAACTTTCCCCTCAAGAAGCCTTTCGCTAAGACAGTTCTTGTGGAATTGGCAACGTGATATTTGGAAGCATATAGAGGGCTATGGTGAAAAAGGAAATATCCTCAGATGAAATCTGGAAAGAAGCTTTCTGAGAAACCGCTTAGTGTTCTGTTAATTCATCTCACAGAGTTACATCTGTATTTCGTGGATCTCTTTGCTAGCCTTATTTCTGTGGAATCTGAGAACAGATATTCCGGATCCCTTTGAAGACTATAGGGCCAAAGGAAATATCCTCCGATAACAAAGAGAAAGAAGCTTTCTGAGAAACTTCTTTGTGTTCTGTGAAATCATCTCACAGAGTTACAGCTTTCCCCTCAAGAAGCCTTTCGCTAAGACAGTTCTTGTGGAATTGGCAAAGTGATATTTGGAAGCCCATAGAGGGCTATGGTGAAAAAGGAAATATCCTCAGATGAAATCTGGAAAGAAGCTTTCTGAGAAACCGCTTAGTGTTCTGTTAATTCATCTCACAGAGTTACATCTGTATTTCGTGGATCTCTTTGCTAGCCTTATTTCTCTGGAATCTGAGAAAAGATATTTCGGATCCCTTTGAAGACTATAGGGCCAAAGGAAATATCCTCCGATAACAAAGAGAAAGAAGCTTTCTGAGAAACTTCCTTGTGTTCTGTGTATCATCTCACAGAGTTACAGCTTTCCCCTCAAGAAGCCTTTCGCTAAGACAGTTCTTGTGGAATTGGCAAAGTGATATTTGGAAGCCCATAGAGGGCTATGGTGAAAAAGGAAATATCCCCAGATGAAATCTGGAAAGAAGCTTTCTGAGAAACCGCTTAGTGTTCTGTTAATTCATCTCACAGAGTTACATCTGTTTTTCGTGGATCTCTTTGTTAGCCTTATTTCTGTGGAAACTGAGAACAGATATTCCGGATCCCTTTGAAGACTCTAGGGCCAAAGGAAATATCCTCTGATAACAAAGAGAAAGAAGCTTTCTGAGAAACTTCTTTGTGTTCTGTGAAATCATCTCACAGAGTTACAGCTTTCCCCTCAAGAAGCCTTTCGCTAAGACAGTTCTTGTGGAATTGGCAAAGTGATATTTGGAAGCCCATAGAGGGCTATGGTGAAAAAGGAAATATCCTCAGATGAAATCTGGATAGAAGCTTTCTGAGAAACTGCTTAGTGTTCTGTTAATTCATCTCACAGAGTTACATCTGTATTTCGTGGATCCATTTACTAGCCTTATTTCTGTGGAATCTGAGAACAGATATTCCGGATCCCTTTGAAGACTATAGGGCCAAAGGAAATATCCTCCGATAACAAAGACAAAGAAGCTTTCTGAGAAACTTCTTTGTGTTCTGTGAAATCATCTCACAGAGTTACAGCTTTCCCCTCAAGAAGCCTTTCGCTAAGACAGTTCTTGTGGAATTGGCAAAGTGATATTTGGAAGCCCATAGAGGGCTATGGTGAAAAAGGAAATATCGTCAGATGAAATCTGGCAAGAAGGTTACGGAGAAACTGCTTAGTGTTCTGTTAATTCATCTCACAGAGTTACATCTGTATTTCGTGGATCTCTTTGCTACCCTTATTTCTGTGTAATCTGAGAACAGATATTCCGGATCCCTTTGAAGACTATAGGGCCAAAGGAAATATCCTCCGATAACAAAGAGAAAGAAGCTTTCTGAGAAACTTCTTTGTGTTCTGTGAAATCATCTCACAGAGGTACAGCTTTCCCCTCAAGAAGCCTTTCGCTAAGACAGTTCTTGTAGAATTGGCAAAGTGATATTTTGAAGCCCTTAGAGGGCTATGGTGAAAAAGGAAATATCCTCAGATGAAATCTGGAAAGAAGCTTTCTGAGAAACTGCTTAGTGTTCTGTTAATTCATCTCACAGAGTTACATCTGTATTTCGTGGATCTCTTTGCTAGCCTTATTTCTGTGGAATCTGAGAACAGATATTCCGGATCCCTTTGAAGACTATAGGGCCAAAGGAAATATCCTCCGATAACAAAGACAAAGAAGCTTTCTGAGAAACTTCTTTGTGTTCTGTGAAATCATCTCACAGAGTTACAGCTTTCCCTTCAAGAAAGTCTTTCGCTAAGACAGTTCTTGTGGAATTGGCAAAGTGATATTTGGAAGCCCTCAGAGGGCTATGGTGAAAAAGGAAATATCCTCAGATGAAATCTGGAAAGAAGCTTTCTGAGAAACTGCTTAGTGTTCTTTTAATTCATCTCACAGAGTTACATCTGTATTTCGTGGATCCATTTACTAGCCTTATTTCTGTGGAATCTGAGAACAGATATTCCGGATCCCTTTGAAGACTATAGGGCCAAAGGAAATATCCTCCGATAACAAAGACAAAGAAGCTTTCTGAGAAACTACTTTGTGTTCTGTAAAATCATCTCACAGATTTACAGCTTTCCCCTCAAGAAGCCTTTCGCTAAGACAGTTCTTGTGGAATTGGCAAAGTGATATTTGGAAGCCCTTAGAGGGCTATGGTGAAAAAGGAAATATCCTCAGATGAAATCTGGAAAGAAGCTTTCTGAGAAACTGCTTAGTGTTCTGTTAATTCATCTCACAGAGTTACATCTGTATTTCGTGGATCTCTTTGCTAGCCTTATTTCTGTGGAATCTGAGAACAGATATTCCGGATCCCTTTGAAGACTATAGGGCCAAAGGAAATATCCTCTGATAACAAAGAGAAAGAAGCTTTCTGAGAAACTTCTTTGTGTTCTGTGAAATCATCTCACAGAGTTACAGCTTTCCCCTCAAGAAGCCTTTCGCTAAGACAGTTCTTGTGGAATTGGCAAAGTGATATTTGGAAGCCCTTAGAGGGCTATGGTGAAAAAGGAAATATCCTCAGATGAAATCTGGAAAGAAGATTTCTGAGAAACTGCTTAGTGTTCTGTTAATTCAACTCACAGAGATACATCTGTATTTCGTGGATCTCTTTGCTAGCCTTATTTCTGTGGAAACTGAGAACAGATATTCCGGATCCCTTTGAAGACTATAGGGCCAAAGGAAATATCCTCCGATAACAAAGACAAAGAATCTTTCTGAGAAATTTCTTTGTGTTCTGTGAAATCATCTCACAGAGTTACAGCTTTCCCCTCAAGAAGCCTTTCGCTAAGACAGTTCTTGTGGAATTGGCAAAGTGATATTTGGAAGCCCATAGAGGGCAATGGTGAAAAAGGAAATATCCTCAGATGAAATCTGGAAAGAAGATTTCTGAGAAACTGCTTAGTGTTCTGTTAATTCATCTCACAGAGTTACATCTGTATTTCGTGGATCTCTTTGCTAGCCTTATTTCTGTGGAATCTGAGAACAGATATTTCGGATCCCTTTGAAGACTATAGGGCCAAAGGAAATATCCTCCGATAACAAAGAGAAAGAAGCTTTCTGAGAAACTTCTTTGTGTTCTGTGAAATCATCTCACAGAGTTACAACTTTCCCCTCAAGAAGCCTTTCGCTAAGACAGTTCTTGTGGAATTGGCAACGTGATATTTGGAAGCATATAGAGGGCTATGGTGAAAAAGGAAATATCCTCAGATGAAATCTGGAAAGAAGCTTTCTGAGAAACTGCTTAGTGTTCTGTTAATTCATCTCACAGAGTTACATCTGTATTTCGTGGATCTCTTTGCTAGCCTTATTTCTGTGGAATCTGAGAACAGATATTCCGGATCCCTTTGAAGACTATAGGGCCAAAGGAAATATCCTCCGATAACAAAGAGAAAGAAGCTTTCTGAGAAACTTCTTTGTGTTCTGTGAAATCATCGCACAGAGTTACAGCTTTCCCCTCAAGAAGCCTTTCGCTAAGACAGTTCTTGTGGAATTGGCAAAGTGATATTTGGAAGCCCACAGAGGGCTATGGTGAAAAAGGAAATATCGTCAGATGAAATCTGGAAAGAAGGTTACGGAGAAACTGCTTAGTGTTCTGTTAATTCATCTCACAGAGTTACATCTGTATTTCGTGGATCTCTTTGCTAGCCTTATTTCTGTGGAATCTGAGAACAGATATTCCGGATCCCTTTGAAGACTATAGGGCCAAAGGAAATATCCTCCGATAACAAAGACAAAGAAGCTTTCTGAGAAACTTCTTTGTGTTCTGTGAAATCATCTCACAGAGTTACAGCTTTCCCCTCAAGAAGCCTTTCGCTAAGACAGTTCTTGTGGAATTGGCAAAGTGATATTTGGAAGCCCATAGAGGGCTATGGTGAAAAAGGAAATATCCTCAGATGAAATCTGGAAAGAAGCTTTCTAAGAAACCGCTTAGTGTTCTGTTAATTCATCTCACAGAGTTACATCTGTATTTCGTGGATCTCTTTGCTCGCCTTATTTCTCTGGAATCTGAGAACAGATATTCCGGATCCCTTTGAAGACTATAGGGCCAAAGGAAATATCCTCCGATAACAAAGAGAAAGAAGCTTTCTGAGAAACTTCTTTGTGTTCTGTGAAATCATCTCACAGAGTTACAGCTTTCCCCTCAAGAAGCCTTTCGCTAAGACAGTTCTTGTGGAATTGGCAAAGTGATATTTGGAAGCCCTTAGAGGGCTATGGTGAAAAAGGAAATATCCTCAGATGAAATCTGGAAAGAAGATTTCTGAGAAACTGCTTAGTGTTCTGTTAATTCAACTCACAGAGATACATCTGTATTTCGTGGATCTCTTTGCTAGCCTTATTTCTGTGGAAACTGAGAACAGATATTCCGGATCCCTTTGAAGACTATAGGGCCAAAGGAAATATCCTCCGATAACAAAGACAAAGAATCTTTCTGAGAAATTTCTTTGTGTTCTGTGAAATCATCTCACAGAGTTACAGCTTTCCCCTCAAGAAGCCTTTCGCTAAGACAGTTCTTGTGGAATTGGCAAAGTGATATTTGGAAGCCCATAGAGGGCAATGGTGAAAAAGGAAATATCCTCAGATGAAATCTGGAAAGAAGATTTCTGAGAAACTGCTTAGTGTTCTGTTAATTCATCTCACAGAGTTACATCTGTATTTCGTGGATCTCTTTGCTAGCCTTATTTCTGTGGAATCTGAGAACAGATATTTCGGATCCCTTTGAAGACTATAGGGCCAAAGGAAATATCCTCCGATAACAAAGAGAAAGAAGCTTTCTGAGAAACTTCTTTGTGTTCTGTGAAATCATCTCACAGAGTTACAACTTTCCCCTCAAGAAGCCTTTCGCTAAGACAGTTCTTGTGGAATTGGCAACGTGATATTTGGAAGCATATAGAGGGCTATGGTGAAAAAGGAAATATCCTCAGATGAAATCTGGAAAGAAGCTTTCTGAGAAACTGCTTAGTGTTCTGTTAATTCATCTCACAGAGTTACATCTGTATTTCGTGGATCTCTTTGCTAGCCTTATTTCTGTGGAATCTGAGAACAGATATTCCGGATCCCTTTGAAGACTATAGGGCCAAAGGAAATATCCTCCGATAACAAAGAGAAAGAAGCTTTCTGAGAAACTTCTTTGTGTTCTGTGAAATCATCGCACAGAGTTACAGCTTTCCCCTCAAGAAGCCTTTCGCTAAGACAGTTCTTGTGGAATTGGCAAAGTGATATTTGGAAGCCCACAGAGGGCTATGGTGAAAAAGGAAATATCGTCAGATGAAATCTGGAAAGAAGGTTACGGAGAAACTGCTTAGTGTTCTGTTAATTCATCTCACAGAGTTACATCTGTATTTCGTGGATCTCTTTGCTAGCCTTATTTCTGTGGAATCTGAGAACAGATATTCCGGATCCCTTTGAAGACTATAGGGCCAAAGGAAATATCCTCCGATAACAAAGACAAAGAAGCTTTCTGAGAAACTTCTTTGTGTTCTGTGAAATCATCTCACAGAGTTACAGCTTTCCCCTCAAGAAGCCTTTCGCTAAGACAGTTCTTGTGGAATTGGCAAAGTGATATTTGGAAGCCCATAGAGGGCTATGGTGAAAAAGGAAATATCCTCAGATGAAATCTGGAAAGAAGCTTTCTAAGAAACCGCTTAGTGTTCTGTTAATTCATCTCACAGAGTTACATCTGTATTTCGTGGATCTCTTTGCTCGCCTTATTTCTCTGGAATCTGAGAACAGATATTCCGGATCCCTTTGAAGACTATAGGGCCAAAGGAAATATCCTCCGATAACAAAGAGAAAGAAGCTTTCTGAGAAACTTCTTTGTGTTCTGTGAAATCATCTCACAGAGTTACAGCTTTCCCCTCAAGAAGCCTTTCGCTAAGACAGTTCTTGTGGAATTGGCAAAGTGATATTTGGAAGCCCATAGAGGGCTATGGTGAAAAAGGAAATATCCTCAGATGAAATCTGGAAAGAAGCTTTCTAAGAAACTGCTTAGTGTTCTGTTAATTCATCTCACAGAGTTACATCTGTATTTCGTGGATCTCTTTGCTAGCCTTATTTCTGTGGAATCTGAGAACAGATATTCCGGATCCCTTTGAAGACTATAGGGCCAAAGGAAATATCCTCCGATAACAAAGAGAAAGAAGCTTTCTGAGAAACTTCTTTGTGTTCTGTGAAATCATCTCACAGAGTTACAGCTTTCCCCTCAAGAAGCCTTTCGCTAAGACAGTTCTTGTGGAATTGGCAAAGTGATATTTGGAAGCCCATAGAGGGCTATGGTGAAAAAGGAAATATCCTCAGATGAAATCTGGAAAGAAGCTTTCTGAGAAACTGCTTAGTGTTCTGTTAATTCATCTCACAGAGTTACATCTGTATTTCGTGGATCTCTTTGCTAGCCTTATTTCTGTGGAATCTGAGAACAGATATTCCGGATCCCTTTGAAGACTATAGGGCCAAAGGAAATATCCTCCGATAACAAAGAGAAAGAAGCTTTCTGAGAAACTTCTTTGTGTTTTGTGAAATCATCTCACAGAGTTACAGCTTTCCCCTCAAGAAGCCTTTCGCTAAGACAGTTCTTGTGGAATTGGCAACGTGATATTTGGAAGCATATAGAGGGCTATGGTGAAAAAGGAAATATCCTCAGATGAAATCTGGAAAGAAGCTTTCTGAGAAACTGCTTAGTGTTCTGTTAATTCATCTCACAGAGTTACATCTGTATTTCGTGGATCTCTTTGCTAGCCTTATTTCTGTGGAATCTGAGAACAGATATTCCGGATCCCTTTGAAGACTATAGGGACAAAGGAAATATCCTCCGATAACAAAGAGAAAGAAGGTTTCTGAGAAACTTCTTTGTGTTCTGTGAAATCATCTCACAGAGTTACAGCTTTCCCCTCAAGAAGCCTTTCGCTAAGACAGTTCTTGTGGAATTGGCAAAGTGATATTTGGAAGCCCTTAGAGGGCTATGGTGAAAAAGGAAATATCCTCAGATGAAATCTGGAAAGAAGCTTTCTGAGAAACCGCTTAGTGTTCTGTTAATTCATCTCACAGAGTTACATCTGTATTTCGTGGATCTCTTTGCTAGCCTTATTTTTCTGGAATCTGAGAAAAGATATTTCGGATCCCTTTGAAGACTATAGGGCCAAAGGAAATATCCTCCGATAACAAAGAGAAAGAGGCTTTCTGAGAAACTTCTTTTTGTTCTGTGAAATCATCTCACAGAGTTACAGCTTTCCCCTCAAGAAGCCTTTCGCTAAGACAGTTCTTGTGGAATTGGCAAAGTGATATTTGGAAGCCCATAGAGGGCTATGGTGAAAAAGGAAATATCCTCAGATGAAATCTGGAAAGAAGCCTTCTAAGAAACCGCTTAGTGTTCTGTTAATTCATCTCACAGAGTTACATCTGTATTTCGTGGATCTCTTTGCTAGCCTTATTTTTCTGGAATCTGAGAACAGATATTTCGGATCCCTTTGAAGACTGTAGGGCCAAAGGAAGTATCCTCCGATAACAAAGAGAAAGAAGCTTTCTGAGAAACTTCTTTGTGTTCTGTGAAATCATCTCACAGAGTTACAGCTTTCCCCTCAAGAAGCCTTTCGCTAAGACAGTTCTTGTGGAATTGGCAAAGTGATATTTGGAAGCCCTTAGAGGGCTATGGTGAAAAAGGAAATATCCTCAGATGAAATCTGGAAAGAAGATTTCTGAGAAACTGCTTAGTGTTCTGTTAATTCAACTCACAGAGATACATCTGTATTTCGTGGATCTCTTTGCTAGCCTTATTTCTGTGGAAACTGAGAACAGATATTCCGGATCCCTTTGAAGACTATAGGGCCAAAGGAAATATCCTCCGATAACAAAGACAAAGAATCTTTCTGAGAAACTTCTTTGTGTTCTGTGAAATCATCTCACAGAGTTACAGCTTTCCCCTCAAGAAGCCTTTCGCTAAGACAGTTCTTGTGGAATTGGCAAAGTGATATTTGGAAGCCCATAGAGGGCTATGGTGAAAAAGGAAATATCCTCAGATGAAATCTGGAAAGAAGATTTCTGAGAAACCGCTTAGTGTTCTGTTAATTCATCTCACAGAGTTACATCTGTTTTCGTGGATCTCTTTGCTAGCCTTATTTCTGTGGAAACTGAGAACAGATATTCCGGATCCCTTTGAAGACTATAGGGCCAAAGGAAATATCCTCCGATAACAAAGACAAAGAAGCTTTCTGAGAAACTTCTTTGTGTTCTGTGAAATCATCTGACAGAGTTACAGCTTTCCCCTCAAGAAGCCTTTCGCTAAGACAGTTCTTGTGGAATCGGCAAAGTGATATTTGGAAGCCCTTAGAGGGCTATGGTGAAAAAGGAAATATCCTCAGATGAAATCTGGAAAGAAGCTTTCTGAGAATCTGCTTAGTGTTCTGTTAATTCATCTCACAGAGTTACATCTGTATTTCGTGGATCCATTTACTAGCCTTATTTCTGTGCAATCTGAGAACAGATATTCCGGATCCCTTTGAAGACTATAGGGCCAAAGGAAATATCCTCCGATAACAAAGAGAAAGAAGGTTTCTGAGAAACTTCTTTGTGTTCTGTGAAATCATCTCACAGAGTTACAGCTTTCCCCTCAAGAAGCCTTTCGCTAAGACAGTTCTTGTGGAATTGGCAAAGTGATATTTGGAAGCCCATAGAGGGCTATGGTGAAAAAGGAAATATCGTCAGATGAAATCTGGAAAGAAGCTTACGGAGAAACTGCTTAGTGTTCTGTTAATTCATCTCACAGAGTTACATCTGTATTTCGTGGATCTCTTTCCTAGGCTTATTCCTGTGGAATCTGAGAACAGATATTCCGGATCCCTTTGAAGACTATAGGGCCAAAGGAAATATCCTCCGATAACAAAGAGAAAGAAGCTTTCTGAGAAACTTCTTTGTGTTCTGTGAAATCATCTCACAGAGTTACAGCTTTCCCCTCAAGAAGCCTTTCGCTAAGACAGTTCTTGTGGAATTGGCAAAGTGATATTTGGAAGCCCTTAGAGGGCTATGGTGACAAAGGAAATATCCTCAGATGAAATTTGGAAAGAAGCTTTCTGAGAAACTCCTTAGTGTTCTGTTAATTCAACTCACAGAGATACATCTGTATTTCGTGGATCTCTTTGCTAGCCTTATTTCTATGGAAACTGAGAACAGATATTCCGGATCCCTTTGAAGACTATAGGGCCAAAGGAAATATCCTCCGATAACAAAGAGAAAGAAGCTTTCTGAGAAACTTCTTTGTGTTCTGTGAAATCATCTCACAGAGTTACAGCTTTCCCTCAAGAAGCCTTTCGCTAAGACAGTTCTTGTGGAATTGGCAAAGTGATATTTGGAAGCCCATAGAGGGCTATGGTGAAAAAGGAAATATCCTCAGATGAAATCGGGAAAGAAGATTTCTGAGAAACCGCTTAGTGTTCTGTTAATTCATCTCACAGAGTTACATCTGTATTTCGTGGATCTCTTTGCTAGTCTTTTTTCTGTGGAATCTGAGAACAGATATTTCGGATCCCTTTGAAGACTATAGGGCCAAAGGAAATATCCTCCGATAACAAAGAGAAAGAAGCTTTCTGAGAAACTTCTTTGTGTTCTGTGAAATCATCTCACAGAGTTTCAGCTTTCCCCTCAAGAAGCCTTTCGCTAAGACAGTTCTTGTGGAATTGGCAAAGTGATATTTGGAAGCCCTTAGAGGGCTATGGTGAAAAAGGAAATATCCTCAGATGAAATCTGGAAAGAAGCTTTCTGAGAAACTGCTTAGTGTTCTGTTAATTCAACTCACAGAGTTACATCTGTATTTCGTGGATCTCTTTGCTAGCCTTATTTCTGTGGAAACTGAGAATAGATATTCCGGATCCCTTTGAAGACTATAGGGCCAAAGGAAATATTCTCCGATGAAAAGACAAAGAAGCTTTCTGAGAAACTTCTTTGTGTTCTGTGAAATCATCTCACAGAGTTACAGCTTTCACCTCAAGAAGCCTTTCGCTAAGACAGTTCTTGTGGAATTGGCAAAGTGATATTTGGAAATCCATAGAGGGCTATGGTGAAAAAGGAAATATCCTCAGATGAAATCTGGAAAGAAGCTTTCTGAGAAACTGCTTAGTGCTCTGTTAATTCATCTCACAGAGTTACATCTGTATTTCGTGGATCCATTTACTAGCCTTATTTCTGTGTAATCTGAGAACAGATATTCCGGATCCCTTTGAAGACTATAGGGCCAAAGGAAATATACTCCGATAACAAAGAGAAAGAGGGTTTCTGAGAAACTTCTTTGTGTTCTGTCAAATCATCTCACAGAGTTACAGCTTTCCCCTCAAGAAGCCTTTCGCTAAGACAGTTCTTGTGGAATTGGCAAAGTGATATTTGGAAGCCCATAGAGGGCTATGGTGAAAAAGGAAATATCGTCAGATGAAATCTGGAAAGAAGCTTTCTGAGAAACTGCTTAGTGTTCTGTTAATTCATCTCACAGAGTTACATCTGCATTTCGTGGATCTCTTTGCTAGCCTTATTTCTGTGGAATCTGAGAACAGATATTCCGGATCCCTTTGAAGACTATAGGGCCAAAGGAAATATCCTCCGATAACAAAGAGAAAGAAGCTTTGTGAGAAACTTCTTTGTGTTCTGTGAAATCATCTCACAGAGTTACAGCTTTCCCCTCAAGAAGCCTTTCGCTAAGACAGTTCTTGTGGAATTGGCAAAGTGATATTTGGAAGCCCATAGAGGGCTATGGTGAAAAAGGAAATATCCTCAGATGAAATCTGGAAAGAAGCTTTCTGAGAAACCGCTTAGTGTTCTGTTAATTCATCTCACAGAGTTACATCTGTTTTCGTGGATCTCTTTGCTAGCCTTATTTCTGTGGAAACTGAGAACAGATATTCCGGATCCCTTTGAAGACTATAGGGCCAAAGGAAATATCCTCCGATAACAAAGACAAAGAAGCTTTCTGAGAAACTTCTTTGTGTTCTGTGAAATCATCTGACAGAGTTACAGCTTTCCCCTCAAGAAGCCTTTCGCTAAGACAGTTCTTGTGGAATCGGCAAAGTGATATTTGGAAGCCCTTAGAGGGCTATGGTGAAAAAGGAAATATCCTCAGATGAAATCTGGAAAGAAGCTTTCTGAGAAACTGCTTAGTGTTCTGTTAATTCATCTCACAGAGTTACATCTGTATTTCGTGGATCCATTTACTAGCCTTATTTCTGTGCAATCTGAGAACAGATATTCCGGATCCCTTTGAAGACTATAGGGCCAAAGGAAATATCCTCCGATAACAAAGACAAAGAAGCTTTCTGAGAAACTTCTTTGTGTTCTGTGAAATCATCTCACAGAGTTACAGCTTTCCCCTCAAGAAGCCTTTCGCTAAGACAGTTCTTGTGGAATTGGCAAAGTGATATTTGGAAGCCCATAGAGGGCTATGGTGAAAAAGGAAATATCGTCAGATGAAATCTGGAAAGAAGCTTACGGAGAAACTGCTTAGTGTTCTGTTAATTCATCTCACAGAGTTACATCTGTATTTCGTGGATCTCTTTCCTAGGCTTATTCCTGTGGAATCTGAGAACAGATATTCCGGATCCCTTTGAAGACTATAGGGCCAAAGGAAATATCCTCCGATAACAAAGAGAAAGAAGCTTTCTGAGAAACTTCTTTGTGTTCTGTGAAATCATCTCACAGAGTTACAGCTTTCCCCTCAAGAAGCCTTTCGCTAAGACAGTTCTTGTGGAATTGGCAAAGTGATATTTGGAAGCCCTTAGAGGGCTATGGTGACAAAGGAAATATCCTCAGATGAAATTTGGAAAGAAACTTTCTGAGAAACTCCTTAGTGTTCTGTTAATTCAACTCACAGAGATACATCTGTATTTCGTGGATCTCTTTGCTAGCCTTATTTCTATGGAAACTGAGAACAGATATTCCGGATCCCTTTGAAGACTATAGGGCCAAAGGAAATATCCTCCGATAACAAAGAGAAAGAAGCTTTCTGAGAAACTTCTTTGTGTTCTGTGAAATCATCTCACAGAGTTACAGCTTTCCCCTCAAGAAGCCTTTCGCTAAGACAGTTCTTGTGGAATTGGCAAAGTGATATTTGGAAGCCCATAGAGGGCTATGGTGAAAAAGGAAATATCCTCAGATGAAATCGGGAAAGAAGATTTCTGAGAAACCGCTTAGTGTTCTGTTAATTCATCTCACAGAGTTACATCTGTATTTCGTGGATCTCTTTGCTAGTCTTTTTTCTGTGGAATCTGAGAACAGATATTTCGGATCCCTTTGAAGACTATAGGGCCAAAGGAAATATCCTCCGATAACAAAGAGAAAGAAGCTTTCTGAGAAACTTCTTTGTGTTCTGTGAAATCATCTCACAGAGTTTCAGCTTTCCCCTCAAGAAGCCTTTCGCTAAGACAGTTCTTGTGGAATTGGCAAAGTGATATTTGGAAGCCCTTAGAGGGCTATGGTGAAAAAGGAAATATCCTCAGATGAAATCTGGAAAGAAGCTTTCTGAGAAACTGCTTAGTGTTCTGTTAATTCAACTCACAGAGTTACATCTGTATTTCGTGGATCTCTTTGCTAGCCTTATTTCTGTGGAAACTGAGAATAGATATTCCGGATCCCTTTGAAGACTATAGGGCCAAAGGAAATATTCTCCGATGAAAAGACAAAGAAGCTTTCTGAGAAACTTCTTTGTGTTCTGTGAAATCATCTCACAGAGTTACAGCTTTCACCTCAAGAAGCCTTTCGCTAAGACAGTTCTTGTGGAATTGGCAAAGTGATATTTGGAAATCCATAGAGGGCTATGGTGAAAAAGGAAATATCCTCAGATGAAATCTGGAAAGAAGCTTTCTGAGAAACTGCTTAGTGCTCTGTTAATTCATCTCACAGAGTTACATCTGTATTTCGTGGATCCATTTACTAGCCTTATTTCTGTGGAATCTGAGAACAGATATTCCGGATCCCTTTGAAGACTATAGGGCCAAAGGAAATATCCTCCGATAACAAAGAGAAAGAGGGTTTCTGAGAAACTTCTTTGTGTTCTGTCAAATCATCTCACAGAGTTACAGCTTTCCCCTCAAGAAGCCTTTCGCTAAGACAGTTCTTGTGGAATTGGCAAAGTGATATTTGGAAGCCCATAGAGGGCTATGGTGAAAAAGGAAATATCGTCAGATGAAATCTGGAAAGAAGCTTTCTGAGAAACTGCTTAGTGTTCTGTTAATTCATCTCACAGAGTTACATCTGCATTTCGTGGATCTCTTTGCTAGCCTTATTTCTGTGGAATCTGAGAACAGATATTCCGGATCCCTTTGAAGACTATAGGGCCAAAGGAAATATCCTCCGATAACAAAGACAAAGAAGCTTTCTGAGAAACTTCTTTGTGTTCTGTGAAATCATCTCACAGAGTTACAGCTTTCCCCTCAAGAAGCCTTTCGCTAAGACAGTTCTTGTGGAATTGGCAAAGTGATATTTGGAAGCCCTTAGAGGGCTATGGTGAAAAAGGAAATATCCTCAGATGAAATCTGGAAAGAAGATTTCTGAGAAACTGCTTAGTGTTCTGTTAATTCAACTCACAGAGATACATCTGTATTTCGTGGATCTCTTTGCTAGCCTTATTTCTGTGGAAACTGAGAACAGATATTCCGGATCCCTTTGAAGACTATAGGGCCAAAGGAAATATCCTCCGATAACAAAGACAAAGAATCTTTCTGAGAAACTTCTTTGTGTTCTGTGAAATCATCTCACAGAGTTACAGCTTTCCCCTCAAGAAGCCTTTCGCTAAGACAGTTCTTGTGGAATTGGCAAAGTGATATTTGGAAGCCCATAGAGGGCTATGGTGAAAAAGGAAATATCCTCAGATGAAATCTGGAAAGAAGCTTTCTGAGAAACCGCTTAGTGTTCTGTTAATTCATCTCACAGAGTTACATCTGTTTTCGTGGATCTCTTTGCTAGCCTTATTTCTGTGGAAACTGAGAACAGATATTCCGGATCCCTTTGAAGACTATAGGGCCAAAGGAAATATCCTCCGATAACAAAGACAAAGAAGCTTTCTGAGAAACTTCTTTGTGTTCTGTGAAATCATCTGACAGAGTTACAGCTTTCCCCTCAAGAAGCCTTTCGCTAAGACAGTTCTTGTGGAATCGGCAAAGTGATATTTGGAAGCCCTTAGAGGGCTATGGTGAAAAAGGAAATATCCTCAGATGAAATCTGGAAAGAAGCTTTCTGAGAAACTGCTTAGTGTTCTGTTAATTCATCTCACAGATTTACATCTGTATTTCGTGGATCCATTTACTAGCCTTATTTCTGTGCAATCTGAGAACAGATATTCCGGATCCCTTTGAAGACTATAGGGCCAAAGGAAATATCCTCCGATAACAAAGAGAAAGAAGGTTTCTGAGAAACTTCTTTGTGTTCTGTGAAATCATCTCACAGAGTTACAGCTTTCCCCTCAAGAAGCCTTTCGCTAAGACAGTTCTTGTGGAATTGGCAAAGTGATATTTGGAAGCCCATAGAGGGCTATGGTGAAAAAGGAAATATCGTCAGATGAAATCTGGAAAGAAGCTTACGGAGAAACTGCTTAGTGTTCTGTTAATTCATCTCACAGAGTTACATCTGTATTTCGTGGATCTCTTTCCTAGGCTTATTCCTGTGGAATCTGAGAACAGATATTCCGGATCCCTTTGAAGACTATAGGGCCAAAGGAAATATCCTCCGATAACAAAGAGAAAGAAGCTTTCTGAGAAACTTCTTTGTGTTCTGTGAAATCATCTCACAGAGTTACAGCTTTCCCCTCAAGAAGCCTTTCGCTAAGACAGTTCTTGTGGAATTGGCAAAGTGATATTTGGAAGCCCTTAGAGGGCTATGGTGACAAAGGAAATATCCTCAGATGAAATTTGGAAAGAAGCTTTCTGAGAAACTCCTTAGTGTTCTGTTAATTCAACTCACAGAGATACATCTGTATTTCGTGGATCTCTTTGCTAGCCTTATTTCTATGGAAACTGAGAACAGATATTCCGGATCCCTTTGAAGACTATAGGGCCAAAGGAAATATCCTCCGATAACAAAGAGAAAGAAGCTTTCTGAGAAACTTCTTTGTGTTCTGTGAAATCATCTCACAGAGTTACAGCTTTCCCCTCAAGAAGCCTTTCGCTAAGACAGTTCTTGTGGAATTGGCAAAGTGATATTTGGAAGCCCATAGAGGGCTATGGTGAAAAAGGAAATATCCTCAGATGAAATCGGGAAAGAAGATTTCTGAGAAACCGCTTAGTGTTCTGTTAATTCATCTCACAGAGTTACATCTGTATTTCGTGGATCTCTTTGCTAGTCTTTTTTCTGTGGAATCTGAGAACAGATATTTCGGATCCCTTTGAAGACTATAGGGCCAAAGGAAATATCCTCCGATAACAAAGAGAAAGAAGCTTTCTGAGAAACTTCTTTGTGTTCTGTGAAATCATCTCACAGAGTTTCAGCTTTCCCCTCAAGAAGCCTTTCGCTAAGACAGTTCTTGTGGAATTGGCAAAGTGATATTTGGAAGCCCTTAGAGGGCTATGGTGAAAAAGGAAATATCCTCAGATGAAATCTGGAAAGAAGCTTTCTGAGAAACTGCTTAGTGTTCTGTTAATTCAACTCACAGAGTTACATCTGTATTTCGTGGATCTCTTTGCTAGCCTTATTTCTGTGGAAACTGAGAATAGATATTCCGGATCCCTTTGAAGACTATAGGGCCAAAGGAAATATTCTCCGATAACAAAGAGAAAGAGGGTTTCTGAGAAACTTCTTTGTGTTCTGTCAAATCATCTCACAGAGTTACAGCTTTCCCCTCAAGAAGCCTTTCGCTAAGACAGTTCTTGTGGAATTGGCAAAGTGATATTTGGAAGCCCATAGAGGGCTATGGTGAAAAAGGAAATATCGTCAGATGAAATCTGGAAAGAAGCTTTCTGAGAAACTGCTTAGTGTTCTGTTAATTCATCTCACAGAGTTACATCTGCATTTCGTGGATCTCTTTGCTCGCCTTATTTCTGTGGAATCTGAGAACAGATATTCCGGATCCCTTTGAAGACTATAGGGCCAAAGGAAATATCCTCCGATAACAAAGACAAAGAAGCTTTCTGAGAAACTTCTTTGTGTTCTGTGAAATCATCTCACAGAGTTACAGCTTTCCCCTCAAGAAGCCTTTCGCTAAGACAGTTCTTGTGGAATTGGCAAAGTGATATTTGGAAGCCCATAGAGGGCTATGGTGAAAAAGGAAATATCCTCAGATGAAATCTGGAAAGAAGCTTTCTGAGAAACCGCTTAGTGTTCTGTTAATTCATCTCACAGAGTTACATCTGTTTTCGTGGATCTCTTTGCTAGCCTTATTTCTGTGGAAACTGAGAACAGATATTCCGGATCCCTTTGAAGACTATAGGGCCAAAGGAAATATCCTCCGATAACAAAGACAAAGAAGCTTTCTGAGAAACTTCTTTGTGTTCTGTGAAATCATCTGACAGAGTTACAGCTTTCCCCTCAAGAAGCCTTTCGCTAAGACAGTTCTTGTGGAATCGGCAAAGTGATATTTGGAAGCCCTTAGAGGGCTATGGTGAAAAAGGAAATATCCTCAGATGAAATCTGGAAAGAAGCTTTCTGAGAAACTGCTTAGTGTTCTGTTAATTCATCTCACAGAGTTACATCTGTATTTCGTGGATCCATTTACTAGCCTTATTTCTGTGCAATCTGAGAACAGATATTCCGGATCCCTTTGAAGACTATAGGGCCAAAGGAAATATCCTCCGATAACAAAGAGAAAGAAGGTTTCTGAGAAACTTCTTTGTGTTCTGTGAAATCATCTCACAGAGTTACAGCTTTCCCCTCAAGAAGCCTTTCGCTAAGACAGTTCTTGTGGAATTGGCAAAGTGATATTTGGAAGCCCATAGAGGGCTATGGTGAAAAAGGAAATATCGTCAGATGAAATCTGGAAAGAAGCTTACGGAGAAACTGCTTAGTGTTCTGTTAATTCATCTCACAGAGTTACATCTGTATTTCGTGGATCTCTTTCCTAGGCTTATTCCTGTGGAATCTGAGAACAGATATTCCGGATCCCTTTGAAGACTATAGGGCCAAAGGAAATATCCTCCGATAACAAAGAGAATGAAGCTTTCTGAGAAACTTCTTTGTGTTCTGTGAAATCATCTCACAGAGTTACAGCTTTCCCCTCAAGAAGCCTTTCGCTAAGACAGTTCTTGTGGAATTGGCAAAGTGATATTTGGAAGCCCTTAGAGGGCTATGGTGACAAAGGAAATATCCTCAGATGAAATTTGGAAAGAAACTTTCTGAGAAACTCCTTAGTGTTCTGTTAATTCAACTCACAGAGATACATCTGTATTTCGTGGATCTCTTTGCTAGCCTTATTTCTATGGAAACTGAGAACAGATATTCCGGATCCCTTTGAAGACTATAGGGCCAAAGGAAATATCCTCCGATAACAAAGAGAAAGAAGCTTTCTGAGAAACTTCTTTGTGTTCTGTGAAATCAACTCACAGAGTTACAGCTTTCCCCTCAAGAAGCCTTTCGCTAAGACAGTTCTTGTGGAATTGGCAAAGTGATATTTGGAAGCCCATAGAGGGCTATGGTGAAAAAGGAAATATCCTCAGATGAAATCGGGAAAGAAGATTTCTGAGAAACCGCTTAGTGTTCTGTTAATTCATCTCACAGAGTTACATCTGTATTTCGTGGATCTCTTTGCTAGTCTTTTTTCTGTGGAATCTGAGAACAGATATTTCGGATCCCTTTGAAGACTATAGGGCCAAAGGAAATATCCTCCGATAACAAAGAGAAAGAAGCTTTCTGAGAAACTTCTTTGTGTTCTGTGAAATCATCTCACAGAGTTTCAGCTTTCCCCTCAAGAAGCCTTTCGCTAAGACAGTTCTTGTGGAATTGGCAAAGTGATATTTGGAAGCCCTTAGAGGGCTATGGTGAAAAAGGAAATATCCTCAGATGAAATCTGGAAAGAAGCTTTCTGAGAAACTGCTTAGTGTTCTGTTAATTCAACTCACAGAGTTACATCTGTATTTCGTGGATCTCTTTGCTAGCCTTATTTCTGTGGAAACTGAGAATAGATATTCCGGATCCCTTTGAAGACTATAGGGCCAAAGGAAATATTCTCCGATGAAAAGACAAAGAAGCTTTCTGAGAAACTTCTTTGTGTTCTGTGAAATCATCTCACAGAGTTACAGCTTTCACCTCAAGAAGCCTTTCGCTAAGACAGTTCTTGTGGAATTGGCAAAGTGATATTTGGAAATCCATAGAGGGCTATGGTGAAAAAGGAAATATCCTCAGATGAAATCTGGAAAGAAGCTTTCTGAGAAACTGCTTAGTGCTCTGTTAATTCATCTCACAGAGTTACATCTGTATTTCGTGGATCCATTTACTAGCCTTATTTCTGTGGAATCTGAGAACAGATATTCCGGATCCCTTTGAAGACTATAGGGCCAAAGGAAATATCCTCCGATAACAAAGAGAAAGAGGGTTTCTGAGAAACTTCTTTGTGTTCTGTCAAATCATCTCACAGAGTTACAGCTTTCCCCTCAAGAAGCCTTTCGCTAAGACAGTTCTTGTGGAATTGGCAAAGTGATATTTGGAAGCCCATAGAGGGCTATGGTGAAAAAGGAAATATCGTCAGATGAAATCTGGAAAGAAGCTTTCTGAGAAACTGCTTAGTGTTCTGTTAATTCATCTCACAGAGTTACATCTGCATTTCGTGGATCTCTTTGCTAGCCTTATTTCTGTGGAATCTGAGAACAGATATTCCGGATCCCTTTGAAGACTATAGGGCCAAAGGAAATATCCTCCGATAACAAAGACAAAGAAGCTTTCTGAGAAACTTCTTTGTGTTCTGTGAAATCATCTCACAGAGTTACAGCTTTCCCCTCAAGAAGCCTTTCGCTAAGACAGTTCTTGTGGAATTGGCAAAGTGATATTTGGAAGCCCTTAGAGGGCTATGGTGAAAAAGGAAATATCCTCAGATGAAATCTGGAAAGAAGATTTCTGAGAAACTGCTTAGTGTTCTGTTAATTCAACTCACAGAGATACATCTGTATTTCGTGGATCTCTTTGCTAGCCTTATTTCTGTGGAAACTGAGAACAGATATTCCGGATCCCTTTGAAGACTATAGGGCCAAAGGAAATATCCTCCGATAACAAAGACAAAGAATCTTTCTGAGAAACTTCTTTGTGTTCTGTGAAATCATCTCACAGAGTTACAGCTTTCCCCTCAAGAAGCCTTTCGCTAAGACAGTTCTTGTGGAATTGGCAAAGTGATATTTGGAAGCCCATAGAGGGCTATGGTGAAAAAGGAAATATCCTCAGATGAAATCTGGAAAGAAGCTTTCTGAGAAACCGCTTAGTGTTCTGTTAATTCATCTCACAGAGTTACATCTGTTTTCGTGGATCTCTTTGCTAGCCTTATTTCTGTGGAAACTGAGAACAGATATTCCGGATCCCTTTGAAGACTATAGGGCCAAAGGAAATATCCTCCGATAACAAAGACAAAGAAGCTTTCTGAGAAACTTCTTTGTGTTCTGTGAAATCATCTGACAGAGTTACAGCTTTCCCCTCAAGAAGCCTTTCGCTAAGACAGTTCTTGTGGAATCGGCAAAGTGATATTTGGAAGCCCTTAGAGGGCTATGGTGAAAAAGGAAATATCCTCAGATGAAATCTGGAAAGAAGCTTTCTGAGAAACTGCTTAGTGTTCTGTTAATTCATCTCACAGAGTTACATCTGTATTTCGTGGATCCATTTACTAGCCTTATTTCTGTGCAATCTGAGAACAGATATTCCGGATCCCTTTGAAGACTATAGGGCCAAAGGAAATATCCTCCGATAACAAAGAGAAAGAAGGTTTCTGAGAAACTTCTTTGTGTTCTGTGAAATCATCTCACAGAGTTACAGCTTTCCCCTCAAGAAGCCTTTCGCTAAGACAGTTCTTGTGGAATTGGCAAAGTGATATTTGGAAGCCCATAGAGGGCTATGGTGAAAAAGGAAATATCGTCAGATGAAATCTGGAAAGAAGCTTACGGAGAAACTGCTTAGTGTTCTGTTAATTCATCTCACAGAGTTACATCTGTATTTCGTGGATCTCTTTCCTAGGCTTATTCCTGTGGAATCTGAGAACAGATATTCCGGATCCCTTTGAAGACTATAGGGCCAAAGGAAATATCCTCCGATAACAAAGAGAAAGAAGCTTTCTGAGAAACTTCTTTGTGTTCTGTGAAATCATCTCACAGAGTTACAGCTTTCCCCTCAAGAAGCCTTTCGCTAAGACAGTTCTTGTGGAATTGGCAAAGTGATATTTGGAAGCCCTTAGAGGGCTATGGTGACAAAGGAAATATCCTCAGATGAAATTTGGAAAGAAGCTTTCTGAGAAACTCCTTAGTGTTCTGTTAATTCAACTCACAGAGATACATCTGTATTTCGTGGATCTCTTTGCTAGCCTTATTTCTATGGAAACTGAGAACAGATATTCCGGATCCCTTTGAAGACTATAGGGCCAAAGGAAATATCCTCCGATAACAAAGAGAAAGAAGCTTTCTGAGAAACTTCTTTGTGTTCTGTGAAATCATCTCACAGAGTTACAGCTTTCCCCTCAAGAAGCCTTTCGCTAAGACAGTTCTTGTGGAATTGGCAAAGTGATATTTGGAAGCCCATAGAGGGCTATGGTGAAAAAGGAAATATCCTCAGATGAAATCGGGAAAGAAGATTTCTGAGAAACCGCTTAGTGTTCTGTTAATTCATCTCACAGAGTTACATCTGTATTTCGTGGATCTCTTTGCTAGTCTTTTTTCTGTGGAATCTGAGAACAGATATTTCGGATCCCTTTGAAGACTATAGGGCCAAAGGAAATATCCTCCGATAACAAAGAGAAAGAAGCTTTCTGAGAAACTTCTTTGTGTTCTGTGAAATCATCTCACAGAGTTTCAGCTTTCCCCTCAAGAAGCCTTTCGCTAAGACAGTTCTTGTGGAATTGGCAAAGTGATATTTGGAAGCCCTTAGAGGGCTATGGTGAAAAAGGAAATATCCTCAGATGAAATCTGGAAAGAAGCTTTCTGAGAAACTGCTTAGTGTTCTGTTAATTCAACTCACAGAGTTACATCTGTATTTCGTGGATCTCTTTGCTAGCCTTATTTCTGTGGAAACTGAGAATAGATATTCCGGATCCCTTTGAAGACTATAGGGCCAAAGGAAATATTCTCCGATGAAAAGACAAAGAAGCTTTCTGAGAAACTTCTTTGTGTTCTGTGAAATCATCTCACAGAGTTACAGCTTTCACCTCAAGAAGCCTTTCGCTAAGACAGTTCTTGTGGAATTGGCAAAGTGATATTTGGAAATCCATAGAGGGCTACGGTGAAAAAGGAAATATCCTCAGATGAAATCTGGAAAGAAGCTTTCTGAGAAACTGCTTAGTGCTCTGTTAATTCATCTCACAGAGTTACATCTGTATTTCGTGGATCCATTTACTAGCCTTATTTCTGTGGAATCTGAGAACAGATATTCCGGATCCCTTTGAAGACTATAGGGCCAAAGGAAATATCCTCCGATAACAAAGAGAAAGAGGGTTTCTGAGAAACTTCTTTGTGTTCTGTCAAATCATCTCACAGAGTTACAGCTTTCCCCTCAAGAAGCCTTTCGCTAAGACAGTTCTTGTGGAATTGGCAAAGTGATATTTGGAAGCCCATAGAGGGCTATGGTGAAAAAGGAAATATCGTCAGATGAAATCTGGAAAGAAGCTTTCTGAGAAACTGCTTAGTGTTCTGTTAATTCATCTCACAGAGTTACATCTGCATTTCGTGGATCTCTTTGCTCGCCTTATTTCTGTGGAATCTGAGAACAGATATTCCGGATCCCTTTGAAGACTATAGGGCCAAAGGAAATATCCTCCGATAACAAAGACAAAGAAGCTTTCTGAGAAACTTCTTTGTGTTCTGTGAAATCATCTCACAGAGTTACAGCTTTCCCCTCAAGAAGCCTTTCGCTAAGACAGTTCTTGTGGAATTGGCAAAGTGATATTTGGAAGCCCATAGAGGGCTATGGTGAAAAAGGAAATATCCTCAGATGAAATCTGGAAAGAAGCTTTCTGAGAAACCGCTTAGTGTTCTGTTAATTCATCTCACAGAGTTACATCTGTTTTCGTGGATCTCTTTGCTAGCCTTATTTCTGTGGAAACTGAGAACAGATATTCCGGATCCCTTTGAAGACTATAGGGCCAAAGGAAATATCCTCCGATAACAAAGACAAAGAAGCTTTCTGAGAAACTTCTTTGTGTTCTGTGAAATCATCTGACAGAGTTACAGCTTTCCCCTCAAGAAGCCTTTCGCTAAGACAGTTCTTGTGGAATCGGCAAAGTGATATTTGGAAGCCCTTAGAGGGCTATGGTGAAAAAGGAAATATCCTCAGATGAAATCTGGAAAGAAGCTTTCTGAGAAACTGCTTAGTGTTCTGTTAATTCATCTCACAGAGTTACATCTGTATTTCGTGGATCCATTTACTAGCCTTATTTCTGTGCAATCTGAGAACAGATATTCCGGATCCCTTTGAAGACTATAGGGCCAAAGGAAATATCCTCCGATAACAAAGAGAAAGAAGGTTTCTGAGAAACTTCTTTGTGTTCTGTGAAATCATCTCACAGAGTTACAGCTTTCCCCTCAAGAAGCCTTTCGCTAAGACAGTTCTTGTGGAATTGGCAAAGTGATATTTGGAAGCCCATAGAGGGCTATGGTGAAAAAGGAAATATCGTCAGATGAAATCTGGAAAGAAGCTTACGGAGAAACTGCTTAGTGTTCTGTTAATTCATCTCACAGAGTTACATCTGTATTTCGTGGATCTCTTTCCTAGGCTTATTCCTGTGGAATCTGAGAACAGATATTCCGGATCCCTTTGAAGACTATAGGGCCAAAGGAAATATCCTCCGATAACAAAGAGAAAGAAGCTTTCTGAGAAACTTCTTTGTGTTCTGTGAAATCATCTCACAGAGTTACAGCTTTCCCCTCAAGAAGCCTTTCGATAAGACAGTTCTTGTGGAATTGGCAAAGTGATATTTGGAAGCCCTTAGAGGGCTATGGTGACAAAGGAAATATCCTCAGATGAAATTTGGAAAGAAGCTTTCTGAGAAACTCCTTAGTGTTCTGTTAATTCAACTCACAGAGATACATCAGTATTTCGTGGATCTCTTTCCTAGCCTTATTTCTATGGAAACTGAGAACAGATATTCCGGATCCCTTTGAAGACTATAGGGCCAAAGGAAATATCCTCCGATAACAAAGAGAAAGAAGCTTTCTGAGAAACTTCTTTGTGTTCTGTGAAATCATCTCACAGAGTTACAGCTTTCCCCTCAAGAAGCCTTTCGCTAAGACAGTTCTTGTGGAATTGGCAAAGTGATATTTGGAAGCCCATAGAGGGCTATGGTGAAAAAGGAAATATCCTCAGATGAAATCGGGAAAGAAGATTTCTGAGAAACCGCTTAGTGTTCTGTTAATTCATCTCACAGAGTTACATCTGTATTTCGTGGATCTCTTTGCTAGTCTTTTTTCTGTGGAATCTGAGAACAGATATTTCGGATCCCTTTGAAGACTATAGGGCCAAAGGAAATATCCTCCGATAACAAAGAGAAAGAAGCTTTCTGAGAAACTTCTTTGTGTTCTGTGAAATCATCTCACAGAGTTTCAGCTTTCCCCTCAAGAAGCCTTTCGCTAAGACAGTTCTTGTGGAATTGGCAAAGTGATATTTGGAAGCCCTTAGAGGGCTATGGTGAAAAAGGAAATATCCTCAGATGAAATCTGGAAAGAAGCTTTCTGAGAAACTGCTTAGTGTTCTGTTAATTCAACTCACAGAGTTACATCTGTATTTCGTGGATCTCTTTGCTAGCCTTATTTCTGTGGAAACTGAGAATAGATATTCCGGATCCCTTTGAAGACTATAGGGCCAAAGGAAATATTCTCCGATGAAAAGACAAAGAAGCTTTCTGAGAAACTTCTTTGTGTTCTGTGAAATCATCTCACAGAGTTACAGCTTTCACCTCAAGAAGCCTTTCGCTAAGACAGTTCTTGTGGAATTGGCAAAGTGATATTTGGAAATCCATAGAGGGCTATGGTGAAAAAGGAAATATCCTCAGATGAAATCTGGAAAGAAGCTTTCTGAGAAACTGCTTAGTGCTCTGTTAATTCATCTCACAGAGTTACATCTGTATTTCGTGGATCCATTTACTAGCCTTATTTCTGTGGAATCTGAGAACAGATATTCCGGATCCCTTTGAAGACTATAGGGCCAAAGGAAATATCCTCCGATAACAAAGAGAAAGAGGGTTTCTGAGAAACTTCTTTGTGTTCTGTCAAATCATCTCACAGAGTTACAGCTTTCCCCTCAAGAAGCCTTTCGCTAAGACAGTTCTTGTGGAATTGGCAAAGTGATATTTGGAAGCCCATAGAGGGCTATGGTGAAAAAGGAAATATCGTCAGATGAAATCTGGAAAGAAGCTTTCTGAGAAACTGCTTAGTGTTCTGTTAATTCATCTCACAGAGTTACATCTGCATTTCGTGGATCTCTTTGCTAGCCTTATTTCTGTGGAATCTGAGAACAGATATTCCGGATCCCTTTGAAGACTATAGGGCCAAAGGAAATATCCTCCGATAACAAAGACAAAGAAGCTTTCTGAGAAACTTCTTTGTGTTCTGTGAAATCATCTCACAGAGTTACAGCTTTCCCCTCAAGAAGCCTTTCGCTAAGACAGTTCTTGTGGAATTGGCAAAGTGATATTTGGAAGCCCTTAGAGGGCTATGGTGAAAAAGGAAATATCCTCAGATGAAATCTGGAAAGAAGCTTTCTGAGAAACTGCTTAGTGTTCTGTTAATTCATCTCACAGAGTTACATCTGTATTTCATGGATCTCTTTGCTAACCTTATTTTCTGGAATCTGAGAAAAGATATTTCGGATCCCTTTGAAGACTATAGGGCCAAAGGAAATATCCTCCGATAACAAAGAGAAAGAAGCTTTCTGAGAAACTTCTTTGTGTTCTGTGAAATCATCTCACAGAGTTACAGCTTTCCCTTCAAGAAGCCTTTCGCTAAGACAGTTCTTGTGGAATTGGCCAAGTGATATTTGGAAGCCCATAGAGGGCTATGGTGAAAAAGGAAATATCCTCAGATGAAATCTGGAAAGAAGCTTTCTGAGAAACTGCTTAGTGTTCTGTTAATTCATCTCACAGAGTTACATCTGTATTTCGTGGATCTCTTTGCTAGCCTTATTTTTCTGGAATCTGAGAAAAGATATTTCGGATCCTTTTGAAGACTATAGGGCCAAAGGAAATATCCTCCGATAACAAAGAGAAAGAAGCTTTCTCAGAAACTTCTTTGTGTTCTGTGAAATCATCTCACAGAGTTACAGCCTTCCCCTCAAGAAGCCTTTCGCTAAGACAGTTCTTGTGGAATTGGCAAAGTGATATTTGGAAGCCCTTAGAGGGCTATGGTGAAAAAGGAAATATCCTCAGATGAAATCTGGAAAGAAGCTTTCTGAGAAACTGCTTAGTGTTCTGTTAATTCATCTCACAGAGTTACATCTGTATTTCGTGGATCTCTTTGCTAGCCTTATTTCTGTGGAATCTGAGAACAGATATTCCGGATCCCTTTGAAGACTATAGGGCCAAAGGAAATATCCTCCGATAACAAAGAGAAACAAGGTTTCTGAGAAACTTCTTTGTGTTCTGTGAAATCATCTCACAGAGTTACAGCTTTCCCCTCAAGAAGCCTTTCGCTAAGACAGTTCTTGTGGAATTGGCAAAGTGATATTTGGAAGCCCATAGAGGGCTATGGTGAAAAAGGAAATATCCTCAGATGAAATCTGGAAAGAAGATTTCTGAGAAACTGCTTAGTGTTCTGTTAATTCATCTCACAGAGTTACATCTGTATTTCGTGGATCTCTTTGCTAGCCTTATTTCTCTGGAATCTGAGAACAGATATTTTGGATCCCTTTGAAGACTATAGGGCCAAAGGAAATATCCTCCGATAACAAAGAGAAAGAAGCTTTCTGAGAAACTTCTTTGTGTTCTGTGAAATCATCTCACAGAGTTACAGCTTTCCCCTCAAGAAGCCTTTCGCTAAGACAGTTCTTGTGGAATTGGAAAAGTGATATTTGGAAGCCCTTAGAGGGCTATGGTGAAAAAGGAAATATCCTCAGATGAAATCTGGAAAGAAGCTTTCTGAGAAACTGCTTAGTGTTCTGTTAATTCATCTCACAGAGTTACATCTGTATTTCGTGGATCTCTTTGCTAGCCTTATTTTTCTGGAATCTGAGAACAGATATTTCGGATTCCTTTGAAGACTATAGGGCCAAAGGAAATATCCTCCGATAACAAAGAGAAAGAAGCTTCCTGAGAAACTTCTTTGTGTTCTGTGAAATCATCTCACAGAGTTACAGCTTTCCCCTCAAGAAGCCTTTCGCTAAGACAGTTCTTGTGGAATTGGCAAAGTGATATTTTGAAGCCCTTAGAGGGCTATGGTGAAAAAGGAAATATCCTCAGATGAAATCTGGAAAGAAGCTTTCTGAGAAACCGCTTAGTGTTCTGTTAATTCATCTCACAGAGTTACATCTGTATTTCCTGGATCTCCTTGCTAGCCTTATTTCTGTGGAATCTGAGAACAGATATTCCGGATCCCTTTGAAGACTATAGGGCCAAAGGAAATATCCTCCGATAACAAAGAGAAAGAAGGTTTCTGAGAAACTTCTTTGTGTTCTGTGAAATCATCTCACAGAGTTACAGCTTTCCCCTAAAGAAGCCTTTCGCTAAGACAGTTCTTGTGGAATTGGCAAAGTGATATTTGGAAGCCCATAGAGGGCTATGGTGAAAAAGGAAATATCGTCAGATGAAATCTGGAAAGAAGCTTCCGGAGAAACTGCTTAGTGTTCTGTTAATTCATCTCACAGAGTTACATCTGTATTTCGTGGATCTCTTTGCTAGCCTTATTTCTGTGGAATCTGAGAACAGATATTTCGGATCCCTTTGAAGACTATAGGGCCAAAGGAAATATCCTCCGATAACAAAGAGAAAGAAGCTTTCTGAGAAACTTCTTTGTGTTCTGTGAAATCATCTCACAGAGTTTCAGCTTTCCCCTCAAGAAGCCTTTCGCTAAGACAGTTCTTGTGGAATTGGCAAAGTGATATTTGGAAGCCCTTAGAGGGCTATGGTGAAAAAGGAAATATCCTCAGATGAAATCTGGAAAGAAGCTTTCTGAGAAACTGCTTAGTGTTCTGTTAATTCAACTCACAGAGTTACATCTGTATTTCGTGGATCTCTTTGCTAGCCTTATTTCTGTGGAAACTGAGAATAGATATTCCGGATCCCTTTGAAGACTATAGGGCCAAAGGAAATATTCTCCGATGAAAAGACAAAGAAGCTTTCTGAGAAACTTCTTTGTGTTCTGTGAAATCATCTCACAGAGTTACAGCTTTCACCTCAAGAAGCCTTTCGCTAAGACAGTTCTTGTGGAATTGGCAAAGTGATATTTGGAAATCCATAGAGGGCTATGGTGAAAAAGGAAATATCCTCAGATGAAATCTGGAAAGAAGCTTTCTGAGAAACTGCTTAGTGCTCTGTTAATTCATCTCACAGAGTTACATCTGTATTTCGTGGATCCATTTACTAGCCTTATTTCTGTGGAATCTGAGAACAGATATTCCGGATCCCTTTGAAGACTATAGGGCCAAAGGAAATATCCTCCGATAACAAAGAGAAAGAGGGTTTCTGAGAAACTTCTTTGTGTTCTGTCAAATCATCTCACAGAGTTACAGCTTTCCCCTCAAGAAGCCTTTCGCTAAGACAGTTCTTGTGGAATTGGCAAAGTGATATTTGGAAGCCCATAGAGGGCTATGGTGAAAAAGGAAATATCGTCAGATGAAATCTGGAAAGAAGCTTTCTGAGAAACTGCTTAGTGTTCTGTTAATTCATCTCACAGAGTTACATCTGCATTTCGTGGATCTCTTTGCTCGCCTTATTTCTGTGGAATCTGAGAACAGATATTCCGGATCCCTTTGAAGACTATAGGGCCAAAGGAAATATCCTCCGATAACAAAGACAAAGAAGCTTTCTGAGAAACTTCTTTGTGTTCTGTGAAATCATCTCACAGAGTTACAGCTTTCCCCTCAAGAAGCCTTTCGCTAAGACAGTTCTTGTGGAATTGGCAAAGTGATATTTGGAAGCCCATAGAGGGCTATGGTGAAAAAGGAAATATCCTCAGATGAAATCTGGAAAGAAGCTTTCTGAGAAACCGCTTAGTGTTCTGTTAATTCATTTCACAGAGTTACATCTGTTTTCGTGGATCTCTTTGCTAGCCTTATTTCTGTGGAAACTGAGAACAGATATTCCGGATCCCTTTGAAGACTATAGGGCCAAAGGAAATATCCTCCGATAACAAAGACAAAGAAGCTTTCTGAGAAACTTCTTTGTGTTCTGTGAAATCATCTGACAGAGTTACAGCTTTCCCCTCAAGAAGCCTTTCGCTAAGACAGTTCTTGTGGAATCGGCAAAGTGATATTTGGAAGCCCTTAGAGGGCTATGGTGAAAAAGGAAATATCCTCAGATGAAATCTGGAAAGAAGCTTTCTGAGAAACTGCTTAGTGTTCTGTTAATTCATCTCACAGAGTTACATCTGCATTTCGTGGATCTCTTTGCTAGCCTTATTTCTGTGGAATCTGAGAACAGATATTCCGGATCCCTTTGAAGACTATAGGGCCAAAGGAAATATCCTCCGATAACAAAGACAAAGAAGCTTTCTGAGAAACTTCTTTGTGTTCTGTGAAATCATCTCACAGAGTTACAGCTTTCCCCTCAAGAAGCCTTTCGCTAAGACAGTTCTTGTGGAATTGGCAAAGTGATATTTGGAAGCCCTTAGAGGGCTATGGTGAAAAAGGAAATATCCTCAGATGAAATCTGGAAAGAAGCTTTCTGAGAAACTGCTTAGTGTTCTGTTAATTCATCTCACAGAGTTACATCTGTATTTCATGGATCTCTTTGCTAACCTTATTTTCTGGAATCTGAGAAAAGATATTTCGGATCCCTTTGAAGACTATAGGGCCAAAGGAAATATCCTCCGATAACAAAGAGAAAGAAGCTTTCTGAGAAACTTCTTTGTGTTCTGTGAAATCATCTCACAGAGTTACAGCTTTCCCTTCAAGAAGCCTTTCGCTAAGACAGTTCTTGTGGAATTGGCCAAGTGATATTTGGAAGCCCATAGAGGGCTATGGTGAAAAAGGAAATATCCTCAGATGAAATCTGGAAAGAAGCTTTCTGAGAAACTGCTTAGTGTTCTGTTAATTCATCTCACAGAGTTACATCTGTATTTCGTGGATCTCTTTGCTAGCCTTATTTTTCTGGAATCTGAGAAAAGATATTTCGGATCCTTTTGAAGACTATAGGGCCAAAGGAAATATCCTCCGATAACAAAGAGAAAGAAGCTTTCTCAGAAACTTCTTTGTGTTCTGTGAAATCATCTCACAGAGTTACAGCCTTCCCCTCAAGAAGCCTTTCGCTAAGACAGTTCTTGTGGAATTGGCAAAGTGATATTTGGAAGCCCTTAGAGGGCTATGGTGAAAAAGGAAATATCCTCAGATGAAATCTGGAAAGAAGCTTTCTGAGAAACTGCTTAGTGTTCTGTTAATTCATCTCACAGAGTTACATCTGTATTTCGTGGATCTCTTTGCTAGCCTTATTTCTGTGGAATCTGAGAACAGATATTCCGGATCCCTTTGAAGACTATAGGGCCAAAGGAAATATCCTCCGATAACAAAGAGAAACAAGGTTTCTGAGAAACTTCTTTGTGTTCTGTGAAATCATCTCACAGAGTTACAGCTTTCCCCTCAAGAAGCCTTTCGCTAAGACAGTTCTTGTGGAATTGGCAAAGTGATATTTGGAAGCCCATAGAGGGCTATGGTGAAAAAGGAAATATCCTCAGATGAAATCTGGAAAGAAGATTTCTGAGAAACTGCTTAGTGTTCTGTTAATTCATCTCACAGAGTTACATCTGTATTTCGTGGATCTCTTTGCTAGCCTTATTTCTCTGGAATCTGAGAACAGATATTTTGGATCCCTTTGAAGACTATAGGGCCAAAGGAAATATCCTCCGATAACAAAGAGAAAGAAGCTTTCTGAGAAACTTCTTTGTGTTCTGTGAAATCATCTCACAGAGTTACAGCTTTCCCCTCAAGAAGCCTTTCGCTAAGACAGTTCTTGTGGAATTGGAAAAGTGATATTTGGAAGCCCTTAGAGGGCTATGGTGAAAAAGGAAATATCCTCAGATGAAATCTGGAAAGAAGCTTTCTGAGAAACTGCTTAGTGTTCTGTTAATTCATCTCACAGAGTTACATCTGTATTTCGTGGATCTCTTTGCTAGCCTTATTTTTCTGGAATCTGAGAACAGATATTTCGGATTCCTTTGAAGACTATAGGGCCAAAGGAAATATCCTCCGATAACAAAGAGAAAGAAGCTTCCTGAGAAACTTCTTTGTGTTCTGTGAAATCATCTCACAGAGTTACAGCTTTCCCCTCAAGAAGCCTTTCGCTAAGACAGTTCTTGTGGAATTGGCAAAGTGATATTTTGAAGCCCTTAGAGGGCTATGGTGAAAAAGGAAATATCCTCAGATGAAATCTGGAAAGAAGCTTTCTGAGAAACCGCTTAGTGTTCTGTTAATTCATCTCACAGAGTTACATCTGTATTTCCTGGATCTCCTTGCTAGCCTTATTTCTGTGGAATCTGAGAACAGATATTCCGGATCCCTTTGAAGACTATAGGGCCAAAGGAAATATCCTCCGATAACAAAGAGAAAGAAGGTTTCTGAGAAACTTCTTTGTGTTCTGTGAAATCATCTCACAGAGTTACAGCTTTCCCCTAAAGAAGCCTTTCGCTAAGACAGTTCTTGTGGAATTGGCAAAGTGATATTTGGAAGCCCATAGAGGGCTATGGTGAAAAAGGAAATATCGTCAGATGAAATCTGGAAAGAAGCTTCCGGAGAAACTGCTTAGTGTTCTGTTAATTCATCTCACAGAGTTACATCTGTATTTCGTGGATCTCTTTGCTAGCCTTATTTCTGTGGAATCTGAGAACAGATATTTCGGATCCCTTTGAAGACTATAGGGCCAAAGGAAATATCCTCCGATAACAAAGAGAAAGAAGCTTTCTGAGAAACTTCTTTGTGTTCTGTGAAATCATCTCACAGAGTTTCAGCTTTCCCCTCAAGAAGCCTTTCGCTAAGACAGTTCTTGTGGAATTGGCAAAGTGATATTTGGAAGCCCTTAGAGGGCTATGGTGAAAAAGGAAATATCCTCAGATGAAATCTGGAAAGAAGCTTTCTGAGAAACTGCTTAGTGTTCTGTTAATTCAACTCACAGAGTTACATCTGTATTTCGTGGATCTCTTTGCTAGCCTTATTTCTGTGGAAACTGAGAATAGATATTCCGGATCCCTTTGAAGACTATAGGGCCAAAGGAAATATTCTCCGATGAAAAGACAAAGAAGCTTTCTGAGAAACTTCTTTGTGTTCTGTGAAATCATCTCACAGAGTTACAGCTTTCCCCTCAAGAAGCCTTTCGCTAAGACAGTTCTTGTGGAATTGGCAAAGTGATATTTGGAAATCCATAGAGGGCTATGGTGAAAAAGGAAATATCCTCAGATGAAATCTGGAAAGAAGCTTTCTGAGAAACTGCTTAGTGCTCTGTTAATTCATCTCACAGAGTTACATCTGTATTTCGTGGATCCATTTACTAGCCTTATTTCTGTGGAATCTGAGAACAGATATTCCGGATCCCTTTGAAGACTATAGGGCCAAAGGAAATATCCTCCGATAACAAAGAGAAAGAGGGTTTCTGAGAAACTTCTTTGTGTTCTGTCAAATCATCTCACAGAGTTACAGCTTTCCCCTCAAGAAGCCTTTCGCTAAGACAGTTCTTGTGGAATTGGCAAAGTGATATTTGGAAGCCCATAGAGGGCTATGGTGAAAAAGGAAATATCGTCAGATGAAATCTGGAAAGAAGCTTTCTGAGAAACTGCTTAGTGTTCTGTTAATTCATCTCACAGAGTTACATCTGCATTTCGTGGATCTCTTTGCTCGCCTTATTTCTGTGGAATCTGAGAACAGATATTCCGGATCCCTTTGAAGACTATAGGGCCAAAGGAAATATCCTCCGATAACAAAGACAAAGAAGCTTTCTGAGAAACTTCTTTGTGTTCTGTGAAATCATCTCACAGAGTTACAGCTTTCCCCTCAAGAAGCCTTTCGCTAAGACAGTTCTTGTGGAATTGGCAAAGTGATATTTGGAAGCCCATAGAGGGCTATGGTGAAAAAGGAAATATCCTCAGATGAAATCTGGAAAGAAGCTTTCTGAGAAACCGCTTAGTGTTCTGTTAATTCATCTCACAGAGTTACATCTGTTTTCGTGGATCTCTTTGCTAGCCTTATTTCTGTGGAAACTGAGAACAGATATTCCGGATCCCTTTGAAGACTATAGGGCCAAAGGAAATATCCTCCGATAACAAAGACAAAGAAGCTTTCTGAGAAACTTCTTTGTGTTCTGTGAAATCATCTGACAGAGTTACAGCTTTCCCCTCAAGAAGCCTTTCGCTAAGACAGTTCTTGTGGAATCGGCAAAGTGATATTTGGAAGCCCTTAGAGGGCTATGGTGAAAAAGGAAATATCCTCAGATGAAATCTGGAAAGAAGCTTTCTGAGAAACTGCTTAGTGTTCTGTTAATTCATCTCACAGAGTTACATCTGTATTTCGTGGATCCATTTACTAGCCTTATTTCTGTGCAATCTGAGAACAGATATTCCGGATCCCTTTGAAGACTATAGGGCCAAAGGAAATATCCTCCGATAACAAAGAGAAAGAAGGTTTCTGAGAAACTTCTTTGTGTTCTGTGAAATCATCTCACAGAGTTACAGCTTTCCCCTCAAGAAGCCTTTCGCTAAGACAGTTCTTGTGGAATTGGCAAAGTGATATTTGGAAGCCCATAGAGGGCTATGGTGAAAAAGGAAATATCCTCAGATGAAATCGGGAAAGAAGATTTCTGAGAAACCGCTTAGTGTTCTGTTAATTCATCTCACAGAGTTACATCTGTATTTCGTGGATCTCTTTGCTAGTCTTTTTTCTGTGGAATCTGAGAACAGATATTTCGGATCCCTTTGAAGACTATAGGGCCAAAGGAAATATCCTCCGATAACAAAGAGAAAGAAGCTTTCTGAGAAACTTCTTTGTGTTCTGTGAAATCATCTCACAGAGTTTCAGCTTTCCCCTCAAGAAGCCTTTCGCTAAGACAGTTCTTGTGGAATTGGCAAAGTGATATTTGGAAGCCCTTAGAGGGCTATGGTGAAAAAGGAAATATCCTCAGATGAAATCTGGAAAGAAGCTTTCTGAGAAACTGCTTAGTGTTCTGTTAATTCAACTCACAGAGTTACATCTGTATTTCGTGGATCTCTTTGCTAGCCTTATTTCTGTGGAAACTGAGAATAGATATTCCGGATCCCTTTGAAGACTATAGGGCCAAAGGAAATATTCTCCGATGAAAAGACAAAGAAGCTTTCTGAGAAACTTCTTTGTGTTCTGTGAAATCATCTCACAGAGTTACAGCTTTCACCTCAAGAAGCCTTTCGCTAAGACAGTTCTTGTGGAATTGGCAAAGTGATATTTGGAAATCCATAGAGGGCTATGGTGAAAAAGGAAATATCCTCAGATGAAATCTGGAAAGAAGCTTTCTGAGAAACTGCTTAGTGCTCTGTTAATTCATCTCACAGAGTTACATCTGTATTTCGTGGATCCATTTACTAGCCTTATTTCTGTGGAATCTGAGAACAGATATTCCGGATCCCTTTGAAGACTATAGGGCCAAAGGAAATATCCTCCGATAACAAAGAGAAAGAGGGTTTCTGAGAAACTTCTTTGTGTTCTGTCAAATCATCTCACAGAGTTACAGCTTTCCCCTCAAGAAGCCTTTCGCTAAGACAGTTCTTGTGGAATTGGCAAAGTGATATTTGGAAGCCCATAGAGGGCTATGGTGAAAAAGGAAATATCGTCAGATGAAATCTGGAAAGAAGCTTTCTGAGAAACTGCTTAGTGTTCTGTTAATTCATCTCACAGAGTTACATCTGCATTTCGTGGATCTCTTTGCTAGCCTTATTTCTGTGGAATCTGAGAACAGATATTCCGGATCCCTTTGAAGACTATAGGGCCAAAGGAAATATCCTCCGATAACAAAGACAAAGAAGCTTTCTGAGAAACTTCTTTGTGTTCTGTGAAATCATCTCACAGAGTTACAGCTTTCCCCTCAAGAAGCCTTTCGCTAAGACAGTTCTTGTGGAATTGGCAAAGTGATATTTGGAAGCCCTTAGAGGGCTATGGTGAAAAAGGAAATATCCTCAGATGAAATCTGGAAAGAAGATTTCTGAGAAACTGCTTAGTGTTCTGTTAATTCAACTCACAGAGATACATCTGTATTTCGTGGATCTCTTTGCTAGCCTTATTTCTGTGGAAACTGAGAACAGATATTCCGGATCCCTTTGAAGACTATAGGGCCAAAGGAAATATCCTCCGATAACAAAGACAAAGAATCTTTCTGAGAAACTTCTTTGTGTTCTGTGAAATCATCTCACAGAGTTACAGCTTTCCCCTCAAGAAGCCTTTCGCTAAGACAGTTCTTGTGGAATTGGCAAAGTGATATTTGGAAGCCCATAGAGGGCTATGGTGAAAAAGGAAATATCCTCAGATGAAATCTGGAAAGAAGCTTTCTGAGAAACCGCTTAGTGTTCTGTTAATTCATCTCACAGAGTTACATCTGTTTTCGTGGATCTCTTTGCTAGCCTTATTTCTGTGGAAACTGAGAACAGATATTCCGGATCCCTTTGAAGACTATAGGGCCAAAGGAAATATCCTCCGATAACAAAGACAAAGAAGCTTTCTGAGAAACTTCTTTGTGTTCTGTGAAATCATCTGACAGAGTTACAGCTTTCCCCTCAAGAAGCCTTTCGCTAAGACAGTTCTTGTGGAATCGGCAAAGTGATATTTGGAAGCCCTTAGAGGGCTATGGTGAAAAAGGAAATATCCTCAGATGAAATCTGGAAAGAAGCTTTCTGAGAAACTGCTTAGTGTTCTGTTAATTCATCTCACAGAGTTACATCTGTATTTCGTGGATCCATTTACTAGCCTTATTTCTGTGCAATCTGAGAACAGATATTCCGGATCCCTTTGAAGACTATAGGGCCAAAGGAAATATCCTCCGATAACAAAGAGAAAGAAGGTTTCTGAGAAACTTCTTTGTGTTCTGTGAAATCATCTCACAGAGTTACAGCTTTCCCCTCAAGAAGCCTTTCGCTAAGACAGTTCTTGTGGAATTGGCAAAGTGATATTTGGAAGCCCATAGAGGGCTATGGTGAAAAAGGAAATATCGTCAGATGAAATCTGGAAAGAAGCTTACGGAGAAACTGCTTAGTGTTCTGTTAATTCATCTCACAGAGTTACATCTGTATTTCGTGGATCTCTTTCCTAGGCTTATTCCTGTGGAATCTGAGAACAGATATTCCGGATCCCTTTGAAGACTATAGGGCCAAAGGAAATATCCTCCGATAACAAAGAGAAAGAAGCTTTCTGAGAAACTTCTTTGTGTTCTGTGAAATCATCTCACAGAGTTACAGCTTTCCCCTCAAGAAGCCTTTCGCTAAGACAGTTCTTGTGGAATTGGCAAAGTGATATTTGGAAGCCCTTAGAGGGCTATGGTGACAAAGGAAATATCCTCAGATGAAATTTGGAAAGAAGCTTTCTGAGAAACTCCTTAGTGTTCTGTTAATTCAACTCACAGAGATACATCTGTATTTCGTGGATCTCTTTGCTAGCCTTATTTCTATGGAAACTGAGAACAGATATTCCGGATCCCTTTGAAGACTATAGGGCCAAAGGAAATATCCTCCGATAACAAAGAGAAAGAAGCTTTCTGAGAAACTTCTTTGTGTTCTGTGAAATCATCTCACAGAGTTACAGCTTTCCCCTCAAGAAGCCTTTCGCTAAGACAGTTCTTGTGGAATTGGCAAAGTGATATTTGGAAGCCCATAGAGGGCTATGGTGAAAAAGGAAATATCCTCAGATGAAATCGGGAAAGAAGATTTCTGAGAAACCGCTTAGTGTTCTGTTAATTCATCTCACAGAGTTACATCTGTATTTCGTGGATCTCTTTGCTAGTCTTTTTTCTGTGGAATCTGAGAACAGATATTTCGGATCCCTTTGAAGACTATAGGGCCAAAGGAAATATCCTCCGATAACAAAGAGAAAGAAGCTTTCTGAGAAACTTCTTTGTGTTCTGTGAAATCATCTCACAGAGTTTCAGCTTTCCCCTCAAGAAGCCTTTCGCTAAGACAGTTCTTGTGGAATTGGCAAAGTGATATTTGGAAGCCCTTAGAGGGCTATGGTGAAAAAGGAAATATCCTCAGATGAAATCTGGAAAGAAGCTTTCTGAGAAACTGCTTAGTGTTCTGTTAATTCAACTCACAGAGTTACATCTGTATTTCGTGGATCTCTTTGCTAGCCTTATTTCTGTGGAAACTGAGAATAGATATTCCGGATCCCTTTGAAGACTATAGGGCCAAAGGAAATATTCTCCGATGAAAAGACAAAGAAGCTTTCTGAGAAACTTCTTTGTGTTCTGTCAAATCATCTCACAGAGTTACAGCTTTCCCCTCAAGAAGCCTTTCGCTAAGACAGTTCTTGTGGAATTGGCAAAGTGATATTTGGAAGCCCATAGAGGGCTATGGTGAAAAAGGAAATATCGTCAGATGAAATCTGGAAAGAAGCTTTCTGAGAAACTGCTTAGTGTTCTGTTAATTCATCTCACAGAGTTACATCTGCATTTCGTGGATCTCTTTGCTCGCCTTATTTCTGTGGAATCTGAGAACAGATATTCCGGATCCCTTTGAAGACTATAGGGCCAAAGGAAATATCCTCCGATAACAAAGACAAAGAAGCTTTCTGAGAAACTTCTTTGTGTTCTGTGAAATCATCTCACAGAGTTACAGCTTTCCCCTCAAGAAGCCTTTCGCTAAGACAGTTCTTGTGGAATTGGCAAAGTGATATTTGGAAGCCCATAGAGGGCTATGGTGAAAAAGGAAATATCCTCAGATGAAATCTGGAAAGAAGCTTTCTGAGAAACCGCTTAGTGTTCTGTTAATTCATCTCACAGAGTTACATCTGTTTTCGTGGATCTCTTTGCTAGCCTTATTTCTGTGGAAACTGAGAACAGATATTCCGGATCCCTTTGAAGACTATAGGGCCAAAGGAAATATCCTCCGATAACAAAGACAAAGAAGCTTTCTGAGAAACTTCTTTGTGTTCTGTGAAATCATCTGACAGAGTTACAGCTTTCCCCTCAAGAAGCCTTTCGCTAAGACAGTTCTTGTGGAATCGGCAAAGTGATATTTGGAAGCCCTTAGAGGGCTATGGTGAAAAAGGAAATATCCTCAGATGAAATCTGGAAAGAAGCTTTCTGAGAAACTGCTTAGTGTTCTGTTAATTCATCTCACAGAGTTACATCTGTATTTCGTGGATCCATTTACTAGCCTTATTTCTGTGCAATCTGAGAACAGATATTCCGGATCCCTTTGAAGACTATAGGGCCAAAGGAAATATCCTCCGATAACAAAGAGAAAGAAGGTTTCTGAGAAACTTCTTTGTGTTCTGTGAAATCATCTCACAGAGTTACAGCTTTCCCCTCAAGAAGCCTTTCGCTAAGACAGTTCTTGTGGAATTGGCAAAGTGATATTTGGAAGCCCATAGAGGGCTATGGTGAAAAAGGAAATATCGTCAGATGAAATCTGGAAAGAAGCTTACGGAGAAACTGCTTAGTGTTCTGTTAATTCATCTCACAGAGTTACATCTGTATTTCGTGGATCTCTTTCCTAGGCTTATTCCTGTGGAATCTGAGAACAGATATTCCGGATCCCTTTGAAGACTATAGGGCCAAAGGAAATATCCTCCGATAACAAAGAGAAAGAAGCTTTCTGAGAAACTTCTTTGTGTTCTGTGAAATCATCTCACAGAGTTACAGCTTTCCCCTCAAGAAGCCTTTCGATAAGACAGTTCTTGTGGAATTGGCAAAGTGATATTTGGAAGCCCTTAGAGGGCTATGGTGACAAAGGAAATATCCTCAGATGAAATTTGGAAAGAAGCTTTCTGAGAAACTCCTTAGTGTTCTGTTAATTCAACTCACAGAGATACATCAGTATTTCGTGGATCTCTTTCCTAGCCTTATTTCTATGGAAACTGAGAACAGATATTCCGGATCCCTTTGAAGACTATAGGGCCAAAGGAAATATCCTCCGATAACAAAGAGAAAGAAGCTTTCTGAGAAACTTCTTTGTGTTCTGTGAAATCATCTCACAGAGTTACAGCTTTCCCCTCAAGAAGCCTTTCGCTAAGACAGTTCTTGTGGAATTGGCAAAGTGATATTTGGAAGCCCATAGAGGGCTATGGTGAAAAAGGAAATATCCTCAGATGAAATCGGGAAAGAAGATTTCTGAGAAACCGCTTAGTGTTCTGTTAATTCATCTCACAGAGTTACATCTGTATTTCGTGGATCTCTTTGCTAGTCTTTTTTCTGTGGAATCTGAGAACAGATATTTCGGATCCCTTTGAAGACTATAGGGCCAAAGGAAATATCCTCCGATAACAAAGAGAAAGAAGCTTTCTGAGAAACTTCTTTGTGTTCTGTGAAATCATCTCACAGAGTTTCAGCTTTCCCCTCAAGAAGCCTTTCGCTAAGACAGTTCTTGTGGAATTGGCAAAGTGATATTTGGAAGCCCTTAGAGGGCTATGGTGAAAAAGGAAATATCCTCAGATGAAATCTGGAAAGAAGCTTTCTGAGAAACTGCTTAGTGTTCTGTTAATTCAACTCACAGAGTTACATCTGTATTTCGTGGATCTCTTTGCTAGCCTTATTTCTGTGGAAACTGAGAATAGATATTCCGGATCCCTTTGAAGACTATAGGGCCAAAGGAAATATTCTCCGATGAAAAGACAAAGAAGCTTTCTGAGAAACTTCTTTGTGTTCTGTGAAATCATCTCACAGAGTTACAGCTTTCACCTCAAGAAGCCTTTCGCTAAGACAGTTCTTGTGGAATTGGCAAAGTGATATTTGGAAATCCATAGAGGGCTATGGTGAAAAAGGAAATATCCTCAGATGAAATCTGGAAAGAAGCTTTCTGAGAAACTGCTTAGTGCTCTGTTAATTCATCTCACAGAGTTACATCTGTATTTCGTGGATCCATTTACTAGCCTTATTTCTGTGGAATCTGAGAACAGATATTCCGGATCCCTTTGAAGACTATAGGGCCAAAGGAAATATCCTCCGATAACAAAGAGAAAGAGGGTTTCTGAGAAACTTCTTTGTGTTCTGTCAAATCATCTCACAGAGTTACAGCTTTCCCCTCAAGAAGCCTTTCGCTAAGACAGTTCTTGTGGAATTGGCAAAGTGATATTTGGAAGCCCATAGAGGGCTATGGTGAAAAAGGAAATATCGTCAGATGAAATCTGGAAAGAAGCTTTCTGAGAAACTGCTTAGTGTTCTGTTAATTCATCTCACAGAGTTACATCTGCATTTCGTGGATCTCTTTGCTAGCCTTATTTCTGTGGAATCTGAGAACAGATATTCCGGATCCCTTTGAAGACTATAGGGCCAAAGGAAATATCCTCCGATAACAAAGACAAAGAAGCTTTCTGAGAAACTTCTTTGTGTTCTGTGAAATCATCTCACAGAGTTACAGCTTTCCCCTCAAGAAGCCTTTCGCTAAGACAGTTCTTGTGGAATTGGCAAAGTGATATTTGGAAGCCCTTAGAGGGCTATGGTGAAAAAGGAAATATCCTCAGATGAAATCTGGAAAGAAGCTTTCTGAGAAACTGCTTAGTGTTCTGTTAATTCATCTCACAGAGTTACATCTGTATTTCATGGATCTCTTTGCTAACCTTATTTTCTGGAATCTGAGAAAAGATATTTCGGATCCCTTTGAAGACTATAGGGCCAAAGGAAATATCCTCCGATAACAAAGAGAAAGAAGCTTTCTGAGAAACTTCTTTGTGTTCTGTGAAATCATCTCACAGAGTTACAGCTTTCCCTTCAAGAAGCCTTTCGCTAAGACAGTTCTTGTGGAATTGGCCAAGTGATATTTGGAAGCCCATAGAGGGCTATGGTGAAAAAGGAAATATCCTCAGATGAAATCTGGAAAGAAGCTTTCTGAGAAACTGCTTAGTGTTCTGTTAATTCATCTCACAGAGTTACATCTGTATTTCGTGGATCTCTTTGCTAGCCTTATTTTTCTGGAATCTGAGAAAAGATATTTCGGATCCTTTTGAAGACTATAGGGCCAAAGGAAATATCCTCCGATAACAAAGAGAAAGAAGCTTTCTGAGAAACTTCTTTGTGTTCTGTGAAATCATCTCACAGAGTTACAGCCTTCCCCTCAAGAAGCCTTTCGCTAAGACAGTTCTTGTGTAATTGGCAAAGTGATATTTGGAAGCCCTTTGAGGGCTATGGTGAAAAAGGAAATATCCTCAGATGAAATCTGGAAAGAAGCTTTCTGAGAAACTGCTTAGTGTTCTGTTAATTCATCTCACAGAGTTACATCTGTATTTCGTGGATCTCTTTGCTAGCCTTATTTCTGTGGAATCTGAGAACAGATATTCCGGATCCCTTTGAAGACTATAGGGCCAAAGGAAATATCCTCCGATAACAAAGAGAAACAAGGTTTCTGAGAAACTTCTTTGTGTTCTGTGAAATCATCTCACAGAGTTACAGCTTTCCCCTCAAGAAGCCTTTCGCTAAGACAGTTCTTGTGGAATTGGCAAAGTGATATTTGGAAGCCCATAGAGGGCTATGGTGAAAAAGGAAATATCCTCAGATGAAATCTGGAAAGAAGATTTCTGAGAAACTGCTTAGTGTTCTGTTAATTCATCTCACAGAGTTACATCTGTATTTCGTGGATCTCTTTGCTAGCCTTATTTCTCTGGAATCTGAGAACAGATATTTCGGATCCCTTTGAAGACTATAGGGCCAAAGGAAATATCCTCCGATAACAAAGAGAAAGAAGCTTTCTGAGAAACTTCTTTGTGTTCTGTGAAATCATCTCACAGAGTTACAGCTTTCCCCTCAAGAAGCCTTTCGCTAAGACAGTTCTTGTGGAATTGGAAAAGTGATATTTGGAAGCCCTTAGAGGGCTATGGTGAAAAAGGAAATATCCTCAGATGAAATCTGGAAAGAAGCTTTCTGAGAAACTGCTTAGTGTTCTGTTAATTCATCTCACAGAGTTACATCTGTATTTCGTGGATCTCTTTGCTAGCCTTATTTTTCTGGAATCTGAGAACAGATATTTCGGATTCCTTTGAAGACTATAGGGCCAAAGGAAATATCCTCCGATAACAAAGAGAAAGAAGCTTCCTGAGAAACTTCTTTGTGTTCTGTGAAATCATCTCACAGAGTTACAGCTTTCCCCTCAAGAAGCCTTTCGCTAAGACAGTTCTTGTGGAATTGGCAAAGTGATATTTTGAAGCCCTTAGAGGGCTATGGTGAAAAAGGAAATATCCTCAGATGAAATCTGGAAAGAAGCTTTCTGAGAAACCGCTTAGTGTTCTGTTAATTCATCTCACAGAGTTACATCTGTATTTCCTGGATCTCCTTGCTAGCCTTATTTCTGTGGAATCTGAGAACAGATATTCCGGATCCCTTTGAAGACTATAGGGCCAAAGGAAATATCCTCCGATAACAAAGAGAAAGAAGGTTTCTGAGAAACTTCTTTGTGTTCTGTGAAATCATCTCACAGAGTTACAGCTTTCCCCTAAAGAAGCCTTTCGCTAAGACAGTTCTTGTGGAATTGGCAAAGTGATATTTGGAAGCCCATAGAGGGCTATGGTGAAAAAGGAAATATCGTCAGATGAAATCTGGAAAGAAGCTTCCGGAGAAACTGCTTAGTGTTCTGTTAATTCATCTCACAGAGTTACATCTGTATTTCGTGGATCTCTTTGCTAGCCTTATTTCTGTGGAATCTGAGAACAGATATTTCGGATCCCTTTGAAGACTATAGGGCCAAAGGAAATATCCTCCGATAACAAAGACAAAGAAGGTTTCTGAGAAACTTCTTTGTGTTCTGTGAAATCATCTCACAGAGTTACAGCTTTCCCCTCAAGAAGCCTTTCGCTAAGACATTTCTTGTGGAATTGGCAAAGTGATATTTGGAAGCCCATAGAGGGCTATGGTGAAAAAGGAAATATCCTCAGATGAAATCTGGAAAGAAGCTTTCTAAGAAACCGCTTAGTGTTCTTTTAATTCATCTCACAGAGTTACATCTGTATTTCGTGGATCTCTTTGCTAGCCTTATTTTTCTGGAATCTGAGAACAGATATTTCGGATCCCTTTGAAGACTGTAGGGCCAAAGGAAATATCCTCCGATAAAAAAGAGAAAGAAGCTTTCTGAGAAACTTCTTTGTGTTCTGTAAATCATCTCACAGAGTTACAGCTTTCCCCTCAAGAAGCCTTTCGCTAAGACAGTTCTTGTGGAATTGGCAAAGTGATATTTGGAAGCACATAGAGGGCTATGGTGAAAAAGGAAATATCCTCAGATGAAATCTGGAAAGAAGCTTTCTGAGAAACTGCTTAGTGTTCTGTTAATTCATCTCACAGAGTTACATCTGTATTTCGTGGATCTCTTTGCTAGCCTTATTTCTGTGGAATCTGAGAACAGATATTCCGGATCCCTTTGAAGACTATAGGGTCAAAGGAAATATCCTCCAATAACAAAGAGAAAGAAGCTTTCTGAGAAACGTCTTTGTGTTCTGTGAAATCATCTCACAGAGTTACAGCTTTCCCCTAAAGAAGCCTTTCGCTAAGACAGTTCTTGTGGAATTGGCAAAGTGATATTTGGAAGCCCATAGAGGGCTATGGTGAAAAAGGAAATATCCTCAGATGAAATCTGGAAAGAAGCTTTCTGAGAAACTGCTTAGTGTTCTGTTAATTCATCTCACAGAGTTACATCTGTATTTCGTGGATCTCTTTGCTAGCCTTATTTCTGTGGAATCTGAGAACAGATATTTCGGATCCCTTTGAAGACTATAGGGCCAAAGGAAATATCCTCCGATAACAAAGAGAAAGAAACTTTCTGAGAAACTTCTTTGTGTTCTGTGAAATCATCTCACAGAGTTACAGCTTTCCCCTCAAGAAGCCTTTCGCTAAGACAGTTCTTGTGGAATTGGCAAAGTGATATTTGGAAGCACATAGAGGGCTATGGTGAAAAAGGAAATATCCTCAGATGAAATCTGGAAAGAAGCTTTCTGAGAAACTGCTTAGTGTTCTGTTAATTCATCTCACAGAGTTACATCTGTATTTCGTGGATCTCTTTGCTAGCCTTATTTCTGTGGAATCTGAGAACAGATATTCCGGATCCCTTTGAAGACTATAGGGTCAAAGGAAATATCCTCCAATAACAAAGAGAAAGAAGCTTTCTGAGAAACGTCTTTGTGTTCTGTGAAATCATCTCACAGAGTTACAGCTTTCCCCTAAAGAAGCCTTTCGCTAAGACAGTTCTTGTGGAATTGGCAAAGTGATATTTGGAAGCCCATAGAGGGCTATGGTGAAAAAGGAAATATCGTCAGATGAAATCTGGAAAAAAGGTTACGGAGAAACTGCTTAGTGTTCTGTTAATTCATCTCACAGAGTTACATCTGTATTTCGTGGATCTCTTTGCTAGCCTTATTTCTGTGGAATCTGAGAACAGATATTTCGGATCCCTTTGAAGACTATAGGGCCAAAGGAAATATCCTCCGATAACAAAGAGAAAGAAACTTTCTGAGAAACTTCTTTGTGTTCTGTGAAATCATCTCACAGAGTTACAGCTTTCCCCTCAAGAAGCCTTTCGCTAAGAAAGTTCTTGTGGAATTGGCAAAGTGATATTTGGAAGCCCATAGAGGGCTATGGTGAAAAAGGAAATATCCTCAGATGAAATCTGGAAAGAAGTTTTCTGAGAAACTGCTTAGTGTTCTGTTAATTCATCTCACAGAGTTACATCTGTATTTCGTGGATCGCTTTGCTAGCATTATTTCTCTGGAATCTGAGAACAGATATTCCGGATCCCTTTGAAGACTGTAGGGCCAAAGGAAATATCCTCCGATAACAAAGAGAAAGAAGCTTTCTGAGAAACTTCTTTGTGTTCTGTGAAATCATCTCACAGAGTTACAGCTTTCCCCTAAAGAAGCCTTTCGCTAAGACAGTTCTTGTGGAATTGGCAAAGTGATATTTGGAAGCCCATAGAGGGCTATGGTGAAAAAGGAAATATCGTCAGATGAAATCTGGAAAAAAGGTTACGGAGAAACTGCTTAGTGTTCTGTTAATTCATCTCACAGAGTTACATCTGTATTTCGTGGATCTCTTTGCTAGCCTTATTTCTGTGGAATCTGAGAACAGATATTTCGGATCCCTTTGAAGACTATAGGGCCAAAGGAAATATCCTCCGATAACAAAGAGAAAGAAACTTTCTGAGAAACTTCTTTGTGTTCTGTGAAATCATCTCACAGAGTTACAGCTTTCCCCTCAAGAAGCCTTTCGCTAAGAAAGTTCTTGTGGAATTGGCAAAGTGATATTTGGAAGCCCATAGAGGGCTATGGTGAAAAAGGAAATATCCTCAGATGAAATCTGGAAAGAAGTTTTCTGAGAAACTGCTTAGTGTTCTGTTAATTCATCTCACAGAGTTACATCTGTATTTCGTGGATCGCTTTGCTAGCATTATTTCTCTGGAATCTGAGAACAGATATTCCGGATCCCTTTGAAGACTGTAGGGCCAAAGGAAATATCCTCCGATAACAAAGAGAAAGAAGCTTTCTGAGAAACTTCTTTGTGTTCTGTGAAATCATCTCACAGAGTTACAGCTTTCCCCTCAAGAAGCCTTTCGCTAAGACAGTTCTTGTGGAATTGGCAAAGTGATATTTGGAAGCCCTTAGAGGGCTATGGTGAAAAAGGAAATATCCTCAGATGAAATATGGAAAGAAGCTTTCTGAGAAACTGCTTAGTGTTCTGTTAATTCAACTCACAGAGATACATCTGTATTTCGTGGATCTCTTTGCTAGCCTTATTTCTGTGGAATCTGAGAACAGATATTCCGGATCCCTTTGAAGACTATAGGGCCAAAGGAAATATCCTCCGATAACAAAGAGAAAGAAGCTTTCTGAGAAACTTCTTTGTGTTCTGTGAAATCATGTCACAGAGTTACAGCTTTCCCCTCAAGAAGCCTTTCGCTAAGACAGTTCTTGTGGAATTGGCAAAGTGATATTTGGAAGCCCATAGAGGGCTATGGTGAAAAAGGAAATATCCTCAGATGAAATCTGGAAAGAAGCTTTCTGAGAAACTGCTTAGTGTTCTGTTAATTCATCTCACAGAGTTACATCTGTATTTCGTGGATCTCTTTGCTAGCCTTATTTCTGTGGAATCTGAGAACAGATATTTCGGATCCCTTTGAAGACTATAGGGCCAAAGGAAATATCCTCCGATAACAAAGAGAAAGAAGCTTTCTGAGAAACTTCTTTGTGTTCTGTGAAATCATCTCACAGAGTCACAGCTTTCCCCTCAAGAAGCCTTTCGCTAAGAAAGTTCTTGTGGAATTGGCAATGTGATATTTGGAAGCCCTTAGAGGGCTATGGTGAAAAAGGAAATATCCTCAGATGAAATCTGGGAAGAAGCTTTCTGAGAAACTGCTTAGTGTTCTGTTAATTCATCTCACAGAGTTACATCTGTATTTCCTGGATCTCCTTGCTAGCCTTATTTCTGTGGAATCTGAGAACAGATATTCCGGATCCCTTTGAAGACTATAGGGCCAAAGGAAATATCCTCCGATAACAAAGAGAAAGAAGGTTTCTGAGAAACTTCTTTGTGTTCTGTGAAATCATCTCACAGAGTTACAGCTTTCCCCTAAAGAAGCCTTTCGCTAAGACAGTTCTTGTGGAATTGGCAAAGTGATATTTGGAAGCCCATAGAGGGCTATGGTGAAAAAGGAAATATCGTCAGATGAAATCTGGAAAGAAACTTCCGGAGAAACTGCTTAGTGTTCTGTTAATTCATCTCACAGAGTTACATCTGTATTTCGTGGATCTCTTTGCTAGCCTTATTTCTGTGGAATCTGAGAACAGATATTTCGGATCCCTTTGAAGACTATAGGGCCAAAGGAAATATCCTCCGATAACAAAGACAAAGAAGGTTTCTGAGAAACTTCTTTGTGTTCTGTGAAATCATCTCACAGAGTTACAGCTTTCCCCTCAAGAAGCCTTTCGCTAAGACAGTTCTTGTGGAATTGGCAAAGTGATATTTGGAAGCCCATAGAGGGCTATGGTGAAAAAGGAAATATCCTCAGATGAAATCTGGAAAGAAGCTTTCTAAGAAACCGCTTAGTGTTCTTTTAATTCATCTCACAGAGTTACATCTGTATTTCGTGGATCTCTTTGCTAGCCTTATTTTTCTGGAATCTGAGAACAGATATTTCGGATCCCTTTGAAGACTGTAGGGCCAAAGGAAATATCCTCCGATAAAAAAGAGAAAGAAGCTTTCTGAGAAACTTCTTTGTGTTCTGTAAATCATCTCACAGAGTTACAGCTTTCCCCTCAAGAAGCCTTTCGCTAAGACAGTTCTTGTGGAATTGGCAAAGTGATATTTGGAAGCACATAGAGGGCTATGGTGAAAAAGGAAATATCCTCAGATGAAATCTGGAAAGAAGCTTTCTGAGAAACTGCTTAGTGTTCTGTTAATTCATCTCACAGAGTTACATCTGTATTTCGTGGATCTCTTTGCTAGCCTTATTTCTGTGGAATCTGAGAACAGATATTCCGGATCCCTTTGAAGACTATAGGGTCAAAGGAAATATCCTCCAATAACAAAGAGAAAGAAGCTTTCTGAGAAACGTCTTTGTGTTCTGTGAAATCATCTCACAGAGTTACAGCTTTCCCCTAAAGAAGCCTTTCGCTAAGACAGTTCTTGTGGAATTGGCAAAGTGATATTTGGAAGCCCATAGAGGGCTATGGTGAAAAAGGAAATATCGTCAGATGAAATCTGGAAAGAAGGTTACGGAGAAACTGCTTAGTGTTCTGTTAATTCATCTCACAGAGTTACATCTGTATTTCGTGGATCTCTTTGCTAGCCTTATTTCTGTGGAATCTGAGAACAGATATTTCGGATCCCTTGGAAGACTATAGGGCCAAAGGAAATATCCTCCGATAACAAAGAGAAAGAAACTTTCTGAGAAACTTCTTTGTGTTCTGTGAAATCATCTCACAGAGTTACAGCTTTCCCCTCAAGAAGCCTTTCGCTAAGAAAGTTCTTGTGGAATTGGCAAAGTGATATTTGGAAGCCCATAGAGGGCTATGGTGAAAAAGGAAATATCCTCAGATGAAATCTGGAAAGAAGTTTTCTGAGAAACTGCTTAGTGTTCTGTTAATTCATCTCACAGAGTTACATCTGTATTTCGTGGATCGCTTTGCTAGCATTATTTCTCTGGAATCTGAGAACAGATATTCCGGATCCCTTTGAAGACTGTAGGGCCAAAGGAAATATCCTCCGATAACAAAGAGAAAGAAGCTTTCTGAGAAACTTCTTTGTGTTCTGTGAAATCATCTCACAGAGTTACAGCTTTCCCCTCAAGAAGCCTTTCGCTAAGACAGTTCTTGTGGAATTGGCAAAGTGATATTTGGAAGCCCTTAGAGGGCTATGGTGAAAAAGGAAATATCCTCAGATGAAATATGGAAAGAAGCTTTCTGAGAAACTGCTTAGTGTTCTGTTAATTCAACTCACAGAGATACATCTGTATTTCGTGGATCTCTTTGCTAGCCTTATTTCTGTGGAAACTGAGAACAGATATTCCGGATCCCTTTGAAGACTATAGGGCCAAAGGAAATATCCTCCGATAACAAAGAGAAAGAAGCTTTCTGAGAAACTTCTTTGTGTTCTGTGAAATCATGTCACAGAGTTACAGCTTTCCCCTCAAGAAGCCTTTCGCTAAGACAGTTCTTGTGGAATTGGCAAAGTGATATTTGGAAGCCCATAGAGGGCTATGGTGAAAAAGGAAATATCCTCAGATGAAATCTGGAAAGAAGCTTTCTGAGAAACTGCTTAGTGTTCTGTTAATTCATCTCACAGAGTTACATCTGTATTTCGTGGATCTCTTTGCTAGCCTTATTTCTGTGGAATCTGAGAACAGATATTTCGGATCCCTTTGAAGACTATAGGGCCAAAGGAAATATCCTCCGATAACAAAGAGAAAGAAGCTTTCTGAGAAACTTCTTTGTGTTCTGTGAAATCATCTCACAGAGTCACAGCTTTCCCCTCAAGAAGCCTTTCGCTAAGAAAGTTCTTGTGGAATTGGCAATGTGATATTTGGAAGCCCTTAGAGGGCTATGGTGAAAAAGGAAATATCCTCAGATGAAATCTGGGAAGAAGCTTTCTGAGAAACTGCTTAGTGTTCTGTTAATTCATCTCACAGAGTTACATCTGTATTTCCTGGATCTCCTTGCTAGCCTTATTTCTGTGGAATCTGAGAACAGATATTCCGGATCCCTTTGAAGACTATAGGGCCAAAGGAAATATCCTCCGATAACAAAGAGAAAGAAGCTTTCTGAGAAACTTCTTTGTGTTCTGTGAAATCATCTCACAGAGTTACAGCTTTCCCCTCAAGAAGCCTTTCGCTAAGACAGTTCTTGTGGAATTGGCAAAGTGATATTTGGAAGCCCATAGAGGGCTATGGTGAAAAAGGAAATATCGTCAGATGAAATCTGGAAAGAAGCTTACGGAGAAACTGCTTAGTGTTCTGTTAATTCATCTCACAGAGTTACATCTGTATTTCGTGGATCTCTTTGCTAGCCTTATTTCTGTGGAATCTGAGAACAGATATTTCGGATCCCTTTGAAGACTATAGGGCCAAAGGAAATATCCTCCGATAACAAAGACAAAGAAGGTTTCTGAGAAACTTCTTTGTGTTCTGTGAAATCATCTCACAGAGTTACAGCTTTCCCCTCAAGAAGCCTTTCGCTAAGACAGTTCTTGTGGAATTGGCAAAGTGATATTTGGAAGCCCATAGAGGGTTATGGTGAAAAAGGAAATATCCTCAGATGAAATCTGGAAAGAAGCTTTCTAAGAAACCGCTTAGTGTTCTTTTAATTCATCTCACAGAGTTACATCTGTACTTCGTGGATCTCTTTGCTAGCCTTATTTTTCTGGAATCTGAGAACAGATATTTCGGATCCCTTTGAAGACTGTAGGGCCAAAGGAAATATCCTCCGATAAAAAAGAGAAAGAAGCTTTCTGAGAAACTTCTTTGTGTTCCGTAAATCATCTCACAGAGTTACAGCTTTCCCCTCAAGAAGCCTTTCGTTAAGACAGTTCTTGTGGAATTGGCAAAGTGATATTTGGAAGCCCATAGAGGGCTATGGTGAAAAAGGAAATATCCTCAGATGAAATCTGGAAAGAAGCTTTCGGAGAAACTGCTTAGTGTTCTGTTAATTCATCTCACAGAGATACATCTGTATTTCGTGGATCTCTTTGCTAGCCTTATTTCTGTGGAATCTGAGAACATATATTTCGGATCCCTTTGAAGACTATAGGGCTAAAGGAAATATCCTCGGATAACAAAGAGAAAGAAGCTTTCTGAGAAACTTCTTTGTGTTCTGTGAAATCATCTCACAGAGTTACAGCTTTCCCCTCAAGAAGCCTTTCGCTAAGACAGTTCTTGTGGAATTGGCAAAGTGATATTTGGAAGCCCTTAGAGGGCTATGGTGAAAAAGGAAATATCCTCAGATGAAATCTGGAAAGAAGCTTACTGAGAAACTGCTTAGTGTTCTGTTAATTCATCTCACAGAGATCCATCTGTATTTCGTGGATCTCTTTGCTAGCCTTATTTCTGTGGAATCTGAGAACAGATATTCCGGATCCCTTTGAAGCCTATAGGGCCAAAGGAAATATCCTCCGATAACAAAGACAAAGAAGCTTTCTGAGAAACTTCTTTGTGTTCTGTGAAATCATCTCACAGAGTTACAGCTTTCCCCTCAAGAAGCCTTTCGCTAAGACAGTTCTTGTGGAATTGGCAAAGTGATATTTGGAAGCCCTTAGAGGGCTATGGTGAAAAAGGAAATATCCTCAGATGAAATCTGGAAAGAAGCTTACTGAGAAACTGCTTAGTGTTCTGTTAATTCATCTCACAGAGATACATCTGTATTTCGGGATCTCTTTGCTAGCCTTATTTCTGTGGAATCTGAGAACAGATATTCCGGATCCCTTTGAAGACTATAGGGCCAAAGGAAATATCCTCCGATAACAAAGAGAAAGAAGCTTTCTGAGAAACTTCTTTGTGTTCTGTGATATCATCTCACAGAGTTACAGCTTTCCCCTCAAGAAGCCTTTCGCTAAGACAGTTCTTGTGGAATTGGCAAAGTGATATTTGGAAGCCCTTAGAGGGCTATGGTGAAAAAGGAAATATCCTCAGATGAAATCTGGAAAGAAGCTTTCTGAGAAACTGCTTAGTGTTCTGTTAATTCATCTCACAGAGTTACATCTGTATTTCGTGGATCTCTTTGCTAGCCTTATTTCTGTGGAATCTGAGAACAGATATTCCGGATCCCTTTGAAGACTATAGGGCCAAAGGAAATATCCTCCGATAACAAAGAGAAAGAAGGTTTCTGAGAAACTTCTTTGTGTTCTGTGAAATCATCTCACAGAGTTACAGCTTTCCCCTCAAGAAGCCTTTCGCTAAGACAGTTCTTGTGGAATTGGCAAAGTGATATTTGGAAGCCCATAGAGGGCTATGGTGAAAAAGGAAATATCCTCAGATGAAATCTGGAAAGAAGATTTCTGAGAAACTGCTTAGTGTTCTGTTAATTCATCTCACAGAGTTACATCTGTATTTCGTGGATCTCTTTGCTAGCCTTATTTCTCTGGAATCTGAGAACAGATATTTCGGATCCCTTTGAAGACTATAGGGCCAAAGGAAATATCCTCCGATAACAAAGAGAAAGAAGCTTTCTGAGAAACTTCTTTGTGTTCTGTGAAATCATCTCACAGAGTTACAGCTTTCCCCTCAAGAAGCCTTTCGCTAAGACAGTTCTTGTGGAATTGGCAAAGTGATATTTGGAAGCCCTTAGAGGGCTATGGTGAAAAAGGAAATATCCTCAGATGAAATCTGGAAAGAAGCTTTCTGAGAGACTGCTTAGTGTTCTGTTATTCAACTCACAGAGTTACATCTGTATTTCGTGGATCTCTTTGCTAACCTTATTTCTGTGGAAACTGAGAACAGGTATTCCGGATCCCGTTGAAGACTATAGGGCCAAAGGAAATATCCTCCGATAACAAAGACAAAGAATCTTTCTGAGAAACTTCTTTGTGTTCTGTGAAATCATCTCACAGAGTTACAGCTTCCCCTCAAGAAGCCTTTCGCTAAGACAGTTCTTGTGGAATTGGCCAAGTGATATTTGGAAGCCCATATAGGGCTATGGTGAAAAAGGAAATATCCTCAGATGAAATCTGGAAAGAAGCTTTCTGAGAAACTGCTTAGTGTTCTGTTAATGCATCTCACAGAGTTACATCTGTATTTCGTGGATCTCTTTGCTAGCCTTATTTTTCTGGAATCTGAGAACAGATATTTCGGATCCCTTTGAAGACTATAGGGCCAAAGGAAATATCCTCCGATAACAAAGAGAAAGAAGCTTCCTGAGAAACTTCTTTGTGTTCTGTGAAATCATCTCACAGAGTTACAGCTTTCCCCTCAAGAAGCCTTTCGCTAAGACAGTTCTTGTGGAATTGGCAAAGTGATATTTTGAAGCCCTTAGAGGGCTATGGTGAAAAAGGAAATATCCTCAGATGAAATCTGGAAAGAAGCTTTCTGAGAAACCGCTTAGTGTTCTGTTAATTCATCTCACAGAGTTACATCTGTATTTCGTGCATCTCTTTGCTAGCCTTATTTTTCTGGAATCTGAGAAAAGATATTTCGGATCCCTTTGAAGACTATAGGGCCAATGGAAATATCCTGCGATAACAAAGAGAAAGAAGCTTTCTGAGAAACTTCTTTAATGTTCTGTGAAATCATCTCACAGAGTTACAGCTTTCCCCTCAAGAAGCCTTTCGCCAAGAAAGTTCCTGCGGAATTGGCAAAGTGATATTTGGAAGCCCTTAGAGGGCTATGGTGAAAAAGGAAATATCCTCAGATGAAATCTGGAAAGAAGCTTTCTAAGAAACCGCTTAGTGTTCTGTTAATTAATCTCACAGAGTTACATCTGTATTTCGTGGATCTCTTTGCTAGCCTTATTTTTCTGGAATCTGAGAACAGATATTTCGGATCCCTTTGAAGACTGTAGGGCCAAAGGAAATATTCTCCGATAACAAAGAGAAAGAAGCTTTCTGAGAAACTTCTTTGTGTTCTGTGAAATCATCTCACAGAGTTACAGCTTTCCCCTCAAGAAGCCTTTCGCTAAGACAGTTCTTGTGGAATTGGCAATGTGATATTTGGAAGCCCTTAGAGGGCTATGGTGAAAAAGGAAATATCCTCAGATGAAATCTGGGAAGAAGCTTTCTGAGAAACTGCTTAGTGTTCTGTTAATTCATCTCACAGAGTTACATCTGTATTTCCTGGATCTCCTTGCTAGCCTTATTTCTGTGGAATCTGAGAACAGATATTCCGGATCCCTTTGAAGACTATAGGGCCAAAGGAAATATCCTCCGATAACAAAGAGAAAGAAGGTTTCTGAGAAACTTCTTTTTGTTCTGTGAAATCATCTCACAGAGTTACAGCTTTCCCCTAAAGAAGCCTTTCGCTAAGACAGTTCTTGTGGAATTGGCAAAGTGATATTTGGAAGCCCATAGAGGGCTATGGTGAAAAAGGAAATATCGTCAGATGAAATCTGGAAAGAAGCTTCCGGAGAAACTGCTTAGTGTTCTGTTAATTCATCTCACAGAGTTACATCTGTATTTCGTGGATCTCTTTGCTAGCCTTATTTCTGTGGAATCTGAGAACAGATATTTCGGATCCCTTTGAAGACTATAGGGCCAAAGGAAATATCCTCCGATAACAAAGACAAAGAAGGTTTCTGAGAAACTTCTTTGTGTTCTGTGAAATCATCTCACAGAGTTACAGCTTTCCCCTCAAGAAGCCTTTCGCTAAGACAGTTCTTGTGGAATTGGCAAAGTGATATTTGGAAGCCCATAGAGGGCTATGGTGAAAAAGGAAATATCCTCAGATGAAATCTGGAAAGAAGCTTTCTAAGAAACCGCTTAGTGTTCTTTTAATTCATCTCACAGAGTTACATCTGTATTTCGTGGATCTCTTTGCTAGCCTTATTTTTCTGGAATCTGAGAACAGATATTTCGGATCCCTTTGAAGACTGTAGGGCCAAAGGAAATATCCTCCGATAAAAAAGAGAAAGAAGCTTTCTGAGAAACTTCTTTGTGTTCTGTAAATCATCTCACAGAGTTACAGCTTTCCCCTCAAGAAGCCTTTCGCTAAGACAGTTCTTGTGGAATTGGCAAAGTGATATTTGGAAGCCCATAGAGGGCTATGGTGAAAAAGGAAATATCCTCAGATGAAATCTGGAAAGAAGCTTTCTGAGAAACTGCTTAGTGTTCTGTTAATTCATCTCACAGAGATACATCTGTATTTCGTGGATCTCTTTGCTAGCCTTATTTCTGTGGAATCTGAGAACATATATTTCGGATCCCTTTGAAGACTATAGGGCCAAAGGAAATATCCTCCGATAACAAAGAGAAAGAAGCTTTCTGAGAAACTTCTTTGTGTTCTGTGAAATCATCTCACAGAGTTACAGCTTTCCCCTCAAGAAGCCTTTCGCTAAGACAGTTCTTGTGGAATTGGCAAAGTGATATTTTGAAGCCCTTAAAGGGCTATGGTGAAAAAGGAAATATCCTCAGATGAAATCTGGAAAGAAGCTTTCTGAGAAACCGCTTAGTGTTCTGTTAATTCATCTCACAGAGTTACATCTGTATTTCCTGGATCTCCTTGCTAGCCTTATTTCTGTGGAATCTGAGAACAGATATTCCGGATCCCTTTGAAGACTATAGGGCCAAAGGAAATATCCTCCGATAACAAAGAGAAAGAAGGTTTCTGAGAAACTTCTTTGTGTTCTGTGAAATCATCTCACAGAGTTACAGCTTTCCCCTAAAGAAGCCTTTCGCTAAGACAGTTCTTGTGGAATTGGCAAAGTGATATTTGGAAGCCCATAGAGGGCTATGGTGAAAAAGGAAATATCGTCAGATGAAATCTGGAAAGAAGCTTACGGAGAAACTGCTTAGTGTTCTGTTAATTCATCTCACAGAGTTACATCTGTATTTCGTGGATCTCTTTGCTAGCCTTATTTCTGTGGAATCTGAGAACAGATATTTCGGATCCCTTTGAAGACTATAGGGCCAAAGGAAATATCCTCCGATAACAAAGACAAAGAAGGTTTCTGAGAAACTTCTTTGTGTTCTGTGAAATCATCTCACAGAGTTACAGCTTTCCCCTCAAGAAGCCTTTCGCTAAGACAGTTCTTGTGGAATTGGCAAAGTGATATTTGGAAGCCCATAGAGGGCTATGGTGAAAAAGGGAATATCCTCATATGAAATCTGGAAAGAAGCTTTCTAAGAAACCGCTTAGTCTTCTTTTAATTCATCTCACAGAGTTACATCTGTATTTCGTGGATCTCTTTGCTAGCCTTATTTTTCTGGAATCTGAGAACAGATATTTCGGATCCCTTTGAAGACTGTAGGGCCAAATGAAATATCCTCCGTTAAAAAAGAGAAAGAAGCTTTCTGAGAAACTTCTTTGTGTTCTGTAAATCATCTCACAGAGTTACAGCTTTCCCCTCAAGAAGCCTTTCGATAAGACAGTTCTTGTGGAATTGGCAAAGTGATATTTGGAAGCACATAGAGGGCTATGGTGAAAAAGGAAATATCCTCAGATGAAATCTGGAAAGAAGCTTTCTGAGAAACTGCTTAGTGTTCTGTTAATTCATCTCACAGAGTTACATCTGTATTTCGTGGATCTCTTTGCTAGCCTTATTTCTGTGGAATCTGAGAACAGATATTCCGGATCCCTTTGAAGACTATAGGGCCAAAGGAAATATCCTCCAATAACAAAGAGAAAGAAGCTTTCTGAGAAACGTCTTTGTGTTCTGTGAAATCATCTCACAGAGTTACAGCTTTCCCCTAAAGAAGCCTTTCGCTAAGACAGTTCTTGTGGAATTGGCAAAGTGATATTTGGAAGCCCATAGAGGGCTATGGTGAAAAAGGAAATATCGTCAGATGAAATCTGGAAAGAAGGTTACGGAGAAACTGCTTAGTGTTCTGTTAATTCATCTCACAGAGTTACATCTGTATTTCGTGGATCTCTTTGCTAGCCTTATTTCTGTGGAATCTGAGAACAGATATTTCGGATCCCTTTGAAGACTATAGGGCCAAAGGAAATATCCTCCGATAACAAAGAGAAAGAAACTTTCTGAGAAACTTCTTTGTGTTCTGTGAAATCATCTCACAGAGTTACAGCTTTCCCCTCAAGAAGCCTTTCGCTAAGACAGTTCTTGTGGAATTGGCAAAGTGATATTTGGAAGCCCATAGAGGGCTATGGTGAAAAAGGAAATATCCTCAGATGAAATCTGGAAAGAAGTTTTCTGAGAAACTGCTTAGTGTTCTGTTAATTCATCTCACAGAGTTACATCTGTATTTCGTGGATCGCTTTGCTAGCATTATTTCTCTGGAATCTGAGAACAGATATTCCGGATCCCTTTGAAGACTGTAGGGCCAAAGGAAATATCCTCCGATAACAAAGAGAAAGAAGCTTTCTGAGAAACTTCTTTGTGTTCTGTGAAATCATCTCACAGAGTTACAGCTTTCCCCTCAAGAAGCCTTTCGCTAAGACAGTTCTTGTGGAATTGGCAAAGTGATTTGGAAGCCCTTAGAGGGCTATGGTGAAAAAGGAAATATCCTCAGATGAAATATGGAAAGAAGCTTTCTGAGAAACTGCTTAGTGTTCTGTTAATTCAACTCACAGAGATACATCTGTATTTCGTGGATCTCTTTGCTAGCCTTATTTCTGTGGAAACTGAGAACAGATATTCCGGATCCCTTTGAAGACTATAGGGCCAAAGGAAATATCCTCCGATAACAAAGAGAAAGAAGCTTTCTGAGAAACTTCTTTGTGTTCTGTGAAATCATGTCACAGAGTTACAGCTTTCCCCTCAAGAAGCCTTTCGCTAAGACAGTTCTTGTGGAATTGGCAAAGTGATATTTGGAAGCCCATAGAGGGCTATGGTGAAAAAGGAAATATCCTCAGATGAAATCTGGAAAGAAGCTTTCTGAGAAACTGCTTAGTGTTCTGTTAATTCATCTCACAGAGTTACATCTGTATTTCGTGGATCTCTTTGCTAGCCTTATTTCTGTGGAATCTGAGAACAGATATTTCGGATCCCTTTGAAGACTATAGGGCCAAAGGAAATATCCTCCGATAACAAAGAGAAAGAAGCTTTCTGAGAAACTTCTTTGTGTTCTGTGAAATCATCTCACAGAGTCACAGCTTTCCCCTCAAGAAGCCTTTCGCTAAGACAGTTCTTGTGGAATTGGCAATGTGATATTTGGAAGCCCTTAGAGGGCTATGGTGAAAAAGGAAATATCCTCAGATGAAATCTGGGAAGAAGCTTTCTGAGAAACTGCTTAGTGTTCTGTTAATTCATCTCACAGAGTTACATCTGTATTTCCTGGATCTCCTTGCTAGCCTTATTTCTGTGGAATCTGAGAACAGATATTCCGGATCCCTTTGAAGACTATAGGGCCAAAGGAAATATCCTCCGATAACAAAGAGAAAGAAGGTTTCTGAGAAACTTCTTTGTGTTCTGTGAAATCATCTCACAGAGTTACAGCTTTCCCCTAAAGAAGCCTTTCGCTAAGACAGTTCTTGTGGAATTGGCAAAGTGATATTTGGAAGCCCATAGAGGGCTATGGTGAAAAAGGAAATATCGTCAGATGAAATCTGGAAAGAAGCTTACGGAGAAACTGCTTAGTGTTCTGTTAATTCATCTCACAGAGTTACATCTGTATTTCGTGGATCTCTTTGCTAGCCTTATTTCTGTGGAATCTGAGAACAGATATTTCGGATCCCTTTGAAGACTATAGGGCCAAAGGAAATATCCTCCGATAACAAAGACAAAGAAGGTTTCTGAGAAACTTCTTTGTGTTCTGTGAAATCATCTCACAGAGTTACAGCTTTCCCCTCAAGAAGCCTTTCGCTAAGACAGTTCTTGTGGAATTGGCAAAGTGATATTTGGAAGCCCATAGAGGGCTATGGTGAAAAAGGAAATATCCTCAGATGAAATCTGGAAAGAAGCTTTCTAAGAAACCGCTTAGTGTTCTTTTAATTCATCTCACAGAGTTACATCTGTACTTCGTGGATCTCTTTGCTAGCCTTATTTTACTGGAATCTGAGAACAGATATTTCGGATCCCTTTGAAGACTGTAGGGCCAAAGGAAATATCCTCCGATAAAAAAGAGAAAGAAGCTTTCTGAGAAACTTCTTTGTGTTCTGTAAATCATCTCACAGAGTTACAGCTTTCCCCTCAAGAAGCCTTTCGCTAAGACAGTTCTTGTGGAATTGGCAAAGTGATATTTGGAAGCCCATAGAGGGCTATGGTGAAAAAGAAAATATCCTCAGATGAAATCTGGAAAGAAGCTTTCTGAGAAACTGCTTAGTGTTCTGTTAATTCATCTCACAGAGATACATCTGTATTTCGTGGATCTCTTTGCTAGCCTTATTTCTGTGGAATCTGAGAACATATATTTCGGATCCCTTTGAAGACTATAGGGCCAAAGGAAATATCCTCCGATAACAAAGAGAAAGAAGCTTTCTGAGAAACTTCTTTGTGTTCTGTGAAATCATCTCACAGAGTTACAGCTTTCCCCTCAAGAAGCCTTTCGCTAAGACAGTTCTTGTGGAATTGGCAAAGTGATATTTGGAAGCCCTTAGAGGGCTATGGTGAAAAAGGAAATATCCTCAGATGAAATCTGGAAAGAAGCTTACTGAGAAACTGCTTAGTGTTCTGTTAATTCATCTCACAGAGATCCATCTGTATTTCGTGGATCTCTTTGCTAGCCTTATTTCTGTGGAATCTGAGAACAGATATTCCGGATCCCTTTGAAGACTATAGGGCCAAAGGAAATATCCTCCGATATCAAAGAGAAAGAAGCTTTCTGAGAAACTTCTTTGTGTTCTGTGAAATCATCTCACAGAGTTACAGCTTTCCCCTCAAGAAGCCTTTCGCTAAGACAGTTCTTGTGGAATTGGCAAAGTGATATTTGGAAGCCCTTAGAGGGCTATGGTGAAAAAGGAAATATCCTCAGATGAAATCTGGAAAGAAGCTTACTGAGAAACTGCTTAGTGTTCTGTTAATTCATCTCACAGAGATACATCTGTATTTCGTGGATCTCTTTGCTAGCCTTATTTCTGTGGAATCTGAGAACAGATATTCCGGATCCCTTTGAAGACTATAGGGCCAAAGGAAATATCCTCCGATAACAAAGAGAAAGAAGCTTTCTGAGAAACTTCTTTGTGTTCTGTGAAATCATCTCACAGAGTTACAGCTTTCCCCTCAAGAAGCCTTTCGCTAAGACAGTTCTTGTGGAATTGGCAAAGTGATATTTGGAAGCCCATAGAGGGCTATGGTGAAAAAGGAAATATCCTCAGATGAAATCTGGAAAGAAGCTTTCTGAGAAACTGCTTAGTGTTCTGTTAATTCATCTCACAGAGTTACATCTGTATTTCGTGGATCTCTTTTCTAGCCTTATTTCTGTGGAATCTGAGAACAGATATTCCGGATCCCTTTGAAGACTATAGGGCCAAAGGAAATATCCTCCGATAACAAAGAGAAAGAAGGTTTCTGAGAAATTTCTTTGTGTTCTGTGAAATCATCTCACAGAGTTACAGCTTTCCCCTCAAGAAGCTTTTCGCTAAGACAGTTCTTGTGGAATTGGCAAAGTGATATTTGGAAGCCCATAGAGGGCTATGGTGAAAAAGGAAATATCCTCAGATGAAATCTGGAAAGAAGATTTCTGAGAAACTGCTTAGTGTTCTGTTAATTCATCTCACAGAGTTACATCTGTATTTCGTGGATCTCTTTGCTAGCCTTATTTCTGTGGAATCTGAGAACAGATATTCCGGATCCCTTTGAAGACTATAGGGCCAAAGGAAATATCCTCCGATAACAAAGAGAAAGAAGCTTTCTGAGAAACTTCTTTGTGTTCTGTGATATCATCTCACAGAGTTACAGCTTTCCCCTCAAGAAGCCTTTCGCTAAGACAGTTCTTGTGGAATTGGCAAAGTGATATTTGGAAGCCCATAGAGGGCTATGGTGGAAAAGGAAATATCGTCAGATGAAATCTGGAAAGAAGCTTACGGAGAAACTGCTTAGTGTTCTGTTAATTCATCTAACAGAGTTACATCTGTATTTCGTGGATCTCTTTGCTAGCCTTATTTCTGTGGAATCTGAGAACAGATATTTCGGATCCCTTTGAAGACTATAGGGCCAAAGGAAATATCCTCCGATAACAAAGAGAAAGAAGCTTTCTGAGAAACTTCTTTGTGTTCTGTGAAATCATCTCACAGAGTTACAGCTTTCCCCTCAAGAAGCCTTTCGCTAAGACAGTTCTTGTGGAATTGGCAAAGTGATATTTGGAAGCCCATAGAGGGCTATGGTGAAAAAGGAAATATCCTCAGATGAAATATGGAAAGAAGCTTACGGAGAAACTGCTTAGTGTTCTGTTAATTCATCTCACAGAGTTACATCTGTATTTCGTGGATCTCTTTGCTAGCCTTATTTTTCTGGAATCTGAGAAAAGATATTTCGGATCCCTTTGAAGACTATAGGGCCAAAGGAAATATCCTCCGATAACAAAGAGAAAGAAGCTTTCTGAGAAACTTCTTTGTGTTCTGTGAAATCATCTCACAGAGTTACAGCTTTCCCCTCAAGAAGCCTTTCGCTAAGACAGTTCTTGTGGAATTGGCAAAGTGATATTTGGAAGCCCTTAGAGGGCTATGGTGAAAAAGGAAATATCCTCAGATGAAATCTGGAAAGAAGCTTTCTGAGAAACTGCTTAGTGTTCTGTTAATTCATCTCACAGAGTTACATCTGTATTTCGTGGATCTCTTTGCTAGCCTTATTTCTGTGGAATCTGAGAACAGATATTCCGGATCCCTTTGAAGACTATAGGGCCAAAGGAAATATCCTCCGATAACAAAGAGAAAGAAGGTTTCTGAGAAACTTCTTTGTGTTCTGTGAAATCATCTCACAGAGTTACAGCTTTCCCCTCAAGAAGCCTTTCGCTAAGACAGTTCTTGTGGAATTGGCAAAGTGATATTTGGAAGCCCATAGAGGGCTATGGTGAAAAAGGAAATATCCTCAGATGAAATATGGAAAGAAGCTTACGGAGAAACTGCTTAGTGTTCTGTTAATTCATCTCACAGAGTTACATCTGTATTTCGTGGATCTCTTTGCTAGCCTTATTTCTGTGGAATCTGAGAACAGATATTTCGGATCCCTTTGAAGACTATAGGGCCAAAGGAAATATCCTCCGATAACAAAGAGAAAGAAGCTTTCTGAGAAACTTCTTTGTGTTCTGTGAAATCATCTCACAGAGTTACAGCTTTCCCCTCAAGAAGCCTTTCGCTAAGACAGTTCTTGTGGAATTGGCAAAGTGATATTTGGAAGCCCTTAGAGGGCTATGGTGAAAAAGGAAATATCCTCAGATGAAATCTGGAAAGAAGCTTTCTGAGAAACTGCTTAGTGTTCTGTTAATTCAACTCACAGAGTTACATCTGTATTTCGTGGATTTCTTTGCTAGCCTTATTTCTGTGGAAACTGAGAACAGGTATTCCGGATCCCGTTGAAGACTATAGGGCCAAAGGAAATATCCTCCGATAACAAAGACAAAGAATCTTTATGAGAAACTTCTTTGTGTTCTGTGAAATCATCTCACAGAGTTACAGCTTCCCCTCAAGAAGCCTTTCGCTAAGACAGTTCTTGTGGAATTGGCCAAGTGATATTTGGAAGCCCATAGAGGGCTATGGTGAAAAAGGAAATATCCTCAGATGAAATCTGGAAAGAAGCTTTCTGAGAAACTGCTTAGTGTTCTGTTAATTCATCTCACAGAGTTACATCTGTATTTCGTGGATCTCTTTGCTAGCCTTATTTTTCTGGAATCTGAGAACAGATATTTCGGATCCCTTTGAAGACTATAGGGCCAAAGGAAATATCCTCCGATAACAAAGAGAAAGAAGCTTTCTGAGAAACTTCTTTGTGTTCTGTGAAATCATCTCACAGAGTTACAGCTTTCCCCTCAAGAAGCCTTTCGCTAAGACAGTTCTTGTGGAATTGGCAAAGTGATATTTGGAAGCCCATAGAGGGCTATGGTGAAAAAGGAAATATCCTCAGATGAAATATGGAAAGAAGCTTACGGAGAAACTGCTTAGTGTTCTGTTAATTCATCTCACAGAGTTACATCTGTATTTCGTGGATCTCTTTGCTAGCCTTATTTTTCTGGAATCTGAGAAAAGATATTTCGGATCCCTTTGAAGACTATAGGGCCAAAGGAAATATCCTCCGATAACAAAGAGAAAGAAGCTTTCTGAGAAACTTCTTTGTGTTCTGTGAAATCATCTCACAGAGTTACAGCTTTCCCCTCAAGAAGCCTTTCGCTAAGACAGTTCTTGTGGAATTGGCAAAGTGATATTTGGAAGCCCTTAGAGGGCTATGGTGAAAAAGGAAATATCCTCAGATGAAATCTGGAAAGAAGCTTTCTGAGAAACTGCTTAGTGTTCTGTTAATTCATCTCACAGAGTTACATCTGTATTTCGTGGATCTCTTTGCTAGCCTTATTTCTGTGGAATCTGAGAACAGATATTCCGGATCCCTTTGAAGACTATAGGGCCAAAGGAAATATCCTCCGATAACAAAGAGAAAGAAGGTTTCTGAGAAACTTCTTTGTGTTCTGTGAAATCATCTCACAGAGTTACAGCTTTCCCCTCAAGAAGCCTTTCGCTAAGACAGTTCTTGTGGAATTGGCAAAGTGATATTTGGAAGCCCATAGAGGGCTATGGTGAAAAAGGAAATATCCTCAGATGAAATCTGGAAAGAAGCTTTCTGAGAAACTGCTTAGTGTTCTGTTAATTCAACTCACAGAGTTACATCTGTATTTCGTGGATCTCTTTGCTAGCCTTATTTCTGTGGAAACTGAGAACAGGTATTCCGGATCCCGTTGAAGACTATAGGGCCAAAGGAAATATCCTCCAATAACAAAGACAAAGAATCTTTATGAGAAACTTCTTTGTGTTCTGTGAAATCATCTCACAGAGTTACAGCTTCCCCTCAAGAAGCCTTTCGCTAAGACAGTTCTTGTGGAATTGGCCAAGTGATATTTGGAAGCCCATAGAGGGCTATGGTGAAAAAGGAAATATCCTCAGATGAAATCTGGAAAGAAGCTTTCTGAGAAACTGCTTAGTGTTCTGTTAATTCATCTCACAGAGTTACATCTGTATTTCGTGGATCTCTTTGCTAGCCTTATTTTTCTGGAATCTGAGAACAGATATTTCGGATCCCTTTGAAGACTATAGGGCCAAAGGAAATATCCTCCGATAACAAAGAGAAAGAAGCTTTCTGAGAAACTTCTTTGTGTTCTGTGATATCATCTCACAGAGTTACAGCTTTCCCCTCAAGAAGCCTTTCGCTAAGACAGTTCTTGTGGAATTGGCAAAGTGATATTTGGAAGCCCATAGAGGGCTATGGTGGAAAAGGAAATATCGTCAGATGAAATCTGGAAAGAAGCTTACGGAGAAACTGCTTAGTGTTCTGTTAATTCATCTAACAGAGTTACATCTGTATTTCGTGGATCTCTTTGCTAGCCTTATTTCTGTGGAATCTGAGAACAGATATTTCGGATCCCTTTGAAGACTATAGGGCCAAAGGAAATATCCTCCGATAACAAAGAGAAAGAAGCTTTCTGAGAAACTTCTTTGTGTTCTGTGAAATCATCTCACAGAGTTACAGCTTTCCCCTCAAGACGCCTTTCGCTAAGACAGTTCTTGTGGAATTGGCAAAGTGATATTTGGAAGCCCATAGAGGGCTATGGTGAAAAAGGAAATATCCTCAGATGAAATATGGAAAGAAGCTTACGGAGAAACTGCTTAGTGTTCTGTTAATTCATCTCACAGAGTTACATCTGTATTTCGTGGATCTCTTTGCTAGCCTTATTTTTCTGGAATCTGAGAAAAGATATTTCGGATCCCTTTGAAGACTATAGGGCCAAAGGAAATATCCTCCGATAACAAAGAGAAAGAAGCTTTCTGAGAAACTTCTTTGTGTTCTGTGAAATCATCTCACAGAGTTACAGCTTTCCCCTCAAGAAGCCTTTCGCTAAGACAGTTCTTGTGGAATTGGCAAAGTGATATTTGGAAGCCCTTAGAGGGCTATGGTGAAAAAGGAAATATCCTCAGATGAAATCTGGAAAGAAGCTTTCTGAGAAACTGCTTAGTGTTCTGTTAATTCATCTCACAGAGTTACATCTGTATTTCGTGGATCTCTTTGCTAGCCTTATTTCTGTGGAATCTGAGAACAGATATTCCGGATCCCTTTGAAGACTATAGGGCCAAAGGAAATATCCTCCGATAACAAAGAGAAAGAAGGTTTCTGAGAAACTTCTTTGTGTTCTGTGAAATCATCTCACAGAGTTACAGCTTTCCCCTCAAGAAGCCTTTCGCTAAGACAGTTCTTGTGGAATTGGCAAAGTGATATTTGGAAGCCCATAGAGGGCTATGGTGAAAAAGGAAATATCCTCAGATGAAATATGGAAAGAAGCTTACGGAGAAACTGCTTAGTGTTCTGTTAATTCATCTCACAGAGTTACATCTGTATTTCGTGGATCTCTTTGCTAGCCTTATTTCTGTGGAATCTGAGAACAGATATTTCGGATCCCTTTGAAGACTATAGGGCCAAAGGAAATATCCTCCGATAACAAAGAGAAAGAAGCTTTCTGAGAAACTTCTTTGTGTTCTGTGAAATCATCTCACAGAGTTACAGCTTTCCCCTCAAGAAGCTTTTCGCTAAGACAGTTCTTGTGGAATTGGCAAAGTGATATTTGGAAGCCCTTAGAGGGCTATGGTGAAAAAGGAAATATCCTCAGATGAAATCTGGAAAGAAGCTTTCTGAGAAACTGCTTAGTGTTCTGTTAATTCAACTCACAGAGTTACATCTGTATTTCGTGGATTTCTTTGCTAGCCTTATTTCTGTGGAAACTGAGAACAGGTATTCCGGATCCCGTTGAAGACTATAGGGCCAAAGGAAATATCCTCCGATAACAAAGACAAAGAATCTTTATGAGAAACTTCTTTGTGTTCTGTGAAATCATCTCACAGAGTTACAGCTTCCCCTCAAGAAGCCTTTCGCTAAGACAGTTCTTGTGGAATTGGCCAAGTGATATTTGGAAGCCCATAGAGGGCTATGGTGAAAAAGGAAATATCCTCAGATGAAATCTGGAAAGAAGCTTTCTGAGAAACTGCTTAGTGTTCTGTTAATTCATCTCACAGAGTTACATCTGTATTTCGTGGATCTCTTTGCTAGCCTTATTTTTCTGGAATCTGAGAACAGATATTTCGGATCCCTTTGAAGACTATAGGGCCAAAGGAAATATCCTCCGATAACAAAGAGAAAGAAGCTTTCTGAGAAACTTCTTTGTGTTCTGTGAAATCATCTCACAGAGTTACAGCTTTCCCCTCAAGAAGCCTTTCGCTAAGACAGTTCTTGTGGAATTGGCAAAGTGATATTTGGAAGCCCATAGAGGGCTATGGTGAAAAAGGAAATATCCTCAGATGAAATATGGAAAGAAGCTTACGGAGAAACTGCTTAGTGTTCTGTTAATTCATCTCACAGAGTTACATCTGTATTTCGTGGATCTCTTTGCTAGCCTTATTTTTCTGGAATCTGAGAAAAGATATTTCGGATCCCTTTGAAGACTATAGGGCCAAAGGAAATATCCTCCGATAACAAAGAGAAAGAAGCTTTCTGAGAAACTTCTTTGTGTTCTGTGAAATCATCTCACAGAGTTACAGCTTTCCCCTCAAGAAGCCTTTCGCTAAGACAGTTCTTGTGGAATTGGCAAAGTGATATTTGGAAGCCCTTAGAGGGCTATGGTGAAAAAGGAAATATCCTCAGATGAAATCTGGAAAGAAGCTTTCTGAGAAACTGCTTAGTGTTCTGTTAATTCATCTCACAGAGTTACATCTGTATTTCGTGGATCTCTTTGCTAGCCTTATTTCTGTGGAATCTGAGAACAGATATTCCGGATCCCTTTGAAGACTATAGGGCCAAAGGAAATATCCTCCGATAACAAAGAGAAAGAAGGTTTCTGAGAAACTTCTTTGTGTTCTGTGAAATCATCTCACAGAGTTACAGCTTTCCCCTCAAGAAGCCTTTCGCTAAGACAGTTCTTGTGGAATTGGCAAAGTGATATTTGGAAGCCCATAGAGGGCTATGGTGAAAAAGGAAATATCCTCAGATGAAATCTGGAAAGAAGATTTCTGAGAAACTGCTTAGTGTTCTGTTAATTCATCTCACAGAGTTACATCTGTATTTCGTGGATCTCTTTGCTAGCCTTATTTCTGTGGAATCTGAGAACAGATATTTCGGATCCCTTTGAAGACTATAGGGCCAAAGGAAATATCCTCCGATAACAAAGAGAAAGAAGCTTTCTGAGAAACTTCTTTGTGTTCTGTGAAATCATCTCACAGAGTTACAGCTTTCCCCTCAAGAAGCCTTTCGCTAAGACAGTTCTTGTGGAATTGGCAAAGTGATATTTGGAAGCCCTTAGAGGGCTATGGTGAAAAAGGAAATATCCTCAGATGAAATCTGGAAAGAAGCTTTCTGAGAAACTGCTTAGTGTTCTGTTAATTCAACTCACAGAGTTACATCTGTATTTCGTGGATCTCTTTGCTAGCCTTATTTCTGTGGAAACTGAGAACAGGTATTCCGGATCCCGTTGAAGACTATAGGGCCAAAGGAAATATCCTCCGATAACAAAGACAAAGAATCTTTATGAGAAACTTCTTTGTGTTCTGTGAAATCATCTCACAGAGTTACAGCTTCCCCTCAAGAAGCCTTTCGCTAAGACAGTTCTTGTGGAATTGGCCAAGTGATATTTGGAAGCCCATAGAGGGCTATGGTGAAAAAGGAAATATCCTCAGATGAAATCTGGAAAGAAGCTTTCTGAGAAACTGCTTAGTGTTCTGTTAATTCATCTCACAGAGTTACATCTGTATTTCGTGGATCTCTTTGCTACCCTTATTTTTCTGGAATCTGAGAACAGATATTTCGGATCCCTTTGAAGACTATAGGGCCAAAGGAAATATCCTCCGATAACAAAGAGAAAGAAGCTTTCTGAGAAACTTCTTTGTGTTCTGTGATATCATCTCACAGAGTTACAGCTTTCCCCTCAAGAAGCCTTTCGCTAAGACAGTTCTTGTGGAATTGGCAAAGTGATATTTGGAAGCCCATAGAGGGCTATGGTGGAAAAGGAAATATCGTCAGATGAAATCTGGAAAGAAGCTTACGGAGAAACTGCTTAGTGTTCTGTTAATTCATCTAACAGAGTTACATCTGTATTTCGTGGATCTCTTTGCTAGCCTTATTTCTGTGGAATCTGAGAACAGATATTTCGGATCCCTTTGAAGACTATAGGGCCAAAGGAAATATCCTCCGATAACAAAGAGAAAGAAGCTTTCTGAGAAACTTCTTTGTGTTCTGTGAAATCATCTCACAGAGTTACAGCTTTCCCCTCAAGACGCCTTTCGCTAAGACAGTTCTTGTGGAATTGGCAAAGTGATATTTGGAAGCCCATAGAGGGCTATGGTGAAAAAGGAAATATCCTCAGATGAAATATGGAAAGAAGCTTACGGAGAAACTGCTTAGTGTTCTGTTAATTCATCTCACAGAGTTACATCTGTATTTCGTGGATCTCTTTGCTAGCCTTATTTTTCTGGAATCTGAGAAAAGATATTTCGGATCCCTTTGAAGACTATAGGGCCAAAGGAAATATCCTCCGATAACAAAGAGAAAGAAGCTTTCTGAGAAACTTCTTTGTGTTCTGTGAAATCATCTCACAGAGTTACAGCTTTCCCCTCAAGAAGCCTTTCGCTAAGACAGTTCTTGTGGAATTGGCAAAGTGATATTTGGAAGCCCTTAGAGGGCTATGGTGAAAAAGGAAATATCCTCAGATGAAATCTGGAAAGAAGCTTTCTGAGAAGCTGCTTAGTGTTCTGTTAATTCATCTCACAGAGTTACATCTGTATTTCGTGGATCTCTTTGCTAGCCTTATTTCTGTGGAATCTGAGAACAGATATTCCGGATCCCTTTGAAGACTATAGGGCCAAAGGAAATATCCTCCGATAACAAAGAGAAAGAAGGTTTCTGAGAAACTTCTTTGTGTTCTGTGAAATCATCTCACAGAGTTACAGCTTTCCCCTCAAGAAGCCTTTCGCTAAGACAGTTCTTGTGGAATTGGCAAAGTGATATTTGGAAGCCCATAGAGGGCTATGGTGAAAAAGGAAATATCCTCAGATGAAATCTGGAAAGAAGATTTCTGAGAAACTGCTTAGTGTTCTGTTAATTCATCTCACAGAGTTACATCTGTATTTCGTGGATCTCTTTGCTAGCCTTATTTCTGTGGAATCTGAGAACAGATATTTCGGATCCCTTTGAAGACTATAGGGCCAAAGGAAATATCCTCCGATAACAAAGAGAAAGAAGCTTTCTGAGAAACTTCTTTGTGTTCTGTGAAATCATCTCACAGAGTTACAGCTTTCCCCTCAAGAAGCCTTTCGCTAAGACAGTTCTTGTGGAATTGGCAAAGTGATATTTGGAAGCCCTTAGAGGGCTATGGTGAAAAAGGAAATATCCTCAGATGAAATCTGGAAAGAAGCTTTCTGAGAAACTGCTTAGTGTTCTGTTAATTCAACTCACAGAGTTACATCTGTATTTCGTGGATCTCTTTGCTAGCCTTATTTCTGTGGAAACTGAGAACAGGTATTCCGGATCCCGTTGAAGACTATAGGGCCAAAGGAAATATCCTCCGATAACAAAGACAAAGAATCTTTATGAGAAACTTCTTTGTGTTCTGTGAAATCATCTCACAGAGTTACAGCTTCCCCTCAAGAAGCCTTTCGCTAAGACAGTTCTTGTGGAATTGGCCAAGTGATATTTGGAAGCCCATAGAGGGCTATGGTGAAAAAGGAAATATCCTCAGATGAAATCTGGAAAGAAGCTTTCTGAGAAACTGCTTAGTGTTCTGTTAATTCATCTCACAGAGTTACATCTGTATTTCGTGGATCTCTTTGCTAGCCTTATTTTTCTGGAATCTGAGAACAGATATTTCGGATCCCTTTGAAGACTATAGGGCCAAAGGAAATATCCTCCGATAACAAAGAGAAAGAAGCTTCCTGAGAAACTTCTTTGTGTTCTGTGAAATCATCTCACAGAGTTACAGCTTTCCCCTCAAGAAGCCTTTCGCTAAGACAGTTCTTGTGGAATTGGCAAAGTGATATTTGGAAGCCCTTAGAGGGCTATGGTGAAAAAGGAAATATCCTCAGATGAAATCTGGAAAGAAGCTTACTGAGAAACCGCTTAGTGTTCTGTTAATTCATCTCACAGAGATACATCTGTATTTCGTGGATCTCTTTGCTAGCCTTATTTCTGTGGAATCTGAGAACAGATATTCCGGATCCCTTTGAAGACTATAGGGCCAAAGGAAATATCCTCCGATAACAAAGAGAAAGAAGCTTTCTGAGAAACTTCTTTGTGTTCTGTGAAATCATCTCACAGAGTTACAGCTTTCCCCTCAAGAAGCCTTTCGCTAAGACAGTTCTTGTGGAATTGGCAAAGTGATATTTGGAAGCCCATAGAGGGCTATGGTGAAAAAGGAAATATCCTCAGATGAAATCTGGAAAGAAGCTTTCTGAGAAACTGCTTAGTGTTCTGTTAATTCATCTCACAGAGTTACATCTGTATTTCGTGGATCTCTTTTCTAGCCTTATTTCTGTGGAATCTGAGAACAGATATTCCGGATCCCTTTGAAGACTATAGGGCCAAAGGAAATATCCTCCGATAACAAAGAGAAAGAAGGTTTCTGAGAAATTTCTTTGTGTTCTGTGAAATCATCTCACAGAGTTACAGCTTTCCCCTCAAGAAGCTTTTCGCTAAGACAGTTCTTGTGGAATTGGCAAAGTGATATTTGGAAGCCCATAGAGGGCTATGGTGAAAAAGGAAATATCCTCAGATGAAATCTGGAAAGAAGATTTCTGAGAAACTGCTTAGTGTTCTGTTAATTCATCTCACAGAGTTACATCTGTATTTCGTGGATCTCTTTGCTAGCCTTATTTCTGTGGAATCTGAGAACAGATATTCCGGATCCCCTTGAAGACTATAGGGCCAAAGGAAATATCCTCCGATAACAAAGAGAAAGAAGCTTTCTGAGAAACTTCTTTGTGTTCTGTGATATCATCTCACAGAGTTACAGCTTTCCCCTCAAGAAGCCTTTCGCTAAGACAGTTCTTGTGGAATTGGCAAAGTGATATTTGGAAGCCCATAGAGGGCTATGGTGGAAAAGGAAATATCGTCAGATGAAATCTGGAAAGAAGCTTACGGAGAAACTGCTTAGTGTTCTGTTAATTCATCTAACAGAGTTACATCTGTATTTCGTGGATCTCTTTGCTAGCCTTATTTCTGTGGAATCTGAGAACAGATATTTCGGATCCCTTTGAAGACTATAGGGCCAAAGGAAATATCCTCCGATAACAAAGAGAAAGAAGCTTTCTGAGAAACTTCTTTGTGTTCTGTGAAATCATCTCACAGAGTTACAGCTTTCCCCTCAAGAAGCCTTTCGCTAAGACAGTTCTTGTGGAATTGGCAAAGTGATATTTGGAAGCCCATAGAGGGCTATGGTGAAAAAGGAAATATCCTCAGATGAAATATGGAAAGAAGCTTACGGAGAAACTGCTTAGTGTTCTGTTAATTCATCTCACAGAGTTACATCTGTATTTCGTGGATCTCTTTGCTAGCCTTATTTTTCTGGAATCTGAGAAAAGATATTTCGGATCCCTTTGAAGACTATAGGGCCAAAGGAAATATCCTCCGATAACAAAGAGAAAGAAGCTTTCTGAGAAACTTCTTTGTGTTCTGTGAAATCATCTCACAGAGTTACAGCTTTCCCCTCAAGAAGCCTTTCGCTAAGACAGTTCTTGTGGAATTGGCAAAGTGATATTTGGAAGCCCTTAGAGGGCTATGGTGAAAAAGGAAATATCCTCAGATGAAATCTGGAAAGAAGCTTTCTGAGAAACTGCTTAGTGTTCTGTTAATTCATCTCACAGAGTTACATCTGTATTTCGTGGATCTCTTTGCTAGCCTTATTTCTGTGGAATCTGAGAACAGATATTCCGGATCCCTTTGAAGACTATAGGGCCAAAGGAAATATCCTCCGATAACAAAGAGAAAGAAGGTTTCTGAGAAACTTCTTTGTGTTCTGTGAAATCATCTCACAGAGTTACAGCTTTCCCCTCAAGAAGCCTTTCGCTAAGACAGTTCTTGTGGAATTGGCAAAGTGATATTTGGAAGCCCATAGAGGGCTATGGTGAAAAAGGAAATATCCTCAGATGAAATCTGGAAAGAAGATTTCTGAGAAACTGCTTAGTGTTCTGTTAATTCATCTCACAGAGTTACATCTGTATTTCGTGGATCTCTTTGCTAGCCTTATTTCTGTGGAATCTGAGAACAGATATTTCGGATCCCTTTGAAGACTATAGGGCCAAAGGAAATATCCTCCGATAACAAAGAGAAAGAAGCTTTCTGAGAAACTTCTTTGTGTTCTGTGAAATCATCTCACAGAGTTACAGCTTTCCCCTCAAGAAGCCTTTCGCTAAGACAGTTCTTGTGGAATTGGCAAAGTGATATTTGGAAGCCCTTAGAGGGCTATGGTGAAAAAGGAAATATCCTCAGATGAAATCTGGAAAGAAGCTTTCTGAGAAACTGCTTAGTGTTCTGTTAATTCAACTCACAGAGTTACATCTGTATTTCGTGGATCTCTTTGCTAGCCTTATTTCTGTGGAAACTGAGAACAGGTATTCCGGATCCCGTTGAAGACTATAGGGCCAAAGGAAATATCCTCCGATAACAAAGACAAAGAATCTTTATGAGAAACTTCTTTGTGTTCTGTGAAATCATCTCACAGAGTTACAGCTTCCCCTCAAGAAGCCTTTCGCTAAGACAGTTCTTGTGGAATTGGCCAAGTGATATTTGGAAGCCCATAGAGGGCTATGGTGAAAAAGGAAATATCCTCAGATGAAATCTGGAAAGAAGCTTTCTGAGAAACCGCTTAGTGTTCTGTTAATTCATCTCACAGAGTTACATCTGTATTTCGTGGATCTCTTTGCTAGCCTTATTTTTCTGGAATCTGAGAACAGATATTTCGGATCCCTTTGAAGACTATAGGGCCAAAGGAAATATCCTCCGATAACAAAGAGAAAGAAGCTTCCTGAGAAACTTCTTTGTGTTCTGTGAAATCATCTCACAGAGTTACAGCTTTCCCCTCAAGAAGCCTTTCGCTAAGACAGTTCTTGTGGAATTGGCAAAGTGATATTTGGAAGCCCTTAGAGGGCTATGGTGAAAAAGGAAATATCCTCAGATGAAATCTGGAAAGAAGCTTTCTGAGAAACCGCTTAGTGTTCTGTTAATTCATCTCACAGAGTTACATCTGTATTTCGTGGATCTCTTTGCTAGCCTTATTTTTCTGGAATCTGAGAAAAGATATTTCGGATCCCTTTGAAGACTATAGGGCCAAAGGAAATATCCTGCGATAACAAAGAGAAAGAAGCTTTCTGAGAAACTTCTTTAATGTTCTGTGAAATCATCTCACAGAGTTACAGCTTTCCCCTCAAGAAGCCTTTCGCCAAGAAAGTTCCTGCGGAATTGGCAAAGTGATATTTGGACTCCCTTAGAGGGCTATGGTGAAAAAGGAAATATCCTCAGATGAAATCTGGAAAGAAGCTTTCTAAGAAACCGCTTAGTGTTCTGTTAATTAATCTCACAGAGTTACATCTGTATTTCGTGGATCTCTTTGCTAGCCTTATTTTTCTGGAATCTGAGAACAGATATTTCGGATCCCTTTGAAGACTGTAGGGCCAAAGGAAATATTCTCCGATAACAAAGAGAAAGAAGCTTTCTGAGAAACTTCTTTGTGTTCTGTGAAATCATCTCACAGAGTTACAGCTTTCCCCTCAAGAAGCCTTTCGCTAAGACAGTTCTTGTGGAATTGGCAATGTGATATTTGGAAGCCCTTAGAGGGCTATGGTGAAAAAGGAAATATCCTCAGATGAAATCTGGGAAGAAGCTTTCTGAGAAACTGCTTAGTGTTCTGTTAATTCATCTCACAGAGTTACATCTGTATTTCCTGGATCTCCTTGCTAGCCTTATTTCTGTGGAATCTGAGAACAGATATTCCGGATCCCTTTGAAGACTATAGGGCCAAAGGAAATATCCTCCGATAACAAAGAGAAAGAAGGTTTCTGAGAAACTTCTTTGTGTTCTGTGAAATCATCTCACAGAGTTACAGCTTTCCCCTAAAGAAGCCTTTCGCTAAGACAGTTCTTGTGGAATTGGCAAAGTGATATTTGGAAGCCCATAGAGGGCTATGGTGAAAAAGGAAATATCGTCAGATGAAATCTGGAAAGAAGCTTCCGGAGAAACTGCTTAGTGTTCTGTTAATTCATCTCACAGAGTTACATCTGTATTTCGTGGATCTCTTTGCTAGCCTTCTTTCTGTGGAATCTGAGAACAGATATTTCGGATCCCTTTGAAGACTATAGGGCCAAAGGAAATATCCTCCGATAACAAAGACAAAGAAGGTTTCTGAGAAACGTCTTTGTGTTCTGTGAAATCATCTCACAGAGTTACAGCTTTCCCCTCAAGAAGCCTTTCGCTAAGACAGTTCTTGTGGAATTGGCAAAGTGATATTTGGAAGCCCATAGAGGGCTATGGTGAAAAAGGAAATATCCTCAGATGAAATCTGGAAAGAAGCTTTCTAAGAAACCGCTTAGTGTTCTTTTAATTCATCTCACAGAGTTACATCTGTATTTCGTGGATCTCTTTGCTAGCCTTATTTTTCTGGAATCTGAGAACAGATATTTCGGATCCCTTTGAAGACTGTAGGGCCAAAGGAAATATCCTCCGATAAAAAAGAGAAAGAAGCTTTCTGAGAAACTTCTTTGTGTTCTGTAAATCATCTCACAGAGTTACAGCTTTCCCCTCAAGAAGCCTTTCGCTAAGACAGTTCTTGTGGAATTGGCAAAGTGATATTTGGAAGCCCATAGAGGGCTATGGTGAAAAAGGAAATATCCTCAGATGAAATCTGGAAAGAAGCTTTCTGAGAAACTGCTTAGTGTTCTGTTAATTCATGTCACAGAGATACATCTGTATTTCGTGGATCTCTTTGCTAGCCTTATTTCTGTGGAATCTGAGAACATATATTTCGGATCCCTTTGAAGACTATAGGGCCAAAGGAAATATCCTCCGATAACAAAGAGAAAGAAGCTTTCTGAGAAACTTCTTTGTGTTCTGTGAAATCATCTCACAGAGTTACAGCTTTCCCCTCAAGAAGCCTTTCGCTAAGACAGTTCTTGTGGAATTGGCAAAGTGATATTTTGAAGCCCTTAGAGGGCTATGGTGAAAAAGGAAATATCCTCAGATGAAATCTGGAAAGAAGCTTTCTGAGAAACTGCTTAGTGTTCTGTTAATTCATCTCACAGAGTTACATCTGTATTTCGTTTATCTCTTTGCTAGCCTTATTTCTGTGGAATCTGAGAACAGATATTCCGGATCCCTTTGAAGACTATAGGGCCAAAGGAAATATCCTCCGATAACAAAGAGAAAGAAGGTTTCTGAGAAACTTCTTTGTGTTCTGTGAAATCATCTCACAGAGTTACAGCTTTCCCCTCAAGAAGCCTTTCGCTAAGACAGTTCTTGTGGAATTGGCAAAGTGATATTTGGAAGCCCTTAGAGGGCTATGGTGAAAAGGAAATATCCTCCGATGAAATCTGGAAAGAAGCTTTCGGAGAAACTGCTTAGTGTTCTGTTAATTCATCTCACAGAGTTACATCTGTATTTCGTGGATCTCTTTGCTAGCTTTATTTCTGTGGAATCTGAGAACAGATATTCCGGATCCCTTTGAAGACTATAGGGCAAAAGGAAATATCCTCTGATAAAAAAGAGAAAGAAACTTTCTGAGAAACTTCTTTGTGTTCTGTGAAATCATCTCACAGAGTTACAGCTTTCCCCTCAAGAAGCCTTTCGCTAAGACAGTTCTTGTGGTATTGGCAAAGTGATATTTTGAAGCCCTTAGAGGGCTATGGTGAAAAAGGAAATATACTCAGATGAAATCTGGAAAGAAGCTTTCTGAGAAACCGCTTAGTGTTCTGTTAATTCATCTCACAGAGTTACATCTGTATTTCGTGGATCTCTTTGCTAGCCTTATTTCTGTGGAATCTGAGAACAGATATTCCGGATCCCTTTGAAGACTATAGGGCCAAAGGAAATATCCTCCGATAACAAAGAGAAAGAAGCTTTCTGAGAAACATCTTTGTGTTCTGTGAAATCATCTCACATAGTTACAGCTTTCCCCTCAAGAAGCCTTTCGCTAAGACAGTTCTTGTGGAATTTGCAACGTGATATTTGGAAGCATATCGAGGGCTATGGTGAAAAAGGAAATATCCTCAGATGAAATCTGGAAAGAAGCTTTCTGAGAAACTGCTTAGTGTTCTGTTAATTCATCTCACAGAGTTACATCTGTATTTCGTGGATCTCTTTGCTAGCCTTATTTCTGTGGAATCTGAGAACAGATATTCCGGATCCCTTTGAAGACTATAGGGCCAAAGGAAATATCCTCCGATAACAAAGAGAAAGAAGCTTTCTGAGAAACTTCTTTGTGTTCTGTGAAATCATCTCACAGAGATACAGCTTTCCCCTCAAGAAGCCTTTCGCTAAGACAGTTCTTGTGGAATTGGCAAAGTGATATTTGAGAGCACATAGAGGGCTATGGTGAAAAAGGAAATATCCTCAGATGAAATCTGGAAAGAAGATTTCTGAGAAACTGCTTAGTGTTCTGTTAATTCATCTTACAGAGTTACATCTGTATTTCGTGGATCTCTTTGCTAGCCTTATTTCTGTGGAATCTGAGAACAGATATTTCGGATCCCTTTGAAGACTATAGGGCCAAAGGAAATATCCTCCGATAACAAAGAGAAAGAAGCTTTCTGAGAAACTTCTTTGTGTTCTGTGAAATCATCTCACAGAGTTACAGCTTTCCCCTCAAGAAGCCTTTCGCTAAGACACTTCTTGTGGAATTGGCAAAGTGATATTTGGAAGCCCATAGAGGGCTATGGTGAAAAAGGAAATATCCTCAGATGAAATATGGAAAGAAGCTTACGGAGAAACTGCTTAGTGTTCTGTTAATTCATCTCACAGAGTTACATCTGTATTTCGTGGATCTCTTTGCTAGCCTTATTTCTGTGGAATCTGAGAACAGATATTTCGGATCCCTTTGAAGACTATAGGGCCAAAGGAAATATCCTCCGATAACAAAGACAAAGAAGCTTTCTGAGAAACTTCTTTGTGTTCTGGGAAATCATCTCACAGAGTTACAGCTTTCCCCTCAAGAAGCCTTTCGCTATGACAGTTCTTGTGGAATTGGCAAAGTGATATTTGGAAGCACATAGAGGGCTATGGTGAAAAAGGAAATATCCTCAGATGAAATCTGGAAAGAAGCTTTCTGAGAGACTGCTTAGTGTTCTGTTGATTCATCTCACAGAGTTACATCTGTATTTCGTGGATGTCTTTGCTAGCCTTATTTTTCTGGAATCTGAGAAAAGATATATCGGATCCCTTTGAAGACTATAGGGCCAAAGGAAATATCCTCCGATAACAAAGAGAGAGAAGGTTTCTGAGAAACTTCTTTGTGTTCTGTGAAATCATCTCACAGAGTTACAGCTTTCCCCTCAAGAAGCCTTTCGCTAAGACAGTTCTAGTGTAATTGGCAAAGTGATATTTTGAAGCCCTTAGAGGGCTCTGGTGAAAAAGGAAATATCCTCAGATGAAATCTGGAAAGAAGCTTTCTGAGAAACTGCTTAGTGTTCTGTTAATTCATCTCACAGAGTTACATCTGTATTTCGTGGATCTCTTTGCTAGCCTTATATCTGTGGAATCTGAGAACAGATATTCCGGATCCCTTTGAAGACTATAGGGCCAAAGGAAATATCCTCCGATAACAAAGAGAAAGAAGCTTTCTGAGAAACTTCTTTGTGTTCTGTGAAATCATCTCACAGAGTTACAGCCTTCCCCTCAAGAAGCCTTTCGCTAAGACAGTTCTTGTGGAATTGGCAAAGTGATATTTTGAAGCCCTTAGAGGGCTATGGTGAAAAAGGAAATATCCTCAGATGAAATCTGGAAAGAAGCTTTCTGAGAAACCGCGTAGTGTTCTGTTACTTCATCTCACAGAGTTACATCTGTATTTCGTGGATCTCTTTGCTAGCCTTATTTTTCTGGAATCTGACAACAGATATTTCGGATCCCTTTGAAGACTGTAGCGCCAAAGGAAATATCCTGCGATAACAAAGAGAAAGAAGCTTTCTGAGAAACTTCTTTGTGTTCTGTGAAATCATCTCACAGAGTTACAGCTTTCCCCTAAAGAAGCCTTTCACTAAGACAGTCCTTGTGGAATTGGCAAAGTGATATTTGGAGGCACATAGAGGGATATGGTGAAAAAGGAAATATCCTCAGATGAAATCTGGAAAGAAGCTTTCTGAGAAACTGCTTAGTGTTCTGTTAATTCATCTCACAGAGTTACATCTGTATTTCGTGCATCTCTTTCCTAGCCTTATGTTTCTGGAATCTGAGAACAGATATTTCGGATCCCTTTGAAGACTATAGGGCCAAAGGAAATATCCTCCGATAACAAAGAGAAAGAAGCTTTCTGAGAAACTTCTTTGTGTTCTGTGAAATCATCTCAAAGAGTTACAGCTTTCTCCTCAAGAAGCCTTTCGCTAAGACAGTTCTTGTGGAATTGGCAAAGTGATATTTTGAAGCCCTTAGAGGGCTATGGTGAAAAAGGAAATATCCTCAGATGAAATCTGGAAAGAAGCTTTCGGAGAAACTGCTTAGTGTTCTGTTAATTCATCTCACAGAGTTACATCTGTATTTCGTGGATCTCTTTGCTAGCCTTATTTCTGTGGAATCTGAGAACAGATATTCCGGATCCCTTTGAAGACTATAGGGCCATAGGAAATATCCTCCGATAACAAAGAGAAAGAAGGATTCTGAGAAACTTCTTTGTGTTCTGTGAAATCATCTCACAGAGTTACAGCTTTCCCCTCAACAAGCCTTTTGCTAAGACAGTTCTTGTGGAATTGGCAAAGTGATATTTGGAAGCCCATAGAGGGCTATGGTGAAAAAGGAAATATCCTCAGATGAAATCTGGAAAGAAGCTTTCTGAGAAACTGCTTAGTGTTCTGTTAATTCATCTCACAGAGTTACATCTGTATTTCGTGGATCTCTTTGCTAGCCTTATTTCTGTGGAATCTGAGAACAGATATTCCGGATCCCTTTGAAGACTATAGGGCCAAAGGAAATATCCTCCGATAACAAAGAGAAAGAAGCTTTCTGAGAAACTTCTTTGTGTTCTGTGAAATCATCTCACAGAGTTACAGCTTTCCCCTCAAGAAGCCTTTCGCTAAGACAGTTCTTGTGGAATTGGCAAAGTGATATTTGAGAGCACATAGAGGGCTATGGTGAAAAAGGAAATATCCTCAGATGAAATCTGGAAAGAAGATTTCTGAGAAACTGCTTAGTGTTCTGTTAATTCATCTTACAGAGTTACATCTGTATTTCGTGGAACTCTTTGCTAGCCTTATTTCTGTGGAATCTGAGAACAGATATTTCGGATCCCTTTGAAGACTATAGGGCCAAAGGAAATATCCTCCGATAACAAAGAGAAAGAAGCTTTCTGAGAAACTTCTTTGTGTTCTGTGAAATCATCTCACAGAGTTACAGCTTTCCCCTCAAGAAGCCTTTCGCTAAGACAGTTCTTGTGGAATTGGCAAAGTGATATTTGAAAGCCCATAGAGGGCTATGGTGAAAAAGGAAATATCCTCAGATGAAATATGGAAAGAAGCTTACGGAGAAACTGCTTAGTGTTCTGTTAATTCATCTCACAGAGTTACATCTGTATTTCGTGGATCTCTTTGCTAGCCTTATTTCTGTGGAATCTGAGAACAGATATTTCGGATCCCTTTGAAGACTATAGGGCCAAAGGAAATATCCTCCGATAACAAAGACAAAGAAGCTTTCTGAGAAACTTCTTTGTGTTCTGTGAAATCATCTCACAGAGTTACAGCTTTCCCCTCAAGAAGCCTTTCGCTAAGACAGTTCTTGTGGAATTGGCAAAGTGATATTTGGAAGCACATAGAGGGCTATGGTGAAAAAGGAAATATCCTCAGATGAAATCTGGAAAGAAGCTTTCTGAGAAACTGCTTAGTGTTCTGTTGATTCATCTCACAGAGTTACATCTGTATTTCGTGGATGTCTTTGCTAGCCTTATTTTTCTGGAATCTGAGAAAAGATATATCGGATCCCTTTGAAGACTATAGGGCCAAAGGAAATATCCTCCGATAACAAAGAGAGAGAAGGTTTCTGAGAAACTTCTTTGTGTTCTGTGAAATCATCTCACAGAGTTACAGCTTTCCCCTCAAGAAGCCTTTCGCTAAGACAGTTCTAGTGTAATTGGCAAAGTGATATTTTGAAGCCCTTAGAGGGCTCTGGTGAAAAAGGAAATATCCTCAGATGAAATCTGGAAAGAAGCTTTCTGAGAAACTGCTTAGTGTTCTGTTAATTCATCTCACAGAGTTACATCTGTATTTCGTGGATCTCTTTGCTAGCCTTATATCTGTGGAATCTGAGAACAGATATTCCGGATCCCTTTGAAGACTATAGGGCCAAAGGAAATATCCTCCGATAACAAAGAGAAAGAAGCTTTCTGAGAAACTTCTTTGTGTTCTGTGAAATCATCTCACAGAGTTACAGCCTTCCCCTCAAGAAGCCTTTCGCTAAGACAGTTCTTGTGGAATTGGCAAAGTGATATTTTGAAGCCCTTAGAGGGCTATGGTGAAAAAGGAAATATCCTCAGATGAAATCTGGAAAGAAGCTTTCTGAGAAACCGCTTAGTGTTCTGTTACTTCATCTCACAGAGTTACATCTGTATTTCGTGGATCTCTTTGCTAGCCTTATTTTTCTGGAATCTGAGAACAGATATTTCGGATCCCTTTGAAGACTGTAGCGCCAAAGGAAATATCCTGCGATAACAAAGAGAAAGAAGCTTTCTGAGAAACTTCTTTGTGTTCTGTGAAATCATCTCACAGAGTTACAGCTTTCCCCTAAAGAAGCCTTTCACTAAGACAGTCCTTGTGGAATTGGCAAAGTGATATTTGGAGGCACATAGAGGGATATGGTGAAAAAGGAAATATCCTCAGATGAAATCTGGAAAGAAGCTTTCTGAGAAACTGCTTAGTGTTCTGTTAATTCATCTCACAGAGTTACATCTGTATTTCGTGCATCTCTTTCCTAGCCTTATGTTTCTGGAATCTGAGAACAGATATTTCGGATCCCTTTGAAGACTATAGGGCCAAAGGAAATATCCTCCGATAACAAAGAGAAAGAAGCTTTCTGAGAAACTTCTTTGTGTTCTGTGAAATCATCTCAAAGAGTTACAGCTTTCTCCTCAAGAAGCCTTTCGCTAAGACAGTTCTTGTGGAATTGGCAAAGTGATATTTTGAAGCCCTTAGAGGGCTATGGTGAAAAAGGAAATATCCTCAGATGAAATCTGGAAAGAAGCTTTCTGAGAAACTGCTTAGTGTTCTGTTAATTCATCTCACAGAGTTACATCTGTATTTCGTGGATCTCTTTGCTAGCCTTATTTCTGTGGAATCTGAGAACAGATATTCCGGATCCCTTTGAAGACTATAGGGCCATAGGAAATATCCTCCGATAACAAAGAGAAAGAAGGATTCTGAGAAACTTCTTTGTGTTCTGTGAAATCATCTCACAGAGTTACAGCTTTCCCCTCAACAAGCCTTTTGCTAAGACAGTTCTTGTGGAATTGGCAAAGTGATATTTGGAAGCCCATAGAGGGCTATGGTGAAAAAGGAAATATCCTCAGATGAAATCTGGAAAGAAGCTTTCTGAGAAACTGCTTAGTGTTCTGTTAATTCATCTCACAGAGTTACATCTGTATTTCGTGGATCTCTTTGCTAGCCTTATTTCTGTGGAATCTGAGAACAGATATTCCGGATCCCTTTGAAGACTATAGGGCCAAAGGAAATATCCTCCGATAACAAAGAGAAAGAAGCTTTCTGAGAAACTTCTTTGTGTTCTGTGAAATCATCTCACAGAGTTACAGCTTTCCCCTCAAGAAGCCTTTCGCTAAGACAGTTCTTGTGGAATTGGCAAAGTGATATTTGAGAGCACATAGAGGGCTATGGTGAAAAAGGAAATATCCTCAGATGAAATCTGGAAAGAAGATTTCTGAGAAACTGCTTAGTGTTCTGTTAATTCATCTTACAGAGTTACATCTGTATTTCGTGGATCTCTTTGCTAGCCTTATTTCTGTGGAATCTGAGAACAGATATTTCGGATCCCTTTGAAGACTATAGGGCCAAAGGAAATATCCTCCGATAACAAAGAGAAAGAAGCTTTCTGAGAAACTTCTTTGTGTTCTGTGAAATCATCTCACAGAGTTACAGCTTTCCCCTCAAGAAGCCTTTCGCTAAGACAGTTCTTGTGGAATTGGCAAAGTGATATTTGAAAGCCCATAGAGGGCTATGGTGAAAAAGGAAATATCCTCAGATGAAATATGGAAAGAAGCTTACGGAGAAACTGCTTAGTGTTCTGTTAATTCATCTCACAGAGTTACATCTGTATTTCGTGGATCTCTTTGCTAGCCTTATTTCTGTGGAATCTGAGAACAGATATTTCGGATCCCTTTGAAGACTATAGGGCCAAAGGAAATATCCTCCGATAACAAAGACAAAGAAGCTTTCTGAGAAACTTCTTTGTGTTCTGTGAAATCATCTCACAGAGTTACAGCTTTCCCCTCAAGAAGCCTTTCGCTAAGACAGTTCTTGTGGAATTGGCAAAGTGATATTTGGAAGCACATAGAGGGCTATGGTGAAAAAGGAAATATCCTCAGATGAAATCTGGAAAGAAGCTTTCTGAGAAACTGCTTAGTGTTCTGTTGATTCATCTCACAGAGTTACATCTGTATTTCGTGGATGTCTTTGCTAGCCTTATTTTTCTGGAATCTGAGAAAAGATATTTCGGATCCCTTTGAAGACTATAGGGCCAAAGGAAATATCCTCCGATAACAAAGAGAGAGAAGGTTTCTGAGAAACTTCTTTGTGTTCTGTGAAATCATCTCACAGAGTTACAGCTTTCCCCTCAAGAAGCCTTTCGCTAAGACAGTTCTTGTGGAATTGGCAAAGTGATATTTTGAAGCCCTTAGAGGGCTCTGGTGAAAAAGGAAATATCCTCAGATGAAATCTGGAAAGAAGCTTTCTGAGAAACTGCTTAGTGTTCTGTTAATTCATCTCACAGAGTTACATCTGTATTTCGTGGATCTCTTTGCTAGCCTTATATCTGTGGAATCTGAGAACAGATATTCCGGATCCCTTTGAAGACTATAGGGCCAAAGCAAATATCCTCCGATAACAAAGAGAAAGAAGCTTTCTGAGAAACTTCTTTGTGTTCTGTGAAATCATCTCACAGAGTTACAGCCTTCCCCTCAATAAGCCTTTCGCTAAGACAGTTCTTGTGGAATTGGCAAAGTGATATTTTGAAGCCCTTAGAGGGCTATGGTGAAAAAGGAAATATCCTCAGATGAAATCTGGAAAGAAGCTTTCTGAGAAACCGCTTAGTGTTCTGTTACTTCATCTCACAGAGTTACATCTGTATTTCGTGGATCTCTTTGCTAGCCTTATTTTTCTGGAATCTGAGAACAGACATTTCGGATCCCTTTGAAGACTGTAGGGCCAAAGGAAATATCCTGCGATAACAAAGAGAAAGAAGCTTTCTGAGAAACTTCTTTGTGTTCTGTGAAATCATCTCACAGAGTTACAGCTTTCCCCTAAAGAAGCCTTTCACTAAGACAGTCCTTGTGGAATTGGCAAAGTGATATTTGGAGGCACATAGAGGGATATGGTGAAAAAGGAAATATCCTCAGATGAAATCTGGAAAGAAGCTTTCTGAGAAACTGCTTAGTGTTCTGTTAATTCATCTCACAGAGTTACATCTGTATTTCGTGCATCTCTTTCCTAGCCTTATGTTTCTGGAATCTGAGAACAGATATTTCGGATCCCTTTGAAGACTATAGGGCCCAAGGAAATATCCTCCGATAACAAAGAGAAAGAAGCTTTCTGAGAAACTTCTTTGTGTTCTGTGAAATCATATCACAGAGTTACAGCTTTCCCCTCAAGAAGCCTTTTGCTAAGACAGTTCTTGTGGAATTGGCAAAGTGATATTTGGAAGCACATACAGGGCTATGGTGAAAAAGGAAGTATCCTCAGATGAAATCTGGAAAGAAGCTTTCTGAGAAACTGCTTAGTGTTCTGTTAATTCATCTCACAGAGTTACATCTGTATTTCGTGGATCTCTTTGCTAGCCTTATTTCTGTGGAATCTGAGAACAGATATTCCGGATCCCTTTGAAGACTATAGGGCCAAAGGAAATATCCTCCGATAACAAAGAGAAAGAAGCTTTCTGAAAAACTTCTTTGTGTTCTGTGAAATCATCTCACAGAGTTACAGCTTTCCCCTCAAGAAGCCTTTCGCTAAGACAGTTCTTGTGGAATTGGCAAAGTGATATATGAGAGCACATAGAGGGCTATGGTGAAAAAGGAAATATCCTCAGATGAAATCTGGAAAGAAGATTTCTGAGAAACTGCTTAGTGTTCTGTTAATTCATCTTACAGAGTTACATCTGTATTTCGTGGATCTCTTTCCTAGCCTTATTTCTGTGGAATCTGAGAACAGATATTTCGGATCCCTTTGAAGACTATAGGGCCAAAGGAAATATCCTCCGATAACAAAGACAAAGAAGCTTTCTGAGAAACTTCTTTGTGTTCTGTGAAATCATCTCACAGAGTTACAGCTTTCCCCTCAAGAAGCCTTTCGCTAAGACAGTTCTTGTGGAATTGGCAAAGTGATATTTGGAAGCACATAGAGGGCTATGGTGAAAAAGGAAATATCCCCAGATGAAATCTGGAAAGAAGCTTTCTGAGAAACTGCTTAGTGTTCTGTTGATTCATCTCACAGAGTTACATCTGTATTTCGTGGATGTCTTTGCTAGCCTTATTTTTCTGGAATCTGAGAAAAGATATTTCGGATCCCTTTGAAGACTATAGGGCCAAAGGAAATATCCTCCGATAACAAAGAGAGAGAAGGTTTCTGAGAAACTTCTTTGTGTTCTGTGAAATCATCTCACAGAGTTACAGCTTTCCCCTCAAGAAGCCTTTCGCTAAGACAGTTCTTGTGGAATTGGCAAAGTGATATTTGGAAGCCCATAGAGGGCTATGGTGAAAAAGGAAATATCCTCAGATGAAATCTGGAAAGAAGCTTTCTAAGAAACCGCTTAGTGTTCTGTTAATTCATCTCACAGAGTTACATCTGTATTTCGTGGATCTCTTTGCTAGCCTTATTTTTCTGGAATCTGAGAACAGATATTTCGGATCCCTTTGAAGACTGTAGGGCCAAAGGAAATATCCTCCGATAACAAAGAGAAAAAAGCTTTCTGAGAAACTTCTTTGTGTTCTGTGAAATCATCTCAAAGAGTTACAGCTTTCCCCTCAAGAAGCCTTTCGCTAAGACAGTTCTTGTGGAATTGGCAAAGTGATATTTGGAAGCCCTTAGAGGGCTATGGTGAAAAAGGAAATATCCTGAGATGAAATCTGGAAAGAAGCTTTCTGAGAAACTGCTTAGTGTTCTGTTAATTCATCTCACAGAGTTACATCTGTATTTCGTGGATCTCTTTGCTAGCCTTATTTTGTGGAATCGGAGAACAGATATTCCGGATCCCTTTGAAGACTATAGGGCCAAAGGAAATATCCTCCGATAACAAAGAGAAAGAAGCTTTCTGAGAAACTTCTTTGTGTTCTGTGAAATCATATCACAGAGTTACAGCTTTCCCCTCAAGAAGCCTTTCGCTAAGACAGTTCTTGTGTAATTGGCAAAGTGATATTTTGAAGCCCTTAGAGGGCTCTGGTGAAAAAGGAAATATCCTCTGATGAAATCTGGAAAGAAGCTTTCTGAGAAACGGCTTAGTGTTCTGTTAATTCATCTCACAGAGTTACATCTGTATTTCGTGGATCTCTTTGCTAGCCTTATATCTGTGGAATCTGAGAACAGATATTCCGGATCCCTTTGAAGACTATAGGGCCAAAGGAAATAACCTCCGATAACAAAGAGAAAGAAGCTTTCTGAGAAACTTCTTTGTGTTCTGTGAAATCATCTCACAGAGTTACAGCCTTCCCCTCAAGAAGCCTTTCGCTAAGACAGTTCTTGTGGAATTGGCAAAGTGATATTTTGAAGCCCTTAGAGGGCTATGGTGAAAAAGGAAATATCCTCAGATGAAATCTGGAAAGAAGCTTTCTGAGAAACCGCTTAGTGTTTTGTTACTTCATCTCACAGAGTTACATCTGTATTTCGTGGATCTCTTTGCTAGCCTTATTTTTCTGGAATCTGAGAACAGATATTTCGGATCCCTTTGAAGACTGTAGGGCCAAAGGAAATATCCTGCGATAACAAAGAGAAAGAAGCTTTCTGAGAAACTTCTTTGTGTTCTGTGAAATCATCTCACAGAGTTACAGCTTTCCCCTAAAGAAGCCTTTCACTAAGACAGTCCTTGTGGAATTGGCAGAGTGATATTTGGAGGCACATAGAGGGATATGGTGAAAAAGGAAATATCCTCAGATGAAATCTGGAAAGAAGCTTTCTGAGAAACTGCTTAGTGTTCTGTTAATTCATCTCACAGAGTTACATCTGTATTTCGTGCATCTCTTTCCTAGCCTTATGTTTCTGGAATCTGAGAACAGATATTTCGGATCCCTTTGAAGACTATAGGGCCAAAGGAAATATCCTCCGATAACAAAGAGAAAGAAGCTTTCTGAGAAACTTCTTTGTGTTCTCTGAAATCATCTCAAAGAGTTACAGCTTTCTCCTCAAGAAGCCTTTCGCTAAGACAGTTCTTCTGGAATTGGCAAAGTGATATTTTGAAGCCCTTAGAGGGCTATGGTGAAAAAGGAAATATCCTCAGATGAAATCTGGAAAGAAGCTTTCTGAGAAACTGCTTAGTGTTCTGTTAATTCATCTCACAGAGTTACATCTGTATTTCGTGGATCTCTTTGCTAGCCTTATTTCTGTGGAATCTGAGAACAGATATTCCGGATCCCTTTGAAGACTATAGGGCCATAGGAAATATCCTCCGATAACAAAGAGAAAGAAGGATTCTGAGAAACTTCTTTGTGTTCTGTGAAATCATCTCACAGAGTTACAGCTTTCCCCTCAACAAGCCTTTTGCTAAGACAGTTCTTGTGGAATTGGCAAAGTGATATTTGGAAGCCCATAGAGGGCTATGGTGAAAAAGGAAGTATCCTCAGATGAAATCTGGAAAGAAGCTTTCTGAGAAACTGCTTAGTGTTCTGTTAATTCATCTCACAGAGTTACATCTGTATTTCGTGGATCTCTTTGCTAGCCTTATTTCTGTGGAATCTGAGAACAGATATTCCGGATCCCTTTGAAGACTATAGGGCCAAAGGAAATATCCTCCGATAACAAAGAGAAAGAAGCTTTCTGAGAAACTTCTTTGTGTTCTGTGAAATCATCTCACAGAGTTACAGCTTTCCCCTCAAGAAGCCTTTCGCTAAGACAGTTCTTGTGGAATTGGCAAAGTGATATTTGAGAGCACATAGAGGGCTATGGTGAAAAAGGAAATATCCTCAGATGAAATCTGGAAAGAAGATTTCTGAGAAACTGCTTAGTGTTCTGTTAATTCATCTTACAGAGTTACATCTGTATTTCGTGGATCTCTTTGCTAGCCTTATTTCTGTGGAATCTGAGAACAGATATTTCGGATCCCTTTGAAGACTATAGGGCCAAAGGAAATATCCTCCGATAACAAAGAGAAAGAAGCTTTCTGAGAAACTTCTTTGTGTTCTGTGAAATCATCTCACAGAGTTACAGCTTTCCCCTCAAGAAGCCTTTCGCTAAGACAGTTCTTGTGGAATTGGCAAAGTGATATTTGAAAGCCCATAGAGGGCTATGGTGAAAAAGGAAATATCCTCAGATGAAATATGGAAAGAAGCTTACGGAGAAACTGCTTAGTGTTCTGTTAATTCATCTCACAGAGTTACATCTGTATTTCGTGGATCTCTTTGCTAGCCTTATTTCTGTGGAATCTGAGAACAGATATTTCGGATCCCTTTGAAGACTATAGGGCCAAAGGAAATATCCTCCGATAACAAAGACAAAGAAGCTTTCTGAGAAACTTCTTTGTGTTCTGTGAAATCATCTCACAGAGTTACAGCTTTCCCCTCAAGAAGCCTTTCGCTAAGACAGTTCTTGTGGAATTGGCAAAGTGATATTTGGAAGCACATAGAGGGCTATGGTGAAAAAGGAAATATCCTCAGATGAAATCTGGAAAGAAGCTTTCTGAGAAACTGCTTAGTGTTCTGTTGATTCATCTCACAGAGTTACATCTGTATTTCGTGGATGTCTTTGCTAGCCTTATTTTTCTGGAATCTGAGAAAAGATATTTCGGATCCCTTTGAAGACTATAGGGCCAAAGGAAATATCCTCCGATAACAAAGAGAGAGAAGGTTTCTGAGAAACTTCTTTGTGTTCTGTGAAATCATCTCACAGAGTTACAGCTTTCCCCTCAAGAAGCCTTTCGCTAAGACAGTTCTTGTGGAATTGGCAAAGTGATATTTTGAAGCCCTTAGAGGGCTCTGGTGAAAAAGGAAATATCCTCAGATGAAATCTGGAAAGAAGCTTTCTGAGAAACTGCTTAGTGTTCTGTTAATTCATCTCACAGAGTTACATCTGTATTTCGTGGATCTCTTTGCTAGCCTTATATCTGTGGAATCTGAGAACAGATATTCCGGATCCCTTTGAAGACTATAGGGCCAAAGGAAATATCCTCCGATAACAAAGAGAAAGAAGGTTTCTGAGAAACTTCTTTGTGTTCTGTGAAATCATCTCACAGAGTTACAGCCTTCCCCTCAATAAGCCTTTCGCTAAGACAGTTCTTGTGGAATTGGCAAAGTGATATTTTGAAGCCCTTAGAGGGCTATGGTGAAAAAGGAAATATCCTCAGATGAAATCTGGAAAGAAGCTTTCTGAGAAACCGCTTAGTGTTCTGTTACTTCATCTCACAGAGTTACATCTGTATTTCGTGGATCTCTTTGCTAGCCTTATTTTTCTGGAATCTGAGAACAGACATTTCGGATCCCTTTGAAGACTGTAGGGCCAAAGGAAATATCCTGCGATAACAAAGAGAAAGAAGCTTTCTGAGAAACTTCTTTGTGTTCTGTGAAATCATCTCACAGAGTTACAGCTTTCCCCTAAAGAAGCCTTTCACTAAGACAGTCCTTGTGGAATTGGCAAAGTGATATTTGGAGGCACATAGAGGGATATGGTGAAAAAGGAAATATCCTCAGATGAAATCTGGAAAGAAGCTTTCTGAGAAACTGCTTAGTGTTCTGTTAATTCATCTCACAGAGTTACATCTGTATTTCGTGCATCTCTTTCCTAGCCTTATGTTTCTGGAATCTGAGAACAGATATTTCGGATCCCTTTGAAGACTATAGGGCCAAAGGAAATATCCTCCGATAACAAAGAGAAAGAAGCTTTCTGAGAAACTTCTTTGTGTTCTGTGAAATCATCTCACAGAGTTACAGCTTTCCCCTCAAGAAGCCTTTCGCTAAGACAGTTCTTGTGGAATTGGCAAAGTGATATTTTGAAGCCCTTAGAGGGCTATGGTGAAAAAGGAAATATCCTCAGATGAAATCTGGAAAGAAGCTTTCTGAGAAACTGCTTAGTGTTCTGTTAATTCATCTCACAGAGTTACATCTGTATTTCGTGGATCTCTTTGCTAGCCTTATTTCTGTGGAATCTGAGAACAGATATTCCGGATCCCTTTGAAGACTATAGGGCCATAGGAAATATCCTCCGATAACAAAGAGAAAGAAGCTTTCTGAGAAACTTCTTTGTGTTCTGTGAAATCATATCACAGAGTTACAGCTTTCCCCTCAAGAAGCCTTTTGCTAAGACAGTTCTTGTGGAATTGGCAAAGTGATATTTGGAAGCACATACAGGGCTATGGTGAAAAAGGAAGTATCCTCAGATGAAATCTGGAAAGAAGCTTTCTGAGAAACTGCTTAGTGTTCTGTTAATTCATCTCACAGAGTTACATCTGTATTTCGTGGATCTCTTTGCTAGCCTTATTTCTGTGGAATCTGAGAACAGATATTCCGGATCCCTTTGAAGACTATAGGGCAAAGGAAATATCCTCCGATAACAAAGAGAAAGAAGCTCTGAGAAACTTCTTTGTGTTCTGTGAAATCATCTCACAGAGTTACAGCTTTCCCCTAAAGAAGCCTTTCGCTAAGACAGTTCTTGTGGAATTGGCAAAGTGATATATGAGAGCACATAGAGGGCTATGGTGAAAAAGGAAATATCCTCAGATGAAATCTGGAAAGAAGATTTCTGAGAAACTGCTTAGTGTTCTGTTAATTCATCTTACAGAGTTACATCTGTATTTCGTGGATCTCTTTCCTAGCCTTATTTCTGTGGAATCTGAGAACAGATATTTCGGATCCCTTTGAAGACTATAGGGCCAAAGGAAATATCCTCCGATAACAAAGACAAAGAAGCTTTCTGAGAAACTTCTTTGTGTTCTGTGAAATCATCTCACAGAGTTACAGCTTTCCCCTCAAGAAGCCTTTCGCTAAGACAGTTCTTGTGGAATTGGCAAAGTGATATTTGGAAGCACATAGAGGGCTATGGTGAAAAAGGAAATATCCTCAGATGAAATCTGGAAAGAAGCTTTCTGAGAAACTGCTTAGTGTTCTGTTGATTCATCTCACAGAGTTACATCTGTATTTCGTGGATGTCTTTGCTAGCCTTATTTTTCTGGAATCTGAGAAAAGATATTTCGGATCCCTTTGAAGACTATAGGGCCAAAGGAAATATCCTCCGATAACAAAGAGAGAGAAGGTTTCTGAGAAACTTCTTTGTGTTCTGTGAAATCATCTCACAGAGTTACAGCTTTCCCCTCAAGAAGCCTTTCGCTAAGACAGTTCTTGTGGAATTGGCAAAGTGATATTTTGAAGCCCTTAGAGGGCTCTGGTGAAAAAGGAAATATCCTCAGATGAAATCTGGAAAGAAGCTTTCTGAGAAACTGCTTAGTGTTCTGTTAATTCATCTCACAGAGTTACATCTTTATTTCGTGGATCTCTTTGCTAGCCTTATATCTGTGGAATCTGAGAACAGATATTCCGGATCCCTTTGAAGACTATAGGGCCAAAGGAAATATCCTCCGATAACAAAGAGAAAGAAGCTTTCTGAGAAACTTCTTTGTGTTCTGTGAAATCATCTCACAGAGTTACAGCCTTCCCCTCAATAAGCCTTTCGCTAAGACAGTTCTTGTGGAATTGGCAAAGTGATATTTTGAAGCCCTTAGAGGGCTATGGTGAAAAAGGAAATATCCTCAGATGAAATCTGGAAAGAAGCTTTCTGAGAAACCGCTTAGTGTTCTGTTACTTCATCTCACAGAGTTACATCTGTATTTCGTGGATCTCTTTGCTAGCCTTATTTTTCTGGAATCTGAGAACAGACATTTCGGATCCCTTTGAAGACTGTAGGGCCAAAGGAAATATCCTGCGATAACAAAGAGAAAGAAGCTTTCTGAGAAACTTCTTTGTGTTCTGTGAAATCATCTCACAGAGTTACAGCTTTCCCCTAAAGAAGCCTTTCACTAAGACAGTCCTTGTGGAATTGGCAAAGTGATATTTGGAGGCACATAGAGGGATATGGTGAAAAAGGAAATATCCTCAGATGAAATCTGGAAAGAAGCTTTCTGAGAAACTGCTTAGTGTTCTGTTAATTCATCTCACAGAGTTACATCTGTATTTCGTGCATCTCTTTCCTAGCCTTATGTTTCTGGAATCTGAGAACAGATATTTCGGATCCCTTTGAAGACTATAGGGCCAAAGGAAATATCCTCCGATAACAAAGAGAAAGAAGCTTTCTGAGAAACTTCTTTGTGTTCTGTGAAATCATATCACAGAGTTACAGCTTTCCCCTCAAGAAGCCTTTTGCTAAGACAGTTCTTGTGGAATTGGCAAAGTGATATTTGGAAGCACATACAGGGCTATGGTGAAAAAGGAAGTATCCTCATATGAAATCTGGAAAGAAGCTTTCTGAGAAACTGCTTAGTGTTCTGTTAATTCATCTCACAGAGTTACATCTGTATTTCGTGGATCTCTTTGCTAGCCTTATTTCTGTGGAATCTGAGAACAGATATTCCGGATCCCTTTGAAGACTATAGGGCCAAAGGAAATATCCTCCGATAACAAAGAGAAAGAAGCTTTCTGAGAAACTTCTTTGTGTTCTGTGAAATCATCTCACAGAGTTACAGCTTTCCCCTCAAGAAGCCTTTCGCTAAGACAGTTCTTGTGGAATTGGCAAAGTGATATATGAGAGCACATAGAGGGCTATGGTGAAAAAGGAAATATCCTCAGATGAAATCTGGAAAGAAGATTTCTGAGAAACTGCTTAGTGTTCTGTTAATTCATCTTACAGAGTTACATCTGTATTTCGTGGATCTCTTTCCTAGCCTTATTTCTGTGGAATCTGAGAACAGATATTTCGGATCCCTTTGAAGACTATAGGGCCAAAGGAAATATCCTCCGATAACAAAGACAAAGAAGCTTTCTGAGAAACTTCTTTGTGTTCTGTGAAATCATCTCACAGAGTTACAGCTTTCCCCTCAAGAAGCCTTTCGCTAAGACAGTTCTTGTGGAATTGGCAAAGTGATATTTGGAAGCACATAGAGGGCTATGGTGAAAAAGGAAATATCCCCAGATGAAATCTGGAAAGAAGCTTTCTGAGAAACTGCTTAGTGTTCTGTTGATTCATCTCACAGAGTTACATCTGTATTTCGTGGATGTCTTTGCTAGCCTTATTTTTCTGGAATCTGAGAAAAGATATTTCGGATCCCTTTGAAGACTATAGGGCCAAAGGAAATATCCTCCGATAACAAAGAGAGAGAAGGTTTCTGAGAAACTTCTTTGTGTTCTGTGAAATCATCTCACAGAGTTACAGCTTTCCCCTCAAGAAGCCTTTCGCTAAGACAGTTCTTGTGGAATTGGCAATGTGATATTTGGAAGCCCATAGAGGGCTATGGTGAAAAAGGAAATATCCTCAGGTGAAATCTGGAAAGAAGCTTTCTAAGAAACCGCTTAGTGTTCTGTTAATTCATCTCACAGAGTTACATCTGTATTTCGTGGATCTCTTTGCTAGCCTTATTTTTCTGGAATCTGAGAACAGATATTTCGGATCCCTTTGAAGACTGTAGGGCCAAAGGAAATATCCTCCGATAACAAAGAGAAAAAAGCTTTCTGAGAAACTTCTTTGTGTTCTGTGAAATCATCTCAAAGAGTTACAGCTTTCCCCTCAAGAAACCTTTCGCTAAGACAGTTCTTGTGGAATTGGCAAAGTGATATTTGGAAGCCCTTAGAGGGCTATGGTGAAAAAGGAAATATCCTGAGATGAAATCTGGAAAGAAGCTTTCTGAGAAACTGCTTAGTGTTCTGTTAATTCATCTCACAGAGTTACATCTGTATTTCGTGGATCTCTTTGCTAGCCTTATTTTGTGGAATCAGAGAACAGATATTCCGGATCCCTTTGAAGACTATAGGGCCAAAGGAAATATCCTCCGATAACAAAGAGAAAGAAGCTTTCTGAGAAACTTCTTTGTGTTCTGTGAAATCATCTCACAGAGTTACAGCTTTCCCCTCAAGAAGCCTTTCGCTAAGACAGTTCTTGTGTAATTGGCAAAGTGATATTTTGAAGCCCTTAGAGGGCTCTGGTGAAAAAGGAAATATCCTCAGATGAAATCTGGAAAGAAGCTTTCTGAGAAACTGCTTAGTGTTCTGTTAATTCATCTCACAGAGTTACATCTGTATTTCGTGGATCTCTTTGCTAGCCTTATATCTGTGGAATCTGAGAACAGATATTCCGGATCCCTTTGAAGACTATAGGGCCAAAGGAAATATCCTCCGATAACAAAGAGAAAGAAGCTTTCTGAGAAACTTCTTTGTGTTCTGTGAAATCATCTCACAGAGTTACAGCCTTCCCCTCAAGAAGCCTTTCGCTAAGACAGTTCTTGTGGAATTGGCAAAGTGATATTTTGAAGCCCTTAGAGGGCTATGGTGAAAAAGGAAATATCCTCAGATGAAATCTGGAAAGAAGCTTTCTGAGAAACCGCTTAGTGTTCTGTTACTTCATCTCACAGAGTTACATCTGTATTTCGTGGATCTCTTTGCTAGCCTTATTTTTCTGGAATCTGAGAACAGATATTTCGGATCCCTTTGAAGACTGTAGGGCCAAAGGAAATATCCTGCGATAACAAAGAGAAAGAAGCTTTCTGAGAAACTTCTTTGTGTTCTGTGAAATCATCTCACAGAGTTACAGCTTTCCCCTAAAGAAGCCTTTCACTAAGACAGTCCTTGTGGAATTGGCAAAGTGATATTTGGAGGCACATAGAGGGATATGGTGAAAAAGGAAATATCCTCAGATGAAATCTGGAAAGAAGCTTTCTGAGAAACTGCTTAGTGTTCTGTTAATTCATCTCACAGAGTTACATCTGTATTTCGTGCATCTCTTTCCTAGCCTTATGTTTCTGGAATCTGAGAACAGATATTTCGGATCCCTTTGAAGACTATAGGGCCAAAGGAAATATCCTCCGATAACAAAGAGAAAGAAGCTTTCTGAGAAACTTCTTTGTGTTCTGTGAAATCATCTCAAAGAGTTACAGCTTTCTCCTCAAGAAGCCTTTCGCTAAGACAGTTCTTGTGGAATTGGCAAAGTGATATTTTGAAGCCCTTAGAGGGCTATGGTGAAAAAGGAAATATCCTCAGATGAAATCTGGAAAGAAGCTTTCTGAGAAACTGCTTAGTGTTCTGTTAATTCATCTCACAGAGTTACATCTGTATTTCGTGGATCTCTTTGCTAGCCTTATTTCTGTGGAATCTGAGAACAGATATTCCGGATCCCTTTGAAGACTATAGGGCCATAGGAAATATCCTCCGATAACAAACAGAAAGAAGGATTCTGAGAAACTTCTTTGTGTTCTGTGAAATCATCTCACAGAGTTACAGCTTTCCCCTCAACAAGCCTTTTGCTAAGACAGTTCTTGTGGAATTGGCAAAGTGATATTTGGAAGCCCATAGAGGGCTATGGTGAAAAAGGAAGTATCCTCAGATGAAATCTGGAAAGAAGCTTTCTGAGAAACTGCTTAGTGTTCTGTTAATTCATCTCACAGAGTTACATCTGTATTTCGTGGATCTCTTTGCTAGCCTTATTTCTGTGGAATCTGAGAACAGATATTCCGGATCCCTTTGAAGACTATAGGGCCAAAGGAAATATCCTCCGATAACAAAGAGAAAGAAGCTTTCTGAGAAACTTCTTTGTGTTCTGTGAAATCATCTCACAGAGTTACAGCTTTCCCCTCAAGAAGCCTTTCGCTAAGACAGTTCTTGTGGAATTGGCAAAGTGATATTTGAGAGCACATAGAGGGCTATGGTGAAAAAGGAAATATCCTCAGATGAAATCTGGAAAGAAGATTTCTGAGAAACTGCTTAGTGTTCTGTTAATTCATCTTACAGAGTTACATCTGTATTTCGTGGATCTCTTTGCTAGCCTTATTTCTGTGGAATCTGAGAACAGATATTTCGGATCCCTTTGAAGACTATAGGGCCAAAGGAAATATCCTCCGATAACAAAGAGAAAGAAGCTTTCTGAGAAACTTCTTTGTGTTCTGTGAAATCATCTCACAGAGTTACAGCTTTCCCCTCAAGAAGCCTTTCGCTAAGACAGTTCTTGTGGAATTGGCAAAGTGATATTTGAAAGCCCATAGAGGGCTATGGTGAAAAAGGAAATATCCTCAGATGAAATATGGAAAGAAGCTTACGGAGAAACTGCTTAGTGTTCTGTTAATTCATCTCACAGAGTTACATCTGTATTTCGTGGATCTCTTTGCTAGCCTTATTTCTGTGGAATCTGAGAACAGATATTTCGGATCCCTTTGAAGACTATAGGGCCAAAGGAAATATCCTCCGATAACAAAGACAAAGAAGCTTTCTGAGAAACTTCTTTGTGTTCTGTGAAATCATCTCACAGAGTTACAGCTTTCCCCTCAAGAAGCCTTTCGCTAAGACAGTTCTTGTGGAATTGGCAAAGTGATATTTGGAAGCACATAGAGGGCTATGGTGAAAAAGGAAATATCCTCAGATGAAATCTGGAAAGAAGCTTTCTGAGAAACTGCTTAGTGTTCTGTTGATTCATCTCACAGAGTTACATCTGTATTTCGTGGATGTCTTTGCTAGCCTTATTTTTCTGGAATCTGAGAAAAGATATTTCGGATCCCTTTGAAGACTATAGGGCCAAAGGAAATATCCTCCGATAACAAAGAGAGGGAAGGTTTCTGAGAAACTTCTTTGTGTTCTGTGAAATCATCTCACAGAGTTACAGCTTTCCCCTCAAGAAGCCTTTCGCTAAGACAGTTCTTGTGGAATTGGCAAAGTGATATTTTGAAGCCCTTAGAGGGCTCTGGTGAAAAAGGAAATATCCTCAGATGAAATCTGGAAAGAAGCTTTCTGAGAAACTGCTTAGTGTTCTGTTAATTCATCTCACAGAGTTACATCTGTATTTCGTGGATCTCTTTGCTAGCCTTATATCTGTGGAATCTGAGAACAGATATTCCGGATCCCTTTGAAGACTATAGGGCCAAAGGAAATATCCTCCGATAACAAAGAGAAAGAAGCTTTCTGAGAAACTTCTTTGTGTTCTGTGAAATCATCTCACAGAGTTACAGCCTTCCCCTCAATAAGCCTTTCGCTAAGACAGTTCTTGTGGAATTGGCAAAGTGATATTTTGAAGCCCTTAGAGGGCTATGGTGAAAAAGGAAATATCCTCAGATGAAATCTGGAAAGAAGCTTTCTGAGAAACCGCTTAGTGTTCTGTTACTTCATCTCACAGAGTTACATCTGTATTTCGTGGATCTCTTTGCTAGCCTTATTTTTCTGGAATCTGAGAACAGACATTTCGGATCCCTTTGAAGACTGTAGGGCCAAAGGAAATATCCTGCGATAACAAAGAGAAAGAAGCTTTCTGAGAAACTTCTTTGTGTTCTGTGAAATCATCTCACAGTGTTACAGCTTTCCCCTAAAGAAGCCTTTCACTAAGACAGTCCTTGTGGAATTGGCAAAGTGATATTTGGAGGCACATAGAGGGATATGGTGAAAAAGGAAATATCCTCAGATGAAATCTGGAAAGAAGCTTTCTGAGAAACTGCTTAGTGTTCTGTTAATTCATCTCACAGAGTTACATCTGTATTTCGTGCATCTCTTTCCTAGCCTTATGTTTCTGGAATCTGAGAACAGATATTTCGGATCCCTTTGAAGACTATAGGGCCAAAGGAAATATCCTCCGATAACAAAGAGAAAGAAGCTTTCTGAGAAACTTCTTTGTGTTCTGTGAAATCATCTCACAGAGTTACAGCTTTCCCCTCAAGAAGACTTTCGCTAAGACAGTTCTTGTGGAAATGGCAAAGTGATATTTTGAAGCCCTTAGAGGGCTATGGTGAAAAAGGAAATATCCTCAGATGAAATCTGGAAAGAAGCTTTCTGAGAAACTGCTTAGTGTTCTGTTAATTCATCTCACAGAGTTACATCTGTATTTCGTGGATCTCTTTGCTAGCCTTATTTCTGTGGAATCTGAGAACAGATATTCCGGATCCCTTTGAAGACTATAGGGCCATAGGAAATATCCTCCGATAACAAAGAGAAAGAAGCTTTCTGAGAAACTTCTTTGTGCTCTGTGAAATCATATCACAGAGTTACAGCTTTCCCCTCAAGAAGCCTTTTGCTAAGACAGTTCTTGTGGAATTGGCAAAGTGATATTTGGAAGCACATACAGGGCTATGGTGAAAAAGGAAGTATCCTCAGATGAAATCTGGAAAGAAGCTTTCTGAGAAACTGCTTAGTGTTCTGTTAATTCATCTCACAGAGTTACATCTGTATTTCGTGGATCTCTTTGCTAGCCTTATTTCTGTGGAATCTGAGAACAGATATTCCGGATCCCTTTGAAGACTATAGGGCCAAAGGAAATATCCTCCGATAACAAAGAGAAAGAAGCTTTCTGAGAAACTTCTTTGTGTTCTGTGAAATCATCTCACAGAGTTACAGCTTTCCCCTCAAGAAGCCTTTCGCTAAGACAGTTCTTGTGGAATTGGCAAAGTGATATATGAGAGCACATAGAGGGCTATGGTGAAAAAGGAAATATCCTCAGATGAAATCTGGAAAGAAGCTTTCTGAGAAACTGCTTAGTGTTCTGTTGATTCATCTCACAGAGTTACATCTGTATTTCGTGGATGTCTTTGCTAGCCTTATTTTTCTGGAATCTGAGAAAAGATATTCCGGATCCCTTTGAAGACTATAGGGCCAAAGGAAATATCCTCCGATAACAAAGAGAGAGAAGGTTTCTGAGAAACTTCTTTGTGTTCTGTGAAATCATCTCACAGAGTTACAGCTTTCCCCTCAAGAAGCCTTTCGCTAAGACAGTTCTTGTGGAATTGGCAAAGTGATATTTGGAAGCCCATAGAGGGCTATGGTGAAAAAGGAAATATCCTCAGATGAAATCTGGAAAGAAGCTTTCTAAGAAACCGCTTAGTGTTCTGTTAATTCATCTCACAGAGTTACATCTGTATTTCGTGGATCTCTTTGCTAGCCTTATTTTTCTGGAATCTGAGAACAGATATTTCGGATCCCTTTGAAGACTGTAGGGCCAAAGGAAATATCCTCCGATAACAAAGAGAAAAAAGCTTTCTGAGAAACTTCTTTGTGTTCTGTGAAATCATCTCAAAGAGTTACAGCTTTCCCCTCAAGAAGCCTTTCGCTAAGACAGTTCTTGTGGAATTGGCAAAGTGATATTTGGAAGCCCTTAGAGGGCTATGGTGAAAAAGGAAATATCCTGAGATGAAATCTGGAAAGAAGCTTTCTGAGAAACTGCTTAGTGTTCTGTTAATTCATCTCACAGAGTTACATCTGTATTTCGTGGATCTCTTTGCTAGCCTTATTTTGTGGAATCTGAGAACAGATATTCCGGATCCCTTTGAAGACTATAGGGCCAAAGGAAATATCCTCCGATAACAAAGAGAAAGAAGGTTTCTGAGAAACTTCTTTGTGTTCTGTGAAATCATCTCACAGAGTTACAGCTTTCCCCTAAAGAAGCCTTTCGCTAAGACAGTTCTTGTGGAATTGGCAAAGTGATATTTGGAAGCCCATAGAGGGCTATGGTGAAAAGGAAATATCCTCAGATGAAATCTGGAAAGAAGCTTACTTAGAAACTGCTTAGTGTTCTGTTAATTCATCTCACAGAGTTACATCTGTATTTCGTGGATCTCTTTGCTAGCCTTATTTTTCTGGAATCTGAGAACAGATATTCCGGATCCCTTTGAAGACTATAGGGCCAAAGGAAATATCCTCCGATAACAAAGAGAAAGAAGCTTTCTGAGAAACTTCTTTGTGTTCTGTGAAATCATCTCACAGAGTTACAGCTTTCCCCTCAAGAAGCCTTTCGCTAAGACAGTTCTTGTGGAATTGGTAAAGTGATATTTTGAAGCCCTTAGAGGGCTATGGTGAAAAAGGAAATATCCTCAGATGAAATCTGGAAAGAAGCTTTCTGAGAAACTGCTTAGTGTTCTGTTAATTCATCTCACAGAGTTACATCTGTATTTCGTGTATCTCTTTGCTAGCCTTATTTCTGTGGAATCTGAGAACAGATATTCCGGATCCCTTTGAAGACTATAGGGCCAAAGGAAATATCCTCCGATAACAAAGAGAAAGAAGCTTTCTGAGAAACTTCTTTGTGTTCTGTGAAATCATCTCACAGAGTTACAGCTTTCCCCTCAAGAAGCCTTTCGCTAAGACAGTTCTTGTGGAATTGGCAACGTGATATTTGGAAGCACATAGAGGGCTATGGTGAAAAAGGAAATATCCTCAGATGAAATCTGGAAAGAAGATTTCTGAGAAACTGCTTAGTGTTCTGTTAATTCATCTCACAGAGTTACATCTGTATTTCATGGATCTCTTTGCTAGCCTTATTTCTCTGGAATCTGAGAACAGATATTTCGCATCCCTTTGAAGACTACAAGGCCAAAGGAAATATCCTCCGATAACAAAGAGAAAGAAGCTTTCTGAGAAACTTCTTTGTGTTCTGTGAAATCATCTCACAGAGTTACAGCTTTCCCCTCAAGAAGTCTTTCGCTAAGACAGTCCTTGTGGAATTGGCAAAGTGATATTTGGAAGCCCATAGAGGGCTATGGTGAAAAAGGAAATATCCTCACATGAAATCTGGGAAGAAGCTTTATGAGAAACCGCTTAGTGTTCTGTTAATTCATCTCACAGAGTTACATCTGTATTTCGTGGATCTCTTTGCTAGCATTATGTTTCTGGAAACTGAGAACAGATATTTCGGATCCCTTTGAAGACTATAGGGCCCAAGGAAATATCCTCCGATAACAAAGAGAAAGAAGCTTTCTGAGAAACTTCTTTGTGTTCTGTGAAATCATCGCACAGAGTTACAGCTTTCCCCTCAAGAAGCCTTTCACTAAGACAGTTCTTGTGGAATTGGCAAAGAGATATTTGGAAGCCCTTAGAGGGCTATGGTGAAAAAGGAAATATCCTCAGATGAAATCTGGAAAGAAGCTCTCTGAGAAACTGCTTAGTGTTCTGTTAATTCATCTCACAGTGTTACATCTGTATTTCGTGGATCTCTTTGCTAGCCTTATTTTTCTGGAATCTGAGAAAAGATATTTCGGATCCCTTTGAAGACTATAGGGCCAAAGGAAATATCCTCCGATAACAAAGAGAAAGAAGCTTTCTGAGAAACTTCTTTGTGTTCTGTGAAATCATCTCACAGAGTTACAGCTTTCCCCTCAAGAAGCCTTTCGCTAAGACAGTTCTTGTGGAATTGGCAAAGTGATATTTGGATGCCCATAGAGGGCTATGGTGAAAAAGGAAATATCCTCAGATGAAATCTGGAAAGAAGCTTTCTGAGAAACCGCTTAGTGTTCTGTTAATTCATCTCACAGAGTTACATCTGTATTTCGTGGATCTCTTTGCTAGCCTTATTTTTCTGGAATCTGAGAACAGATATTTCGGATCCCTTTGAAGACTATAGGGCCAAAGGAAATATCCTCCGATAACAAAGAGAAAGAAGCTTTCTGAGAAACATCTTTGTGTTCTGTGAAATCATCTCACAGAGTTACAGCTTTCCCCTCAAGAAGCCTTTCGCTAAGACAGTTCTTGTGGAATTGGCAAAGTGATATTTTGAAGCCCTTAGAGGGCTAAGGTGAAAAGGAAATATCCTCCGATGAAATCTGGAAAGAAGCTTTCGGAGAAACTGCTTAGTGTTCTGTTAATTCATCTCACAGAGTTACATCTGTATTTCGTGGATCTCTTTGCTAGCTTTATTTCTGTGGAATCTGAGAACAGATATTGCGGATCCCTTTGAAGACTATAGGGCAAAAGGAAATATCCTCTGATAAAAAAGAGAAAGAAGCTTTCTGAGAAACTTCTTTGTGTTCTGTGAAATCATCTCACAGAGTTACAGCTTACCCCTCAAGAAGACTTTCGCTAAGACAGTTCTTGTGGAATTGGCAAAGTGATATTTTGAAGCCCTTAGAGGGCTATGGTGAAAAAGGAAATATACTCAGATGAAATCTGGAAAGAAGCTTTCTGAGAAACCGCTTAGTGTTCTGTTAATTCATCTCACAGAGTTACATCTGTATTTCGTGGATCTCTTTGCTAGCCTTATTTCTGTGGAATCTGAGAACAGATATTCCGGATCCCTTTGAAGACTATAGGGCCAAAGGAAATATCCTCCGATAACAAAGAGAAAGTAGCTTTCTGAGAAACATCTTTGTGTTCTGTGAAATCATCTCACATAGTTACAGCTTTCCCCTCAGGAAGCCTTTCGCTAAGACAGTTCTTGTGGAATTTGCAACGTGATATTTGGAAGCATATAGAGGGCTATGGTGAAAAAGGAAATATCCTCAGATGAAATCTGGAAAGAAGCTTTCTGAGAAACTGCTTAGTGTTCTGTTAATTCATCTCACAGAGTTACATCTGTATTTCGTGGATCTCTTTGCTAGCCTTATTTCTGTGGAATCTGAGAACAGATATTCCGGATCCCTTTGAAGACTATAGGGCCCAAGGAAATATCCTCCGATAACAAAGAGAAAGAAGCTTTCTGAGAAACTTCTTTGTGTTCTGTGAAATCATCTCACAGAGTTACAGCTTTCTCCTCAAGAAGCCTTTCGCTAAGACAGTTCTTGTGGAATTGGCAAAGTGATATTTGAGAGCACATAGAGGGCTATGGTGAAAAAGGAAATATCCTCAGATGAAATCTGGAAAGAAGATTTCTGAGAAACTGCTTAGTGTTCTGTTATTTCATCTTACAGAGTTACATCTGTATTTCGTGGATCTCTTTGCTAGACTTATCTCTGTGGAATCTGAGAACAGATATTTCGGATCCCTTTGAAGACTATAGGGCCAAAGGAAATATCCTCCGATAACAAAGAGAAAGAAGCTTTCTGAGAAACTTCTTTGTGTTCTGTGAAATCATCTCACAGAGTTACAGCTTTCCCCTCAAGAAGCCTTTCGCTAAGACAGTTCTTGTGGAATTGGCAAAGTGATATTTGGAAGCCCATAGAGGGCTATGGTGAAAAAGGAAATATCCTCAGATGAAATCTGGAAAGAAGCTTTCTGAGAAACTGCTTAGTGTTCTGTTAATGCATCTCACAGAGTTAAATCTGTATTTCGTGGATCTCTTTGCTAGCCTTATTTCTGTGGAATCTGAGAACAGATATTCCGGATCCCTTTGAAGACTATAGGGCCAAAGGAAATATCCTCCGATAACAAAGACAAAGAAGCTTTCTGAGAAACTTCTTTGTGTTCTGGGAAATCATCTCACAGAGTTACAGCTTTCCCCTCAAGAAGCCTTTCGCTAAGACAGTTCTTGTGCGATTGGCAAAGTGATATTTGGAAGCACATAGAGGGCTATGGTGAAAAAGGAAATATCCTCAGATGAAATCTGGAAAGAAGCTTTCTGAGAAACTGCTTAGTGTTCTGTTGATTCATCTCACAGAGTTACATATGTATTTCGTGGATGTCTTTGCTAGCCTTATTTTTCTGGAATCTGAGAAAAGATATTTCGGATCCCTTTGAAGACTATAGGGCCAAAGGAAATATCCTCCGATAACAAAGAGAGAGAAGGTTTCTGAGAAACTTCTTTGTGTTCTGTGAAATCATCTCACAGAGTTACAGCTTTCCCCTCAAGAAGCCTTTCGCTAAGACAGTTCTTGTGGAATTGGCAAAGTGATATTTGGAAGCCCTTAAAGGGCTATGGTGAAAAAGGAAATATCCTCAGATGAAATCTGGAAAGAAGCTTTCTGAGAAACTGCTTAGTGTTCTGTTAATTCAACTCACAGAGTTACATCTGTATTTCGTGGAACTCTTTGCTAGCCTTATTTCTGTGGAAACTGAGAACAGATATTCCGGATCCCTTTGAAGACTATAGGGCCAAAGGAAATATCCTCCGATAACAAAGACAAAGAATCTTTCTGAGAAACTTCTTTGTGTTCTGTGAAATCATCTGACAGAGTTACAGCTTTCCCCTCAAGAAGCCTTTCGCTAAGACAGTTCTTGTGGAATTGGCAAAGTGATATTTGGAAGCCCATAGAGGGCTATGGTGAAAAAGGAAATATCGTCAGATGAAATCTGGAAAGAAGCTTACGGAGAAACTGCTTAGTGTTCTGTTAATTCATCTCACAGAGTTATATCTGTATTTCGTGGATCTCTTTGCTAGCCTTATTTCTGTGGAATCTGAGAACAGATATTTCGGATCCCTTTGAAGACTATAGGGCCAAAGGAAATATCCTCCGATAACAAAGAGAAAGAAGCTTTCTGAGAAACTTCTTTGTGTTCTGTGAAATCATCTCACAGAGTTACAGCTTTCCCCTCAAGAAGCCTTTCGCTAAGACAGTTCTTGTGGAATTGGCAAAGTGATATTTGGACGCCCATAGAGGGCTATGGTGAAAAAGGAAATATCCTCAGATGAAATCTGGAAAGAATCTTTCTAAGAAACCGCTTAGTGTTCTGTTAATTCATCTCACAGAGTTACATCTGTATTTCGTGGATCTCTTTGCTAGCCTTATTTTTCTGGAATCTGAGAACAGATATTTCGGATCCCTTTGAAGACTGTAGGGCCAAAGGAAATATCCTCCGATAACAAAGAGAAAGAAGCTTTCTGAGAAACTTCTTTGTGTTCTGTGAAATCATCTCACAGAGTTACAGCTTTCCCCTCAAGAAGCCTTTCGCTAAGACAGTTCTTGGGGAATTGGCAAAGTGATATTTGGAAGCCCATAGAGGGCTATGGTGAAAAAGGAAATATCCTCAGATGAAATCTGGAAAGAAACTTTCTGAGAAACCGCTTAGTGTTTTGTTAATTCATCTCACAGAGTTACATCTGTATTTCGTGGATCTCTTTGCTAGCCTTATTTCTGTGGAAACTGAGAACAGATATTCCGGATCCCTTTGAAGACTATAGGGCCAAAGGAAATATCCTCCGATAACAAAGACAAAGAAGCTTTCTGAGAAACTTCTTTGTGTTCTGTGAAATCATCTCACAGAGTTACAGCTTTCCCCTCAAGAAGCCTTTCGCTAAGACAGTTCTTGTGGAATTGGAAAAGTGATATTTGGAAGCCCTTAGATGGCTATGGTGAAAAAGGAAATATCCTCAGATGAAATCTGGAAAGAAGCTTTCTGAGAAACCGCTTAGTGTTCTGTTAATTCATCTCACAGAGTTAAATCTGTATTTCGTGGATCTCTTTGCTAGCCTTATTTCTGTGGAATCTGAGAACAGATATTCCGGATCCCTTTGAAGACTATAGGGCCAAAGGAAATATCCTCCGATAACAAAGAGAAAGAAGGTTTCTGAGAAACTTCTTTGTGTTCTGTGAAATCATCTCACAGAGTTACAGCTTTCCCCTCAAGAAGCCTTTCGCTAAGACAGTTCTTGTGGAATTGGCAAAGTGATATTTGGAAGCCCTTAAAGGGCTATGGTGAAAAAGGAAATATCCTCAGATGAAATCTGGAAAGAAGCTTACGGAGAAACTGCTTAGTGTTCTGTTAATTCATCTCACAGAGTTATATCTGTATTTCGTGGATCTCTTTGCTATCCTTATTTCTGTGGAATCTGAGAACAGATATTTCGGATCCCTTTGAAGACTATAGGGCCAAAGGAAATATCCTCCGATAACAAAGAGAAAGAAGCTTTCTGAGAAACTTCTTTGTGTTCTGTGAAATCATCTCACAGAGTTACAGCTTTCCCCTCAAGAAGCCTTTCGCTAAGACAGTTCTTGTGGAATTGGCAAAGTGATATTTGGACGCCCATAGAGGGCTGTGGTGAAAAAGGAAATATCCTCAGATGAAATCTGGAAAGAAGCTGTCTAAGAAACCGCTTAGTGTTCTGTTAATTCATCTCACAGAGTTACATCTGTATTTCGTGGATCTCTTTGCTAGCCTTATTTTTCTGGAATCTGAGAACAGATATTTCGGATCCCTTTGAAGACTGTAGGGCCAAAGGAAATATCCTCCGATAACAAAGAGAAAGAAGCTTTCTGAGAAACTTCTTTGTGTTCTGTGAAATCATCTCACAGAGTTACAGCTTTCCCCTCAAGAAGCCTTTCGCTAAGACAGTTCTTGTGGAATTGGCAAAGTGATATTTGGAAGCCCATAGAGGGCTATGGTGAAAAAGGAAATATCCTCAGATGAAATCTGGAAAGAATCTTTCTGAGAAACTGCTTAGTGTTCTGTTAATTCATCTCACAGAGTTACATCTGTATTTCGTGGATCTCTTTGCTAGCCTTATTTCTGTGGAATCTGAGAACAGATATTTCGGATCCCTTTGAAGACTATAGGGCCAAAGGAAATATCCTCCGATAACAAAGAGAAAGAAGGTTTCTGAAAAACTTCTTTGTGTTCTGTGAAATCATCTCACAGAGTTACAGCTTTCCCCTAAATAAGCCTTTCGCTAAGACAGTTCTTGTGGAATTGGCAAAGTGATATTTGGAAGCCCATAGAGGGCTATGGTGAAAAAGGAAATATCCTCAGGTGAAATCTGGAAAGAAGCTTACTGAGAAACTGCTTAGTGTTCTCTTAATTCATCTCACAGAGATACATCTGTATTTCGTGGATCTCTTTGCTAGCCTTATTTCTGTGGAATCTGAGAACAGATATTCCGGATCCCTTTGAAGACTATAGGGCCAAAGGAAATATCCTCCGATAACAAAGAGAAAGAAGCTTTCTGAGAAACTTCTTTGTGTTATGTGAAATCATCTCTCAGAGTTACAGCTTTCCCCTCAAGAAGCCTTTCGCTAAGAGAGTTCTTGTGGAATTGGCAAAGTGATATTTGGAAGCCCCTAGAGGGCTATGGTGAAAAAGGAAATATCCTCAGATGAAATCTGGAAAGAAGCTTTCTGAGAAACTGCTTAGTGTTCTGTTAATTCATCTCACAGAGTTACATCTGTATTTCGTGGATCTCTTTGCTAGCCTTATTTCTGTGGAATCTGAGAACAGATATTTCGGATCCCTTTGAAGACTATAGGGCCAAAGGAAATATCCTCCGATAACAAAGAGAAAGAAGGTTTCTGAAAAACTTCTTTGTGTTCTGTGAAATCATCTCACAGAGTTACAGCTTTCCCCTAAATAAGCCTTTCGCTAAGACAGTTCTTGTGGAATTGGCAAAGTGATATTTGGAAGCCCATAGAGGGCTATGGTGAAAAAGGAAATATCCTCAGGTGAAATCTGGAAAGAAGCTTACTGAGAAACTGCTTAGTGTTCTCTTAATTCATCTCACAGAGATACATCTGTATTTCGTGGATCTCTTTGCTAGCCTTATTTCTGTGGAATCTGAGAACAGATATTCCGGATCCCTTTGAAGACTATAGGGCCAAAGGAAATATCCTCCGATAACAAAGAGAAAGAAGCTTTCTGAGAAACTTCTTTGTGTTATGTGAAATCATCTCACAGAGTTACAGCTTTCCCCTCAAGAAGCCTTTCGCTAAGAGAATTCTTGTGGAATTGGCAAAGTGATATTTGGAAGCCCCTAGAGGGCTATGGTGAAAAAGGAAATATCCTCAGATGAAATCTGGAAAGAAGCTTTCTGAGAAACTGCTTAGTGTTCTGTTAATTCATCTCACAGAGTTACATCTGTATTTCTTGGATCTCTTTGCTAGCCTTATTTCTGTGGAATCTGAGAACAGATATTCCGGATCCCTTTGAAGACTATAGGGCCAAAGGAAATATCCTCCGATAACAAAGAGAAAGAAGCTTTCTGAGAAACTTCTTTGTGTTCTGTGAAATCATCTCACAGAGTTACAGCTTTCCCCTCAAGAAGCCTTTCGCTAAGACAGTTCTTGTGGAATTGGCAACGTGATATTTGGAAGCACATAGAGGGCTATGGTGAAAAAGGAAATATCCTCAGATGAAATCTGGAAAGAAGGTTTCTGAGAAACTGCTTAGTGTTCTGTTAATTCATCTCACAGAGTTACATCTGTATTTCATGGATCTCTTTGCTAGCCTTATTTCTCTGGAATCTGAGAACAGATATTTCGCATCCCTTTGAAGACTACAGGGCCAAAGAAAATATCCTCCGATAACAAAGAGAAAGAAGCTTTCTGAGAAACTTCTTTGTGTTCTGTGAAATCATCTCACAGAGTTACAGCTTTCCCCTCAAGAAGTCTTTCGCTAAGACAGTCCTTGTGGAATTGGCAAAGTGATATTTGGAAGCCCATAGAGGGCTATGGTGAAAAAGGAAATATCCTCAGATGAAATCTGGGAAGAAGCTTTCTGAGAAACCGCTTAGTGTTCTGTTAATTCATCTCACAGAGTTACATCTGTATTTCGTGGATCTCTTTGCTAGCATTATGTTTCTGGAAACTGAGAACAGATATTTCGGATCCCTTTGAAGACTATAGGGCCCAAGGAAATATCCTCCGATAACAAAGAGAAAGAAGCTTTCTGAGAAACTTCTTTGTGTTCTGTGAAATCATCGCACAGAGTTACAGCTTTCCCCTCAAGAAGCCTTTCACTAAGACAGTTCTTGTGGAATTGGCAAAGTGATATTTGGATGCCCATAGAGGGCTATGGTGAAAAAGGAAATATCCTCAGATGAAATCTGGAAAGAAGCTTTCTGAGAAACCGCTTAGTGTTCTGTTAATTCATCTCACAGAGTTACATCTGTATTTCGTGGATCTCTTTGCTAGCCTTATTTTTCTGGAATCTGAGAACAGATATTTCGGATCCCTTTGAAGACTATAGGGCCAAAGGAAATATCCTCCGATAACAAAGAGAAAGAAGCTTTCTGAGAAACTTCTTTGTGTTCTGTGAAATCATCTCACAGAGTTACAGCTTTCCCCTCAAGAAGCCTTTCGCTAAGACAGTTCTTGTGGAATTGGCAAAGTGATATTTGAGAGCACATAGAGGGCTATGGTGAAAAAGGAAATATCCTCAGATGAAATCTGGAAAGAAGATTTCTGAGAAACTGCTTAGTGTTCTGTTAATTCATCTTACAGAGTTACATCTGTATTTCGTGGATCTCTTTGCTAGCCTTATTTCTGTGGAATCTGAGAACAGATATTTCGGATCCCTTTGAAGACTATAGGGCCAAAGGAAATATCCTCCGATAACAAAGAGAAAGAAGCTTTCTGAGAAACTTCTTTGTGTTCTGTGAAATCATCTCACAGAGTTACAGCTTTCCCCTCAAGAAGCCTTTCGCTAAGACAGTTCTTGTGGAATTGGCAAAGTGATATTTGGAAGCCCATAGAGGGCTATGGTGAAAAAGGAAATATCCTCAGATGAAATCTGGAAAGAAGCTTTCTGAGAAACTGCTTAGTGTTCTGTTAATTCATCTCACAGAGTTACATCTGTATTTCGTGGATCTCTTTGCTAGCCTTATTTCTGTGGAATCTGAGAACAGATATTCCGGATCCCTTTGAAGACTATAGGGCCAAAGGAAATATCCTCCGATAACAAAGAGAAAGAAGGTTTCTGAGAAACTTCTTTGTGTTCTGGGAAATCATCTCACAGAGTTACAGCTTTCCCCTCAAGAAGCCTTTCGCTAAGACAGTTCTTGTGGAATTGGCAAAGTGATATTTGGAAGCCCCTAGAGGGCTATGGTGAAAAAGGAAATATCCTCAGATGAAATCTGGAAAGAAGCTTTCTGAGAAACTGCTTAGTGTTCTGTTAATTCATCTCACAGAGTTACATCTGTATTTCTTGGATCTCTTTGCTAGCCTTATTTCTGTGGAATCTGAGAACAGTTATTCCGGATCCCTTTGAAGACTATAGGGCCAAAGGAAATATCCTCCGATAACAAAGAGAAAGAAGCTTTCTGAGAAACTTCTTTGTGTTCTGTGAAATCATCTCACAGACTTACAGCTTTCCCCTCAAGAAGCCTTTCGCTAAGACAGTTCTTGTGGAATTGGCAACGTGATATTTGGAAGCACATAGAGGGCTATGGTGAAAAAGGAAATATCCTCAGATGAAATCTGGAAAGAAGGTTTCTGAGAAACTGCTTAGTGTTCTGTTAATTCATCTCACAGAGTTACATCTGTATTTCATGGATCTCTTTGCTAGCCTTATTTCTCTGGAATCTGAGAACAGATATTTCGCATCCCTTTGAAGACTACAGGGCCAAAGAAAATATCCTCCGATAACAAAGAGAAAGAAGCTTTCTGAGAAACTTCTTTGTGTTCTGTGAAATCATCTCACAGAGTTACAGCTTTCCCCTCAAGAAGTCTTTCGCTAAGACAGTCCTTGTGGAATTGGCAAAGTGATATTTGGAAGCCCATAGAGGGCTATGGTGAAAAAGGAAATATCCTCAGATGAAATCTGGGAAGAAGCTTTCTGAGAAACCGCTTAGTGTTCTGTTAATTCATCTCACAGAGTTACATCTGTATTTCGTGGATCTCTTTGCTAGCATTATGATTCTGGAAACTGAGAACAGATATTTCGGATCCCTTTGAAGACTATAGGGCCCAAGGAAATATCCTCCGATAACAAAGAGAAAGAAGCTTTCTGAGAAACTTCTTTGTGTTCTCTGAAATCATCGCACAGAGTTACAGCTTTCCCCTCAAGAAGCCTTTCACTAAGACAGTTCTTGTGGAATTGGCAAAGTGATATTTGGATGCCCATAGAGGGCTGTGGTGAAAAAGGAAATATCCTCAGATGAAATCTGGAAAGAAGCTTTCTGAGAAACCGCTTAGTGTTCTGTTAATTCATCTCACAGAGTTACATCTGTATTTCGTGGATCTCTTTGCTAGCCTTATTTTTCTGGAATCTGAGAACAGATATTTCGGATCCCTTTGAAGACTATAGGGCCAAAGGAAATATCCTCCGATAACAAAGAGAAAGAAGCTTTCTGAGAAACTTCTTTGTGTTCTGTGAAATCATCTCACAGAGTTACAGCTTTCCCCTCAAGAAGCCTTTCGCTAAGACAGTTCTTGTGGAATTGGCAAAGTGATATTTGAGAGCACATAGAGGGCTATGGTGAAAAAGGAAATATCCTCAGATGAAATCTGGAAAGAAGATTTCTGAGAAACTGCTTAGTGTTCTGTTAATTCATCTTACAGAGTTACATCTGTATTTCGTGGATCTCTTTGCTAGCCTTATTTCTGTGGAATCTGAGAACAGATATTTCGGATCCCTTTGAAGACTATAGGGCCAAAGGAAATATCCTCCGATAACAAAGAGAAAGAAGCTTTCTGAGAAACTTCTTTGTGTTCTGTGAAATCATCTCACAGAGTTACAGCTTTCCCCTCAAGAAGCCTTTCGCTAAGACAGTTCTTGTGGAATTGGCAAAGTGATATTTGGAAGCCCATAGAGGGCTATGGTGAAAAAGGAAATATCCTCAGATGAAATCTGGAAAGAAGCTTTCTAAGAAACCGCTTAGTGTTCTGTTAATTCATCTCACAGAGTTACATCTGTATTTCGTGGATCTCTTTGCTAGCCTTATTTTTCTGGAATCTGAGAACAGATATTTCGGATCCCTTTGAAGACTGTAGGGCCAAAGGAAATATCCTCCGATAACAAAGAGAAAGAAGCTTTCTGAGAAACTTCTTTGTGTTCTGTGAAATCATCTCAAAGAGTTACAGCTTTCCCCTCAAGAAGCCTTTCGCTAAGACAGTTCTTGTGGAATTGGCAAAGTGATATTTGGAAGCCCTTAGAGGGCTATGGTGAAAAAGGAAATATCCTGAGATGAAATCTGGAAAGAAGCTTTCTGAGAAACTGCTTAGTGTTCTGTTAACTCATCTCACAGTGTTACATCTGTATTTCGTGGATCTCTTTGCTAGCCTTATTTTGTGGAATCTGAGAACAGATATTCCGGATCCCTTTGAAGACTATAGGGCCAAAGGAAATATCCTCCGATAACAAAGAGAAAGAAGGTTTCTGAGAAACTTCTTTGTGTTCTGTGAAATCATCTCACAGAGTTACAGCTTTCCCCTAAAGAAGCCTTTCGCTAAGACAGTTCTTGTGGAATTGGCAAAGTGATATTTGGAAGCCCATAGAGGGCTATGGTGAAAAGGAAATATCCTCAGATGAAATCTGGAAAGAAGCTTACTTAGAAACTGCTTAGTGTTCTGTTAATTCATCTCACAGAGATACATCTGTATTTCGTGGATCTCTTTGCTAGCCTTATTTCTGTGGAATCTGAGAACAGATATTCCGGATCCCTTTGAAGACTATAGGGCCAAAGGAAATATCCTCCGATAACAAAGAGAAAGAAGCTTTCTGAGAAACTTCTTTGTGTTCTCTGAAATCATCTCACAGAGATACAACTTTCCCCTCAAGAAGCCTTTCGCTAAGACAGTTCTTGTGGAATTGGCAAAGTGATATTTTGAAGCCCTTAGAGGGCTATGGTGAAAAAGGAAATATCCTCAGATGAAATCTGGAAAGAAGCTTTCTGAGAAACTGCTTAGTGTTCTGTTACTTCATCTCACAGAGTTACATCTGTATTTCGTGGATCTCTTTGCTAGCCTTATATCTGTGGAATCTGAGAACAGATATTCCGGATCCCTTTGAAGACTATAGGGCCAAAGGAAATATCCTCCGATAACAAAGAGAAAGAAGCTTTCTGAGAAACTTCTTTGTGTTCTGTGAAATCATCTCACAGAGTTACAGCCTTCCCCTCAAGAAGCCTTTCGCTAAGACAGTTCTTGTGGAATTGGCAAAGTGATATTTGGAAGCCCTTAGAGGGCTATGGTGAAAAAGGAAATATCCTCAGATGAAATCTGGAAAGAAGCTTTCTGAGAAACCGCTTAGTGTTCTGTTACTTCATCTCACAGAGTTACATCTGTATTTCGTGGATCTCTTTGCGAGCCTTATTTTTCTGGAATCTGCGAACAGATATTTCGGATCCCTTTGAAGACTGTAGGGCCAAAGGAAATATCCTGCGATAACAAAGAGAAAGAAGCTTTCTGAGAAACTTCTTTGTGTTCTGTGAAATCATCTCACAAAGTTACAGCTTTCCCCTAAAGAAGCCTTTCACTAAGACAGTCCTTGTGGAATTGGCAAAGTGATATTTTGAAGCCCTTAGAGGGCTATGGTGAAAAAGGAAATATCCTCAGATGAAATCTGGAAAGAAGCTTTCTGAGAAACTGCTTAGTGTTCTGTTAATTCATCTCACAGAGTTACATCTGTATTTCGTGGATCTCTTTGCTAGCCTTATTTCTGTGGAATCTGAGAACAGATATTCCGGATCCCTTTGAAGACTATAGGGCCATAGGAAATATCCTCCGATAACAAAGAGAAAGAAGCTTTCTGAGAAACTTCTTTGTGTTCTGTGAAATCATCTCACAGAGTTACAGCTTTCCCCTCAAGAAGCCTTTTGCTAAAACAGTTCTTGTGGAATTGGCAAAGTGATATTTGGAAGCCCTTAGAGGGCTATGGTGAAAAAGGAAATATCCTCAGATGAAATATGGAAAGAAGCTTACGGAGAAACTGCTTAGTGTTCTGTTAATTCATCTCACAGAGTTACATCTGTATTTCGTGGATCTCTTTGCTAGCCTTATTTTTCTGGAATCTGAGAACAGATATTTCGGATCCCTTTGAAGACTGTAGGGCCAAAGGAAATATCCTGCGATAACAAAGAGAAAGAAGCTTTCTGAGAAACTTCTTTGTGTTCTGTGAAATCATCTCACAGAGTTACAGCTTTCCCCTAAAGAAGCCTTTCACAAAGACAGTCCTTGTGGAATTGGCAAAGTGATATTTGGAGGCACATAGAGGGATATGGTGAAAAAGGAAATATCCTCAGATGAAATCTGGAAAGAAGCTTTCTGAGAAACTGCTTAGTGTTCTGTTAATTCATCTCACAGAGTTACATCTGTATTTCGTGGATCTCTTTCCAAGCCTTATGTTTCTGGAATCTGAGAACAGATATTTCGGATCCCTTTGAAGACTATAGGGCCAAAGGAAATATCCTCCGATAACAAAGAGAAAGAAGCTTTCTGAGAAACTTCTTTGTGTTCTGTGAAATCATCTCACAGAGTTACAGCTTTCCCCTCAAGAAGCCTTTCGCTAAGACAGTTCTTGTGGAATTGGCAAAGTGATATTTTGAAGCCCTTAGAGGGCTATGGTGAAAAAGGAAATATCCTCAGATGAAATCTGGAAAGAAGCTTTCTGAGAAACTGCTTAGTGTTCTGTTAATTCATCTCACAGAGTTACATCTGTATTTCGTGGATCTCTTTGCTAGCCTTATTTCTGTGGAATCTGAGAACAGATATTCCGGATCCCTTTGAAGACTATAGGGCCATAGGAAATATCCTCCGATAACAAAGAGAAAGAAGCTTTCTGAGAAACTTCTTTGTGTTCTGTGAAATCATCTCACAGAGTTACAGCTTTCCCCTCAAGAAGCCTTTTGCTAAGACAGTTCTTGTGGAATTGGCAAAGTGATATTTGGAAGCCCATAGAGGGCTATGGTGAAAAAGGAAGTATCCTCAGATGAAATCTGGAAAGAAGCTTTCTGAGAAACTGCTAAGTGTTCTGTTAATTCATCTCACAGAGTTACATCTGTATTTCGTGGATCTCTTTGCTAGCCTTATTTCTGTGGAATCTGAGAACAGATATTCCGGATCCCTTTGAAGACTATAGGGCCAAAGGAAATATCCTCCGATAACAAAGAGAAAGAAGCTTTCTGAGAAACTTCTTTGTGTTCTGTGAAATCATCTCACAGAGTTACAGCTTTCCCCTCAAGAAGCCTTTCGCTAAGACAGTTCTTGTGGAATTGGCAAAGTGATATTTGGAAGCCCATAGAGGGCTATGGTGAAAAACGAAATATCCTCAGATGAAATCTGGAAAGAAGCTTTCTAAGAAACCGCTTAGTGTTCTGTTAATTCATCTCACAGAGTTACATCTGTATTTCGTGGATCTCTTTGCTAGCCTTATTTTTCTGGAATCTGAGAACAGATATTTCGGATCCCTTTGAAGACTGTAGGGCCAAAGGAAATATCCTCCGATAACAAAGAGAAAAAAGCTTTCTGAGAAACTTCTTTGTGTTCTGTGAAATCATCTCAAAGAGTTACAGCTTTCCCCTCAAGAAGCCTTTCGCTAAGACAGTTCTTGTGGAATTGGCAAAGTGATATTTGGAAGCCCTTAGAGGGCTATGGTGAAAAAGGAAATATCCTGAGATGAAATCTGGAAAGAAGCTTTCTGAGAAACTGCTTAGTGTTCTGTTACTTCATCTCACAGAGTTACATCTGTATTTCGTGGATCTCTTTGCTAGCCTTATTTTGTGGAATCTGAGAACAGATATTCCGGATCCCTTTGAAGATTATAGGGCCAAAGGAAATATCCTCCGATAACAAAGAGAAAGAAGCTTTCTGAGAAACTTCTTTGTGTTCTGTGAAATCATCTCACAGAGTTACAGTTTTCCCCTAAAGAAGCCTTTCGCTAAGACAGTTCTTGTGGAATTGGCAAAGTGATATTTGGAGGCACATAGAGGGATATGGTGAAAAAGGAAATATCCTGAGATGAAATCTGGAAAGAAGCTTTCTGAGAAACTGCTTAGTGTTCTGTTAATTCATCTCACAGTGTTACATCTGTATTTCGTGGATCTCTTTGCTAGCCTTATTTTGTGGAATCTGAGAACAGATATTCCGGATCCCTTTGAAGACTATAGGGCCAAAGGAAATATCCTCCGATAACAAAGAGAAAGAAGGTTTCTGAGAAACTTCTTTGTGTTCTGTGAAATCATCTCACAGAGTTACAGCTTTCCCCTAAAGAAGCCTTTCGCTAAGACAGTTCTTGTGGAATTGGCAAAGTGATATTTGGAAGCCCATAGAGGGCTATGGTGAAAAGGAAATATCCTCAGATGAAATCTGGAAAGAAGCTTACTTAGAAACTGCTTAGTGTTCTGTTAATTCATCTCACAGAGATACATCTGTATTTCGTGGATCTCTTTGCTAGCCTTATTTCTGTGGAATCTGAGAACAGATATTCCGGATCCCTTTGAAGACTATAGGGCCAAAGGAAATATCCTCCGATAACAAAGAGAAAGAAGCTTTCTGAGAAACTTCTTTGTGTTCTCTGAAATCATCTCACAGAGATACAGCTTTCCCCTCAAGAAGCCTTTCGCTAAGACAGTTCTTGTGGAATTGGCAAAGTGATATTTTGAAGCCCTTAGAGGGCTATGGTGAAAAAGGAAATATCCTCAGATGAAATCTGGAAAGAAGCTTTCTGAGAAACTGCTTAGTGTTCTGTTAATTCATCTCACAGAGTTACATCTGTATTTCGTGGATCTCTTTGCTAGCCTTATATCTGTGGAATCTGAGAACAGATATTCCGGATCCCTTTGAAGACTATAGGGCCAAAGGAAATATCCTCCGATAACAAAGAGAAAGAAGCTTTCTGAGAAACTTCTTTGTGTTCTGTGAAATCATCTCACAGAGTTACAGCCTTCCCCTCAAGAAGCCTTTCGCTAAGACAGTTCTTGTGGAATTGGCAAAGTGATATTTTGAAGCCCTTAGAGGGCTATGGTGAAAAAGGAAATATCCTCAGAAGAAATCTGGAAAGAAGCTTTCTGAGAAACCGCTTAGTGTTCTGTTACTTCATCTCACAGAGTTACATCTGTATTTCGTGGATCTCTTTGCGAGCCTTATTTTTCTGGAATCTGCGAACAGATATTTCGGATCCCTTTGAAGACTGTAGGGCCAAAGGAAATATCCTGCGATAACAAAGAGAAAGAAGCTTTCTGAGAAACTTCTTTGTGTTCTGTGAAATCATCTCACAGAGTTACAGCTTTCCCCTAAAGAAGCCTTTCACTAAGACAGTCCTTGTGGAATTGGCAAAGTGATATTTTGAAGCCCTTAGAGGGCTATGGTGAAAAAGGAAATATCCTCAGATGAAATCTGGAAAGAAGCTTTCTGAGAAACTGCTTAGTGTTCTGTTAATTCATCTCACAGAGTTACATCTGTATTTCGTGGATCTCTTTGCTAGCCTTATTTCTGTGGAATCTGAGAACAGATATTCCGGATCCCTTTGAAGACTATAGGGCCATAGGAAATATCCTCCGATAACAAAGAGAAAGAAGCTTTCTGAGAAACTTCTTTGTGTTCTGTGAAATCATCTCACAGAGTTACAGCTTTCCCCTCAAGAAGCCTTTTGCTAAGACAGTTCTTGTGGAATTGGCAAAGTGATATTTGGAAGCCCTTAGAGGGCTATGGTGAAAAAGGAAATATCCTCAGATGAAATATGGAAAGAAGCTTACGGAGAAACTGCTTAGTGTTCTGTTAATTCATCTCACAGAGTTACATCTGTATTTCGTGGATCTCTTTGCTAGCCTTATTTCTGTGGAATCTGAGAACAGATATTTCGGATCCCTTTGAAGACTATAGGGCCAAAGGAAATATCCTCCGATAACAAAGACAAAGAAGCTTTCTGAGAAACTTCTTTGTGTTCTGTGAAATCATCTCACAGAGTTACAGCTTTCCCCTCAAGAAGCCTTTCGCTAAGACAGTTCTTGTGTAATTGGCAAAGTGATATTTGAAAGCACATAGAGGGCTATGGTGAAAAAGGAAATATCCTCAGATGAAATCTGGAAAGAAGCTTTCTGAGAAACTGCTTAGTGTTCTGTTGATTCATCTCACAGAGTTACATCTGTTTTTCGTGGATGTCTTTGCTAGCCTTATTTTTCTGGAATCTGAGAAAAGATATTTCGGATCCCTTTGAAGACTATAGGGCCAAAGGAAATATCCTCCGATAACAAAGAGAGAGAAGGTTTCTGAGAGACTTCTTTGTGTTCTGTGAAATCATCTCACAGAGTTACAGCTTTCCCCTCAAGAAGCCTTTCGCTAAGACAGTTCTTGTGGAATTGGCAAAGTGATATTTGGAAGCCCATAGAGGGCTATGGTGAAAAAGGAAATATCCTCAGATGAAATCTGGAAAGAAGCTTTCTAAGAAACCGCTTAGTGTTCTGTTAATTCATCTCACAGAGTTACATCTGTATTTCTTGGATCTCTTTGCTAGCCTTATTTTTCTGGAATCTGAGAACAGATATTTCGGATCCCTTTGAAGACTGTAGGGCCAAAGGAAATATCCTCCGATAACAAAGAGAAAAAAGCTTTCTGAGAAACTTCTTTGTGTTCTGTGAAATCATCTCAAAGAGTTACAGCTTTCCCCTCAAGAAGCCTTTCGCTAAGACAGTTCTTGTGGAATTGGCAAAGTGATATTTGGAAGCCCTTAGAGGTCTATGGTGAAAAAGGAAATATCCTGAGATGAAATCTGGAAAGAAGCTTTCTGAGAAACTGCTTAGTGTTCTGTTAATTCAACTCACAGAGTTACATCTGTATTTCGTGGATCTCTTTGCTAGCCTTATTTTGTGGAATCTGAGAACAGATATTCCGGATCCCTTTGAAGACTATAGGGCCAAAGGAAATATCCTCCGATAACAAAGAGAAAGAAGGTTTCTGAGAAACTTCTTTGTGTTCTCTGAAATCATCTCACAGAGTTACAGCTTTCCCCTAAAGAAGCCTTTCGCTAAGACAGTTCTTGTGGAATTGGCAAAGTGATATTTTGAAGCCCTTAGAGGGCTATGGTGAAAAAGGAAATATCCTCAGATGAAATCTGGAAAGAAGCTTTCTGAGAAACTGCTTAGTGTTCTGTTAATTCATCTCACAGAGTTACATCTGTATTTCGTGGATCTCTTTGCTAGCCTTATATCTGTGGAATCTGAGAACAGATATTCCGGATCCCTTTGAAGACTATAGGGCCAAAGGAAATATCCTCCGATAACAAAGAGAAAGAAGCTTTCTGAGAAACTTCTTTGTGTTCTGTGAAATCATCTCACAGAGTTACAGCTTTCCCCTCAAGAAGCCTTTCGCTAAGACAGTTCTTGTGGAATTGGCAAAGTGATATTTTGAAGCCCTTAGAGGGCTATGGTGAAAAAGGAAATATCCTCAGATGAAATCTGGAAAGAAGCTTTCTGAGAAACCGCTTAGTGTTCTGTTACTTCATCTCACAGAGTTACATCTGTATTTCGTGGATCTCTTTGCTAGCCTTATTTTTCTGGAATCAGAGAACAGATATTTCGGATCCCTTTGAAGACTGTAGGGCCAAAGGAAATATCCTGCGATAACAAAGAGAAAGAAGCTTTCTGAGAAACTTCTTTGTGTTCTGTGAAATCATCTCAAAGAGTTACAGCTTTCCCCTCAAGAAGCCTTTCACAAAGACAGTCCTTGTGGAATTGGCAAAGTGATATTTGGAGGCACATAGAGGGATATGGTGAAAAAGGAAATATCCTCAGATGAAATCTGGAAAGAAGCTTTCTGAGAAACTGCTTAGTGTTCTGTTAATTCATCTCACAGAGTTACATCTGTATTTCGTGGATCTCATTCCTAGCCTTATGTTTCTGGAATCTGAGAACAGATATTTCGGATCCCTTTGAAGACTATAGGGCCAAAGGAAATATCCTCCGATAACAAAGAGAAAGAAGCTTTCTGCGAAACTTCTTTGTGTTCTGTGAAATCATCTCACAGAGTTACAGCTTTCCCCTCAAGAAGCCTTTCGCTAAGACAGTTCTTGTGGAATTGGCAAAGTGATATTTTGAAGCCCTTAGAGGGCTATGGTGAAAAAGGAAATATCCTCAGATGAAATCTGGAAAGAAGCTTTCTGAGAAACTGCTTAGTGTTCTGTTAATTCATCTCACAGAGTTACATCTGTATTTCGTGGATCTCTTTGCTAGCCTTATTTCTGTGGAATCTGAGAACAGATATTCCGGATCCCTTTGAAGACTATAGGGCCATAGGAAATATCCTCCGATAACAAAGAGAAAGAAGCTTTCTGAGAAACTTCTTTGTGTTCTGTGAAATCATCTCACAGAGTTACAGCTTTCCCCTCAAGAAGCCTTTTGCTAAGACAGTTCTTGTGGAATTGGCAAAGTGATATTTGGAAGCCCATAGAGGGCTATGGTGAAAAAGGAAGTATCCTCAGATGAAATCTGGAAAGAAGCTTTCTGAGAAACTGCTTAGTGTTCTGTTAATTCATCTCACAGAGTTACATCTGTATTTCGTGGATCTCTTTGCTAGCCTTATTTCTGTGGAATCTGAGAACAGATATTCCGGATCCCTTTGAAGACTATAGGGCCAAAGGAAATATCCTCCGATAACAAAGAGAAAGAAGCTTTCTGAGAAACTTCTTTGTGTTCTGTGAAATCATCTCACAGAGTTACAGCTTTCCCCTCAAGAAGCCTTTCGCTAAGACAGTTCTTGTGGAATTGGCAAAGTGATATTTGGAAGCCCATAGAGGGCTATGGTGAAAAAGGAAATATCCTCAGATGAAATCTGGAAAGAAGCTTTCTAAGAAACCGCTTAGTGTTCTGTTAATTCATCTCACAGAGTTACATCTGTATTTCGTGGATCTCTTTGCTAGCCTTATTTTTCTGGAATCTGAGAACAGATATTTCGGATCCCTTTGAAGACTGTAGGGCCAAAGGAAATATCCTCCGATAACAAAGAGAAAAAAGCTTTCTGAGAAACTTCTTTGTGTTCTGTGAAATCATCTCAAAGAGTTACAGCTTTCCCCTCAAGAAGCCTTTCGCTAAGACAGTTCTTGTGTAATTGGCAAAGTGATATTTGGAAGCCCTTAGAGGGCTATGGTGAAAAAGGAAATATCCTGAGATGAAATCTGGAAAGAAGCTTTCTGAGAAACTGCTTAGTGTTCTGTTACTTCATCTCACAGAGTTACATCTGTATTTCGTGGATCTCTTTCCTAGCCTTATGTTTCTGGAATCTGAGAACAGATATTTCGGATCCCTTTGAAGACTATAGGGCCAAAGGAAATATCCTCCGATAACAAAGAGAAAGAAGCTTTCTGAGAAACTTCTTTGTGTTCTGTGAAATCATCTCACAGAGTTACAGCTTTCCCCTCAAGAAGCCTTTCGCTAAGACAGTTCTTGTGGAATTGGCAAAGTGATATTTTGAAGCCCTTAGAGGGCTATGGTGAAAAAGGAAATATCGTCAGATGAAATCTGGAAAGAAGCTTACGGAGAAACTGCTTAGTGTTCTGTTAATTCATCTCACAGAGTTACATCTGTATTTCATGGATCTCTTTGCTAGCCTTATTTCTGTGGAATCTGAGAACAGATATTCCGGATCCCTTTGAAGACTATAGGGCCAAAGGAAATATCCTCCGATAACAAAGAGAAAGAAGGTTTCTGAGAAACTTCTTTGTGTTCTGTGAAATCATCTCACAGAGTTACAGCTTTCCCCTCAAGAAGCCTTTTGCTAAGACAGTTCTTGTGGAATTGGCAAAGTGATATTTGGAAGCCCATAGAGGGCTATGGTGAAAAAGGAAGTATCCTCAGATGAAATCTGGAAAGAAGCTTTCTGAGAAACAACTTAGTGTTCTGTTAATTCATCTCACAGAGTTACATCTGTATTTCGTGGATCTCTTTGCTAGCCTTATTTCTGTGGAATCTGAGAACAGATATTCCGGATCCCTTTGAAGACTATAGGGCCAAAGGAAATATCCTCCGATAACAAAGACAAAGAAGCTTTCTGAGAAACTTCTTTGTGTTCTGTGAAATCATCTCACAGAGTTACAGCTTTCCCCTCAAGAAGCCTTTCGCTAAGACAGTTCTTGTGGAATTGGCAAAGTGATATTTGAGAGCACATAGAGGGCTATGGTGAAAAAGGAAATATCCTCAGATGAAATCTGGAAAGAAGATTTCTGAGAAACTGCTTAGTGTTCTGTTAATTCATCTTACAGAGTTATATCTGTATTTCGTGGATCTCTTTGCTAGCCTTATTACTGTGGAATCTGAGAACAGATATTTCGGATCCCTTTGAAGACTATAGGGCCAAAGGAAATATCCTCCGATAACAAAGAGAAAGAAGCTTTCTGAGAAACTTCTTTGTGTTCTGTGAAATCATCTCACAGAGTTACAGCTTTCCCCTCAAGAAGCCTTTCGCTAAGACAGTTCTGGTGGAATTGGCAAAGTGATATTTGGAAGCCCATAGAGGGCTATGGTGAAAAAGGAAATATCCTCAGATGAAATCTGGAAAGAAGCTTACGGAGAAACTGCTTAGTGTTCTGTTAATTCATCTCACAGAGTTACATCTGTATTTCGTGGATCTCTTTGCTAGCCTTATTTCTGTGGAATCTGAGAACAGATATTTCGGATCCCTTTGAAGACTATAGGGCCAAAGGAAATATCCTCCGATAACAAAGAGAAAGAAGCTTTCTGAGGAACATCTTTGTGTTCTGTGAAATCATCTCACAGAGTTACAGCTTTCCCCTCAAGAAGCCTTTCGCTAAGACAGTTCTTGTGGAATTGGCAAAGTGATATTTGGAAGCACATAGAGGCCAGGGTGAAAAAGGAAATATCCTCAGATGAAATCTGGAAAGAAGCTTTCTGAGAAACTGCTTAGTGTTCTGTTGATTCATCTCACAGAGTTACATCTGTATTTCGTGGATGTCTTTGCTAGCCTTATTTTTCTGGAATCTGAGAACAGATATTTCGGATCCCTTTGAAGACTGTAGGGCCAAAGGAAATATCCTCCGATCACAAAGAGAAAAAAGCTTTCTGAGAAACTTCTTTGTGTTCTGTGAAATCATCTCAAAGAGTTACAGCTTTCCCCTCAAGAAGCCTTTCGCTAAGACAGTTCTTGTGGAATTGGCAAAGTGATATTTGGAAGCCCTTAGAGGGCTATGGTGAAAAAGGAAATATCCTCAGATGAAATCTGGAAAGAAGCTTTCTGAGAAACTGCTTAGTGTTCTGTTAATTCATCTCACAGAGTTACATCTGTATTTCGTGGATCTCTTTGCTAGCCTTATTTCTGTGGAATCTGAGAACAGATATTCCGGATCCCTTTGAAGACTATAGGGCCAAAGGAAATATCCTCCGATAACAAAGAGAAAGAAGCTTTCTGAGAAACTTCTTTGTGTTCTGTGAAATCATCTCACAGAGTTACAGCTTTCCCATGAAGAAGCCTTTCGCTAAGACAGTTCTTGTGGAATTGGCAAAGTGATATTTGGAAGCCCATAGAGGGCTATGGTGAAAAGGAAATATCCTCAGATGAAAACTGGAAAGAAGCTTACTTAGAAACTGCCAGTGTTCTGTTAATTCATCTCACAGAGATACATCTGTATTTCGTGGATCTCTTTGCTAGCCTTATTTCTGTGGAATCTGAGAACAGATATTCCGGATCCCTTTGAAGACTATAGGGCCAAAGGAAATATCCTCCGATAACAAAGAGAAAGAAGCTTTCTGAGAAACTTCTTTGTGTTCTCTGAAATCATCTCACAGAGTTACAGCTTTCCCCTCAAGAAGACTTTCGCTAAGACAGTTCTTGTGGAATTGGCAAAGTGATATTTTGAAGCCCTTAGAGGGCTATGGTGAAAAAGGAAATATCCTCAGATGAAATCTGGAAAGAAGCTTTCTGAGAAACTGCTTAGTGTTCTGTTAATTCATCTCACAGAGTTACATCTGTATTTCGTGGATCTCTTTGCTAGCCTTATATCTGTGGAATCTGAGAACAGATATTCCGGATCCCTTTGAAGACTATAGGGCCAAAGGAAATATCCTCCGATAACAAAGAGAAAGAAGCTTTCTGAGAAACTTCTTTGTGTTCTGTGAAATCATCTCACAGAGTTACAGCTTTCCCCTCAAGAAGCCTTTCGCTAAGACAGTTCTTGTGGAATTGGCAAAGTGATATTTTGAAGCCCTTAGAGGGCTATGGTGAAAAAGGAATTATCCTCAGATGAAATCTGGAAAGAAGCTTTCTGAGAAACCGCTTAGTGTTCTGTTACTTCATCTCACAGAGTTACATCTGTATTTCGTGGATCTCTTTGCTAGCCTTATTTTTCTGGAATCTGAGAACAGATATTTCGGATCCCTTTGAAGACTGTAGGGCCAAAGGAAATATCCTGCGATAACAAAGAGAAAGAAGCTTTCTGAGAAACTTCTTTGTGTTCTGTGAAATCATCTCACAGAGTTACAGCTTTCCCCTAAAGAAGACTTTCACTAAGACAGTCTTTGAGGAATTGGCAAAGTGATATTTGGAGGCACATAGAGGGATATGGTGAAAAAGGAAATATCCTCAGATGAAATCTGGAAAGAAGCTTTCTGAGAAACTGCTTAGTGTTCTGTTAATTCATCTCACAGAGTTACATCTGTATTTCGTGGATCTCTTTCCTAGCCTTATGTTTCTGGAATCTGAGAACAGATATTTCGGATCCCTTTGAAGACTATAGGGCCAAAGGAAATATCCTCCGATAACAAAGAGAAAGAAGCTTTCTGAGAAACTTCTTTGTGTTCTGTGAAATCATCTCACAGAGTTACAGCTTTCCCCTCAAGAAGCCTTTCGCTAAGACAGTTCTTGAGGAATTGGCAAAGTGATATTTTGAAGCCCTTAGAGGGCTATGGTGAAAAAGGAAATATCCTCAGATGAAATCTGGAAAGAAGCTTTCAGAGAAACTGCTTAGTGTTCTGTTAATTCATCTCACAGAGTTACATCTGTATTTCGTGGATCTCTTTGCTAGCCTTATTTCTGTGGAATCTGAGAACAGATATTCCGGATCCCTTTGAAGACTATAGGGCCATAGGAAATATCCTCCGATAACAAAGAGAAAGAAGCTTTCCGAGAAACTTCTTTGTGTCCTGTGAAATCATCTCACAGAGTTACAGCTTTCCCCTCAAGAAGCCTTTCGCTAAGACAGTTCTTGTGGAATAGGCAAAGTGATATTTGGAAGCCCCTAGAGGGCTATGGTGAAAAAGGAAATATCCTCAGATGAAATCTGGAAAGAAGCTTTCTGAGAAACTGCTTAGTGTTCTGTTAATTCATCTCACAGAGTTACATCTGTATTTCGTGGATGTCTTTGCTAGCCTTTTTTTTCTGGAATCTGAGAACAGATATTTCGGATCCCTTTGAAGACTATAGGGCCAAAGGAAATATCCTCCGATAACAAAGAGAAAGAAGCTTTCTGAGAAACTTCTTTGTGTTCTGTGAAATCATCTCACAGAGTTACAGCTTTCCCTCAAGAAGCCTTTCGCTAAGACTGTTCTTGTGGAATTGGCAAAGTGATATTTGGAAGCCCATAGAGGGCTATGGTGAAAAAGGAAATATCCTCAGATGAAATCTGGAAAGAAGCTTTATGAGAAACCGCATAGTGTTCTGTTAATTCATCTCACAGTGTTACATCTGTATTTCGTGGATCTATTTGCTAGCCTTATTTTTCTGGAATCTGAGAAAAGATATTTCTTTTCCCTTTGAAGACTATAGGGGCAAAGGAAATATCCTCCGATAAAAAAGAGAAAGAAGCTTTCTGAGAAACTTCTTTGTGTTCTGTGAAATCATCTCACAGTGTTACAGCTTTCCCCTGAAGAAGCCTTTCGCTAAGACAGTTATTGTGGAATTGGCAAAGTGATATTTTGAAGCCCTTAGAGGGCTATGGTGAAAAAGGAAATATCCTCAGATGAAATCTGGAAAGAAGCTCTCTGAGAAACTGCTTAGTGTTCTGTTAATTCATCTCACAGAGTTACATCTGTATTTCGTGGATCTCTTTGCTAGCCTTATTTTTCTGGAATCTGAGAAAAGATATTTCGGATCCCTTTGAAGACTATAGGGCCAAAGGAAATATCCTCCGATAACAAAGAGAAAGAAGCTTTCTGAGAAACTTCTTTGTGTTCTGTGAAATCATCTCACAGAGTTACAGCTTTCCCCTCAAGAAGCCTTTCGCTAAGACAGTTCTTGTGGAATTGGCAAAGTGATATTTTGAAGCCCTTAGAGGGCTATGGTGAAAAAGGAAATATACTCAGATGAAATCTGGAAAGAAGCTTTCTGAGAAACCACTTAGTGTTCTGTTAATTCATCTCACAGAGTTACATCTATATTTCGTGGATCTCTTTGCTAGCCTTATTTCTGTGGAATCTGAGAACAGATATTCCGGATCCCTTTGAAGACTATAGGGCCAAAGGAAATATCCTCCGATAACAAAGAGAAAGAAGCTTTCTGAGAAACATCTTTGTGTTCTGTGAAATCATCTCACATAGTTACAGCTTTCCCCTCAAGAAGCCTTTCGCTAAGACAGTTCTTGTGGAATTGGCAACGTGATATTTGGAAGCATATAGAGGGCTATGGTGAAAAAGGAAATATCCTCAGATGAAAACTGGAAAGAAGCTTTCTGAGAAACTGCTTAGTGTTCTGTTAATTCATCTCACAGAGTTATATCTGTATTTCGTGGATCTCTTTGCTAGTCTTATTTCTGTGGAATCTGAGAACAGATATTCCGGATCCCTTTGAAGACTATAGGGCCAAAGGAAATATCCTCCGATAACAAAGAGAAAGAAGCTTTCTGAGAAACTTCTTTGTGTTCTGTGAAATCATCTCACAGAGTTACAGCTTTCCCCTCAAGAAGCCTTTCGCTAAGACAGTTCTTGTGGAATTGGCAAAGTGATATTTGAGAGCACATAGAGGGCTATGGTGAAAAAGGAAATATCCTCAGATGAAATCTGGAAAGAAGATTTCTGAGAAACTGCTTAGTGTTCTGTTAATTCATCTTACAGAGTTACATCTGTATTTCGTGGATCTCTTTGCTAGCCTTATTTCTGTGGAATCTGAGAACAGATATTTCGGATCCCTTTGAAGACTATAGGGCCAAAGGAAATATCCTCCGATAACAAAGAGAAAGAAGCTTTCTGAGAAACTTCTTTGTATTCTGTGAAATCATCTCACAGAGTTACAGCTTTCCCCTCAAGAAGCCTTTCGCTAAGACAGTTCTTGTGGAATTGGCAAAGTGATATTTGGAAGCCCATAGAGGACTATGGTGAAAAAGGAAATATCTTCAGATGAAATATGGAAAGAAGCTTACGGAGAAACTGCTTAGTGTTCTGTTAATTCATCTCACAGAGTTACATCTGTATTTCGTGGATCTCTTTGCTAGCCTTATTTCTGTGGAATCTGAGAACAGATAATCCGGATCCCTTTGAAGACTATAGGGCCAAAGGAAATATCCTCCGATAACAAAGACAAAGAAGCTTTCTGAGAAACTTCTTTGTGTTCTGTGAAATCATCTCACAGAGTTACAGCTTTCCCCTCAAGAAGCCTTTCGCTAAGACAGTTCTTGTGGAATTGGCAAAGTGATATTTGGAAGCACATAGAGGGCTATGGTGAAAAAGGAAATATCCTCAGATGAAATCTGGAAAGAAGCTTTCTGAGAAACTGCTTAGTGTTCTGTTAATTCATCTCACAGAGTTACATCTGTATTTCGTGGATCTCTTTGCTAGCCTTATTTCTGTGGAATCTGAGAACAGATATTCCGGATCCCTTTGAAGACTATAGGGCCAAAGGAAATATCCTCCGATAACAAAGAGAAAGAAGCTTTCTGAGAAACATCTTTGTGTTCTGTGAAATCATCTCACAGAGTTACAGCTTTCCCCTCAAGAAGCCTTTCGCTAAGACAGTTCTTGTGGAATTGGAAAAGTGATATTTGGAAGCCCATAGAGGGCTATGGTCAAAAAGGAAATATCCTCAGATGAAATCTGGAAAGAAGCTTTCTGAGAAACTGCTTAGTGTTCTGTTAATTCAACTCACAGAGTTACATCTGTATTTCGTGGATCTCTTTGCTAGCCTTATTTCTGTGGAATCTGAGAACAGATATTCCGGATCCCTTTGAAGACTATAGGGCCAAAGGAAATATCCTCCGATAACAAAGAGAAAGAAGCTTTCTGAGAAACTTCTTTGTGTTCTGTGAAATCATCTCACAGAGTTACAGCTTTCCCCTCAAGAAGCCTTTCGCTAAGACAGTTCTTGTGGAATTGGCAAAGTGATATTTTGAAGCCCGTAGAGGGCTATGGTGAAAAAGGAAATATCCTCTGATGAAATCTGGAAAGAAGCTTACTGAGAAACTGCTTAGTGTTCTGTTAATTCATCTCACAGAGTTACATCTGTATTTCGTGGATCTCTTTGCTAGCCTTATTTCTCTGGAATCTGAGAACAGATAATCCGGATCCCTTTGAAGACTATAGGGCCAAAGGAAATATCCTCCGATAACAAAGAGAGAGAAGGTTTCTGAGAAACTTCTTTGTGTTCTGTGAAATCATCTCACAGAGTTACAGCTTTCCCCTCAAGAAGCCTTTCGCTAAGACAGTTCTTGTGGAATTGGCAAAGTGATATTTGGAAGCCCATAGAGGGCTATGGTGAAAAAGGAAATATCCTCAGATGAAATCTGGAAAGAAGCTTTCTAAGAAACCGCTTAGTGTTCTGTTAATTCATCTCACAGGGTTACATCTGTATTTCGTGGATCTCTTTGCTAGCCTTATTTTTCTGGAATCTGAGAACAGATATTTCGGATCCCTTTGAAGACTGTAGGGCCAAGGGAAATATCCTCCGATAACAAAGAGAAAAAAGCTTTCTGAGAAACTTCTTTGTGTTCTGTGAAATCATCTCACAGAGTTACAGCGTTCCCCTCAAGAAGCCTTTCGCTAAGACAGTTCTTGTGGAATTGGCAAAGTGATATTTTGAAGCCCTTAGAGGGCTATGGTGAAAAAGGAAATATCCTGAGATGAAATCTGGAAAGAAGCTTTCTGAGAAACTGCTTAGTGTTCTGTTAATTCATCTCACAGAGTTACATCTGTATTTCGTGGATCTCTTTGCTAGCTTTATTTCTGTGGAATCTGAGAACAGATATTCCGGATCCCATTGAAGACTATAGGGCCAAAGGAAATATCCTCCGATAACAAAGAGAAAGAAGCTTTCTGAGAAACTTCTTTGTGTTCTGTGAAATCATCTCACAGAGTTACAGCTTTCCCCTCAAGAAGCCTTTCGCTAAGACAGTTCTTGTGGAATTGGCAAAGTGATATTTGAGAGCACATAGAGGGCTATGGTGAAAAAGGAAATATCCTCAGATGAAATCTGGAAAGAAGATTTCTGAGAAACTGCTTAGTGTTCTGTTAATTCATCTTACAGAGTTACATCTATATTTCGTGGATCTCTTTGCTAGCCTTATTTCTGTGGAATCTGAGAACAGATATTTCGTATCCCTTTGAAGACTATAGGGCCAAAGGAAATATCCTCCGATAACAAAGAGAAAGAAGCTTTCTGAGAAACTTCTTTGTGTTCTGTGAAATCATCTCACAGAGTTACAGCTTTCCCCTCAAGAAGCCTTTCGCTAAGACAGTTCTTGTGGAATTGGCAAAGTGATATTTGGAAGCCCATAGAGGGCTATGGTGAAAAAGGAAATATCCTCAGATGAAATATGGAAAGAAGCTTACGGAGAAACTGCTTAGTGTTCTGTTAATTCATCTCACAGAGTTACATTTGTATTTCGTGGATCTCTTTGCTAGCCTTATTTCTGTGGAATCTGAGAACAGATATTTCGGATCCCTTTGAAGACTATAGGGCCAAAGGAAATATCCTCCGATAACAAAGACAAAGAAGCTTTCTGAGAAACTTCTTTGTGTTCTGTGAAATCATCTCACAGAGTTACAGCTTTCCCCTCAAGAAGCCTTTCGCTAAGACAGTTCTTGTGGAATTGGCAAAGTGATATTTGGAAGCACATAGAGGGCTATGGTGAAAAAGGAAATATCCTCAGATGAAATATGGAAAGAAGCTTTCTGAGAAACTGCTTAGTGTTCTGTTAATTCATCTCACAGAGTTACATCTGTATTTCGTGGATCTCTTTGCTAGCCTTATTTCTGTGGAATCTGAGAACAGATATTCCGGATCCCTTTGAAGACTATAGGGCCAAAGGAAATATCCTCCGATAACAAAGAGAAAGAAGCTTTCTGAGAAACTTCTTTGTGTTCTGTGAAATCATCTCACAGAGTTACAGCATTCCCCTCAAGAAGCCTTTCGCTAAGACAGTTCTTGTGGAATTGGCAACGTGATATTTGGAAGCCCTTAGAGGGCTATGGTGAAAAAGGAAATATCCTGAGATGAAATCTGGAAAGAAGCTTTCTGAGAAACTGCTTAGTGTTCTGTTAATTCATCTCACAGAGTTACATCTGTATTTCGTGGATCTCTTTGCTAGCCTTTTTTCTGTGGAATCTGAGAACAGATATTCCGGATCCCCTTGAAGACTATAGGGCCAAAGGAAATATCCTCCAATAACAAAGAGAAAGAAGCTTTCTGAGAAACTTCTTTGTGTTCTGTGAAATCATCTCACAGAGTTACAGCTTTCCCCTCAAGAAGTCTTTCGCTAAGACAGTTCTTGTGGAATTGGGAACGTGATATTTGGAAGCACATAGAGGGCTATGGTGAAAAAGGAAATATCCTCAGATGAAATCTGGAAAGAAGCTTTCTGAGAAACTGCTTAGTGTTCTGTTAATTCATCTCACAGAGTTACATCTGTATTTCGTGGATCTCTTTGCTAGCCTTATTTCTGTGGAATCTGAGAACAGATAATCCGGATCCCTTTGAAGACTATAGGGCCATAGGAAATATCCTCCGATAACAAAGAGAAAGAAGGTTTCTGAGAAACTTCTTTGTGTTCTGTGAAATCATCTCACAGAGTTACAGCTTTCCCCTCAAGAAGCCTTTCGCTAAGACAGTTCTTGTGGAATTGGCAAAGTGATATTTGGAAGACCATAGAGGGCTATGGTGAAAAAGGAAATATCCTCAGATGAAATCTGGAAAGAAGCTTTCTGAGAAACCGCTTAGTGTTCTGTTACTTCATCTCACAGAGTTACATCTGTATTTCGTGGATCTCTTTGCTAGCCTTATTTCTGTGGAATCGGAGAACAGATATTCCGGATCCATTTGAAGACTATAGGGCCGAAGGAAATATCCTCCGATAACAAAGAGAAAGAAGGTCTCTGAGAAACTTCTTTGTGTTCTGTGAAATCATCTCACAGAGTTACAGCTTTCCCCTCAAGAAGCCTTTCGCTAAGACAGTTCTTGTGGAATTGGCAAAGTGATATTTGGAAGCCCATAGAGGACTATGGTGAAAAAGGAAATATCCTCAGATGAAATCTGGAAAGAAGCTGTCTGAGAAACTGCTTAGTGTTCTGTTAATTCATCTCACAGAGTTACATCTGTATTTCGTGGATCTCTTTGCTAGCCTTATTTCTGTGGAATCTGAGAACAGATATTCCGGATCCCTTTGAAGACTATAGGGCCAAAGGAAATATCCTCCGATAACAAAGAGAAAGAAGCTTTCTGAGAAACTTCTTTGTGTTCTGTGAAATCATCTCACAGAGTTACAGCTTTCCCCTCAAGAAGCCTTTGGCTAAGACAGTTCTTGTGGAATTGGCAAAGTGATATTTTGAAGCACAAAGAGGGCTATGGTGAAAAAGGAAATATCCTCAGATGAAATCTGGAAAGAAGCTTTCTGAGAAACTGCTTAGTGTTCTGTTAATTCATCTCACAGAGTTACATCTGTATTTCGTGGATCTCTTTGCTAGCCTTATTTCTGTGGAATCTGAGAACAGATATTCCGGATCCCTTTGAAGACTATAGGGCAAAGGAAATATCCTCCGATAACAAAGAGAAAGAAGCTTTCTGAGAAACTTCTTTGTGTTCTATGAAATCATCTCACAGAGTTACAGCTTTCCCCTCAAGAAGCCTTTCGCTAAGACAGTTCTTTTGGAATTGGCAAAGTGATATTTGGAAGCCCATAGAGGGCTATGGTGAAAAAGGAAATATCCTCAGATGAAATCTGGAAAGAAGCTTTCTGAGAAACTGCTTAGTGTTCTGTTAATTCATCTCACAGAGTTACATCTGTATTGCGTGGATCTCTTTGCTAGCCTTATTTCTCTGGAATCTGAGAACAGATATTCCGGATCCCTTTGAAGACTATAGGGCCAAAGGAAATATCCTCCGATAACAAAGAGAAAGAAGCTTTCTGAGAAACTTCTTTGTGTTCTGTGAAATCATCTCACAGTGTTACAGCTTTCCCCTCAGGAATCCTTTCGCTAAGACAGTTCTTGTGGAATTGGCAAAGTGATATTTGGAAGCCCTTAGAGGGCTATGGTGAAAAAGGAAATATCCTGAGATGAAATCTGGAAAGAAGCTTTCTGAGAAACTGCTTAGTGTTCTGTTGATTCATCTCACAGTGTTACATCTGTATTTCGTGGATCTCTTTGCTAGCCTTATTTTGTGGAATCTGAGAACAGATATTCCGGATCCCTTTGAAGACTATAGGGCCAAAGGAAATATCCTCCGATAACAAAGAGCAAGAAGGTTTCTGAGAAACTTCTTTGTGTTCTGTGAAATCATCTCACAGAGATACAGCTTTCCCCTAAAGAAGCCTTTCGCTAAGACAGTTCTTGTGGAATTGGCAAAGTGATATTTGGAAGCCCATAGAGGGCTATGGTGAAAAGGAAATATCCTCAGATGAAATCTGGAAAGAAGCTTACTTAGAAACTGCTTAGTGTTCTGTTAATTCATCTCACAGAGATACATCTGTATTTCGTGGATCTCTTTGCTAGCCTTATTTCTGTGGAATCTGAGAACAGATATTCCGGATCCCTTTGAAGACTATAGGGCCAAAGGAAATGTCCTCCGATAACAAAGAGAAAGAAGCTTTCTGAGAAACTTCTTTGTGTTCTCTGAAATCATCTCACAGAGTTACAGCTTTCCCCTCAAGAAGCCTTTCGCTAAGACAGTTCTTGTGGAATTGGCAAAGTGATATTTGGAAGCCCATAGAGGGCTACGGTGAAAAAGGAAATATCCTCAGATGAAATCTGGAAAGAAGCTTTCTGAGAAACTGCTTAGTGTTCTGTTAATTCATCTCACAGAGTTACATCTGTATTTCGTGGATCTCTTTGCTAGCCTTATTTCTGTGGAATCTGAGAACAGATATTCCGGATCCCTTTGAAGACTATAGGGCCAAAGGACATATCCTCCGATAACAAAGAGAAAGAAGCTTTCTGAGAAACTTCTTTGTGTTCTGTGAAATCATCTCACAGAGTTACAGCTTTCCCCTCAACAAGCCTTTCGCTAAGACAGTTCTTGTGGAATTGGCAACGTGATATTTGGAAGCACATAGAGGGCTATGGTGAAAAAGGAAATATCCTCAGATGAAATCTGGAAAGAAGCTTTCTGAGAAACCGCTTCGTGTTCTGTTAATTCATCTCACAGAGTTACATCTGTATTGCGTGGATCTCTTTGCTAGCCTTATTTCTCTGGAATCTGAGAACAGATATTCCGGATCCCTTTGAAGACTATAGGGCCAAAGGAAATATCCTCCGATAACAAAGAGAAAGAAGCTTTCTGAGAAACTTATTTGTGTTCTGTGAAATCATCTCACAGAGTTACAGCTTTCCCCTCAAGAATCCTTTCGCTAAGACAGTTCTTGTGGAATTGGCAAAGTGATATTTGGAAGCCCTTAGAGGGCTATGGTGAAAAAGGAAATATCCTGAGATGAAATCTGGAAAGAAGCTTTCTGAGAAACTGCTTAGTGTTTTGTTGATTCATCTCACAGAGTTACATCTGTATTTCATGGATGTCTTTGCTAGCCTTATTTTTCTGGAATCTGAGAAAAGATATTTCGGATCCCTTTGAAGACTATAGGGCCAAAGGAAATATCCTCCGATAACAAAGAGAAAGAAGGTTTCTGAGAAACTTCTTTGTGTTCTGTGAAATCATCTCACAGAGTTACAGCTTTCTCCTCAAGAAGCCTTTCGCTAAGACAGTTCTTGTGGAATTGGCAAAGTGATATTTGGAAGCTCATAGAGGGCTATGGTGAAAAAGGAAATATCCTCAGATGAAATCTGGAAAGAAGCTTTCTAAGAAACCGCTTAGTGTTCAGTTAATTCATCTCACAGAGTTACATCTGTATTTCGTGGATCTCTTTGCTAGCCTTATTTTTCTGGAATCTGAGAACAGATATTTCGGATCCCTTTGAAGACTATAGGGCCAAAGGAAATATCCTCCGATAACAAAGAGAAAAAAGCTTTCTGAGAAACTTCTTTGTGTTCTGTGAAATCATCTCAAAGAGTTACAGCTTTCCCCTCAAAAAGCCTTTCGCTAAGACAGTTCTTGTGGAATTGGCAAAGTGATATTTGGAAGCCCTTAGAGGGCTATGGTGAAAAAGGAAATATCCTGAGATGAAATCTGGAAAGAAGCTTTCTGAGAAACTGCTTAGTGTTCTGTTAATTCATCTCACAGTGTTACATCTGTATTTCGTGGATCTCTTTGCTAGCCTTATTTTGTGGAATCTGAGAACAGATATTCCGGATCCCTTTGAAGACTATAGGGCCAAAGGAAATATCCTCCGATAACAAAGAGCAAGAAGGTTTCTGAGAAACTTCTTTGTGTTCTGTGAAATCATCTCACAGAGTTACAGCTTTCCCCTAAAGAAGCCTTTCGCTAAGACAGTTCTTGTGGAATTGGCAAAGTGATATTTGGAAGCCCATAGAGGGCTATGGTGAAAAGGAAATATCCTCAGATGAAATCTGGAAAGAAGCTTACTTAGAAACTGCTTAGTGTTCTGTTAATTCATCTCACAGAGATACATCTGTATTTCGTGGATCTCTTTGCTAGCCTTATTTCTGTGGAATCTGAGAACAGATATTCCGGATCCCTTTGAAGACTATAGGGCCAAAGGAAATGTCCTCCGATAACAAAGAGAAAGAAGCTTTCTGAGAAACTTCTTTGTGTTCTCTGAAATCATCTCACAGAGTTACAGCTTTCCCCTCAAGAAGCCTTTCGCTAAGACAGTTCTTGTGGAATTGGCAAAGTGATATTTGGAAGCCCATAGAGGGCTACGGTGAAAAAGGAAATATCCTCAGATGAAATCTGGAAAGAAGCTTTCTGAGAAACTGCTTAGTGTTCTGTTAATTCATCTCACAGAGTTACATCTGTATTTCGTGGATCTCTTTGCTAGCCTTATTTCTGTGGAATCTGAGAACAGATATTCCGGATCCCTTTGAAGACTATAGGGCCAAAGGACATATCCTCCGATAACAAAGAGAAAGAAGCTTTCTGAGAAACTTCTTTGTGTTCTGTGAAATCATCTCACAGAGTTACAGCTTTCCCCTCAACAAGCCTTTCGCTAAGACAGTTCTTGTGGAATTGGCAACGTGATATTTGGAAGCACATAGAGGGCTATGGTGAAAAAGGAAATATCCTCAGATGAAATCTGGAAAGAAGCTTTCTGAGAAACCGCTTAGTGTTCTGTTAATTCATCTCACAGAGTTACATCTGTATTGCGTGGATCTCTTTGCTAGCCTTATTTCTCTGGAATCTGAGAACAGATATTCCGGATCCCTTTGAAGACTATAGGGCCAAAGGAAATATCCTCCGATAACAAAGAGAAAGAAGCTTTCTGAGAAACTTATTTGTGTTCTGTGAAATCATCTCACAGAGTTACAGCTTTCCCCTCAAGAATCCTTTCGCTAAGACAGTTCTTGTGGAATTGGCAAAGTGATATTTGGAAGCCCTTAGAGGGCTATGGTGAAAAAGGAAATATCCTGAGATGAAATCTGGAAAGAAGCTTTCTGAGAAACTGCTTAGTGTTTTGTTGATTCATCTCACAGAGTTACATCTGTATTTCATGGATGTCTTTGCTAGCCTTATTTTTCTGGAATCTGAGAAAAGATATTTCGGATCCCTTTGAAGACTATAGGGCCAAAGGAAATATCCTCCGATAACAAAGAGAAAGAAGGTTTCTGAGAAACTTCTTTGTGTTCTGTGAAATCATCTCACAGAGTTACAGCTTTCTCCTCAAGAAGCCTTTCGCTAAGACAGTTCTTGTGGAATTGGCAAAGTGATATTTGGAAGCCCATAGAGGGCTATGGTGAAAAAGGAAATATCCTCAGATGAAATCTGGAAAGAAGCTTTCTAAGAAACCGCTTAGTGTTCAGTTAATTCATCTCACAGAGTTACATCTGTATTTCGTGGATCTCTTTGCTAGCCTTATTTTTCTGGAATCTGAGAACAGATATTTCGGATCCCTTTGAAGACTATAGGGCCAAAGGAAATATCCTCCGATAACAAAGAGAAAAAAGCTTTCTGAGAAACTTCTTTGTGTTCTGTGAAATCATCTCAAAGAGTTACAGCTTTCCCCTCAAAAAGCCTTTCGCTAAGACAGTTCTTGTGGAATTGGCAAAGTGATATTTGGAAGCCCTTAGAGGGCTATGGTGAAAAAGGAAATATCCTGAGATGAAATCTGGAAAGAAGCTTTCTGAGAAACTGCTTAGTGTTCTGTTAATTCATCTCACAGTGTTACATCTGTATTTCGTGGATCTCTTTGCTAGCCTTATTTTGTGGAATCTGAGAACAGATATTCCGGATCCCTTTGAAGACTATAGGGCCAAAGGAAATATCCTCCCATAACAAAGAGAAAGAAGGTTTCTGAGAAACTTCTTTGTGTTCTGTGAAATCATCTCACAGAGTTACAGCTTTCCCCTAAAGAAGCCTTTCGCTAAGACAGTTCTTGTGGAATTGGCAAAGTGATATTTGGAAGCCCATAGAGGGCTATGGTGAAAAGGAAATATCCTCAGATGAAATCTGGAAAGAAGCTTACTTAGAAACTGCTTAGTGTTCTGTTAATTCATCTCACAGAGATACATCTGTATTTCGTGGATCTCTTTGCTAGCCTTATTTCTGTGGAATCTGAGAACAGATATTCCGGATCCCTTTGAAGACTATAGGGCCAAAGGAAATGTCCTCCGATAACAAAGAGAAAGAAGGTCTCTGAGAAACTTCTTTGTGTTCTCTGAAATCATCTCACAGAGTTACAGCTTTCCCCTCAAGAAGCCTTTCGCTAAGACAGTTCTTGTGGAATTGGCAAAGTGATATTTGGAAGCCCATAGAGGGCTACGGTGAAAAAGGAAATATCCTCAGATGAAATCTGGAAAGAAGCTTTCTGAGAAACTGCTTAGTGTTCTGTTAATTCATCTCACAGAGTTACATCAGTATTTCCTGGATCTCTTTGCTAGCCTTATTTCTGTGGAATCTGAGAACAGATATTTCGGATCCCTTTGAAGACTAAATGGCGAAAGGAAATATCCTCCGATAACAAAGAGATAGAAGCTTTCTGAGAAACTTCTTTGTGTTCTGTGAAATCATCTCACAGAGTTACAGCTTTCCCCTCAAGAAGCCTTTCGCTAAGACAGTTCTTGTGGAATTGGCAAAGTGATATTTGGAAGCCCATAGAGGGCTATGGTGAAAAAGGAAATATCCTCAGATGAAATCTGGAAAGAAGCTTACTGAGAAACTGCTTAGTGTTCTGTTAATTCATCTCACAGAGTTACATCTGTATTTCATGGATCTCTTTGCTAGCCTTATTTCTGTGGAATCTGAGAACAGATATTCCGGATCCCTTTGAAGACTATAGGGCCAAAGGAAATATCCTCCGATAACAAAGAGAAAGAAGCTTTCTTAGAAACATCTTTGTGTTCTGTGAAATCATCTCACAGAGTTACAGCTTTCCCCTCAAGAAGCCTTTCGCTAAGACAGTTCTTGTGGAATTGGCAAAATGATATTTGGAAGCCCATAGAGGGCTAAAGTGAAAAAGGAAATATCCTCAGATGAAATCTGGAAAGAAGCTTTCTGAGAAACTGCTTAGTGTTCTGTTAATTCAACTCACAGAGTTACATCTGTATTTCGTGGATCTCTTTGCTAGCTTTATTTCTGTGGAATCTGAGAACAGATATTCCGGATCCCTTTGAAGACTCTAGGGCCAAAGGAAATATCCTCCGATAACAAAGAGAAAGAAGCTTTCTGAGAAACTTCTTTGTGTTCTGTGAAATCATCTCAGAGTTACAGCTTTCCCCTCAAGAAGACTTTCGCTAAGACAGTTCTTGTGGAATTGGCAAAGTGATATTTGGAAGCCCATAGAGGGCTATGGTGAAAAAGGAAATATACTCTGATGAAATCTGGAAAGAAGCTTACTGAGAAACTGCTTAGTGTTCTGTTAATTCATCTCACAGAGTTACATCTGTATTTCGTGGATCTCTTTGCTAGCCTTATTTCTGTGGAATCTGAGAACAGATAATCCGGATCCCTTTGAAGACTATAGGGCCAAAGGAAATATCCTCCGATAACAAAGAGAGAGAAGGTTTCTGAGAAACTTCTTTGTGTTCTGTGAAATCATCTCACAGAGTTACAGCTTTCCCCTCAAGAAGCCTTTCGCTAAGACAGTTCTTGTGGAATTGGCAAAGTGATATTTGGAAGCCCATAGAGGGCTATGGTGAAAAAGGAAATATCCTCAGATGAAATCTGGAAAGAAGCTTTCTAAGAAACCGCTTAGTGTTCTGTTAATTCATCTCACAGAGTTACATCTGTATTTCGTGGATCTCTTTGCTAGCCTTATTTTTCTGGAATCTGAGAACAGATATTTCGGATCCCTTTGAAGACTGTAGGGCCAAAGGAAATATCCTCCGATAACAAAGAGAAAAAAGCTTTCTGAGAAACTTCTTTGTGTTCTGTGAAATCATCTCACAGAGTTACAGCTTTCCCCTCAAGAAGCCTTTCGCTAAGACAGTTCTTGTGGAATTGGCAAAGTGATATTTTGAAGCCCTTAGAGGGCTATGGTGAAAAAGGAAATATCCTGAGATGAAATCTGGAAAGAAGCTTTCTGAGAAACTGCTTAGTGTTCTGTTAATTCATCTCACAGAGTTACATCTGTATTTCGTGGATCTCTTTGCTAGCCTTATTTCTGTGGAATCTGAGAACAGATATTCCGGATCCCATTGAAGACTATAGGGCCAAAGGAAATATCCTCCGATAACAAAGAGAAAGAAGCTTTCTGAGAAACTTCTTTGTGTTCTGTGAAATCATCTCACAGAGTTACAGCTTTCCCCTCAAGAAGCCTTTCGCTAAGACAGTTCTTGTGGAATTGGCAAAGTGATATTTGAGAGCACATAGAGGGCTATGGTGAAAAAGGAAATATCCTCAGATGAAATCTGGAAAGAAGATTTCTGAGAAACTGCTTAGTGTTCTGTTAATTCATCTTACAGAGTTACATCTATATTTCGTGGATCTCTTTGCTAGCCTTATTTCTGTGGAATCTGAGAACAGATATTTCGGATCCCTTTGAAGATTATAGGGCCAAAGGAAATATCCTCCGATAACAAAGAGAAAGAAGCTTTCTGAGAAACTTCTTTGTGTTCTGTGAAATCATCTCACAGAGTTACAGCTTTCCCCTCAAGAAGCCTTTCGCTAAGACAGTTCTTGTGGAATTGGCAAAGTGATATTTGGAAGCCCATAGAGGGCTATGGTGAAAAAGGAAATATCCTCAGATGAAATATGGAAAGAAGCTTACGGAGAAACTGCTTAGTGTTCTGTTAATTCATCTCACAGAGTTACATTTGTATTTCGTGGATCTCTTTGCTAGCCTTATTTCTGTGGAATCTGAGAACAGATATTTCGGATCCCTTTGAAGACTATAGGGCCAAAGGAAATATCCTCCGATAACAAAGACAAAGAAGCTTTCTGAGAAACTTCTTTGTGTTCTGTGAAATCATCTCACAGAGTTACAGCTTTCCCCTCAAGAAGCCTTTCGCTAAGACAGTTCTTGTGGAATTGGCAAAGTGATATTTGGAAGCACATAGAGGGCTATGGTGAAAAAGGAAATATCCTCAGATGAAATCTGGAAAGAAGCTTTCTGAGAAACTGCTTAGTGTTCTGTTAATTCATCTCACAGAGTTACATCTGTATTTCGTGGATCTCTTTGCTAGCCTTATTTCTGTGGAATCTGAGAACAGATATTCCGGATCCCTTTGAAGACTATAGGGCCAAAGGAAATATCCTCCGATAACAAAGAGAAAGAAGCTTTCTGAGAAACTTCTTTGTGTTCTGTGAAATCATCTCACAGAGTTACAGCTTTCCCCTCAAGAAGCCTTTCGCTAAGACAGTTCTTGTGGAATTGGGAACGTGATATTTGGAAGCACATAGAGGGCTATGGTGAAAAAGGAAATATCCTCAGATGAAATCTGGAAAGAAGCTTTTTGGGAAACTGCTTAGTGTTCTGTTAATTCATCTCACAGAGTTACATCTGTATTTCGTGGATCTCTTTGCTAGCCTTATTTCTGTGGAATCTGAGATCAGATATTCCGGATCCCTTTGAAGACTATAGGGCCAAAGGAAATATCCTCCGATAACAAAGAGAAAGAAGGTTTCTGAGAAACTTCTTTGTGTTCTGTGAAATCATCTCACAGAGTTACAGCTTTCCCCTAAAGAAGCCTTTCGCTAAGACAGTTCTTGTGGAATTGTCCAAGTGATATTTGGAAGCAGATAGAGGGCTATGGTGAAAAAGGAAATATCCTCTGATGAAATCTGGAAAGAAGCTTTCTGAGAAACATCTTAGTGTTCTGTTAATTCATCTCACAGAGTTACATCTGTATTTCGTGGATCTCTTTGCTGGCCTTATTTTTCTGAAATCTGAGAACAGATATTTCGCATTGCTTTGAAGACTATAGGACCAAAGGAAATATCCTCCGATAACAAAGAGAAAGAAGCTTTCTGAGAAACTTCTTTGTGTTCTGTGAAATCATCTCACAGAGTTACAGCATTCCCCTCAAGAAGCCTTTCGCTAAGACAGTTCTTGTGGAATTGGCAACGTGATATTTGGAAGCCCTTAGAGGGCTATGGTTAAAAAGGAAATATCCTGAGATGAAATCTGGAAAGAAGCTTTCTGAGAAACTGCTTAGTGTTCTGTTAATTCATCTCACAGAGTTACATCTGTATTTCGTGGATCTCTTTGCTAGCCTTTTTTCTGTGGAATCTGAGAACAGATATTCCGGATCCCCTTGAAGACTATAGGGCCAAAGGAAATATCCTCCAATAACAAAGAGAAAGAAGCTTTCTGAGAAACTTCTTTGTGTTCTGTGAAATCATCTCACAGAGTTACAGCTTTCCCCTCAAGAAGTCTTTCGCTAAGACAGTTCTTGTGGAATTGGGAACGTGATATTTGGAAGCACATAGAGGGCTATGGTGAAAAAGGAAATATCCTCAGATGAAATCTGGAAAGAAGCTTTCTGAGAAACTGCTTAGTGTTCTGTTAATTCATCTCACAGAGTTACATCTGTATTTCGTGGATCTCTTTGCTAGCCTTATTTCTGTGGAATCTGAGAACAGATAATCCGGATCCCTTTGAAGACTATAGGGCCATAGGAAATATCCTCCGATAACAAAGAGAAAGAAGGTTTCTGAGAAACTTCTTTGTGTTCTGTGAAATCATCTCACAGAGTTACAGCTTTCCCCTCAAGAAGCCTTTCGCTAAGACAGTTCTTGTGGAATTGGCAAAGTGATATTTGGAAGACCATAGAGGGCTATGGTGAAAAAGGAAATATCCTCAGATGAAATCTGGAAAGAAGCTTTCTGAGAAACCGCTTAGTGTTCTGTTACTTCATCTCACAGAGTTACATCTGTATTTCGTGGATCTCTTTGCTAGCCTTATTTCTGTGGAATCGGAGAACAGATATTCCGGATCCATTTGAAGACTATAGGGCCGAAGGAAATATCCTCCGATAACAAAGAGAAAGAAGGTCTCTGAGAAACTTCTTTGTGTTCTGTGAAATCATCACACAGAGTTACAGCTTTCCCCTCAAGAAGCCTTTCGCTAAGACAGTTCTTGTGGAATTGGCAAAGTGATATTTGGAAGCCCATAGAGGACTATGGTGAAAAAGGAAATATCCTCAGATGAAATCTGGAAAGAAGCTGTCTGAGAAACTGCTTAGTGTTCTGTTAATTCATCTCACAGAGTTACATCTGTATTTCGTGGATCTCTTTGCTAGCCTTATTTCTGTGGAATCTGAGAACAGATATTCCGGATCCCTTTGAAGACTATAGGGCCAAAGGAAATATCCTCCGATAACAAAGAGAAAGAAGCTTTCTGAGAAACTTCTTTGTGTTCTGTGAAATCATCTCACAGAGTTACAGCTTTCCCCTCAAGAAGCCTTTGGCTAAGACAGTTCTTGTGGAATTGGCAAAGTGATATTTTGAAGCACAAAGAGGGCTATGGTGAAAAAGGAAATATCCTCAGATGAAATCTGGAAAGAAGCTTTCTGAGAAACTGCTTAGTGTTCTGTTAATTCATCTCACAGAGTTACATCTGTATTTCGTGGATCTCTTTGCTAGCCTTATTTCTGTGGAATCTGAGAACAGATATTCCGGATCCCTTTGAAGACTATAGGGCAAAGGAAATATCCTCCGATAACAAAGAGAAAGAAGCTTTCTGAGAAACTTCTTTGTGTTCTATGAAATCATCTCACAGAGTTACAGCTTTCCCCTCAAGAAGCCTTTCGCTAAGACAGTTCTTTTGGAATTGGCAAAGTGATATTTGGAAGCCCATAGAGGGCTATGGTGAAAAAGGAAATATCCTCAGATGAAATCTGGAAAGAAGCTTTCTGAGAAACTGCTTAGTGTTCTGTTAATTCATCTCACAGAGTTACATCTGTATTTCGTGGATCTCTTTGCTAGCCTTATTTCTGTGGAATCTGAGAACAGATATTTCGGATCCCTTTGAAGACTATAGGGCCAAAGGAAATATCCTCCGATAACAAAGAGAAAGAAGCTTTCTGAGAAACTTCTTTGTGTTCTGTGAAATCATCTCACAGAGTTACAGCTTCACCCTCAAGAAGCCTTTCGCTAAGACAGTTCTTGTGGAATTGGCAAAGTGATATTTGGAAGCCCATAGAGGGCTATGGTGAAAAAGGAAATATCCTCAGATGAAATCTGGAAAGAAGCTTCTGAGAAACTGCTTAGTGTTCTGTTAATTCATCTCACAGAGTTACATCTGTATTGCGTGGATCTCTTTGCTAGCCTTATTTCTCTGGAATCTGAGAACAGATATTCCGGATCCCTTTGAAGACTATAGGGCCAAAGGAAATATCCTCCGATAACAAAGAGAAAGAAGCTTTCTGAGAAACTTCTTTGTGTTCTGTGAAATCATCTCACAGAGTTACAGCTTTCCCCTCAGGAATCCTTTCGCTAAGACAGTTCTTGTGGAATTGGCAAAGTGATATTTGGAAGCCCTTAGAGGGCTATGGTGAAAAAGGAAATATCCTGAGATGAAATCTGGAAAGAAGCTTTCTGAGAAACTGCTTAGTGTTCTGTTGATTCATCTCACAGAGTTACATCTGTATTTCGTGGATGTCTTTGCTAGCCTTATTTTTCTGGAATCTGAGAAAAGATATTTCGGATCCCTTTGAAGACTATAGGGCCAAAGGAAATATCCTCCGATAACAAAGAGAAAGAAGGTTTCTGAGAAACTTCTTTGTGTTCTGTGAAATCATCTCACAGAGTTACAGCTTTCTCCTCAAGAAGCCTTTCGCTAAGACAGTTCTTGTGGAATTGGCAAAGTGATATTTGGAAGCCCATAGAGGGCTATGGTGAAAAAGGAAATATCCTCAGATGAAATCTGGAAAGAAGCTTTCTAAGAAACCGCTTAGTGTTCTGTTAATTCATCTCACAGAGTTACATCTGTATTTCGTGGATCTCTTTGCTAGCCTTATTTTTCTGGAATCTGAGAACAGATATTTCGGATCCCTTTGAAGACTATAGGGCCAAAGGAAATATCCTCCGATAACAAAGAGAAAAAAGCTTTCTGAGAAACTTCTTTGTGTTCTGTGAAATCATCTCAAAGAGTTACAGCTTTCCCCTCAAGAAGCCTTTCGCTAAGACAGTTCTTGTGGAATTGGCAAAGTGATATTTGGAAGCCCTTAGAGGGCTATGGTGAAAAAGGAAATATCCTGAGATGAAATCTGGAAAGAAGCTTTCTGAGAAACTGCTTAGTGTTCTGTTAATTCATCTCACAGTGTTACATCTGTATTTCGTGGATCTCTTTGCTAGCCTTATTTTGTGGAATCTGAGAACAGATATTCCGGATCCCTTTGAAGACTATAGGGCCAAAGGAAATATCCTCCGATAACAAAGAGCAAGAAGGTTTCTGAGAAACTTCTTTGTGTTCTGTGAAATCATCTCACAGAGATACAGCTTTCCCCTAAAGAAGCCTTTCGCTAAGACAGTTCTTGTGGAATTGGCAAAGTGATATTTGGAAGCCCATAGAGGGCTATGGTGAAAAGGAAATATCCTCAGATGAAATCTGGAAAGAAGCTTACTTAGAAACTGCTTAGTGTTCTGTTAATTCATCTCACAGAGATACATCTGTATTTCGTGGATCTCTTTGCTAGCCTTATTTCTGTGGAATCTGAGAACAGATATTCCGGATCCCTTTGAAGACTATAGGGCCAAAGGAAATGTCCTCCGATAACAAAGAGAAAGAAGCTTTCTGAGAAACTTCTTTGTGTTCTCTGAAATCATCTCACAGAGTTACAGCTTTCCCCTCAAGAAGCCTTTCGCTAAGACAGTTCTTGTGGAATTGGCAAAGTGATATTTGGAAGCCCATAGAGGGCTACGGTGAAAAACGAAATATCCTCAGATGAAATCTGGAAAGAAGCTTTCTGAGAAACTGCTTAGTGTTCTGTTAATTCATCTCACAGAGTTACATCTGTATTTCGTGGATCTCTTTGCTAGCCTTATTTCTGTGGAATCTGAGAACAGATATTCCGGATCCCTTTGAAGACTATAGGGCCAAAGGACATATCCTCCGATAACAAAGAGAAAGAAGCTTTCTGAGAAACTTCTTTGTGTTCTGTGAAATCATCTCACAGAGTTACAGCTTTCCCCTCAACAAGCCTTTCGCTAAGACAGTTCTTGTGGAATTGGCAACGTGATATTTGGAAGCACATAGAGGGCTATGGTGAAAAAGGAAATATCCTCAGATGAAATCTGGAAAGAAGCTTTCTGAGAAACCGCTTAGTGTTCTGTTAATTCATCTCACAGAGTTACATCTGTATTGCGTGGATCTCTTTGCTAGCCTTATTTCTCTGGAATCTGAGAACAGATATTCCGGATCCCTTTGAAGACTATAGGGCCAAAGGAAATATCCTCCGATAACAAAGAGAAAGAAGCTTTCTGAGAAACTTATTTGTGTTCTGTGAAATCATCTCACAGAGTTACAGCTTTCCCCTCAAGAATCCTTTCGCTAAGACAGTTCTTGTGGAATTGGCAAAGTGATATTTGGAAGCCCTTAGAGGGCTATGGTGAAAAAGGAAATATCCTGAGATGAAATCTGGAAAGAAGCTTTCTGAGAAACTGCTTAGTGTTTTGTTGATTCATCTCACAGAGTTACATCTGTATTTCATGGATGTCTTTGCTAGCCTTATTTTTCTGGAATCTGAGAAAAGATATTTCGGATCCCTTTGAAGACTATAGGGCCAAAGGAAATATCCTCCGATAACAAAGAGAAAGAAGGTTTCTGAGAAACTTCTTTGTGTTCTGTGAAATCATCTCACAGAGTTACAGCTTTCTCCTCAAGAAGCCTTTCGCTAAGACAGTTCTTGTGGAATTGGCAAAGTGATATTTGGAAGCCCATAGAGGGCTATGGTGAAAAAGGAAATATCCTCAGATGAAATCTGGAAAGAAGCTTTCTAAGAAACCGCTTGGTGTTCAGTTAATTCATCTCACAGAGTTACATCTGTATTTCGTGGATCTCTTTGCTAGCCTTATTTTTCTGGAATCTGAGAACAGATATTTCGGATCCCTTTGAAGACTATAGGGCCAAAGGAAATATCCTCCGATAACAAAGAGAAAAAAGCTTTCTGAGAAACTTCTTTGTGTTCTGTGAAATCATCTCAAAGAGTTACAGCTTTCCCCTCAAGAAGCCTTTCGCTAAGACAGTTCTTGTGGAATTGGCAAAGTGATATTTGGAAGCCCTTAGAGGGCTATGGTGAAAAAGGAAATATCCTGAGATGAAATCTGGAAAGAAGCTTTCTGAGAAACTGCTTAGTGTTCTGTTAATTCATCTCACAATGTTACATCTGTATTTCGTGGATCTCTTTGCTAGCCTTATTTTGTGGAATCTGAGAACAGATACTCCGGATCCCTTTGAAGACTATAGGGCCAAAGGAAATATCCTCCGATAACAAAGAGCAAGAAGGTTTCTGAGAAACTTCTTTGTGTTCTGTGAAATCATCTCACAGAGTTACAGCTTTCCCCTAAAGAAGCCTTTCGCTAAGACAGTTCTTGTGGAATTGGCAAAGTGATATTTGGAAGCCCATAGAGGGCTATGGTGAAAAGGAAATATCCTCAGATGAAATCTGGAAAGAAGCTTACTTAGAAACTGCTTAGTGTTCTGTTAATTCATCTCACAGAGATACATCTGTATTTCGTGGATCTCTTTGCTAGCCTTATTTCTGTGGAATCTGAGAACAGATATTCCGGATCCCTTTGAAGACTATAGGGCCAAAGGAAATGTCCTCCGATAACAAAGAGAAAGAAGCTTTCTGAGAAACTTCTTTGTGTTCTCTGAAATCATCTCACAGAGTTACAGCTTTCCCCTCAAGAAGCCTTTCGCTAAGACAGTTCTTGTGGAATTGGCAAAGTGATATTTGGAAGCCCATAGAGGGCTACGGTGAAAAAGGAAATATCCTCAGATGAAATCTGGAAAGAAGCTTTCTGAGAAACTGCTTAGTGTTCTGTTAATTCATCTCACAGAGTTACATCTGTATTTCGTGGATCTCTTTGCTAGCCTTATTTCTGTGGAATCTGAGAACAGATATTCCGGATCCCTTTGAAGACTATAGGGCCAAAGGACATATCCTCCGATAACAAAGAGAAAGAAGGTTTCTGAGAAACTTCTTTGTGTTCTGTGATATCATCTCACAGAGTTACAGCTTTCTCCTCAAGAAGCCTTTCGCTAAGACAGTTCTTGTGGAATTGGCAAAGTGATATTTGGAAGCCCATAGAGGGCTATGGTGAAAAAGGAAATATCCTGAGATGAAATCTGGAAAGAAGCTTTCTGAGAAACTGCTTAGTGTTCTGTTGATTCATCTCACAGAGTTACATCTGTATTTCGTGGATGTCTTTGCTAGCCTTATTTTTCTGGAATCTGAGAAAAGATATTTCGGATCCCTTTGAAGACTATAGGGCCAAAGGAAATATCCTCCGATAACAAAGAGAAAGAAGGTTTCTGAGAAACTTCTTTGTGTTCTGTGAAATCATCTCACAGAGTTACAGCTTTCTCCTCAAGAAGCCTTTCGCTAAGACAGTTCTTGTGGAATTGGCAAAGTGATATTTGGAAGCCCATAGAGGGCTATGGTGAAAAAGGAAATATCCTCAGATGAAATCTGGAAAGAAGCTTTCTAAGAAACCGCTTGGTGTTCAGTTAATTCATCTCACAGAGTTACATCTGTATTTCGTGGATCTCTTTGCTAGCCTTATTTTTCTGGAATCTGAGAACAGATATTTCGGATCCCTTTGAAGACTATAGGGCCAAAGGAAATATCCTCCGATAACAAAGAGAAAAAAGCTTTCTGAGAAACTTCTTTGTGTTCTGTGAAATCATCTCAAAGAGTTACAGCTTTCCCCTCAAGAAGCCTTTCGCTAAGACAGTTCTTGTGGAATTGGCAAAGTGATATTTGGAAGCCCTTAGAGGGCTATGGTGAAAAAGGAAATATCCTGAGATGAAATCTGGAAAGAAGCTTTCTGAGAAACTGCTTAGTGTTCTGTTAATTCATCTCACAATGTTACATCTGTATTTCGTGGATCTCTTTGCTAGCCTTATTTTGTGGAATCTGAGAACAGATACTCCGGATCCCTTTGAAGACTATAGGGCCAAAGGAAATATCCTCCGATAACAAAGAGCAAGAAGGTTTCTGAGAAACTTCTTTGTGTTCTGTGAAATCATCTCACAGAGTTACAGCTTTCCCCTAAAGAAGCCTTTCGCTAAGACAGTTCTTGTGGAATTGGCAAAGTGATATTTGGAAGCCCATAGAGGGCTATGGTGAAAAGGAAATATCCTCAGATGAAATCTGGAAAGAAGCTTACTTAGAAACTGCTTAGTGTTCTGTTAATTCATCTCACAGAGATACATCTGTATTTCGTGGATCTCTTTGCTAGCCTTATTTCTGTGGAATCTGAGAACAGATATTCCGGATCCCTTTGAAGACTATAGGGCCAAAGGACATATCCTCCGATAACAAAGAGAAAGAAGGTTTCTGAGAAACTTCTTTGTGTTCTGTGATATCATCTCACAGAGTTACAGCTTTCTCCTCAAGAAGCCTTTCGCTAAGACAGTTCTTGTGGAATTGGCAAAGTGATATTTGGAAGCCCATAGAGGGCTATGGTGAAAAAGGAAATATCCTGAGATGAAATCTGGAAAGAAGCTTTCTGAGAAACTGCTTAGTGTTCTGTTGATTCATCTCACAGAGTTACATCTGTATTTCGTGGATGTCTTTGCTAGCCTTATTTTTCTGGAATCTGAGAAAAGATATTTCGGATCCCTTTGAAGACTATAGGGCCAAAGGAAATATCCTCCGATAACAAAGAGAAAGAAGGTTTCTGAGAAACTTCTTTGTGTTCTGTGAAATCATCTCACAGAGTTACAGCTTTCTCCTCAAGAAGCCTTTCGCTAAGACAGTTCTTGTGGAATTGGCAAAGTGATATTTGGAAGCCCATAGAGGGCTATGGTGAAAAAGGAAATATCCTCAGATGAAATCTGGAAAGAAGCTTTCTAAGAAACCGCTTGGTGTTCAGTTAATTCATCTCACAGAGTTACATCTGTATTTCGTGGATCTCTTTGCTAGCCTTATTTTTCTGGAATCTGAGAACAGATATTTCGGATCCCTTTGAAGACTATAGGGCCAAAGGAAATATCCTCCGATAACAAAGAGAAAAAAGCTTTCTGAGAAACTTCTTTGTGTTCTGTGAAATCATCTCAAAGAGTTACAGCTTTCCCCTCAAGAAGCCTTTCGCTAAGACAGTTCTTGTGGAATTGGCAAAGTGATATTTGGAAGCCCTTAGAGGGCTATGGTGAAAAAGGAAATATCCTGAGATGAAATCTGGAAAGAAGCTTTCTGAGAAACTGCTTAGTGTTCTGTTAATTCATCTCACAATGTTACATCTGTATTTCGTGGATCTCTTTGCTAGCCTTATTTTGTGGAATCTGAGAACAGATACTCCGGATCCCTTTGAAGACTATAGGGCCAAAGGAAATATCCTCCGATAACAAAGAGCAAGAAGGTTTCTGAGAAACTTCTTTGTGTTCTGTGAAATCATCTCACAGAGTTACAGCTTTCCCCTAAAGAAGCCTTTCGCTAAGACAGTTCTTGTGGAATTGGCAAAGTGATATTTGGAAGCCCATAGAGGGCTATGGTGAAAAGGAAATATCCTCAGATGAAATCTGGAAAGAAGCTTACTTAGAAACTGCTTAGTGTTCTGTTAATTCATCTCACAGAGATACATCTGTATTTCGTGGATCTCTTTGCTAGCCTTATTTCTGTGGAATCTGAGAACAGATATTCCGGATCCCTTTGAAGACTATAGGGCCAAAGGAAATGTCCTCCGATAACAAAGAGAAAGAAGCTTTCTGAGAAACTTCTTTGTGTTCTCTGAAATCATCTCACAGAGTTACAGCTTTCCCCTCAAGAAGCCTTTCGCTAAGACAGTTCTTGTGGAATTGGCAAAGTGATATTTGGAAGCCCATAGAGGGCTACGGTGAAAAAGGAAATATCCTCAGATGAAATCTGGAAAGAAGCTTTCTGAGAAACTGCTTAGTGTTCTGTTAATTCATCTCACAGAGTTACATCAGTATTTCCTGGATCTCTTTGCTAGCCTTATTTCTGTGGAATCTGAGAACAGATATTTCGGATCCCTTTGAAGAATAAAGGGCGAAAGGAAATATCCTCCGATAACAAAGAGATAGAAGCTTTCTGAGAAACTTCTTTGTGTTCTGTGAAATCATCTCACAGAGTTACAGCTTTCCCCTCAAGAAGCCTTTCGCTAAGACAGTTCTTGTGGAATTGGCAAAGTGATATTTGGAAGCCCATAGAGGGCTATGGTGAAAAAGGAAATATCCTCAGATGAAATCTGGAAAGAAGCTTACTGAGAAACTGCTTAGTGTTCTGTTAATTCATCTCACAGAGTTACATCTGTATTTCATGGATCTCTTTGCTAGCCTTATTTCTGTGGAATCTGAGAACAGATATTCCGGATCCCTTTGAAGACTATAGGGCCAAAGGAAATATCCTCCGATAACAAAGAGAAAGAAGCTTTCTTAGAAACATCTTTGTGTTCTGTGAAATCATCTCACAGAGTTACAGCTTTCCCCTCAAGAAGCCTTTCGCTAAGACAGTTCTTGTGGAATTGGCAAAATGATATTTGGAAGCCCATAGAGGGCTAAAGTGAAAAAGGAAATATCCTCAGATGAAATCTGGAAAGAAGCTTTCTGAGAAACTGCTTAGTGTTCTGTTAATTCAACTCACAGAGTTACATCTGTATTTCGTGGATCTCTTTGCTAGCTTTATTTCTGTGGAATCTGAGAACAGATATTCCGGATCCCTTTGAAGACTCTAGGGCCAAAGGAAATATCCTCCGATAACAAAGAGAAAGAAGCTTTCTGAGAAACTTCTTTGTGTTCTGTGAAATCATCTCAGAGTTACAGCTTTCCCCTCAAGAAGACTTTCGCTAAGACAGTTCTTGTGGAATTGGCAAAGTGATATTTGGAAGCCCATAGAGGGCTATGGTGAAAAAGGAAATATACTCTGATGAAATCTGGAAAGAAGCTTACTGAGAAACTGCTTAGTGTTCTGTTAATTCATCTCACAGAGTTACATCTGTATTTCGTGGATCTCTTTGCTAGCCTTATTTCTGTGGAATCTGAGAACAGATAATCCGGATCCCTTTGAAGACTATAGGGCCAAAGGAAATATCCTCCGATAACAAAGAGAGAGAAGGTTTCTGAGAAACTTCTTTGTGTTCTGTGAAATCATCTCACAGAGTTACAGCTTTCCCCTCAAGAAGCCTTTCGCTAAGACAGTTCTTGTGGAATTGGCAAAGTGATATTTGGAAGCCCATAGAGGGCTATGGTGAAAAAGGAAATATCCTCAGATGAAATCTGGAAAGAAGCTTTCTAAGAAACCGCTTAGTGTTCTGTTAATTCATCTCACAGAGTTACATCTGTATTTCGTGGATCTCTTTGCTAGCCTTATTTTTCTGGAATCTGAGAACAGATATTTCGGATCCCTTTGAAGACTGTAGGGCCAAAGGAAATATCCTCCGATAACAAAGAGAAAAAAGCTTTCTGAGAAACTTCTTTGTGTTCTGTGAAATCATCTCACAGAGTTACAGCTTTCCCCTCAAGAAGCCTTTCGCTAAGACAGTTCTTGTGGAATTGGCAAAGTGATATTTTGAAGCCCTTAGAGGGCTATGGTGAAAAAGGAAATATCCTGAGATGAAATCTGGAAAGAAGCTTTCTGAGAAACTGCTTAGTGTTCTGTTAATTCATCTCACAGAGTTACATCTGTATTTCGTGGATCTCTTTGCTAGCCTTATTTCTGTGGAATCTGAGAACAGATATTCCGGATCCCATTGAAGACTACAGGGCCAAAGGAAATATCCTCCGATAACAAAGAGAAAGAAGCTTTCTGAGAAACTTCTTTGTGTTCTGTGAAATCATCTCACAGAGTTACAGCTTTCCCCTAAAGAAGCCTTTCGCTAAGACAGTACTTGTGGAATTGGCAAAGTGATATTTGGAAGCCCATAGAGGGCTATGGTGAAAAGGAAATATCCTCAGATGAAATCTGGAAAGAAGCTTACTTAGAAACTGCTTAGTGTTCTGTTAATTCATCTCACAGAGATACATCTGTATTTCGTGGATCTCTTTGCTAGCCTTATTTCTGTGGAATCTGAGAACAGATATTCCGGATCCCTTTGAAGACTATAGGGCCAAAGGAAATGTCCTCCGATAACAAAGAGAAAGAAGCTTTCTGAGAAACTTCTTTGTGTTCTCTGAAATCATCTCACAGAGTTACAGCTTTCCCCTCAAGAAGCCTTTCGCAAAGACAGTTCTTGTGGAATTGGCAAAGTGATATTTGGAAGCCCATAGAGGGCTATGGTGAAAAAGGAAATATCCTCAGATGAAATCTGGAAAGAAGCTTTCTGAGAAACTGCTTAGTGTTCTGTTAATTCATCTCACAGAGTTACATCAGTATTTCCTGGATCGTTTTGCTAGCCTTATTTCTGTGGAATCTGAGAACAGATATTCCGGATCCCTTTGAAGACGAAAGGGCGAAAGGAAATATCCTCCGATAACAAAGAGATAGAAGCTTTCTGAGAAACTTCTTTGTGTTCTGTGAAATCATCTCACAGAGTTATAGCTTTCCCCTGAAGAAGCCTTTCGCTAAGACAGTTCTTGTGGAATTGGCAAAGTGATATTTGGAAGCCCATAGAGGGCTATGGTGAAAAAGGAAATATCCTCAGATGAAATCTGGAAAGAAGCTTACTGAGAAACTGCTTAGTGTTCTGTTAATTCATCTCACAGAGTTACATCTGTATTTCGTGGATCTCTTTGCTAGCCTTATTTCTGTGGAATCTGAGAACAGATATTCTGGATCCCAATGAAGACTATAGGGCCAAAGGAAATATCCTCCGATAACAAAGAGAAAGAAGCTTTCTGAGAAACTTCTTTGTGTTCTGTGAAATCATCTCACAGAGTTACAGCTTTCCCCTAAAGAAGCCTTTCACTAAGATAGTTCTTGTGGAATTGGCAAAGTGATATTTGGAAGCCCATAGAGGGCTATGGTGAAAGGAAATATCCTCAGATGAAATCTGGAAAGAAGCTTACTTAGAAACTGCTTAGTGTTCTGTTAATTCATCTCACAGAGATACATCTGTATTTCGTGGATCTCTTTGCTAGCCTTATTTCTGTGGAATCTGAGAACAGATATTCCGGATCCCTTTGAAGACTATAGGGCCAAAGGAAATATCCTCTGATAACAAAGAGAAAGAAGCTTTCTGAGAAACATCTTTGTGTTCTGTGAAATCATCTCACAGAGTTACAGCTTTCCCCTCAAGAAGCCTTTCGCTAAGACAGTTCTTGAGGAATTGGCAAAGTGATATTTTGAAGCCCATAGAGGGCTATGGTGAAAAAGGAAATATCCTCAGATGAAATCTGGAAAGAAGCTTTCTGGGAAACTGCTTAGTGTTCTGTTAATTCATCTCACAGAGTTACATCTGTATTTCGTGGATCTCTTTGCTAGCCTTATTTCTGTGGAATCTGAGATCAGATATTCCGGATCCCTTTGAAGACTATAGGGCCAAAGGAAATATCCTCCGATAACAAAGAGAAAGAAGCTTTCTGAGAAACTTCTTTGTGTTCTGTGAAATCATCTCACAGAGTTACAGCTTTCCCCTCAAGGAGCCTTTCGCTAAGACAGTTCTTGTGGAATTGGCAAAGTGATATTTGGAAGCCCATGGAGGGATATGGTGAAAAAGGAAATATCCTCCGATGAAATCTGGAAAGAAGCTTTCAGAGAAACTGCTTAGTGTTCTGTTAATTCATCTCACAGAGTTACATCTGTATTTCGTGGATCTCTTGGCTAGCTTTATTTCTGTGGAATCTGAGAACAGATATTCCGGATCCCTTTGAAGACTATAGGGCAAAAGGAAATATCCTCTGATAAAAAAGAGAAAGAAGCTTTCTGAGAAACTTCTTTGTGTTCTGTGAAATCATCTCACAGAGTTACAGCTTTCCCCTCAAGAAGCCTTTCGCTAAGACAGTTCTTGTGGAATTGGCAAAGTGATATTTTGAAGCCCTTAGAGGGCTATGGTGAAAAAGGAAATATACTCAGATGAAATCTGGAAAGAAGCTTTCTGAGAAACCACTTAGTGTTCTGTTAATTCATCTCACAGAGTTACATCTATATTTCGTGGATCTCTTTGCTAGCCTTATTTCTGTGGAATCTGAGAACAGATATTCCGGATCCCTTTGAAGACTATAGGGCCAAAGGAAATATCCTCCGATAACAAAGAGAAAGAAGCTTTCTGAGAAACATCTTTGTGTTCTGTGAAATCATCTCACATAGTTACAGCTTTCCCCTCAAGAAGCCTTTCGCTAAGACAGTTCTTGTGGAATTGGCAACGTGATATTTGGAAGCATATAGAGGGCTATGGTGAAAAAGGAAATATCCTCAGATGAAAACTGGAAAGAAGCTTTCTGAGAAACTGCTTAGTGTTCTGTTAATTCATCTCACAGAGTTACATCTGTATTTCGTGGATCTCTTTGCTAGTCTTATTTCTGTGGAATCTGAGAACAGATATTCCGGATCCCTTTGAAGACTATAGGGCCAAAGGAAATATCCTCCGATAACAAAGAGAAAGAAGCTTTCTGAGAAACTTCTTTGTGTTCTGTGAAATCATCTCACAGAGTTACAGCTTTCCCCTCAAGAAGCCTTTCGCTAAGACAGTTCTTGTGGAATTGGCAAAGTGATATTTGAGAGCACATAGAGGGCTATGGTGAAAAAGGAAATATCCTCAGATGAAATCTGGAAAGAAGATTTCTGAGAAACTGCTTAGTGTTCTGTTAATTCATCTTACAGAGTTACATCTGTATTTCGTGGATCTCTTTGCTAGCCTTATTTCTGTGGAATCTGAGAACAGATATTTCGGATCCCTTTGAAGACTATAGGGCCAAAGGAAATATCCTCCGATAACAAAGAGAAAGAAGCTTTCTGAGAAACTTCTTTGTATTCTGTGAAATCATCTCACAGAGTTACAGCTTTCCCCTCAAGAAGCCTTTCGCTAAGACAGTTCTTGTGGAATTGGCAAAGTGATATTTGGAAGCCCATAGAGGGCTATGGTGAAAAAGGAAATATCTTCAGATGAAATATGGAAAGAAGCTTACGGAGAAACTGCTTAGTGTTCTGTTAATTCATCTCACAGAGTTACATCTGTATTTCGTGGATCTCTTTGCTAGCCTTATTTCTGTGGAATCTGAGAACAGATACTTCGGATCCCTTTGAAGACTATAGGGCCAAAGGAAATATCCTCCGATAACAAAGACAAAGAAGCTTTCTGAGAAACTTCTTTGTGTTCTGTGAAATCATCTCACAGAGTTACAGCTTTCCCCTCAAGAAGCCTTTCGCTAAGACAGTTCTTGTGGAATTGGCAAAGTGATATTTGGAAGCACATAGAGGGCTATGGTGAAAAAGGAAATATCCTCAGATGAAATCTGGAAAGAAGCTTTCTGAGAAACTGCTTAGTGTTCTGTTAATTCATCTCACAGAGTTACATCTGTATTTCGTGGATCTCTTTGCTAGCCTTATTTCTGTGGAATCTGAGAACAGATATTCCGGATCCCTTTGAAGACTATAGGGCCAAAGGAAATATCCTCCGATAACAAAGAGAAAGAAGCTTTCTGAGAAACATCTTTGTGTTCTGTGAAATCATCTCACAGAGTTACAGCTTTCCCCTCAAGAAGCCTTTCGCTAAGACAGTTCTTGTGGAATTGGAAAAGTGATATTTGGAAGCCCATAGAGGGCTATGGTCAAAAAGGAAATATCCTCAGATGAAATCTGGAAAGAAGCTTTCTGAGAAACTGCTTAGTGTTCTGTTAATTCAACTCACAGAGTTACATCTGTATTTCGTGGATCTCTTTGCTAGCCTTATTTCTGTGGAATCTGAGAACAGATATTCCGGATCCCTTTGAAGACTATAGGGCCAAAGGAAATATCCTCCGATAACAAAGAGAAGGAAGCTTTCTGAGAAACTTCTTTGTGTTCTGTGAAATCATCTCACAGAGTTACAGCTTTCCCCTCAAGAAGCCTTTCGCTAAGACAGTTCTTGTGGAATTGGCAAAGTGATATTTTGAAGCCCGTAGAGGGCTATGGTGAAAAAGGAAATATCCTCTGATGAAATCTGGAAAGAAGCTTACTGAGAAACTGCTTAGTGTTCTGTTAATTCATCTCACAGAGTTACATCTGTATTTCGTGGATCTCTTTGCTAGCCTTATTTCTCTGGAATCTGAGAACAGATAATCCGGATCCCTTTGAAGACTATAGGGCCAAAGGAAATATCCTCCGATAACAAAGAGAGAGAAGGTTTCTGAGAAACTTCTTTGTGTTCTGTGAAATCATCTCACAGAGTTACAGCTTTCCCCTCAAGAAGCCTTTCGCTAAGACAGTTCTTGTGGAATTGGCAAAGTGATATTTGGAAGCCCATAGAGGGCTATGGTGAAAAAGGAAATATCCTCAGATGAAATCTGGAAAGAAGCTTTCTAAGAAACCGCTTAGTGTTCTGTTAATTCATCTCACAGGGTTACATCTGTATTTCGTGGATCTCTTTGCTAGCCTTATTTTTCTGGAATCTGAGAACAGATATTTCGGATCCCTTTGAAGACTGTAGGGCCAAGGGAAATATCCTCCGATAACAAAGAGAAAAAAGCTTTCTGAGAAACTTCTTTGTGTTCTGTGAAATCATCTCACAGAGTTACAGCGTTCCCCTCAAGAAGCCTTTCGCTAAGTCAGTTCTTGTGGAATTGGCAAAGTGATATTTTGAAGCCCTTAGAGGGCTATGGTGAAAAAGGAAATATCCTGAGATGAAATCTGGAAAGAAGCTTTCTGAGAAACTGCTTAGTGTTCTGTTAATTCATCTCACAGAGTTACATCTGTATTTCGTGGATCTCTTTGCTAGCTTTATTTCTGTGGAATCTGAGAACAGGTATTCCGGATCCCATTGAAGACTATAGGGCCAAAGGAAATATCCTCCGATAACAAAGAGAAAGAAGCTTTCTGAGAAACTTCTTTGTGTTCTGTGAAATCATCTCACAGAGTTACAGCTTTCCCCTCAAGAAGCCTTTCGCTAAGACAGTTCTTGTGAAATTGGCAAAGTGATATTTGAGAGCACATAGAGGGCTATGGTGAAAAAGGAAATATCCTCAGATGAAATCTGGAAAGAAGATTTCTGAGAAACTGCTTAGTGTTCTGTTAATTCATCTTACAGAGTTACATCTGTATTTCGTGGATCTCTTTGCTAGCCTTATTTCTGTGGAATCTGAGAACAGATATTTCGGATCCCTTTGAAGACTATAGGGCCAAAGGAAATATCCTCCGATAACAAAGAGAAAGAAGCTTTCTGAGAAACTTCTTTGTGTTCTGTGAAATCATCTCACAGAGTTACAGCTTTACCCTCAAGAAGCCTTTCGCTAAGACAGTTCTTGTGGAATTGGCAAAGTGATATTTGGAAGCCCATAGAGGGCTATGGTGAAAAAGGAAATATCCTCAGATGAAATCTGGAAAGAAGCTTCTGAGAAACTGCTTAGTGTTCTGTTAATTCATCTCACAGAGTTACATCTGTATTGCGTGGATCTCTTTGCTAGCCTTATTTCTCTGGAATCTGAGAACAGATATTCCGGATCCCTTTGAAGACTATAGGGCCAAAGGAAATATCCTCCGATAACAAAGAGAAAGAAGCTTTCTGAGAAACTTCTTTGTGTTCTGTGAAATCATCTCACAGAGTTACAGCTTTCCCCTCAGGAATCCTTTCGCTAAGACAGTTCTTGTGGAATTGGCAAAGTGATATTTGGAAGCCCTTAGAGGGCTATGGTGAAAAAGGAAATATCCTGAGATGAAATCTGGAAAGAAGCTTTCTGAGAAACTGCTTAGTGTTCTGTTGATTCATCTCACAGAGTTACATCTGTATTTCGTGGATGTCTTTGCTGGCCTTATTTTTCTGGAATCTGAGAAAAGATATTTCGGATCCCTTTGAAGACTATAGGGCCAAAGGAAATATCCTCCGACAACAAAGAGAAAGAAGGTTTCTCAGAAACTTCTTTGTGTTCTGTGAAATCATCTCACAGAGTTACAGCTTTCTCCTCAAGAAGCCTTTCGCTAAGACAGTTCTTGTGGAATTGGCAAAGTGATATTTGGAAGCCCATAGAGGGCTATGGTGAAAAAGGAAATATCCTCAGATGAAATCTGGAAAGAAGCTTTCTAAGAAACCGCTTAGTGTTCTGTTAATTCATCTCACAGAGTTACATCTGTATTTCGTGGATCTCTTTGCTAGCCTTATTTTTCTGGAATCTGAGAACAGATATTTCGGATCCCTTTGAAGACTATAGGGCCAAAGGAAATATCCTCCGATAACAAAGAGAAAAAAGCTTTCTGAGAAACTTCTTTGTGTTCTGTGAAATCATCTCAAAGAGTTACAGCTTTCCCCTCAAGAAGCCTTTCGCTAAGACAGTTCTTGTGGAATTGGCAAAGTGATATTTGGAAGCCCTTAGAGGGCTATGGTGAAAAAGGAAATATCCTGAGATGAAATCTGGAAAGAAGCTTTCTGAGAAACTGCTTAGTGTTCTGTTAATTCATCTCACAGTGTTACATCTGTATTTCGTGGATCTCTTTGCTAGCCTAATTTTGTGGAATCTGAGAACAGATATTCCGGATCCCTTTGAAGACTATAGGGCCAAAGGAAATATCCTCCGATAACAAAGAGCAAGAAGGTTTCTGAGAAACTTCTTTGTGTTCTGTGAAATCATCTCACAGAGATACAGCTTTCCCCTAAAGAAGCCTTTCGCTAAGACAGTTCTTGTGGAATTGGCAAAGTGATATTTGGAAGCCCATAGAGGGCTATGGTGAAAAGGAAATATCCTCAGATGAAATCTGGAAAGAAGCTTACTTAGAAACTGCTTAGTGTTCTGTTAATTCATCTCACAGAGATACATCTGTATTTCGTGGATCTCTTTGCTAGCCTTATTTCTGTGGAATCTGAGAACAGATATTCCGGATCCCTTTGAAGACTATAGGGCCAAAGGAAATGTCCTCCGATAACAAAGAGAAAGAAGCTTTCTGAGAAACTTCTTTGTGTTCTCTGAAATCATCTCACAGAGTTACAGCTTTCCCCTCAAGAAGCCTTTCGCTAAGACAGTTCTTGTGGAATTGGCAAAGTGATATTTGGAAGCCCATAGAGGGCTACGGTGAAAAAGGAAATATCCTCAGATGAAATCTGGAAAGAAGCTTTCTGAGAAACTGCTTAGTGTTCTGTTAATTCATCTCACAGAGTTACATCTGTATTTCGTGGATCTCTTTGCTAGCCTTATTTCTGTGGAATCTGAGAACAGATATTCCGGATCCCTTTGAAGACTATAGGGCCAAAGGACATACCCTCCGATAACAAAGAGAAAGAAGCTTTCTGAGAAACTTCTTTGTGTTCTGTGAAATCATCTCACAGAGTTACAGCTTTCCCCTCAACAAGCCTTTCGCTAAGACAGTTCTTGTGGAATTGGCAACGTGATATTTGGAAGCACATAGAGGGCTATGGTGAAAAAGGAAATATCCTCAGATGAAATCTGGAAAGAAGCTTTCTGAGAAACCGCTTAGTGTTCTGTTAATTCATCTCACAGAGTTACATCTGTATTGCGTGGATCTCTTTGCTAGCCTTATTTCTCTGGAATCTGAGAACAGATATTCCGGATCCCTTTGAAGACTATAGGGCCAAAGGAAATATCCTCCGATAACAAAGAGAAAGAAGCTTTCTGAGAAACTTATTTGTGTTCTGTGAAATCATCTCACAGAGTTACAGCTTTCCCCTCAAGAATCCTTTCGCTAAGACAGTTCTTGTGGAATTGGCAAAGTGATATTTGGAAGCCCTTAGAGGGCTATGGTGAAAAAGGAAATATCCTGAGATGAAATCTGGAAAGAAGCTTTCTGAGAAACTGCTTAGTGTTTTGTTGATTCATCTCACAGAGTTACATCTGTATTTCATGGATGTCTTTGCTAGCCTTATTTTTCTGGAATCTGAGAAAAGATATTTCGGATCCCTTTGAAGACTATAGGGCCAAAGGAAATATCCTCCGATAACAAAGAGAAAGAAGGTTTCTGAGAAACTTCTTTGTGTTCTGTGAAATCATCTCACAGAGTTACAGCTTTCTCCTCAAGAAGCCTTTCGCTAAGACAGTTCTTGTGGAATTGGCAAAGTGATATTTGGAAGCCCATAGAGGGCTATGGTGAAAAAGGAAATATCCTCAGATGAAATCTGGAAAGAAGCTTTCTAAGAAACCGCTTAGTGTTCAGTTAATTCATCTCACAGAGTTACATCTGTATTTCGTGGATCTCTTTGCTAGCCTTATTTTTCTGGAATCTGAGAACAGATATTTCGGATCCCTTTGAAGACTATAGGGCCAAAGGAAATATCCTCCGATAACAAAGAGAAAAAAGCTTTCTGAGAAACTTCTTTGTGTTCTGTGAAATTATCTCAAAGAGTTACAGCTTTCCCCTCAAAAAGCCTTTCGCTAAGACAGTTCTTGTGGAATTGGCAAAGTGATATTTGGAAGCCCTTAGAGGGCTATGGTGAAAAAGGAAATATCCTGAGATGAAATCTGGAAAGAAGCTTTCTGAGAAACTGCTTAGTGTTCTGTTAATTCATCTCACAGTGTTACATCTGTATTTCGTGGATCTCTTTGCTAGCCTTATTTTGTGGAATCTGAGAACAGATATTCCGGATCCCTTTGAAGACTATAGGGCCAAAGGAAATATCCTCCGATAACAAAGAGCAAGAAGGTTTCTGAGAAACTTCTTTGTGTTCTGTGAAATCATCTCACAGAGTTACAGCTTTCCCCTAAAGAAGCCTTTCGCTAAGACAGTTCTTGTGGAATTGGCAAAGTGATATTTGGAAGCCCATAGAGGGCTATGGTGAAAAGGAAATATCCTCAGATGAAATCTGGAAAGAAGCTTACTTAGAAACTGCTTAGTGTTCTGTTAATTCATCTCACAGAGATACATCTGTATTTCGTGGATCTCTTTGCTAGCCTTATTTCTGTGGAATCTGAGAACAGATATTCCGGATCCCTTTGAAGACTATAGGGCCAAAGGAAATGTCCTCCGATAACAAAGAGAAAGAAGCTTTCTGAGAAACTTCTTTGTGTTCTCTGAAATCATCTCACAGAGTTACAGCTTTCCCCTCAAGAAGCCTTTCGCTAAGACAGTTCTTGTGGAATTGGCAAAGTGATATTTGGAAGCCCATAGAGGGCTACGGTGAAAAAGGAAATATCCTCAGATGAAATCTGGAAAGAAGCTTTCTGAGAAACTGCTTAGTGTTCTGTTAATTCATCTCACAGAGTTACATCTGTATTTCGTGGATCTCTTTGCTAGCCTTATTTCTGTGGAATCTGAGAACAGATATTCCGGATCCCTTTGAAGACTATAGGGCCAAAGGACATATCCTCCGATAACAAAGAGAAAGAAGCTTTCTGAGAAACTTCTTTGTGTTCTGTGAAATCATCTCACAGAGTTACAGCTTTCCCCTCAACAAGCCTTTCGCTAAGACAGTTCTTGTGGAATTGGCCAAGTGATATTTGGAAGCACATAGAGGGCTATGGTGAAAAAGGAAATATCCTCAGATGAAATCTGGAAAGAAGCTTTCTGAGAAACCGCTTAGTGTTCTGTTAATTCATCTCACAGAGTTACATCTGTATTGCGTGGATCTCTTTGCTAGCCTTATTTCTCTGGAATCTGAGAACAGATATTCCGGATCCCTTTGAAGACTATAGGGCCAAAGGAAATATCCTCCGATAACAAAGAGAAAGAAGCTTTCTGAGAAACTTATTTGTGTTCTGTGAAATCATCTCACAGAGTTACAGCTTTCCCCTCAAGAATCCTTTCGCTAAGACAGTTCTTGTGGAATTGGCAAAGTGATATTTGGAAGCCCTTAGAGGGCTATGGTGAAAAAGGAAATATCCTGAGATGAAATCTGGAAAGAAGCTTTCTGAGAAACTGCTTAGTGTTTTGTTGATTCATCTCACAGAGTTACATCTGTATTTCATGGATGTCTTTGCTAGCCTTATTTTTCTGGAATCTGAGAAAAGATATTTCGGATCCCTTTGAAGACTATAGGGCCAAAGGAAATATCCTCCGATAACAAAGAGAAAGAAGGTTTCTGAGAAACTTCTTTGTGTTCTGTGAAATCATCTCACAGAGTTACAGCTTTCTCCTCAAGAAGCCTTTCGCTAAGACAGTTCTTGTGGAATTGGCAAAGTGATATTTGGAAGCCCATAGAGGGCTATGGTGAAAAAGGAAATATCCTCAGATGAAATCTGGAAAGAAGCTTTCTAAGAAACCGCTTAGTGTTCAGTTAATTCATCTCACAGAGTTACATCTGTATTTCGTGGATCTCTTTGCTAGCCTTATTTTTCTGGAATCTGAGAACAGATATTTCGGATCCCTTTGAAGACTATAGGGCCAAAGGAAATATCCTCCGATAACAAAGAGAAAAAAGCTTTCTGAGAAACTTCTTTGTGTTCTGTGAAATCATCTCAAAGAGTTACAGCTTTCCCCTCAAAAAGCCTTTCGCTAAGACAGTTCTTGTGGAATTGGCAAAGTGATATTTGGAAGCCCTTAGAGGGCTATGGTGAAAAAGGAAATATCCTGAGATGAAATCTGGAAAGAAGCTTTCTGAGAAACTGCTTAGTGTTCTGTTAATTCATCTCACAGTGTTACATCTGTATTTCGTGGATCTCTTTGCTAGCCTTATTTTGTGGAATCTGAGAACAGATATTCCGGATCCCTTTGAAGACTATAGGGCCAAAGGAAATATCCTCCGATAACAAAGAGCAAGAAGGTTTCTGAGAAACTTCTTTGTGTTCTGTGAAATCATCTCACAGAGTTACAGCTTTCCCCTAAAGAAGCCTTTCGCTAAGACAGTTCTTGTGGAAATGGCAAAGTGATATTTGGAAGCCCATAGAGGGCTATGGTGAAAAGGAAATATCCTCAGATGAAATCTGGAAAGAAGCTTACTTAGAAACTGCTTAGTGTTCTGTTAATTCATCTCACAGAGATACATCTGTATTTCGTGGATCTCTTTGCTAGCCTTATTTCTGTGGAATCTGAGAACAGATATTCCGGATCCCTTTGAAGACTATAGGGCCAAAGGAAATGTCCTCCGATAACAAAGAGAAAGAAGCTTTCTGAGAAACTTCTTTGTGTTCTCTGAAATCATCTCACAGAGTTACAGCTTTCCCCTCAAGAAGCCTTTCGCTAAGACAGTTCTTGTGGAATTGGCAAAGTGATATTTGGAAGCCCATAGAGGGCTACGGTGAAAAAGGAAATATCCTCAGATGAAATCTGGAAAGAAGCTTTCTGAGAAACTGCTTAGTGTTCTGTTAATTCATCTCACAGAGTTACATCTGTATTTCGTGGATCTCTTTGCTAGCCTTATTTCTGTGGAATCTGAGAACAGATATTCCGGATCCCTTTGAAGACTATAGGGCCAAAGGACATATCCTCCGATAACAAAGAGAAAGAAGGTTTCTGAGAAACTTCTTTGTGTTCTGTGATATCATCTCACAGAGTTACAGCTTTCTCCTCAAGAAGCCTTTCGCTAAGACAGTTCTTGTGGAATTGGCAAAGTGATATTTGGAAGCCCATAGAGGGCTATGGTGAAAAAGGAAATATCCTGAGATGAAATCTGGAAAGAAGCTTTCTGAGAAACTGCTTAGTGTTCTGTTGATTCATCTCACAGAGTTACATCTGTATTTCGTGGATGTCTTTGCTAGCCTTATTTTTCTGGAATCTGAGAAAAGATATTTCGGATCCCTTTGAAGACTATAGGGCCAAAGGAAATATCCTCCGATAACAAAGAGAAAGAAGGTTTCTGAGAAACTTCTTTGTGTTCTGTGAAATCATCTCACAGAGTTACAGCTTTCTCCTCAAGAAGCCTTTCGCTAAGACAGTTCTTGTGGAATTGGCAAAGTGATATTTGGAAGCCCATAGAGGGCTATGGTGAAAAAGGAAATATCCTCAGATGAAATCTGGAAAGAAGCTTTCTAAGAAACCGCTTAGTGTTCAGTTAATTCATCTCACAGAGTTACATCTGTATTTCGTGGATCTCTTTGCTAGCCTTATTTTTCTGGAATCTGAGAACAGATATTTCGGATCCCTTTGAAGACTATAGGGCCAAAGGAAATATCCTCCGATAACAAAGAGAAAAAAGCTTTCTGAGAAACTTCTTTGTGTTCTGTGAAATCATCTCAAAGAGTTACAGCTTTCCCCTCAAGAAGCCTTTCGCTAAGACAGTTCTTGTGGAATTGGCAAAGTGATATTTGGAAGCCCTTAGAGGGCTATGGTGAAAAAGGAAATATCCTGAGATGAAATCTGGAAAGAAGCTTTCTGAGAAACTGCTTAGTGTTCTGTTAATTCATCTCACAATGTTACATCTGTATTTCGTGGATCTCTTTGCTAGCCTTATTTTGTGGAATCTGAGAACAGATACTCCGGATCCCTTTGAAGACTATAGGGCCAAAGGAAATATCCTCCGATAACAAAGAGCAAGAAGGTTTCTGAGAAACTTCTTTGTGTTCTGTGAAATCATCTCACAGAGTTACAGCTTTCCCCTAAAGAAGCCTTTCGCTAAGACAGTTCTTGTGGAATTGGAAAAGTGATATTTGGAAGCCCATAGAGGGCTATGGTGAAAAGGAAATATCCTCAGATGAAATCTGGAAAGAAGCTTACTTAGAAACTGCTTAGTGTTCTGTTAATTCATCTCACAGAGATACATCTGTATTTCGTGGATCTCTTTGCTAGCCTTATTTCTGTGGAATCTGAGAACAGATATTCCGGATCCCTTTGAAGACTATAGGGCCAAAGGAAATGTCCTCCGATAACAAAGAGAAAGAAGCTTTCTGAGAAACTTCTTTGTGTTCTCTGAAATCATCTCACAGAGTTACAGCTTTCCCCTCAAGAAGCCTTTCGCTAAGACAGTTCTTGTGGAATTGGCAAAGTGATATTTGGAAGCCCATAGAGGGCTACGGTGAAAAAGGAAATATCCTCAGATGAAATCTGGAAAGAAGCTTTCTGAGAAACTGCTTAGTGTTCTGTTAATTCATCTCACAGAGTTACATCAGTATTTCCTGGATCTCTTTGCTAGCCTTATTTCTGTGGAATCTGAGAACAGATATTTCGGATCCCTTTGAAGACTAAATGGCGAAAGGAAATATCCTCCGATAACAAAGAGATAGAAGCTTTCTGAGAAACTTCTTTGTGTTCTGTGAAATCATCTCACAGAGTTACAGCTTTCCCCTCAAGAAGCCTTTCGCTAAGACAGTTCTTGTGGAATTGGCAAAGTGATATTTGGAAGCCCATAGAGGGCTATGGTGAAAAAGGAAATATCCTCAGATGAAATCTGGAAAGAAGCTTACTGAGAAACTGCTTAGTGTTCTGTTAATTCATCTCACAGAGTTACATCTGTATTTCATGGATCTCTTTGCTAGCCTTATTTCTGTGGAATCTGAGAACAGATATTCCGGATCCCTTTGAAGACTATAGGGCCAAAGGAAATATCCTCCGATAACAAAGAGAAAGAAGCTTTCTTAGAAACATCTTTGTGTTCTGTGAAATCATCTCACAGAGTTACAGCTTTCCCCTCAAGAAGCCTTTCGCTAAGACAGTTCTTGTGGAATTGGCAAAATGATATTTGGAAGCCCATAGAGGGCTAAAGTGAAAAAGGAAATATCCTCAGATGAAATCTGGAAAGAAGCTTTCTGAGAAACTGCTTAGTGTTCTGTTAATTCAACTCACAGAGTTACATCTGTATTTCGTGGATCTCTTTGCTAGCTTTATTTCTGTGGAATCTGAGAACAGATATTCCGGATCCCTTTGAAGACTCTAGGGCCAAAGGAAATATCCTCCGATAACAAAGAGAAAGAAGCTTTCTGAGAAACTTCTTTGTGTTCTGTGAAATCATCTCAGAGTTACAGCTTTCCCCTCAAGAAGACTTTCGCTAAGACAGTTCTTGTGGAATTGGCAAAGTGATATTTGGAAGCCCATAGAGGGCTATGGTGAAAAAGGAAATATACTCTGATGAAATCTGGAAAGAAGCTTACTGAGAAACTGCTTAGTGTTCTGTTAATTCATCTCACAGAGTTACATCTGTATTTCGTGGATCTCTTTGCTAGCCTTATTTCTGTGGAATCTGAGAACAGATAATCCGGATCCCTTTGAAGACTATAGGGCCAAAGGAAATATCCTCCGATAACAAAGAGAGAGAAGGTTTCTGAGAAACTTCTTTGTGTTCTGTGAAATCATCTCACAGAGTTACAGCTTTCCCCTCAAGAAGCCTTTCGCTAAGACAGTTCTTGTGGAATTGGCAAAGTGATATTTGGAAGCCCATAGAGGGCTATGGTGAAAAAGGAAATATCCTCAGATGAAATCTGGAAAGAAGCTTTCTAAGAAACCGCTTAGTGTTCTGTTAATTCATCTCACAGAGTTACATCTGTATTTCGTGGATCTCTTTGCTAGCCTTATTTTTCTGGAATCTGAGAACAGATATTTCGGATCCCTTTGAAGACTGTAGGGCCAAAGGAAATATCCTCCGATAACAAAGAGAAAAAAGCTTTCTGAGAAACTTCTTTGTGTTCTGTGAAATCATCTCACAGAGTTACAGCTTTCCCCTCAAGAAGCCTTTCGCTAAGACAGTTCTTGTGGAATTGGCAAAGTGATATTTTGAAGCCCTTAGAGGGCTATGGTGAAAAAGGAAATATCCTGAGATGAAATCTGGAAAGAAGCTTTCTGAGAAACTGCTTAGTGTTCTGTTAATTCATCTCACAGAGTTACATCTGTATTTCGTGGATCTCTTTGCTAGCCTTATTTCTGTGGAATCTGAGAACAGATATTCCGGATCCCATTGAAGACTATAGGGCCAAAGGAAATATCCTCCGATAACAAAGAGAAAGAAGCTTTCTGAGAAACTTCTTTGTGTTCTGTGAAATCATCTCACAGAGTTACAGCTTTCCCCTCAAGAAGCCTTTCGCTAAGACAGTTCTTGTGGAATTGGCAAAATGATATTTGAGAGCACATAGAGGGCTATGGTGAAAAAGGAAATATCCTCAGATGAAATCTGGAAAGAAGATTTCTGAGAAACTGCTTAGTGTTCTGTTAATTCATCTTACAGAGTTACATCTATATTTCGTGGATCTCTTTGCTAGCCTTATTTCTGTGGAATCTGAGAACAGATATTTCGGATCCCTTTGAAGATTATAGGGCCAAAGGAAATATCCTCCGATAACAAAGAGAAAGAAGCTTTCTGAGAAACTTCTTTGTGTTCTGTGAAATCATCTCACAGAGTTACAGCTTTCCCCTCAAGAAGCCTTTCGCTAAGACAGTTCTTGTGGAATTGGCAAAGTGATATTTGGAAGCCCATAGAGGGCTATGGTGAAAAAGGAAATATCCTCAGATGAAATATGGAAAGAAGCTTACGGAGAAACTGCTTAGTGTTCTGTTAATTCATCTCACAGAGTTACATTTGTATTTCGTGGATCTCTTTGCTAGCCTTATTTCTGTGGAATCTGAGAACAGATATTTCGGATCCCTTTGAAGACTATAGGGCCAAAGGAAATATCCTCCGATAACAAAGACAAAGAAGCTTTCTGAGAAACTTCTTTGTGTTCTGTGAAATCATCTCACAGAGTTACAGCTTTCCCCTCAAGAAGCCTTTCGCTAAGACAGTTCTTGTGGAATTGGCAAAGTGATATTTGGAAGCACATAGAGGGCTATGGTGAAAAAGGAAATATCCTCAGATGAAATCTGGAAAGAAGCTTTCTGAGAAACTGCTTAGTGTTCTGTTAATTCATCTCACAGAGTTACATCTGTATTTCGTGGATCTCTTTGCTAGCCTTATTTCTGTGGAATCTGAGAACAGATATTCCGGATCCCTTTGAAGACTATAGGGCCAAAGGAAATATCCTCCGATAACAAAGAGAAAGAAGCTTTCTGAGAAACTTCTTTGTGTTCTGTGAAATCATCTCACAGAGTTACAGCTTTCCCCTCAAGAAGCCTTTCGCTAAGACAGTTCTTGTGGAATTGGGAACGTGATATTTGGAAGCACATAGAGGGCTATGGTGAAAAAGGAAATATCCTCAGATGAAATCTGGAAAGAAGCTTTTTGGGAAACTGCTTAGTGTTCTGTTAATTCATCTCACAGAGTTACATCTGTATTTCGTGGATCTCTTTGCTAGCCTTATTTCTGTGGAATCTGAGATCAGATATTCCGGATCCCTTTGAAGACTATAGGGCCAAAGGAAATATCCTCCGATAACAAAGAGAAAGAAGGTTTCTGAGAAACTTCTTTGTGTTCTGTGAAATCATCTCACAGAGTTACAGCTTTCCCCTAAAGAAGCCTTTCGCTAAGACAGTTCTTGTGGAATTGTCCAAGTGATATTTGGAAGCAGATAGAGGGCTATGGTGAAAAAGGAAATATCCTCTGATGAAATCTGGAAAGAAGCTTTCTGAGAAACATCTTAGTGTTCTGTTAATTCATCTCACAGAGTTACATCTGTATTTCGTGGATCTCTTTGCTGGCCTTATTTTTCTGAAATCTGAGAACAGATATTTCGCATTGCTTTGAAGACTATAGGACCAAAGGAAATATCCTCCGATAACAAAGAGAAAGAAGCTTTCTGAGAAACTTCTTTGTGTTCTGTGAAATCATCTCACAGAGTTACAGCATTCCCCTCAAGAAGCCTTTCGCTAAGACAGTTCTTGTGGAATTGGGAACGTGATATTTGGAAGCCCTTAGAGGGCTATGGTTAAAAAGGAAATATCCTGAGATGAAATCTGGAAAGAAGCTTTCTGAGAAACTGCTTAGTGTTCTGTTAATTCATCTCACAGAGTTACATCTGTATTTCGTGGATCTCTTTGCTAGCCTTATTTCTGTGGAATCTGAGAACAGATATTCCGGATCCCCTTGAAGACTATAGGGCCAAAGGAAATATCCTCCAATAACAAAGAGAAAGAAGCTTTCTGAGAAACTTCTTTGTGTTCTGTGAAATCATCTCACAGAGTTACAGCTTTCCCCTCAAGAAGTCTTTCGCTAAGACAGTTCTTGTGGAATTGGGAACGTGATATTTGGAAGCACATAGAGGGCTATGGTGAAAAAGGAAATATCCTCAGATGAAATCTGGAAAGAAGCTTTCTGAGAAACTGCTTAGTGTTCTGTTAATTCATCTCACAGAGTTACATCTGTATTTCGTGGATCTCTTTGCTAGCCTTATTTCTGTGGAATCTGAGAACAGATAATCCGGATCCCTTTGAAGACTATAGGGCCATAGGAAATATCCTCCGATAACAAAGAGAAAGAAGGTTTCTGAGAAACTTCTTTGTGTTCTGTGAAATCATCTCACAGAGTTACAGCTTTCCCCTCAAGAAGCCTTTCGCTAAGACAGTTCTTGTGGAATTGGCAAAGTGATATTTGGAAGACCATAGAGGGCTATGGTGAAAAAGGAAATATCCTCAGATGAAATCTGGAAAGAAGCTTTCTGAGAAACCGCTTAGTGTTCTGTTACTTCATCTCACAGAGTTACATCTGTATTTCGTGGATCTCTTTGCTAGCCTTATTTCTGTGGAATCGGAGAACAGATATTCCGGATCCATTTGAAGACTATAGGGCCGAAGGAAATATCCTCCGATAACAAAGAGAAAGAAGGTCTCTGAGAAACTTCTTTGTGTTCTGTGAAATCATCACACAGAGTTACAGCTTTCCCCTCAAGAAGCCTTTCGCTAAGACAGTTCTTGTGGAATTGGCAAAGTGATATTTGGAAGCCCATAGAGGACTATGGTGAAAAAGGAAATATCGTCAGATGAAATCTGGAAAGAAGCTGTATGAGAAACTGCTTAGTGTTCTGTTAATTCATCTCACAGAGATACATCTGTATTTCGTGGATCTCTTTGCTAGCCTTATTTCTGTGGAATCTGAGAACAGATATTCCGGATCCCTTTGAAGACTATAGGGCCAAAGGAAATATCCTCCGATAACAAAGAGAAAGAAGCTTTCTGAGAAACTTCTTTGTGTTCTGTGAAATCATCTCACAGAGTTACAGCTTTCCCCTCAAGAAGCCTTTGGCTAAGACAGTTCTTGTGGAATTGGCAAAGTGATATTTTGAAGCACAAAGAGGGCTATGGTGAAAAAGGAAATATCCTCAGATGAAATCTGGAAAGAAGCTTTCTGAGAAACTGCTTAGTGTTCTGTTAATTCATCTCACAGAGTTACATCTGTATTTCGTGGATCTCTTTGCTAGCCTTATTTCTGTGGAATCTGAGAACAGATATTCCGGATCCCTTTGAAGACTATAGGGCAAAGGAAATATCCTCCGATAACAAAGAGAAAGAAGCTTTCTGAGAAACTTCTTTGTGTTCTATGAAATCATCTCACAGAGTTACAGCTTTCCCCTCAAGAAGCCTTTCGCTAAGACAGTTCTTTTGGAATTGGCAAAGTGATATTTGGAAGCCCATAGAGGGCTATGGTGAAAAAGGAAATATCCTCAGATGAAATCTGGAAAGAAGCTTTCTGAGAAACTGCTTAGTGTTCTGTTAATTCATCTCACAGAGTTACATCTGTATTTCGTGGATCTCTTTGCTAGCCTTATTTCTGTGGAATCTGAGAACAGATATTTCGGATCCCTTTGAAGACTATAGGGCCAAAGGAAATATCCTCCGATAACAAAGAGAAAGAAGCTTTCTGAGAAACTTCTTTGTGTTCTGTGAAATCATCTCACAGAGTTACAGCTTTACCCTCAAGAAGCCTTTCGCTAAGACAGTTCTTGTGGAATTGGCAAAGTGATATTTGGAAGCCCATAGAGGGCTATGGTGAAAAAGGAAATATCCTCAGATGAAATCTGGAAAGAAGCTTCTGAGAAACTGCTTAGTGTTCTGTTAATTCATCTCACAGAGTTACATCTGTATTGCGTGGATCTCTTTGCTAGCCTTATTTCTCTGGAATCTGAGAACAGATATTCCGGATCCCTTTGAAGACTATAGGGCCAAAGGAAATATCCTCCGATAACAAAGAGAAAGAAGCTTTCTGAGAAACTTCTTTGTGTTCTGTGAAATCATCTCACAGAGTTACAGCTTTCCCCTCAAGAAGCCTTTCGCTAAGACAGTTCTTGTGGAATTGGCAAAGTGATATTTGGAAGCCCTTAGAGGGCTATGGTGAAAAAGGAAATATCCTGAGATGAAATCTGGAAAGAAGCTTTCTGAGAAACTGCTTAGTGTTCTGTTGATTCATCTCACAGAGTTACATCTGTATTTCGTGGATGTCTTTGCTAGCCTTATTTTTCTGGAATCTGAGTAAAGATATTTCGGATCCCTTTGAAGACTATAGGGCCAAAGGAAATATCCTCCGATAACAAAGAGAAAGAAGGTTTCTGAGAAACTTCTTTGTGTTCTGTGAAATCATCTCACAGAGTTACAGCTTTCTCCTCAAGAAGCCTTTCGCTAAGACAGTTCTTGTGGAATTGGCAAAGTGATATTTGGAAGCCCATAGAGGGCTATGGTGAAAAAGGAAATATCCTCAGATGAAATCTGGAAAGAAGCTTTCTAAGAAACCGCTTAGTGTTCTGTTAATTCATCTCACAGAGTTACATCTGTATTTCGTGGATCTCTTTGCTAGCCTTATTTTTCTGGAATCTGAGAACAGATATTTCGGATCCCTTTGAAGACTATAGGGCCAAAGGAAATATCCTCCGATAACAAAGAGAAAAAAGCTTTCTGAGAAACTTCTTTGTGTTCTGTGAAATCATCTCAAAGAGTTACAGCTTTCCCCTCAAGAAGCCTTTCGCTAAGACAGTTCTTGTGGAATTGGCAAAGTGATATTTGGAAGCCCTTAGAGGGCTATGGTGAAAAAGGAAATATCCTGAGATGAAATCTGGAAAGAAGCTTTCTGAGAAACTGCTTAGTGTTCTGTTAATTCATCTCACAGTGTTACATCTGTATTTCGTGGATCTCTTTGCTAGCCTTATTTTGTGGAATCTGAGAACAGATATTCCGGATCCCTTTGAAGACTATAGGGCCAAAGGAAATATCCTCCGATAACAAAGAGCAAGAAGGTTTCTGAGAAACTTCTTTGTGTTCTGTGAAATCATCTCACAGAGATACAGCTTTCCCCTAAAGAAGCCTTTCGCTAAGACAGTTCTTGTGGAATTGGCAAAGTGATATTTGGAAGCCCATAGAGGGCTATGGTGAAAAGGAAATATCCTCAGATGAAATCTGGAAAGAAGCTTACTTAGAAACTGCTTAGTGTTCTGTTAATTCATCTCACAGAGATACATCTGTATTTCGTGGATCTCTTTGCTAGCCTTATTTCTGTGGAATCTGAGAACAGATATTCCGGATCCCTTTGAAGACTATAGGGCCAAAGGAAATGTCCTCCGATAACAAAGAGAAAGAAGCTTTCTGAGAAACTTCTTTGTGTTCTCTGAAATCATCTCACAGAGTTACAGCTTTCCCCTCAAGAAGCCTTTCGCTAAGACAGTTCTTGTGGAATTGGCAAAGTGATATTTGGAAGCCCATAGAGGGCTACGGTGAAAAACGAAATATCCTCAGATGAAATCTGGAAAGAAGCTTTCTGAGAAACTGCTTAGTGTTCTGTTAATTCATCTCACAGAGTTACATCTGTATTTCGTGGATCTCTTTGCTAGCCTTATTTCTGTGGAATCTGAGAACAGATATTCCGGATCCCTTTGAAGACTATAGGGCCAAAGGACATATCCTCCGATAACAAAGAGAAAGAAGCTTTCTGAGAAACTTCTTTGTGTTCTGTGAAATCATCTCACAGAGTTACAGCTTTCCCCTCAACAAGCCTTTCGCTAAGACAGTTCTTGTGGAATTGGCAACGTGATATTTGGAAGCACATAGAGGGCTATGGTGAAAAAGGAAATATCCTCAGATGAAATCTGGAAAGAAGCTTTCTGAGAAACCGCTTAGTGTTCTGTTAATTCATCTCACAGAGTTACATCTGTATTGCGTGGATCTCTTTGCTAGCCTTATTTCTCTGGAATCTGAGAACAGATATTCCGGATCCCTTTGAAGACTATAGGGCCAAAGGAAATATCCTCCGATAACAAAGAGAAAGAAGCTTTCTGAGAAACTTATTTGTGTTCTGTGAAATCATCTCACAGAGTTACAGCTTTCCCCTCAAGAATCCTTTCGCTAAGACAGTTCTTGTGGAATTGGCAAAGTGATATTTGGAAGCCCTTAGAGGGCTATGGTGAAAAAGGAAATATCCTGAGATGAAATCTGGAAAGAAGCTTTCTGAGAAACTGCTTAGTGTTTTGTTGATTCATCTCACAGAGTTACATCTGTATTTCATGGATGTCTTTGCTAGCCTTATTTTTCTGGAATCTGAGAAAAGATATTTCGGATCCCTTTGAAGACTATAGGGCCAAAGGAAATATCCTCCGATAACAAAGAGAAAGAAGGTTTCTGAGAAACTTCTTTGTGTTCTGTGAAATCATCTCACAGAGTTACAGCTTTCTCCTCAAGAAGCCTTTCGCTAAGACAGTTCTTGTGGAATTGGCAAAGTGATATTTGGAAGCCCATAGAGGGCTATGGTGAAAAAGGAAATATCCTCAGATGAAATCTGGAAAGAAGCTTTCTAAGAAACCGCTTAGTGTTCAGTTAATTCATCTCACAGAGTTACATCTGTATTTCGTGGATCTCTTTGCTAGCCTTATTTTTCTGGAATCTGAGAACAGATATTTCGGATCCCTTTGAAGACTATAGGGCCAAAGGAAATATCCTCCGATAACAAAGAGAAAAAAGCTTTCTGAGAAACTTCTTTGTGTTCTGTGAAATCATCTCAAAGAGTTACAGCTTTCCCCTCAAAAAGCCTTTCGCTAAGACAGTTCTTGTGGAATTGGCAAAGTGATATTTGGAAGCCCTTAGAGGGCTATGGTGAAAAAGGAAATATCCTGAGATGAAATCTGGAAAGAAGCTTTCTGAGAAACTGCTTAGTGTTCTGTTAATTCATCTCACAGTGTTACATCTGTATTTCGTGGATCTCTTTGCTAGCCTTATTTTGTGGAATCTGAGAACAGATATTCCGGATCCCTTTGAAGACTATAGGGCCAAAGGAAATATCCTCCGATAACAAAGAGCAAGAAGGTTTCTGAGAAACTTCTTTGTGTTCTGTGAAATCATCTCACAGAGTTACAGCTTTCCCCTAAAGAAGCCTTTCGCTAAGACAGTTCTTGTGGAATTGGCAAAGTGATATTTGGAAGCCCATAGAGGGCTATGGTGAAAAGGAAATATCCTCAGATGAAATCTGGAAAGAAGCTTACTTAGAAACTGCTTAGTGTTCTGTTAATTCATCTCACAGAGATACATCTGTATTTCGTGGATCTCTTTGCTAGCCTTATTTCTGTGGAATCTGAGAACAGATATTCCGGATCCCTTTGAAGACTATAGGGCCAAAGGAAATGTCCTCCGATAACAAAGAGAAAGAAGCTTTCTGAGAAACTTCTTTGTGTTCTCTGAAATCATCTCACAGAGTTACAGCTTTCCCCTCAAGAAGCCTTTCGCTAAGACAGTTCTTGTGGAATTGGCAAAGTGATATTTGGAAGCCCATAGAGGGCTACGGTGAAAAAGGAAATATCCTCAGATGAAATCTGGAAAGAAGCTTTCTGAGAAACTGCTTAGTGTTCTGTTAATTCATCTCACAGAGTTACATCTGTATTTCGTGGATCTCTTTGCTAGCCTTATTTCTGTGGAATCTGAGAACAGATATTCCGGATCCCTTTGAAGACTATAGGGCCAAAGGACATATCCTCCGATAACAAAGAGAAAGAAGGTTTCTGAGAAACTTCTTTGTGTTCTGTGATATCATCTCACAGAGTTACAGCTTTCTCCTCAAGAAGCCTTTCGCTAAGACAGTTCTTGTGGAATTGGCAAAGTGATATTTGGAAGCCCATAGAGGGCTATGGTGAAAAAGGAAATATCCTGAGATGAAATCTGGAAAGAAGCTTTCTGAGAAACTGCTTAGTGTTCTGTTGATTCATCTCACAGAGTTACATCTGTATTTGGTGGATGTCTTTGCTAGCCTTATTTTTCTGGAATCTGAGAAAAGATATTTCGGATCCCTTTGAAGACTATAGGGCCAAAGGAAATATCCTCCGATAACAAAGAGAAAGAAGGTTTCTGAGAAACTTCTTTGTGTTCTGTGAAATCATCTCACAGAGTTACAGCTTTCTCCTCAAGAAGCCTTTCGCTAAGACAGTTCTTGTGGAATTGGCAAAGTGATATTTGGAAGCCCATAGAGGGCTATGGTGAAAAAGGAAATATCCTCAGATGAAATCTGGAAAGAAGCTTTCTAAGAAACCGCTTAGTGTTCAGTTAATTCATCTCACAGAGTTACATCTGTATTTCGTGGATCTCTTTGCTAGCCTTATTTTTCTGGAATCTGAGAACAGATATTTCGGATCCCTTTGAAGACTATAGGGCCAAAGGAAATATCCTCCGATAACAAAGAGAAAAAAGCTTTCTGAGAAACTTCTTTGTGTTCTGTGAAATCATCTCAAAGAGTTACAGCTTTCCCCTCAAGAAGCCTTTCGCTAAGACAGTTCTTGTGGAATTGGCAAAGTGATATTTGGAAGCCCTTAGAGGGCTATGGTGAAAAAGGAAATATCCTGAGATGAAATCTGGAAAGAAGCTTTCTGAGAAACTGCTTAGTGTTCTGTTAATTCATCTCACAATGTTACATCTGTATTTCGTGGATCTCTTTGCTAGCCTTATTTTGTGGAATCTGAGAACAGATACTCCGGATCCCTTTGAAGACTATAGGGCCAAAGGAAATATCCTCCGATAACAAAGAGCAAGAAGGTTTCTGAGAAACTTCTTTGTGTTCTGTGAAATCATCTCACAGAGTTACAGCTTTCCCCTAAAGAAGCCTTTCGCTAAGACAGTTCTTGTGGAATTGGCAAAGTGATATTTGGAAGCCCATAGAGGGCTATGGTGAAAAGGAAATATCCTCAGATGAAATCTGGAAAGAAGCTTACTTAGAAACTGCTTAGTGTTCTGTTAATTCATCTCACAGAGATACATCTGTATTTCGTGGATCTCTTTGCTAGCCTTATTTCTGTGGAATCTGAGAACAGATATTCCGGATCCCTTTGAAGACTATAGGGCCAAAGGAAATGTCCTCCGATAACAAAGAGAAAGAAGCTTTCTGAGAAACTTCTTTGTGTTCTCTGAAATCATCTCACAGAGTTACAGCTTTCCCCTCAAGAAGCCTTTCGCTAAGACAGTTCTTGTGGAATTGGCAAAGTGATATTTGGAAGCCCATAGAGGGCTACGGTGAAAAAGGAAATATCCTCAGATGAAATCTGGAAAGAAGCTTTCTGAGAAACTGCTTAGTGTTCTGTTAATTCATCTCACAGAGTTACATCAGTATTTCCTGGATCTCTTTGCTAGCCTTATTTCTGTGGAATCTGAGAACAGATATTTCGGATCCCTTTGAAGACTAAAGGGCGAAAGGAAATATCCTCCGATAACAAAGAGATAGAAGCTTTCTGAGAAACTTCTTTGTGTTCTGTGAAATCATCTCACAGAGTTACAGCTTTCCCCTCAAGAAGCCTTTCGCTAAGACAGTTCTTGTGGAATTGGCAAAGTGATATTTGGAAGCCCATAGAGGGCTATGGTGAAAAAGGAAATATCCTCAGATGAAATCTGGAAAGAAGCTTACTGAGAAACTGCTTAGTGTTCTGTTAATTCATCTCACAGAGTTACATCTGTATTTCATGGATCTCTTTGCTAGCCTTATTTCTGTGGAATCTGAGAACAGATATTCCGGATCCCTTTGAAGACTATAGGGCCAAAGGAAATATCCTCCGATAACAAAGAGAAAGAAGCTTTCTTAGAAACATCTTTGTGTTCTGTGAAATCATCTCACAGAGTTACAGCTTTCCCCTCAAGAAGCCTTTCGCTAAGACAGTTCTTGTGGAATTGGCAAAATGATATTTGGAAGCCCATAGAGGGCTAAAGTGAAAAAGGAAATATCCTCAGATGAAATCTGGAAAGAAGCTTTCTGAGAAACTGCTTAGTGTTCTGTTAATTCAACTCACAGAGTTACATCTGTATTTCGTGGATCTCTTTGCTAGCTTTATTTCTGTGGAATCTGAGAACAGATATTCCGGATCCCTTTGAAGACTCTAGGGCCAAAGGAAATATCCTCCGATAACAAAGAGAAAGAAGCTTTCTGAGAAACTTCTTTGTGTTCTGTGAAATCATCTCAGAGTTACAGCTTTCCCCTCAAGAAGACTTTCGCTAAGACAGTTCTTGTGGAATTGGCAAAGTGATATTTGGAAGCCCATAGAGGGCTATGGTGAAAAAGGAAATATACTCTGATGAAATCTGGAAAGAAGCTTACTGAGAAACTGCTTAGTGTTCTGTTAATTCATCTCACAGAGTTACATCTGTATTTCGTGGATCTCTTTGCTAGCCTTATTTCTGTGGAATCTGAGAACAGATAATCCGGATCCCTTTGAAGACTATAGGGCCAAAGGAAATATCCTCCGATAACAAAGAGAGAGAAGGTTTCTGAGAAACTTCTTTGTGTTCTGTGAAATCATCTCACAGAGTTACAGCTTTCCCCTCAAGAAGCCTTTCGCTAAGACAGTTCTTGTGGAATTGGCAAAGTGATATTTGGAAGCCCATAGAGGGCTATGGTGAAAAAGGAAATATCCTCAGATGAAATCTGGAAAGAAGCTTTCTAAGAAACCGCTTAGTGTTCTGTTAATTCATCTCACAGAGTTACATCTGTATTTCGTGGATCTCTTTGCTAGCCTTATTTTTCTGGAATCTGAGAACAGATATTTCGGATCCCTTTGAAGACTGTAGGGCCAAAGGAAATATCCTCCGATAACAAAGAGAAAAAAGCTTTCTGAGAAACTTCTTTGTGTTCTGTGAAATCATCTCACAGAGTTACAGCTTTCCCCTCAAGAAGCCTTTCGCTAAGACAGTTCTTGTGGAATTGGCAAAGTGATATTTTGAAGCCCTTAGAGGGCTATGGTGAAAAAGGAAATATCCTGAGATGAAATCTGGAAAGAAGCTTTCTGAGAAACTGCTTAGTGTTCTGTTAATTCATCTCACAGAGTTACATCTGTATTTCGTGGATCTCTTTGCTAGCCTTATTTCTGTGGAATCTGAGAACAGATATTCCGGATCCCATTGAAGACTATAGGGCCAAAGGAAATATCCTCCGATAACAAAGAGAAAGAAGCTTTCTGAGAAACTTCTTTGTGTTCTGTGAAATCATCTCACAGAGTTACAGCTTTCCCCTAAAGAAGCCTTTCGCTAAGACAGTACTTGTGGAATTGGCAAAGTGATATTTGGAAGCCCATAGAGGGCTATGGTGAAAAGGAAATATCCTCAGATGAAATCTGGAAAGAAGCTTACTTAGAAACTGCTTAGTGTTCTGTTAATTCATCTCACAGAGATACATCTGTATTTCGTGGATCTCTTTGCTAGCCTTATTTCTGTGGAATCTGAGAACAGATATTCCGGATCCCTTTGAAGACTATAGGGCCAAAGGAAATGTCCTCCGATAACAAAGAGAAAGAAGCTTTCTGAGAAACTTCTTTGTGTTCTCTGAAATCATCTCACAGAGTTACAGCTTTCCCCTCAAGAAGCCTTTCGCAAAGACCGTTCTTGTGGAATTGGCAAAGTGATATTTGGAAGCCCATAGAGGGCTATGGTGAAAAAGGAAATATCCTCAGATGAAATCTGGAAAGAAGCTTTCTGAGAAACTGCTTAGTGTTCTGTTAATTCATCTCACAGAGTTACATCAGTATTTCCTGGATCGTTTTGCTAGCCTTATTTCTGTGGAATCTGAGAACAGATATTCCGGATCCCTTTGAAGACGAAAGGGCGAAAGGAAATATCCTCCGATAACAAAGAGATAGAAGCTTTCTGAGAAACTTCTTTGTGTTCTGTGAAATCATCTCACAGAGTTATAGCTTTCCCCTGAAGAAGCCTTTCGCTAAGACAGTTCTTGTGGAATTGGCAAAGTGATATTTGGAAGCCCATAGAGGGCTATGGTGAAAAAGGAAATATCCTCAGATGAAATCTGGAAAGAAGCTTACTGAGAAACTGCTTAGTGTTCTGTTAATTCATCTCACAGAGTTACATCTGTATTTCGTGGATCTCTTTGCTAGCCTTATTTCTGTGGAATCTGAGAACAGATATTCTGGATCCCAATGAAGACTATAGGGCCAAAGGAAATATCCTCCGATAACAAAGAGAAAGAAGCTTTCTGAGAAACTTCTTTGTGTTCTGTGAAATCATCTCACAGAGTTACAGCTTTCCCCTAAAGAAGCCTTTCACTAAGATAGTTCTTGTGGAATTGGCAAAGTGATATTTGGAAGCCCATAGAGGGCTATGGTGAAAGGAAATATCCTCAGATGAAATCTGGAAAGAAGCTTACTTAGAAACTGCTTAGTGTTCTGTTAATTCATCTCACAGAGATACATCTGTATTTCGTGGATCTCTTTGCTAGCCTTATTTCTGTGGAATCTGAGAACAGATATTCCGGATCCCTTTGAAGACTATAGGGCCAAAGGAAATATCCTCTGATAACAAAGAGAAAGAAGCTTTCTGAGAAACATCTTTGTGTTCTGTGAAATCATCTCACAGAGTTACAGCTTTCCCCTCAAGAAGCCTTTCGCTAAGACAGTTCTTGAGGAATTGGCAAAGTGATATTTTGAAGCCCATAGAGGGCTATGGTGAAAAAGGAAATATCCTCAGATGAAATCTGGAAAGAAGCTTTCTGGGAAACTGCTTAGTGTTCTGTTAATTCATCTCACAGAGTTACATCTGTATTTCGTGGATCTCTTTGCTAGCCTTATTTCTGTGGAATCTGAGATCAGATATTCCGGATCCCTTTGAAGACTATAGGGCCAAAGGAAATATCCTCCGATAACAAAGAGAAAGAAGGTTTCTGAGAAACTTCTTTGTGTTCTGTGAAATCATCTCACAGAGTTACAGCTTTCCCCTAAAGAAGCCTTTCGCTAAGACAGTTCTTGTGGAATTGTCCAAGTGATATTTGGAAGCAGATAGAGGGCTATGGTGAAAAAGGAAATATCCTCTGATGAAATCTGGAAAGAAGCTTTCTGAGAAACATCTTAGTGTTCTGTTAATTCATCTCACAGAGTTACATCTGTATTTCGTGGATCTCTTTGCTGGCCTTATTTTTCTGAAATCTGAGAACAGATATTTCGGATCCCTTTGAAGACTATAGGACCAAAGGAAATATCCTCCGATAACAAAGAGAAAGAAGCTTTCTGAGAAACTTCTTTGTGTTCTGTGAAATCATCTCACAGAGTTACAGCATTTCCCTCAAGAAGCCTTTCGCTAAGACAGTTCTTGTGGAATTGGCAACGTGATATTTGGAATCCCTTAGAGGGCTATGGTGAAAAAGGAAGTATCCTCAGATGAAATCTGGAAAGAAGCTTTCTGAGAAACTGCTTAGTGTTCTGTTAATTCATCTCACAGAGTTACATCTGTATTTCGTGGATCTCTTTGCTAGCCTTATTTCTGTGGAATCTGAGAACAGATATTCCGGATCCCCTTGAAGACTATAGGGCCAAAGGAAATATCCTCCGATAACAAAGAGAAAGAAGCTTTCTGAGAAACTTCTTTGTGTTCTGTGAAATCATCTCACAGAGTTACAGCTTTCCCCTAAAGAAGCCTTTCGCTAAGACAGTTCTTGTGGAATTGTCCAAGAGATATTTGGAAGCAGATAGAGGGCTATGGTGAAAAAGGAAATATCCTCTGATGAAATCTGGAAAGAAGCTTTCTGAGAAACATCTTAGTGTTCTGTTAATTCATCTCACAGAGTTACATCTGTATTTCGTGGATCTCTTTGCTGGCCTTATTTTTCTGAAATCTGAGAACAGATATTTCGAATCCCATTGAAGACTATAGGACCAAAGGAAATATCCTCCGATAACAAAGAGAAAGAAGCTTTCTGAGAAACTTCTTTGTGTTCTGTGAAATCATCTCACAGAGTTACAGCATTTCCCTCAAGAAGCCTTTCGCTAAGACAGTTCTTGTGGAATTGGCAACGTGATATTTGGAAGCCCTTAGAGGGCTATGGTGAAAAAGGAAATATCCTCAGATGAAATCTGGAAAGAAGCTTTCTGAGAAACTGCTTAGTGTTCTGTTAATTCATCTCACAGAGTTACATCTGTATTTCGTGGATCTCTTTGCTAGCCTTATTTCTGTGGAATCTGAGAACAGATATTCCGGATCCCCTTGAAGACTATAGGGCCAAAGGAAATATCCTCCAATAACAAAGAGAAAGAAGCTTTCTGAGAAACTTCTTTGTGTTCTGTGAAATCATCCCACAGAGTTACAGCTTTCCCCTCAAGAAGCCTTTCGCTAAGACAGTTCTTGTGGAATTGGGAACGTGATATTTGGAAGCACATAGAGGGCTATGGTGAAAAAGGAAATATCCTCAGATGAAATCTGGAAAGAAGCTTTTTGGGAAACTGCTTAGTGTTCTGTTAATTCATCTCACAGAGTTACATCTGTATTTCGTGGATCTCTTTGCTAGCCTTATTTCTGTGGAATCTGAGATCAGATATTCCGGATCCCTTTGAAGACTATAGGGCCAAAGGAAATATCCTCCGATAACAAAGAGAAAGAAGGTTTCTGAGAAACTTCTTTGTGTTCTGTGAAATCATCTCACAGAGTTACAGCTTTCCCCTAAAGAAGCCTTTCGCTAAGACAGTTCTTGTGGAATTGTCCAAGTGATATTTGGAAGCAGATAGAGGGCTATGGTGAAAAAGGAAATATCCTCTGATGAAATCTGGAAAGAAGCTTTCTGAGAAACATCTTAGTGTTCTGTTAATTCATCTCACAGAGTTACATCTGTATTTCGTGGATCTCTTTGCTGGCCTTATTTTTCTGAAATCTGAGAACAGATATTTCGCATTGCTTTGAAGACTATAGGACCAAAGGAAATATCCTCCGATAACAAAGAGAAAGAAGCTTTCTGAGAAACTTCTTTGTGTTCTGTGAAATCATCTCACAGAGTTACAGCATTCCCCTCAAGAAGCCTTTCGCTAAGACAGTTCTTGTGGAATTGGCAACGTGATATTTGGAAGCCCTTAGAGGGCTATGGTGAAAAAGGAAATATCCTGAGATGAAATCTGGAAAGAAGCTTTCTGAGAAACTGCTTAGTGTTCTGTTAATTCATCTCACAGAGTTACATCTGTATTTCGTGGATCTCTTTGCTAGCCTTTTTTCTGTGGAATATGAGAACAGATATTCCGGATCCCCTTGAAGACTATAGGGCCAAAGGAAATATCCTCCAATAACAAAGAGAAAGAAGCTTTCTGAGAAACTTCTTTGTGTTCTGTGAAATCATCTCACAGAGTTACAGCTTTCCCCTCAAGAAGTCTTTCGCTAAGACAGTTCTTGTGGAATTGGGAACGTGATATTTGGAAGCACAAAGAGGGCTATGGTGAAAAAGGAAATATCCTCAGATGAAATCTGGAAAGAAGCTTTCTGAGAAACTGCTTAGTGTTCTGTTAATTCATCTCACAGAGTTACATCTGTATTTCGTGGATCTCTTTGCTAGCCTTATTTCTGTGGAATCTGAGAACAGATATTCCGGATCCCTTTGAAGACTATAGGGCAAAGGAAATATCCTCCGATAACAAAGAGAAAGAAGCTTTCTGAGAAACTTCTTTGTGTTCTATGAAATCATCTCACAGAGTTACAGCTTTCCCCTCAAGAAGCCTTTCGCTAAGACAGTTCTTTTGGAATTGGCAAAGTGATATTTGGAAGCCCATAGAGGGCTATGGTGAAAAAGGAAATATCCTCAGATGAAATCTGGAAAGAAGCTTTCTGAGAAACTGCTTAGTGTTCTGTTAATTCATCTCACAGAGTTACATCTGTATTTCGTGGATCTCTTTGCTAGCCTTATTTCTGTGGAATCTGAGAACAGATATTTCGGATCCCTTTGAAGACTATAGGGCCAAAGGAAATATCCTCCGATAACAAAGAGAAAGAAGCTTTCTGAGAAACTTCTTTGTGTTCTGTGAAATCATCTCACAGAGTTACAGCTTTACCCTCAAGAAGCCTTTCGCTAAGACAGTTCTTGTGGAATTGGCAAAGTGATATTTGGAAGCCCATAGAGGGCTATGGTGAAAAAGGAAATATCCTCAGATGAAATCTGGAAAGAAGCTTCTGAGAAACTGCTTAGTGTTCTGTTAATTCATCTCACAGAGTTACATCTGTATTTCGTGGATCTCTTTGCTAGCCTTATTTCTGTGGAATCTGAGAACAGATATTCCGGATCCCTTTGAAGACTATAGGGCCAAAGGAAATATCCTCCGATAACAAAGAGAAAGAAGCTTTCTGAGAAACTTCTTTGTGTTCTGTGAAATCATCTCACAGAGTTACAGCTTTCCCCTCAACAAGCCTTTCGCTAAGACAGTTCTTGTGGAATTGGCAACGTGATATTTGGAAGCACATAGAGGGCTATGGTGAAAAAGGAAATATCCTCAGATGAAATCTGGAAAGAAGCTTTCTGAGAAACCGCTTAGTGTTCTGTTAATTCATCTCACAGAGTTACATCTGTATTGCGTGGATCTCTTTGCTAGCCTTATTTCTCTGGAATCTGAGAACAGATATTCCGGATCCCTTTGAAGACTATAGGGCCAAAGGAAATATCCTCCGATAACAAAGAGAAAGAAGCTTTCTGAGAAACTTATTTGTGTTCTGTGAAATCATCTCACAGAGTTACAGCTTTCCCCTCAAGAATCCTTTCGCTAAGACAGTTCTTGTGGAATTGGCAAAGTGATATTTGGAAGCCCTTAGAGGGCTATGGTGAAAAAGGAAATATCCTGAGATGAAATCTGGAAAGAAGCTTTCTGAGAAACTGCTTAGTGTTTTGTTGATTCATCTCACAGAGTTACATCTGTATTTCATGGATGTCTTTGCTAGCCTTATTTTTCTGGAATCTGAGAAAAGATATTTCGGATCCCTTTGAAGACTATAGGGCCAAAGGAAATATCCTCCGATAACAAAGAGAAAGAAGGTTTCTGAGAAACTTCTTTGTGTTCTGTGAAATCATCTCACAGAGTTACAGCTTTCTCCTCAAGAAGCCTTTCGCTAAGACAGTTCTTGTGGAATTGGCAAAGTGATATTTGGAAGCCCATAGAGGGCTATGGTGAAAAAGGAAATATCCTCAGATGAAATCTGGAAAGAAGCTTTCTAAGAAACCGCTTAGTGTTCAGTTAATTCATCTCACAGAGTTACATCTGTATTTCGTGGATCTCTTTGCTAGCCTTATTTTTCTGGAATCTGAGAACAGATATTTCGGATCCCTTTGAAGACTATAGGGCCAAAGGAAATATCCTCCGATAAAAAAGAGAAAAAAGCTTTCTGAGAAACTTCTTTGTGTTCTGTGAAATCATCTCAAAGAGTTACAGCTTTCCCCTCAAAAAGCCTTTCGCTAAGACAGTTCTTGTGGAATTGGCAAAGTGATATTTGGAAGCCCTTAGAGGGCTATGGTGAAAAAGGAAATATCCTGAGATGAAATCTGGAAAGAAGCTTTCTGAGAAACTGCTTAGTGTTCTGTTAATTCATCTCACAGTGTTACATCTGTATTTCGTGGATCTCTTTGCTAGCCTTATTTTGTGGAATCTGAGAACAGATATTCCGGATCCCTTTGAAGACTATAGGGCCAAAGGAAATATCCTCCGATAACAAAGAGCAAGAAGCTTTCTGAGAAACTTCTTTGTGTTCTGTGAAATCATCTCACAGAGTTACAGCTTTCCCCTAAAGAAGCCTTTCGCTAAGACAGTTCTTGTGGAATTGGCAAAGTGATATTTGGAAGCCCATAGAGGGCTATGGTGAAAAGGAAATATCCTCAGATGAAATCTGGAAAGAAGCTTACTTAGAAACTGCTTAGTGTTCTGTTAATTCATCTCACAGAGATACATCTGTATTTCGTGGATCTCTTTGCTAGCCTTATTTCTGTGGAATCTGAGAACAGATATTCCGGATCCCTTTGAAGACTATAGGGCCAAAGGAAATGTCCTCCGATAACAAAGAGAAAGAAGCTTTCTGAGAAACTTCTTTGTGTTCTCTGAAATCATCTCACAGAGTTACAGCTTTCCCCTCAAGAAGCCTTTCGCTAAGACAGTTCTTGTGGAATTGGCAAAGTGATATTTGGAAGCCCATAGAGGGCTACGGTGAAAAAGGAAATATCCTCAGATGAAATCTGGAAAGAAGCTTTCTGAGAAACTGCTTAGTGTTCTGTTAATTCATCTCACAGAGTTACATCTGTATTTCGTGGATCTCTTTGCTAGCCTTATTTCTGTGGAATCTGAGAACAGATATTCCGGATCCCTTTGAAGACTATAGGGCCAAAGGACATATCCTCCGATAACAAAGAGAAAGAAGCTTTCTGAGAAACTTCTTTGTGTTCTGTGAAATCATCTCACAGAGTTACAGCTTTCCCCTCAACAAGCCTTTCGCTAAGACAGTTCTTGTGGAATTGGCAACGTGATATTTGGAAGCACATAGAGGGCTATGGTGAAAAAGGAAATATCCTCAGATGAAATCTGGAAAGAAGCTTTCTGAGAAACCGCTTAGTGTTCTGTTAATTCATCTCACAGAGTTACATCTGTATTGCGTGGATCTCTTTGCTAGCCTTATTTCTCTGGAATCTGAGAACAGATATTCCGGATCCCTTTGAAGACTATAGGGCCAAAGGAAATATCCTCCGATAACAAAGAGAAAGAAGCTTTCTGAGAAACTTATTTGTGTTCTGTGAAATCATCTCACAGAGTTACAGCTTTCCCCTCAAGAATCCTTTCGCTAAGACAGTTCTTGTGGAATTGGCAAAGTGATATTTGGAAGCCCTTAGAGGGCTATGGTGAAAAAGGAAATATCCTGAGATGAAATCTGGAAAGAAGCTTTCTGAGAAACTGCTTAGTGTTTTGTTGATTCATCTCACAGAGTTACATCTGTATTTCATGGATGTCTTTGCTAGCCTTATTTTTCTGGAATCTGAGAAAAGATATTTCGGATCCCTTTGAAGACTATAGGGCCAAAGGAAATATCCTCCGATAACAAAGAGAAAGAAGGTTTCTGAGAAACTTCTTTGTGTTCTGTGAAATCATCTCACAGAGTTACAGCTTTCTCCTCAAGAAGCCTTTCGCTAAGACAGTTCTTGTGGAATTGGCAAAGTGATATTTGGAAGCCCATGGAGGGCTATGGTGAAAAAGGAAATATCCTCAGATGAAATCTGGAAAGAAGCTTTCTAAGAAACCGCTTAGTGTTCAGTTAATTCATCTCACAGAGTTACATCTGTATTTCGTGGATCTCTTTGCTAGCCTTATTTTTCTGGAATCTGAGAACAGATATTTCGGATCCCTTTGAAGACTATAGGGCCAAAGGAAATATCCTCCGATAACAAAGAGAAAAAAGCTTTCTGAGAAACTTCTTTGTGTTCTGTGAAATCATCTCAAAGAGTTACAGCTTTCCCCTCAAAAAGCCTTTCGCTAAGACAGTTCTTGTGGAATTGGCAAAGTGATATTTGGAAGCCCTTAGAGGGCTATGGTGAAAAAGGAAATATCCTGAGATGAAATCTGGAAAGAAGCTTTCTGAGAAACTGCTTAGTGTTCTGTTAATTCATCTCACAGTGTTACATCTGTATTTCGTGGATCTCTTTGCTAGCCTTATTTTGTGGAATCTGAGAACAGATATTCCGGATCCCTTTGAAGACTATAGGGCCAAAGGAAATATCCTCCGATAACAAAGAGCAAGAAGGTTTCTGAGAAACTTCTTTGTGTTCTGTGAAATCATCTCACAGAGTTACAGCTTTCCCCTAAAGAAGCCTTTCGCTAAGACAGTTCTTGTGGAATTGGCAAAGTGATATTTGGAAGCCCATAGAGGGCTATGGTGAAAAGGAAATATCCTCAGATGAAATCTGGAAAGAAGCTTACTTAGAAACTGCTTAGTGTTCTGTTAATTCATCTCACAGAGATACATCTGTATTTCGTGGATCTCTTTGCTAGCCTTATTTCTGTGGAATCTGAGAACAGATATTCCGGATCCCTTTGAAGACTATAGGGCCAAAGGAAATGTCCTCCGATAACAAAGAGAAAGAAGCTTTCTGAGAAACTTCTTTGTGTTCTCTGAAATCATCTCACAGAGTTACAGCTTTCCCCTCAAGAAGCCTTTCGCTAAGACAGTTCTTGTGGAATTGGCAAAGTGATATTTGGAAGCCCATAGAGGGCTACGGTGAAAAAGGAAATATCCTCAGATGAAATCTGGAAAGAAGCTTTCTGAGAAACTGCTTAGTGTTCTGTTAATTCATCTCACAGAGTTACATCTGTATTTCGTGGATCTCTTTGCTAGCCTTATTTCTGTGGAATCTGAGAACAGATATTCCGGATCCCTTTGAAGACTATAGGGCCAAAGGACATATCCTCCGATAACAAAGAGAAAGAAGGTTTCTGAGAAACTTCTTTGTGTTCTGTGATATCATCTCACAGAGTTACAGCTTTCTCCTCAAGAAGCCTTTCGCTAAGACAGTTCTTGTGGAATTGGCAAAGTGATATTTGGAAGCCCATAGAGGGCTATGGTGAAAAAGGAAATATCCTGAGATGAAATCTGGAAAGAAGCTTTCTGAGAAACTGCTTAGTGTTCTGTTGATTCATCTCACAGAGTTACATCTGTATTTCGTGGATGTCTTTGCTAGCCTTATTTTTCTGGAATCTGAGAAAAGATATTTCGGATCCCTTTGAAGACTATAGGGCCAAAGGAAATATCCTCCGATAACAAAGAGAAAGAAGGTTTCTGAGAAACTTCTTTGTGTTCTGTGAAATCATCTCACAGAGTTACAGCTTTCTCCTCAAGAAGCCTTTCGCTAAGACAGTTCTTGTGGAATTGGCAAAGTGATATTTGGAAGCCCATAGAGGGCTATGGTGAAAAAGGAAATATCCTCAGATGAAATCTGGAAAGAAGCTTTCTAAGAAATCGCTTAGTGTTCAGTTAATTCATCTCACAGAGTTACATCTGTATTTCGTGGATCTCTTTGCTAGCCTTATTTTTCTGGAATCTGAGAACAGATATTTCGGATCCCTTTGAAGACTATAGGGCCAAAGGAAATATCCTCCGATAACAAAGAGAAAAAAGCTTTCTGAGAAACTTCTTTGTGTTCTGTGAAATCATCTCAAAGAGTTACAGCTTTCCCCTCAAGAAGCCTTTCGCTAAGACAGTTCTTGTGGAATTGGCAAAGTGATATTTGGAAGCCCTTAGAGGGCTATGGTGAAAAAGGAAATATCCTGAGATGAAATCTGGAAAGAAGCTTTCTGAGAAACTGCTTAGTGTTCTGTTAATTCATCTCACAATGTTACATCTGTATTTCGTGGATCTCTTTGCTAGCCTTATTTTGTGGAATCTGAGAACAGATACTCCGGATCCCTTTGAAGACTATAGGGCCAAAGGAAATATCCCCCGATAACAAAGAGCAAGAAGGTTTCTGAGAAACTTCTTTGTGTTCTGTGAAATCATCTCACAGAGTTACAGCTTTCCCCTAAAGAAGCCTTTCGCTAAGACAGTTCTTGTGGAATTGGCAAAGTGATATTTGGAAGCCCATAGAGGGCTATGGTGAAAAGGAAATATCCTCAGATGAAATCTGGAAAGAAGCTTACTTAGAAACTGCTTAGTGTTCTGTTAATTCATCTCACAGAGATACATCTGTATTTCGTGGATCTCTTTGCTAGCCTTATTTCTGTGGAATCTGAGAACAGATATTCCGGATCCCTTTGAAGACTATAGGGCCAAAGGAAATGTCCTCCGATAACAAAGAGAAAGAAGCTTTCTGAGAAACTTCTTTGTGTTCTCTGAAATCATCTCACAGAGTTACAGCTTTCCCCTCAAGAAGCCTTTCGCTAAGACAGTTCTTGTGGAATTGGCAAAGTGATATTTGGAAGCCCATAGAGGGCTACGGTGAAAAAGGAAATATCCTCAGATGAAATCTGGAAAGAAGCTTTCTGAGAAACTGCTTAGTGTTCTGTTAATTCATCTCACAGAGTTACATCAGTATTTCCTGGATCTCTTTGCTAGCCTTATTTCTGTGGAATCTGAGAACAGATATTTCGGATCCCTTTGAAGACTAAATGGCGAAAGGAAATATCCTCCGATAACAAAGAGATAGAAGCTTTCTGAGAAACTTCTTTGTGTTCTGTGAAATCATCTCACAGAGTTACAGCTTTCCCCTCAAGAAGCCTTTCGCTAAGACAGTTCTTGTGGAATTGGCAAAGTGATATTTGGAAGCCCATAGAGGGCTATGGTGAAAAAGGAAATATCCTCAGATGAAATCTGGAAAGAAGCTTACTGAGAAACTGCTTAGTGTTCTGTTAATTCATCTCACAGAGTTACATCTGTATTTCATGGATCTCTTTGCTAGCCTTATTACTGTGGAATCTGAGAACAGATATTCCGGATCCCTTTGAAGACTATAGGGCCAAAGGAAATATCCTCCGATAACAAAGAGAAAGAAGCTTTCTTAGAAACATCTTTGTGTTCTGTGAAATCATCTCACAGAGTTACAGCTTTCCCCTCAAGAAGCCTTTCGCTAAGACAGTTCTTGTGGAATTGGCAAAATGATATTTGGAAGCCCATAGAGGGCTAAAGTGAAAAAGGAAATATCCTCAGATGAAATCTGGAAAGAAGCTTTCTGAGAAACTGCTTAGTGTTCTGTTAATTCAACTCACAGAGTTACATCTGTATTTCGTGGATCTCTTTGCTAGCTTTATTTCTGTGGAATCTGAGAACAGATATTCCGGATCCCTTTGAAGACTCTAGGGCCAAAGGAAATATCCTCCGATAACAAAGAGAAAGAAGCTTTCTGAGAAACTTCTTTGTGTTCTGTGAAATCATCTCAGAGTTACAGCTTTCCCCTCAAGAAGACTTTCGCTAAGACAGTTCTTGTGGAATTGGCAAAGTGATATTTGGAAGCCCATAGAGGGCTATGGTGAAAAAGGAAATATACTCTGATGAAATCTGGAAAGAAGCTTACTGAGAAACTGCTTAGTGTTCTGTTAATTCATCTCACAGAGTTACATCTGTATTTCGTGGATCTCTTTGCTAGCCTTATTTCTGTGGAATCTGAGAACAGATAATCCGGATCCCTTTGAAGACTATAGGGCCAAAGGAAATATCCTCCGATAACAAAGAGAGAGAAGGTTTCTGAGAAACTTCTTTGTGTTCTGTGAAATCATCTCACAGAGTTACAGCTTTCCCCTCAAGAAGCCTTTCGCTAAGACAGTTCTTGTGGAATTGGCAAAGTGATATTTGGAAGCCCATAGAGGGCTATGGTGAAAAAGGAAATATCCTCAGATGAAATCTGGAAAGAAGCTTTCTAAGAAACCGCTTAGTGTTCTGTTAATTCATCTCACAGAGTTACATCTGTATTTCGTGGATCTCTTTGCTAGCCTTATTTTTCTGGAATCTGAGAACAGATATTTCGGATCCCTTTGAAGACTGTAGGGCCAAAGGAAATATCCTCCGATAACAAAGAGAAAAAAGCTTTCTGAGAAACTTCTTTGTGTTCTGTGAAATCATCTCACAGAGTTACAGCTTTCCCCTCAAGAAGCCTTTCGCTAAGACAGTTCTTGTGGAATTGGCAAAGTGATATTTTGAAGCCCTTAGAGGGCTATGGTGAAAAAGGAAATATCCTGAGATGAAATCTGGAAAGAAGCTTTCTGAGAAACTGCTTAGTGTTCTGTTAATTCATCTCACAGAGTTACATCTGTATTTCGTGGATCTCTTTGCTAGCCTTATTTCTGTGGAATCTGAGAACAGATATTCCGGATCCCATTGAAGACTATAGGGCCAAAGGAAATATCCTCCGATAACAAAGAGAAAGAAGCTTTCTGAGAAACTTCTTTGTGTTCTGTGAAATCATCTCACAGAGTTACAGCTTTCCCCTCAAGAAGCCTTTCGCTAAGACAGTTCTTGTGGAATTGGCAAAGTGATATTTGAGAGCACATAGAGGGCTATGGTGAAAAAGGAAATATCCTCAGATGAAATCTGGAAAGAAGATTTCTGAGAAACTGCTTAGTGTTCTGTTAATTCATCTTACAGAGTTACATCTATATTTCGTGGATCTCTTTGCTAGCCTTATTTCTGTGGAATCTGAGAACAGATATTTCGGATCCCTTTGAAGACTATAGGGCCAAAGGAAATATCCTCCGATAACAAAGAGAAAGAAGCTTTCTGAGAAACTTCTTTGTGTTCTGTGAAATCATCTCACAGAGTTACAGCTTTCCCCTCAAGAAGCCTTTCGCTAAGACAGTTCTTGTGGAATTGGCAAAGTGATATTTGGAAGCCCATAGAGGGCTATGGTGAAAAGGAAATATCCTCAGATGAAATCTGGAAAGAAGCTTACTTAGAAACTGCTTAGTGTTCTGTTAATTCATCTCACAGAGATACATCTGTATTTCGTGGATCTCTTTGCTAGCCTTATTTCTGTGGAATCTGAGAACAGATATTCCGGATCCCTTTGAAGACTATAGGGCCAAAGGAAATGTCCTCCGGTAACAAAGAGAAAGAAGCTTTCTGAGAAACTTCTTTGTGTTCTCTGAAATCATCTCACAGAGTTACAGCTTTCCCCTCAAGAAGCCTTTCGCTAAGACAGTTCTTGTGGAATTGGCAAAGTGATATTTGGAAGCCCATAGAGGGCTACGGTGAAAAAGGAAATATCCTCAGATGAAATCTGGAAAGAAGCTTTCTGAGAAACTGCTTAGTGTTCTGTTAATTCATCTCACAGAGTTACATCTGTATTTCGTGGATCTCTTTGCTAGCCTTATTTCTGTGGAATCTGAGAACAGATATTCCGGATCCCTTTGAAGACTATAGGGCCAAAGGACATATCCTCCGATAACAAAGAGAAAGAAGCTTTCTGAGAAACTTCTTTGTGTTCTGTGAAATCATCTCACAGAGTTACAGCTTTCCCCTCAACAAGCCTTTCGCTAAGACAGTTCTTGTGGAATTGGCAACGTGATATTTGGAAGCACATAGAGGGCTATGGTGAAAAAGGAAATATCCTCAGATGAAATCTGGAAAGAAGCTTTCTGAGAAACCGCTTAGTGTTCTGTTAATTCATCTCACAGAGTTACATCTGTATTGCGTGGATCTCTTTGCTAGCCTTATTTCTCTGGAATCTGAGAACAGATATTCCGGATCCCTTTGAAGACTATAGGGCCAAAGGAAATATCCTCCGATAACAAAGAGAAAGAAGCTTTCTGAGAAACTTATTTGTGTTCTGTGAAATCATCTCACAGAGTTACAGCTTTCCCCTCAAGAATCCTTTCGCTAAGACAGTTCTTGTGGAATTGGCAAAGTGATATTTGGAAGCCCTTAGAGGGCTATGGTGAAAAAGGAAATATCCTGAGATGAAATCTGGAAAGAAGCTTTCTGAGAAACTGCTTAGTGTTTTGTTGATTCATCTCACAGAGTTACATCTGTATTTCATGGATGTCTTTGCTAGCCTTATTTTTCTGGAATCTGAGAAAAGATATTTCGGATCCCTTTGAAGACTATAGGGCCAAAGGAAATATCCTCCGATAACAAAGAGAAAGAAGGTTTCTGAGAAACTTCTTTGTGTTCTGTGAAATCATCTCACAGAGTTACAGCTTTCTCCTCAAGAAGCCTTTCGCTAAGACAGTTCTTGTGGAATTGGCAAAGTGATATTTGGAAGCCCATAGAGGGCTATGGTGAAAAAGGAAATATCCTCAGATGAAATCTGGAAAGAAGCTTTCTAAGAAACCGCTTAGTGTTCAGTTAATTCATCTCACAGAGTTACATCTGTATTTCGTGGATCTCTTTGCTAGCCTTATTTTTCTGGAATCTGAGAACAGATATTTCGGATCCCTTTGAAGACTATAGGGCCAAAGGAAATATCCTCCGATAACAAAGAGAAAAAAGCTTTCTGAGAAACTTCTTTGTGTTCTGTGAAATCATCTCAAAGAGTTACAGCTTTCCCCTCAAAAAGCCTTTCGCTAAGACAGTTCTTGTGGAATTGGCAAAGTGATATTTGGAAGCCCTTAGAGGGCTATGGTGAAAAAGGAAATATCCTGAGATGAAATCTGGAAAGAAGCTTTCTGAGAAACTGCTTAGTGTTCTGTTAATTCATCTCACAGTGTTACATCTGTATTTCGTGGATCTCTTTGCTAGCCTTATTTTGTGGAATCTGAGAACAGATATTCCGGATCCCTTTGAAGACTATAGGGCCAAAGGAAATATCCTCCGATAACAAAGAGCAAGAAGGTTTCTGAGAAACTTCTTTGTGTTCTGTGAAATCATCTCACAGAGTTACAGCTTTCCCCTAAAGAAGCCTTTCGCTAAGACAGTTCTTGTGGAATTGGCAAAGTGATATTTGGAAGCCCATAGAGGGCTATGGTGAAAAGGAAATATCCTCAGATGAAATCTGGAAAGAAGCTTACTTAGAAACTGCTTAGTGTTCTGTTAATTCATCTCACAGAGATACATCTGTATTTCGTGGATCTCTTTGCTAGCCTTATTTCTGTGGAATCTGAGAACAGATATTCCGGATCCCTTTGAAGACTATAGGGCCAAAGGAAATGTCCTCCGATAACAAAGAGAAAGAAGCTTTCTGAGAAACTTCTTTGTGTTCTCTGAAATCATCTCACAGAGTTACAGCTTTCCCCTCAAGAAGCCTTTCGCTAAGACAGTTCTTGTGGAATTGGCAAAGTGATATTTGGAAGCCCATAGAGGGCTACGGTGAAAAAGGAAATATCCTCAGATGAAATCTGGAAAGAAGCTTTCTGAGAAACTGCTTAGTGTTCTGTTAATTCATCTCACAGAGTTACATCTGTATTTCGTGGATCTCTTTGCTAGCCTTATTTCTGTGGAATCTGAGAACAGATATTCCGGATCCCTTTGAAGACTATAGGGCCAAAGGACATATCCTCCGATAACAAAGAGAAAGAAGGTTTCTGAGAAACTTCTTTGTGTTCTGTGATATCATCTCACAGAGTTACAGCTTTCTCCTCAAGAAGCCTTTCGCTAAGACAGTTCTTGTGGAATTGGCAAAGTGATATTTGGAAGCCCATAGAGGGCTATGGTGAAAAAGGAAATATCCTGAGATGAAATCTGGAAAGAAGCTTTCTGAGAAACTGCTTAGTGTTCTGTTGATTCATCTCACAGAGTTACATCTGTATTTCGTGGATGTCTTTGCTAGCCTTATTTTTCTGGAATCTGAGAAAAGATATTTCGGATCCCTTTGAAGACTATAGGGCCAAAGGAAATATCCTCCGATAACAAAGAGAAAGAAGGTTTCTGAGAAACTTCTTTGTGTTCTGTGAAATCATCTCACAGAGTTACAGCTTTCTCCTCAAGAAGCCTTTCGCTAAGACAGTTCTTGTGGAATTGGCAAAGTGATATTTGGAAGCCCATAGAGGGCTATGGTGAAAAAGGAAATATCCTCAGATGAAATCTGGAAAGAAGCTTTCTAAGAAACCGCTTAGTGTTCAGTTAATTCATCTCACAGAGTTACATCTGTATTTCGTGGATCTCTTTGCTAGCCTTATTTTTCTGGAATCTGAGAACAGATATTTCGGATCCCTTTGAAGACTATAGGGCCAAAGGAAATATCCTCCGATAACAAAGAGAAAAAAGCTTTCTGAGAAACTTCTTTGTGTTCTGTGAAATCATCTCAAAGAGTTACAGCTTTCCCCTCAAGAAGCCTTTCGCTAAGACAGTTCTTGTGGAATTGGCAAAGTGATATTTGGAAGCCCTTAGAGGGCTATGGTGAAAAAGGAAATATCCTGAGATGAAATCTGGAAAGAAGCTTTCTGAGAAACTGCTTAGTGTTCTGTTAATTCATCTCACAATGTTACATCTGTATTTCGTGGATCTCTTTGCTAGCCTTATTTTGTGGAATCTGAGAACAGATACTCCGGATCCCTTTGAAGACTATAGGGCCAAAGGAAATATCCTCCGATAACAAAGAGCAAGAAGGTTTCTGAGAAACTTCTTTGTGTTCTGTGAAATCATCTCACAGAGTTACAGCTTTCCCCTAAAGAAGCCTTTCGCTAAGACAGTTCTTGTGGAATTGGCAAAGTGATATTTGGAAGCCCATAGAGGGCTATGGTGAAAAGGAAATATCCTCAGATGAAATCTGGAAAGAAGCTTACTTAGAAACTGCTTAGTGTTCTGTTAATTCATCTCACAGAGATACATCTGTATTTCGTGGATCTCTTTGCTAGCCTTATTTCTGTGGAATCTGAGAACAGATATTCCGGATCCCTTTGAAGACTATAGGGCCAAAGGAAATGTCCTCCGATAACAAAGAGAAAGAAGCTTTCTGAGAAACTTCTTTGTGTTCTCTGAAATCATCTCACAGAGTTACAGCTTTCCCCTCAAGAAGCCTTTCGCTAAGACAGTTCTTGTGGAATTGGCAAAGTGATATTTGGAAGCCCATAGAGGGCTACGGTGAAAAAGGAAATATCCTCAGATGAAATCTGGAAAGAAGCTTTCTGAGAAACTGCTTAGTGTTCTGTTAATTCATCTCACAGAGTTACATCAGTATTTCCTGGATCTCTTTGCTAGCCTTATTTCTGTGGAATCTGAGAACAGATATTTCGGATCCCTTTGAAGACTAAAGGGCGAAAGGAAATATCCTCCGATAACAAAGAGATAGAAGCTTTCTGAGAAACTTCTTTGTGTTCTGTGAAATCATCTCACAGAGTTACAGCTTTCCCCTCAAGAAGCCTTTCGCTAAGACAGTTCTTGTGGAATTGGCAAAGTGATATTTGGAAGCCCATAGAGGGCTATGGTGAAAAAGGAAATATCCTCAGATGAAATCTGGAAAGAAGCTTACTGAGAAACTGCTTAGTGTTCTGTTAATTCATCTCACAGAGTTACATCTGTATTTCATGGATCTCTTTGCTAGCCTTATTTCTGTGGAATCTGAGAACAGATATTCCGGATCCCTTTGAAGACTATAGGGCCAAAGGAAATATCCTCCGATAACAAAGAGAAAGAAGCTTTCTTAGAAACATCTTTGTGTTCTGTGAAATCATCTCACAGAGTTACAGCTTTCCCCTCAAGAAGCCTTTCGCTAAGACAGTTCTTGTGGAATTGGCAAAATGATATTTGGAAGCCCATAGAGGGCTAAAGTGAAAAAGGAAATATCCTCAGATGAAATCTGGAAAGAAGCTTTCTGAGAAACTGCTTAGTGTTCTGTTAATTCAACTCACAGAGTTACATCTGTATTTCGTGGATCTCTTTGCTAGCTTTATTTCTGTGGAATCTGAGAACAGATATTCCGGATCCCTTTGAAGACTCTAGGGCCAAAGGAAATATCCTCCGATAACAAAGAGAAAGAAGCTTTCTGAGAAACTTCTTTGTGTTCTGTGAAATCATCTCAGAGTTACAGCTTTCCCCTCAAGAAGACTTTCGCTAAGACAGTTCTTGTGGAATTGGCAAAGTGATATTTGGAAGCCCATAGAGGGCTATGGTGAAAAAGGAAATATACTCTGATGAAATCTGGAAAGAAGCTTACTGAGAAACTGCTTAGTGTTCTGTTAATTCATCTCACAGAGTTACATCTGTATTTCGTGGATCTCTTTGCTAGCCTTATTTCTGTGGAATCTGAGAACAGATAATCCGGATCCCTTTGAAGACTATAGGGCCAAAGGAAATATCCTCCGATAACAAAGAGAGAGAAGGTTTCTGAGAAACTTCTTTGTGTTCTGTGAAATCATCTCACAGAGTTACAGCTTTCCCCTCAAGAAGCCTTTCGCTAAGACAGTTCTTGTGGAATTGGCAAAGTGATATTTTGAAGCCCTTAGAGGGCTATGGTGAAAAAGGAAATATCCTGAGATGAAATCTGGAAAGAAGCTTTCTGAGAAACTGCTTAGTGTTCTGTTAATTCATCTCACAGAGTTACATCTGTATTTCGTGGATCTCTTTGCTAGCCTTATTTCTGTGGAATCTGAGAACAGATATTCCGGATCCCATTGAAGACTATAGGGCCAAAGGAAATATCCTCTGATAACAAAGAGAAAGAAGCTTTCTGAGAAACTTCTTTGTGTTCTGTGAAATCATCTCACAGAGTTACAGCTTTCCCCTAAAGAAGCCTTTCGCTAAGACAGTACTTGTGGAATTGGCAAAGTGATATTTGGAAGCCCATAGAGGGCTATGGTGAAAAGGAAATATCCTCAGATGAAATCTGGAAAGAAGCTTACTTAGAAACTGCTTAGTGTTCTGTTAATTCATCTCACAGAGATACATCTGTATTTCGTGGATCTCTTTGCTAGCCTTATTTCTGTGGAATCTGAGAACAGATATTCCGGATCCCTTTGAAGACTATAGGGCCAAAGGAAATGTCCTCCGATAACAAAGAGAAAGAAGCTTTCTGAGAAACTTCTTTGTGTTCTCTGAAATCATCTCACAGAGTTACAGCTTTCCCCTCAAGAAGCCTTTCGCAAAGACAGTTCTTGTGGAATTGGCAAAGTGATATTTGGAAGCCCATAGAGGGCTATGGTGAAAAAGGAAATATCCTCAGATGAAATCTGGAAAGAAGCTTTCTGAGAAACTGCTTAGTGTTCTGTTAATTCATCTCACAGAGTTACATCAGTATTTCCTGGATCGTTTTGCTAGCCTTATTTCTGTGGAATCTGAGAACAGATATTCCGGATCCCTTTGAAGACGAAAGGGCGAAAGGAAATATCCTCCGATAACAAAGAGATAGAAGCTTTCTGAGAAACTTCTTTGTGTTCTGTGAAATCATCTCACAGAGTTATAGCTTTCCCCTGAAGAAGCCTTTCGCTAAGACAGTTCTTGTGGAATTGGCAAAGTGATATTTGGAAGCCCATAGAGGGCTATGGTGAAAAAGGAAATATCCTCAGATGAAATCTGGAAAGAAGCTTACTGAGAAACTGCTTAGTGTTCTGTTAATTCATCTCACAGAGTTACATCTGTATTTCGTGGATCTCTTTGCTAGCCTTATTTCTGTGGAATCTGAGAACAGATATTCTGGATCCCATTGAAGACTATAGGGCCAAAGGAAATATCCTCCGATAACAAAGAGAAAGAAGCTTTCTGAGAAACTTCTTTGTGTTCTGTGAAATCATCTCACAGAGTTACAGCTTTCCCCTAAAGAAGCCTTTCACTAAGATAGTTCTTGTGGAATTGGCAAAGTGATATTTGGAAGCCCATAGAGGGCTATGGTGAAAGGAAATATCCTCAGATGAAATCTGGAAAGAAGCTTACTTAGAAACTGCTTAGTGTTCTGTTAATTCATCTCACAGAGATACATCTGTATTTCGTGGATCTCTTTGCTAGCCTTATTTCTGTGGAATCTGAGAACAGATATTCCGGATCCCTTTGAAGACTATAGGGCCAAAGGAAATATCCTCTGATAACAAAGAGAAAGAAGCTTTCTGAGAAACATCTTTGTGTTCTGTGAAATCATCTCACAGAGTTACAGCTTTCCCCTCAAGAAGCCTTTCGCTAAGACAGTTCTTGAGGAATTGGCAAAGTGATATTTTGAAGCCCATAGAGGGCTATGGTGAAAAAGGAAATATCCTCAGATGAAATCTGGAAAGAAGCTTTCTGGGAAACTGCTTAGTGTTCTGTTAATTCATCTCACAGAGTTACATCTGTATTTCGTGGATCTCTTTGCTAGCCTTATTTCTGTGGAATCTGAGATCAGATATTCCGGATCCCTTTGAAGACTATAGGGCCAAAGGAAATATCCTCCGATAACAAAGAGAAAGAAGGTTTCTGAGAAACTTCTTTGTGTTCTGTGAAATCATCTCACAGAGTTACAGCTTTCCCCTAAAGAAGCCTTTCGCTAAGACAGTTCTTGTGGAATTGTCCAAGTGATATTTGGAAGCAGATAGAGGGCTATGGTGAAAAAGGAAATATCCTCTGATGAAATCTGGAAAGAAGCTTTCTGAGAAACATCTTAGTGTTCTGTTAATTCGTCTCACAGAGTTACATCTGTATTTCGTGGATCTCTTTGCTGGCCTTATTTTTCTGAAATCTGAGAACAGATATTTCGGATCCCTTTGAAGACTATAGGACCAAAGGAAATATCCTCCGATAACAAAGAGAAAGAAGCTTTCTGAGAAACTTCTTTGTGTTCTGTGAAATCATCTCACAGAGTTACAGCATTTCCCTCAAGAAGCCTTTCGCTAAGACAGTTCTTGTGGAATTGGCAACGTGATATTTGGAATCCCTTAGAGGGCTATGGTGAAAAAGGAAGTATCCTCAGATGAAATCTGGAAAGAAGCTTTCTGAGAAACTGCTTAGTGTTCTGTTAATTCATCTCACAGAGTTACATCTGTATTTCGTGGATCTCTTTGCTAGCCTTATTTCTGTGGAATCTGAGAACAGATATTCCGGATCCCCTTGAAGACTATAGGGCCAAAGGAAATATCCTCCGATAACAAAGAGAAAGAAGCTTTCTGAGAAACTTCTTTGTGTTCTGTGAAATCATCTCACAGAGTTACAGCTTTCCCCTAAAGAAGCCTTTCGCTAAGACAGTTCTTGTGGAATTGTCCAAGTGATATTTGGAAGCAGATAGAGGGCTATGGTGAAAAAGGAAATATCCTCTGATGAAATCTGGAAAGAAGCTTTCTGAGAAACATCTTAGTGTTCTGTTAATTCATCTCACAGAGTTACATCTGTATTTCGTGGATCTCTTTGCTGGCCTTATTTTTCTGAAATCTGAGAACAGATATTTCGAATCCCATTGAAGACTATAGGACCAAAGGAAATATCCTCCGATAACAAAGAGAAAGAAGCTTTCTGAGAAACTTCTTTGTGTTCTGTGAAATCATCTCACAGAGTTACAGCATTTCCCTCAAGAAGCCTTTCGCTAAGACAGTTCTTGTGGAATTGGCAACGTGATATTTGGAAGCCCTTAGAGGGCTATGGTGAAAAAGGAAATATCCTCAGATGAAATCTGGAAAGAAGCTTTCTGAGAAACTGCTTAGTGTTCTGTTAATTCATCTCACAGAGTTACATCTGTATTTCGTGGATCTCTTTGCTAGCCTTATTTCTGTGGAATCTGAGAACAGATATTCCGGATCCCCTTGAAGACTATAGGGCCAAAGGAAATATCCTCCAATAACAAAGAGAAAGAAGCTTTCTGAGAAACTTCTTTGTGTTCTGTGAAATCATCTCACAGAGTTACAGCTTTCCCCTCAAGAAGCCTTTCGCTAAGACAGTTCTTGTGGAATTGGGAACGTGATATTTGGAAGCACATAGAGGGCTATGGTGAAAAAGGAAATATCCTCAGATGAAATCTGGAAAGAAGCTTTTTGGGAAACTGCTTAGTGTTCTGTTAATTCATCTCACAGAGTTACATCTGTATTTCGTGGATCTCTTTGCTAGCCTTATTTCTGTGGAATCTGAGATCAGATATTCCGGATCCCTTTGAAGACTATAGGGCCAAAGGAAATATCCTCCGATAACAAAGAGAAAGAAGGTTTCTGAGAAACTTCTTTGTGTTCTGTGAAATCATCTCACAGAGTTACAGCTTTCCCCTAAAGAAGCCTTTCGCTAAGACAGTTCTTGTGGAATTGTCCAAGTGATATTTGGAAGCAGATAGAGGGCTATGGTGAAAAAGGAAATATCCTCTGATGAAATCTGGAAAGAAGCTTTCTGAGAAACATCTTAGTGTTCTGTTAATTCATCTCACAGAGTTACATCTGTATTTCGTGGATCTCTTTGCTGGCCTTATTTTTCTGAAATCTGAGAACAGATATTTCGCATTGCTTTGAAGACTATAGGACCAAAGGAAATATCCTCCGATAACAAAGAGAAAGAAGCTTTCTGAGAAACTTCTTTGTGTTCTGTGAAATCATCTCACAGAGTTACAGCATTCCCCTCAAGAAGCCTTTCGCTAAGACAGTTCTTGTGGAATTGGCAACGTGATATTTGGAAGCCCTTAGAGGGCTATGGTGAAAAAGGAAATATCCTGAGATGAAATCTGGAAAGAAGCTTTCTGAGAAACTGCTTAGTGTTCTGTTAATTCATCTCACAGAGTTACATCTGTATTTCGTGGATCTCTTTGCTAGCCTTTTTTCTGTGGAATATGAGAACAGATATTCCGGATCCCCTTGAAGACTATAGGGCCAAAGGAAATATCCTCCAATAACAAAGAGAAAGAAGCTTTCTGAGAAACTTCTTGGTGTTCTGTGAAATCATCTCACAGAGTTACAGCTTTCCCCTCAAGAAGTCTTTCGCTAAGACAGTTCTTGTGGAATTGGGAACGTGATATTTGGAAGCACAAAGAGGGCTATGGTGAAAAAGGAAATATCCTCAGATGAAATCTGGAAAGAAGCTTTCTGAGAAACTGCTTAGTGTTCTGTTAATTCATCTCACAGAGTTACATCTGTATTTCGTGGATCTCTTTGCTAGCCTTATTTCTGTGGAATCTGAGAACAGATATTCCGGATCCCTTTGAAGACTATAGGGCAAAGGAAATATCCTCCGATAACAAAGAGAAAGAAGCTTTCTGAGAAACTTCTTTGTGTTCTATGAAATCATCTCACAGAGTTACAGCTTTCCCCTCAAGAAGCCTTTCGCTAAGACAGTTCTTTTGGAATTGGCAAAGTGATATTTGGAAGCCCATAGAGGGCTATGGTGAAAAAGGAAATATCCTCAGATGAAATCTGGAAAGAAGCTTTCTGAGAAACTGCTTAGTGTTCTGTTAATTCATCTCACAGAGTTACATCTGTATTTCGTGGATCTCTTTGCTAGCCTTATTTCTGTGGAATCTGAGAACAGATATTTCGGATCCCTTTGAAGACTATAGGGCCAAAGGAAATATCCTCCGATAACAAAGAGAAAGAAGCTTTCTGAGAAACTTCTTTGTGTTCTGTGAAATCATCTCACAGAGTTACAGCTTTACCCTCAAGAAGCCTTTCGCTAAGACAGTTCTTGTGGAATTGGCAAAGTGATATTTGGAAGCCCATAGAGGGCTATGGTGAAAAAGGAAATATCCTCAGATGAAATCTGGAAAGAAGCTTCTGAGAAACTGCTTAGTGTTCTGTTAATTCATCTCACAGAGTTACATCTGTATTTCGTGGATCTCTTTGCTAGCCTTATTTCTGTGGAATCTGAGAACAGATATTCCGGATCCCTTTGAAGACTATAGGGCCAAAGGAAATATCCTCCGATAACAAAGAGAAAGAAGCTTTCTGAGAAACTTCTTTGTGTTCTGTGAAATCATCTCACAGAGTTACAGCTTTCCCCTCAACAAGCCTTTCGCTAAGACAGTTCTTGTGGAATTGGCAACGTGATATTTCGAAGCACATAGAGGGCTATGGTGAAAAAGGAAATATCCTCAGATGAAATCTGGAAAGAAGCTTTCTGAGAAACCGCTTAGTGTTCTGTTAATTCATCTCACAGAGTTACATCTGTATTGCGTGGATCTCTTTGCTAGCCTTATTTCTCTGGAATCTGAGTACAGATATTCCGGATCCCTTTGAAGACTATAGGGCCAAAGGAAATATCCTCCGATAACAAAGAGAAAGAAGCTTTCTGAGAAACTTATTTGTGTTCTGTGAAATCATCTCACAGAGTTACAGCTTTCCCCTCAAGAATCCTTTCGCTAAGACAGTTCTTGTGGAATTGGCAAAGTGATATTTGGAAGCCCTTAGAGGGCTATGGTGAAAAAGGAAATATCCTGAGATGAAATCTGGAAAGAAGCTTTCTGAGAAACTGCTTAGTGTTCTGGTAATTCATCTCACAGTGTTACATCTGTATTTCGTGGATCTCTTTGCTAGCCTTATTTTGTGGAATCTGAGAACAGATATTCCGGATCCCTTTGAAGACTATAGGGCCAAAGGAAATATCCTCCGATAACAAAGAGCAAGAAGGTTTCTGAGAAACTTCTTTGTGTTCTGTGAAATCATCTCACAGAGTTACAGCTTTCCCCTAAAGAAGCCTTTCGCTAAGACAGTTCTTGTGGAATTGGCAAAGTGATATTTGGAAGCCCTTAGAGGGCTATGGTGAAAAGGAAATATCCTCAGATGAAATCTGGAAAGAAGCTTACTTAGAAACTGCTTAGTGTTCTGTTAATTCATCTCACAGAGATACATCTGTATTTCGTGGATCTCTTTGCTAGCCTTATTTCTGTGGAATCTGAGAACAGATATTCCGGATCCCTTTGAAGACTATAGGGCCAAAGGAAATGTCCTCCGATAACAAAGAGAAAGAAGCTTTCTGAGAAACTTCTTTGTGTTCTCTGAAATCATCTCACAGAGTTACAGCTTTCCCCTCAAGAAGCCTTTCGCTAAGACATTTCTTGTGGAATTGGCAAAGTGATATTTGGAAGCCCATAGAGGGCTACGGTGAAAAAGGAAATATCCTCAGATGAAATCTGGAAAGAAGCTTTCTGAGAAACTGCTTAGTGTTCTGTTAATTCATCTCACAGAGTTACATCTGTATTTCGTGGATCTCTTTGCTAGCCTTATTTCTGTGGAATCTGAGAACAGATATTCCGGATCCCTTTGAAGACTATAGGGCCAAAGGAAATATCCTCCGATAACAAAGAGAAAGAAGCTTTCTGAGAAACTTCTTTGTGTTCTGTGAAATCATCTCACAGAGTTACAGCTTTCCCCTCAACAAGCCTTTCGCTAAGACAGTTCTTGTGGAATTGGCAACGTGATATTTGGAAGCACATAGAGGGCTATGGTGAAAAAGGAAATATCCTCAGATGAAATCTGGAAAGAAGCTTTCTGAGAAACCGCTTAGTGTTCTGTTAATTCATCTCACAGAGTTACATCTGTATTGCGTGGATCTCTTTGCTAGCCTTATTTCTCTGGAATCTGAGAACAGATATTCCGGATCCCTTTGAAGACTATAGGGCCAAAGGAAATATCCTCCGATAACAAAGAGAAAGAAGCTTTCTGAGAAACTTATTTGTGTTCTGTGAAATCATCTCAAAGAGTTACAGCTTTCCCCTCAAGAAGCCTTAAGCTAAGACAGTTCTTGTGGAATTGGCAAAGTGATATTTGGAAGCCCTTAGAGGGCTATGGTGAAAAAGGAAATATCCTGAGATGAAATCTGGAAAGAAGCTTTCTGAGAAACTGCTTAGTGTTTTGTTGATTCATCTCACAGAGTTACATCTGTATTTCGTGGATCTCTTTGCTAGCTTTATTTCTGTGGAATCTGAGAACAGATATTCCGGATCCCTTTGAAGACTCTAGGGCCAAAGGAAATATCCTCCGATAACAAAGAGAAAGAAGCTTTCTGAGAAACTTCTTTGTGTTCTGTGAAATCATCTCAGAGTTACAGCTTTCCCCTCAAGAAGCCTTTCGCTAAGACAGTTCTTGTGGAATTGGCAAAGTGATATTTGGAAGCCCATAGAGGGCTATGGTGAAAAAGGAAATATACTCTGATGAAATCTGGAAAGAAGCTTACTGAGAAACTGCTTAGTGTTCTGTTAATTCATCTCACAGAGTTACATCTGTATTTCGTGGATCTCTTTGCTAGCCTTATTTCTCTGGAATCTGAGAACAGATAATCCGGATCCCTTTGAAGACTATAGGGCCAAAGGAAATATCCTCCGATAACAAAGAGAGAGAAGGTTTCTGAGAAACTTCTTTGTGTTCTGTGAAATCATCTCACAGAGTTACAGCTTTCCCCTCAAGAAGCCTTTCGCTAAGACAGTTCTTGTGGAATTGGCAAAGTGATATTTGGAAGCCCATAGAGGGCTATGGTGAAAAAGGAAATATCCTCAGATGAAATCTGGAAAGAAGCTTTCTAAGAAACCGCTTAGTGTTCTGTTAATTCATCTCACAGAGTTACATCTGTATTTCGTGGATCTCTTTGCTAGCCTTATTTTTCTGGAATCTGAGAACAGATATTTCGGATCCCTTTGAAGACTGTAGGGCCAAAGGAAATATCCTCCGATAACAAAGAGAAAAAAGCTTTCTGAGAAACTTCTTTGTGTTCTGTGAAATCATCTCACAGAGTTACAGCTTTCCCCTCAAGAAGCCTTTCGCTAAGACAGTTCTTGTGGAATTGGCAAAGTGATATTTTGAAGCCCTTAGAGGGCTATGGTGAAAAAGGAAATATCCTGAGATGAAATCTGGAAAGAAGCTTTCTGAGAAACTGCTTAGTGTTCTGTTAATTCATCTCACAGAGTTACATCTGTATTTCGTGGATCTCTTTGCTAGCCTTATTTCTGTGGAATCTGAGAACAGATATTCCGGATCCCATTGAAGACTATAGGGCCAAAGGAAATATCCTCCGATAACAAAGAGAAAGAAGCTTTCTGAGAAACTTCTTTGTGTTCTGTGAAATCAACTCACAGAGTTACAGCTTTCCCCTAAAGAAGCCTTTCGCAAGACAGTTCTTGTGGAATTGGCAAAGTGATATTTGGAAGCCCATAGAGGGCTATGGTGAAAAAGGAAATATCCTCAGATGAAATCTGGAAAGAAGCTTTCTGAGAACCTGCTTAGTGTTCTGTTAATTCATCTCACAGAGTTACATCAGTATTTCCTGGATCGTTTTGCTAGCCTTATTTCTGTGGAATCTGAGAACAGATATTCCGGATGCCTTTGAAGACGAAAGGGCGAAAGGAAATATCCTCCGATAACAAAGAGATAGAAGCTTTCTGAGAAACTTCTTTGTGTTCTGTGAAATCATCTCACAGAGTTATAGCTTTCCCCTGAAGAAGCCTTTCGCTAAGACAGTTCTTGTGGAATTGGCAAAGTGATATTTGGAAGCCCATAGAGGGCTATGGTGAAAAAGGAAATATCCTCAGATGAAATCTGGAAAGAAGCTTACTGAGAAACTGCTTAGTGTTCTGTTAATTCATCTCACAGAGTTACATCTGTATTTCGTGGATCTCTTTGCTAGCCTTATTTCTGTGGAATCTGAGAACAGATATTCCGGATCCCATTGAAGACTATAGGGCCAAAGGAAATATCCTCCGATAACAAAGAGAAAGAAGCTTTCTGAGAAACTTCTTTGTGTTCTGTGAAATCATCTCACAGAGTTACAGCTTTCCCCTAAAGAAGCCTTTCACTAAGATAGTTCTTGTGGAATTGGCAAAGTGATATTTGGAAGCCCATAGAGGGCTATGGTGAAAAGGAAATATCCTCAGATGAAATCTGGAAAGAAGCTTACTTAGAAACTGCTTAGTGTTCTGTTAATTCATCTCACAGAGATACATCTGTATTTCGTGGATCTCTTTGCTAGCCTTATTTCTGTGGAATCTGAGAACAGATATTCCGGATCCCTTTGAAGACTATAGGGCCAAAGGAAATATCCTCTGATAACAAAGAGAAAGAAGCTTTCTGAGAAACATCTTTGTGTTCTGTGAAATCATCTCACAGAGTTACAGCTTTCCCCTCAAGAAGCCTTTCGCTAAGACAGTTCTTGAGGAATTGGCAAAGTGATATTTTGAAGCCCATAGAGGGCTATGGTGAAAAAGGAAATATCCTCAGATGAAATCTGGAAAGAAGCTTTCTGGGAAACTGCTTAGTGTTCTGTTAATTCATCTCACAGAGTTACATCTGTATTTCGTGGATCTCTTTGCTGGCCTTATTTTTCTGAAATCTGAGAACAGATATTTCGAATCCCATTGAAGACTATAGGACCAAAGGAAATATCCTCCGATAACAAAGAGAAAGAAGCTTTCTGAGAAACTTCTTTGTGTTCTGTGAAATCATCTCACAGAGTTACAGCATTTCCCTCAAGAAGCCTTTCGCTAAGACAGTTCTTGTGGAATTGGCAACGTGATATTTGGAAGCCCTTAGAGGGCTATGGTGAAAAAGGAAATATCCTCAGATGAAATCTGGAAAGAAGCTTTCTGAGAAACTGCTTAGTGTTCTGTTAATTCATCTCACAGAGTTACATCTGTATTTGGTGGATCTCTTTGCTAGCCTTATTTCTGTGGAATCTGAGAACAGATATTCCGGATCCCCTTGAAGACTATAGGGCCAAAGGAAATATCCTCCAATAACAAAGAGAAAGAAACTTTCTGAGAAACTTCTTTGTGTTCTGTGAAATCATCTCACAGAGTTACAGCTTTCCCCTCAAGAAGCCTTTCGCTAAGACAGTTCTTGTGGAATTGGGAACGTGATATTTGGAAGCCCATAGAGGGCTATGGTGAAAAAGGAAATATCCTCAGATGAAATCTGGAAAGAAGCTTTCTGAGAAACTGCTTAGTGTTCTGTTAATTCATCTCACAGAGTTACATCTGTATTTCGTGGATCTCTTTGCTAGCCTTATTTCTGTGGAATCTGAGAACAGATAATCCGGATCCCTTTGAAGACTATAGGGCCAAAGGAAATATCCTCCGATAACAAAGAGAAAGAAGGTTTCTGAGAAACTTCTTTGTGTTCTGTGAAATCATCTCACAGAGTTACAGCTTTCCCCTCAAGAAGCCTTTCGCTAAGACAGTTCTTGTGGAATTGGCAAAGTGATATTTGGAAGCACATAGAGGGCTATGTTGAAAAAGGAAATATCCTCAGATGAAATCTGGAAAGAAGCTTTCTGAGAAATCGCTTAGTGTTCTGTTAATTCATCTCACAGAGTTACATCTGTATTTCGTGGATCTCTTTGCTAGCCTTATTTCTGTGGAATCTGAGAACAGATATTCCGGATCCCTTTGAAGACTATAGGGCCGAAGGAAATATCCTCCGATAACAAAGAGAAAGAAAGTCTCTGAGAAACTTCTTTGTGTTCTGTGAAATCATCTCACAGAGTTACAGCTTTCCCCTCAAGAAGCCTTTCGCTAAGACAGTTCTTGTGGAATTGGCAAAGTGATATTTCGAAGCCCATAGAGGGCTACGGTGAAAAAGGAAATATCCTCAGATGAAATCTGGAAAGAAGCTGTCTGAGAAACTGCTTAGTGTTCTGTTAATTCATCTCACAGAGTTACATCTGTATTTCGTGGATCTCTTTGCTAGCCTTATTTCTGTGGAATCTGAGAACAGATATTCCGGATCCCTTTGAAGACTATAGGGCCAAAGGAAATATCCTCCGATAACAAAGTGAAAGAAGCTTTCTGAGAAACTTCTTTGTGTTCTGTGAAATCATCTCACAGAGTTACAGCTTTCCCCTCAAGAAGCCTTTCGCTAAGACAGTTCTTGTGGAATTGGCAAAGTGATATTTGGAAGCACAAAGAGGGCTATGGTGAAAAAGGAAATATCCTCAGATGAAATCTGGAAGGAAGCTTTCTGAGAAACTGCTTAGTGTTCTGTTAATTCATCTCACAGAGTTACATCTGTATTTCGTGGATCTCTTTGCTAGCCTTATTTCTCTGGAATCTGAGAACAGATATTCCGGATCCCTTTGAAGACTATAGGGCAAAGGAAATATCCTCCGATAACAAAGAGAAAGAAGCTTTCTGAGAAACTTCTTTGTGTTCTGTGAAATCATCTCACAGAGTTACAGCTTTCCCCTCAAGAAGCCTTTCGCTAAGACAGTTCTTGTGGAATTGGCAAAGTGATATTTGGAAGCCCATAGAGGGCTATGGTGAAAAAGGAAATATCCTCAGATGAAATCTGGAAAGAAGCTTTCTGAGAAACTGCTTAGTGTTCTGTTAATTCATCTCACAGAGTTACATCTGTATTTCGTGGATCTCTTTGCTAGCCTTATTTTTCTGGAATCTGAGAACAGATATTTCGGATCCCTTTGAAGACTATAGGGCCAAAGGAAATATCCTCCGATAACAAAGAGAAAGAAGCTTTCTGAGAAACTTCTTTGTGTTCTGTGAAATCATCTCACAGAGTTACAGCTTTACCCTCAAGAAGCCTTTCGCTAAGACAGTTCTTGTGGAATTGGCAAAGTGATATTTGGAAGCCCATAGAGGGCTATGGCGAAAAAGGAAATATCCTCAGATGAAATCTGGAAAGAAGCTTCTGAGAAACTGCTTAGTGTTCTGTTAATTCATCTCACAGAGTTACATCTGTATTTCGTGGATCTCTTTGCTAGCCTTATTTCTGTGGAATCTGAGAACAGATATTCCGGATCCCTTTGAAGACTATAGGGCCAAAGGAAATATCCTCCGATAACAAAGAGAAAGAAGCTTTCTGAGAAACTTCTTTGTGTTCTGTGAAATCATCTCACAGAGTTACAGCTTTCCCCTCAAGAAGCCTTTCGCTAAGACAGTTCTTGTGGAATTGGCAACGTGATATTTGGAAGCACATAGAGGGCTATGGTGAAAAAGGAAATATCCTCAGATGAAATCTGGAAAGAAGCTTTCTGAGAAACCGCTTAGTGTTCTGTTAATTCATCTCACAGAGTTACATCTGTATTGCGTGGATCTCTTTGCTAGCCTTATTTCTCTGGAATCTGAGAACAGATATTCCGGATCCTTTTGAAGACTATAGGGCCAAAGGAAATATCCTCCGATAACAAAGAGAAAGAAGCTTTCTGAGAAACTTCTTTGTGTTCTGTGAAATCATCTCACAGAGTTACAGCATTTCCCTCAAGAAGCCTTTCGCTAAGACAGTTCTTGTGGAATTGGCAACGTGATATTTGGAATCCCTTAGAGGGCTATGGTGAAAAAGGAAATATCCTCAGATGAAATCTGGAAAGAAGCTTTCTGAGAAACTGCTTAGTGTTCTGTTAATTCATCTCACAGAGTTACATCTGTATTTCGTGGATCTCTTTGCTAGCCTTATTTCTGTGGAATCTGAGAACAGATATTCCGGATCCCCTTGAAGACTATAGGGCCAAAGGAAATATCCTCCGATAACAAAGAGAAAGAAGCTTTCTGAGAAACTTCTTTGTGTTCTGTGAAATCATCTCACAGAGTTACAGCTTTCCCCTAAAGAAGCCTTTCGCTAAGACAGTTCTTGTGGAATTGTCCAAGTGATATTTGGAAGCAGATAGAGAGCTATGGTGAAAAAGGAAATATCCTCTGGTGAAATCTGGAAAGAAGCTTTCTGAGAAACATCTTAGTGTTCTGTTAATTCATCTCACAGAGTTACATCTGTATTTCGTGGATCTCTTTGCTGGCCTTATTTTTCTGAAATCTGAGAACAGATATTTCGAATCCCATTGAAGACTATAGGACCAAAGGAAATATCCTCCGATAACAAAGAGAAAGAAGGTTTCTGAGAAACTTCTTTGTGTTCTGTGAAATCATCTCACAGAGTTACAGCTTTCCCCTCAAGAAGCCTTTCGCTAAGACAGTTCTTGTGGAATTGGCAAAGTGATATTTGGAAGCACATAGAGGGCTATGTTGAAAAAGGAAATATCCTCAGATGAAATCTGGAAAGAAGCTTTCAGAGAAACCGCTTAGTGTTCTGTTAATTCACCTCACAGAGTTACATCTGCATTTCGTGGATCTCTTTGCTAGCCTTATTTCTGTGGAATCTGAGAACAGATATTCCGGATCCCTTTGAAGACTATAGGGCAGAAGGAAATATCCTCCGATAACAAAGAGAAAGAAAGTCTCTGAGAAACTTCTTTGTGTTCTGTGAAATCATCTCACAGAGTTACAGCTTTCCCCTCAAGAAGCCTTTCGCTAAGACAGTTCTTGTGGTATTGGCAAAGTGATATTTGGAAGCCCATAGAGGGCTACGGTGAAAAAGGAAATATCCTCAGATGAAATCTGGAAAGAAGCTGTCTGAGAAACTGCTTAGTGTTCTGTTAATTCATCTCACAGAGTTACATCTGTATTTCGTGGATCTCTTTGCTAGCCTTATTTCTGTGGAATCTGAGAACAGATATTCCGGATCCCTTTGAAGACTATAGGGCCAAAGGAAATATCCTCCGATAACAAAGTGAAAGAAGCTTTCTGAGAAACTTCTTTGTGTTCTGTGAAATCATCTCACAGAGTTACAGCTTTCCCCTCAAGAAGCCTTTCGCTAAGACAGTTCTTGTGGAATTGGCAAAGTGATATTTGGAAGCACAAAGAGGGCTATGGTGAAAAAGGAAATATCCTCAGATGAAATCTGGAAGGAAGCTTTCTGAGAAACTGCTTAGTGTTCTGTTAATTCATCTCACAGAGTTACATCTGTATTTCGTGGATCTCTTTGCTAGCCTTATTTCTGTGGAATCTGAGAACAGATATTCCGGATCCCTTTGAAGACTATAGGGCCAAAGGAAATATCCTCCGATAACAAAGAGAAAGAAGCTTTCTGAGAAACTTCTTTGTGTTCTGTGAAATCATCTCACAGAGTTACAGCTTTCCCCTCAAGAAGCCTTTCGCTAAGACAGTTCTTGTGGAATTGGCAACGTGATATTTGGAAGCACATAGAGGGCTATGGTGAAAAAGGAAATATCCTCAGATGAAATCTGGAAAGAAGCTTTCTGAGAAACCGCTTAGTGTTCTGTTAATTCATCTCACAGAGTTACATCTGTATTGCGTGGATCTCTTTGCTAGCCTTATTTCTCTGGAATCTGAGAACAGATATTCCGGATCCTTTTGAAGACTATAGGGCCAAAGGAAATATCCTCCGATAACAAAGAGAAAGAAGCTTTCTGAGAAACTTATTTGTGTTCTGTGAAATCATCTCACAGAGTTACAGCTTTCCCCTCAAGAAGCCTTTCGCTAAGACAGTTCTTGTGGAATTGGCAAAGTGATATTTGGAAGCCCTTAGAGGGCTATGGTGAAAAAGGAAATATCCTCAGATGAAATCTGGAAAGAAGCTTTCTGAGTAACCGCTTAGTGTTCTGTTAATTCATCTCATAGAGTTACATCTGTATTTCGTAGATCTCTTTGCTAGCCTTATTTCTGTGGAATCTGAGAACAGATATTCCGGATCCCTTTGAAGACTATAGGGCCAAAGGAAATATCCTCTGATAACAAAGAGAAAGAAGCTTTCTGAGAAACTTCTTTGTGTTCTGTGAAATCATCTCACAGAGTTACAGCTTTCCCGTCAAGAAGCCTTTCGCTAAGACAGTTCTTGTGGAATTGGCAAAGTGATATTTGGAAGCCCTTAGAGGGCTATGGTGAAAAAGGAAATATCCTCAGATGAAATCTGGAAAGAAGCTTTCTGAGAAACTGCTTAGTGTTCTGTTAATTCAACTCACAGAGTTACATCTGTATTTCGTGGATCTCTTTGCTAGCCTTATTTCTCTGGAATCTGAGAACAGATATTCCGGATCCCTTTGAAGACTATAGGGCCAAAGGAAATATCCTCCGATAACAAAGAGAAAGAAGCTTTCTGAGAAACTTCTTTGTGTTCTGTGAAATCATCTCAGAGTTACAGCTTTCCCCTCAAGAAGCCTTTCGCTAAGACAGTTCTTGTGGAATTGGCAAAGTGATATTTGGAAGCCCATAGAGGGCTATGGTGAAAAACGAAATATCCTCAGATGAAATCTGGAAAGAAGCTTTCTGAGAAACTGCTTAGTGTTCTGTTAATTCATCTCACAGAGTTACATCTGTATTTCGTCGATCTCTTTGCTCGCCTTATTTCTGTGGAATCTGAGAACAGATATTCCGGATCCCATTGAAGACTATAGGGCCAAAGGAAATATCCTCCGATAACAAAGAGAAAGAAGGTTTCTGAGAAACTTCTTTGTGTTCTGTGAAATCATCTCACAGAGTTACAGCTTTCCCCTAAAGAAGCCTTTCGCTAAGACAGTTCTTGTGGAATTGGCAAAGTGATATTTGGAACCCCTAGAGGGCTATGGTGAAAAAGGAAATATCCTCAGATGAAATCTGGAAAGAAGCTTACTGAGAAACTGCTTAGAGTTCTGTTAATTCATCTCACAGAGTTACATTTGTATTTCGTGGATCTCTTTGCTAGCCTTATTTCTGTGGAATCTGAGAACAGATATTTCGGATCCCTTTGAAGACTATAGGGCCAAAGGAAATATCCTCCGATAACAAAGAGAAAGAAGCTTTCTGAGAAACTTCTTTGTGTTCTGTGAAATCATCTCACAGAGTTACAGCTTTCCCCTCAAGAAGCCTTTCGCTAAGACAGTTCTTGTGGAATTGGCAAAGTGATATTTGGAAGCCCTTAGAGGGCTATGGTGAAAAAGGAAATATCCTCAGATGAAATCTGGAAAGAAGCTTTCTGAGAAACCGCTTAGTGTTCTTTTAATTCATCTCACAGAGTTACATCTGTATTTCATGGATCTCTTTGCTAGCCTTATTTCTCTGGAATCTTAGAACAGATATTTCGGATCCCTTTGAAGACTATAGGGCCAAAGGAAATATCCTCCGATAACAAAGAGAAAGAAGCTTCCGGAGAAACTTCTTTGTGTTCTGTGAAATCATCTCACAGAGTTACAGCTTTCCCCTCAAGAAGCCTTTCGCTAAGACAGTTCTTGTGGAATTGGCAAAGTGATATTTGGAACCCCTAGAGGGCTATGGTGAAAAAGGAAATATCCTCAGATGAAATCTGGAAAGAAGCTTACTGAGAAACTGCTTAGTGTTCTGTTAATTCATCTCACAGAGTTACATCTGTATTTCGTGGATCTCTTTGCTAGCCTTATTTCTGTGGAATCTGAGAACAGATATTCCGGATCCCTTTGAAGACTATAGGGCCAAAGGAAATATCCTCCGATAACAAAGAGAAAGAAGCTTTCTGAGAAACTTCTTTGTGTTCTGTGAAATCATCTCACAGAGTTACAGCTTTCCCCTCAAGAAGCCTTTCGCTAAGACAGTTCTTGTGGAATTGGCAAAGTGATATTTGGAAGCCCATAGAGGGCTATGGTGAAAAAGGAAATATCCTCAGATGAAATCTGGAAAGAAGATTTCTGAGAAACTGCTTAGTGTTCTGTTAATTCATCTCACAGAGTTACATCAGTATTTCGTGGATCTCTTTGCTAGCCTAATTTCTCTGGTATCTGAGAACAGATATTTCGGATCCCTTTGAAGACTATAGGGCCAAAGGAAATATCCTCCGATAACAAAGAGAAAGAAGCTTTCTGAGAAACTTCTTTGTGTTCTGTGAAATCATCTCACAGAGTTACAGCTTTACCCTCAAGAAGCCTTTCGCTAAGACAGTTCTTGTGGAATTGGCAAAGTGATATTTGGAACCCCTAGAGGGCTACGGTGAAAAAGGAAATATCCTCAGATGAAATCTGGAAAGAAGCTTACTGAGAAACTGCTTAGAGTTCTGTTAATTCATCTCACAGAGTTACATCTGTATTTCGTGGATCTCTTTGCTAGCCTTATTTCTGTGGAATCTGAGAACAGATATTTCGGATCCCTTTGAAGACTATAGGGCCAAAGGAAATATCCTCCGATAACAAAGAGAAAGAAGCTTTCTGAGAAACTTCTTTGTGTTCTGTGAAATCATCTCACAGAGTTACAGCTTTCCCCTCAAGAAGGCTTTCGCTAAGACAGTTCTTGTGGAATTGGCAAAGTGATATTTGGAAGCCCATAGAGGGCTATGGTGAAAAAGGAAATATCCTCAGATGAAATCTGGAAAGAAGCTTACTGAGAAACTACTTAGTGTTCTGTTAATTCATCTCACCGAGTTACAACTGTATTTCGTGGATTTCTTTGCAAGCCTTATTTATGTGGAATCTGAGAACAGATATTCCGGATCCCTTTGAAGACTATAGGGCCAAAGGAAATATCCTCCAATAACAAAGAGAAAGAAGCTTTCTGAGAAACTTCTTTGTGTTCTTTGAAATCATCTCACAGAGTTACAGCTTTCCCCTCAAGAAGCCTTTCGCTAAGACAGTTCTTGTGGAATTGGCAAAGTGATATTTGGAAGCCCATAGAGGGCTATGGTGAAAAAGGAAATATCCTCAGATGAAATCTGGAAAGAAGCTTTCTGAAAAACTGCTTAGAGTTCTGTTAATTCATCTCACAGAGTTACATCTGTTTTTGGTGGATCTCTTTGCTAGCCTTATTTCTCTGGAATCTGAGAACAGATATTCCGGATCCCTTTGAAGACTATAGGGCCAAAGGAAATATCCTCCGATAACAAAGAGAAAGAAGCTTTCTGAGAAACTTCTTTGTGTTCTGTGAAATCATCTCACAGAGTTACAGCTTTCCCCTCAAGAAGCCTTTCGCTAAGACAGTTCTTGTGGAATTGGCAAAGTGATATTTGGAACCCCTAGAGGGCTATGGTGAAAAAGGAAATATCCTCAGATGAAATCTGGAAAGAAGCTTACTGAGAAACTGCTTAGTGTTCTGTTAATTCATCTCACAGAGTTACATCTGTATTTCGTGGATCTCTTTGCTAGCCTTATTTCTGTGGAATCTGAGAACAGATATTCCGGATCCCTTTGAAGACTATAGGGCCAAAGGAAATATCCTCCGATAACAAAGAGAAAGAAGCTTTCTGAGAAACTTCTTTGTGTTCTGTGAAATCATCTCACAGAGTTACAGCTTTCCCCTCAAGAAGCCTTTCGCTAAGACAGTTCTTGTGGAATTGGCAAAGTGATATTTGGAAGCCCATAGAGGGCTATGGTGAAAAAGGAAATATCCTCAGATGAAATCTGGAAAGAAGATTTCTGAGAAACTGCTTAGTGTTCTGTTAATTCATCTCACAGAGTTACATCAGTATTTCGTGGATCTCTTTGCTAGCCTAATTTCTCTGGTATCTGAGAACAGATATTTCGGATCCCTTTGAAGACTATAGGGCCAAAGGAAATATCCTCCGATAACAAAGAGAAAGAAGCTTTCTGAGAAACTTCTTTGTGTTCTGTGAAATCATCTCACAGAGTTACAGCTTTACCCTCAAGAAGCCTTTCGCTAAGACAGTTCTTGTGGAATTGGCAAAGTGATATTTGGAACCCCTAGAGGGCTACGGTGAAAAAGGAAATATCCTCAGATGAAATCTGGAAAGAAGCTTACTGAGAAACTGCTTAGAGTTCTGTTAATTCATCTCACAGAGTTACATCTGTATTTCGTGGATCTCTTTGCTAGCCTTATTTCTGTGGAATCTGAGAACAGATATTTCGGATCCCTTTGAAGACTATAGGGCCAAAGGAAATATCCTCCGATAACAAAGAGAAAGAAGCTTTCTGAGAAACTTCTTTGTGTTCTGTGAAATCATCTCACAGAGTTACAGCTTTCCCCTCAAGAAGGCTTTCGCTAAGACAGTTCTTGTGGAATTGGCAAAGTGATATTTGGAAGCCCATAGAGGGCTATGGTGAAAAAGGAAATATCCTCAGATGAAATCTGGAAAGAAGCTTACTGAGAAACTACTTAGTGTTCTGTTAATTCATCTCACCGAGTTACAACTGTATTTCGTGGATTTCTTTGCAAGCCTTATTTATGTGGAATCTGAGAACAGATATTCCGGATCCCTTTGAAGACTATAGGGCCAAAGGAAATATCCTCCAATAACAAAGAGAAAGAAGCTTTCTGAGAAACTTCTTTGTGTTCTTTGAAATCATCTCACAGAGTTACAGCTTTCCCCTCAAGAAGCCTTTCGCTAAGACAGTTCTTGTGGAATTGGCAAAGTGATATTTGGAAGCCCATAGAGGGCTATGGTGAAAAAGGAAATATCCTCAGATGAAATCTGGAAAGAAGCTTTCTGAAAAACTGCTTAGAGTTCTGTTAATTCATCTCACAGAGTTACATCTGTTTTTGGTGGATCTCTTTGCTAGCCTTATTTCTCTGGAATCTGAGAACAGATATTCCGGATCCCTTTGAAGACTATAGGGCCAAAGGAAATATCCTCCGATAACAAAGAGAAAGAAGCTTTCTGAGAAACTTCTTTGTGTTCTGTGAAATCATCTCACAGAGTTACAGCTTTCCCCTCAAGAAGCCTTTCGCTAAGACAGTTCTTGTGGAATTGGCAAAGTGATATTTGGAAGCCCATAGAGGGCTACGGTGAAAAAGGAAATATCCTCAGAAGAAATCTGGAAAGAAGCTTTCTGAGAAACATCTTAGTGTTCTGTTAATTCATCTCACAGAGTTACATCTGTATTTCGTGGATCTCTTTGCTGGCCTTATTTTTCTGAAATCTGAGAACAGATATTTCGGATCCCTTTGAAGACTATAGGACCAAAGGAAATATCCTCCGATAACAAAGAGAAAGAAGCTTTCTGAGAAACTTCTTTGTGTTCTGTGAAATCATCTCACAGAGTTACAGCATTTCCCTCAAGAAGCCTTTCGCTAAGACAGTTCTTGTGGAATTGGCAACGTGATATTTGGAATCCCTTAGAGGGCTATGGTGAAAAAGGAAATATCCTCAGATGAAATCTGGAAAGAAGCTTTCTGAGAAACTGCTTAGTGTTCTGTTAATTCATCTCACAGAGTTACATCTGTATTTCGTGGATCTCTTTGCTAGCCTTATTTCTGTGGAATCTGAGAACAGATATTCCGGATCCCCTTGAAGACTATAGGGCCAAAGGAAATATCCTCCGATAACAAAGAGAAAGAAGGTTTCTGAGAAACTTCTTTGTGTTCTGTGAAATCATCTCACAGAGTTACAGCTTTCCCCTAAAGAAGCCTTTCGCTAAGACAGTTCTTGTGGAATTGTCCAAGTGATATTTGGAAGCAGATAGTGGGCTATGGTGAAAAAGGAAATATCCTCTGATGAAATCTGGAAAGAAGCTTTCTGAGAAACATCTTAGTGTTCTGTTAATTCATCTCACAGAGTTACATCTGTATTTCGTGGATCTCTTTGCTGGCCTTATTTTTCTGAAATCTGAGAACAGATATTCCGGATCCCTTTGAAGACTATAGGGCCAAAGGAAATATCCTCCGATAACAAAGAGAAAGAAGCTTTCTGAGAAACTTCTTTGTGTTCTGTGAAATCATCTCACAGAGTTACAGCTTTCCCCTCAAGAAGCCTTTCGCTAAGACAGTTCTTGTGGAATTGGCAAAGTGATATTTGGAAGCCCATAGAGGGCTATGGTGAAAAAGGAAATATCCTCAGATGAAATCTGGAAAGAAGCTTTCTGAGAAACTGCTTAGTGTTCTGTTAATTCATCTCACAGAGTTACATCAGTATTTCCCGGATCTCTTTGCTAGCCTTATTTCTGTGGAATCTGAGAACAGATATTCCGGATCCCTTTGAAGACTAAAGGGCGAAAGGAAATATCCTCCGATAACAAAGAGATTGAAGCTTTCTGAGAAACTTCTTTGTGTTCTGTGAAATCATCTCACAGAGTTACAGCTTTCCCCTCAAGAAGCCTTTCGCTAAGACAGTTCTTGTGGAATTGGCAAAGTGATATTTGGAAGCCCATAGAGGGCTATGGTGAAAAAGGAAATATCCTCAGATGAAATCTGGAAAGAAGCTTACTGAGAAACTGCTTAGTGTTCTGTTAATTCATCTCACAGAGTTACATCTGTATTTCGTGGATCTCTTTGCTAGCCTTATTTCTGTGGAATCTGAGAACAGATATTCCGGATCCCTTTGAAGACTATAGGGCCAAAGGAAATATCCTCCGACAACAAAGAGAGAGAAGGTTTCTGAGAAACTTCTTTGTGTTCTGTGAAATCATCTCACAGAGTTACAGCTTTCCCCTCAAGAAGCCTTTCGCTAAGACAGTTCTTGTGGAATTGGCAAAGTGATATTTGGAAGACCATAGAGGGCTATGGTGAAAAAGGAAATATCCTCAGAAGAAATCTGGAAAGAAGCTTTCTAAGAAACCGCTTAGTGTTCTGTTAATTCATCTCACAGAGTTACATCTGTATTTCGTGGATCTCTTTGCTAGCCTTATTTTTCTGGAATCTGAGAACAGATATTTCGGATCCCTTTGAAGACTGTAGGGCCAAAGGAAATATCCTCCGATAACAAAGAGAAAAAAGCTTTCTGAGAAACTTCTTTGTGTTCTGTGAAATTATCTCACAGAGTTACAGCTTTCCCCTCAAGAAGCCTTTCGCTAAGACAGTTCTTGTGGAATTGGCAAAGTGATATTTGGAAGCCCTTAGAGGGCTATGGTGAAAAAGGAAATATCCTGAGATGAAATCTGGAAAGAAGCTTTCTGAGAAACTGCTTAGTGTTCTGTTAATTCACCTCACAGAGTTACATCTGTATTTCGTGGATCTCTTTGCTAGCCTTATTTCTGTGGAATCTGAGAACAGATATTCTGGATCCCATTGAAGACTATAGGGCCAAAGGAAATATCCTCCGATAACAAAGAGAAAGAAGCTTTCTGAGAAACTTCTTTGTGTTCTGTGAAATCATCTCACAGAGTTACAGCTTTCCCCTAAAGAAGCCTTTCGCTAAGACAGTTCTTGTGGAATTGTCCAAGTGATATTTGGAAGCAGATAGAGGGCTATGGTGAAAAAGGAAATATCCTCTGATGAAATCTGGAAAGAAGCTTTCTGAGAAACATCTTAGTGTTCTGTTAATTCATCTCACAGAGTTACATCTGTATTTCGTGGATCTCTTTGCTGGCCTTATTTTTCTGAAATCTGAGAACAGATATTTCGAATCCCATTGAAGACTATAGGACCAAAGGAAATATCCTCCGATAACAAAGAGAAAGAAGCTTTCTGAGAAACTTCTTTGTGTTCTGTGAAATCATCTCACAGAGTTACAGCATTTCCCTCAAGAAGCCTTTCGCTAAGACAGTTCTTGTGGAATTGGCAACGTGATATTTGGAATCCCTTAGAGGGCTATGGTGAAAAAGGAAATATCCTCAGATGAAATCTGGAAAGAAGCTTTCTGAGAAACTGCTTAGTGTTCTGTTAATTCATCTCACAGAGTTACATCTGTATTTCGTGGATCTCTTTGCTAGCCTTATTTCTGTGGAATCTGAGAACAGATATTCCGGATCCCCTTGAAGACTATAGGGCCAAAGGAAATATCCTCCGATAACAAAGAGAAAGAAGCTTTCTGAGAAACTTCTTTGTGTTCTGTGAAATCATCTCACAGAGTTACAGCTTTCCCCTCAAGAAGCCTTTCGCTAAGACAGTTCTTGTGGAATTGGCAAAGTGATATTTGGAAGCCCATAGAGGGCTACGGTGAAAAAGGAAATATCCTCAGATGAAATCTGGAAAGAAGCTGTCTGAGAAACTGCTTAGTGTTCTGTTAATTCATCTCACAGAGTTACATCTGTATTTCGTGGATCTCTTTGCTAGCCTTATTTCTGTGGAATCTGAGAACAGATATTCCGGATCCCTTTGAAGACTATAGGGCCAAAGGAAATATCCTCCGATAACAAAGTGAAAGAAGCTTTCTGAGAAACTTCTTTGTGTTCTGTGAAATCATCTCACAGAGTTACAGCTTTCCCCTCAAGAAGCCTTTCGCTAAGACAGTTCTTGTGGAATTGGCAAAGTGATATTTGGAAGCACAAAAAGGGCTATGGTGAAAAAGGAAATATCCTCAGATGAAATCTGGAAGGAAGCTTTCTGAGAAACTGCTTAGTGTTCTGTTAATTCATCTCACAGAGTTACATCTGTATTTCGTGGATCTCTTTGCTAGCCTTATTTCTGTGGAATCTGAGAACAGATATTCCGGATCCCTTTGAAGACTATAGGGCAAAGGAAATATCCTCCGATAACAAAGAGAAAGAAGCTTTCTGAGAAACTTCTTTGTGTTCTGTGAAATCATCTCACAGAGTTACAGCTTTCCCCTCAAGAAGCCTTTCGCTAAGACAGTTCTTGTGGATATGGCAAAGTGATATTTCGAAGCCCATAGAGTGCTATGGTGAAAAAGGAAATATCCTCAGATGAAATCTGGAAAGAAGCTTTCTGAGAAACTGCTTAGTGTTCTGTTAATTCATCTCACAGAGTTACATCTGTATTTCGTCGATCTCTTTGCTAGCCTTATTTTTCTGGATTCTGAGAACAGATATTTCGGATCCCTTTGAAGACTATAGGGCCAAAGGAAATATCCTCCGATAACAAAGAGAAAGAAGCTTTCTGAGAAACTTCTTTGTGTTCTGTGAAATCATCTCACAGAGTTACAGCTTTACCCTCAAGAAGCCTTTCGCTAAGACAGTTCTTGTGGAATTGGCAAAGTGATATTTGGAAGCCCATAGAGGGCTATGGTGAAAAAGGAAATATCCTCAGATGAAATCTGGAAAGAAGCTTCTGAGAAACTGCTTAGTGTTCTGTTAATTCATCTCACAGAGTTACATCTGTATTTCGTGGATCTCTTTGCTAGCCTTATTTCTGTGGAATCTGAGAACAGATATTCCGGATCCCTTTGAAGACTATAGGGCCAAAGCAAATATCCTCTGATAACAAAGAGAAAGAAGCTTTCTGAGAAACTTCTTTGTGTTCTGTGAAATCATCTCACAGAGTTACAGGTTTCCCGTCAAGAAGCCTTTCGCTAAGACAGTTCTTGTGGAATTGGCAAAGTGATATTTGGAAGCCCTTAGAGGGCTATGGTGAAAAAGGAAATATCCTCAGATGAAATCTGGAAAGAAGCTTTCTGAGAAACTGCTTAGTGTTCTGTTAATTCAACTCACAGAGTTACATCTGTATTTCGTGGATCTCTTTGCTAGCCTTATTTCTCTGGAATCTGAGAACAGATATTCCGGATCCCTTTGAAGACTATAGGGCCAAAGGAAATATCCTCCGATAACAAAGAGAAAGAAGCTTTCTGAGAAACTTCTTTGTGTTCTGTGAAATCATCTCAGAGTTACAGCTTTCCCCTCAAGAAGCCTTTCGCTAAGACAGTTCTTGTGGAATTGGCAAAGTGATATTTGGAAGCCCATAGAGGGCTATGGTGAAAAAGGAAATATCCTCAGATGAAATCTGGAAAGAAGCTTTCTGAGAAACTGCTTAGTGTTCTGTTAATTCATCTCACAGAGTTACATCTGTATTTCGTGGATCTCTTTGCTAGCCTTATTTCTGTGGAATCTGAGAACAGATATTCCGGATCCCTTTGAAGACTATAGGGCCAAAGGAAATATCCTCCGATAACAAAGAGAAAGAAGGTTTCTGAGAAACTTCTTTGTGTTCTGTGAAATCATCTCAGAGTTACAGCTTTCCCCTCAAGAAGCCTTTCGCTAAGACAGTTCTTGTGAAATTGACAAAGTGATATTTGGAAGCCCATAGAGGGCTATGGTGAAAAAGGAAATATCCTCAGATGAAATCTGGAAAGAAGCTTTCTGAGAAACTGCTTAGTGTTCTGTTAATTCATCTCCCAGAGTTACATCGGTATTTCGTCGATCTCTTTGCTCGCCTTATTTCTGTGGAATCTGAGAACAGATATTCCGGATCCCATTGAAGACTATAGGGCCAAAGGAAATATCCTCCGATAACAAAGAGAAAGAAGGTTTCTGAGAAACTTCTTTGTGTTCTGTGAAATCATCTCACAGAGTTACAGCTTTCCCCTAAAGAAGCCTTTCGCTAAGACAGTTCTTGTGGAATTGGCAAAGTGATATTTGGAACCCCTAGAGGGCTATGGTGAAAAAGGAAATATCCTCAGATGAAATCTGGAAAGAAGCTTACTGAGAAACTGCTTAGAGTTCTGTTAATTCATCTCACAGAGTTACATTTGTATTTCGTGGATCTCTTTGCTAGCCTTATTTCTGTGGAATCTGAGAACAGATATTTCGGATCCCTTTGAAGACTATAGGGCCAAAGGAAATATCCTCCGATAACAAAGAGAAAGAAGCTTTCTGAGAAACTTCTTTGTGTTCTGTGAAATCATCTCACAGAGTTACAGCTTTCCCCTCAAGAAGCCTTTCGCTAAGACAGTTCTTGTGGATATGGCAAAGTGATATTTCGAAGCCCATAGAGTGCTATGGTGAAAAAGGAAATATCCTCAGATGAAATCTGGAAAGAAGCTTTCTGAGAAACTGCTTAGTGTTCTGTTAATTCATCTCACAGAGTTACATCTGTATTTCGTCGATCTCTTTGCTAGCCTTATTTTTCTGGATTCTGAGAACAGATATTTCGGATCCCTTTGAAGACTATAGGGCCAAAGGAAATATCCTCCGATAACAAAGAGAAAGAAGCTTTCTGAGAAACTTCTTTGTGTTCTGTGAAATCATCTCACAGAGTTACAGCTTTACCCTCAAGAAGCCTTTCGCTAAGACAGTTCTTGTGGAATTGGCAAAGTGATATTTGGAAGCCCATAGAGGGCTATGGTGAAAAAGGAAATATCCTCAGATGAAATCTGGAAAGAAGCTTCTGAGAAACTGCTTAGTGTTCTGTTAATTCATCTCACAGAGTTACATCTGTATTTCGTGGATCTCTTTGCTAGCCTTATTTCTGTGGAATCTGAGAACAGATATTCCGGATCCCTTTGAAGACTATAGGGCCAAAGCAAATATCCTCTGATAACAAAGAGAAAGAAGCTTTCTGAGAAACTTCTTTGTGTTCTGTGAAATCATCTCACAGAGTTACAGGTTTCCCGTCAAGAAGCCTTTCGCTAAGACAGTTCTTGTGGAATTGGCAAAGTGATATTTGGAAGCCCTTAGAGGGCTATGGTGAAAAAGGAAATATCCTCAGATGAAATCTGGAAAGAAGCTTTCTGAGAAACTGCTTAGTGTTCTGTTAATTCAACTCACAGAGTTACATCTGTATTTCGTGGATCTCTTTGCTAGCCTTATTTCTCTGGAATCTGAGAACAGATATTCCGGATCCCTTTGAAGACTATAGGGCCAAAGGAAATATCCTCCGATAACAAAGAGAAAGAAGCTTTCTGAGAAACTTCTTTGTGTTCTGTGAAATCATCTCAGAGTTACAGCTTTCCCCTCAAGAAGCCTTTCGCTAAGACAGTTCTTGTGGAATTGGCAAAGTGATATTTGGAAGCCCATAGAGGGCTATGGTGAAAAAGGAAATATCCTCAGATGAAATCTGGAAAGAAGCTTTCTGAGAAACTGCTTAGTGTTCTGTTAATTCATCTCACAGAGTTACATCTGTATTTCGTGGATCTCTTTGCTAGCCTTATTTCTGTGGAATCTGAGAACAGATATTCCGGATCCCTTTGAAGACTATAGGGCCAAAGGAAATATCCTCCGATAACAAAGAGAAAGAAGGTTTCTGAGAAACTTCTTTGTGTTCTGTGAAATCATCTCAGAGTTACAGCTTTCCCCTCAAGAAGCCTTTCGCTAAGACAGTTCTTGTGAAATTGACAAAGTGATATTTGGAAGCCCATAGAGGGCTATGGTGAAAAAGGAAATATCCTCAGATGAAATCTGGAAAGAAGCTTTCTGAGAAACTGCTTAGTGTTCTGTTAATTCATCTCCCAGAGTTACATCGGTATTTCGTCGATCTCTTTGCTCGCCTTATTTCTGTGGAATCTGAGAACAGATATTCCGGATCCCATTGAAGACTATAGGGCCAAAGGAAATATCCTCCGATAACAAAGAGAAAGAAGGTTTCTGAGAAACTTCTTTGTGTTCTGTGAAATCATCTCACAGAGTTACAGCTTTCCCCTAAAGAAGCCTTTCGCTAAGACAGTTCTTGTGGAATTGGCAAAGTGATATTTGGAACCCCTAGAGGGCTATGGTGAAAAAGGAAATATCCTCAGATGAAATCTGGAAAGAAGCTTACTGAGAAACTGCTTAGAGTTCTGTTAATTCATCTCACAGAGTTACATTTGTATTTCGTGGATCTCTTTGCTAGCCTTATTTCTGTGGAATCTGAGAACAGATATTTCGGATCCCTTTGAAGACTATAGGGCCAAAGGAAATATCCTCCGATAACAAAGAGAAAGAAGCTTTCTGAGAAACTTCTTTGTGTTCTGTGAAATCATCTCACAGAGTTACAGCTTTCCCCTCAAGAAGCCTTTCGCTAAGACAGTTCTTGTGGTATTGGCAAAGTGATATTTGGAAGCCCTTAGAGGGCTATGGTGAAAAAGGAAATATTCTCAGATGAAATCTGGAAAGAAGCTTTCTGAGAAACCGCTTAGTGTTCTTTTAATTCATCTCACAGAATTACATCTGTATTTCGTGGATCTCTTTGCTAGCCTTATTTCTCTGGAATCTTAGAACAGATATTTCGGATCCCTTTGAAGACTATAGGGCCAAAGGAAATATCCTCCGATAACAAAGAGAAAGAAGCTTCCGGAGAAACTTCTTTGTGTTCTGTGAAATCATCTCACAGAGTTACAGCTTTCCCCTCAAGAAGCCTTTCGCTAAGACAGTTCTTGTGGAATTGGCAAAGTGATATTTGGAACCCCTAGAGGGCTATGGTGAAAAAGGAAATATCCTCAGATGAAATCTGGAAAGAAGCTTACTGAGAAACTGCTTAGTGTTCTGTTAATTCATCTCACAGAGTTACATCTGTATTTCGTGGATCTCTTTGCTAGCCTTATTTCTGTGGAATCTGAGAACAGATATTCCGGATCCCTTTGAAGACTATAGGGCCAAAGGAAATATCCTCCGATAACAAAGAGAAAGAAGCTTTCTGAGAAACTTCTTTGTGTTCTGTGAAATCATCTCACAGAGTTACAGCTTTCCCCTCAAGAAGCCTTTCGCTAAGACAGTTCTTGTGGAATTGGCAACGTGATATTTGGAAGCCCTTAGAGGGCTATGGTGAAAAAGGAAATATCCTCAGATGAAATCTGGAAAGAAGCTTTCTGAGAAACTGCTTAGTGTTCTGTTAATTCATCTCACAGAGTTACATCTGTATTTCGTGGATCTCTTTGCTAGCCTTATTTCTGTGGAATCTGAGAACAGATATTCCGGATCCCCTTGAAGACTATAGGGCCAAAGGAAATATCCTCCAATAACAAAGAGAAAGAAGCTTTCTGAGAAACTTCTTTGTGTTCTGTGAAATCATCTCACAGAGTTACAGCTTTCCCCTCAAGAAGCCTTTCGCTAAGACAGTTCTTGTGGAATTGGGAACGTGATATTTGGAAGCACATAGAGGGCTATGGTGAAAAAGGAAATATCCTCAGATGAAATCTGGAAAGAAGCTTTCTGAGAAACTGCTTAGTGTTCTGTTAATTCATCTCACAGAGTTACATCTGTATTTCGTGGATCTCTTTGCTAGCCTTATTTCTGTGGAATCTGAGAACAGATAATCCGGATCCCTTTGAAGACTATAGGGCCAAAGGAAATATCCTCCGATAACAAAGAGAAAGAAGGTTTCTGAGAAACTTCTTTGTGTTCTGTGAAATAATCTCACAGAGTTACAGCTTTCCCCTCAAGAAGCCTTTCGCTAAGACAGTTCTTGTGGAATTGGAAAAGTGATATTTGGAAGCACATAGAGGGCTATGTTGAAAAAGGAAATATCCTCAGATGAAATCTGGAAAGAAGCTTTCTGAGAAACCGCTTAGTGTTCTGTTAATTCATCTCACAGAGTTACATCTGTATTGCGTGGATCTCTTTGCTAGCCTTATTTCTGTGGAATCTGAGAACAGATATTCCGGATCCCTTTGAAGACTATACGGCCGAAGGAAATATCCTCCGATAACAAAGAGAAAGAAGGTCTCTGAGAAACTTCTTTGTGTTCTGTGAAATCATCTCACAGAGTTACAGCTTTCCCCTCAAGAAGCCTTTCGCTAAGACAGTTCTTGTGGAATTGGCAAAGTGATATTTGGAAGCCCATAGAGGGCTACGATGAAAAAGGAAATATCCTCAGATGAAATCTGGAAAGAAGCTGTCTGAGAAACTGCTTAGTGTTCTGTTAATTCATCTCACAGAGTTACATCTGTATTTCGTGGATCTCTTTGCTAGCCTTATTTCTGTGGAATCTGAGAACAGATATTCCGGATCCCTTTGAAGACTATAGGGCCAAAGGAAATATCCTCCGATAACAAAGTGAAAGAAGCTTTCTGAGAAACTTCTTTGTGTTCTGTGAAATCATCTCACAGAGTTACAGCTTTCCCCTCAAGAAGCCTTTCGCTAAGACAGTTCTTGTGGAATTGGCAAAGTGATATTTGGAAGCACAAAGAGGGCTATGGTGAAAAAGGAAATATCCTCAGATGAAATCTGGAAAGAAGCTTTCTGAGAAACTGCTTAGTGTTCTGTTAATTCATCTCACAGAGTTACATCTGTATTTCGTGGATCTCTTTGCTAGCCTTATTTCTGTGGAATCTGAGAACAGATATTCCGGATCCCTTTGAAGACTATAGGGCCAAAGGAAATATCCTCCGATAACAAAGAGAAAGAAGCTTTCTGAGAAACTTCTTTGTGTTCTGTGAAATCATCTCACAGAGTTACAGCTTTCCCCTCAAGAAGCCTTTCGCTAAGACAGTTCTTGTGGAATTGGCAACGTGATATTTGGAAGCACATAGAGGGCTATGGTGAAAAAGGAAATAGCCTCAGATGAAATCTGGAAAGAAGCTTTCTGAGAAACCGCTTAGTGTTCTGTTAATTCATCTCACAGAGTTACATCTGTATTGCGTGGATCTCTTTGCTAGCCTTATTTCTCTGGAATCTGAGAACAGATATTCCGGATCCTTTTGAAGACTATAGGGCCAAAGGAAATATCCTCCGATAACAAAGAGAAAGAAGCTTTCTGAGAAACTTATTTGTGTTCTGTGAAATCATCTCACAGAGTTACAGCTTTCCCCTCAAGAAGCCTTTCGCTAAGACAGTTCTTGTGGAATTGGCAAAGTGATATTTGGAAGCCCTTAGAGGGCTATGGTGAAAAAGGAAATATCCTCAGATGAAATCTGGAAAGAAGCTTTCTGAGTAACCGCTTAGTGTTCTGTTAATTCATCTCATAGAGTTACATCTGTATTTCGTAGATCTCTTTGCTAGCCTTATTTTTGTGGAATCTGAGAACAGATATTCCGGATCCCTTTGAAGACTATAGGGCCAAAGGAAATATCCTCTGATAACAAAGAGAAAGAAGCTTTCTGAGAAACTTCTTTGTGTTCTGTGAAATCATCTCACAGAGTTACAGCTTTCCCGTCAAGAAGCTTTTCGCTAAGACAGTTCTTGTGGAATTGGCAAAGTGATATTTGGAAGCCCTTAGAGGGCTATGGTGAAAAAGGAAATATCCTCAGATGAAATCTGGAAAGAAGGTTTCTGAGAAACTGCTTAGTGTTCTGTTAATTCATCTCACAGAGTTACATCTGTATTTCGTGGATCTCTTTGCTAGCCTTATTTCTCTGGAATCTGAGAACAGATATTCCGGATCCCTTTGAAGACTATAGGGCCAAAGGAAATATCCTCCGATAACAAAGAGAAAGAAGCTTTCTGAGAAACTTCTTTGTGTTCTGTGAAATCATCTCACAGAGTTACAGCTTTCCCCTCAAGAAGCCTTTCGCTAAGACAGTTCTTGTGGAATTGGCAAAGTGATATTTGGAAGCCCATAGAGGGCTATGGTGAAAAAGGAAATATCCTCAGATGAAATCTGGAAAGAAGCTTTCTGAGAAACCGCTTAGTGTTCTTTTAATTCATCTCACAGAGTTACATCTGTATTTCGTGGATCTCTTTGCTAGCCTTATTTCTCTGGAATCTGAGAACAGATATTTCGGATCCCTTTGAAGACTATAGGGCCAAAGGAAATATCCTCCGATAACAAAGAGAAAGAAGCTTCCGGAGAAACTTCTTTGTGTTCTGTGAAATCATCTCACAGAGTTATAGCTTTCCCCTCAAGAAGCCTTTCGCTAAGACAGTTCTTGTGGAATTGGCAAAGTGATATTTGGAACCCCTAGAGGGCTATGGTGAAAAAGGAAATATCCTCAGATGAAATCTGGAAAGAAGCTTACTGAGAAACTGCTTAGTGTTCTGTTAATTCATCTCACAGAGTTACATCTGTATTTCGTGGATCTCTTTGCTAGCCTTATTTCTGTGGAATCTGAGAACAGATATTCCGGATCCCTTTGAAGACTATAGGGCCAAAGGAAATATCCTCCGATAACAAAGAGAAAGAAGCTTTCTGAGAAACTTCTTTGTGTTCTGTGAAATCATCTCACAGAGTTACAGCTTTCCCCTCAAGAAGCCTTTCGCTAAGACAGTTCTTGTGGAATTGGCAAAGTGATATTTGGAAGCCCATAGAGGGCTATGGTGAAAAAGGAAATATCCTCAGATGAAATCTGGAAAGAAGATTTCTGAGAAACTGCTTAGTGTTCTGTTAATTCATCTCACAGAGTTACATCAGTATTTCGTGGATCTCTTTGCTAGCCTAATTTCTCTGGTATCTGAGAACAGATATTTCGGATCCCTTTGAAGACTATAGGGCCAAAGGAAATATCCTCCGATAACAAAGAGAAAGAAGCTTTCTGAGAAACTTCTTTGTGTTCTGTGAAATCATCTCACAGAGTTACAGCTTTCCCCTCAAGAAGCCTTCCGCTAAGACAGTTCTTGTGGAATTGGCAAAGTGATATTTGGAACCCCTAGAGGGCTATGGTGAAAAAGGAAATATCCTCAGATGAAATCTGGAAAGAAGCTTACTGAGAAACTGCTTAGAGTTCTGTTAATTCATCTCACAGAGTTACATCTGTGTTTCGTGGATCTCTTTGCTAGCCTTATTTCTGTGGAATCTGAGAACAGATATTTCGGATCCCTTTGAAGACTATAGGGCCAAAGGAAATATCCTCCGATAACAAAGAGAAAGAAACTTTCTGAGAAACTTCTTTGTGTTCTGTGAAATCATCTCACAGAGTTACAGCTTTCCCCTCAAGAAGCCTTTCGCTAAGACAGTTCTTGTGGAATTGGCAAAGTGATATTTGGAAGCCCATAGAGGGCTATGGTGAAAAAGGAAATATCCTCAGATGAAATCTGGAAAGAAGCTTACTGAGAAACTACTTAGTGTTCTGTTAATTCATCTCACCGAGTTACATCTGTATTTCGTGGATTTCTTTGCAAGCCTTATTTATGTGGAATCTGAGAACAGATATTCCGGATCCCTTTGAAGACTATAGGGCCAAAGGAAATATCCTCCAATAACAAAGAGAAAGAAGCTTTCTGAGAAACTTCTTTGTGTTCTTTGAAATCATCTCACAGAGTTACAGCTTTCCCCTCAAGAAGCCTTTCGCTAAGACAGTTCTTGTGGAATTGGCAAAGTGATATTTGGAAGCCCATAGAGGGCTATGGTGAAAAAGGAAATATCCTCAGATGAAATCTGGAAAGAAGCTTTCTGAAAAACTGCTTAGAGTTCTGTTAATTCATCTCACAGAGTTACATCTGTTTTTGGTGGATCTCTTTGCTAGCCTTATTTCTCTGGAATCTGAGAACAGATATTCCGGATCCCTTTGAAGACTATAGGGCCAAAGGAAATATCCTCCGATAACAAAGAGAAAGAAGCTTTCTGAGAAACTTCTTTGTGTTCTGTGAAATCATCTCACAGATTTACAGCTTTCCCCTCAAGAAGCCTTTCGCTAAGACAGTTCTTGTGGAATTGGCAAAGTGATATTTGGAAGCCCGTAGAGGGCTATGGTGGAAAAGGAAATATCCTCAGATGAAATCTGGAAAGAAGATTTCTGAGAAACTGCTTAGTGTTCTGTTAATTCATCTCACAGAGTTACATCTGAATTTCGTGGATCTCTTTGCTAGCCTTATTTCTCTGGAATCTGAGGACAGATATTTCGGATCCCTTGGAAGACTATAGGGCCAAAGGAAATATCCTCCGATAACAAAGAGAAAGAAGCTTTCTGAGAAACTTCTTTGTGTTTTGTGAAATCATCTCACAGAGTTACAGCTTTCCCCTCAAGAAGCCTTTCGCTAAGACAGTTCTTGTGGAAATAGCAAAGTGATATTTGGAAGCCCTTAGAGGGTTATGGTGAAAAAGGAAATATCCTCAGATGAAATCTGGAAAGAAGTTTTCAGAGAAACTGCTTAGTGTTCTGTTAATTCAACTCACAGAGTTACATCTGTATTTCGTGGATCTCTTTGCTAGCCTTATTTCTGTGGAATCTGAGAACAGATACTTCGGATCCCTTTGAAGACCACAGGGCCAAAGGAAATACCCTCCGATAACAAAGACAAAGAAGCTTTCTGAGAAACTTCTTTGTGCTCTGTGAAATCATCTCACAGAGTTAGAGCTTTCCCCTCAAGAAGGCTTTCGCTAAGACAGTTCTTGTGGAATTGGCAAAGTGATATTTGGAAGCCCTTAGAGGGCTATGGTTAAAAAGGAAATATCCTCAGATGAAATCTGGAAAGAAGCTTTCTGAGAAACCGCTTAGTGTTCTGTTAATTCATCTCATAGAGTTACATCTGTATTTTGTGGATCTCTTTGCCAGCCTTATTTTTCTGGAATCTGAGAACAGATATTTCGGATCCCTTGGAAGACTATAGGGCCAAAGGAAATATCCTCCGATAAAAAAGAGAAAGAAGCTTTCTGAGAAAATTCTTTGTGTTCTGTGAAATCATCTCACAGAGTTACAGCTTTCCCCTCAAGAAGCCTTTCGCTAAGACAGTTCTTGTGGAATTGGCAAAGTGATATTTGGAAGCCCATAGAGGGCTATGGTGGAAAAGGAAATATCCTCAGATGAAATCTGGAAAGAAGATTTCTGAGAAACTGCTTAGTGTTCTGTTAATTCATCTCACAGAGTTACATCTGTATTTCGTGGATCTCTTTGCTAGCCTTATTTCTCTGGAATCTGAGAACAGATATTCCGGATCCCTTTGAAGACTATAGGGCCAAAGGAAATATCCTCCGATAACAAAGAGAAAGAAGCTTTCTGAGAAACTTCTTTGTGTTCTGTGAAATCATCTCACACAGTTACATCTTTCCCCTCAAGAAGGCTTTCGCTAAGACAGTTCTTGTGGAATTGGCAAAGTGATATTTGGAAGCCCTTAGAGGTCTATGATGAAAAAGGAAATATCCTCAGATGAAATCTGGAAAGAAGCTTTCTGAGAAACTACTTAGTGTTCTGTTAATTCATCTCACAGAGTTACATCTGTATTGCGTGGATCTCTTTGCTAGCCTTATTTCCGTGGAATCTGAGAACAGATATTCCGGATCCCTTTGAAGACTATAGGGCCCAAGGAAATATCCTCCGATAACAAAGAGAAAGAAGCTTTCTGAGAATCTTCTTTTTGTTCTATGAAATCATCTCACAGAGTTACAGCTTTCCCCTCAAGAAGCCTTTCGCTAAGACAGTTCTTGTGGAATTGGCAAAGTGATATTTGGAAGCCCATAGAGGGCTATGGTGAAAAAGGAAATATCCTCAGATGAAATCTGGAAAGAAGCTTTCTGAGAAACTGCTTAGTGTTCTGTTAATTCATCTCACAGAGTTACATCTGTTTTTGGTGGATCTCTTTGCTAGCCTTATTTCTCTGGAATCTGAGAACAGATATTCCGGATCCCTTTGAAGACTATAGGGCCAAAGGAAATATCCTCCGATAACAAAGAGAAAGAAGCTTTCTGAGAAACTTCTTTGTGTTCTGTGAAATCATCTCACAGAGTTACAGCTTTCCCCTCAAGAAGCCTTTCGCTAAGACAGTTCTTGTGGAATTGGCAAAGTGATATTTGGAAGCCCATAGAGGGCTACGGTGAAAAAGGAAATATCCTCAGAAGAAATCTGGAAAGAAGATTTCTGAGAAACTGCTTAGTGTTCTGTTAATTCATCTCACAGAGTTACATCTGAATTTCGTGGATCTCTTTGCTAGCCTTATTTCTCTGGAATCTGAGGACAGATATTTCGGATCCCTTGGAAGATTATAGGGCCAAAGGAAATATCCTCCGATAACAAAGAGAAAGAAGCTTTCTGAGAAACTTCTTTGTGTTTTGTGAAATCATCTCACAGAGTTACAGCTTTCCCCTCAAGAAGCCTTTCGCTAAGACAGTTCTTGTGGAAATAGCAAAGTGATATTTGGAAGCCCTTAGAGGGTTATGGTGAAAAAGGAAATATCCTCAGATGAAATCTGGAAAGAAGTTTTCAGAGAAACTGCTTAGTGTTCTGTTAATTCAACTCACAGAGTTACATCTGTATTTCGTGGATCTCTTTGCTAGCCTTATTTCTGTGGAATCTGAGAACAGATACTTCGGATCCCTTTGAAGACCACAGGGCCAAAGGAAATACCCTCCGATAACAAAGACAAAGAAGCTTTCTGAGAAACTTCTTTGTGCTCTGTGAAATCATCTCACAGAGTTAGAGCTTTCCCCTCAAGAAGGCTTTCGCTAAGACAGTTCTTGTGGAATTGGCAAAGTGATATTTGGAAGCCCTTAGAGGGCTATGGTGAAAAAGGAAATATCCTCAGATGAAATCTGGAAAGAAGCTTTCTGAGAAACCGCTTAGTGTTCTGTTAATTCATCTCATAGAGTTACATCTGTATTTTGTGGATCTCTTTGCCAGCCTTATTTCTGTGGAATCTGAGAACAGATATTTCGGATCCCTTTGAAGACTATAGGGCCAAAGGAAATATCCTCCGATAACAAAGAGAAAGAAGCTTTCTGAGAAACTTCTTTGTGTTCTGTGAAATCATCTCACAGAGTTACAGCTTTCCACTCAAGAAGCCTTTCGCTAAGACAGTTCTTGTGGAATTGGCAAAGTGATATTTGGAAGCCCATAGAGCACTATGATGAAAAAGGAAATATCCTCAGATGAAATCTGGAAAGAAGCTTTCTGAGAAACTGCTTAGTGTTCTGTTAATTCATCTCACAGAGTTACATCTGTATTTCGTGGATCTCTTTGCTAGCCTTATTTCTGTGGAATCTGAGAACAGATATTCCGGATCCCTTTGAAGACTATAGGGCCGAAGGAAATATCCTCCGATAACAAAGAGAAAGAAGCTCTCTGAGAAACCTCTTTGTGTTCTGTGAAATCATCTCACAGAGTTACAGCTTTCCCCTCAAGAAGCCTTTCGCAAAGACAGTTCTTGTGGAATTGGCAAGGTGATATTTGGAAGCCCTAGAGGGCTATGGTGAAAAAGGAAATATCCTCAGATGAAATCTGGAAAGAAGCTTTCTGAGAAACTGCTTAGTGTTCTGTTAATTCATCTCACAGAGTTATATCTGTATTTCGTGTATCTCTTTGCTAGCCTTATTTCTGTGGAATCTGAGAACAGATATTCCGGATCCCTTTGAAGACTATAGGGCCAAAGGAAATATCCTCCGATAACAAAGAGAAAGAAGCTTTCTGAGAAACTTCTTTGTGTTCTGTGAAATCATCTCACAGAGTTACAGCTTTCCCCTCAAGAAGCCTTTCGCTAAGACAGTTCTTGTGGAATTGGCAAAGTGATATTTGGAAGCCCATAGAGGGCTATGGTGAAAAACGAAATATCCTCAGATGAAATCTGGAAAGAAGATTTCTGATAAACTGCTTAGTGTTCTGTTAATTCATCTCACAGAGTTACATCTATATTTCGTGGATCTCTTTGCTAGCCTTATTTCTCTGTAATCTGAGAACAGATATTTCGGATCCCTTTGAAGACTATAGGGCCAAAGGAAATATCCTCCGATTACAAAGAGAAAGAAGCTTTCTGAGAAACTTCTTTGTGTTCTGTGAAATCATCTCACAGAGTTACAGCTTTCCGCTCAAGAAGCCTTTCGCTAAGACAGTTCTTGTGGAATTGGCAAAGTGATATTTGGAAGCCCTTAGAGGGCTATGGTGAAAAAGGAAATATCCTCAGATGAAATCTGGAAAGAAGCTTTCTGAGAAACTGCTTAGTGTTCTGTTAATTCATCTCACAGAGTTACATCTGTATTTCGTGGATCTCTTTGCGAGCCTTATTTCTGTGGAATCTGAGAACGGATATTCCGGATCCCTTTGAAGACTATAGGGCCAAAGGAAATATCCTCCGATAACAAAGACAAAGAAGCTTTCTGAGAAACTTCTTTGTGTTCTGTGAAATCATCTCACAGAGTTACAACTTTCCCCTCAAGAAGCCTTTCGCTAAGACAGTTCTTGTGGAATTGGCAATGTGATATTTGGAAACCCATGGAGGGCTATGTTGAAAAAGGAAATATCCTCAGATGAAATCTGGAAAGAAGCTTTCTGAGAAACTTCTTAGTGTTCTGTTAATTCATCTCACAGAGTTACATCTGTATTTCGTGGATCTCTTTGCTAGCCTTATTTTTCTGGAATCTGAGAACAGATATTTCGGATCCCTTTGAAGACTTTGGGGCCAAAGGAAATATCCTCCGATAACAAAGAGAAAGAAGCTTTCTGAGAAACTTCTTTGTGTTCTGTGAAATCATCTCACAGAGTTACAGCTTTCCCCTCAAGAAGCCTTTCGCTAAGACAGTTCTTGTGGAATTGGCAAAGTGATATTTGGAAGCCCTTAGAGGGCTATGGTGAAAAAGGAAATATCCTCAGATGAAATCTGGAAAGAAGCTTTCTGAGAAACCGCTTAGTGTTCTGTTAATTCATCTCACAGAGTTACATCTGTATTTCGTGGATCTCTTTGCTAGCCTTATTTCTGTGGTATCTGAGAACAGATATTCCGGATCCCTTTGAAGACTATAGGGCCAAAGGAAATATCCTCCGATAAGAAAGAGAAAGAAGGTTTCTGAGAAACTTCTTTGTGTTCTGTGAAATCATCTCAAAGAGTTACAGCTTTCCCCTCAAGAAGCTTTTCGCTAAGACAGTTCTTGTGGAATTGGAAAAGTGATATTTGGAAGCCCTTAGAGGGCTATGATGAAAGAGGAAATATCCTCAGATGAAATCTGCAAAGAAGCTTTCTGAGAAACTGCTTAGTGTTCTGTTAATTCAACTCACAGAGTTACATCTGTATTTCGTGGATCTCTTTGCTAGCCTTATTTCTGTGGAATCTGAGAACAGATATTCCGGATCCCTTTGAAGACTATAGGGCCAAAGGAAATATCCTCCGATATCAAAGAGAAAGAAGCTTTCTGAGAAACTTCTTTGTGTTCTGTGAAATCATCTCAGAGTTACAGCTTTCCCCTCAAGAAGCCTTTTGCTAAGACAGTTCTTGTGGAATTGGCCAAGTGATATTTGGAAGCCCATAGAGGGCTATGGTGAAAAAGGAAATATCCTCAGATGAAATCTGGAAAGAAGCTTACTGAGAAACTGCTTAGTGTTCTGTTAATTCATCTCACAGAGTTACATCTGTATTTCATGGGATCTCTTTGCTAGCCTTATTTCTGTGGAATCTGAGAACAGATATTCCGGATCCCTTTGAAGACTATAGGGCCAAAGGAAATATCCTCCGATAACAAAGAGAAAGAAGCTTTCTGAGAAACTTCTTTGTGTTCTGTGAAATCATCTCACAGAGTTACAGCTTTCCCCTCAAGAAGCCTTTCGCTAAGACAGTTCTTGTGGAATTGGCAAAGTGATATTTGGAAGCACATAGAGGACTATGGTGAAAAAGGAAATATCCTCAGATGAAATCTGGAAAGAAGCTTTCTGAGAAACTGCTTAGTGTTCTGTTAATTCATCTCACAGAGTTACATCTGTATTTCGTGGATCTCTTTGCTAGCCTTATTTCTGTGGAATCTGAGAACAGATAATCCGGATCCCTTTGAAGACTATAGGGCCAAAGGAAATAACCTCCGATAACAAAGAGAAAGAAGCTTTCTGAGAAACATCTTTGTGTTCTGTGAAATCATCTCACAGAGTTACAGCTTTCCCCTCAAGAAGCCTTTCACTAAGACAGTTCTTGTGGAATTGGCAAAGTGATATTTGGAAGCCCATAGAGGGTTATGTTGAAATAGGAAATATCCTCAGATGAAATCTGGAAAGAAGCTTTCTGAGAAACTGCTTAGTGTTCTGTTAATTCATCTCACAGAGTTACATCTGTATTTCGTGGATCTCTTTGCTAGCCTTATTTCTGTGGAATCTGAGAACAGATATTCTGGATCCCTTTGAAGAGTATAGGGCCGAAGGAAATATCCTCCGATAACAAAGAGAAAGAAGCTCTCTGAGAAACTTCTTTGTGTTCTGTGAAATCATCTCACAGAGTTACAGCTTTCCCCTCAAGAAGCCTTTCGCTAAGACAGTTCTTGTGGAATTGGCAAAGTGATATTTGGAAGCCCATAGAGGGATATGGTGAAAAAGGAAATATCATCAGATGAAATCTGGAAAGAAGCTTTCTGAGAAACTGCTTAGTGTTCTGCTAATTCATCTCACAGAGTTACATCTGTATTTCGTGGATCTCTTTGCTAGCCTTATTTCTGTGGAATCTGAGAACAGATATTCCGGATCCCTTTGAAGACTATAGGGCCAAAGGAAATATCCTCCGATAACAAAGAGAAAGAAGCTTTCTGAGAAACTTCTTTCTGTTCTGTGAAATCATGTCACAGAGTTACAGCTTTCCCCTCAAGAAGCCTTTCGCTAAGACAGTTCTTGTGGAATTGGCAACGTGATATTTGGAAGCACATAGAGGGCTATGGTGAAAAAGGAAATATCCTCAGATGAAATCTGGAAAGAAGCTTTCTGGGAAACTGCTTAGTGTTCTGTTAATTCATCTCACAGAGTTACATCTGTATTTCGTGGATCTCTTTGCTAGCCGTATTTCTGGGGAATCTGAGAACAGATATTGGGGATCCCTTTGAAGACTATAGGGCCAAAGGAAATATCCTCCGATAACAAAGAGAAAGAAGCTCTCTGAGAAACCTCTTTGTGTTCTGTGAAATCATCTCACAGAGTTACAGCTTTCACCTCAAGAAGCCTTTCGCTAAGACAGTTCTTGTGGAATTGGCAAAGTGATATTTGGAAGCCCTAGAGGGCTATGGTGAAAAAGGAAATATCCTCAGATGAAATCTGGAAAGAAGCTTTCTGAGAAACTGCTTAGTGTTCTGTTAATTCATCTCACAGAGTTACATCTGTATTTCGTGGATCTCTTTGCTAGCCTTATTTCTGTGGAATCTGAGAACAGATATTCCGGATCCCTTTGAAGACTATAGGGCCAAAGGAAATATCCTCCGATAACAAAGAGAAAGAAGCTTTCTGAGAAACTTCTTTGTGTTCTGTGAAATCATCTCACAGAGTTACAGCTTTCCGCTCAAGAAGCCTTTCGCTAAGACAGTTCTTGTGGAATTGGCAAAGTGATATTTGAAAGCCCTTAGAGGGCTATGGTGAAAAAGGAAATATCCTCAGATGAAATCTGGAAAGAAGCTTTCTGAGAAACTGCTTAGTGTTCTGTTAATTCAACTCACAGAGTTACATCTGTATTTCGTGGATCTCTTTGCTAGCCTTATTTCTGTGGAATCTGAGAACGGATATTCCGGATCCCTTTGAAGACTATAGGGCCAAAGGAAATATCCTCCGATAACAAAGACAAAGAAGCTTTCTGAGAAACTTCTTTGTGTTCTGTGAAATCATCTCACAGAGTTACAGCTTTCCCCTCAAGAAGCCTTTCGCTAAGACAGTTCTTGTGGAATTGGCAAAGTGATATTTGGAAACCCATGGAGGGCTATGTTGAAAAAGGAAATATCCTCAGATGAAATCTGGAAAGAAGCTTTCTGAGAAACTTCTTAGTGTTCTGTTAATTCATCTCACAGAGTTACATCTGTATTTCGTGGATCTCTTTGCTAGCCTTATTTCTGTGGAATCTGATAACAGATATTCCGGATCCCTTTGAAGACTATAGGGCCAAAGGAAATATCCTCCGATAACAAAGAGAAAGAAGCTTTCTGAGAAACTTCTTTGTGTTCTGTGAAATCATCTCAGAGTTACAGCTTTCCCCTCAAGAAGCCTTTCGCTAAGACAGTTCTTGTGGAATTGGCAAAGTGATATTTGGAAGCCCATAGAGGGCTTGGTGAAAAAGGAAATATCCTCAGATGACATCTGGAAAGAAGCTTTCTGAGAAACTGCTTAGTGTTCTGTTAATTCATCTCACAGAGTTACATCTGTATTTCATGGATCTCTTTGCTAGCCTTATTTTTCTGGAATCTGAGAACTGATAATTCGGATCCCTTTGAAGACTATAGGGTCTAAGGAAATATCCTCCGATAACAAAGAGAAAGAAGCTTTCTGAGAAACCTCTTTGTGTTCTGTGAAATCATCTCACAGAGTTACAGCTTTCCCCTCAAGAAGGCTTTCGCTAAGACAGTTCTTGTGGAATTTGCAAAGTGATATTTGGAAGCCCATAGAGGGCTATGGTGAAAAAGGAAATATCCTCAGATGTAATCTGTAAAGAAGCTTTCTGGGAAACTGCTTAGTGTTCTGTTAATTCATCTCACAGAGTTACATCTGTATTTCGTGGATCTCTTTGCTAGCCTTATTTCTGGGGAATCTGAGAACAGATATTGGGGATCCCTTTGAAGACTATAGGGCCAAAGGAAATATCCTCCGATAAAAAAGAGAGAGAAGCTTCCTGAGAAACTTCTTTGTGTTCTGTGAAATCATCTCACAGAGTTACAGCTTTCCCCTCAAGAAGCCTTTCGCTAAGACAGTTCTTGTGGAATTGGCCAAGTGATATTTGGAAGCCCATAGAGGGCTATGGTGAAAAAGGAAATATCCTCCGATGAAATCTGGAAAGAAGCTTACTGAGAAACTGCTTAGTGTTCTGTTAATTCATCTCACAGAGTTACATCTGTATTTCGTGGATCTCTTTGCTAGCCTTATTTCTGTGGAATCTGAGAACAGATATTTCGGATCCCTTTGAAGACTATAGGGCCAAAGGAAATATCCTCCGATAACAAAGAGAAAGAAGCTTTCTGAGAAACTTCTTTGTGTTCTGTGAAATCATCTCACAGAGTTACAGCTTTCCCCTCAAGAAGCCTTTCGCTAAGACAGTTCTTGTGGTATTGGCAAAGTGATATTTGGAAGCACATAGAGGACTATGGTGAAAAAGAAAATATCCTCAGATGAAATCTGGAAAGAAGCTTTCTGAGAAACTGCTTAGTGTTCTGTTAATTCATCTCACAGAGTTACATCTGTATTTCGTGGATCTCTTTGCTAGCCTTATTTCTGTGGAATCTGAGAACAGATAATCCGGATCCCTTTGAAGACTATAGGGCCAAAGGAAATAACCTCCGATAACAAAGAGAAAGAAGGTTTCTGAGAAACTTCTTTGTGTTCTGTGAAATCATCTCACAGAGTTACAGCTTTCCCCTCAAGAAGCCTTTCACTAAGACAGTTCTTGTGGAATTGGCAAAGTGATATTTGGAAGCCCATAGAGGGTTATGTTGAAAAAGGAAATATCCTCAGATGAAATCTGGAAAGAAGCTTTCTGAGAAACTGCTTAGTGTTCTGTTAATTCATCTCACAGAGTTACATCTTTATTTCGTGGATCTCTTTGCTAGCCTTATTTCTGTGGAATCTGAGAACAGATATTCTGGATCCCTTTGAAGAGTATAGGGCCGAAGGAAATATCCTCCGATAACAAAGAGAAAGAAGCTCTCTGAGAAACTTCTTTGTGTTCTGTGAAATCATCTCACAGAGTTACAGCTTTCCCCTCAAGAAGCCTTTCGCTAAGACAGTTCTTGTGGAATTGGCAAAGTGATATTTGGAAGCCCATAGAGGGCTATGGTGAAAAAGGAAATATCCTCAGATGAAATCTGGAAAGAAGCTTTCTGAGAAACTGCTTAGTGTTCTGTTAATTCATCTCACAGAGTTACATCTGTATTTCGTGGATCTCTTTGCTAGCCTTATTTCTGTGGAATCTGAGAACAGATATTCCGGATCCCTTTGAAGACTATAGGGCCAAAGGAAATATCCTCCGATAACAAAGAGAAAGAAGCTTTCTGAGAAACTTCTTTGTGTTCTGTGAAATCATGTCACAGAGTTACAGCTTTCCCCTCAAGAAGCCTTTCGCTAAGACAGTTCTTGTGGAATTGGCAACGTGATATTTGGAAGCACATAGAGGGCTATGGTGAAAAAGGAAATATCCTCAGATGAAATCTGGAAAGAAGCTTTCTGGGAAACTGCTTAGTGTTCTGTTAATTCATCTCACAGAGTTACATCTGTATTTCGTGGATCTCTTTGCTAGCCGTATTTCTGGGGAATCTGAGAACAGATATTGGGGATCCCTTTGAAGACTATAGGGCCAAAGGAAATATCCTCCGATAACAAAGAGAAAGAAGCTCTCTGAGAAACCTCTTTGTGTTCTGTGAAATCATCTCACAGAGTTACAGCTTTCCCCTCAAGAAGCCTTTCGCTAAGACAGTTCTTGTGGAATTGGCAAAGTGATATTTGGAAGCCCTAGAGGGCTATGGTGAAAAAGGAAATATCCTCAGATGAAATCTGGAAAGAAGCTTTCTGAGAAACTGCTTAGTGTTCTGTTAATTCATCTCACAGAGTTATATCTGTATTTCGTGGATCTCTTTGCTAGCCTTATTTCTGTGGAATCTGAGAACAGATATTCCGGATCCCTTTGAAGACTATAGGGCCAAAGGAAATATCCTCCGATAACAAAGAGAAAGAAGCTTTCTGAGAAACTTCTTTGTGTTCTGTGAAATCATCTCACAGAGTTACAGCTTTCCCCTCAAGAAGCCTTTCGCTAAGACAGTTCTTGTGGAATTGGCAAAGTGATATTTGGAAGCCCATAGAGGGCTATGGTGAAAAACGAAATATCCTCAGATGAAATCTGGAAAGAAGATTTCTGATAAACTGCTTAGTGTTCTGTTAATTCATCTCACAGAGTTACATCTATATTTCGTGGATCTCTTTGCTAGCCTTATTTCTCTGTAATCTGAGAACAGATATTTCGGATCCCTTTGAAGACTATAGGGCCAAAGGAAATATCCTCCGATAACAAAGAGAAAGAAGCTTTCTGAGAAACTTCTTTGTGTTCTGTGAAATCATCTCACAGAGTTACAGCTTTCCGCTCAAGAAGCCTTTCGCTAAGACAGTTCTTGTGGAATTGGCAAAGTGATATTTGGAAGCCCTTAGAGGGCTATGGTGAAAAAGGAAATATCCTCAGATGAAATCTGGAAAGAAGCTTTCTGAGAAACTGCTTAGTGTTCTGTTAATTCAACTCACAGAGTTACATCTGTATTTCGTGGATCTCTTTGCTAGCCTTATTTCTGTGGAATCTGAGAACGGATATTCCGGATCCCTTTGAAGACTATAGGGCCAAAGGAAATATCCTCCGATAACAAAGACAAAGAAGCTTTCTGAGAAACTTCTTTGTGTTCTGTGAAATCATGTCACAGAGTTACAGCTTTCCCCTCAAGAAGCCTTTCGCTAAGACAGTTCTTGTGGAATTGGCAAAGTGATATTTGGAAACCCATGGAGGGCTATGTTGAAAAAGGAAATATCCTCAGATGAAATCTGGAAAGAAGCTTTCTGAGAAACTTCTTAGTGTTCTGTTAATTCATCTCACAGAGTTACATCTGTATTTCGTGGATCTCTTTGCTAGCCTTATTTTTCTGGAATCTGAGAACAGATATTTCGGATCCCTTTGAAGACTTTAGGGCCAAAGGAAATATCCTCCGATAACAAAGAGAAAGAAGCTTTCTGAGAAACTTCTTTGTGTTCTGTGAAATCATCTCAGAGTTACAGCTTTCCCCTCAAGAAGCCTTTCGCTAAGACAGTTCTTGTGGAATTGGCAAAGTGATATTTGGAAGCCCATAGAGGGCTTGGTGAAAAAGGAAATATCCTCAGATGACATCTGGAAAGAAGCTTTCTGAGAAACTGCTTAGTATTCTGTTAATTCATCTCACAGAGTTACATCTGTATTTCATGGATCTCTTTGCTAGCCTTATTTTTCTGGAATCTGAGAACTGATAATTCGGATCCCTTTGAAGACTATAGGGTCTAAGGAAATATCCTCCGATAACAAAGAGAAAGAAGCTTTCTGAGAAACCTCTTTGTGTTCTGTGAAATCATCTCACAGAGTTACAGCTTTCCCCTCAAGAAGGCTTTCGCTAAGACAGTTCTTGTGGAATTTGCAAAGTGATATTTGGAAGCCCATAGAGGGCTATGGTGAAAAAGGAAATATCCTCAGATGTAATCTGTAAAGAAGCTTTCTGGGAAACTGCTTAGTGTTCTGTTAATTCATCTCACAGAGTTACATCTGTATTTCGTGGATCTCTTTGCTAGCCTTATTTCTGGGGAATCTGAGAACAGATATTGGGGATCCCTTTGAAGACTATAGGGCCAAAGGAAATATCCTCCGATAAAAAAGAGAGAGAAGCTTCCTGAGAAACTTCTTTGTGTTCTGTGAAATCATCTCACAGAGTTACAGCTTTCCCCTCAAGAAGCCTTTCGCTAAGACAGTTCTTGTGGAATTGGCCAAGTGATATTTGGAAGCCCATAGAGGGCTATGGTGAAAAAGGAAATATCCTCCGATGAAATCTGGAAAGAAGCTTACTGAGAAACTGCTTAGTGTTCTGTTAATTCATCTCACAGAGTTACATCTGTATTTCGTGGATCTCTTTGCTAGCCTTATTTCTGTGGAATCTGAGAACAGATATTTCGGATCCCTTTGAAGACTATAGGGCCAAAGGAAATATCCTCCGATAACAAAGAGAAAGAAGCTTTCTGAGAAACTTCTTTGTGTTCTGTGAAATCATCTCACAGAGTTACAGCTTTCCCCTCAAGAAGCCTTTCGCTAAGACAGTTCTTGTGGTATTGGCAAAGTGATATTTGGAAGCACATAGAGGACTATGGTGAAAAAGAAAATATCCTCAGATGAAATCTGGAAAGAAGCTTTCTGAGAAACTGCTTAGTGTTCTGTTAATTCATCTCACAGAGTTACATCTGTATTTCGTGGATCTCTTTGCTAGCCTTATTTCTGTGGAATCTGAGAACAGATAATCCGGATCCCTTTGAAGACTATAGGGCCAAAGGAAATAACCTCCGATAACAAAGAGAAAGAAGGTTTCTGAGAAACTTCTTTGTGTTCTGTGAAATCATCTCACAGAGTTACAGCTTTCCCCTCAAGAAGCCTTTCACTAAGACAGTTCTTGTGGAATTGGCAAAGTGATATTTGGAAGCCCATAGAGGGTTATGTTGAAAAAGGAAATATCCTCAGATGAAATCTGGAAAGAAGCTTTCTGAGAAACTGCTTAGTGTTCTGTTAATTCATCTCACAGAGTTACATCTTTATTTCGTGGATCTCTTTGCTAGCCTTATTTCTGTGGAATCTGAGAACAGATATTCTGGATCCCTTTGAAGAGTATAGGGCCGAAGGAAATATCCTCCGATAACAAAGAGAAAGAAGCTCTCTGAGAAACTTCTTTGTGTTCTGTGAAATCATCTCACAGAGTTACAGCTTTCCCCTCAAGAAGCCTTTCGCTAAGACAGTTCTTGTGGAATTGGCAAAGTGATATTTGGAAGCCCATAGAGGGCTATGGTGAAAAAGGAAATATCCTCAGATGAAATCTGGAAAGAAGCTTTCTGAGAAACTGCTTAGTGTTCTGTTAATTCATCTCACAGAGTTACATCTGTATTTCGTGGATCTCTTTGCTAGCCTTATTTCTGTGGAATCTGAGAACAGATATTCCGGATCCCTTTGAAGACTATAGGGCCAAAGGAAATATCCTCCGATAACAAAGAGAAAGAAGCTTTCTGAGAAACTTCTTTGTGTTCTGTGAAATCATGTCACAGAGTTACAGCTTTCCCCTCAAGAAGCCTTTCGCTAAGACAGTTCTTGTGGAATTGGCAACGTGATATTTGGAAGCACATAGAGGGCTATGGTGAAAAAGGAAATATCCTCAGATGAAATCTGGAAAGAAGCTTTCTGGGAAACTGCTTAGTGTTCTGTTAATTCATCTCACAGAGTTACATCTGTATTTCGTGGATCTCTTTGCTAGCCGTATTTCTGGGGAATCTGAGAACAGATATTGGGGATCCCTTTGAAGACTATAGGGCCAAAGGAAATATCCTCCGATAACAAAGAGAAAGAAGCTCTCTGAGAAACCTCTTTGTGTTCTGTGAAATCATCTCACAGAGTTACAGCTTTCCCCTCAAGAAGCCTTTCGCTAAGACAGTTCTTGTGGAATTGGCAAAGTGATATTTGGAAGCCCTAGAGGGCTATGGTGAAAAAGGAAATATCCTCAGATGAAATCTGGAAAGAAGCTTTCTGAGAAACTGCTTAGTGTTCTGTTAATTCATCTCACAGAGTTATATCTGTATTTCGTGGATCTCTTTGCTAGCCTTATTTCTGTGGAATCTGAGAACAGATATTCCGGATCCCTTTGAAGACTATAGGGCCAAAGGAAATATCCTCCGATAACAAAGAGAAAGAAGCTTTCTGAGAAACTTCTTTGTGTTCTGTGAAATCATCTCACAGAGTTACAGCTTTCCCCTCAAGAAGCCTTTCGCTAAGACAGTTCTTGTGGAATTGGCAAAGTGATATTTGGAAGCCCATAGAGGGCTATGGTGAAAAACGAAATATCCTCAGATGAAATCTGGAAAGAAGATTTCTGATAAACTGCTTAGTGTTCTGTTAATTCATCTCACAGAGTTACATCTATATTTCGTGGATCTCTTTGCTAGCCTTATTTCTCTGTAATCTGAGAACAGATATTTCGGATCCCTTTGAAGACTATAGGGCCAAAGGAAATATCCTCCGATAACAAAGAGAAAGAAGCTTTCTGAGAAACTTCTTTGTGTTCTGTGAAATCATCTCACAGAGTTACAGCTTTCCGCTCAAGAAGCCTTTCGCTAAGACAGTTCTTGTGGAATTGGCAAAGTGATATTTGGAAGCCCTTAGAGGGCTATGGTGAAAAAGGAAATATCCTCAGATGAAATCTGGAAAGAAGCTTTCTGAGAAACTGCTTAGTGTTCTGTTAATTCAACTCACAGAGTTACATCTGTATTTCGTGGATCTCTTTGCTAGCCTTATTTCTGTGGAATCTGAGAACGGATATTCCGGATCCCTTTGAAGACTATAGGGCCAAAGGAAATATCCTCCGATAACAAAGACAAAGAAGCTTTCTGAGAAACTTCTTTGTGTTCTGTGAAATCATGTCACAGAGTTACAGCTTTCCCCTCAAGAAGCCTTTCGCTAAGACAGTTCTTGTGGAATTGGCAAAGTGATATTTGGAAACCCATGGAGGGCTATGTTGAAAAAGGAAATATCCTCAGATGAAATCTGGAAAGAAGCTTTCTGAGAAACTTCTTAGTGTTCTGTTAATTCATCTCACAGAGTTACATCTGTATTTCGTGGATCTCTTTGCTAGCCTTATTTTTCTGGAATCTGAGAACAGATATTTCGGATCCCTTTGAAGACTTTAGGGCCAAAGGAAATATCCTCCGATAACAAAGAGAAAGAAGCTTTCTGAGAAACTTCTTTGTGTTCTGTGAAATCATCTCACAGAGTTACAGCTTTCCCCTCAAGAAGCCTTTCGCTAAGACAGTTCTTGTGGAATTGGCAAAGTGATATTTGTCAGCCCTTAGAGGGCTATGGTGAAAAAGGAAATATCCTCAGATGAAATCTGGAAAGAAGCTTTCTGAGAAACCGCTTAGTGTTCTGTTAATTCATCTCACAGAGTTACATCTGTATTTCGTGGATCTCTTTGCTAGCCTTATTTCTGTGGTATCTGAGAACAGATATTCCGGATCCCTTTGAAGACTATAGGGCCAAAGGAAATATCCTCCGATAACAAAGAGAAAGAAGGTTTCTGAGAAACTTCTTTGTGTTCTGTGAAATCATCTCACAGAGTTACAGCTTTCCCCTCAAGAAGCTTTTCGCTAAGACAGTTATTGTGGAATTGGAAAAGTGATATTTGGAAGCCCTTAGAGGGCTATGGTGAAAGAGGAAATATCCTCAGATGAAATCTGCAAAGAAGCTTTCTGAGAAACTGCTTAGTGTTCTGTTAATTCAACTCACAGAGTTACATCTGTATTTCGTGGATCTCTTTGCTAGCCTTATTTCTGTGGAATCTGAGAACAGATATTCCGGATCCCTTTGAAGACTATAGGGCCAAAGGAAATATCCTCCGATAACAAAGAGAAAGAAGATTTCTGAGAAACTTCTTTGTGTTCTGTGAAATCATCTCAGAGTTACAGCTTTCCCCTCAAGAAGCCTTTCGCTAAGACAGTTCTTGTGGAATTGGCAAAGTGATATTTGGAAGCCCATAGAGGGCTATGGTGAAAAAGGAAATATCCTCAGATGACATCTGGAAAGAAGCTTTCTGAGAAACTGCTTAGTGTTCTCTTAATTCATCTCACAGAGTTACATCTGTATTTCATGGATCTCTTTGCTAGCCTTATTTTTCTGGAATCTGAGAACTGATATTTCGGATCCCTATGAAGACTATAGGGTCTAAGGAAATATCCTCCGATAACAAAGAGAAAGAAGCTTTCTGAGAAACTTCTTTGTGTTCTGTGAAATCATCTCACAGAGTTACAGCTTTCCCCTCAAGAAGCCATTCGCTAAGACAGTTCTTGTGGAATTGGCAACGTGATATTTGGAAGCCCTTAGAGGGCTATGGTGAAAAAGGAAATATCCTCAGTTGAAATCTGGAAAGAAGCTTTCTGAGAAACTGCTTAGTGTTCTGTTAATTCATCTCACAGAGTTACATCTGTATTTCGTGGATCTCTTTGCTAGCCTTATTTTTCTGGAATCTGAGAACGGATATTTCGGATCCCTTTGAAGACTATAGGGCCAAAGGAAATATCCTCCGATAACAAAGAGAAAGAAGCTTTCTGAGAAACCTCTTTGTGTTCTGTGAAATCATCTCACAGAGTTACAGCTTTCCCCTCAAGAAGGCTTTCGCTAAGACAGTTCTTGTGGAATTGGCAAAGTGATATTTGGAAGCCCATAGAGGGCTATGGTGAATAAGGAAATATCCTCAGATGTAATCTGGAAAGAAGCTTTCTGGGAAACTGCTTAGTGTTCTGTTAATTCATCTCACAGTGTTACATCTGTATTTCGTGGATCTCTTTGCTAGCCTTATTTCTGGGGAATCTGAGAACAGATATTGGGGATCCCTTTGAAGACGATAGGGCCAAAGGAAATATCCTCCGATAAAAAAGAGAGAGAAGCTTCCTGAGAAACTTCTTTGTGTTCTGTGAAATCATCTCACAGAGTTACAGCTTTCCCCTCAAGAAGCCTTTCGCTAAGACAGTTCTTGTGGAATTGGCCAAGTGATATTTGGAAGCCCATAGAGGGCTATGGTGATAAAGGAAATATCCTCAGATGAAATCTGGAAAGAAGCTTACTGAGAAACTGCTTAGTGTTCTGTTAATTCATCTCACAGAGTTACATCTGTATTTCGTGGATCTCTTTGCTAGCCTTATTTCTGTGGAATCTGAGAACAGATATTCCGGATCCCTTTGAAGACTATAGGGCCAAAGGAAATATCCTCCGATAACAAAGAGAAAGAAGCTTTCTGAGAAACATCTTTGTGTTCTGTGAAATCATCTCACAGAGTTACAGCTTTCCCCTCAAGAAGCCTTTCGCTAAGACAGTTCTTGTGGAATTGGCAAAGTGATATTTGGAAGCACATAGAGGACTATGGTGAAAAAGGAAATATCCTCAGATGAAATCTGGAAAGAAGCTTTCTGAGAAACTGCTTAGTGTTCTGTTAATTCATCTCACAGAGTTACATCTGTATTTCGTGGATCTCTTTGCTAGCCTTATTTCTGTGGAATCTGAGAACAGATAATCCGGATCCCTTTGAAGACTATAGGGCCAAAGGAAATAACCTCCGATAACAAAGAGAAAGAAGGTTTCTGAGAAACTTCTTTGTGTTCTGTGAAATCATCTCACAGAGTTACAGCTTTCCCCTCAAGAAGCCTTTCACTAAGACAGTTCTTGTGGAATTGGCAAAGTGATATTTGGAAGCCCATAGAGGGTTATGTTGAAAAAGGAAATATCCTCAGATGAAATCTGGAAAGAAGCTTTCTGAGAAACTGCTTAGTGTTCTGTTAATTCATCTCACAGAGTTACATCTGTATTTCGTGGATCTCTTTGCTAGCCTTATTTCTGTGGAATCTGAGAACAGATATTCTGGATCCCTTTGAAGAGTATAGGGCCGAAGGAAATATCCTCCGATAACAAAGAGAAAGAAGCTCTCTGAGAAACTTCTTTGTGTTCTGTGAAATCATCTCACAGAGTTACAGCTTTCCCCTCAAGAAGCCTTTCGCTAAGACAGTTCTTGTGGAATTGGCAAAGTGATATTTGGAAGCCCATAGAGGGCTATGGTGAAAAAGGAAATATCCTCAGATGAAATCTGGAAAGAAGCTTTCTGAGAAACTGCTTAGTGTTCTGTTAATTCAACTCACAGAGTTACATCTGTATTTCGTGGATCTCTTTGCTAGCCTTATTTCTGTGGAATCTGAGAACAGATATTCCGGATCCCTTTGAAGACTATAGGGCCAAAGGAAATATCCTCCGATAACAAAGAGAAAGAAGCTTTCTGAGAAACTTCTTTGTGTTCTGTGAAATCATCTCAGAGTTACAGCTTTCCCCTCAAGAAGCCTTTCGCTAAGACAGTTCTTGTGGAATTGGCAAAGTGATATTTTCAAGCCCATAGAGGGCTATGGTGAAAAAGGAAATAGCCTCAGATGAAATCTGGAAAGAAGCTTTCTGAGAAACTGCTTAGTGTTCTGTTATTTCATCTCACAGAGTTACATCTGTATTTCATGGATCTCTTTGCTAGCCTTATTTTTCTGGAATCTGAGAACAGATATTTCGGATCCCTTTGAAGACTATAGGGCCTAAGGAAATATCCTCCGATAACAAAGAGAAAGAAGCTTTCTGAGAAACTTCTTTGTGTTCTGTGAAATCATCTCACAGAGTTACAGCTTTCCCCTCAAGAAGCCTTTCGCTAAGACAGTTCTTGTGGAATTGGCAAAGTGATATATGGAAGCACATAGAGGGCTATGGTGAAAAAGGGAATATCCTCAGATGAAATCTGGAAAGAAGCTTTCTGAGAAACTGCTTAGTGTTCTGTTAATTCATCTCACAGAGTTACATCTGTATTTCGTGGATCTCTTTGCTAGCCTTATTTCTGTGGAATCTGAGAACAGATATTCCGGATACCTTTGAAGACTATAGGGCCAAAGGAAATATCCTCCGATAACAAAGAGAAAGAAGGTTTCTGAGAAACTTCTTTGTGTTCTGTGAAAACATCTCACAGAGTTACAGCTTTCCCCTCAAGAAGCCTTTCGCGAAGACAGTTCTTGTGGAATTGGCAAAGTGATATTTGGAAGCCCTTAGAGGGCTATGGTGAAAAAGGAAATATCCTCATATGAAATCTGGAAAGAAGCTTTCTGAGAAACTGCTTAGTGTTCTGTTAATTCATCTCATAGAGTTACATCTGTATTTCGTGGATCTCTTTGCTAGCCTTATTTCTGTGGAATCTGAGAACAGATATTCCGGATCCTTTTGAAGACTATAGGGCCAAAGGAAATATCCTCCGATAACAAAGAGAAAGAAGCTTTCTGAGAAACTTCTTTGTGTTCTGGGAAATCATCTCACAGAGTTACAGTTTTCCCCTCAAGAAGCCTTTCGCTAAGACAGTTCTTGTGGAATTGGCAACGTGATATTTGGAAGCACATAGAGGGCTATGGTGAAAAAGGAAATATCCTCAGATGAAATCTGGAAAGAAGCTTTCTGAGAAACTGCTTAGTGTTCTGTTAATTCATCTCATAGAGTTACATCTGTATTTCGTGGATCTCTTTGCTAGCCTTATTTCTGTGGAATCTGAGAACAGATATTCCGAATCCCTTTGAAGACTATAGGGCCAAAGGAAATATCCTCCGATAACAAAGAGAAAGAAGCTTTCTGAGAAACTTCTTTGTGTTCTGTGAAATCATCTCAGAGTTACAGCTTTCCCCTCTAGAAGCCTTTCGCTAACACAGTTCTTGTGGAATTGGCAAAGTGATATTTGGAAGCAAATAGAGGGCTATGGTGAAAAAGGAAATATCCTCAGATGAAATCTGGAAAGAAGCTTCTGAGAAACTGCTTAGTGTTCTGTTAATTCATCTCACAGAGTTACATCTGTATTTCGTGGATCTCTTTGCTAGCCTTATTTCTGTGGAATCTGAGAACAGATATTCCGGATCCCTTTGAAGACTATAGGACCAAAGGAAATATCCTCCGATAACAAAGAGAAAGAAGCTTTCTGAGAAACTTCTTTGTGTTCTGTGAAATCATCTCACAGAGTTACAGCTTTCCCCTCAAGAAGCCTTTCGCTAAGACAGTTCTTGTGGACTTGGCAACGTGATATTTGGAAGCCCTTAGAGGGCTATGGTGAAAAAGGAAATATCCTCAGATGAAATCTGGAAAGAAGCTTTCCGAGAAACTGCTTAGCGTTCTGTTAATTCATCTCACAGAGTTACATCTGTATTTCGTGGATCTCTTTGCTAGCCTTATTTCTCTTGGATCTGAGAACAAATATTCCGGATCCCTTTGAAGACTATAGGGCCAAAGGAAATATCCTCCGATAACAAAGAGAAAGAAGCTTTCTGAGAAACTTCTTTGTGTTCTGTGAAATCATCTCACAGAGTTACAGCTTTCCCCTCAAGAAGCCTTTCGCTAAGACAGTTCTTGTGGAATTGGCAAAGTAATATTTGGAAGCACATAGAGGGCTATGGTGAAAAAGGAAATATCCTCAGATGAAATCTGGAAAGAAGCTTTCTGAGAAACTGCTTAGTGTTCTGTTAATTCATCTCACAGAGTTACATCTGTATTTCGTGGATCTCTTTGCTAGCCTTATTTCTGTGGAATCTGAGAACAGATATTCCGGATCCCTTTGAAGACTATAGGGCCAAAGGAAACATCCTCCGATAAGAAAGAGAAAGAAGCTTTCTGAGAAACTTCTTTGTGTTCTGTGAAATCATCTCACAGAGTTACAGCTTTCCCCTCAAGAAGCCTTTCGCTAAGACAGTTCTTGTGGAATTGGCAAAGTGATATTTGGAAGCCCTTAGAGGGCTATGGTGAAAAAGGAAATATCCTCAGATGAAATCTGGAAAGAAGCTTTCTGAGAAACTGCTTAGTGTTCTGTTAATTCAACTCACAGAGTTACATCTGTATTTCGTGGATCTCTTTGCCAGCCTTATTTCTGTGGAATCTGAGAACAGATATTCCGGATCCCTTTGAAGACTATAGGGCCAAAGGAAATATCCTCCGAAAACAAAGAGAAAGAAGCTTTCTGAGAAACTTCTTTGTGTTCTGTGAAATCATCTCAGAGTTACAGCTTTCCCCTCAAGAAGCCTTTCGGTAAGACAGTTCTTGTGGAATTGGCAAAGTGATATTTGGAAGCCCATAGAGGGCTATGGTGAAAAAGGAAATATCCTCAGATGAAATCTGGAAAGAAGCTTTCTGAGAAACTGCTTAGTGTTCTGTTAATTCATTTCACAGAGTTACATCTGTATTTCGTGGATCTCTTTGCTAGCCTTATTTCTGTGGAATCTGAGAACAGATATTCCGGATCCCTTTGAAGACTATAGGGCCAAAGGAAATATCCTCCGATAACAAAGAGAAAGAAGCTTTCTGAGAAACTTCTTTGTGTTCTGTGAAATCATCTCACAGAGTTACAGCTTTCCCCTCAAGAAGCCTTTCGCTAAGACAGTTCTTGTGGAATTGGCAAAGTGATATTTGGAAGCACAGAGAGGGCTATGGTGAAAAAGGAAATATCCTCAGATGAAATCTGGAAAGAAGCTTTCTGAGAAACTGCTTAGTGTTCTGTTAATTCATCTCACAGAGTTACATCTGTATTTCGTGGATCTATTTGCTAGCCTTATTTCTGTGGAATCTGAGAACAGATATTCCGGATCCCTTTGAAGACTATAGGGCCAAAGGAAATATCCTCCGATAACAAAGAGAAAGAAGCTTTCTGAGAAACTACTTTGTGTTCTGTGAAATCATCTCACAGAGTTAGAGCTTACCCCTCAAGAAGCCTTTCGCTAAGACAGTTCTTCTGAAATTGGCAAAGTGATATTTGGAAGCCCTTAGAGGGCTATGGTGAAAAAGGAAATATCCTCAGATGAAATCTGGAAAGAAGCTTTCTGAGTAACAGCTTAGTGTTCTGTTAATTCATCTCATAGAGTTACATCTGTATTTCATGGATCTCTTTGCTAGCCTTGTTTTTCTGGAATCTGAGAACTGATATTTCGGATCCCTATGAAGACTATAGGGTCTAAGGAAATATCCTCCGATAACAAAGAGAAAGAAGCTTTCTGAGAAACTTCTTTGTGTTCTGTGAAATCATCTCACAGAGTTACAGTTTTCCCCTCAAGAAGCCATTCGCTAAGACAGTTCTTGTGGAATGGCAACGTGATATTTGGAAGCCCTTAGAGGGCTATGGTGAAAAAGGAAATATCCTCAGTTGAAATCTGGAAAGAAGCTTTCTGAGAAACTGCTTAGTGTTCTGTTAATTCATCTCACAGAGTTACATCTGTATTTCGTGGATCTCTTTGCTAGCCTTATTTTTCTGGAATCTGAGAACGGATATTTCGGATCCCTTTGAAGACTATAGGGCCAAAGGAAATATCCTCCGATAACAAAGAGAAAGAAGCTTTCTGAGAAACCTCTTTGTGTTCTGTGAAATCATCTCACAGAGTTACAGCTTTCACCTCAAGAAGGCTTTCGCTAAGACAGTTCTTGTGGAATTGGCAAAGTGATATTTGGAAGCCCATAGAGGGCTATGGTGAAAAAGGAAATATCCTCAGATGTAATCTGGAAAGAAGCTTTCTGGGAAACTGCTTAGTGTTCTGTTAATTCATCTCACAGTGTTACATCTGTATTTCGTGGATCTCTTTGCTAGCCTTATTTCTGGGGAATCTGAGAACAGATATTGGGGATCCCTTTGAAGACGATAGGGCCAAAGGAAATATCCTCCGATAAAAAAGAGAGAGAAGCTTCCTGAGAAACTTCTTTGTGTTCTGTGAAATCATCTCACAGAGTTACAGCTTTCCCCTCAAGAAGCCTTTCGCTAAGACAGTTCTTGTGGAATTGGCCAAGTGATATTTGGAAGCCCATAGAGGGCTATGGTGAAAAAGGAAATATCCTCAGATGAAATCTGGAAAGAAGCTTACTGAGAAACTGCTTAGTGTTCTGTTAATTCATCTCACAGAGTTACATCTGTATTTCGTGGATCACTTTGCTAGCCTTATTTCTGTGGAATCTGAGAACAGATATTCCGGATCCCTTTGAAGACTATAGGGCCAAAGGAAATATCCTCCGATAACAAAGAGAAAGAAGCTTTCTGAGAAACATCTTTGTGTTCTGTGAAATCATCTCACAGAGTTACAGCTTTCCCCTCAAGAAGCCTTTCGCTAAGACAGTTCTTGTGGAATTGGCAAAGTGATATTTGGAAGCACATAGAGGACTATGGTGAAAAAGGAAATATCCTCAGATGAAATCTGGGAAGAAGCTTTCTGAGAAACTGCTTAGTGTTCTGTTAATTCATCTCACAGAGTTACATCTGTATTGCGTGGATCTATTTGCTAGCCTTATTTCTGTGGAATCTGAGAACAGATAATCCGGATCCCTTTGAAGACTATAGGGCCAAAGGAAATAACCTCCGATAACAAAGAGAAAGAAGGTTTCTGAGAAACTTCTTTGTGTTCTGTGAAATCATCTCACAGAGTTACAGCTTTCCCCTCAAGAAGCCTTTCACTAAGACAGTTCTTGTGGAATTGGCAAAGTGATATTTGGAAGCCCATAGAGGGTTATGTTGAAAAAGGAAATATCCTCAGATGAAATCTGGAAAGAAGCTTTCTGAGAAACTGCTTAGTGTTCTGTTAATTCATCTCACAGAGTTACATCTGTATTTCGTGGATCTCTTTGCTAGCCTTATTTCTGTGGAATCTGAGAACAGATATTCTGGATCCCTTTGAAGAGTATAGGGCCGAAGGAAATATCCTCCGATAACAAAGAGAAAGAAGCTCTCTGAGAAACTTCTTTGTGTTCTGTGAAATCATCTCACAGAGTTACAGCTTTCCCCTCAAGAAGCCTTTCGCTAAGACAGTTCTTGTGGAATTGGCAAAGTGATATTTGGAAGCCCATAGAGGGCTATGGTGAAAAAGGAAATATCCTCAGATGAAATCTGGAAAGAAACTTTCTGAGAAACTGCTTAGTGTTCTGTTAATTCAACTCACAGAGTTACATCTGTATTTCGTGGATCTCTTTGCTAGCCTTATTTCTGTGGAATCTGAGAACAGATATTCCGGATCCCTTTGAAGACTATAGGGCCAAAGGAAATATCCTCCGATAACAAAGAGAAAGAAGCTTTCTGAGAAACTTCTTTGTGTTCTGTGAAATCATCTCAGAGTTACAGCTTTCCCCTCAAGAAGCCTTTCGCTAAGACAGTTCTTGTGGAATTGGCAAAGTGATATTTTCAAGCCCATAGAGGGCTATGGTGAAAAAGGAAATAGCCTCAGATGAAATCTGGAAAGAAGCTTTCTGAGAAACTGCTTAGTGTTCTGTTATTTCATCTCACAGAGTTACATCTGTATTTCATGGATCTCTTTGCTAGCCTTATTTTTCTGGAATCTGAGAACAGATATTTCGGATCCCTTTGAAGACTATAGGGCCTAAGGAAATATCCTCCGATAACAAAGAGAAAGAAGCTTTCTGAGAAACTTCTTTGTGTTCTGTGAAATCATCTCACAGAGTTACAGCTTTCCCCTCAAGAAGCCTTTCGCTAAGACAGTTCTTGTGGAATTGGCAAAGTGATATATGGAAGCACATAGAGGGCTATGGTGAAAAAGGGAATATCCTCAGATGAAATCTGGAAAGAAGCTTTCTGAGAAACTGCTTAGTGTTCTGTTAATTCATCTCACAGAGTTACATCTGTATTTCGTGGATCTCTTTGCTAGCCTTATTTCTGTGGAATCTGAGAACAGATATTCCGGATCCCTTTGAAGACTATAGGGCCAAAGGAAATATCCTCCGATAACAAAGAGAAAGAAGGTTTCTGAGAAACTTCTTTGTGTTCTGTGAAATCATCTCACAGAGTTACAGCTTTCCCCTCAAGAAGCCTTTCGCGAAGACAGTTCTTGTGGAATTGGCAAAGTGATATTTGGAAGCCCATAGAGGGCTATGGTGAAAAAGGAAATATCCTCATATGAAATCTGGAAAGAAGCTTTCTGAGAAACTGCTTAGTGTTCTGTTAATTCATCTCATAGAGTTACATCTGTATTTCGTGGATCTCTTTGCTAGCCTTATTTCTGTGGAATCTGAGAACAGATATTCCGGATCCCTTTGAAGACTATAGGGCCAAAGGAAATATCCTCCGATAACAAAGAGAAAGAAGCTTTCTGAGAAACTTCTTTGTGTTCTGTGAAATCATCTCACAGAGTTACAGTTTTCCCCTCAAGAAGCCTTTCGCTAAGACAGTTCTTGTGGAATTGGCAACGTGATATTTGGAAGCACATAGAGGGCTATGGTGAAAAAGGAAATATCCTCAGATGAAATCTGGAAAGAAGCTTTCTGAGAAACTGCTTAGTGTTCTGTTAATTCATCTCACAGAGTTACATCTGTATTTCTTGGATCTCTTTGCTAGCCTTATTTCTGTGGAATCTGAGAACAGATATTCCGAATCCCTTTGAAGACTATAGGGCCAAAGGAAATATCCTCCGATAACAAAGAGGAAGAAGCTTTCTGAGAAACTTCTTTGTGTTCTGTGAAATCATCTCAGAGTTACAGCTTTCCCCTCAAGAAGCCTTTCGCTAACACAGTTCTTGTGGAATTGGCAAAGTGATATTTGGAAGCAAATAGAGGGCTATGGTGAAAAAGGAAATATCCTCAGATGAAATCTGGAAAGAAGCTTCTGAGAAACTGCTTAGTGTTCTGTTAATTCATCTCACAGAGTTACATCTGTATTTCGTGGATCTCTTTGCTAGCCTTATTTCTGTGGAATCTGAGAACAGATATTCCGGATCCCTTTGAAGACTATAGGACCAAAGGAAATATCCTCCGATAACAAAGAGAAAGAAGCTTTCTGAGAAACTTCTTTGTGTTCTGTGAAATCATCTCACAGAGTTACAGCTTTCCCCTCAAGAAGCCTTTCGCTAAGACAGTTCTTGTGGACTTGGCAACGTGATATTTGGAAGCCCTTAGAGGGCTATGGTGAAAAAGGAAATATCCTCAGATGAAATCTGGAAAGAAGCTTTCCGAGAAACTGCTTAGCGTTCTGTTAATTCATCTCACAGAGTTACATCTGTATTTCGTGGATCTCTTTGCTAGCCTTATTTCTCTTGGATCTGAGAACAAATATTCCGGATCCCTTTGAAGACTATAGGGCCAAAGGAAATATCCTCCGATAACAAAGAGAAAGAAGCTTTCTGAGAAACTTCTTTGTGTTCTGTGAAATCATCTCACAGAGTTACAGCTTTCCCCTCAAGAAGCCTTTCGCTAAGACAGTTCTTGTGGAATTGGCAAAGTAATATTTGGAAGCACATAGAGGGCTATGGTGAAAAAGGAAATATCCTCAGATGAAATCTGGAAAGAAGCTTTCTGAGAAACTGCTTAGTGTTCTGTTAATTCATCTCACAGAGTTACATCTGTATTTCGTGGATCTCTTTGCTAGCCTTATTTCTGTGGAATCTGAGAACAGATATTCCGGATCCCTTTGAAGACTATAGGGCCAAAGGAAACATCCTCCGATAAGAAAGAGAAAGAAGCTTTCTGAGAAACTTCTTTGTGTTCTGTGAAATCATCTCACAGAGTTACAGCTTTCCCCTCAAGAAGCCTTTCGCTAAGACAGTTCTTGTGGAATTGGCAAAGTGATATTTGGAAGCCCTTAGAGGGCTATGGTGAAAAAGGAAATATCCTCAGATGAAATCTGGAAAGAAGCTTTCTGAGAAACTGCTTAGTGTTCTGTTAATTCAACTCACAGAGTTACATCTGTATTTCGTGGATCTCTTTGCCAGCCTTATTTCTGTGGAATCTGAGAACAGATATTCCGGATCCCTTTGAAGACTATAGGGCCAAAGGAAATATCCTCCGATAAAAAAGAGAAAGAAGCTTTCTGAGAAACTTCTTTGTGTTCTGTGAAATCATCTCAGAGTTACAGCTTTCCCCTCAAGAAGCCTTTCGGTAAGACAGTTCTTGTGGAATTGGCAAAGTGATATTTGGAAGCCCATAGAGGGCTATGGTGAAAAAGGAAATATCCTCAGATGAAATCTGGAAAGAAGCTTTCTGAGAAACTGCTTAGTGTTCTGTTAATTCATCTCACAGAGTTACATCTGTATTTCGTGGATCTCTTTGCTAGCCTTATTTCTGTGGAATCTGAGAACAGATATTCCGGATCCCTTTGAAGACTATAGGGCCAAAGGAAATATCCTCCGATAACAAAGAGAAAGAAGCTTTCTGAGAAACTTCTTTGTGTTCTGTGAAATCATCTCACAGAGTTACAGCTTTCCCCTCAAGAAGCCTTTCGCTAAGACAGTTCTTGTGGAATTGGCAAAGTGATATTTGGAAGCACAGAGAGGGTTATGGTGAAAAAGGAAATATCCTCAGATGAAATCTGGAAAGAAGCTTTCTGAGAAACTGCTTAGTGTTCTGTTAATTCATCTCACAGAGTTACATCTGTATTTCGTGGATCTATTTGCTAGCCTTATTTCTGTGGAATCTGAGAACAGATATTCCGGATCCCTTTGAAGACTATAGGGCCAAAGGAAATATCCTCCGATAACAAAGAGAAAGAAGCTTTCTGAGAAACTTCTTTGTGTTCTGTGAAATCATCTCACACAGTTACAGCTTTCCCCTCAAGAAGCCTTTCGCTAAGACAGTTCTTGTGGAATTGGCAAAGTGATATTTGGAAGCCCTTAGAGGGCTATGGTGAAAAAGTAAATATCCTCAGATGAAATCTGGAAAGAAGCTTTCTGAGAAACTGCTTAGTGTTCTGTTAATTCAACTCACAGAGTTACATTTGTATTTCGTGGATCTCTTTGCCAGCCTTATTTCTGTGGAATCTGAGAACAGATATTCCGGATCCCTTTGAAGACTATTGGGCCAAAGGAAATATCCTCCGATAACAAAGAGAAAGAAGCTTTCTGAGAAACTTCTTTGTGTTCTGTGAAATCATCTCAGAGTTACAGCTTTCCCCTCAAGAAGCCTTTCGCTAAGACAGTTCTTGTGGAATTGGCAAAGTGATATTTGGAAGCCCATAGAGGGCTATGGTGAAAAAGGAAATATCCTCAAGTGAAATCTGGAAAGAAGCTTTCTGAGAAACTGCTTAGTGTTCTGTTAATTCATCTCACAGAGTTACATCTGTATTTCGTGGATCTCTTTGCTAGCCTTATTTCTGTGGAATCTGAGAACAGATATTTCGGATCCCTTTGAAGACTATAGGGCCAAAGGAAATATCCTCCGATAACAAAGAGAAAGAAGCTTTCTGAGAAACTTCTTTGTGTTCTGTGAAATCATCTCACAGAGTTACAGCTTTCCCCTCAAGAAGCCTTTCGCTAAGACAGTTCTTGTGGAATTGGCAAAGTGATATTTGGAAGCCCATAGAGGGCGATGGTGAAAAACGAAATATCCTCATATGAAATCTGGAAAGAAGATTTCTGAGAAACTGCTTAGTGTTCTGTTAATTCATCTCACAGAGTTACATCAGTATTTCGTGGATCTCTTTGCTAGCCTTATTTCTCTGGAATCTGAGAACAGATATTTCTGATCCCTTTGAAGACTATAGGGCCCAAGGAAATATCCTCCGATAACAAAGAGAAAGAAGCTTTCTGAGAAACTTCTTTGTGTTCTGTGAAATCATCTCACAGAGTTACAGCTTTCCCCTCAAGAAGCCTTTCGCTAAGACAGTTCTTGTGGAATTGGCAAAGTGAAATTTGGAAGCCCTTAGAGGGCTATGGTGAAAAAGGAAATATCCTCAGATGAAATCTGGAAAGAAGCTTTCTGAGAAACTGCTTAGTGTTCTCTTAATTCAACTCACAGAGTTACATCTGTATTTCGTGGATCTCTTTGCTAGTCTTATTTCTGTGGAATATGAGAAAAGATAATCCGGATCCCTTTGAAGACTATAGGGCCAAAGGAAATATCCTCCCATAACAAAGAGAAAGAAGCTTTCTGAGAAACTTCTTTGTGTTCTGTGAAATCATCTCAGAGTTACAGCTTTCAACTCAAGAAGCCTTTCGCTAAGACAGTTCTTGTGGAATTGGCAAAGTGATATTTGGAAGCCCATAGAGGGCTATGGTGAAAAAGGAAATATCCTCAGATGAAATCTGGAAAGAAGCCTTCTGAGAAACTGCTTAGTGTTCCGTTAATTCATCTCACAGAGTTACATCTGTATTTAGTGGATCTCTTTGCTAGCCTTATTTTTCTGGAATCTGAGAACAGATATTTCGGATCCCTTTGAAGACTATAGGGACAAAGGAAATATCCTCCGATAACAAAGAGAAAGAAGCTTTCTGAGAAACTTCTTTGTGTTCTGTGAAATCATCTCACAGGGTTACAGCTTTCCCCTCAAGAAGCCTTTCGCTAAGACAGTTCTTGTGGAATTGGCAACGTGATATTTTGAAGCCCTTAGAGGGCTAGGGTCAAAAAGGAAATATCCTCAGATGAAATCTGGAAAGAAGCTTTCTGAGAAACTGCTTAGTGTTCTGTTAAATCAATTCACAGAGTTACATCTGTATTTCGTGGATCTCTTTGCTAGCCTTATTTCTGTGGAATCTGAGAACAGATATTCCGGATCCCTTTGAAGACTATAGGGCCAAAGGAAATATCCTCCGATAACAAAGATAAAGAAGTTTTCAGAGAAACTTCTTTGTGTTCTGTGAAATCATCTCACAGAGTTACAACTTTCCCCTAAAGAAGCCTTTCGCTAAGACAGTTCTTGTGGAATTGGCAAAGTGATATTTGGAAGCCCATAGAGGGCTATGGTGAAAAAGGAAATATCCTCAGATGAAATCTGGAAAGAAGCTTACTGAGAAACTGCTTAGTGTTCTGTTAATTCATCTCACCGAGTTACATCTGTATTTCGTGGATTTCTTTGCAAGCCTTATTTCTGTGGAATCTGAGAAAAGATATTCCGGATCGCTTTGAAGACTATAGGGCCAAAGGAAATATCCTCCGATAACAAAGAGAAAGAAGCTTTCTGAGAAACTTCTTTGTGTTCTTTGAAATCATCTCACAGAGTTACAGCTCTCCCCTCAAGAAGCCTTTCGCTAAGACAGTTCTTGTGGTATTGGCAAAGTGACATTTGGAAGCCCATAGAGGGCTATGGTGAAAAAGGAAATATCCTCAGATGAAATCTGGAAAGAAGCTTTCTGAAAAACTGCTTAGTGTTCTGTTAATTCATCTCACAGAGTTACATCTGTTTTTGGTGGATCTCTTTGCTAGCCTTATTTTTCTGGAATCTGAGAACAGATATTCCGGATCCCTTTGAAGACTATAGGGCCAAAGGAAATATCCTCCGATAACAAAGAGAAAGAAGCTTTCTGAGAAACTTCTTTGTGTTCTGTGAAATCATCTCACAGAGTTACAGCTTTCCCCTAAAGAAGCCTTTCGCTAAGACAGTTCTTGTGGAATTGGAAAAGTGATATTTGGAAGCCCATAGAGGGCTACGGTGAAAAAGGAAATATCCTCAGAAGAAATCTGGAAAGAAGATTTCTGAGAAACTGCTTAGTGTTCTGTTAATTCATCTCACAGAGTTACATCTGTATTTCGTGGATCTCTTTGCTAGCCTTATTTCTCTGGAATCTGAGGACAGATATTTCGGATCCCTTGGAAGACGATAGGGCCAAAGGAAATATCCTCCGATAACAAAGAGAAAGAAGCTTTCTGAGAAACTTCTTTGTGTTTTGTGAAATCATCTCACAGAGTTACAGCTTTCCCCTCAAGAAGGCTTTCGCTAAGACAGTTCTTGTGGAAATGGCAAAGTGATATTTGGAAGCCCTTAGAGGTTTATGGTGAAAAAGGAAATATCCTCAGATGAAATCTGGAAAGAAGTTTTCTGAGAAACTGCTTAGTGTTCTGTTAATTCAACTCACAGAGTTACATCTGTATTTCCTGGATCTCTTTGCTAGCCTTATTTCTGTGGAATCTGAGAACAGATATTCCGGATCCCTCTGAAGACTATAGGGCCAAAGGAAATATCCTCCGATAACAAAGAGAAAGAATCTTTCTGAGAAACTTCTTTGTGTTCTGTGAAATCATCTCACAGAGTTACAGCTTTCCCTCAAGAAGCCTTTCGCTAAGACAGTTCTTGTGGAATTGGCAAAGTGATATTTGGAAACCCGTAGAGGGCTATGGTGAAAAAGGAAATATCCTCATATGAAATCTGGAAAGAAGATTATTGAGAAACTGCTTAGTGTTCTGTTAATTCATCTCACAGAGTTACATCTGTATTTCGTGGATCTCTTTGCTAGCCTTATTTTTCTGGAGTCTGAGAAAAGATATTTCGGATCCCTTTGAAGACTATAGGGCCAAAGGAAATATCCTCCGATAACAAAGAGAAAGAAGCTTTCTGAGAAACCTCTTTGTGTTCTGTGAAATCATCTCACAGAGTAACAGCCTTCCCCTCAAGAAGGCTTTCGCTAAGACAGTTCTTGTGGAATTGGCAAAGTGATATTTGGAAGCCCATAGAGGGCTATGGTGAAAAAAGAAATATCCTCAGATGAAATCTGCAAAGAAGTTTTCTGAGAAACCGCTTAGTGTTCTGTTAATTCATCTCATAGAGTTACATCTGTATTTCGTGGATCTCTTTGCCAGCCTTATTTTTCTGGAATCTGAGAACAGATATTTCGGATCCCTTTGAAGACTATAGGGCCAAAGGAAATATCCTCCGATAACAAAGAGAAAGAAGCTTTCTGAGAAACTTCTTTGTGTTCTGAAAAATCATCTCACAGAGTTACAGCTTTCCCCTCAAGAAGCCTTTCGCTAAGACAGTTCTTGTGGAATTGGCAAAGTGATATTTTGAAGCCCTTAGAGGGCTATGGTGAAAAAGGAAATATCCTCAGATGAAATCTGGAAAGAAGCTTTCTGAGAAACTGCTTAGTGTTCTGTTAATTCATCTCACAGAGTTACATCTGTATTTCGTGGATCCCTTCGCTAGACTTATTTCTCTGGAATCTGAGAACAGATATTCCGGATCCCTTTGAAGACTATAGGGCCAAAGGAAATATCCTCCGATAAAAAAGAGAAAGAAGGTTTCTGAGAAACTTCTTTGTGTTCTCTGAAATCATCTCACAGAGTTACAGCTTTCCCCTCAAGAAGCCTTTCGCTAAGACAGTTCTTGTGGAATTGGCAAAGTGATATTTGGAAGCCCATAGAGGGCTATGGTGGAAAAGGAATTATCCTCAGATGAAATCTGGAAAGAAGCTTTCTGAGAACCTGCTTAGTGTTCTGTTAATTCATCTCACAGAGTTACATCTGTATTTCGTGGATCTCTTTGCTAGCCTTATTTATCTGGAATCTGAGAACAGATATTTCGGATCCCATTGAAGACTATAGGGCCAAAGGAAATATCCTCTGATAACAAAGAGAAAGAAGCTTTCTGAGAAACTTCTTTGTGTTCTGTGAAATCATCTCACAGAGTTACAGCTTTCCCCTCAAGAAGCCTTTCGCTAAGACAGTTCTTGTGGAATTGGCAAAGTGATATTTGGAAGCACAGAGAGGGTTATGGTGAAAAAGGAAATATCCTCAGATGAAATCTGGAAAGAAGCTTTCTGAGAAACTGCTTAGTGTTCTGTTAATTCATCTCACAGAGTTACATCTGTATTTCGTGGATCTATTTGCTAGCCTTATTTCTGTGGAATCTGAGAACAGATATTCCGGATCCCTTTGAAGACTATAGGGCCAAAGGAAATATCCTCCGATAACAAAGAGAAAGAAGCTTTCTGAGAAACTTCTTTGTGTTCTGTGAAATCATCTCACACAGTTACAGCTTTCCCCTCAAGAAGCCTTTCGCTAAGACAGTTCTTGTGGAATTGGCAAAGTGATATTTGAAAGCCCTTAGAGGGCTATGGTGAAAAAGTAAATATCCTCAGATGAAATCTGGAAAGAAGCTTTCTGAGAAACTGCTTAGTGTTCTGTTAATTCAACTCACAGAGTTACATTTGTATTTCGTGGATCTCTTTGCCAGCCTTATTTCTGTGGAATCTGAGAACAGATATTCCGGATCCCTTTGAAGACTATTGGGCCAAAGGAAATATCCTCCGATAACAAAGAGAAAGAAGCTTTCTGAGAAACTTCTTTGTGTTCTGTGAAATCATCTCAGAGTTACAGCTTTCCCCTCAAGAAGCCTTTCGCTAAGACAGTTCTTGTGGAATTGGCAAAGTGATATTTGGAAGCCCATAGAGGGCTATGGTGAAAAAGGAAATATCCTCAAGTGAAATCTGGAAAGAAGCTTTCTGAGAAACTGCTTAGTGTTCTGTTAATTCATCTCACAGAGTTACATCTGTATTTCGTGGATCTCTTTGCTAGCCTTATTTCTGTGGAATCTGAGAACAGATATTTCGGATCCCTTTGAAGACTATAGGGCCAAAGGAAATATCCTCCGATAACAAAGAGAAAGAAGCTTTCTGAGAAACTTCTTTGTGTTCTGTGAAATCATCTCACAGAGTTACAGCTTTCCCCTCAAGAAGCCTTTCGCTAAGACAGTTCTTGTGGAATTGGCAAAGTGATATTTGGAAGCCCATAGAGGGCGATGGTGAAAAACGAAATATCCTCATATGAAATCTGGAAAGAAGATTTCTGAGAAACTGCTTAGTGTTCTGTTAATTCATCTCACAGAGTTACATCAGTATTTCGTGGATCTCTTTGCTAGCCTTATTTCTCTGGAATCTGAGAACAGATATTTCTGATCCCTTTGAAGACTATAGGGCCCAAGGAAATATCCTCCGATAACAAAGAGAAAGAAGCTTTCTGAGAAACTTCTTTGTGTTCTGTGAAATCATCTCACAGAGTTACAGCTTTCCCCTCAAGAAGCCTTTCGCTAAGACAGTTCTTGTGGAATTGGCAAAGTGAAATTTGGAAGCCCTTAGAGGGCTATGGTGAAAAAGGAAATATCCTCAGATGAAATCTGGAAAGAAGCTTTCTGAGAAACTGCTTAGTGTTCTCTTAATTCAACTCACAGAGTTACATCTGTATTTCGTGGATCTCTTTGCTAGTCTTATTTCTGTGGAATATGAGAAAAGATAATCCGGATCCCTTTGAAGACTATAGGGCCAAAGGAAATATCCTCCCATAACAAAGAGAAAGAAGCTTTCTGAGAAACTTCTTTGTGTTCTGTGAAATCATCTCAGAGTTACAGCTTTCAACTCAAGAAGCCTTTCGCTAAGACAGTTCTTGTGGAATTGGCAAAGTGATATTTGGAAGCCCATAGAGGGCTATGGTGAAAAAGGAAATATCCTCAGATGAAATCTGGAAAGAAGCCTTCTGAGAAACTGCTTAGTGTTCCGTTAATTCATCTCACAGAGTTACATCTGTATTTAGTGGATCTCTTTGCTAGCCTTATTTTTCTGGAATCTGAGAACAGATATTTCGGATCCCTTTGAAGACTATAGGGACAAAGGAAATATCCTCCGATAACAAAGAGAAAGAAGCTTTCTGAGAAACTTCTTTGTGTTCTGTGAAATCATCTCACAGGGTTACAGCTTTCCCCTCAAGAAGCCTTTCGCTAAGACAGTTCTTGTGGAATTGGCAACGTGATATTTTGAAGCCCTTAGAGGGCTAGGGTCAAAAAGGAAATATCCTCAGATGAAATCTGGAAAGAAGCTTTCTGAGAAACTGCTTAGTGTTCTGTTAAATCAACTCACAGAGTTACATCTGTATTTCGTGGATCTCTTTGCTAGCCTTATTTCTGTGGAATCTGAGAACAGATATTCCGGATCCCTTTGAAGACTATAGGGCCAAAGGAAATATCCTCCGATAACAAAGATAAAGAAGTTTTCTGAGAAACTTCTTTGTGTTCTGTGAAACCATCTCACAGAGTTACAACTTTCCCCTAAAGAAGCCTTTCGCTAAGACAGTTCTTGTGGAATTGGCAAAGTGATATTTGGAAGCCCATAGAGGGCTATGGTGAAAAAGGAAATATCCTCAGATGAAATCTGGAAAGAAGCTTACTGAGAAACTGCTTAGTGTTCTGTTAATTCATCTCACCGAGTTACATCTGTATTTCGTGGATTTCTTTGCAAGCCTTATTTCTGTGGAATCTGAGAAAAGATATTCCGGATCGCTTTGAAGACTATAGGGCCAAAGGAAATATCCTCCGATAACAAAGAGAAAGAAGCTTTCTGAGAAACTTCTTTGTGTTCTTTGAAATCATCTCACAGAGTTACAGCTCTCCCCTCAAGAAGCCTTTCGCTAAGACAGTTCTTGTGGTATTGGCAAAGTGATATTTGGAAGCCCATAGAGGGCTATGGTGAAAAAGGAAATATCCTCAGATGAAATCTGGAAAGAAGCTTTCTGAAAAACTGCTTAGTGTTCTGTTAATTCATCTCACAGAGTTACATCTGTTTTTGGTGGATCTCTTTGCTAGCCTTATTTTTCTGGAATCTGAGAACAGATATTCCGGATCCCTTTGAAGACTATAGGGCCAAAGGAAATATCCTCCGATAACAAAGAGAAAGAAGCTTTCTGAGAAACTTCTTTGTGTTCTGTGAAATCATCTCACAGAGTTACAGCTTTCCCCTAAAGAAGCCTTTCGCTAAGACAGTTCTTGTGGAATTGGAAAAGTGATATTTGGAAGCCCATAGAGGGCTACGGTGAAAAAGGAAATATCCTCAGAAGAAATCTGGAAAGAAGATTTCTGAGAAACTGCTTAGTGTTCTGTTAATTCATCTCACAGAGTTACATCTGTATTTCGTGGATCTCTTTGCTAGCCTTATTTCTCTGGAATCTGAGGACAGATATTTCGGATCCCTTGGAAGACGATAGGGCCAAAGGAAATATCCTCCGATAACAAAGAGAAAGAAGCTTTCTGAGAAACTTCTTTGTGTTTTGTGAAATCATCTCACAGAGTTACAGCTTTCCCCTCAAGAAGGCTTTCGCTAAGACAGTTCTTGTGGAAATGGCAAAGTGATATTTGGAAGCACTTAGAGGTTTATGGTGTAAAAGGAAATATCCTCAGATGAAATCTGGAAAGAAGTTTTCTGAGAAACTGCTTAGTGTTCTGTTAATTCAACTCACAGAGTTACATCTGTATTTCCTGGATCTCTTTGCTAGCCTTATTTCTGTGGAATCTGAGAACAGATATTCCGGATCCCTCTGAAGACTATAGGGCCAAAGGAAATATCCTCCGATAACAAAGAGAAAGAATCTTTCTGAGAAACTTCTTTGTGTTCTGTGAAATCATCTCACAGAGTTACAGCTTTCCCTCAAGAAGCCTTTCGCTAAGACAGTTCTTGTGGAATTGGCAAAGTGATATTTGGAAACCCGTAGAGGGCTATGGTGAAAAAGGAAATATCCTCATATGAAATCTGGAAAGAAGATTATTGAGAAACTGCTTAGTGTTCTGTTAATTCATCTCACAGAGTTACATCTGTATTTCGTGGATCTCTTTGCTAGCCTTATTTTTCTGGAGTCTGAGAAAAGATATTTCGGATCCCTTTGAAGACTATAGGGCCAAAGGAAATATCCTCCGATAACAAAGAGAAAGAAGCTTTCTGAGAAACCTCTTTGTGTTCTGTGAAATCATCTCACAGAGTAACAGCCTTCCCCTCAAGAAGGCTTTCGCTAAGACAGTTCTTGTGGAATTGGCAAAGTGATATTTGGAAGCCCATAGAGGGCTATGGTGAAAAAAGAAATATCCTCAGATGAAATCTGCAAAGAAGTTTTCTGAGAAACCGCTTAGTGTTCTGTTAATTCATCTCATAGAGTTACATCTGTATTTCGTGGATCTCTTTGCCAGCCTTATTTTTCTGGAATCTGAGAACAGATATTTCGGATCCCTTTGAAGACTATAGGGCCAAAGGAAATATCCTCCGATAACAAAGAGAAAGAAGCTTTCTGAGAAACTTCTTTGTGTTCTGAAAAATCATCTCACAGAGTTACAGCTTTCCCCTCAAGAAGCCTTTCGCTAAGACAGTTCTTGTGGAATTGGCAAAGTGATATTTTGAAGCCCTTAGAGGGCTATGGTGAAAAAGGAAATATCCTCAGATGAAATCTGGAAAGAAGCTTTCTGAGAAACTGCTTAGTGTTCTGTTAATTCATCTCACAGAGTTACATCTGTATTTCGTGGATCCCTTCGCTAGACTTATTTCTCTGGAATCTGAGAACAGATATTCCGGATCCCTTTGAAGACTATAGGGCCAAAGGAAATATCCTCCGATAAAAAAGAGAAAGAAGGTTTCTGAGAAACTTCTTTGTGTTCTCTGAAATCATCTCACAGAGTTACAGCTTTCCCCTCAAGAAGCCTTTCGCTAAGACAGTTCTTGTGGAATTGGCAAAGTGATATTTGGAAGCCCATAGAGGGCTATGGTGGAAAAGGAATTATCCTCAGATGAAATCTGGAAAGAAGCTTTCTGAGAACCTGCTTAGTGTTCTGTTAATTCATCTCACAGAGTTACATCTGTATTTCGTGGATCTCTTTGCTAGCCTTATTTATCTGGAATCTGAGAACAGATATTTCGGATCCCATTGAAGACTATAGGGCCAAAGGAAATATCCTCTGATAACAAAGAGAAAGAAGCTTTCTGAGAAACTTCTTTGTGTTCTGTGAAATCATCTCAGAGTTACAGCTTTCCCCTCAAGAAGCCTTTCGCTAACACAGTTCTTGTGGAATTGGCAAAGTGATATTTGGAAGCAAATAGAGGGCTATGGTGAAAAAGGAAATATCCTCAGATGAAATCTGGAAAAAAGCTTTTGAGAAACTGCTTAGTGTTCTGTTAATTCATCTCACAGAGTTACATCTGTATTTCGTGGATCTCTTTGCTAGCCTTATTTCTGTGGAATCTGAGAACAGATATTACGGATCCCTTTGAAGACTATAGGACCAAAGGAAATATCCTCCGATAACAAAGAGAAAGAAGCTTTCTGAGAAACTTCTTTGTGTTCTGTGAAATCATCTCACAGAGTTACAGCTTTCCCCTCAAGAAGCCTTTCGCTAAGACAGTTCTTGTGGACTTGGCAACGTGATATTTGGAAGCCCTTAGAGGGCTATGGTGAAAAAGGAAATATCCTCAGATGAAATCTGGAAAGAAGCTTTCCGAGAAACTGCTTAGCGTTCTGTTAATTCATCTCACAGAGTTACATCTGTATTTCGTGGATCTCTTTGCTAGCCTTATTTCTCTTGGATCTGAGAACAAATATTCCGGATCCCTTTGAAGACTATAGGGCCAAAGGAAATATCCTCCGATAACAAAGAGAAAGAAGCTTTCTGAGAAACTTCTTTGTGTTCTGTGAAATCATCTCACAGAGTTACAGCTTTCCCCTCAAGAAGCCTTTCGCTAAGACAGTTCTTGTGGAATTGGCAAAGTAATATTTGGAAGCACATAGAGGGCTATGGTGAAAAAGGAAATATCCTCAGATGAAATCTGGAAAGAAGCTTTCTGAGAAACTGCTTAGTGTTCTGTTAATTCATCTCACAGAGTTACATCTGTATTTCGTGGATCTCTTTGCTAGCCTTATTTCTGTGGAATCTGAGAACAGATATTCCGGATCCCTTTGAAGACTATAGGGCCAAAGGAAACATCCTCCGATAAGAAAGAGAAAGAAGCTTTCTGAGAAACTTCTTTGTGTTCTGTGAAATCATCTCACAGAGTTACAGCTTTCCCCTCAAGAAGCCTTTCGCTAAGACAGTTCTTGTGGAATTGGCAAAGTGATATTTGGAAGCCCATAGAGGGCGATGGTGAAAAACGAAATATCCTCATATGAAATCTGGAAAGAAGATTTCTGAGAAACTGCTTAGTGTTCTGTTAATTCATCTCACAGAGTTACATCAGTATTTCGTGGATCTCTTTGCTAGCCTTATTTCTCTGGAATCTGAGAACAGATATTTCTGATCCCTTTGAAGACTATAGGGCCCAAGGAAATATCCTCCGATAACAAAGAGAAAGAAGCTTTCTGAGAAACTTCTTTGTGTTCTGTGAAATCATCTCACAGAGTTACAGCTTTCCCCTCAAGAAGCCTTTCGCTAAGACAGTTCTTGTGGAATTGGCAAAGTGATATTTGGAAGCACAGAGAGGGCTATGGTGAAAAAGGAAATATCCTCAGATGAAATCTGGAAAGAAGCTTTCTGAGAAACTGCTTAGTGTTCTGTTAATTCATCTCACAGAGTTACATCTGTATTTCGTGGATCTATTTGCTAGCCTTATTTCTGTGGAATCTGAGAACAGATATTCCGGATCCCTTTGAAGACTATAGGGCCAAAGGAAATATCCTCCGATAACAAAGAGAAAGAAGCTTTCTGAGAAACTTCTTTGTGTTCTGTGAAATCATCTCACAGAGTTAGAGCTTACCCCTCAAGAAGCCTTTCGCTAAGACAGTTCTTGTGGAATTGGCAAAGTGATATTTGGAAGCCCTTAGAGGGCTATGGTGAAAAAGGAAATATCCTCAGATGAAATCTGGAAAGAAGCTTTCTGAGTAACCGCTTAGTGTTCTGTTAATTCATCTCATAGAGTTACATCTGTATTTCGTGGATCTCTTTGCTAGCCTTGTTTCTGTGGAAACTGAGAACAGATATTCCGGATCCCTTTGAAGACTATAGGGCCAAAGGAAATATCCTCCGATAACAAAGAGAAAGAAGCTTTCTGAGAAACTTCTTTGTGTTCTGTGAAATCATCTCACACAGTTACAGCTTTCCCCTCAAGAAGCCTTTCGCTAAGACAGTTCTTGTGGAATTGGCAAAGTGATATTTGGAAGCCCTTAGAGGGCTATGGTGAAAAAGTAAATATCCTCAGATGAAATCTGGAAAGAAGCTTTCTGAGAAACTGCTTAGTGTTCTGTTAATTCAACTCACAGAGTTACATTTGTATTTCGTGGATCTCTTTGCCAGCCTTATTTCTGTGGAATCTGAGAACAGATATTCCGGATCCCTTTGAAGACTATTGGGCCAAAGGAAATATCCTCCGACAACAAAGAGAAAGAAGCTTTCTGAGAAACTTCTTTGTGTTCTGTGAAATCATCTCAGAGTTACAGCTTTCCCCTCAAGAAGCCTTTCGCTAAGACAGTTCTTGTGGAATTGGCAAAGTGATATTTGGAAGCCCATAGAGGGCTATGGTGAAAAAGGAAATATCCTCAAGTGAAATCTGGAAAGAAGCTTTCTGAGAAACTGCTTAGTGTTCTGTTAATTCATCTCACAGAGTTACATCTGTATTTCGTGGATCTCTTTGCTAGCCTTATTTCTGTGGAATCTGAGAACAGATATTTCGGATCCCTTTGAAGACTATAGGGCCAAAGGAAATATCCTCCGATAACAAAGAGAAAGAAGCTTTCTGAGAAACTTCTTTGTGTTCTGTGAAATCATCTCACAGAGTTACAGCTTTCCCCTCAAGAAGCCTTTCGCTAAGACAGTTCTTGTGGAATTGGCAAAGTGATATTTGGAAGCCCATAGAGGGCGATGGTGAAAAACGAAATATCCTCATATGAAATCTGGAAAGAAGATTTCTGAGAAACTGCTTAGTGTTCTGTTAATTCATCTCACAGAGTTACATCAGTATTTCGTGCATCTCTTTGCTAGCCTTATTTTTCTGGAATCTGAGAACAGATATTTCGGATCCCTTTGAAGACTATAGGGCCCAAGGAAATATCCTCCGATAACAAAGAGAAAGAAGCTTTCTGAGAAACTTCTTTGTGTTCTGTGAAATCATCTCACAGGGTTACAGCTTTCCCCTCAAGAAGCCTTTCGCTAAGACAGTTCTTGTGGAATTGGCAACGTGATATTTTGAAGCCCTTAGAGGGCTAGGGTCAAAAAGGAAATATCCTCAGATGAAATCTGGAAAGAAGCTTTCTGAGAAACTGCTTAGTGTTCTGTTAAATCATCTCACAGAGTTACATCTGTATTTCGTGGATCTCTTTGCTAGCCTTATTTCTGTGGAATCTGAGAACAGATATTCCGGATCCCTTTGAAGACTATAGGGCCAAAGGAAATATCCTCCGATAACAAAGATAAAGAAGGTTTCTGAGAAACTTCTTTGTGTTCTGTGAAACCATCTCACAGAGTTACAACTTTCCCCTAAAGAAGCCTTTCGCTAAGACAGTTCTTGTGGAATTGGCAAAGTGATATTTGGAAGCCCATAGAGGGCTATGGTGAAAAAGGAAATATCCTCAGATGAAATCTGGAAAGAAGCTTACTGAGAAACTGCTTAGTGTTCTGTTAATTCATCTCACCGAGTTACATCTGTATTTCGTGGATTTCTTTGCAAGCCTTATTTCTGTGGAATCTGAGAAAAGATATTCCGGATCGCTTTGAAGACTATAGGGCCAAAGGAAATATCCTCCGATAACAAAGAGAAAGAAGCTTTCTGAGAAACTTCTTTGTGTTCTTTGAAATCATCTCACAGAGTTACAGCTCTCCCCTCAAGAAGCCTTTCGCTAAGACAGTTCTTGTGGAATTGGCAAAGTGACATTTGGAAGCCCATAGAGGACTATGGTGAAAAAGGAAATATCCTCAGATGAAATCTGGAAAGAAGCTTTCTGAAAAACTGCTTAGTGTTCTGTTAATTCATCTCACAGAGTTACATCTGTTTTTGGTGGATCTCTTTGCTAGCCTTATTTTTCTGGAATCTGAGAACAGATATTCCGGATCCCTTTGAAGACTATAGGGCCAAAGGAAATATCCTCCGATAACAAAGAGAAAGAAGCTTTCTGAGAAACTTCTTTGTGTTCTGTGAAATCATCTCACAGAGTTACAGCTTTCCCCTAAAGAAGCCTTTCGCTAAGACAGTTCTTGTGGAATTGGAAAAGTGATATTTGGAAGCCCATAGAGGGCTACGGTGAAAAAGGAAATATCCTCAGAAGAAATCTGGAAAGAAGCTTTCTGAGAAACTGCTTAGTGTTCTGTTAATTCATCTCACAGAGTTACATCTGTATTTCGTGGATCTCTTTGCTAGCCTTATTTCTCTGGAATCTGAGGACAGATATTTCGGATCCCTTGGAAGACGATAGGGCCAAAGGAAATATCCTCCGATAACAAAGAGAAAGAAGCTTTCTGAGAAACTTCTTTGTGTTCTGTGAAATCATCTCACACAGTTACAGCTTTCCCCTCAAGAAGCCTTTCGCTAAGACAGTTCTTGTGGAATTGGCAAAGTGATATTTGGAAGCCCTTAGAGGGCTATGGTGAAAAAGTAAATATCCTCAGATGAAATCTGGAAAGAAGCTTTCTGAGAAACTGCTTAGTGTTCTGTTAATTCAACTCACAGAGTTACATTTGTATTTCGTGGATCTCTTTGCCAGCCTTATTTCTGTGGAATCTGAGAACAGATATTCCGGATCCCTTTGAAGACTATTGGGCCAAAGGAAATATCCTCCGATAACAAAGAGAAAGAAGCTTTCTGAGAAACTTCTTTGTGTTCTGTGAAATCATCTCAGAGTTACAGCTTTCCCCTCAAGAAGCCTTTCGCTAAGACAGTTCTTGTGGAATTGGCAAAGTGATATTTGGAAGCCCATAGAGGGCTATGGTGAAAAAGGAAATATCCTCAAGTGAAATCTGGAAAGAAGCTTTCTGAGAAACTGCTTAGTGTTCTGTTAATTCATCTCACAGAGTTACATCTGTATTTCGTGGATCTCTTTGCTAGCCTTATTTCTGTGGAATCTGAGAACAGATATTTCGGATCCCTTTGAAGACTATAGGGCCAAAGGAAATATCCTCCGATAACAAAGAGAAAGAAGCTTTCTGAGAAACTTCTTTGTGTTCTGTGAAATCATCTCACAGAGTTACAGCTTTCCCCTCAAGAAGCCTTTCGCTAAGACAGTTCTTGTGGAATTGGCAAAGTGATATTTGGAAGCCCATAGAGGGCGATGGTGAAAAACGAAATATCCTCATATGAAATCTGGAAAGAAGATTTCTGAGAAACTGCTTAGTGTTCTGTTAATTCATCTCACAGAGTTACATCAGTATTTCGTGGATCTCTTTGCTAGCCTTATTTCTCTGGAATCTGAGAACAGATATTTCTGATCCCTTTGAAGACTATAGGGCCCAAGGAAATATCCTCCGATAACAAAGAGAAAGAAGCTTTCTGAGAAACTTCTTTGTGTTCTGTGAAATCATCTCACAGAGTTACAGCTTTCCCCTCAAGAAGCCTTTCGCTAAGACAGTTCTTGTGGAATTGGCAAAGTGAAATTTGGAAGCCCTTAGAGGGCTATGGTGAAAAAGGAAATATCCTCAGATGAAATCTGGAAAGAAGCTTTCTGAGAAACTGCTTAGTGTTCTCTTAATTCAACTCACAGAGTTACATCTGTATTTCGTGGATCTCTTTGCTAGTCTTATTTCTGTGGAATATGAGAAAAGATAATCCGGATCCCTTTGAAGACTATAGGGCCAAAGGAAATATCCTCCCATAACAAAGAGTAAGAAGCTTTCTGAGAAACTTCTTTGTGTTCTGTGAAATCATCTCAGAGTTACAGCTTTCTACTCAAGAAGCCTTTCGCTAAGACAGTTCTTGTGGAATTGGCAAAGTGATATTTGGAAGCCCATAGAGGGCTATGGTGAAAAAGGAAATATCCTCAGATGAAATCTGGAAAGAAGCCTTCTGAGAAACTGCTTAGTGTTCCGTTAATTCATCTCACAGAGTTACATCTGTATTTAGTGGATCTCTTTGCTAGCCTTATTTTTCTGGAATCTGAGAACAGATATTTCGGATCCCTTTGAAGACTATAGGGACAAAGGAAATATCCTCCGATAACAAAGAGAAAGAAGCTTTCTGAGAAACTTCTTTGTGTTCTGTGAAATCATCTCACAGGGTTACAGCTTTCCCCTCAAGAAGCCTTTCGCTAAGACAGTTCTTGTGGAATTGGCAACGTGATATTTTGAAGCCCTTAGAGGGCTAGGGTCAAAAAGGAAATATCCTCAGATGAAATCTGGAAAGAAGCTTTCTGAGAAACTGCTTAGTGTTCTGTTAAATCAACTCACAGAGTTACATCTGTATTTCGTGGATCTCTTTGCTAGCCTTATTTCTGTGGAATCTGAGAACAGATATTCCGGATCCCTTTGAAGACTATAGGGCCAAAGGAAATATCCTCCGATAACAAAGATAAAGAAGTTTTCTGAGAAACTTCTTTGTGTTCTGTGAAACCATCTCACAGAGTTACAACTTTCCCCTAAAGAAGCCTTTCGCTAAGACAGTTCTTGTGGAATTGGCAAAGTGATATTTGGAAGCCCATAGAGGGCTATGGTGAAAAAGGAAATATCCTCAGATGAAATCTGGAAAGAAGCTTACTGAGAAACTGCTTAGTGTTCTGTTAATTCATCTCACCGAGTTACATCTGTATTTCGTGGATTTCTTTGCAAGCCTTATTTCTGTGGAATCTGAGAAAAGATATTCCGGATCGCTTTGAAGACTATAGGGCCAAAGGAAATATCCTCCGATAACAAAGAGAAAGAAGCTTTCTGAGAAACTTCTTTGTGTTCTTTGAAATCATCTCACAGAGTTACAGCTCTCCCCTCAAGAAGCCTTTCGCTAAGACAGTTCTTGTGGTATTGGCAAAGTGACATTTGGAAGCCCATAGAGGGCTATGGTGAAAAAGGAAATATCCTCAGATGAAATCTGGAAAGAAGCTTTCTGAAAAACTGCTTAGTGTTCTGTTAATTCATCTCACAGAGTTACATCTGTTTTTGGTGGATCTCTTTGCTAGCCTTATTTTTCTGGAATCTGAGAACAGATATTCCGGATCCCTTTGAAGACTATAGGGCCAAAGGAAATATCCTCCGATAACAAAGAGAAAGAAGCTTTCTGAGAAACTTCTTTGTGTTCTGTGAAATGATCTCACAGAGTTACAGCTTTCCCCTAAAGAAGCCTTTCGCTAAGACAGTTCTTGTGGAATTGGAAAAGTGATATTTGGAAGCCCATAGAGGGCTACGGTGAAAAAGGAAATATCCTCAGAAGAAATCTGGAAAGAAGATTTCTGAGAAACTGCTTAGTGTTCTGTTAATTCATCTCACAGAGTTACATCTGTATTTCGTGGATCTCTTTGCTAGCCTTATTTTTCTGGAGTCTGAGAAAAGATATTTCGGATCCCTTTGAAGACTATAGGGCCAAAGGAAATATCCTCCGATAACAAAGAGAAAGAAGCTTTCTGAGAAACCTCTTTGTGTTCTGTGAAATCATCTCACAGAGTAACAGCCTTCCCCTCAAGAAGGCTTTCGCTAAGACAGTTCTTGTGGAATTGGCAAAGTGATATTTGGAAGCCCATAGAGGGCTATGGTGAAAAAAGAAATATCCTCAGATGAAATCTGCAAAGAAGTTTTCTGAGAAACCGCTTAGTGTTCTGTTAATTCATCTCATAGAGTTACATCTGTATTTCGTGGATCTCTTTGCCAGCCTTATTTTTCTGGAATCTGAGAACAGATATTTCGGATCCCTTTGAAGACTATAGGGCCAAAGGAAATATCCTCCGATAACAAAGAGAAAGAAGCTTTCTGAGAAACTTCTTTGTGTTCTGAAAAATCATCTCACAGAGTTACAGCTTTCCCCTCAAGAAGCCTTTCGCTAAGACAGTTCTTGTGGAATTGGCAAAGTGATATTTTGAAGCCCTTAGAGGGCTATGGTGAAAAAGGAAATATCCTCAGATGAAATCTGGAAAGAAGCTTTCTGAGAAACTGCTTAGTGTTCTGTTAATTCATCTCACAGAGTTACATCTGTATTTCGTGGATCCCTTCGCTAGACTTATTTCTCTGGAATCTGAGAACAGATATTCCGGATCCCTTTGAAGACTATAGGGCCAAAGGAAATATCCTCCGATAAAAAAGAGAAAGAAGGTTTCTGAGAAACTTCTTTGTGTTCTCTGAAATCATCTCACAGAGTTACAGCTTTCCCCTCAAGAAGCCTTTCGCTAAGACAGTTCTTGTGGAATTGGCAAAGTGATATTTGGAAGCCCATAGAGGGCTATGGTGGAAAAGGAATTATCCTCAGATGAAATCTGGAAAGAAGCTTTCTGAGAACCTGCTTAGTGTTCTGTTAATTCATCTCACAGAGTTACATCTGTATTTCGTGGATCTCTTTGCTAGCCTTATTTATCTGGAATCTGAGAACAGATATTTCGGATCCCATTGAAGACTATAGGGCCAAAGGAAATATCCTCCGATAACAAAGAGAAAGAAGCTTTCTGAGAAACTTCTTTGTGTTCTGTGAAATCATCTCAGAGTTACAGCTTTCCCCTCAAGAAGCCTTTCGCTAACACAGTTCTTGTGGAATTGGCAAAGTGATATTTGGAAGCAAATAGAGGGCTATGGTGAAAAAGGAAATATCCTCAGATGAAATCTGGAAAAAAGCTTCTGAGAAACTGCTTAGTGTTCTGTTAATTCATCTCACAGAGTTACATCTGTATTTCGTGGATCTCTTTGCTAGCCTTATTTCTGTGGAATCTGAGAACAGATATTACGGATCCCTTTGAAGACTATAGGACCAAAGGAAATATCCTCCGATAACAAAGAGAAAGAAGCTTTCTGAGAAACTTCTTTGTGTTCTGTGAAATCATCTCACAGAGTTACAGCTTTCCCCTCAAGAAGCCTTTCGCTAAGACAGTTCTTGTGGACTTGGCAACGTGATATTTGGAAGCCCTTAGAGGGCTATGGTGAAAAAGGAAATATCCTCAGATGAAATCTGGAAAGAAGCTTTCCGAGAAACTGCTTAGCGTTTTGTTAATTCATCTCACAGAGTTACATCTGTATTTCGTGGATCTCTTTGCTAGCCTTATTTCTCTTGGATCTGAGAACAAATATTCCGGATCCCTTTGAAGACTATAGGGCCAAAGGAAATATCCTCCGATAACAAAGAGAAAGAAGCTTTCTGAGAAACTTCTTTGTGTTCTGTGAAATCATCTCACAGAGTTACAGCTTTCCCCTCAAGAAGCCTTTCGCTAAGACAGTTCTTGTGGAATTGGCAAAGTAATATTTGGAAGCACATAGAGGGCTATGGTGAAAAAGGAAATATCCTCAGATGAAATCTGGAAAGAAGCTTTCTGAGAAACTGCTTAGTGTTCTGTTAATTCATCTCACAGAGTTACATCTGTATTTCGTGGATCTCTTTGCTAGCCTTATTTCTGTGGAATCTGAGAACAGATATTCCGGATCCCTTTGAAGACTATAGGGCCAAAGGAAACATCCTCCGATAAGAAAGAGAAAGAAGCTTTCTGAGAAACTTCTTTGTGTTCTGTGAAATCATCTCACAGAGTTACAGCTTTCCCCTCAAGAAGCCTTTCGCTAAGACAGTTCTTGTGGAATTGGCAAAGTGATATTTGGAAGCCCATAGAGGGCGATGGTGAAAAACGAAATATCCTCATATGAAATCTGGAAAGAAGATTTCTGAGAAACTGCTTAGTGTTCTGTTAATTCATCTCACAGAGTTACATCAGTATTTCGTGGATCTCTTTGCTAGCCTTATTTCTCTGGAATCTGAGAACAGATATTTCTGATCCCTTTGAAGACTATAGGGCCCAAGGAAATATCCTCCGATAACAAAGAGAAAGAAGCTTTCTGAGAAACTTCTTTGTGTTCTGTGAAATCATCTCACAGAGTTACAGCTTTCCCCTCAAGAAGCCTTTCGCTAAGACAGTTCTTGTGGAATTGGCAAAGTGATATTTGGAAGCACAGAGAGGGCTATGGTGAAAAAGGAAATATCCTCAGATGAAATCTGGAAAGAAGCTTTCTGAGAAACTGCTTAGTGTTCTGTTAATTCATCTCACAGAGTTACATCTGTATTTCGTGGATCTATTTGCTAGCCTTATTTCTGTGGAATCTGAGAACAGATATTCCGGATCCCTTTGAAGACTATAGGGCCAAAGGAAATATCCTCCGATAACAAAGAGAAAGAAGCTTTCTGAGAAACTTCTTTGTGTTCTGTGAAATCATCTCACAGAGTTAGAGCTTACCCCTCAAGAAGCCTTTCGCTAAGACAGTTCTTGTGGAATTGGCAAAGTGATATTTGGAAGCCCTTAGAGGGCTATGGTGAAAAAGGAAATATCCTCAGATGAAATCTGGAAAGAAGCTTTCTGAGTAACCGCTTAGTGTTCTGTTAATTCATCTCATAGAGTTACATCTGTATTTCGTGGATCTCTTTGCTAGCCTTGTTTCTGTGGAAACTGAGAACAGATATTCCGGATCCCTTTGAAGACTATAGGGCCAAAGGAAATATCCTCCGATAACAAAGAGAAAGAAGCTTTCTGAGAAACTTCTTTGTGTTCTGTGAAATCATCTCACACAGTTACAGCTTTCCCCTCAAGAAGCCTTTCGCTAAGACAGTTCTTGTGGAATTGGCAAAGTGATATTTGGAAGCCCTTAGAGGGCTATGGTGAAAAAGTAAATATCCTCAGATGAAATCTGGAAAGAAGCTTTCTGAGAAACTGCTTAGTGTTCTGTTAATTCAACTCACAGAGTTACATTTGTATTTCGTGGATCTCTTTGCCAGCCTTATTTCTGTGGAATCTGAGAACAGATATTCCGGATCCCTTTGAAGACTATTGGGCCAAAGGAAATATCCTCCGATAACAAAGAGAAAGAAGCCTTCTGAGAAACTTCTTTGTGTTCTGTGAAATCATCTCAGAGTTACAGCTTTCCCCTCAAGAAGCCTTTCGCTAAGACAGTTCTTGTGGAATTGGCAAAGTGATATTTGGAAGCCCATAGAGGGCTATGGTGAAAAAGGAAATATCCTCAAGTGAAATCTGGAAAGAAGCTTTCTGAGAAACTGCTTAGTGTTCTGTTAATTCATCTCACAGAGTTACATCTGTATTTCGTGGATCTCTTTGCTAGCCTTATTTCTGTGGAATCTGAGAACAGATATTTCGGATCCCTTTGAAGACTATAGGGCCAAAGGAAATATCCTCCGATAACAAAGAGAAAGAAGCTTTCTGAGAAACTTCTTTGTGTTCTGTGAAATCATCTCACAGAGTTACAGCTTTCCCCTCAAGAAGCCTTTCGCTAAGACAGTTCTTGTGGAATTGGCAAAGTGATATTTGGAAGCCCATAGAGGGCGATGGTGAAAAACGAAATATCCTCATATGAAATCTGGAAAGAAGATTTCTGAGAAACTGCTTAGTGTTCTGTTAATTCATCTCACAGAGTTACATCAGTATTTCGTGCATCTCTTTGCTAGCCTTATTTCTCTGGAATCTGAGAACAGATATTTCGGATCCCTTTGAAGACTATAGGGCCCAAGGAAATATCCTCCGATAACAAAGAGAAAGAAGCTTTCTGAGAAACTTCTTTGTGTTCTGTGAAATCATCTCACAGGGTTACAGCTTTCCCCTCAAGAAGCCTTTCGCTAAGACAGTTCTTGTGGAATTGGCAACGTGATATTTTGAAGCCCTTAGAGGGCTAGGGTCAAAAAGGAAATATCCTCAGATGAAATCTGGAAAGAAGCTTTCTGAGAAACTGCTTAGTGTTCTGTTAAATCATCTCACAGAGTTACATCTGTATTTCGTGGATCTCTTTGCTAGCCTTATTTCTGTGGAATCTGAGAACAGATATTCCGGATCCCTTTGAAGACTATAGGGCCAAAGGAAATATCCTCCGATAACAAAGATAAAGAAGGTTTCTGAGAAACTTCTTTGTGTTCTGTGAAACCATCTCACAGAGTTACAACTTTCCCCTAAAGAAGCCTTTCGCTAAGACAGTTCTTGTGGAATTGGCAAAGTGATATTTGGAAGCCCATAGAGGGCTATGGTGAAAAAGGAAATATCCTCAGATGAAATCTGGAAAGAAGCTTACTGAGAAACTGCTTAGTGTTCTGTTAATTCATCTCACCGAGTTACATCTGTATTTCGTGGATTTCTTTGCAAGCCTTATTTCTGTGGAATCTGAGAAAAGATATTCCGGATCGCTTTGAAGACTATAGGGCCAAAGGAAATATCCTCCGATAACAAAGAGAAAGAAGCTTTCTGAGAAACTTCTTTGTGTTCTTTGAAATCATCTCACAGAGTTACAGCTCTCCCCTCAAGAAGCCTTTCGCTAAGACAGTTCTTGTGGAATTGGCAAAGTGACATTTGGAAGCCCATAGAGGACTATGGTGAAAAAGGAAATATCCTCAGATGAAATCTGGAAAGAAGCTTTCTGAAAAACTGCTTAGTGTTCTGTTAATTCATCTCACAGAGTTACATCTGTTTTTGGTGGATCTCTTTGCTAGCCTTATTTTTCTGGAATCTGAGAACAGATATTCCGGATCCCTTTGAAGACTATAGGGCCAAAGGAAATATCCTCCGATAACAAAGAGAAAGAAGCTTTCTGAGAAACTTCTTTGTGTTCTGTGAAATCATCTCACAGAGTTACAGCTTTCCCCTAAAGAAGCCTTTCGCTAAGACAGTTCTTGTGGAATTGGAAAAGTGATATTTGGAAGCCCATAGAGGGCTACGGTGAAAAAGGAAATATCCTCAGAAGAAATCTGGAAAGAAGCTTTCTGAGAAACTGCTTAGTGTTCTGTTAATTCATCTCACAGAGTTACATCTGTATTTCGTGGATCTCTTTGCTAGCCTTATTTCTCTGGAATCTGAGGACAGATATTTCGGATCCCTTGGAAGACGATAGGGCCAAAGGAAATATCCTCCGATAACAAAGAGAAAGAAGCTTTCTGAGAAACTTCTTTGTGTTTTGTGAAATCATCTCACAGAGTTACAGCTTTCCCCTCAAGAAGGCTTTCGCTAAGACAGTTCTTGTGGAAATGGCAAGGTGATATTTGGAAGCCCTTAGAGGTTTATGGTGAAAAAGGAAATATCCTCAGATGAAATCTGGAAAGAAGTTTTCTGAGAAACTGCTTAGTGTTCTGTTAATTCTACTCACAGAGTTACATCTGTATTTCCTGGATCTCTTTGCTAGCCTTATTTCTGTGGAATCTGAGAACAGATATTCCGGATCCCTCTGAAGACTATAGGGCCAAAGGAAATATCCTCCGATAACAAAGAGAAAGAATCTTTCTGAGAAACTTCTTTGTGTTCTGTGAAATCATCTCACAGAGTTACAGCTTTCCCTCAAGAAGCCTTTCGCTAAGACAGTTCTTGTGGAATTGGCAAAGTGATATTTGGAAACCCGTAGAGGGCTATGGTGAAAAAGGAAATATCCTCATATGAAATCTGGAAAGAAGATTATTGAGAAACTGCTTAGTGTTCTGTTAATTCATCTCACAGAGTTACATCTGTATTTCGTGGATCTCTTTGCTAGCCTTATTTTTCTGGAATCTGAGAAAAGATATTTCGGATCCCTTTGAAGACTATAGGGCCAAAGGAAATATCCTCCGATAACAAAGAGAAAGAAGCTTTCTGAGAAACCTCTTTGTGTTCTGTGAAATCATCTCACAGAGTAACAGCCTTCCCCTCAAGAAGGCTTTCGCTAAGACAGTTCTTGTGGAATTGGCAAAGTGATATTTGGAAGCCCATAGAGGGCTATGGTGAAAAAAGAAATATCCTCACATGAAATCTGCGAAGAAGTTTTCTGAGAAACCGCTTAGTGTTCTGTTAATTCATCTCATAGAGTTACATCTGTATTTCGTGGATCTCTTTGCCAGCCTTATTTTTCTGGAATCTGAGAACAGATATTTCGGATCCCTTTGAAGACTATAGGGCCAAAGGAAATATCCTCCGATAACAAAGAGAAAGAAGCTTTCTGAGAAACTTCTTTGTGTTCTGAAAAATCATCTCACAGAGTTACAGCTTTCCCCTCAAGAAGCCTTTCGCTAAGACAGTTCTTGTGGAATTGGCAAAGTGATATTTTGAAGCCCTTAGAGGGCTATGGTGAAAAAGGAAATATCCTCAGATGAAATCTGGAAAGAAGCTTTCTGAGAAACTGCTTAGTGTTCTGTTAATTCATCTCACAGAGTTACATCTGTATTTCGTGGATCCCTTCGCTAGACTTATTTCTCTGGAATCTGAGAACAGATATTCCGGATCCCTTTGAAGACTATAGGGCCAAAGGAAATATCCTCCGATAACAAAGAGAAAGAAGCTTTCTGAGAAACTTCTTTGTGTTCTGTGAAATCATCTCACAGAGTTTCAGCTTTCCCCTCAAGAAGCCTTTCGCTTAGACAGTTCTTGTGGAATTGGAAAAGTGATATTTGGAAGCCCATAGAGGGCTATGGTGAAAAAGGAAATATCCTCAGATGAAATCTGGAAAGAATCTTTCTGAGAAACTGCTTAGTGTTCTGTTATTTCATCTCACAGAGTTACATCTGTATTTCGTGGATCTCTTTGCTAGCCTTATTTCTGTGGAATCTGAGAACAGATATTTCGGAGCCCTTTGTAGACTATAGGGCCAAAGGAAATATCCTCCGATAACAAAGAGAAAGAAGCTTTCTGAGAAACTTCTTTGTGTTCTGTGAAATCATCTCACAGAGTTACATCTTTCCCCTCAAGAAGCCTTTCGCTAAGACAGTTCTTGTGGAATTGGCAAAGTGATATTTTGAAGCCCTTAGAGGGCTATGGAGAAAAAGGAAATATCCTCAGATGAAATCTGGAAAGAAGCTTTCTGAGAAACTGCTTAGTGTTCTGTTAATTCAACTCACAGAGTTACATGTGTATTTCGTGGATCTCTTTGCTAGCCTTATTTCTGTGGAATCTGAGAACAGATATTCCGGATCCCTTTGAAGACTATATGGCCAAATTAAATATCCTCCGATAACAAAGACAAAGAAGCTTTCTGAGGAACTTCTTTGTGTTCTGTGAAATCATCTCACAGAGTTACAGCTTTCCCCTCAAGAAGCCTTTCGCTAAGACAGTTCTTGTGGAATTGGCAAAGTGATATTTGGAAGCCCATAGAGGGCTATGGTGAAAAAGGAAATATCCTCAGATGAAATCTGGAAAGAAGATTTCTGGGAAACTGCTTAGTGTTCTGTTAATTCATCTCACGGAGTTACATCTGTATTTCGTGGATCTCTTTGCTAGCCTTATTTTTCTGGAATCTGAGAAAAGATATTTCGGATCCCTTTGAAGACTCTAGGGCCAAAGGAAATATCCTCCGATAACAAAGAGAAAGAAGCTTTCTGAGAAACTTCTTTGTGTTCTGTGAAATCATGTCACAGAGTTACAGCTTTCCAATCAATAAGCATTTCGCTAAGACAGTTCTTGTGGAATTGGCAAAGTGATATTTGGAAGCCCATAGAGGGCTATGGTGAAAAAGGAAATATCCTTAGATGAAATCTGGAAAGAAGCTTTCTGAGAAACTGCTTATTGTTCTGTTAATTCATCTCACAGAGTTACATCTGTATTTCGTGGATCTCTTTGCTAGCCTTATTTTTCTGGAATCTGAGAACAGATATTTCGGATCACTTTGAAGTCTATAGGGCCAAAGGAAATATCCTCCGATAACAAAGAGAAAGAAGCTTTCTGAGAAACCTCTTTGTGTTCTGTGAAATCATCTCACAGAGTTACAGCTTTCCCCTCAAGAAGCCTTTCGCTAAGACAGTTCTTGTGGAATTGGCAAAGTGATATTTTGATGCCCATAGAGGGCTATGGTGAAAAAGGAAATATCCTCAGATGAAATATGGAAAGAAGTTTTCTGAGAAACCGCTTAGTGTTCTGTTAATTCATCTCATAGAGTTACATCTGTATTTCATGGAACTCTTTGCTAGCCTTATTTTTCTGGAATCTGAGAACAGATATTTCGGATCCCTTTGAAGACTATAGGGCCAAAGGAAATATCCTCCGATAACAAAGAGAAAGAAGCTTTCTGAGAAACTTCTTTGTGTTCTTTGAAATCATCTCACAGAGTTACAGCTCTCCCCTCAAGAAGCCTTTCGCTAAGACAGTTCTTGTGGAATTGGCAAAGTGACATTTGGAAGCCCATAGAGGACTATGGTGAAAAAGGAAATATCCTCAGATGAAATCTGGAAAGAAGCTTTCTGAAAAACTGCTTAGTGTTCTGTTAATTCATCTCACAGAGTTACATCTGTTTTTGGTGGATCTCTTTGCTAGCCTTATTTTTCTGGAATCTGAGAACAGATATTCCGGATCCCTTTGAAGACTATAGGGCCAAAGGAAATATCCTCCGATAACAAAGAGAAAGAAGCTTTCTGAGAAACTTCTTTGTGTTCTGTGAAATCATCTCACAGAGTTACAGCTTTCCCCTAAAGAAGCCTTTCGCTAAGACAGTTCTTGTGGAATTGGAAAAGTGATATTTGGAAGCCCATAGAGGGCTACGGTGAAAAAGGAAATATCCTCAGAAGAAATCTGGAAAGAAGCTTTCTGAGAAACTGCTTAGTGTTCTGTTAATTCATCTCACAGAGTTACATCTGTATTTCGTGGATCTCTTTGCTAGCCTTATTTCTCTGGAATCTGAGGACAGATATTTCGGATCCCTTGGAAGACGATAGGGCCAAAGGAAATATCCTCCGATAACAAAGAGAAAGAAGCTTTCTGAGAAACTTCTTTGTGTTTTGTGAAATCATCTCACAGAGTTACAGCTTTCCCCTCAAGAAGGCTTTCGCTAAGACAGTTCTTGTGGAAATGGCAAGGTGATATTTGGAAGCCCTTAGAGGTTTATGGTGAAAAAGGAAATATCCTCAGATGAAATCTGGAAAGAAGTTTTCTGAGAAACTGCTTAGTGTTCTGTTAATTCTACTCACAGAGTTACATCTGTATTTCCTGGATCTCTTTGCTAGCCTTATTTCTGTGGAATCTGAGAACAGATATTCCGGATCCCTCTGAAGACTATAGGGCCAAAGGAAATATCCTCCGATAACAAAGAGAAAGAATCTTTCTGAGAAACTTCTTTGTGTTCTGTGAAATCATCTCACAGAGTTACAGCTTTCCCTCAAGAAGCCTTTCGCTAAGACAGTTCTTGTGGAATTGGCAAAGTGATATTTGGAAACCCGTAGAGGGCTATGGTGAAAAAGGAAATATCCTCATATGAAATCTGGAAAGAAGATTATTGAGAAACTGCTTAGTGTTCTGTTAATTCATCTCACAGAGTTACATCTGTATTTCGTGGATCTCTTTGCTAGCCTTATTTTTCTGGAATCTGAGAAAAGATATTTCGGATCCCTTTGAAGACTATAGGGCCAAAGGAAATATCCTCCGATAACAAAGAGAAAGAAGCTTTCTGAGAAACCTCTTTGTGTTCTGTGAAATCATCTCACAGAGTAACAGCCTTCCCCTCAAGAAGGCTTTCGCTAAGACAGTTCTTGTGGAATTGGCAAAGTGATATTTGGAAGCCCATAGAGGGCTATGGTGAAAAAAGAAATATCCTCACATGAAATCTGCGAAGAAGTTTTCTGAGAAACCGCTTAGTGTTCTGTTAATTCATCTCATAGAGTTACATCTGTATTTCGTGGATCTCTTTGCCAGCCTTATTTTTCTGGAATCTGAGAACAGATATTTCGGATCCCTTTGAAGACTATAGGGCCAAAGGAAATATCCTCCGATAACAAAGAGAAAGAAGCTTTCTGAGAAACTTCTTTGTGTTCTGAAAAATCATCTCACAGAGTTACAGCTTTCCCCTCAAGAAGCCTTTCGCTAAGACAGTTCTTGTGGAATTGGCAAAGTGATATTTTGAAGCCCTTAGAGGGCTATGGTGAAAAAGGAAATATCCTCAGATGAAATCTGGAAAGAAGCTTTCTGAGAAACTGCTTAGTGTTCTGTTAATTCATCTCACAGAGTTACATCTGTATTTCGTGGATCCCTTCGCTAGACTTATTTCTCTGGAATCTGAGAACAGATATTCCGGATCCCTTTGAAGACTATAGGGCCAAAGGAAATATCCTCCGATAACAAAGAGAAAGAAGGTTTCTGAGAAACTTCTTTGTGTTCTGTGAAATCATCTCACAGAGTTACAGCTTTCCCCTCAAGAAGCCTTTCGCTAAGACAGTTCTTGTGGAATTGGCAAAGTGATATTTGGAAGCCCATAGAGGGCTATGGTGGAAAAGGAATTATCCTCAGATGAAATCTGGAAAGAAGCTTTCTGAGAAACTGCTTAGTGTTCTGTTAATTCATCTCACAGAGTTACATCTGTATTTCGTGGATCTCTTTGCTAGCCTTATTTATCTGGAATCTGAGAACAGATGTTTCGGATCCCGTTGAAGACTATACGGCCAAAGGAAATATCCTCAGATAACACAGAGAAAGAAGCTTTCTGAGAAACTTCTTTGTGTTCTGTGAAATCATCTCACAGAGTTTCAGCTTTCCCCTCAAGAAGCCTTTCGCTTAGACAGTTCTTGTGGAATTGGAAAAGTTATATTTGGAAGCCCATAGAGGGCTATGGTGAAAAAGGAAATATCCTCAGATGAAATCTGGAAAGAATCTTTCTGAGAAACTGCTTAGTGTTCTGTTATTTCATCTCACAGAGTTACATCTGTATTTCGTGGATCTCTTTGCTAGCCTTATTTCTGTGGAATCTGAGAACAGATATTTCGGAGCCCTTTGTAGACTATAGGGCCAACGGATATATCCTCCGATAACAAAGAGAAAGAAGCTTTCTGAGAAACTTCTTTGTGTTCTGTGAAATCATCTCACAGAGTTACAGCTTTCCCCTCAAGAAGCCTTTCGCTAAGACAGTTCTTGTGGAATTGGCAAAGTGATATTTTGAAGCCCTTAGAGGGCTATGGTGAAAATGGAAATATCCTCAGATGAAAACTGGAAAGAAGCTTTCTGAGAAACTGCTTAGTGTTCTGTTAATTCAACTCACAGAGTTACATCTGTATTTCGTGGATCTCTTTGCTAGCCTTATTTTTGTGGAATCTGAGAACAGATATTCCGGATCCTTTTGAAGACTATAGGGCCAAATTAAATATCCTCCGATAACAAAGACAAAGAAGCTTTCTGAGAAACTTCTTTGTGTTCTGTGAAATCATCTCACAGAGTTACTGCTTTCTCCTCAAGAAGCCTTTCGCTAAGACAGTTCTTGTGGAATTGGCAAAGTGATATTTGGAAGCCCATAGAGGGCTATGGTGAAAAAGGAAATATCCTCAGATGAAATCTGGAAAGAAGCTTTCTGAGAAACTGCTTAGTGTTCTGTTAATTCATCTCACAGAGTTACATCTGTATTTCGTGGATCTCTTTGCTAGCCTTATTTTTCTGGAATCTGAGAAAAGATATTTCGGATCCCTTTGAAGACTATAGGGCCAAAGGAAATATCCTCCGATAACAAAGAGAAAGAAGCTTTCTGAGAAACGTCTTTGTGTTCTGTGAAATCATGTCACAGAGTTACAGCTTTCCCCTCAAGAAGCCTTTCGCTAAGACAGTTCTTGTGGAATTGGCAAAGTGATATTTGGAAGCCCTTAGAGGGCTATGGTGAAAAAGGAAATATCCTCAGATGAAATCTGGAAAGAAGCTTTCTGATAGACTGCAAAGTGTTCTGTTAATTCAACTCACAGAGTTACATCTGTATTTCGTGGATCTCTTTGCTAGCCTTATTTTTCTGGAATCTGAGAACAGATATTTCGGATCACTTTGAAGTCTATAGGGCCAAAGGAAATATCCTCCGATAACAAAGAGAAAGAAGCTTTCTGAGAAACCTCTTTGTGTTCTGTGAAATCATCTCACAGAGTTACAGCTTTCCCCTCAAGAAGCCTTTCGCTAAGACAGTTCTTGTGGAATTGGCAAAGTGATATTTGGATGCCCATAGAGGGCTATGGTGAAAAAGGAAATATCCTCAGATGAAATCTGGAAAGAAGTTTTCTGAGAAACCGCTTAGTGTTCTGTTAATTCATCTCATAGAGTTACATCTGTATTTCATGGAACTCTTTGCTAGCCTTATTTTTCTGGAATCTGAGAACAGATATTTCGGATCCCTTTGAAGACTATAGGGCCAAAGGAAATATCCTCCGATAACAAAGAGAAAGAAGCTTTCTGAGAAACTTCTTTGTGTTCTGTGAAATCATCTCACAGAGTTACAGCTTTCCCCTCAAGAAGCCTTTCGCTAAGACAGTTCTTGTGGAATTGGCAAAGTGATATTTTGAAGCCCTTAGAGGGCTATGGTGAAAAAGGAAATATCCTCAGATGAAATCTGGAAAGAAGCTTTCTGAGAAACTGCTTAGTGTTCTGTTAATTCATCTCATAGAGTTACATCTGTATTTCGTGGATCTCTTCGCTAGCCTTATTTCTCTGGAATCTGAGAACAGATGTTTCGGATCCCGTTGAAGACTATACGGCCAAAGGAAATATCCTCAGATAACAAAGAGAAAGAAGCTTTCTGAGAAACTTCTTTGTGTTCTGTGAAATCATCTCACAGAGTTTCAGCTTTCCCCTCAAGAAGCCTTTCGCTTAGACAGTTCTTGTGGAATTGGAAAATTTATATTTGGAAGCCCATAGAGGGCTATGGTGAAAAAGGAAATATCCTCAGATGAAATCTGGAAAGAAGCTTTCTGAGAAACTGCTTAGTGTTCTGTTATTTCATCTCACAGAGTTACATCTGTATTTCGTGGATCTCTTTGCTAGCCTTATTTCTGTGGAATCTGAGAACAGATATTTCGGAGCCCTTTGTAGACTATAGGGCCAAAGGATATATCCTCCGATAACAAAGAGAAAGAAGCTTTCTGAGAAACTTCTTTGTGTTCTGTGAAATCATCTCACAGAGTTACAGCTTTCCCCTCAAGAAGCCTTTCGCTAAGACAGTTCTTGTGGAATTGGCAAAGTGATATTTTGAAGCCCTTAGAGGGCTATGGTGAAAATGGAAATATCCTCAGATGAAAACTGGAAAGAAGCTTTCTGAGAAACTGCTTAGTGTTCTGTTAATTCAACTCACAGAGTTACATCTGTATTTCGTGGATCTCTTTGCTACCCTTATTTTTGTGGAATCTGAGAACAGATATTCCGGATCCTTTTGAAGACTATAGGGCCAAATTAAATATCCTCCGATAACAAAGACAAAGAAGCTTTCTGAGAAACTTCTTTGTGTTCTGTGAAATCATCTCACAGAGTTACTGCTTTCTCCTCAAGAAGCCTTTCGCTAAGACAGTTCTTGTGGAATTGGCAAAGTGATATTTGGAAGCCCATAGAGGGCTATGGTGAAAAAGGAAATATCCTCAGATGAAATCTGGAAAGAAGCTTTCTGAGAAACTGCTTAGTGTTCTGTTAATTCATCTCACAGAGTTACATCTGTAATTCGTGGATCTCTTTGCTAGCCTTATTTTTCTGGAATCTGAGAAAAGATATTTCGGATCCCTTTGAAGACTATAGGGCCAAAGGAAATATCCTCCGATAACAAAGAGAAAGAAGCTTTCTGAGAAACGTCTTTGTGTTCTGTGAAATCATGTCACAGAGTTACAGCTTTCCCCTCAAGAAGCCTTTCGCTAAGACAGTTCTTGTGGAATTGGCAAAGTGATATTTGGAAGCCCTTAGAGGGCTATGGTGAAAAAGGAAATATCCTCAGATGAAATCTGGAAAGAAGCTTTCTGATAGACTGCAAAGTGTTCTGTTAATTCAACTCACAGAGTTACATCTGTATTTCGTGGATCTCTTTGCTAGCCTTATTTTTCTGGAATCTAAGAACAGATATTTCGGATCCCTTTGAAGACTATAGGGCCAAAGGAAATATCCTCCGATAACAAAGAGAAAGAAGCATTCTGAGAAACTTCTTTGTGTTCTGTGAAATCATCTCACAGAGTTACAGCTTTCCCCTCAAGAAGCCTTTCACTAAGACAGTTCTTGTGGAATTGGCAAAGTGATATTTTGAAGCCCTTTGAGGGCTATGGTGAAAAAGGAAATATCCTCAGATGAAATCTGGAAAGAAGCTTTCTGAGAAACTGCTTAGAGTTCTGTTATTTCATCTCACAGAGTTACATCTGTATTTCGTGGATCTCTTTGCTAGCCTTATTTCTGTGGAATCTGAGAACAGATATTCTGGATCCTTTTGAAGACTATAGGGCCAAAGGAAATATCCTCCGATAACAAAGAGAAAGAAGCTCTCTGAGAAACTTCTTTGTGTTCTGTGAAATCATCTCACAGAGTTACAGCTTTCCCCTCAAGAAGCCTTTCGCTAAGACAGTTCTTGTGGAATTGGCAAAGTGATATTTGGAAGCCCTTAGAGGGCTTTGATGAAAAAGGAAATATCCTCAGAAGAAATCTGGAAAGAAGCTTTCTGAGAAACTGCTTAGTGTTCTGTTAATTCATCTCACAGAGTTACATCTGTATTTCGTGGATCTCTTTGCTAGCCTTATTTCTGTGGAATCTGAGAACAGATATTCCGGATCCCTTTGAAGACTCTAGGGCCAAAGGAAATATCCTCCGATAACAAAGAGAAAGAAGCTTTCTGAGAAACTTCTTTCTGTGCTGTGAAATCATCTCACAGAGTTACAGCTTTCCCCTCAAGAAGCCTTTCGCTAAGACAGTTCTTGTGGAATTGGCAAAGTGATATTTGGAAGCCCATAGAGGGCTATGGTGAAAAAGGAAATATCCTCAGATGAAATCTGGAAAGAAGCTTTCTGAGAAACTGCTTAGTGTTCTGTTAATTCATCTCACAGAGTTACATCTGTATTTCGTGGATCTCTTTGCTTGCCTTATTTCTGTGGAATCTGAGAACAGATGTTTCGGATCCCTTTGAAGACTATAGGGCCAAAGGAAATATCCTCCGATAACAAAGAGAAAGAAGCTTTCTGAGAAACTTCTTTGTGTTCTGTGAAATCATCTCACAGAGTTTCAGCTTTCCCCTCAAGAAGCCTTTCGCTAAGACAGTTCTTGTGGAATTGACAAAGTGATATTTGGAAGCCCTTAGAGGGCTATGGTGAAAAACGAAATATCCTCAGATGAAATCTGGAAAGAAGATTTCTGAGAAACTGCTTAGTGTTCTGTTATTTCATCTCACAGCGTTACATCTGTATTTCGTGGATCTCTTTGCTAGCCTTATTTCTGTGGAATCTGAGAACAGATATTCTGGATCCTTTTGAAGACTATAGGGCCAAAGGAAATATCCTCCGATAACAAAGAGAAAGAAGCTTTCTGAGAAACTTCTTTGTGTTCTGTGAAATCATCTCACAGAGTTACAGCTTTCCCCTCAAGAAGCCTTTCGCTAAGACAGTTCTTGTGGAATTGGCAAAGTGATATTTGGAAGCCCTTAGAGGGCTTTTATGAAAAAGGAAATATCCTCAGATGAAATCTGGAAAGAAGCTTTCTGAGAAACTGCTTAGTGTTCTGTTAATTCATCTCACAGAGTTACATCTGTATTTCGTGGATCTCTTTGCGAGCCTTATTTCTGTGGAATCTGAGAACAGATATTCCGGATCCCTTTGAAGACTCTAGGGCCAAAGGAAATATCCTCCGATAACAAAGAGAAAGAAGCTTTCTGAGAAACTTCTTTGTGTTCTGTGAAATCATCTCACAGAGTTACAGCTTTCCCCTCAAGAAGCCTTTCGCTAAGACAGTTCTTGTGGAATTGGCAAAGTGATATTTGGAAGCCCATAGAGGGCTATGGTGAAAAAGGAAATATCCTCAGATGAAATCTGGAAAGAAGCTTACGGAGAAACTGCTTAGTGTTCTGTTAATTCACCTCACAGAGTTACATCTGTATTTCGTGGATCTCTTTGCTTGCCTTATTTCTGTGGAATCTGAGAACAGATGTTTCGGATCCCTTTGAAGACTATAGGGCCAAAGGAAATATCCTCCGATAACAAAGAGAAAGAAGCTTTCTGAGAAACTTCTTTGTGTTCTGTGAAATCATCTCACAGAGTTTCAGCTTTCCCCTCAAGAAGCCTTTCGCTAAGACAGTTCTTGTGGAATTGGCAAAGTGATATTTGGAAGCCCTTAGAGGGCTATGGTGAAAAAGGAAATATCCTCAGATGAAATCTGGAAAGAAGATTTCTGAGAAACTGCTTAGTGTTCTGTTATTTCATCTCACAGCGTTACATCTGTATTTCATGGATCTCTTTGCTAGCCTTATTTCTGTGGAATCTGAGAACAGATATTTCGGAGCCCTTTGAAGACTATAGGGCCAAAGGAAATATCCTCCGATAACAAAGAGAAAGAAGCTTTCTGAGAAACTTCTTTGTGTTCAGTGAAATCATCTCACAGAGTTACAGCTTTCCCCTCAAGAAGCCTTTCGCTAAGAGAGTTCTTGTGGAATTGGCAAAGTGATATTTGGAAGCCCTTAGAGGGCTATGGTGAAAAAGGAAATATCCTCAGATGAAATCTGGAAAGAAGCTTTCTGAGAAACTGCTTAGTGTTCTGTTAATTCAACTCACAGAGTTACATCTGTATTTCGTGGATCTCTTTGCTAGCCTTATTTCTGTGGAATCTGAGAACAGATATTCCGGATCCCTTTGAAGACTATAGCGCCAAATTAAATATCCTCAGATAACAAAGACAAAGAAGCTTTCTGAGAAACTTCTTTGTGTTCTGTGAAATCATCTCACAGAGTTACAGCTTTCCCCTCAAGAAGCCTTTCGCTAAGACCGTTCTTGAGGAATTGGCAAAGTGATATTTTGAAGCCCTTAGAGGGTTATGGTGAAAAAGGAAATATCCTCAGATGAAATCTGGAAAGAAGCTTTCTGAGAAACTGATTAGTGTTCAGTTAATTCATCTCACAGAGTTACATCTGTATTTCGTGGATCTCTTTGCTAGCCTTATTTCTGTGGAATCTGAGAACAGATATTCCGGATCCCTTTGAAGACTATAGGGCCAAAGGAAATATCCTCCGATAACAAAGACAAAGAAGCTTTCTGAGAAACTTCTTTGTGTTCTGTGAAATCATCTCACAGAGTTACAGCTTTCCCTCAAGAAGCCTTTCGCTAAGACAGTTCTTGTGGAATTGGCAAAGTGATATTTGGAAACCCGTAGAGGGCTATGGTGAAAAAGGAAATATCCTCATATGAAATCTGGAAAGAAGATTATTGAGAAACTGCTTAGTGTTCTCTTAATTAATCTCACAGAGTTACATCTGTATTTCGTGGATCTCTTTGCTAGCCTTATTTTTCTGGAATCTGAGAAAAGATATTTTGGATCCCTTTGAAGACTATAGGGCCAAAGGAAATATCCTCCGATAACAAAGAGAAAGAAGCTTTCTGAGAAACTTCTTTGTGTTCTGTGAAATCATCTCACAGAGTTACAGCTTTCCCCTCAAGAAGCTTTTCGCTAAGACAGTTCTTGTGGAATTGGCAAAGTGATATTTGGAAGCCCTTAAAGGGCTATGGTGAAAAAGGAAATATCCTCAGATGAAATCTGGAAAGAAGCTTTCTGAGAAGCTGCAAAGTGTTCTGTTAATTCAACTCACAGAGTTACATCTGTATTTCGTGGATCTCTTTGCGAGCCTTATTTCTGTGGAATCTGAGAACAGATATTCCGGATCCCTTTGAAGACTCTAGGGCCAAAGGAAATATCCTCCGATAACAAAGACAAAGAAGCTTTCTGAGAAACTTCTTTGTGTTCTGTGAAATCATCTCACAGAGTTACAGCTTTCCCCTCAAGAAGCCTTTCACTAAGACAGTTCTTGTGGAATTGGCAAAGTGATATTTGGAAGCCCATAGAGGGCTATGGTGAAAAAGGAAATATCCTCAGATGAAATCTGGAAAGAAGCTTTCTGAGAAACTGCTTAGTGTTCTGTTAATTCATCTCACAGAGTTACATCTGTATCTCGTGGATATCTTTGCTAGCCTTATTTCTGTGGAATCTGAGAACAGATGTTTCGGATCCCTTTGAAGACTATAGGGCCAAAGGAAATATCCTCCGATAACAAAGAGAAGGAAGCTTTCTGGAAGCTTCTTTGTGTTCTGTGAAATCATCTCACAGAGTTACAGCTTTCCCCTCAAGAAGCCTTTCGCTAAGACAGTTCTTGTCGAATTGGCAAAGTGATATTTTGAAGCCCTTAGAGGGCTATGGTGAAAAAGGAAATATCCTCAGATGAAATCTGGAAAGAAGCTTTCTGAGAAACTGCTTAGTGTTCTGTTAATTCATCTCACAGAGTTACATCTGTATTTCGTGGATCTCTTTGCTAGCCTTATTTCTCTGGAATCTGAGAGCAGATATTCCGGATCCCTTTGAAGACTATAGGGCCAAAGGAAATATCCTCCGATAACAAAGAGAAAGAAGCTTTCAGAGAAACTTCTTTGTGTTCTGTGAAATCATCTCACAGAGTTACAGCTTTCCCCTCAAGAAGCCTTTCGCTAAGACAGTTCTTGTGGAATTGGCAAAGTGATATTTGGAAGCCCTTAGAGGGCTAAGGTGAAAAAGGAAATATCCTCAGATGTAATCTGGAACGAAGCTTTCTGACAAACTGCTTAGTGTTCTCTTAATTCATCTCACAGAGTTACATCTGTATTTCGTGGATCTCTTCGCTAGCCTTATTTCTGTGGAATCTGAGAACAGATATTCCGGATCCCTTTGAAGACTATAGGGCCAAAGGAAATATCCTCCGATAACAAAGAGAAAGAAGCTTTCTGAGAAACTTCTTTGTGTTCTGTGAAATCATCTCACAGAGTTACAGCTTTACCCTCAAGAAGCCTTTCGCTAAGACACTTCTTGTGGAATTGGCAAAGTGATATTTGGAAGCCCATAGAGGGCTATGGTGAAAGAGGAAATATCCTCAGATGAAATCTGGAAAGAAGCTTTCTGAGAAACTGCTTAGTGTCCTGTTAATTCATCTCACAGAGTTACATCTGTATTTCGTGGATCTCTTTGCTAGCCTTATTTCTGTGGAATCTGAGAACAGATATTTCGGAGCCCTTTGAAGACTATAGGGCCAAAGGAAATATCCTCCGATAACAAAGAGAAAGAAGCTTTCTGAGAAACTTCTTTGTGTTCAGTGAAATCATCTCACAGAGTTACAGCTTTCCCCTCAAGAAGCCTTTCGCTAAGACAGTTCTTGTGGAATTGGCAAAGTGATATTTGGAAGCCCTTAGAGGGCTATGGTGAAAAAGGAAATATCCTCAGATGAAATCTGGAAAGAAGCTTTCTGAGAAACTGCTTAGTGTTCTGTTAATTCAACTCACAGAGTTACATCTGTATTTCGTGGATCTCTTTGCTAGCCTTATTTCTGTGGAATCTGAGAACAGATATTCCGGATCCCTTTGAAGACTATAGCGCCAAATTAAATATCCTCAGATAACAAAGACAAAGAAGCTTTCTGAGAAACTTCTTTGTGTTCTGTGAAATCATCTCACAGAGTTACAGCTTTCCCCTCAAGAAGCCTTTCGCTAAGACCGTTCTTGAGGAATTGGCAAAGTGATATTTTGAAGCCCTTAGAGGGTTATGGTGAAAAAGGAAATATCCTCAGATGAAATCTGGAAAGAAGCTTTCTGAGAAACTGATTAGTGTTCAGTTAATTCATCTCACAGAGTTACATCTGTATTTCGTGGATCTCTTTGCTAGCCTTATTTCTGTGGAATCTGAGAACAGATATTCCGGATCCCTTTGAAGACTATAGGGCCAAAGGAAATATCCTCCGATAACAAAGAGAAAGAAGCTTTCTGAGAAACTTCTTTGTGTTCTGTGAAATCATCTCACAGAGTTACAGCTTTCCCTCAAGAAGCCTTTCGCTAAGACAGTTCTTGTGGAATTGGCAAAGTGATATTTGGAAACCCGTAGAGGGCTATGGTGAAAAAGGAAATATCCTCATATGAAATCTGGAAAGAAGATTATTGAGAAACTGCTTAGTGTTCTCTTAATTCATCTCACAGAGTTACATCTGTATTTCGTGGATCTCTTTGCTAGCCTTATTTTTCTGGAATCTGAGAAAAGATATTTTGGATCCCTTTGAAGACTATAGGGCCAAAGGAAATATCCTCCGATAACAAAGAGAAAGAAGCTTTCTGAGAAACTTCTTTGTGTTCTGTGAAATCATCTCACAGAGTTACAGCTTTCCCCTCAAGAAGCTTTTCGCTAAGACAGTTCTTGTGGAATTGGCAAAGTGATATTTGGAAGCCCTTAAAGGGCTATGGTGAAAAAGGAAATATCCTCAGATGAAATCTGGAAAGAAGCTTTCTGAGAAGCTGCAAAGTGTTCTGTTAATTCAACTCACAGAGTTACATCTGTATTTCGTGGATCTCTTTGCGAGCCTTATTTCTGTGGAATCTGAGAACAGATATTCCGGATCCCTTTGAAGACTCTAGGGCCAAAGGAAATATCCTCCGATAACAAAGACAAAGAAGCTTTCTGAGAAACTTCTTTGTGTTCTGTGAAATCATCTCACAGAGTTACAGCTTTCCCCTCAAGAAGCCTTTCGCTAAGACAGTTCTTGTGGAATTGGCAAAGTGATATTTGGAAGCCCATAGAGGGCTATGGTGAAAAAGGAAATATCCTCAGATGAAATCTGGAAAGAAGCTTACGGAGAAACTGCTTAGTGTTCTGTTAATTCACCTCACAGAGTTACATCTGTATTTCGTGGATCTCTTTGCTTGCCTTATTTCTGTGGAATCTGAGAACAGATGTTTCGGATCACTTTGAAGACTATAGGGCCAAAGGAAATATCCTCCGATAACAAAGAGAAAGAAGCTTTCTGAGAAACTTCTTTGTGTTCTGTGAAATCATCTCACAGAGTTTCAGCTTTCCCCTCAAGAAGCCTTTCGCTAAGACAGTTCTTGTGGAATTGGCAAAGTGATATTTGGAAGCCCTTAGAGGGCTATGGCGAAAAAGGAAATATCCTCAGATGAAATCTGGAAAGAAGATTTCTGAGTAACTGCTTAGTGTTCTGTTATTTCATCTCACAGCGTTACATCTGTATTTCGTGGATCTCTTTGCTAGCCTTATTTCTGTGGAATCTGAGAACAGATATTTCGGAGCCCTTTGAAGACTATAGGGCCAAAGGAAATATCCTCCGATAACAAAGAGAAAGAAGCTTTCTGAGAAACTTCTTTGTGTTCAGTGAAATCATCTCACAGAGTTACAGCTTTCCCCTCAAGAAGCCTTTCGCTAAGACAGTTCTTGTGGAATTGGCAAAGTGATATTTGGAAGCCCTTAGAGGGCTATGGTGAAAAAGGAAATATCCTCAGATGAAATCTGGAAAGAAGCTTTCTGAGAAACTGCTTAGTGTTCTGTTAATTCAACTCACAGAGTTACATCTGTATTTCGTGGATCTCTTTGCTAGCCTTATTTCTGTGGAATCTGAGAACAGATATTCCGGATCCCTTTGAAGACTATAGCGCCAAATTAAATATCCTCAGATAACAAAGACAAAGAAGCTTTCTGAGAAACTTCTTTGTGTTCTGTGAAATCATCTCACAGAGTTACAGCTTTACCCTCAAGAAGCCTTTCGCTAAGACCGTTCTTGAGGAATTGGCCAAGTGATATTTTGAAGCCCTTAGAGGGTTATGGTGAAAAAGGAAATATCCTCAGATGAAATCTGGAAAGAAGCTTTCTGAGAAACTGATTAGTGTTCAGTTAATTCATCTCACAGAGTTACATCTGTATTTCGTGGATCTCTTTGCTAGCCTTATTTCTGTGGAATCTGAGAACAGATATTCCGGATCCCTTTGAAGACTATAGGGCCAAAGGAAATATCCTCCGATAACAAAGACAAAGAAGCTTTCTGAGAAACTTCTTTGTGTTCTGTGAAATCATCTCACAGAGTTACAGCTTTCCCCTCAAGAAGCCTTTCGCTAAGACAGTTCTTGTGGAATTGGCAAAGTGATATTTGGAAACCCGTAGAGGGCTATGGTGAAAAAGGAAATATCCTCATATGAAATCTGGAAAGAAGATTATTGAGAAACTGCTTAGTGTTCTCTTAATTCATCTCACAGAGTTACATCTGTATTTCGTGGATCTCTTTGCTAGCCTTATTTTTCTGGAATCTGAGAAAAGATATTTTGGATCCCTTTGAAGACTATAGGGCCAAAGGAAATATCCTCCGATAACAAAGAGAAAGAAGCTTTCTGAGAAACTTCTTTGTGTTCTGTGAAATCATCTCACAGAGTTACAGCTTTCCCCTCAAGAAGCTTTTCGCTAAGACAGTTCTTGTGGAATTGGCAAAGTGATATTTGGAAGCCCTTAAAGGGCTATGGTGAAAAAGGAAATATCCTCAGATGAAATCTGGAAAGAAGCTTTCTGAGAAACTGCTTAGTGTTCTGTTAATTCATCTCACAGAGTTACATCTGTATCTCGTGGATATCTTTGCTAGCCTTATTTCTGTGGAATCTGAGAACAGATGTTTCGGATCCCTTTGAAGACTATAGGGCCAAAGGAAATATCCTCCGATAACAAAGAGAAGGAAGCTTTCTGGAAGCTTCTTTGTGTTCTGTGAAATCATCTCACAGAGTTACAGCTTTCCCCTCAAGAAGCCTTTCGCTAAGACAGTTCTTGTCGAATTGGCAAAGTGATATTTTGAAGCCCTTAGAGGGCTATGGTGAAAAAGGAAATATCCTCAGATGAAATCTGGAAAAAGCTTTCTGAGAAACTGCTTAGTGTTCTGTTAATTCATCTCACAGAGTTACATCTGTATTTCGTGGATCTCTTTGCTAGCCTTATTTCTCTGGAATCTGAGAGCAGATATTCCGGATCCCTTTGAAGACTATAGGGCCAAAGGAAATATCCTCCGATAACAAAGAGAAAGAAGCTTTCAGAGAAACTTCTTTGTGTTCTGTGAAATCATCTCACAGAGTTACAGCTTTCCCCTCAAGAAGCCTTTCGCTAAGACAGTTCTTGTGGAATTGGCAAAGTGATATTTGGAAGCCCTTAGAGGGCTATGGTGAAAAAGGAAATATCCTCAGATGTAATCTGGAACGAAGCTTTCTGACAAACTGCTTAGTGTTCTCTTAATTCATCTCACAGAGTTACATCTGTATTTCGTGGATCTCTTCGCTAGCCTTATTTCTGTGGAATCTGAGAACAGATATTCCGGATCCCTTTGAAGACTATAGGGCCAAAGGAAATATCCTCCGATAACAAAGAGAAAGAAGCTTTCTGCGAAACTTCTTTGTGTTCTGTGAAATCATCTCACAGAGTTACAGCTTTACCCTCAAGAAGCCTTTCGCTAAGACACTTCTTGTGGAATTGGCAAAGTGATATTTGGAAGCCCATAGAGGGCTATGGTGAAAGAGGAAATATCCTCAGATGAAATCTGGAAAGAAGCTTTCTGAGAAACTGCTTAGTGTCCTGTTAATTCATCTCACAGAGTTACATCTGTATTTCGTGGATCTCTTTGCTAGCCTTATTTCTGTGGAATCTGATAACAGATACTCCGGATCCCTTTGAAGACTATAGGGCCAAAGGAAATATCCTCCGATAACAAAGAGAAAGAAGCTTTCTCAGAAACTTCTTTGTGTTCTGTGAAATCATCTCACAGAGTTACAGCTTTCCCGTCAAGAAGCCTTTCGCTAAGACAATTCTTGTGAAATTGGCAACGTGATATTTGGAAGCCCTTAGAGGGCTATGGTGAAAAAGGAAATATCCTCCGATGAAATCTGGAAAGAAGCTTTCTGAGAAACTGCTTAGTGTTCTGTTAATTCATCTCACAGAGTTACATCTGTATTTCGTGGATCTCTTTGCTAGCCTTATTTCTGTGGAATCTGAGAACAGATATTCCGGACCCCTTGAAGACTATAGGGCCAAAGAAAATATCCTCCGATAACAAAGAGAAAGAAGCTTTCTGAGAAACTTCTTTGTGTTCTGTGAAATCATCTCACAGAGTTACAGCTTTCCCCTCAAGAAGCCTTTCGCTAAGACAGTTCTTGTGGAATTGGCAAAGTGATATTTGGAAGCACATAGAGGGCTATGGTGAAAAAGGAAATATCCTCAGATGAAATCTGGAAAGAAGCTTTCTGAGAAACTGCTTAGTGTTCTGTTAATTCATCTCACAGAGTTACATCTGTATTTCGTGGATCTCTTTGCTAGCCTTATTTCTGTGGAATCTGAGAACAGATATTCCGGATCCCTTTGAAGACTATAGGACCAAAGGAAATATCCTCCGATAACAAAGAGAAAGAAGCTTTCTGAGAAACTTCTTTGTGTTCTGTGAAATCATCTCACACAGTTACAGCTTTCCCCTCAAGAAGCCTTTCGCTAAGACAGTTCTTGTGGAATTGGCAACGTGATATTTGGAAGCCCTTAGACGGCTATGGTGAAAAAGGAAATATCCTCAGATGAAATCTGGAAAGAAGCTTTCTGAGAAACTGCTTAGTGTTCTGTTAATTCATCTCACAGAGTTACATCTGTATTTCGTGGATCTCTTTGCTCGCCTTATTTCTGTGGAATCTGAGAACAGATATTCCGGATCCCCTTGAAGACTATAGGGCCAAAGGAAATATCCTCCGATAACAAAGAGAAAGAAGCTTTCTGAGAAACTTCTTTGTGTTCTGTGAAATCATCTCACAGAGTTACAGCTTTCCCCTCAAGAAGCCTTTGGCTAAGACAGTTCTTGTGGAATTGGGAACGTGATATTTGGAAGCACATAGAGGGCTGTGGTGAAAAAGTAAATATCCTCAGATGAAATCTGGAAAGAAGCTTTCTGAGAAACTGCTTAGTGTTCTGTTAATTCATCTCACAGAGTTACATCTGGATTTCGTGGATCTCTTTGCTAGCCTTATTTCTGTGGAATCTCAGAACAGATAATCCGGATCCCTTAGAGACTATAGGGCCAAAGGAAATATACTCCGATAACAAAGAGAAAGAATGTTTCTGAGAAACCTCTTTGTGTTCTGTGAAATCATGTCACAGAGTTACAGCTTTCCCCTCAAGAAGCCTTTCGCTAAGACAGTTCTTGTGGAATTGGCAAAGTGATATTTGGAAGCACATAGAGGGCTATGTTGAAAAAGGAAATATTCTCAGATGAAATCTGGAAAGAAGCTTTCTGAGAAACTGCTTTGTGTTCTCTTAATTCATCTCACAGAGTTACATCTGTATTGCGTGGATCTCTTTGCTAGCCTTATTTCTGTGGAATCTGAGAACAGATATTCCGGATCCTTTTGAAGACTATAGGGCCAAAGGAAATATCCTCCGATAACAAAGAGAAAGAAGCTTTCTGAGAAACTTCTTTGTGTTCTGTGAAATCATCTCACAGAGTTACAGCTTTCCCCTCAAGAAGCCTTTCGCTAAGACAGTTCTTGTGGAATTGACAAAGTGATATTTGGAAGCCCTTAGAGGGCTATGGTGAAAAAGGAAATATCCTCAGATGAAATCTGGAAAGAAGCTTTCTGAGTAACCGCTTAGTGTTCTGTTAATTCATCTCATAGAGTTACATCTGTATTTCGTAGATCTCTTTGCTAACCTTATTTCTGTGGAATCTGAGAACAGATATTCCGGATCCCTTTGAAGACTATAGGGCCAAAGGAAATATCCTCCCATAACAAAGAGAAAGAAGCTTTCTGAGAAACTTCTTTGTGTTCTGTGAAATCATCTCAGAGTTACAGCTTACCCCTCAAGAAGCCTTTCGCTAAGACAGTTCTTGTGGAATTGGCAAAGTGATATTTGGAAGCCCTTAGAGGGCTATGGTGAAAAAGGAAATATCCTCAGATGAAATCTTGAAAGAAGCTTTCTGAGAATCTGCTTAGTGTTCTGTTAATTCATCTCACAGAGTTACATCTGTATTTCGTGGATCTCTTTGCTAGCCTTATTTTTCTGGAATCTGAGAACAGATATTTCGGATCCCTTTGAAGACTATAGGGCCAAAGGAAATATCCTCCGATAACAAAGAGAAAGAAGCTTTCTGAGAAACTTCTTTGTGTTCTGTGAAATCATCTCACAGGGTTACAGCTTTCCCCTCAAGAAGCCTTTCGCTAAGACAGTTCTTGTGGAATTGGCAACGTGATATTTTGAAGCCCTTAGAGGGCTAGGGTGAAAAAGGAAATATCCTCAGATGAAATCTGGAAAGAAGCTTTCTGAGAAACTGCTTAGTGTTCTGTTAATTCATCTCACCGAGTTACATCTGTATTTCGTGGATTTCTTTGCAAGCCTTATTTCTGTGGAATCTGAGAACAGATATTCCGGATCCCTTTGAAGACTATAAGGCCAAAGAAAATATCCTCCGATAACAAAGACAAAGAAGCTTTCTGAGAAACTTCTTTGTGCTCTGTGAAATCATCTCACAGAGTTACAGCTTTCCCCTCAAGAAGCCTTTCGCTAAGACAGTTCTTGTGGAATTGGCAAAGTGATATTTGGAAGCCCATAGAGGGCTATGATGAAAAAGGAAATATCCTCAGATGAAATCTGCAAAGAAGCTTTCTGAGAAACCGCTTAGTGTTGTGTTAATTCATCTCATAGAGTTACATCTGTATTTTGTGAATCTCTTTGCCAGCCTTATTTTTCTGGAATCTGAGAACAGATATTTCGGATCCCTTTGAAGACTATAGGGCCAAAGGAAATATCCTCCGATAACAAAGAGAAAGAAGCTTCTGAGAAACTTCTTTGTGTTCTGTGAAATCATCTCACAGAGTTACAGCTTTCCCCTCAAGAAGCCTTTCGCTAAGACAGTTCTTGTGGAATTGGCAAAGTGATATTTGGAAGCCCATAGAGGGCTATGGTGGAAAAGGAAATATCCTCAGATGACATCTGGAAAGAAGATTTCTGAGAAACTGCTTAGTGTTCTGTTAATTCATCTCACAGAGTTACATCTGTATTTCGTGGATCTCTTTGCTAGCCTTATTTCTCTGGAATCTGAGAACAGATATTTCGGATCCCTTTGAAGACTATAGGGCCAAAGGAAATATCCTCCGATAACAAAGAGAAAGAAGCTTTCTGAGAAACTTCTTTGTGTTCTGTGAAATCATCTCACACAGTTACATCTTTCCCCTCAAGAAGCCTTTCGCTAAGACAGTTTTTGTGGAATTGGCAAAGTGATATTTGGAAGCCCTTAGAGGGCTATGATGAAAAAGGAAATATTCTCAGATGAAATCTGGAAAGAAGCTTTCTGAGAAACTGCTTAGTGTTCTGTTAATTCATCTCACAGAGTTACATCTGTATTGCGTGGATCTCTTTGCTAGCCTTATTTCTGTGGAATCTGAGAACAGATATTCCGGATCCTTTTGAAGACTATAGGGCCAAAGGAAATATCCTCTGATAAGAAAGAGAAAGAAGCTTTCTGAGAAACTTCTTTGTGTTCTGTGAAATCATCTCACAGAGTTACAGCTTTCCCCTCAAGAAGCCTTTCGGTAAGACAGTTCTTGTGGAATTCGCAAAGTGATATTTTTAAGCCCTTAGAGGGCTATGGTGAAAAAGGAAATATCCTCAGATGAAATCTGGAAAGAAGCTTTCTGAGAAACTCCTTAGTGTTCTGTTAATTCATCTCACAGAGTTACATCTGTATTGCGTGGATCTCTTTGCTAGCCTTATTTCTGTGGAATCTGAGAACAGATAATCCGGATCCCTTTGAAGACTATAGGGCCAAAGGAAATATCCTCCGTTAACAAAGAGAAAGAAGGTTTCTGAGAATCTTCTTTGTGTTCTGTGAAATCACCTCACAGAGTTACAGCTTTCCCCTCAAGAAGCCTTTTGCTAAGACAGTTCTTGTGGAATTGGCAAAGTGATATTTGGAAGCCCATAGAGGGCTATGATGCAAAAGGAAATATCCTCAGATGAAATCTGGAAAAAAGCTTTCTGAGAAACTGCTTAGTGTTCTGTTAATTCATCTCACAGAGTTACATCTGTATTTGGTGGATCTCTTTGCTAGCCTTATTTCTGTGGAATCTGAGAACAGATATTCCGGATCCCTTTGAAGACTATAGGGCCGAAGGAAATATCCTCCGATAACAAAGAGAAAGAAGCTCTCTGAGAAACCTCTTTGTGTTCTGTGAAATCATCTCACAGAGTTACAGCTTTCCCCTCAAGAAGCCTTTCGCTAAGACAGTTCTTGTGGAATTGGCAAAGTGATATTTGGAAGCCCTAGAGGGCTATGGTGAAAAAGGAAATATCCTCAGATGAAATGTGGAAAGAAGCTTTCTGAGAAACTGTTTAGTGTTCTGTTAATTCATCTCACAGAGTTACATCTGTATTTCCTGGATCTCTTTGCTAGCCTTATTTCTGTGGAATCTGAGAACAGATATTCCGGATCCCTTTGAAGACTATAGGGCCAAAGGAAATATCCTCCGATAACAAAGAGAAAGAAGCTTTCTGAGAAATTTCTTTGTGTTCTGTGAAATCATCTCACAGAGTTACAGCTTTCCCCTCAAGAAGCCTTTCGCTAAGACAGTTCTTGTGGAATTGGCAACGTGATATTTGGAAGCACATAGAGGGCTATGGTGAAAAAGGAAATATCCTCAGATGAAATCTGGAAGGAAGCTTTCTGGGAAACTGCTTAGTGTTCTGTTAATTCATCTCACAGAGTTACATCTGTATTTCGTGGATCTCTTTGCTAGCCTTATTTTTCTGGAATCTGAGAAAAGATATTCCGGATCCCTTTGAAGACTATAGGGCCAAAGGAAATATCCTCCGATAACAAGGAGAAAGAAGGTTTCTGAGAAACTTCTTTGTGTTCTGTGAAATCATCTCACTGAGTTACAGCTTTCCCCTAAAGAAGCCTTTCGCTAAGACAGTTCTTGTGGAATTGGCCAAGTGATATTTGGAAGCCCATAGAGGGCTATGGTGAAAAAGGAAATATCCTCAGATGAAATCTGGAAAGAAGCTTTCTGAGAAACTGCTTAGTGTTCTGTTAATTCATCTCACAGAGTTACATCTCTATTTCGTGATCTCTTTGCTAGCCTTATTTCTCTGTAATCTGAGAACAGATATTTCGGATCCCTTTGAAGACTATAGGGACAAAGGAAATATCCTCCGATAACAAAGAGAAAGAAGCTTTCTGAGAAACTTCTTTGTGTTCTGTGAAATCATCTCACAGAGTTACAGCTTCGCCATCAAGAAGCCTTTCGCTAAGAGAGTTCTTGTGGAATTGGCAAAGTGATATTTGGAAGCACATAGAGGAATATGGTGAAAAGGAAATATCCTCAGATGAAATCTGGAAAGAAGCTTTCTGAGAAACTGCTTAGTGTTCTGTTAATTCATCTCACAGAGTTACATCTGTATTTCGTGGATCTCTTTGCTAGCTTTATTTCTGTGGAATCTGAGAACAGATATTCCGGATCCCTTTGAAGACTATAGGGCCGAAGGAAATATCCTCCGATAACAAAGAGAAAGAAGCTCTCTGAGAAACTTCTTTGTGTTCTGTGAAATCATCTCACAGAGTTACAGCTTTCCTTAAAGAAGCCTTTCGCTAAGACAGTTCTTGTGGAATTGGCAAAGTGATATTTGGAAGCCCTAGAGGGCTATGGTGAAAAAGGAAATATCCTCAGATGAAATCTGGAAAGAAGCTTTCTGAGAAACTGCTTAGTGTTCTGTTAATTCATCTCACAGAGTTACATCTGTATTTCGTGGATCTCTTTGCTAGCCTTATTTCTGTGGAATCTGAGAACAGATATTCCGGATCCTTTTGAAGACTATAGGGCCAAAGGAAATATCCTCCGATAACAAAGAGAAAGAAGCTTTCTGAGAAACTTCTTTGTGTTCTGTGAAATCATCTCACAGAGTTACAGCTTTCCCCTCAAGAAGCCTTTCGCTAAGACAGTTCTTGTGGAATTGGCAACGTGATATTTGGAAGCACATAGAGGGCTATGGTGAAAAAGGAAATATCCTCAGATGAAATCTGGAAAGAAGCTTTCTGGGAAACTGCTTAGTGTTCTGTTAATTCATCTCACAGAGTTACATCTGTATTTCGTGGATCTCTTTGCTAGCCTTATTTCTGGGGAATCTGAGAACAGATATTGGGGATCCCTTTGAAGACTATAGGGCCAAAGGAAATATCCTCCGATAACAAAGAGAAAGAAGCTCTCTGGGAAACCTCTTTGTGTTCTGTGAAATCATCTCACAGAGTTACAGCTTTCCCCTCAAGAAGCCTTTCGCTAAGACAGTTCTTGTGGAATTGGCAAAGTGATATTTGGAAGCCCTAGAGGGCTATGGTGAAAAAGGAAATATCCTCAGATGAAATCTGGAAAGAAGCTTTCTGAGAAACTGTTTAGTGTTCTGTTAATTCATCTCACAGAGTTACATCTGTATTTCCTGGATCTCTTTGCTAGCCTTATTTCTGTGGAATCTGAGAACAGATATTCCGGATCCCTTTGAAGACTATAGGGCCAAAGGAAATATCCTCCGATAACAAAGAGAAAGAAGCTTTCTGAGAAATTTCTTTGTGTTCTGTGAAATCATCTCACAGAGTTACAGCTTTCCCCTCAAGAAGCCTTTCGCTAAGACAGTTCTTGTGGAATTGGCAACGTGATATTTGGAAGCACATAGAGGGCTATGGTGAAAAAGGAAATATCCTCAGATGAAATCTGGAAAGAAGCTTTCTGGGAAACTGCTTAGTGTTCTGTTAATTCATCTCACAGAGTTACATCTGTATTTCGTGGATCTCTTTGCTAGCCTTATTTTTCTGGAATCTGAGAAAAGATATTCCGGATCCCTTTGAAGACTATAGGGCCAAAGGAAATATCCTCCGATAACAAGGAGAAAGAAGGTTTCTGAGAAACTTCTTTGTGTTCTGTGAAATCATCTCACAGAGTTACAGCTTTCCCCTAAAGAAGCCTTTCGCTAAGACAGTTCTTGTGGAATTGGCCAAGTGATATTTGGAAGCCCATAGAGGGCTATGTTGAAAAAGGAAATATCCTCAGATGAAATCTGGAAAGAAGCTTTCTGAGAAACTGCTTAGTGTTCTGTTAATTCATCTCACAGAGTTACATCTGTATTTCGTGGATCTCTTTGCTAGCCTTATTTCTGTGGAATCTGAGAACAGATATTCCGGATCCCTTTGAAGACTATAGGGCCAAAGGAAATATCCTCCGATAACAAAGAGAAAGAAGCTTTCTGAGAAACTTCTTTGTGTTCTGTGAAATCATCTCACAGAGTTACAGCTTTCCCCTCAAGAAGCCTTTCGCTAAGACAGTTCTTGTGGAATTGGAAAGTGATATTTGGAAGCCCATAGAGGGCTATGGTGAAAAACGAAATATCCTCAGATGAAATCTGGAAAGAAGATTTCTGAGAAACTGCTTAGTGTTCTGTTAATTCATCTCACAGAGTTACATCTCTATTTCGTGATCTCTTTGCTAGCCTTATTTCTCTGTAATCTGAGAACAGATATTTCGGATCCCTTTGAAGACTATAGGGACAAAGGAAATATCCTCCGATAACAAAGAGAAAGAAGCTTTCTGAGAAACTTCTTTGTGTTCTGTGAAATCATCTCACAGAGTTACAGCTTCCCCATCAAGAAGCCTTTCGCTAAGACAGTTCTTGTGGAATTGGCAAAGTGATATTTGGAAGCACATAGAGGACTATGGTGAAAAGGAAATATCCTCAGATGAAATCTGGAAAGAAGCTTTCTGAGAAACTGCTTAGTGTTCTGTTAATTCATCTCACAGAGTTACATCTGTATTTCGTGGATCTCTTTGCTAGCTTTATTTCTGTGGAATCTGAGAACAGATATTCCGGATCCCTTTGAAGACTATAGGGCCGAAGGAAATATCCTCCGATAACAAAGAGAAAGAAGCTCTCTGAGAAACTTCTTTGTGTTCTGTGAAAACATCTCACAGAGTTACAGCTTTCCCCTCAAGAAGCCTTTCGCTAAGACAGTTCTTGTGGAATTGGCAAAGTGATATTTGGAAGCCCATAGAGGGCTATGGTGAAAAACGAAATATCCTCAGATGAAATCTGGAAAGAAGATTTCTGAGAAACTGCTTAGTGTTCTGTTAATTCATCTCACAGAGTTACATCTGTATTTCGTGGATCTCTTTGCTAGCCTTATTTCTCTGTAATCTGAGAACAGATATTTCGGATCCCTTTGAAGACTATAGGGAAAAAGGAAATATCCTCCGATAACAAAGAGAAAGAAGCTTTCTGAGAAACTTCTTTGTGTTCTGTGAAATCATCTCACAGAGTTACAGCTTTCCCGTCAAGAAGCCTTTCGCTAAGACAGTTCTTGTGGAATTGGCAAAGTGATATTTGGAAGCACATAGAGGACTATGGTGAAAAGGAAATATCCCCAGATGAAATCTGGAAAGAAGCTTTCTGAGAAACTGCTTAGTGTTCTGTTAATTCATCTCACAGAGTTACATCTGTATTTCGTGGATCTCTTTGCTAGCTTTATTTCTGTGGAATCTGAGAACAGATATTCCGGATCCCTTTGAAGACTATAGGGCTGAAGGAAATATCCTCCGATAACAAAGAGAAAGAAGCTCTCTGAGAAACTTCTTTGTGTTCTGTGAAATCATTTCACAGAGTTACAGCTTTCCTTAAAGAAGCCTTTCGCTAAGACAGTTCTTGTGGAATTGGCAAAGTGATATTTGGAAGCCCATAGAGGGCTATGGTGAAAAAGGAAATATCCTCAGATGAAATCTGGAAAGAAGCTTTCTGAGAAACTGCTTAGTGTTCTGTTAATTCATCTCACAGAGTTACATCTGTATTTCGTGGATCTCTTTGCTAACCTTATTTTTCTGGAATCTGAGAACAGATATTTCGGATCCCATTGAAGACTATAGGGCCAAAGGAAATATCCTCCGATAACAAAGAGAAAGAAGCTTTCTGAAAAACCTCTTTGTGTTCTGTGAAATCATCTCACAGAGTTACAGCTTTCCCCTAAAGAAGCCTTTCGCTAAGACAGTTCTTGTGGAATTGGCAAAGTGATATTTGGAAGCCCATAGAGGGCTATGGTGAAAAAGGAAATATCCTCAGATGAAATCTGGAAAGAAGCTTCTTGGGAAACTGCTTAGTGTTCTGTTAATTCATCTCACAGAGTTACATCTGTATTTCGTGGATCTCTTTGCTAGCCTTATTTCTGTGGAATCTGAGAACAGATATTCCGGATCCCTTTGAAGACTATAGGGCCAAAGGAAATATCCTCCGATAACAAAGAGAAAGAAGCTTTCTGAGAAACTTCTTTGTGTTCTGTGAAATCATCTCACAGAGTTACAGCTTTCCCCTCAAGAAGCCTTTCGCTAAGACAGTTCTTGTGGAATTGGCAACGTGATATTTGGAAGCACATAGAGGGCTATGGTGAAAAAGGAAATATCCTCAGATGAAATCTGGAAAGAAGCTTTCTGGGAAACTGCTTAGTGTTCTGTTAATTCATCTCACAGAGTTACATCTGTATTTCGTGGATCTCTTTGCTAGCCTTATTTCTGGGGAATCTGAGAACAGATATTGGGGATCCCTTTGAAGACTATAGGGCCAAAGGAAATATCCTCCGATAACAAGGAGAAAGAAGGTTTCTGAGAAACTTCTTTGTGTTCTGTGAAATCATCTCACTGAGTTACAGCTTTCCCCTCAAGAAGCCTTTCTCTAAGACAGTTCTTGTGGAATTGGCCAAGTGATATTTGGAAGCCCATAGAGGGCTATGGTGAAAAAGGAAATATCCTCAGATGAAATCTGGAAAGAAGCTTTCTGAGAAACTGCTTAGTGTTCTGTTAATTCATCTCACAGAGTTACATCTGTATTTCGTGGATCTCTTTGCTAGCCTTATTTCTCTGGAATCTGAGAACAGATATTCCGGATCCCTTTGAAGACTACAGGGCCAAAGGAAATATCCTCCGATAACAAAGACAAAGAAGCTTTCTGAGAAACTTCTTTGTCTTCTGTGAAATCATCTCACAGAGTTACAGCTTTCCCCTCAAGAAGCCTTTCGCTAAGACAGTTCTTGTGGAATTGGCAAAGTGATATTTTTTGAAAGCCCATAGAGGGCTATGGTGAAAAAGGAAATATCCTCAGATGAAATCTGGAAAGAAGCTTTCTGAGAAACTGCTTAGTGTTCTGTTAATTCATCTCACAGAGTTACATCTGTATTTCGTGGATCTCTTTGCTAACCTTATTTTTCTGGAATCTGAGAACAGATATTTCGGATCCCTTTGAAGACTATAGGGCCAAAGGAAATATCCTCCGATAAAAAAGAGAAAGAAGCTTTCTGAGAAACCTCTTTGTGTTCTGTGAAATCATCTCACAGAGTTACAGCTTTCCCCTCAAGAAGGCTTTCGCTAAAACAGTTCTTGTGGAATTGGCAAAGTGATATTTGGAAGCCCATAGAGGGCTATGGTGAAAAAGGAAATATCCTCAGATGAAATCTGGAAAGAAGCTTCTTGGGAAACTGCTTAGTGTTCTGTTAATTCATCTCACAGAGTTACATCTGTATTTCGTGGATCTCTTTGCTAGCCTTATTTCTGGGGAATCTGAGAACAGATATTCCGGATCCCTTTGAAGACTATAGGGCCAAAGGAAATATCCTCCGATAACAAAGAGAAAGAAGCTTTCTGAGAAACTTCTTTGTGTTCTGTGAAATCATCTCACAGAGTTACAGCTTTCCCCTCAAGAAGCCTTTCGCTAAGACAGTTCTTGTGGATTTGGCAAAGTGATATTTGGAAGCACATAGAGGACTATGGTGAAAAAGGAAATATCCTCAGATGAAATCTGGAAAGAAGCTTTCTGAGAAACTGCTTAGTGTTCTGTTAATTCATCTCACAGAGTTACATCTGTATTTCGTGGATCTCTTTGCTAGCCTTATTTCTGTGGAATCTGAGAACAGATAATCCGGATCCCTTTGAAGACTATAGGGCCAAAGGAAATATCCTCCGATAACAAAGAGAAAGAAGGTTTCTGAGAATCTTCTTTGTGTTCTGTGAAATCACCTCACAGAGTTACAGCTTTCCCCTCAAGAAGCCTTTCGCTAAGACAGTTCTTGTGGAATTGGCAAAGTGATATTTGGAAGCCCATAGAGGGCTATGATGCAAAAGGAAATATCCTCAGATGAAATCTGGAAAGAAGCTTTCTGAGAAACTGCTTAGTGTTCTGTAATTCATCTCACAGAGTTACATCTGTATTTGGTGGATCTCTTTGCTAGCCTTATTTCTGTGGAATCTGAGAACAGATATTCCGGATCCCTTTGAAGACTATAGGGCCGAAGGAAATATCCTCCGATAACAAAGAGAAAGAAGCTCTCTGAGAAACCTCTTTGTGTTCTGTGAAATCATCTCACAGAGTTACAGCTTTCCCCTCAAGAAGCCTTTCGCTAAGACAGTTCTTGTGGAATTGGCAAAGTGATATTTGGAAGCCCTAGAGGGCTATGGTGAAAAAGGAAATATCCTCAGATGAAATCTGGAAAGAAGCTTTCTGAGAAACTGCTTAGTGTTCTGTTAATTCATCTCACAGAGTTACATCTGTATTTCGTGGATCTCTTTGCTAGCCTTATTTCTGTGGAATCTGAGAACAGATATTCCGGATCCCTTTGAAGACTATAGGGCCAAAGGAAATATCCTCCGATAACAAAGAGAAAGAAGCTTTCTGAGAAACTTCTTTGTGTTCTGTGAAATCATCTCACAGAGTTACAGCTTTCCCCTCAAGAAGCCTTTCGCTAAGACAGTTCTTGTGAAATTGGCAACGTGATATTTGGAAGCACATAGAGGGCTATGGTGAAAAAGGAAATATCCTCAGATGAAATCTGGAAAGAAGCTTTCTGGGAAACTGCTTAGTGTTCTGTTAATTCATCTCACAGAGTTACATCTGTATTTCGTGGATCTCTTTGCTAGCCTTATTTCTGGGGAATCTGAGAACAGATATTGGGGATCCCTTTGAAGACTATAGGGCCAAAGGAAATATCCTCCGATAACAAGGAGAAAGAAGGTTTCTGAGAAACTTCTTTGTGTTCTGTGAAATCATCTCACTGAGTTACAGCTTTCCCCTAAAGAAGCCTTTCGCTAAGACAGTTCTTGTGGAATTGGCCAAGTGATATTTGGAAGCCCATAGAGGGCTATGGTGAAAAAGGAAATATCCTCAGATGAAATCTGGAAAGAAGCTTTCTGAGAAACTGCTTAGTGTTCTGTTAATTCATCTCACAGAGTTACATCTGTATTTCGTGGATCTCTTTGCTAGCCTTATTTCTGTGGAATCTGAGAACAGATATTCCGGATCCCTTTGAAGACTATAGGGCCAAAGTAAATATCCTCCGATAACAAAGAGAAAGAAGCTTTCTGAGAAACTTCTTTGTGTTCTGTGAAATCATCTCACAGAGTTACAGCTTTCCCCTCAAGAAGCCTTTCGCTAAGACAGTTCTTGTGGAATTGGAAAGTGATATTTGGAAGCCCATAGAGAGCTATGGTGAAAAACGAAATGTCCTCAGATGAAATCTGGAAAGAAGATTTCTGAGAAACTGCTTAGTGTTCTGTTAATTCATCTCACAGAGTTACATCTCTATTTCGTGGATCTCTTTGCTAGCCTTATTTCTCTGTAATCTGAGAACAGATATTTCGGATCCCTTTGAAGACTATAGGGCCAAAGGAAATATCCTCCGATAACAAAGAGAAAGAAGCTTTCTGAGAAACTTCTTTGTGTTCTGTGAAATCATCTCACAGAGTTACAGCTTTCCCGTCAAGAAGACTTTCGCTAAGACAGTTCTTGTGGAATTGGCAAAGTGATATTTGGAAGCACATAGAGGACTATGGTGAAAAGGAAATATCCTCAGATAAAATCTGGTAAGAAGCTTTCTGAGAAACTGCTTAGTGTTCTGTTAATTCATCTCACAGAGTTACATCTGTATTTCGTGGATCTCTTTGCTAGCTTTATTTCTGTGGAATCTGAGAACAGATATTCCGGATCCCTTTGAAGACTATAGGGCCGAAGGAAATATCCTCCGATAACAAAGAGAAAGAAGCTCTCTGAGAAACTTCTTTGTGTTCTGTGAAATCATCTCACAGAGTTACAGCTTTCCTTAAAGAAGCCTTTCGCTAAGACAGTTCTTGTGGAATTGGCAAACTGATATTTGGAAGCCCTAGAGGGCTATGGTGAAAAAGGAAATATCCTCAGATGAAATCTGGAAAGAAGCTTTCTGAGAAACTGCTTAGTGTTCTGTTAATTCATCTCACAGAGTTACATCTGTATTTCGTGGATCTCTTTGCTAGCCTTATTTCTGTGGAATCTGAGAACAGATATTCCGGATCCCTTTGAAGACTATAGGGCCAAAGGAAATATCCTCCGATAACAAAGAGAAAGAAGCTTTCTGAGAAACTTCTTTGTGTTCTGTGAAATCATCTCACAGAGTTACAGCTTTCCCCTCAAGAAGCCTTTCGCTAAGACAGTTCTTGTGGAATTGGCAACGTGATATTTGGAAGCACATAGAGGGCTATGGTGAAATAGGAAATATCCTCAGATGAAATCTGGAAAGAAGCTTTCTTTGAAACTGCTTAGTGTTCTGTTAATTCATCTCACAGAGTTACATCTGTATTTCGTGGATCTCTTTGCTAGCCTTATTTCTCTGTAATCTGAGAACAGATATTTCGGATCCCTTTGAAGACTATAGGGCCAAAGGAAATATCCTCCGATAACAAGGAGAAAGAAGGTTTCTGAGAAACTTCTTTGTGTTCTGTGAAATCATCTCACTGAGTTACAGCTTTCCCCTCAAGAAGCCTTTCGCTAAGACAGTTCTTGTGGAATTGGCCAAGTGATATTTGGAAGCCCATAGAGGGCTATGGTGAAAAAGGAAATATCCTCAGATGAAATCTGGAAAGAAGCTTTCTGAGAAACTGCTTAGTGTTCTGTTAATTCATCTCACAGAGTTACATCTGTATTTCGTGGATCTCTTTGCTAGCCTTATTTCTGTGGAATCTGAGAACAGATATTCCGGATCCCTTTGAAGACTATAGGGCCAAAGGAAATATCCTCCGATAACAAAGAGAAAGAAGCTTTCTGAGAAACTTCTTTGTGTTCTGTGAAATCATCTCACAGAGTTACAGCTTTCCCCTCAAGAAGCCTTTCGCTAAGACAGTTCTTGTGGAATTGGCAAAGTGATATTTGGAAGCCCATAGAGGGCTATGGTGAAAAACGAAATATCCTCAGATGAAATCTGGAAAGAAGATTTCTGAGAAACTGCTTAGTGTTCTGTTAATTCATCTCACAGAGTTACATCTGTATTTCGTGGATCTCTTTGCTAGCCTTATTTCTCTGTAATCTGAGAACAGATATTTCGGATCCCTTTGAAGACTATAGGGCCAAAGGAAATATCCTCCGATAACAAAGAGAAAGAAGCTTTCTTAAAAACTTCTTTGTGTTCTGTGAAATCATCTCACAGAGTTACAGCTTTCCCGTCAAGAAGCCTTTCGCTAAGACAGTTCTTGTGGAATTGGCAAAGTGATATTTGGAAGCACATAGAGGACTATGGTGAAAAGGAAATATCCTCAGATGAAATCTGGAAAGAAGCTTTCTGAGAAACTGCTTAGTGTTCTGTTAATTCATCTCACAGAGTTACATCTGTATTTCGTGGATCTCTTTGCTAGCCTTATTTCTGGGGAATCTGAGAACAGATATTGGGGATCCCTTTGAAAACTATATGGCCAAAGGAAATATCCTCCGATAACAAAGAGAAAGAAGCTTTCTGAGAAACTTCTTTGTGTTCTGTGAAATCATCTCACTGAGTTACAGCTTTCCTTAAAGAAGCCTTTCGCTAAGACAGTTCTTGTGGAATTGTCCAAGTGATAATTGGAAGCCCTTAGAGGGCTATGGTGAAAAAGGAAATATCCTCAGATGAAATCTGGAAAGAAGCTTTCTGAGAAACTGCTTAGTGTTCTGTTAATTCAACTCACAGATTTACATCTGTATTTCGTGGATCTCTTTGCTAGCCTTATTTCTTTGGAATCTGAGAACAGATATTCCGGATCCTTTGAAGACTATAGGGCCAAAGGAAATATCCTCCGATAACAAAGAGAAAGAAGCTTTCTGAGAAACTTCTTTGTGTTCTGTGAAATCATCTCAGAGTTACAGCTTTCCCCTCAAGAAGCCTTTCGCTAAGACAGTTCTTGTGGAATTGGCAAAGTGATATTTGGAAGCCCATAGAGGGCTATGGTGAAAAAGGAAATATCCTCAGATGAAATCTGGAAAGAAGCTTTCTGAGAAACTGCTTAGTGTTCTGTTAATTCATCTCACAGAGTTACATCTGTATTTCATGGATCTCTTTGCTAGCCTTATTTTTCTGGAATCTGAGAACAGATATTTCGGATCTCTTTGAAGACTATAGGGCCTAAGGAAATATCCTCCGATAACAAAGAGAAAGAAGCTTTCTGAGAAACTTCTTTGTGTTCTGTGAAATCATCTCACAGAGTTACAGCTTTCCCATCAAGAAGCCATTTGCTAAGACAGTTCTTGTGGAATTGGCAACGTGATATTTGGAAGCCCTTAGAGGGCTATGGTGAAAAAGGAAATATCCTCAGATGAAATCTGGAAAGAAGCTTCCTGAGAAACTGCTTAGTGTTCTGTTAAATCATCTCACAGAGTTACATCTGTATTTCGTGGATCTCTTTGCTAGCCTTATTTTTCTGGAATCTGAGAACAGATATTTCGGATCCCTTTGAAGACTATAGGGCCAAAGGAAATATCCTCCGATAACAAAGAGAAAGAAGGTTTCTGAGAAACTTCTTTGTGTTCTGTGAAATCATCTCACTGAGTTACAGCTTTCCCCTAAAGAAGCCTTTCGCTAAGACAGTTCTTGTGGAATTGGCCAAGTGATATTTGGAAGCCCATAGAGGGCTATGGTGAAAAAGGAAATATCCTCAGATGAAATCTGGAAAGAAGCTTTCTGAGAATCTGCTTAGTGTTCTGTTAATTCATCTCACAGAGTTACATCTGTATTTCGTGGATCTCTTTGCTAGCCTTATTTCTGGGGAATCTGAGAACAGATATTCCGGATCCCTTTGAAGACTATAGGGCCAAAGGAAATATCCTCCGATAACAAAGAGAAAGAAGCTTTCTGAGAAACTTCTTTGTGTTCTGTGAAATCATCTCACAGAGTTACAGCTTTCCCCTCAAGAAGCCTTTCGCTAAGACAGTTCTTGTGGAATTGGCAAAGTGATATTTGGAAGCCCATAGAGGGCTATGGTGAAAAACGAAATATCCTCAGATGAAATCTGGAAAGAAGATTTCTGAGAAACTGCTTAGTGTTCTGTTAATTCATCTCACAGAGTTACATCTGTATTTCGTGGATCTCTTTGCTAGCCTTATTTCTCTGTAATCTGAGAACAGATATTTCGGATCCCTTTGAAGACTATAGGGCCAAAGGAAATATCCTCCGATAACAAAGAGAAAGAAGCTTTCTGAGAAACTTCTTTGTGTTCTGTGAAATCATCTCACAGAGTTACAGCTTTCCCCTCAAGAAGCCTTTCGCTAAGACAGTTCTTGTGGAATTGGCAAAGTGATATTTGGAAGCCCTTAGAGGGCTATGGTGAAAAAGGAAATATCCTCAGATGAAATCTGGAAAGAAGCTTTCTGAGAAACTGCTTAGTGTTCTGTTAATTCAACTCACAGAGTTACATCTGTATTTCGTGGATCTCTTTGCTAGCCTTATTTCTGTGGAATCTGAGAACAGATATTCCCGATCCCTTTGAAGACTATAGGGCCAAAGGAAATATCCACCGATAACAAAGACAAAGAAGCTTTCTGAGAAACTTCTTTGTGTTCTGTGAAATCATCTCACAGAGTTACAGCTTTCCCCTCAAGAAGCCTTTCGCTAAGACAGTTCTTGTGGAATTGGCAAAGTGATATTTGGAAGCCCATAGAGGGCTATGGTGAAAAACGAAATATCCTCAGATGAAATCTGGAAAGAAGCTTTCTGAGAAACTTCTTAGTGTTCTGTTAATTCATCTCACAGAGTTACATCTGTATTTCGTGGATCTCTTTGCTAGCCTTATTTCTGGGGAATCTGAGAACAGATATTCCGGATCCCTTTGAAGACTATAGGGCCGAAGGAAATATCCTCCGATAACAAAGAGAAAGAAGGTTTCTGAGAAACCTCTTTGTGGTCTGTGAAATCATCTCACTGAGTTACAGCTTTCCCCTCAAGAAGCCTTTCGCTAAGACAGTTCTTGTGGAATTGTCCAAGTGATATTTGGAAGCCCATAGAGGGCTATGGTGAAAAAGGAAATATCCTCAGATGAAATCTGCAAAGAAGCTTTCTGAGAAACTGCTTAGTGTTCTGTTAATTCATCTCACAGAGTTACATCTGTATTTCGTGGATCTCTTTGCTAGCCTTATTTCTGTGGAATCTGAGAACAGATATTCCGGATCCCTTTGAAGACTATAGGGCCAAAGGAAATATCCTCCGATAACAAAGAGAAAGAAGCTTTCTGAGAAACTTCTTTGTGTTCTGTGAAATCATCTCACAGAGTTACAGCTTTCCCCTCAAGAAGCCTTTCGCTAAGACAGTTCTTGTGGAATTGGCAAAGTGATATTTGGAAGCCCATAGAGGGCTATGGTGAAAAACGAAATATCCTCAGATGAAATCTGGAAAGAAGATTTCTGAGAAACTGCTTAGTGTTCTGTTAATTCATCTCACAGAGTTACATCTGTATTTCGTGGATCTCTTTGCTAGCCTTATTTCTGTGGAATCTGAGAACAGATATTCCGGATCTCTTTGAAGACTATAGGGCCAAAGGAAATATCCTCCGATAACAAAGAGAAAGAAGCTTTCTGAGAAACTTCTTTGTGTTCTGTGAAATCATCTCACAGAGTTACAGCTTTCCCCTCAAGAAGCCTTTCGCTAAGACAGTTCTTGTGGAATTGGCAAAGTGATATTTGGAAGCCCTTAGAGGGCTATGGTGAAAAAGGAAATATCCTCAGATGAAATCTGGAAAGAAGCTTTCTGAGAAACTGCTTAGTGTTCTGTTAATTCAACTCACAGAGTTACATCTGTATTTCGTGGATCTCTTTGCTAGCCTTATTTCTGTGGAATCTGAGAACACATATTCCGGATCCCTTTGAAGATAATAGGGCCAAAGGAAATATCCTCCGATAACAAAGACAAAGAAGCTTTCTGAGAAACTTCTTTGTGTTCTGTGAAATCATCTCACAGAGTTACAGCTTTCCCCTCAAGAAGCCTTTCGCTAAGATAGTTCTTGTGGAATTGGCAACGTGATATTTGGAAGCCCATAGAGGGCTATGGTGAAAAAGGAAATATCCTCAGATGAAATCTGGAAAGAAGCTTTCTGGGAAACTGCTTAGTGTTCTGTTAATTCATCTCACAGAGTTACATCTGTATTTCGTGGATCTCTTTGCTAGCCTTATTTCTGGGGAATCTGAGAACAGATATTGGGGATCCCTTTGAAGACTATAGGGCCAAAGGTAATATCCTCCGATAACAAAGAGAAAGAAGGTTTCTGAGAAACTTCTTTGTGTTCTGTGAAATCATCTCACTGAGTTACAGCTTTCCTTAAAGAAGCCTATCGCTAAGACAGTTCTTGTGGAATTGTCCAAGTGATATTTGGAAGCCCATAGAGGGCTATGATGAAAAAGGAAATATCCTCAGATGAAATCTGGAAAGAAGCTTTCTGAGAAACTGCTTAGTGTTCTGTTAATTCATCTCACAGAGTTACATCTGTATTTCGTGGATCTCTTTGCTAGCCTTATTTCTGTGGAATCTGAGAACAGATATTCCGGATCCCTTTGAAGACTATAGGGCCAAAGGAAATATCCTCCGATAACAAAGAGAAAGAAACTCTCTGAGAAACTTCTTTGTGTTCTGTGAAATCATCTCACAGAGTTACAGCTTTCCCCTCAAGAAGCCTTTCGCTAAGACAGTTCTTGTGGAATTGGCAAAGTGATATTTGGAAGCCCATAGAGGGCTATGGTGAAAAAGGAAATATCCTCAGATGAAATCTGGAAACAAGCTTTCTGAGAAACTGCTTAGTGTTCTGTTAATTCATCTCACAGAGTTACATCTGTATTTCGTGGATCTCTTTGCTAGCCTTATTTCTGTGGAATCTGAGAACAGATATTCCGGATCTCTTTGAAGACTATAGGGCCAAAGGAAATATCCTCCGATAACAAAGAGAAAGAAGCTTTCTGAGAAACTTCTTTGTGTTCTGTGAAATCATCTCACAGAGTTACAGCTTTCCCCTCCAGAAGCCTTTCGCTAAGACAGTTCTTGTGGAATTGGCAAAGTGATATTTGGAAGCCCATAGAGGGCTATGGTGAAAAAGGAAATATCCTCAGATGAAATCTGGAAAGAAGATTTCTGAGAAACTGCTTAGTGTTCTGTTAATTCATCTCACAGAGTTACATCTGTATTTCGTGGATCTCTTTGCTAGCCTTATTTCTCTGTAATCTGAGAACAGATATTTCGGATCCCTTTGAAGACTATAGGGCCAAAGGAAATATCCTCCGATAACAAAGAGAAAGAAGCTTTCTGAGAAACTTCTTTGTGTTCTGTGAAATCATGTCACAGAGTTACAGCTTTCCCCTCAAGAAGCCTTTCGCTAAGACAGTTCTTGTGGAATTGGCAAAGTGATATTTGGAAGCCCTTAGAGGGCTATGGTGAAAAAGGAAATATCCTCAGATGAAATCTGGAAAGAAGCTTTCTGAGAAACTGCTTAGTGTTCTGTTAATTCAACTCACAGAGTTACATCTGTATTTCGTGGATCTCTTTGCTAGCCTTATTTCTGTGGAATCTGAGAACAGATATTCCCGATCCCTTTGAAGACTATAGGGCCAAAGGAAATATCCACCGATAACAAAGACAAAGAAGCTTTCTGAGAAACTTCTTTGTGTTCTGTGAAATCATCTCACAGAGTTACAGCTTTCCCCTCAAGAAGCCTTTCGCTAAGACAGTTCTTGTGGAATTGGCAAAGTGATATTTGGAAGCCCATAGAGGGCTATGGTGAAAAACGAAATATCCTCAGATGAAATATGGAAAGAAGCTTTCTGAGAAACTTCTTAGTGTTCTGTTAATTCATCTCACAGAGTTACATCTGTATTTCGTGGATCTCTTTGCTAGCCTTATTTCTGGGGAATCTGAGAACAGATATTCCGGATCCCTTTGAAGACTATAGGGCCGAAGGAAATATCCTCCGATAACAAAGAGAAAGAAGGTTTCTGAGAAACCTCTTTGTGGTCTGTGAAATCATCTCACTGAGTTACAGCTTTCCCCTCAAGAAGCCTTTCGCTAAGACAGTTCTTGTGGAATTGTCCAAGTGATATTTGGAAGCCCATAGAGGGCTATGGTGAAAAAGGAAATATCCTCAGATGAAATCTGCAAAGAAGCTTTCTGAGAAACTGCTTAGTGTTCTGTTAATTCATCTCACAGAGTTACATCTGTATTTCGTGGATCTCTTTGCTAGCCTTATTTCTGTGGAATCTGAGAACAGATATTCCGGATCCCTTTGAAGACTATAGGGCCAAAGGAAATATCCTCCGATAACAAAGAGAAAGATGCTTTCTGAGAAACTTCTTTGTGTTCTGTGAAATCATCTCACAGAGTTACAGCTTTCCCCTCAAGAAGCCTTTCGCTAAGACAGTTCTTGTGGAATTGGCAAAGTGATATTTGGAAGCCCATAGAGGGCTATGGTGAAAAACGAAATATCCTCAGATGAAATCTGGAAAGAAGATTTCTGAGAAACTGCTTAGTGTTCTGTTAATTCATCTCACAGAGTTACATCTGTATTTCGTGGATCTCTTTGCTAGCCTTATTTCTGTGGAATCTGAGAACAGATATTCCGGATCTCTTTGAAGACTATAGGGCCAAAGGAAATATCCTCCGATAACAAAGAGAAAGAAGCTTTCTGAGAAACTTCTTTGTGTTCTGTGAAATCATCTCACAGAGTTACAGCTTTCCCCTCAAGAAGCCTTTCGCTAAGACAGTTCTTGTGGAATTGGCAAAGTGATATTTGGAAGCCCTTAGAGGGCTATGGTGAAAAAGGAAATATCCTCAGATGAAATCTGGAAAGAAGCTTTCTGAGAAACTGCTTAGTGTTCTGTTAATTCAACTCACAGAGTTACATCTGTATTTCGTGGATCTCTTTGCTAGCCTTATTTCTGTGGAATCTGAGAACACATATTCCGGATCCCTTTGAAGATAATAGGGCCAAAGGAAATATCCTCCGATAACAAAGACAAAGAAGCTTTCTGAGAAACTTCTTTGTGTTCTGTGTAATCATCTCACAGAGTTACAGCTTTCCCCTCAAGAAGCCTTTCGCTAAGACAGTTCTTGTGGAATTTGCAAAGTGATATTTGGAAGCCCATAGAGGGCTATGGTGAAAAAGGAAATATCCTCAGATGAAATCTGGAAAGAAGCTTTCTGAGAAACTTCTTAGTGTTCTGTTAATTCATCTCACAGAGTTACATCTGTATTTCGTGGATCTCTTTGCTAGCCTTATTTCTGGGGAATCTGAGAACAGATATTCCGGATCCCTTTGAAGACTATAGGGCCGAAGGAAATATCCTCCGATAACAAAGAGAAAGAAGGTTTCTGAGAAACTTCTTTGTGGTCTGTGAAATCATCTCACTGAGTTACAGCTTACCCCTCAAGAAGCCTTTCGCTAAGACAGTTCTTGTGGAATTGTCCAAGTGATATTTGGAAGCCCATAGAGGGCTATGGTGAAAAAGGAAATATCCTCAGATGAAATCTGGAATGAAGCTTTCTGAGAAACTACTTAGTGTTCTGTTAATTCATCTCACAGAGTTACATCTGTATTTCGTGGATCTCTTTGCTAGCCTTATTTCTGTGGAATCTGAGAACAGATATTCCGGATCCCTTTGAAGACTATAGGGCCAAAGGAAATATCCTCCGATAACAAAGAGAAAGAAGCTTTCTGAGAAACTTCTTTGTGTTCTGTGAAATCATCTCACAGAGTTACAGCTTTCCCCTCAAGAAGCCTTTCGCTAATACAGTTCTTGTGGAATTGGCAACGTGATATTTGGAAGCCCATAGAGGGCTATGGTGAAAAACGAAATATCCTCAGATGAAATCTGGAAAGAAGATTTCTGAGAAACTGCTTAGTGTTCTGTTAATTCATCTCACAGAGTTACATCTGTATTTCGTGGATCTCTTTGCTAGCCTTATTTCTCTGTAATCTGAGAACAGATATTTCGGATCCCTTTGAAGACTATAGGGCCAAAGGAAATATCCTCCGATAACAAAGAGAAAGAAGCTTTCTGAGAAACTTCTTTGTGTTCTGTGAAATCATGTCACAGAGTTACAGCTTTCCCCTCAAGAAGCCTTTCGCTAAGACAGTTCTTGTGGAATTGGCAAAGTGATATTTGGAAGCCCTTAGAGGGCTATGGTGAAAAAGGAAATATCCTCAGATGAAATCTGGAAAGAAGCTTTCTGAGAAACTGCTTAGTGTTCTGTTAATTCAACTCACAGAGTTACATCTGTATTTCGTGGATCTCTTTGCTAGCCTTATTTCTGTGGAATCTGAGAACAGATATTCCCGATCCCTTTGAAGACTATAGGGCCAAAGGAAATATCCACCGATAACAAAGACAAAGAAGCTTTCTGAAAAACTTCTTTGTGTTCTGTGAAATCATCTCACAGAGTTACAGCTTTCCCCTCAAGAAGCCTTTCGCTAAGACAGTTCTTGTGGAATTGGCAAAGTGATATTTGGAAGCCCATAGAGGGCTATGGTGAAAAACGAAATATCCTCAGATGAAATCTGGAAAGAAGCTTTCTGAGAAACTTCTTAGTGTTCTGTTAATTCATCTCACAGAGTTACATCTGTATTTCGTGGATCTCTTTGCTAGCCTTATTTCTGGGGAATCTGAGAACAGATATTCCGGATCCCTTTGAAGACTATAGGGCCGAAGGAAATATCCTCCGATAACAAAGAGAAAGAAGGTTTCTGACAAACCTCTTTGTGGTCTGTGAAATCATCTCACTGAGTTACAGCTTTCCCCTCAAGAAGCCTTTCGCTAAGACAGTTCTTGTGGAATTGTCCAAGTGATATTTGGAAGCCCATAGAGGGCTATGGTGAAAAAGGAAATATCCTCAGATGAAATCTGCAAAGAAGCTTTCTGAGAAACTGCTTAGTGTTCTGTTAATTCATCTCACAGAGTTACATCTGTATTTCGTGGATCTCTTTGCTAGCCTTATTTCTGTGGAATCTGAGAACAGATATTCCGGATCCCTTTGAAGACTATAGGGCCAAAGGAAATATCCTCCGATAACAAAGAGAAAGAAGCTTTCTGAGAAACTTCTTTGTGTTCTGTGAAATCATCTCACAGAGTTACAGCTTTCCCCTCAAGAAGCCTTTCGCTAAGACAGTTCTTGTGGAATTGGCAAAGTGATATTTGGAAGCCCATAGAGGGCTATGGTGAAAAACGAAATATCCTCAGATGAAATCTGGAAAGAAGATTTCTGAGAAACTGCTTAGTGTTCTGTTAATTCATCTCACAGAGTTACATCTGTATTTCGTGGATCTCTTTGCTAGCCTTATTTCTGTGGAATCTGAGAACAGATATTCCGGATCTCTTTGAAGACTATAGGGCCAAAGGAAATATCCTCCGATAACAAAGAGAAAGAAGCTTTCTGAGAAACTTCTTTGTGTTCTGTGAAATCATCTCACAGAGTTACAGCTTTCCCCTCAAGAAGCCTTTCGCTAAGACAGTTCTTGTGGAATTGGCAAAGTGATATTTGGAAGCCCTTAGAGGGCTATGGTGAAAAAGGAAATATCCTCAGATGAAATCTGGAAAGAAGCTTTCTGAGAAACTGCTTAGTGTTCTGTTAATTCAACTCACAGAGTTACATCTGTATTTCGTGGATCTCTTTGCTAGCCTTATTTCTGTGGAATCTGAGAACACATATTCCGGATCCCTTTGAAGATAATAGGGCCAAAGGAAATATCCTCCGATAACAAAGACAAAGAAGCTTTCTGAGAAACTTCTTTGTGTTCTGTGAAATCATCTCACAGAGTTACAGCTTTCCCCTCAAGAAGCCTTTCGCTAAGATAGTTCTTGTGGAATTGGCAACGTGATATTTGGAAGCCCATAGAGGGCTATGGTGAAAAAGGAAATATCCTCAGATGAAATCTGGAAAGAAGCTTTCTGGGAAACTGCTTAGTGTTCTGTTAATTCATCTCACAGAGTTACATCTGTATTTCGTGGATCTCTTTGCTAGCCTTATTTCTGGGGAATCTGAGAACAGATATTGGGGATCCCTTTGAAGACTATAGGGCCAAAGGTAATATCCTCCGATAACAAAGAGAAAGAAGGTTTCTGAGAAACTTCTTTGTGTTCTGTGAAATCATCTCACTGAGTTACAGCTTTCCTTAAAGAAGCCTATCGCTAAGACAGTTCTTGTGGAATTGTCCAAGTGATATTTGGAAGCCCATAGAGGGCTATGATGAAAAAGGAAATATCCTCAGATGAAATCTGGAAAGAAGCTTTCTGAGAAACTGCTTAGTGTTCTGTTAATTCATCTCACAGAGTTACATCTGTATTTCGTGGATCTCTTTGCTAGCCTTATTTCTGTGGAATCTGAGAACAGATATTCCGGATCTCTTTGAAGACTATAGGGCCAAAGGAAATATCCTCCGATAACAAAGAGAAAGAAACTCTCTGAGAAACTTCTTTGTGTTCTGTGAAATCATCTCACAGAGTTACAGCTTTCCCCTCAAGAAGCCTTTCGCTAAGACAGTTCTTGTGGAATTGGCAAAGTGATATTTGGAAGCCCATAGAGGGCTATGGTGAAAAAGGAAATATCCTCAGATGAAATCTGGAAACAAGCTTTCTGAGAAACTGCTTAGTGTTCTGTTAATTCATCTCACAGAGTTACATCTGTATTTCGTGGATCTCTTTGCTAGCCTTATTTCTGTGGAATCTGAGAACAGATATTCCGGATCTCTTTGAAGACTATAGGGCCAAAGGAAATATCCTCCGATAACAAAGAGAAAGAAGCTTTCTGAGAAACTTCTTTGTGTTCTGTGAAATCATCTCACAGAGTTACAGCTTTCCCCTCCAGAAGCCTTTCGCTAAGACAGTTCTTGTGGAATTGGCAAAGTGATATTTGGAAGCCCATAGAGGGCTATGGTGAAAAACGAAATATCCTCAGATGAAATCTGGAAAGAAGATTTCTGAGAAACTGCTTAGTGTTCTGTTAATTCATCTCACAGAGTTACATCTGTATTTCGTGGATCTCTTTGCTAGCCTTATTTCTCTGTAATCTGAGAACAGATATTTCGGATCCCTTTGAAGACTATAGGGCCAAAGGAAATATCCTCCGATAACAAAGAGAAAGAAGCTTTCTGAGAAACTTCTTTGTGTTCTGTGAAATCATGTCACAGAGTTACAGCTTTCCCCTCAAGAAGCCTTTCGCTAAGACAGTTCTTGTGGAATTGGCAAAGTGATATTTGGAAGCCCTTAGAGGGCTATGGTGAAAAAGGAAATATCCTCAGATGAAATCTGGAAAGAAGCTTTCTGAGAAACTGCTTAGTGTTCTGTTAATTCAACTCACAGAGTTACATCTGTATTTCGTGGATCTCTTTGCTAGCCTTATTTCTGTGGAATCTGAGAACAGATATTCCCGATCCCTTTGAAGACTATAGGGCCAAAGGAAATATCCACCGATAACAAAGACAAAGAAGCTTTCTGAGAAACTTCTTTGTGTTCTGTGAAATCATCTCACAGAGTTACAGCTTTCCCCTCAAGAAGCCTTTCGCTAAGACAGTTCTTGTGGAATTGGCAAAGTGATATTTGGAAGCCCATAGAGGGCTATGGTGAAAAACGAAATATCCTCAGATGAAATCTGGAAAGAAGCTTTCTGAGAAACTTCTTAGTGTTCTGTTAATTCATCTCACAGAGTTACATCTGTATTTCGTGGATCTCTTTGCTAGCCTTATTTCTGGGGAATCTGAGAACAGATATTCCGGATCCCTTTGAAGACTATAGGGCCGAAGGAAATATCCTCCGATAACAAAGAGAAAGAAGGTTTCTGAGAAACCTCTTTGTGGTCTGTGAAATCATCTCACTGAGTTACAGCTTTCCCCTCAAGAAGCCTTTCGCTAAGACAGTTCTTGTGGAATTGTCCAAGTGATATTTGGAAGCCCATAGAGGGCTATGGTGAAAAAGGAAATATCCTCAGATGAAATCTGCAAAGAAGCTTTCTGAGAAACTGCTTAGTGTTCTGTTAATTCATCTCACAGAGTTACATCTGTATTTCGTGGATCTCTTTGCTAGCCTTATTTCTGTGGAATCTGAGAACAGATATTCCGGATCCCTTTGAAGACTATAGGGCCAAAGGAAATATCCTCCGATAACAAAGAGAAAGAAGCTTTCTGAGAAACTTCTTTGTGTTCTGTGAAATCATCTCACAGAGTTACAGCTTTCCCCTCAAGAAGCCTTTCGCTAAGACAGTTCTTGTGGAATTGGCAAAGTGATATTTGGAAGCCCATAGAGGGCTATGGTGAAAAACGAAATATCCTCAGATGAAATCTGGAAAGAAGATTTCTGAGAAACTGCTTAGTGTTCTGTTAATTCATCTCACAGAGTTACATCTGTATTTCGTGGATCTCTTTGCTAGCCTTATTTCTCTGGAATCTGAGAACAGATATTTCGGATCCCTTTGAAGACTATAGGGCCAAAGGAAATATCCTCCGATAACAAAGAGAAAGAAGCTTTCTGAGAAACTTCTTTGTGTTCTGTGAAATCATCTCACAGAGTTACAGCTTTCCCCTCAAGAAGCCTTTCGCTAAGACAGTTCTTGTGGAATTGGCAACGTGATATTTGGAAGCCCATAGAGGGCTATGGTGAAAAAGGAAATATCCTCAGATGAAATCTGGAAAGAAGCTTTCTGAGAAACTGCTTAGTGTTCTGTTAATTCAACTCACAGAGTTACATCTGTATTTCGTGGATCTCTTTGCTAGCCTTATTTCTGTGGAATCTGAGAACAGATATTCCGGATCCCTTTGAGACTATAGGGCCAAAGGAAATATCCTACGATAACAAAGACAAAGAAGATTTCTGAGAAACTTCTTTGTGTTCTGTGAAATCGTCTCACAGAGTTACAGCTTTCCCCTCAAGAAGCCTTTCGCTAAGACAGTTCTCGTGGAATTGGCAAAGTGATATTTGGAAGCCCATAGAGGGCTATGGTGAAAAAGGAAATATCCTCAGATGAAATCTGGAAGGAAGCTTTCTGAGAAACTTCTTAGTGTTCTGTTAATTCATCTCACAGAGTTACATCTGTATTTCGTGGATCTCTTTGCTAGCCTTATTTCTGGGGAATCTGAGAACAGATATTCCGGATCCCTTTGAAGACTATAGGGCCAAAGGAAATATCCTCTGATAACAAAGAGAAAGAAGGTTTCTGAGAAACTTCTTTGTGTTCTGTGAAATCATCTCACTGAGTTACAGCTTTCCCCTCAAGAAGCCTTTCGCTAAGACAGTTCTTGTGGAATTGGCAAAGTGATATTTGGAAGCCCATAGAGGGCTATGGTGAAAAAGGAAATATCCTCAGATGAAATCTGGAAGGAAGCTTTCTGAGAAACTTCTTAGTGTTCTGTTAATTCATCTCACAGAGTTACATCTGTATTTCGTGGATATCTTTGCTAGCCTTATTTCTGGGGAATCTGAGAACAGATATTCCGGATCCCTTTGAAGACTATAGGGCCAAAGGAAATATCCTCTGATAACAAAGAGAAAGAAGGTTTCTGAGAAACTTCTTTGTGTTCTGTGAAATCATCTCACTGAGTTACAGCTTTCCCCTCAAGAAGCCTTTCGCTAAGACAGTTCTTGTGGAATTGTCCAAGTGATATTTGGAAGCCCATAGAGGGCTATGGTGAAAAAGGAAATATCCTCAGATGAAATCTGGAAAGAAGCTTTCTGGGAAACTGCTTAGTGTTCTGTTAATTCATCTCACAGAGTTACATCTGTATTTCGTGGATCTCTTTGCTAGCCTTATTTCTGGGGAATCTGAGAACAGATATTGGGGATCCCTTTGAAGACTATAGGGCCAAAGGAAATATCCTCCGATAACAAGGAGAAAGAAGGTTTCTGAGAAACTTCTTTGTGTTCTGTGAAATCATCTCACTGAGTTACAGCTTTCCCCTAAAGAAGCCTTTCGCTAAGACAGTTCTTGTGGAATTGGCCAAGTGATATTTGGAAGCCCATAGAGGGCTATGGTGAAAAAGGAAATATCCTCAGATGAAATCTGGAAAGAAGCTTTCTGAGAAACTGCTTAGTGTTCTGTTAATTCATCTCACAGAGTTACATCTGTATTTCGTGGATCTCTTTGCTAGCCTTATTTCTGTGGAATCTGAGAACAGATATTCCGGATCCCTTTGAAGACTATAGGGCCAAAGTAAATATCCTCCGATAACAAAGAGAAAGAAGCTTTCTGAGAAACTTCTTTGTGTTCTGTGAAATCATCTCACAGAGTTACAGCTTTCCCCTCAATAAGCCTTTCGCTAAGACAGTTCTTGTGGAATTGGAAAGTGATATTTGGAAGCCCATAGAGAGCTATGGTGAAAAACGAAATATCCTCAGATGAAATCTGGAAAGAAGATTTCTGAGAAACTGCTTAGTGTTCTGTTAATTCATCTCACAGAGTTACATCTCTATTTCGTGGATCTCTTTGCTAGCCTTATTTCTCTGTAATCTGAGAACAGATATTTCGGATCCCTTTGAAGACTATAGGGCCAAAGGAAATATCCTCCGATAACAAAGAGAAAGAAGCTTTCTGAGAAACTTCTTTGTGTTCTGTGAAATCATCTCACAGAGTTACAGCTTTCCCGTCAAGAAGCCTTTCGCTAAGACAGTTCTTGTGGAATTGGCAAAGTGATATTTGGAAGCACATAGAGGACTATGGTGAAAAGGAAATATCCTCAGATAAAATCTGGTAAGAAGCTTTCTGAGAAACTGCTTAGTGTTCTGTTAATTCATCTCACAGAGTTACATCTGTATTTCGTGGATCTCTTTGCTAGCTTTATTTCTGTGGAATCTGAGAACAGATATTCCGGATCCCTTTGAAGACTATAGGGCCGAAGGAAATATCCTCCGATAACAAAGAGAAAGAAGCTCTCTGAGAAACTTCTTTGTGTTCTGTGAAATCATCTCACAGAGTTACAGCTTTCCTTAAAGAAGCCTTTCGCTAAGACAGTTCTTGTGGAATTGGCAAAGTGATATTTGGAAGCCCTAGAGGGCTATGGTGAAAAAGGAAATATCCTCAGATGAAATCTGGAAAGAAGCTTTCTGAGAAACTGCTTAGTGTTCTGTTAATTCATCTCACAGAGTTACATCTGTATTTCGTGGATCTCTTTGCTAGCCTTATTTCTGTGGAATCTGAGAACAGATATTCCGGATCCCTTTGAAGACTATAGGGCCAAAGGAAATATCCTCCGATAACAAAGAGAAAGAAGCTTTCTGAGAAACTTCTTTGTGTTCTGTGAAATCATCTCACAGAGTTACAGCTTTCCCCTCAAGAAGCCTTTCGCTAAGACAGTTCTTGTGGAATTGGCAACGTGATATTTGGAAGCACATAGAGGGCTATGGTGAAATAGGAAATATCCTCAGATGAAATCTGGAAAGAAGCTTTCTGAGAAACTGCTTAGTGTTCTGTTAATTCATCTCACAGAGTTACATCTGTATTTCGTGGATCTCTTTGCTAGCCTTATTTCTGGGGAATCTGAGAACAGATATTGGGGATCCCTTTGAAGACTATAGGGCCAAAGGAAATATCCTCCGATAACAAGGAGAAAGAAGGTTTCTGAGAAACTTCTTTGTGTTCTGTGAAATCATCTCACTGAGTTACAGCTTTCCCCTCAAGAAGCCTTTCGCTAAGACAGTTCTTGTGGAATTGGCCAAGTGATATTTGGAAGCCCATAGAGGGCTATGGTGAAAAAGGAAATATCCTCAGATGAAATCTGGAAAGAAGCTTTCTGAGAAACTGCTTAGTGTTCTGTTAATTCATCTCACAGAGTTACATCTGTATTTCGTGGATCTCTTTGCTAGCCTTATTTCTGTGGAATCTGAGAACAGATATTCCGGATCCCTTTGAAGACTATAGGGCCAAAGGAAATATCCTCCGATAACAAAGAGAAAGAAGCTTTCTGAGAAACTTCTTTGTGTTCTGTGAAATCATCTCACAGAGTTACAGCTTTCCCCTCAAGAAGCCTTTCGCTAAGACAGTTCTTGTGGAATTGGCAAAGTGATATTTGGAAGCCCATAGAGGGCTATGGTGAAAAACGAAATATCCTCAGATGAAATCTGGAAAGAAGATTTCTGAGAAACTGCTTAGTGTTCTGTTAATTCATCTCACAGAGTTACATCTGTATTTCGTGGATCTCTTTGCTAGCCTTATTTCTCTGTAATCTGAGAACAGATATTTCGGATCCCTTTGAAGACTATAGGGCCAAAGGAAATATCCTCCGATAACAAAGAGAAAGAAGCTTTCTTAAAAACTTCTTTGTGTTCTGTGAAATCATCTCACAGAGTTACAGCTTTCCCCTCAAGAAGCCTTTCGCTAAGACAGTTCTTGTGGAATTGGCAAAGTGATATTTGGAAGCCCATAGAGGGCTATGGTGAAAAAGGAAATATCCTCAGATGAAATCTGGAAAGAAGCTTTCTGAGAAACTGCTTAGTGTTCTGTTAATTCATCTCACAGAGTTACATCTGTATTTCATGGATCTCTTTGCTAGCCTTATTTTTCTGGAATCTGAGAACAGATATTTCGGATCTCTTTGAAGACTATAGGGCCTAAGGAAATATCCTCCGATAACAAAGAGAAAGAAGCTTTCTGAGAAACTTCTTTGTGTTCTGTGAAATCATCTCACAGAGTTACAGCTTTCCCATCAAGAAGCCATTTGCTAAGACAGTTCTTGTGGAATTGGCAACGTGATATTTGGAAGCCCTTAGAGGGCTATGGTGAAAAAGGAAATATCCTCAGATGAAATCTGGAAAGAAGCTTCCTGAGAAACTGCTTAGTGTTCTGTTAAATCATCTCACAGAGTTACATCTGTATTTCGTGGATCTCTTTGCTAGCCTTATTTTTCTGGAATCTGAGAACAGATATTTCGGATCCCTTTGAAGACTATAGGGCCAAAGGAAATATCCTCCGATAACAAAGAGAAAGAAGGTTTCTGAGAAACTTCTTTGTGTTCTGTGAAATCATCTCACTGAGTTACAGCTTTCCCCTAAAGAAGCCTTTCGCTAAGACAGTTCTTGTGGAATTGGCCAAGTGATATTTGGAAGCCCATAGAGGGCTATGGTGAAAAAGGAAATATCCTCAGATGAAATCTGGAAAGAAGCTTTCTGAGAATCTGCTTAGTGTTCTGTTAATTCATCTCACAGAGTTACATCTGTATTTCGTGGATCTCTTTGCTAGCCTTATTTCTGTGGAATCTGAGAACAGATATTCCGGATCCATTTGAAGACTATAGGGCCAAAGGAAATATCCTCCGATAACAAAGAGAAAGAAGCTTTCTGAGAAACTTCTTTGTGTTCTGTGAAATCATCTCACAGAGTTACAGCTTTCCCCTCAAGAAGCCTTTCGCTAAGACAGTTCTTGTGGAATTGGCAAAGTGATATTTGGAAGCCCATAGAGGGCTATGGTGAAAAACGAAATATCCTCAGATGAAATCTGGAAAGAAGATTTCTGAGAAACTGCTTAGTGTTCTGTTAATTCATCTCACAGAGTTACATCTGTATTTCGTGGATCTCTTTGCTAGCCTTATTTCTGTGGAATCTGAGAACAGATATTCCGGATCTCTTTGAAGACTATAGGGCCAAAGGAAATATCCTCCGATAACAAAGAGAAAGAAGCTTTCTGAGAAACTTCTTTGTGTTCTGTGAAATCATCTCACAGAGTTACAGCTTTCCCCTCAAGAAGCCTTTCGCTAAGACAGTTCTTGTGGAATTGGCAAAGTGATATTTGGAAGCCCTTAGAGGGCTATGGTGAAAAAGGAAATATCCTCAGATGAAATCTGGAAAGAAGCTTTCTGAGAAACTGCTTAGTGTTCTGTTAATTCAACTCACAGAGTTACATCTGTATTTCGTGGATCTCTTTGCTAGCCTTATTTCTGTGGAATCTGAGAACACATATTCCGGATCCCTTTGAAGATAATAGGGCCAAAGGAAATATCCTCCGATAACAAAGACAAAGAAGCTTTCTGAGAAACTTCTTTGTGTTCTGTGTAATCATCTCACAGAGTTACAGCTTTCCCCTCAAGAAGCCTTTCGCTAAGACAGTTCTTGTGGAATTTGCAAAGTGATATTTGGAAGCCCATAGAGGGCTATGGTGAAAAAGGAAATATCCTCAGATGAAATCTGGAAAGAAGCTTTCTGAGAAACTGCTAAGTGTTCTGTTAATTCATCTCACAGAGTTACATCTGTATTTCGTGGATCTCTTTGCTAGCCTTATTTCTGGGGAATCTGAGAACAGATATTCCGGATCCCTTTGAAGACTATAGGGCCGAAGGAAATATCCTCCGATAACAAAGAGAAAGAAGGTTTCTGAGAAACTTCTTTGTGGTCTGTGAAATCATCTCACTGAGTTACAGCTTACCCCTCAAGAAGCCTTTCGCTAAGACAGTTCTTGTGGAATTGTCCAAGTGATATTTGGAAGCCCATAGAGGGCTATGGTGAAAAAGGATATATCCTCAGATGAAATCTGGAATGAAGCTTTCTGAGAAACTACTTAGTGTTCTGTTAATTCATCTCACAGAGTTACATCTGTATTTCGTGGATCTCTTTGCTAGCCTTATTTCTGTGGAATCTGAGAACAGATATTCCGGATCCCTTTGAAGACTATAGGGCCAAAGGAAATATCCTCCGATAACAAAGAGAAAGAAGCTTTCTGAGAAACTTCTTTGTGTTCTGTGAAATCATCTCACAGAGTTACAGCTTTCCCCTCAAGAAGCCTTTCGCTAAGACAGTTCTTGTGGAATGGGCAAAGTGATATTTGGAAGCCCATAGAGGGCTATGGTGAAAAACGAAATATCCTCAGATGAAATCTGGAAAGAAGATTTCTGAGAAACTGCTTAGTGTTCTGTTAATTCATCTCACAGAGTTACATCTGTATTTCGTGGATCTCTTTGCTAGCCTTATTTCTCTGGAATCTGAGAACAGATATTTCGGATCCCTTTGAAGACTATAGGGCCAAAGGAAATATCCTCCGATAACAAAGAGAAAGAAGCTTTCTGAGAAACTTCTTTGTGTTCTGTGAAATCATCTCACAGAGTTACAGCTTTCCCCTCAAGAAGCCTTTCGCTAAGACAGTTCTTGTGGAATTGGCAACGTGATATTTGGAAGCCCATAGAGGGCTATGGTGAAAAAGGAAATATCCTCAGATGAAATCTGGAAAGAAGCTTTCTGAGAAACTGCTTAGTGTTCTGTTAATTCAACTCACAGAGTTACATCTGTATTTCGTGGATCTCTTTGCTAGCCTTATTTCTGTGGAATCTGAGAACAGATATTCCGGATCCCTTTGAGACTATAGGGCCAAAGGAAATATCCTACGATAACAAAGACAAAGAAGATTTCTGAGAAACTTCTTTGTGTTCTGTGAAATCGTCTCACAGAGTTACAGCTTTCCCCTCAAGAAGCCTTTCGCTAAGACAGTTCTTGTGGAATTGGCAAAGTGATATTTGGAAGCCCATAGAGGGCTATGGTGAAAAAGGAAATATCCTCAGATGAAATCTGGAAGGAAGCTTTCTGAGAAACTTCTTAGTGTTCTGTTAATTCATCTCACAGAGTTACATCTGTATTTCGTGGATCTCTTTGCTAGCCTTATTTCTGGGGAATCTGAGAACAGATATTCCGGATCCCTTTGAAGACTATAGGGCCAAAGGAAATATCCTCTGATAACAAAGAGAAAGAAGGTTTCTGAGAAACTTCTTTGTGTTCTGTGAAATCATCTCACTGAGTTACAGCTTTCCCCTCAAGAAGCCTTTCGCTAAGACAGTTCTTGTGGAATTGTCCAAGTGATATTTGGAAGCCCATAGAGGGCTATGGTGAAAAAGGAAATATCCTCAGATGAAATCTGGAAAGAAGCTTTCTGAGAAACTGCTTAGTGTTCTGTTAATTCATCTCACAGAGTTACATCTGTATTTCGTGGATCTCTTTGCTAGCCTTATTTCTGTGGAATCTGAGAACAGATATTCCGGATCCCTTTGAAGACTATAGGGCCGAAGGAAATATCCTCCGATAACAAAGAGAAAGAAGCTCTCTGAGAAACTTCTTTGTGTTCTGTGAAATCATCTCACAGAGTTACAGCTTTCCCCTCAAGAAGCCTTTCGCTAAGACAGTTCTTGTGGAATTGGCAAAGTGATATTTGGAAGCCCATAGAGGGCTATGGTGAAAAAGGAAATATCCTCAGATGAAATCTGGAAAGAAGCTTTCTGAGAAACTGCTTAGTGTTCTGTTAATTCATCTCACAGAGTTACATCTGTATTTCGTGGATCTCTTTGCTAGCCTTATTTCTGTGGAATCTGAGAACAGATATTCCGGATCCCTTTGAAGACTATAGGGCCAAAGGAAATATCCTCCGATAACAAAGAGAAAGAAGCTTTCTGAGAAACTTCTTTGTGTTCTGTGAAATCATCTCACAGAGTTACAGCTTTCCCCTCAAGAAGCCTTTCGCTAAGACAGTTCTTGTGGAATTGGCAAAGTGATATTTGGAAGCCCATAGAGGGCTATGGTGAAAAACGAAATATCCTCAGATGAAATCTGGAAAGAAGATTTCTGAGAAACTTCTTAGTGTTCTGTTAATTCATCTCACAGAGTTACATCTGTATTTCGTGGATCTCTTTGCTAGCCTTATTTTTCTGGAATCTGAGAACAGATATTTCGGATCCCTTTGAAGACTATAGGGCCAAAGGAAATATCCTCCGATAACAAAGAGAAAGAAGCTTTCTGAGAAACTTCTTTGTGTTCTGTGAAATCATCTCACAGAGTTACAGCTTTCCCCTCAAGAAGCCTTTCGCTAAGACAATTCTTGTGGAATTGGTAAAGTGATATTTGGAAGCCCTTAGAGGGCTATGGTGAAAAAGGAAATATCCTCAGATGAAATCTGGAAAGAAGCTTTCTGAGAAACCGCTTAGTGTTCTGTTAATTCATCTCACAGAGTTACATCTGTATTTCGTGGATCTCCTTGCTAGCCTTATTTCAGTGGAATCTGAGAACAGATATTCCGGATCCCTTTGAAGACTATAGGGCCAAAGGAAATATCCTCCGATAACAAAGAGAAAGAAGGTTTCTGAATAACTTCTTTGTGTTCTGTGAAATCATCTCACAGAGTTACAGCTTTCCCCTCAACAAGCCTTTCGCTAAGACAGTTCTTGTGGAATTGGCAAAGTGATATTTGGAAGTCCTTAGAGGGCTATGGTGAAAGAGGAAATATCCTCAGATGAAATCTGGAAAGAAGCTTTCTGAGAAACTGCTTAGTGTTCCTTTAATTCAACTCACAGAGTTACATCTGGATTTCGTGGATCTCTTTGCTAGCCTTATTTCTGTGGAATCTGAAAACAGATATTCCGGATCCCTTTGAAGACTATAGGGCCAAAGGAAATATCCTCCGATAACAAAGAGATAGAAGGTTTCTGAGAAACTTCTTTGTGTTCTGTGAAATCATCTCAGAGTTACAGCTTTCCCCTCAAGAAGCCTTTCGCTAAGACAGTTCTTGTGGAATTGGCAAAGTGATATTTGGAAGCCCATAGAGGGCTATGGTGAAAAAGGAAATATCCTCAGATGAAAACTGGAAAGAAGCTTACTGAGAAACTGCTTAGTGTTCTGTTAATTCATCTCACAGAGTTACATCTGTATTTCGTGGATCTCTTTGCTAGCCTTATTTCTGTGGAATCTGAGAACAGATATTCCGGATCCCTTTGAAGACCATAGGGCCAAAGGAAATATCCTCCGATAACAAAGAGAAAGAAGCTTTCTGAGAAACTTCTTTGTGTTCTGTGAAATCATCTCACAGAGTTACAGCTTTCCCCTCAAGAAGCCTTTCGCTAAGACAGCTGTTGTGAAATTGGAAAAGTGATATATGGAAGCACATAGAGGGCTATGGTGAAAAAGGAAATATCCTCAGATGAAATCTGGAAAGAAGCTTTCTGAGAAACTGCTTAGTGTTCTGTTAATTCATCTCACAGAGTTACATCTGTATTTCGTGGATTTCTTTGCTAGCCTTATTTCTGTGGAATCTGAGAACAGATATTCCGGATCCCTTTGAAGACTATAGGGCCAAAGGAAATATCCTCCGATAACAAAGAGAAAGAAGCTTTCTGAGAAACTTCTTTGTGTTCTGTGAAATCATCTCACAGAGTTACAGCTTTCCCCTCAAGAAGCCTTTCGCTAAGACAGTTCTTGTGGAATTGGCAACGTGATATTTGGAAGCCCATAGAGGGCTATGGTGAAAAACGAAATATCCTCAGATGAAATCTGGAAAGAAGATTTCTGAGAAACTGCTTAGTGTTCTGTTAATTCATCTCACAGAGTTACATCTGTATTTCGTGGATCTCTTTGCTAGCCTTATTTCTCTGTAATCTGAGAACAGATATTTCGGATCCCTTTGAAGACTATAGGGCCAAAGGAAATATCCTCCGATAACAAAGAGAAAGAAGCTTTCTGAGAAACTTCTTTGTGTTCTGTGAAATCATCTCACAGAGTTACAGCTTTCCACTCAAGAAGCCTTTCGCTAAGACAGTTCTTGTGGAATTGGCAACGTGATATTTGGAAGCCCTTAGAGGGCTATGGTGAAAAAGGAAATATCCTCAGATGAAATCTGGAAAGAAGCTTTCTGAGAAACTGCTTAGTGTTCTGTTAATTCAACTCACAGAGTTATATCTGTATTTCGTGGATCTCTTTGCTAGCCTTATTTCTGGGAATCTGAGAACAGATATTCCGGATCCCTTTGAGACTATAGGGCCAAAGGAAATATCCTAAGATAACAAAGACAAAGAAGCTTTCTGAGAAACTTCTTTGTGTTCTGTGAAATCATCTCACAGAGTTACAGCTTTCCCCTCAAGAAGCCTTTCGCTAAGACAGTTCTTGTGGAATTGGCAAAGTGATATTTGGAAGCCCATAGAGGGCTATGGTGAAAAAGGAAATATCCTCAGATGAAATCTGGAAGGAAGCTTTCTGAGAAACTTCTTAGTGTTCTGTTAATTCATCTCACAGAGTTACATCTGTATTTCGTGGATATCTTTGCTAGCCTTATTTCTGGGGAATCTGAGAACAGATATTCCGGATCCCTTTGAAGACTATACGGCCAAAGGAAATATCCTCTGATAACAAAGAGAAAGAAGGTTTCTGAGAAACTTCTTTGTGTTCTGTGAAATCATCTCACTGAGTTACAGCTTTCCCCTCAAGAAGCCTTTCGCTAAGACAGTTCTTGTGGAATTGTCCAAGTGATATTTGGAAGCCCATAGAGGGCTATGGTGAAAAAGGAAATATCCTCAGATGAAATCTGGAAAGAAGCTTTCTGGGAAACTGCTTAGTGTTCTGTTAATTCATCTCACAGAGTTACATCTGTATTTCGTGGATCTCTTTGCTAGCCTTATTTCTGGGGAATCTGAGAACAGATATTGGGGATCCCTTTGAAGACTATAGGGCCAAAGGAAATATCCTCCGATAACAAGGAGAAAGAAGGTTTCTGAGAAACTTCTTTGTGTTCTGTGAAATCATCTCACTGAGTTACAGCTTTCCCCTAAAGAAGCCTTTCGCTAAGACAGTTCTTGTGGAATTGGCCAAGTGATATTTGGAAGCCCATAGAGGGCTATGGTGAAAAAGGAAATATCCTCAGATGAAATCTGGAAAGAAGCTTTCTGAGAAAATGCTTAGTGTTCTGTTAATTCATCTCACAGAGTTACATCTGTATTTCGTGGATCTCTTTGCTAGCCTTATTTCTGTGGAATCTGAGAACAGATATTCCGGATCCCTTTGAAGACTATAGGGCCAAAGTAAATATCCTCCGATAACAAAGAGAAAGAAGCTTTCTGAGAAACTTCTTTGTGTTCTGTGAAATCATCTCACAGAGTTACAGCTTTCCCCTCAAGAAGCCTTTCGCTAAGACAGTTCTTGTGGAATTGGAAAGTGATATTTGGAAGCCCATAGAGAGCTATGGTGAAAAACGAAATATCCTCAGATGAAATCTGGAAAGAAGATTTCTGAGAAACTGCTTAGTGTTCTGTTAATTCATCTCACAGAGTTACATCTCTATTTCGTGGATCTCTTTGCTAGCCTTATTTCTCTGTAATCTGAGAACAGATATTTCGGATCCCTTTGAAGACTATAGGGCCAAAGGAAATATCCTCCGATAACAAAGAGAAAGAAGCTTTCTGAGAAACTTCTTTGTGTTCTGTGAAATCATCTCACAGAGTTACAGCTTTCCCGTCAAGAAGCCTTTCGCTAAGACAGTTCTTGTGGAATTGGCAAAGTGATATTTGGAAGCACATAGAGGACTATGGTGAAAAGGAAATATCCTCAGATAAAATCTGGTAAGAAGCTTTCTGAGAAACTGCTTAGTGTTCTGTTAATTTATCTCACAGAGTTACAACAGTATTTCGTGGATCTCTTTGCTAGCTTTATTTCTGTGGAATCTGAGAACAGATATTCCGGATCCCTTTGAAGACTATAGGGCCGAAGGAAATATCCTCCGATAACAAAGAGAAAGAAGCTCTCTGAGAAACTTCTTTGTGTTCTGTGAAATCATCTCACAGAGTTACAGCTTTCCTTAAAGAAGCCTTTCGCTAAGACAGTTCTTGTGGAATTGGCAAAGTGATATTTGGAAGCCCTAGAGGGCTATGGTGAAAAAGGAAATATCCTCAGATGAAATCTGGAAAGAAGCTTTCTGAGAAACTGCTTAGTGTTCTGTTAATTCATCTCACAGAGTTACATCTGTATTTCGTGGATCTCTTTGCTAGCCTTATTTCTGTGGAATCTGAGAACAGATATTCCGGATCCCTTTGAAGACTATAGGGCCAAAGGAAATATCCTCCGATAACAAAGAGAAAGAAGCTTTCTGAGAAACTTCTTTGTGTTCTGTGAAATCATCTCACAGAGTTACAGCTTTCCCCTCAAGAAGCCTTTCGCTAAGACAGTTCTTGTGGAATTGGCAACGTGATATTTGGAAGCACATAGAGGGCTATGGTGAATAGGAAATATCCTCAGATGAAATCTGGAAAGAAGCTTTCTTTGAAACTGCTTAGTGTTCTGTTAATTCATCTCACAGAGTTACATCTGTATTTCGTGGATCTCTTTGCTAGCCTTATTTCTGGGGAATCTGAGAACAGATATTGGGGATCCCTTTGAAGACTATAGGGCCAAAGGAAATATCCTCCGATAACAAAGAGAAAGAAGGTTTCTGAGAAACTTCTTTGTGTTCTGTGAAATCATCTCACTGAGTTACAGCTTTCCCCTCAAGAAGCCTTTCGCTAAGACAGTTCTTGTGGAATTGGCCAAGTGATATTTGGAAGCCCATAGAGGGCTATGGTGAAAAAGGAAATATCCTCAGATGAAATCTGGAAAGAAGCTTTCTGAGAAACTGCTTAGTGTTCTGTTAATTCATCTCACAGAGTTACATCTGTATTTCGTGGATCTCTTTGCTAGCCTTATTTCTGTGGAATCTGAGAACAGATATTCCGGATCCCTTTGAAGACTATAGGGCCAAAGGAAATATCCTCCGATAACAAAGAGAAAGAAGCTTTCTGAGAAACTTCTTTGTGTTCTGTGAAATCATCTCACAGAGTTACAGCTTTCCCCTCAAGAAGCCTTTCGCTAAGACAGTTCTTGTGGAATTGGCAAAGTGATATTTGGAAGCCCATAGAGGGCTATGGTGAAAAACGAAATATCCTCAGATGAAATCTGGAAAGAAGATTTCTGAGAAACTGCTTAGTGTTCTGTTAATTCATCTCACAGAGTTACATCTGTATTTCGTGGATCTCTTTGCTAGCCTTATTTCTCTGTAATCTGAGAACAGATATTTCGGATCCCTTTGAAGACTATAGGGCCAAAGGAAATATCCTCCGATAACAAAGAGAAAGAAGCTTTCTTAAAAACTTCTTTGTGTTCTGTGAAATCATCTCACAGAGTTACAGCTTTCCCGTCAAGAAGCCTTTCGCTAAGACAGTTCTTGTGGAATTGGCAAAGTGATATTTGGAAGCACTTAGAGGACTATGGTGAAAAGGAAATATCCTCAGATGAAATCTGGAAAGAAGCTTTCTGAGAAACTGCTTAGTGTTCTGTTAATTCATCTCACAGAGTTACATCTGTATTTCGTGGATCTCTTTGCTAGCCTTATTTCTGGGGAATCTGAGAACAGATATTGGGGATCCCTTTGAAAACTATATGGCCAAAGGAAATATCCTCCGATAACAAAGAGAAAGAAGCTTTCTGAGAAACTTCTTTGTGTTCTGTGAAATCATCTCACTGAGTTACAGCTTTCCTTAAAGAAGCCTTTCGCTAAGACAGTTCTTGTGGAATTGTCCAAGTGATAATTGGAAGCCCATAGAGGGCTATGGTGAAAAAGGAAATATCCTCAGATGAAATCTGGAAAGAAGCTTTCTGAGAAACTGCTTAGTGTTCTGTTAATTCAACTCACAGATTTACATCTGTATTTCGTGGATCTCTTTGCTAGCCTTATTTCTTTGGAATCTGAGAACAGATATTCCGGATCCTTTGAAGACTATAGGGCCAAAGGAAATATCCTCCGATAACAAAGAGAAAGAAGCTTTCTGAGAAACTTCTTTGTGTTCTGTGAAATCATCTCAGAGTTACAGCTTTCCCCTCAAGAAGCCTTTCGCTAAGACAGTTCTTGTGGAATTGGCAAAGTGATATTTGGAAGCCCATAGAGGGCTATGGTGAAAAAGGAAATATCCTCAGATGAAATCTGGAAAGAAGCTTTCTGAGAAACTGCTTAGTGTTCTGTTAATTCATCTCACAGAGTTACATCTGTATTTCATGGATCTCTTTGCTAGCCTTATTTTTCTGGAATCTGAGAACAGATATTTCGGATCTCTTTGAAGACTATAGGGCCTAAGGAAATATCCTCCGATAACAAAGAGAAAGAAGCTTTCTGAGAAACTTCTTTGTGTTCTGTGAAATCATCTCACAGAGTTACAGCTTTCCCATCAAGAAGCCATTTGCTAAGACAGTTCTTGTGGAATTGGCAACGTGATATTTGGAAGCCCTTAGAGGGCTATGGTGAAAAAGGAAATATCCTCAGATGAAATCTGGAAAGAAGCTTCCTGAGAAACTGCTTAGTGTTCTGTTAAATCATCTCACAGAGTTACATCTGTATTTCGTGGATCTCTTTGCTAGCCTTATTTTTCTGGAATCTGAGAACAGATATTTCGGATCCCTTTGAAGACTATAGGGCCAAAGGAAATATCCTCCGATAACAAAGAGAAAGAAGGTTTCTGAGAAACTTCTTTGTGTTCTGTGAAATCATCTCACTGAGTTACAGCTTTCCCCTAAAGAAGCCTTTCGCTAAGACAGTTCTTGTGGAATTGGCCAAGTGATATTTGGAAGCCCATAGAGGGCTATGGTGAAAAAGGAAATATCCTCAGATGAAATATGGAAAGAAGCTTTCTGAGAATCTGCTTAGTGTTCTGTTAATTCATCTCACAGAATTACATCTGTATTTCGTGGATCTCTTTGCTAGCCTTATTTCTGTGGAATCTGAGAACAGATATTCCGGATCCATTTGAAGACTATAGGGCCAAAGGAAATATCCTCCGATAACAAAGAGAAAGAAGCTTTCTGAGAAACTTCTTTGTGTTCTGTGAAATCATCTCACAGAGTTACAGCTTTCCCCTCAAGAAGCCTTTCGCTAAGACAGTTCTTGTGGAATTGGCAAAGTGATATTTGGAAGCCCATAGAGGGCTATGGTGAAAAACGAAATATCCTCAGATGAAATCTGGAAAGAAGATTTCTGAGAAACTGCTTAGTGTTCTGTTAATTCATCTCACAGAGTTACATCTGTATTTCGTGGATCTCTTTGCTAGCCTTATTTCTCTGTAATCTGAGAACAGATATTTCGGATCCCTTTGAAGACTATAGGGCCAAAGGAAATATCCTCCGATAACAAAGAGAAAGAAGCTTTCTGAGAAACTTCTTTGTGTTCTGTGAAATCATCTCACTGAGTTACAGCTTTCCTTAAAGAAGCCTATCGCTAAGACAGTTCTTGTGGAATTGTCCAAGTGATATTTGGAAGCCCATAGAGGGCTATGATGAAAAAGGAAATATCCTCAGATGAAATCTGGAAAGAAGCTTTCTGAGAAACTGCTTAGTGTTCTGTTAATTCATCTCACAGAGTTACATCTGTATTTCGTGGATCTCTTTGCTAGCCTTATTTCTGTGGAATCTGAGAACAGATATTCCGGATCCCTTTGAAGACTATAGGGCCAAAGGAAATATCCTCCGATAACAAAGAGAAAGAAACTCTCTGAGAAACTTCTTTGTGTTCTGTGAAATCATCTCACAGAGTTACAGCTTTCCCCTCAAGAAGCCTTTCGCTAAGACAGTTCTTGTGGAATTGGCAAAGTGATATTTGGAAGCCCATAGAGGGCTATGGTGAAAAAGGAAATATCCTCAGATGAAATCTGGAAACAAGCTTTCTGAGAAACTGCTTAGTGTTCTGTTAATTCATCTCACAGAGTTACATCTGTATTTCGTGGATCTCTTTGCTAGCCTTATTTCTGTGGAATCTGAGAACAGATATTCCGGATCTCTTTGAAGACTATAGGGCCAAAGGAAATATCCTCCGATAACAAAGAGAAAGAAGCTTTCTGAGAAACTTCTTTGTGTTCTGTGAAATCATCTCACAGAGTTACAGCTTTCCCCTCCAGAAGCCTTTCGCTAAGACAGTTCTTGTGGAATTGGCAAAGTGATATTTGGAAGCCCATAGAGGGCTATGGTGAAAAACGAAATATCCTCAGATGAAATCTGGAAAGAAGCTTTCTGAGAAACTTCTTAGTGTTCTGTTAATTCATCTCACAGAGTTACATCTGTATTTCGTGGATCTCTTTGCTAGCCTTATTTCTGGGGAATCTGAGAACAGATATTCCGGATCCCTTTGAAGACTATAGGGCCGAAGGAAATATCCTCCGATAACAAAGAGAAAGAAGGTTTCTGAGAAACCTCTTTGTGGTCTGTGAAATCATCTCACTGAGTTACAGCTTTCCCCTCAAGAAGCCTTTCGCTAAGACAGTTCTTGTGGAATTGTCCAAGTGATATTTGGAAGCCCATAGAGGGCTATGGTGAAAAAGGAAATATCCTCAGATGAAATCTGCAAAGAAGCTTTCTGAGAAACTGGTTAGTGTTCTGTTAATTCATCTCACAGAGTTACATCTGTATTTCGTGGATCTCTTTGCTAGCCTTATTTCTGTGGAATCTGAGAACAGATATTCCGGATCCCTTTGAAGACTATAGGGCCAAAGGAAATATCCTCCGATAACAAAGAGAAAGAAGCTTTCTGAGAAACTTCTTTGTGTTCTGTGAAATCATCTCACAGAGTTACAGCTTTCCCCTCAAGAAGCCTTTCGCTAAGACAGTTCTTGTGGAATTGGCAAAGTGATATTTGGAAGCCCATAGAGGGCTATGGTGAAAAACGAAATATCCTCAGATGAAATCTGGAAAGAAGATTTCTGAGAAACTGCTTAGTGTTCTGTTAATTCATCTCACAGAGTTACATCTGTATTTCGTGGATCTCTTTGCTAGCCTTATTTCTGTGGAATCTGAGAACAGATATTCCGGATCTCTTTGAAGACTATAGGGCCAAAGGAAATATCCTCCGATAACAAAGAGAAAGAAGCTTTCTGAGAAACTTCTTTGTGTTCTGTGAAATCATCTCACAGAGTTACAGCTTTCCCCTCAAGAAGCCTTTCGCTAAGACAGTTCTTGTGGAATTGGCAAAGTGATATTTGGAAGCCCTTAGAGGGCTATGGTGAAAAAGGAAATATCCTCAGATGAAATCTGGAAAGAAGCTTTCTGAGAAACTGCTTAGTGTTCTGTTAATTCAACTCACAGAGTTACATCTGTATTTCGTGGATCTCTTTGCTAGCCTTATTTCTGTGGAATCTGAGAACACATATTCCGGATCCCTTTGAAGATAATAGGGCCAAAGGAAATATCCTCCGATAACAAAGACAAAGAAGCTTTCTGAGAAACTTCTTTGTGTTCTGTGAAATCATCTCACAGAGTTACAGCTTTCCCCTCAAGAAGCCTTTCGCTAAGACAGTTCTTGTGGAATTGGCAAAGTGATATTTGGAAGCCCATAGAGGGCTATGGTGAAAAAGGAAATATCCTCAGATGAAATCTGGAAAGAAGCTTTCTGAGAAACTGCTAAGTGTTCTGTTAATTCATGTCACAGAGTTACATCTGTATTTCGTGGATCTCTTTGCTAGCCTTATTTCTGTGGAATCTGAGAACAGATATTCCGGATCCCTTTGAAGAGTATAGGGCCAAAGGAAATATCCTCCGATAACAAAGAGAAAGAAGCTTTCTGAGAAACTTCTTTGTGTTCTGTGAAATCATCTCACAGAGTTACAGCTTTCCCCTCAAGAAGCCTTTCGCTAAGATAGTTCTTGTGGAATTGGCAACGTGATATTTGGAAGCCCATAGAGGGCTATGGTGAAAAAGGAAATATCCTCAGATGAAATCTGGAAAGAAGCTTTCTGGGAAACTGCTTAGTGTTCTGTTAATTCATCTCACAGAGTTACATCTGTATTTCGTGGATCTCTTTGCTAGCCTTATTTCTGGGGAATCTGAGAACAGATATTGGGGATCCCTTTGAAGACTATAGGGCCAAAGGTAATATCCTCCGATAACAAAGAGAAAGAAGGTTTCTGAGAAACTTCTTTGTGTTCTGTGAAATCATCTCACTGAGTTACAGCTTTCCTTAAAGAAGCCTATCGCTAAGACAGTTCTTGTGGAATTGTCCAAGTGATATTTGGAAGCCCATAGAGGGCTATGATGAAAAAGGAAATATCCTCAGATGAAATCTGGAAAGAAGCTTTCTGAGAAACTGCTTAGTGTTCTGTTAATTCATCTCACAGAGTTACATCTGTATTTCGTGGATCTCTTTGCTAGCCTTATTTCTGTGGAATCTGAGAACAGATATTCCGGATCCCTTTGAAGACTATAGGGCCAAAGGAAATATCCTCCGATAACAAAGAGAAAGAAACTCTCTGAGAAACTTCTTTGTGTTCTGTGAAATCATCTCACAGAGTTACAGCTTTCCCCTCAAGAAGCCTTTCGCTAAGACAGTTCTTGTGGAATTGGCAAAGTGATATTTGGAAGCCCATAGAGGGCTATGGTGAAAAAGGAAATATCCTCAGATGAAATCTGGAAACAAGCTTTCTGAGAAACTGCTTAGTGTTCTGTTAATTCATCTCACAGAGTTACATCTGTATTTCGTGGATCTCTTTGCTAGCCTTATTTCTGTGGAATCTGACAACAGATATTCCGGATCTCTTTGAAGACTATAGGGCCAAAGGAAATATCCTCCGATAACAAAGAGAAAGAAGCTTTCTGAGAAACTTCTTTGTGTTCTGTGAAATCATCTCACAGAGTTACAGCTTTCCCCTCCAGAAGCCTTTCGCTAAGACAGTTCTTGTGGAATTGGCAAAGTGATATTTGGAAGCCCATAGAGGGCTATGGTGAAAAACGAAATATCCTCAGATGAAATCTGGAAAGAAGATTTCTGAGAAACTGCTTAGTGTTCTGTTAATTCATCTCACAGAGTTACATCTGTATTTCGTGGATCTCTTTGCTAGCCTTATTTCTCTGTAATCTGAGAACAGATATTTCGGATCCCTTTGAAGACTATAGGGCCAAAGGAAATATCCTCCGATAACAAAGAGAAAGAAGCTTTCTGAGAAACTTCTTTGTGTTCTGTGAAATCATGTCACAGAGTTACAGCTTTCCCCTCAAGAAGCCTTTCGCTAAGACAGTTCTTGTGGAATTGGCAAAGTGATATTTGGAAGCCCTTAGAGGGCTATGGTGAAAAAGGAAATATCCTCAGATGAAATCTGGAAAGAAGCTTTCTGAGAAACTGCTTAGTGTTCTGTTAATTCAACTCACAGAGTTACATCTGTATTTCGTGGATCTCTTTGCTAGCCTTATTTCTGTGGAATCTGAGAACAGATATTCCCGATCCCTTTGAAGACTATAGGGCCAAAGGAAATATCCACCGATAACAAAGACAAAGAAGCTTTCTGAGAAACTTCTTTGTGTTCTGTGAAATCATCTCACAGAGTTACAGCTTTCCCCTCAAGAAGCCTTTCGCTAAGACAGTTCTTGTGGAATTGGCAAAGTGATATTTGGAAGCCCATAGAGGGCTATGGTGAAAAACGAAATATCCTCAGATGAAATCTGGAAAGAAGCTTTCTGAGAAACTTCTTAGTGTTCTGTTAATTCATCTCACAGAGTTACATCTGTATTTCGTGGATCTCTTTGCTAGCCTTATTTCTGGGGAATCTGAGAACAGATATTCCGGATCCCTTTGAAGACTATAGGGCCGAAGGAAATATCCTCCGATAACAAAGAGAAAGAAGGTTTCTGAGAAACCTCTTTGTGGTCTGTGAAATCATCTCACTGAGTTACAGCTTTCCCCTCAAGAAGCCTTTCGCTAAGACAGTTCTTGTGGAATTGTCCAAGTGATATTTGGAAGCCCATAGAGGGCTATGGTGAAAAAGGAAATATCCTCAGATGAAATCTGCAAAGAAGCTTTCTGAGAAACTGCTTAGTGTTCTGTTAATTCATCTCACAGAGTTACATCTGTATTTCGTGGATCTCTTTGCTAGCCTTATTTCTGTGGAATCTGAGAACAGATATTCCGGATCCCTTTGAAGACTATAGGGCCAAAGGAAATATCCTCCGATAACAAAGAGAAAGAAGCTTTCTGAGAAACTTCTTTGTGTTCTGTGAAATCATCTCACAGAGTTACAGCTTTCCCCTCAAGAAGCCTTTCGCTAAGACAGTTCTTGTGGAATTGGCAAAGTGATATTTGGAAGCCCATAGAGGGCTATGGTGAAAAACGAAATATCCTCAGATGAAATCTGGAAAGAAGCTTTCTGAGAAACTGCTTAGTGTTCTGTTAATTCATCTCACAGAGTTACATCTGTATTTCGTGGATCTCTTTGCTAGCCTTATTTCTGTGGAATCTGAGAACAGATATTCCGGATCTCTTTGAAGACTATAGGGCCAAAGGAAATATCCTCCGATAACAAAGAGAAAGAAGCTTTCTGAGAAACTTCTTTGTGTTCTGTGAAATCATCTCACAGAGTTACAGCTTTCCCCTCAAGAAGCCTTTCGCTAAGACAGTTCTTGTGGAATTGGCAAAGTGATATTTGGAAGCCCTTAGAGGGCTATGGTGAAAAAGGAAATATCCTCAGATGAAATCTGGAAAGAAGCTTTCTGAGAAACTGCTTAGTGTTCTGTTAATTCAACTCACAGAGTTACATCTGTATTTCGTGGATCTCTCTGCTAGCCTTATTTCTGTGGAATCTGAGAACACATATTCCGGATCCCTTTGAAGATAATAGGACCAAAGGAAATATCCTCCGATAACAAAGACAAAGAAGCTTTCTGAGAAACTTCTTTGTGTTCTGTGAAATCATCTCACAGAGTTACAGCTTTCCCCTCAAGAAGCCTTTCGCTAAGACAGTTCTTGTGGAATTTGCAAAGTGATATTTGGAAGCCCATAGAGGGCTATGGTGAAAAAGGAAATATCCTCAGATGAAATCTGGAAAGAAGCTTTCTGAGAAACTTCTTAGTGTTCTGTTAATTCATCTCACAGAGTTACATCTGTATTTCGTGGATCTCTTTGCTAGCCTTATTTCTGGGGAATCTGAGAACAGATATTCCGGATCCCTTTGAAGACTATAGGGCCGAAGGAAATATCCTCCGATAACAAAGAGAAAGAAGGTTTCTGAGAAACTTCTTTGTGGTCTGTGAAATCATCTCACTGAGTTACAGCTTACCCCTCAAGAAGCCTTTCGCTAAGACAGTTCTTGTGGAATTGTCCAAGTGATATTTGGAAGCCCATAGAGGGCTATGGTGAAAAAGGAAATATCCTCAGATGAAATCTGGAATGAAGCTTTCTGAGAAACTACTTAGTGTTCTGTTAATTCATCTCACAGAGTTACATCTGTATTTCGTGGATCTCTTTGCTAGCCTTATTTCTGTGGAATCTGAGAACAGATATTCCGGATCCCTTTGAAGACTATAGGGCCAAAGGAAATATCCTCCGATAACAAAGAGAAAGAAGCTTTCTGAGAAACTTCTTTGTATTCTGTGAAATCATCTCACAGAGTTACAGCTTTCCCCTCAAGAAGCCTTTCGCTAAGACAGTTCTTGTGGAATGGGCAAAGTGATATTTGGAAGCCCATAGAGGGCTATGGTGAAAAACGAAATATCCTCAGATGAAATCTGGAAAGAAGATTTCTGAGAAACTGCTTAGTGTTCTGTTAATTCATCTCACAGAGTTACATCTGTATTTCGTGGATCTCTTTGCTAGCCTTATTTCTCTGGAATCTGAGAACAGATATTTCGGATCCCTTTGAAGACTATAGGGCCAAAGGAAATATCCTCCGATAACAAAGAGAAAGAAGCTTTCTGAGAAACTTCTTTGTGTTCTGTGAAATCATCTCACAGAGTTACAGCTTTCCCCTCAAGAAGCCTTTCGCTAAGACAGTTCTTGTGGAATTGGCAACGTGATATTTGGAAGCCCATAGAGGGCTATGGTGAAAAAGGAAATATCCTCAGATGAAATCTGGAAAGAAGCTTTCTGAGAAACTGCTTAGTGTTCTGTTAATTCAACTCACAGAGTTACATCTGTATTTCGTGGATCTCTTTGCGAGCCTTATTTCTGGGGAATCTGAGAACAGATATTCCGGATCCCTTTGAAGACTATAGGGCCAAAGGAAATATCCTCTGATAACAAAGAGAAAGAAGGTTTCTGAGAAACTTCTTTGTGTTCTGTGAAATCATCTCACTGAGTTACAGCTTTCCCCTCAAGAAGCCTTTCGCTAAGACAGTTCTTGTGGAATTGTCCAAGTGATATTTGGAAGCCCATAGAGGGCTATGGTGAAAAAGGAAATATCCTCAGATGAAATCTGGAAAGAAGCTTTCTGAGAAACTGCTTAGTGTTCTGTTAATTCATCTCACAGAGTTACATCTGTATTTCGTGGATCTCTTTGCTAGCCTTATTTCTGTGGAATCTGAGAACAGATATTCCGGATCCCTTTGAAGACTATAGGGCCGAAGGAAATATCCTCCGATAACAAAGAGAAAGAAGCTCTCTGAGAAACTTCTTTGTGTTCTGTGAAATCATCTCACAGAGTTACAGCTTTCCCCTCAAGAAGCCTTTCGCTAAGACAGTTCTTGTGGAATTGGCAAAGTGATATTTGGAAGCCCATAGAGGGCTATGGTGAAAAAGGAAATATCCTCAGATGAAATCTGGAAAGAAGCTTTCTGAGAAACTGCTTAGTGTTCTGTTAATTCATCTCACAGAGTTACATCTGTATTTCGTGGATCTCTTTGCTAGCCTTATTTCTGTGGAATCTGAGAACAGATATTCCGGATCCCTTTGAAGACTATAGGGCCAAAGGAAATATCCTCCGATAACAAAGAGAAAGAAGCTTTCTGAGAAACTTCTTTGTGTTCTGTGAAATCATCTCACAGAGTTACAGCTTTCCCCTCAAGAAGCCTTTCGCTAAGACAGTTCTTGTGGAATTGGCAAAGTGATATTTGGAAGCCCATAGAGGGCTATGGTGAAAAACGAAATATCCTCAGATGAAATCTGGAAAGAAGATTTCTGAGAAACTTCTTAGTGTTCTGTTAATTCATCTCACAGAGTTACATCTGTATTTCGTGGATCTCTTTGCTAGCCTTATTTTTCTGGAATCTGAGAACAGATATTTCGGATCCCTTTGAAGACTATAGGGCCAAAGGAAATATCCTCCGATAACAAAGAGAAAGAAGCTTTCTGAGAAACTTCTTTGTGTTCTGTGAAATCATCTCACAGAGTTACAGCTTTCCCCTCAAGAAGCCTTTCGCTAAGACAATTCTTGTGGAATTGGTAAAGTGATATTTGGAAGCCCTTAGAGGGCTATGGTGAAAAAGGAAATATCCTCAGATGAAATCTGGAAAGAAGCTTTCTGAGAAACCGCTTAGTGTTCTGTTAATTCATCTCACAGAGTTACATCTGTATTTCGTGGATCTCCTTGCTAGCCTTATTTCAGTGGAATCTGAGAACAGATATTCCGGATCCCTTTGAAGACTATAGGGCCAAAGGAAATATCCTCCGATAACAAAGAGAAAGAAGGTTTCTGAATAACTTCTTTGTGTTCTGTGAAATCATCTCACAGAGTTACAGCTTTCCCCTCAACAAGCCTTTCGCTAAGACAGTTCTTGTGGAATTGGCAAAGTGATATTTGGAAGTCCTTAGAGGGCTATGGTGAAAGAGGAAATATCCTCAGATGAAATCTGGAAAGAAGCTTTCTGAGAAACTGCTTAGTGTTCCTTTAATTCAACTCACAGAGTTACATCTGGATTTCGTGGATCTCTTTGCTAGCCTTATTTCTGTGGAATCTGGAAACAGATATTCCGGATCCCTTTGAAGACTATAGGGCCAAAGGAAATATCCTCCGATAACAAAGAGATAGAAGCTTTCTGAGAAACTTCTTTGTGTTCTGTGAAATCATCTCAGAGTTACAGCTTTCCCCTCAAGAAGCCTTTCGCTAAGACAGTTCTTGTGGAATTGGCAAAGTGATATTTGGAAGCCCATAGAGGGCTATGGTGAAAAAGGAAATATCCTCAGATGAAAACTGGAAAGAAGCTTACTGAGAAACTGCTTAGTGTTCTGTTAATTCATCTCACAGAGTTACATCTGTATTTCGTGGATCTCTTTGCTAGCCTTATTTCTGTGGAATCTGAGAACAGATATTCCGGATCCCTTTGAAGACCATAGGGCCAAAGGAAATATCCTCCGATAACAAAGAGAAAGAAGCTTTCTGAGAAACTTCTTTGTGTTCTGTGAAATCATCTCACAGAGTTACAGCTTTCACCTCAAGAAGCCTTTCGCTAAGACAGCTGTTGTGGAATTGGAAAAGTGATATATGGAAGCACATAGAGGGCTATGGTGAAAAAGGAAATATCCTCAGATGAAATCTGGAAAGAAGCTTTCTGAGAAACTGCTTAGTGTTCTGTTAATTCATCTCACAGAGTTACATCTGTATTTCGTGGATTTCTTTGCTAGCCTTATTTCTGTGGAATCTGAGAACAGATATTCCGGATCCCTTTGAAGACTATAGGGCCAAAGGAAATATCCTCCGATAACAAAGAGAAAGAAGCTTTCTGAGAAACTTCTTTGTGTTCTGTGAAATCATCTCACAGAGTTACAGCTTTCCCCTCAAGAAGCCTTTCGCTAAGACAGTTCTTGTGGAATTGGCAACGTGATATTTGGAAGCCCATAGAGGGCTATGGTGAAAAACGAAATATCCTCAGATGAAATCTGGAAAGAAGATTTCTGAGAAACTGCTTAGTGTTCTGTTAATTCATCTCACAGAGTTACATCTGTATTTCGTGGATCTCTTTGCTAGCCTTATTTCTCTGTAATCTGAGAACAGATATTTCGGATCCCTTTGAAGACTATAGGGCCAAAGGAAATATCCTCCGATAACAAAGAGAAAGAAGCTTTCTGAGAAACTTCTTTGTGTTCTGTGAAATCATCTCACAGAGTTACAGCTTTCCACTCAAGAAGCCTTTCGCTAAGACAGTTCTTGTGGAATTGGCAACGTGATATTTGGAAGCCCTTAGAGGGCTATGGTGAAAAAGGAAATATCCTCAGATGAAATCTGGAAAGAAGCTTTCTGAGAAACTGCTTAGTGTTCTGTTAATTCAACTCACAGAGTTACATCTGTATTTCGTGGATATCTTTGCTAGCCTTATTTCTGGGGAATCTGAGAACAGATATTCCGGATCCCTTTGAAGACTATAGGGCCAAAGGAAATATCCTCTGATAACAAAGAGAAAGAAGGTTTCTGAGAAACTTCTTTGTGTTCTGTGAAATCATCTCACTGAGTTACAGCTTTCCCCTCAAGAAGCCTTTCGCTAAGACAATTCTTGTGGAATTGGCAAAGTGATATTTGGAAGCCCTTAGAGGGCTATGGTGAAAAATGAAATATCCTCAGATGAAATCTGGAAAGAAGCTTTCTGAGAAACCGCTTAGTGTTCTGTTAATTCATCTCACAGAGTTACATCTGTATTTCGTGGATCTCTTTGCTAGCCTTATTTCTGTGGAATCTGAGAACAGATATTCCGGATCCCTTTGAAGACTATAGGGCCAAAGGAAATATCCTCTGATAACAAAGAGAAAGAAGGTTTCTGAGAAACTTCTTTGTGTTCTGTGAAATCATCTCACAGAGTTACAGCTTTCCCCTCAAGAAGCCTTTCGCTAAGACAATTCTTGTGGAATTGGCAAAGTGATATTTGGAAGCCCTTAGAGGGCTATGGTGAAAAATGAAATATCCTCAGATGAAATCTGGAAAGAAGCTTTCTGAGAAACCGCTTAGTGTTCTGTTAATTCATCTCACAGAGTTACATCTGTATTTCGTGGATCTCCTTGCTAGCCTTATTTCAGTGGAATCTGAGAACAGATATTCCGGATCCCTTTGAAGACTATAGGGCCAAAGGAAATATCCTCCGATAACAAAGAGAAAGAAGGTTTCTGAATAACTTCTTTGTGTTCTGTGAAATCATCTCACAGAGTTACAGCTTTCCCCTCAAGAAGCCTTTCGCTAGAGAGTTCTTGTGGAATTGGCAAAGTGATATTTGGAAGCCCTTAGATGGCTATGGTGAAAGAGGAAATATCCTCAGATGAAATCTGGAAAGAAGTTTCTGAGAAACTGCTTAGTGTTCTTTTAATTCAACTCACAGAGTTACATCTGTATTTCGTGGATCTCTTTGCTAGCCTTATTTCTGGGAATCGGAGAACAGATATTCCGGATCCCTTTGAGACTATAGGGCCAAAGGAAATATCCTACGATAACAAAGACAAAGAAGCTTTCTGAGAAACTTCTTTGTGTTCTGTGAAATCATCTCACTGAGTTACAGCTTTCCCCTCAAGAAGCCTTTCGCTAAGACAGTTCTTGTGGAATTGTCCAAGTGATATTTGGAAGCCCATAGAGGGCTATGGTGAAAAAGGAAATATCCTCAGATGAAATCTGGAAAGAAGCTTTCTGAGAAACTGCTTAGTGTTCTGTTAATTCATCTCACAGAGTTACATCTGTATTTCGTGGATCTCTTTGCTAGCCTTATTTCTGTGGAATCTGAGAACAGATATTCCGGATCCCTTTGAAGACTATAGGGCCGAAGGAAATATCCTCCGATAACAAAGAGAAAGAAGCTTTCTGAGAAACTTCTTTGTGTTCTGTGAAATCATCTCACAGAGTTACAGCTTTCCCCTCAAGAAGCCTTTCGCTAAGACAGTTCTTGTGGAATTGGCAAAGTGATATTTGGAAGCCCATAGAGGGCTATGGTGAAAAACGAAATATCCTCAGATGAAATCTGGAAAGAAGATTTCTGAGAAACTGCTTAGTGTTCTGGTAATTCATCTCACAGAGTTACATCTGTATTTCGTGGATCTCTTTGCTAGCCTTATTTCTCTGTAATCTGAGAACAGATATTTCGGATCCCTTTGAAGACTATAGGGCCAAAGGAAATATCCTCCGATAACAAAGAGAAAGAAGCTTTCTGAGAAACTTCTTTGTGTTCTGTGAAATCATCTCACAGAGTTACAGCTTTCCCCTCAAGAAGTCTTTCGCTAAGACAGTTCTTGTGGAATTGGCAACGTGATATTTGGAAGCCCGTAGAGGGCTATGGTGAAAAACGTAATATCCTCAGATGAAATCTGGAAAGAAGCTTTCTGAGAAACTGCTTAGTGTTCTGTTAATTCATCTCACAGAGTTACATCTGTATTTCGTGGATCTCTTTGCTAGCCTTATTTCTGTGGAATCTGAGAACAGATATTCCGGATCCCTTTGAAGACTATAGGGCCAAAGGAAATATCCTCCGAAAACAAAGAGAAAGAAGCCTTCTGAGAAACTTCTTTGTGTTCTGTGAAATCATCTCACAGAGTTACAGCTTTCCCCTCAAGAAGCCTTTCGCTAAGACAGTTCTTGTGGAATTGACAACGTGATATTTGGAAGCTCATAGAGGGCTATGGTGAAAAAGGAAATATCCTCAGATGAAATATGGAAAGAAGCTTTCTGAGAAACTGCTTAGTGTTCTGTTAATTCATCTCACAGAGTTACATCTGTATTTCGTGGATCTCTTTGCTAGCCTTATTTCTGTGGAATCTGAGAACAGATAATCCGGATCCCTTTGAAGACTATAGGACCAAAGGAAATATCCTCCGATAACAAAGAGAAAGAAGGTTTCTGAGAAACTCCTTTGTGTTCTGTGAAATCATCTCACAGAGTTACAGCTTTCCCCTCAAGAAGCCTTTCGCTAAGACAGTTCTTGTGGAATTGGCAAAGTGATATTTGGAAGCCCATAGTGGGCTATGTTGAAAAAGGAAATATCCTCAGATGAAATCTGGAAAGAAGCTTTCTGAGAAACCGCTTAGTGTTCTGTTAATTCATCTCACATAGTTACATCTGTATTTCGTGGATCTCTTTGCCAGCCTTATTTCTGTGGAATCTGAGAACAGATATTCCGGATCCCTTTGAAGACTATAGGGCCGAAGGAAATATCCTCCGATAACAAAGAGAAAGAAGCTCTCTGAGAAACTTCTTTGTGTTCTGTGAAATCATCTCACAGAGTTACAGCTTTCCCCTCAAGAAGCCTTTCGCTAAGACAGTTCTTCTGGAATTGGCAAAGTGATATTTGGAAGCCCATAGAGGGCTATGGTGAAAAAGGAAATATCCTCAGATGAAATCTGGAAAGAAGCTTTCTGAGAAACTGCTTAGTGATCTGTTAATTCATCTCACAGAGTTACATCTGTATTTCGTGGATCTCTTTGCTATCCTTATTTCTGTGAAATCTGAGAACAGATATTCCGGATCCCTTTGAAGACTATAGGGCCAAAGGAAATATCCTCCGATAACAAAGAGAAAGAAGGTTTCTGAGAAACTTCTTTGTGTTCTGTGAAATCATCTCACAGAGTTACAGCTTTCCCCTCAAGAAGCCTTTCGCTAAGACAGTTCTTGTGGAATTGGCAAAGTGATATTTGGTAGCGCATAAAGGGCTATGTTGAAAAAGGAAATATCCTCAGATGAAATCTGGAAAGAAGCTTTCTGAGAAACCGCTTAGTGTTCTGTTAATTCATCTCACAGAGTTACATCTGTATTTCGTGGATCTCTTTGCTAGCCTTATTTCTGTGGAATCTGAGAACAGATATTCCGGATCCCTTTGAAGACTATAGGGCCAAAGGAAATATCCTCCGATAACAAAGAGAAAGAAGCTCTCTGAGAAACTTCTTTGTGTTCTGTGAAATCATGTCACAGTGTTACAGCTTTCCCCTCAAGAAGCCTTTCGCTAAGACAGTTCTTGTGGAATTGGCAAAGTGGTATTTTGAAGCCCATAGAGGGCTATGGTGAAAAAGGAAATATCCTCAGATGAAATCTGGAAAGAAGCTTTCTGAGAAACTGCTTAGTGTTCTGTTAATTCATCTCACAGAGTTACATCTGTATTTCGTGGATCTCTTTGCTAGCCTTATTTCTGTGGAATCTGAGAACAGATATTCCGGATCCCTTTGAAGACTATAGGGCCAAAGGAAATATCCTCCGATAACAAAGAGAAAGAAGCTTTCTGAGAAACTTCTTTGTGTTCTGTGTAATCATCTCACAGAGTTACAGCTTTCCCCTCAAGAAGCCTTTCGCTAAGACAGTTCTTGTGGAATTGGCAAAGTGATATTTGGAAGCCCATAGAGGGCTATGGTGAAAAAGGAAATATCCTCAGATGAAATCTGGAAAGAAGATTTCTGAGAAACTGCTTAGTGTTCTGTTAATTCATCTCAAAGAGTTACATCTGTATTTCGTGGATCTCTTTGCTAGCCTTATTTCTCTGAAATCTGAGAACAGATATTTCGGATCTCTTTGAAGACTATAGGACCAAAGGAAATATCCTCCGATAACAAAGAGAAAGAAGCTTTCTGAGAAACTTCTTTGTGTTCTGTGAAATCATCTCACAGAGTTAAAGCTTTCCCCTCAAGAAGCCTTTCGCTAAGACAGTTCTTGTGGAATTGGCAAAGTGATATTTGGAAGCCCTTAGAGGGCTATGGTGAAAAAGGAAATATCCTCAGATGAAATCTGGAAAGAAGCTTTCTGAGAAACCGCTTAGTGTTCTGTTAATTCATCTCACAGAGTTACATCTGTATTTCGTGGATCTCTTTGCTAGCCTTATTTCTGTGGAATCTGAGAACAGATATTACGGATCCCTTTGAAGACTATAGGGCCAAAGGAAATATCCTCCGATAACAAAGAGAAAGAAGCTTTCTGAGAAACTTCTTTGTGTTCTGTGAAATCATCTCACAGAGTTACAGCTTTCCCCTCAAGAAGCCTTTCGCTAAGACAGTTCTTGTGGAATTGGCAAAGTGATATTTGGAAGCCCTTAGAGGGCTATGGTGAAAGAGGAAATATCCTCAGATGAAATCTGGAAAGAAGCTTTCTGAGAAACTTCTTAGTGTTCTGTTAATTCAACTCACAGAGTTACATCTGGATTTCGTGGATCTCTTTGCTAGCCTTATTTCTGTGGAATCTGAAAACAGATATTCCGGATACCTTTGAAGACTATAGGGCCAAAGGAAATATCCTCCGATAACAAAGAGATAGAAGCTTTCTGAGAAACTTCTTTGTGTTCTGTGAAATCATCTCAGAGTTACAGCTTTCCCCTCAAGAAGCCCTTCGCTAAGACAGTTCTTGTGGAATTGGCAAAGTGATATTTGAAGCCCATAGAGGGCTATGGTGAAAAAGGAAATATCCTCAGATGAAATCTGGAAAGAAGCTTTCTGAGAAACTGCTTAGTGCTCTGTTAATTCATCTCACAGAGTTACATCTGTATTTCATGGATCTCTTTGCTAGCCTTATTTTTCTGGAATCTGAGAACAGATATTTCGGATCCCTTTGAAGACTGTAGGGCCTAAGGAAATATCCTCCGATAACAAAGAGAAAGAAGCTTTCTGAGAAACTTCTTTGTGTTCTGTGAAATCATCTCACAGAGTTACAGCTTTCCCCTCAAGAAGCCTTTCGCTAAGACAGTTGTTGTGGAATTGGCAAAGTGATATATGGAAGCACATAGAGAGCTATGGTGAAAAAGGAAATATCCTCAGATGAAATCTGGAAAGAAGCTTTCTGAGAAACTGCTTAGTGTTCTGTTAATTCATCTCACAGTGTTACATCTGTATTTCGTGGATCTCTTTGCTAGCCTTATTTCTGTGGAATCTGAGAACAGATATTCCGGATCCCTTTGAAGACTATGGGGACAAAGGAAATATCCTCCGATAACAAAGAGAAAGAAGGTTTCTGAGAAACTTCTTTGTGTTCTGTGAAATCATCTCACAGAGTTACAGCTTTCCCCTCAAGAAGCCTTTCGCTAAGACAGTTCTTGTGGAATTGGCAAAGTGATATTTGGAAGCACATAGAGGGCTATGGTGAAAAAGGAAATATCCTAAGATGAAATCTGGAAAGAAGCTTTCTGAGAAACTGCTTAGTGTTCTGTTAACTCATCTCACAGAGTTACATATGTATTTCGTGGATCTCTTTGCTAGCCTTATTTCTGTGGAATCTGAGAACAGATATTCCGGATCCCTTTGAAGACTATAGGCCGAAAGGAAATATCCTCCGATAACAAAGAGAAAGAAGCTCTCTGAGAAACTTCTTTGTGTTCTGTGAAATCATCTCACAGAGTTACAGCTTTCCCCTCAAGAAGCCTTTCGCTAAGACAGTTCTTGTGGAATTGGCAAAGTGATATTTGGAAGCCCATAGAGGGCTATGGTGAAAAAGGAAATATCCTCAGATGAAATCTGGAAAGAAGCTTTCTGAGAAACTGCTTAGTTTTCTGTTAATTCATCTCACAGAGTTACATCTGTATTTCGTGGATCTCTTTGCTAGCCTTATTTCTGTGGAATCTGAGAACAGATATTCCGGATCCCTTTGAAGACCATAGGGCCAAAGGAAATATCCTCCGATAACAAAGAGAAAGAAACTTTCTGAGAAACTTCTTTTTGTTCTGTGAAATCATCTCACAGAGTTACAGCTTTCCCCTCAAGAAGCCTTTCGCTAAGATAGTTGTTGTGGAATTGGCAATGTGATATATGGAAGCACATAGAGGGCTATGGTGAAAAAGGAAATATCCTCAGATGAAATCTGGAAAGAAGCTTTCTGAGAAACTGCTTAGTGTTCTGTTAATTCATCTCACAGAGTTACATCTGTATTTCGTGGATCTCTTTGCTAGCCTTATTTCTGTGGAATCTGAGAACAGATATTCCGGATCCCTTTGAAGACTATGGGGCCAAAGGAAATATCCTCCGATAACAAAGAGAAAGAAGGTTTCTGAGAAACTTCTTTGTGTTCTGTGAAATCATCTCACAGAGTTACAGCTTTCCCCTCAAGAAGCCTTTCGCTAAGACAGTTCTTGTGGAATTGGCAAAGTGATATTTGGAAGCCCATAGAGGGCTATGGTGAAAAAGGAAATATCCTCAGATGAAATCTGGAAAGAAGCTCTGAGAAACTGCTTAGTGTTCTGTTAATTCATCTCACAGAGTTACATCTGTATTTCGTGGATCTCTTTGCTAGCCTTATTTCTGTGGAATCTGAGAACAGATATTACGGATCCCTTTGAAGACTATAGGGCCAAAGGAAATATCCTCCGATAACAAAGAGAAAGAAGCTTTCTGAGAAACTTCTTTGTGTTCTGTGAAATCATCTCACAGAGTTACAGTTTTCCCCTCAAGAAGCCTTTCGCTAAGACAGTTCTTGTGGAATTGGCAACGTGATATTTGGAAGCACATAGAGGGCTATGGTGAAAAAGGAAATATCCTAAGATGAAATCTGGAAAGAAGCTTTCTGAGAAACTGCTTAGTGATCAGTTAATTCATCTCACAGACTTACATCTGTATTTCGTGGATCTCTTTGCTAGCCTTATTTCTGTGGAATCTGAGAACAGATATTCCGGATCCCTTTGAAGACTATAGGCCGAAAGGAAATATCCTCCGACAACAAAGAGAAAGAAGCTCTCTGAGAAACTTCTTTGTGTTCTGTGAAATCATCTCACAGAGTTACAGCTTTCCCCTCAAGAAGCCTTTCGCTAAGACAGTTCTTGTGGAATTGGCAAAGTGATATTTGGAAGCCCATAGAGGGCTATGGTGAAAAAGGAAATATCCTCAGATGAAATCTGGAAAGAAGCTTTCTGAGAAACTGCTTAGTGTTCTGTTAATTCATCTCACAGAGTTACATCTGTATTTCGTGGATCTCTTTGCTAGCCTTATTTCTGTGGAATCTGAGAACAGATATTTCGGATCCCTTTGAAGACTATAGGGCCAAAGGAAATATCCTCCAATAACAAAGAGAAAGAAGGTTTCTGAGAAACTTCTTTGTGTTCTGTGAAATCATCTCACAGAGTTACATCTTTCCCCTCAAGAAGCCTTTCACTAAGACAGTTCTTGTGGAATTGGCAAAGTGATATTTGGAAGCCCATAGAGGGCTATGGTGAAAAAGGAAATATCCTCAGATGAAATCTGGAAAGAAGCTTTCTGAGAAACTGCTTAGTGTTCTGTTAATTCATCTCACAGAGTTACATCTGTATTTCGTGGATCTCTTTGCTAGCCTTATTTCTGTGGAATCTTAGAACAGATATTCCGGATCCTTTTGAAGACTATAGGGCCAAAGGAAATATCCTCCGATAACAAAGAGAAAGAAGCTCTCTGAGAAACTTCTTTGTGTTCTGTGAAATCATCTCACAGAGTTACAGCTTTCCCCTCAAGAAGCCTTTCGCTAAGACAGTTCTTGTGGAATTGGCAACGTGATATTTGGAAGCACATAGAGGGCTATGGTGAAAAAGGAAATATCCTAAGATGAAATCTGGAAAGAAGCTTTCTGAGAAACTGCTTAGTGTTCTTTTAACTCATCTCACAGAGTTACATCTGTGTTTCGTGGATCTCTTTGCTAGCCTTATTTCTGTGGAACCTGAGAACAGATATTCCGGATCCCTTTGAAGACTATAGGCCGAAAGGAAATATCCTCCGATAACAAAGAGAAAGAAGCTCTCTGAGAAACTTCTTTGTGTTCTGTGAAATCATCTCACAGAGTTACAGCTTTCCCCTCAAGAAGCCTTTCGCTAAGACAGTTCTTGTGGAATTGGCAAAGTGATATTTGGAAGCCCATAGAGGGCTATGGTGAAAAAGGAAATATCCTCAGATGAAATCTGGAAAGAAGCTTTCTGAGAAACTGCTTAGTGTTCTGTTAATTCATCTCACAGAGTTACATCTGTATTTCGTGGATCTCTTTGCTAGCCTTATTTCTGTGGAATCTGAGAACAGATAATCCGGATCCCTTTGAAGACTCTAGGGCCAAAGGAAATATCCTCCGATAACAAAGAGAAAGAAGCTTTCTGAGAAACTTCTTTGTGTTCTGTGAAATCATCTCACAGAGTTACAGCTTTCCCCTCAAGAAGCCTTTCGCTAAGACAGTTATTGTGGAATTGGCAACGTGATATTTGGAAGCACATAGAGGGCTATGGTGTAAAAGGAAATATCCTCAGATGAAATCTGGAAAGAAGCGTTTCAGAAACTGCTTAGTGTTCTGTTAATTCATCTCACAGAGTTACATCTGTATTTCGTGGATCTCTTTGCTAGCCTTATTTCTGTGGAATCTGAGAACAGATATTCCGGATCCCTTTGAAGACTATAGGGCCAAAGGAAATATCCTCCGATAACAAAGAGAAAGAAGCTTTCTGAGAAACTTCTTTGTGTTCTGTGAAATCATCTCACAGAGTTACAACTTTCACCTCAACAAGCCTTTCGCTAAGACAGTTCTTGTGGAATTGGCAACGTGATATTTGGAAGCACATAGAGGGCTATGGTGAAAAAGGAAATATCCTCAGATGAAATCTGGAAAGAAGCTTTCTGAGAAACTGCTTAGTGTTCTGTTAATTCATCTCACAGAGTTACATCTGTAATTCGTGGATCTCTTTGCTAGCCTTATTTCTGTGGAATCTGAGAACAGATATTCCGGATCCCTTTGAAGACTATAGGGCCAAAGGAAATATCCTCCGATAACAAAGAGAAAGAAGCTTTCTGAGAAACTTCTTTGTGTTCTGTGAAATCATCTCACAGATTTACAGCTTTCCCCTCAAGAAGCCTTTCGCTAAGACAGTTCTTGTGGAATTGGCAAAGTGATATTTGGAAGCCCTTAGAGGGCTATGGTGAAAAAGGAAATATCCTCAGATGAAATCTGGAAAGAAGCTTTCTGAGTAACCGCTTAGTGTTCTGTTAATTCATCTCATAGAGTTACATCTGTATTTCGTGGATCTCTTTGCTAGCCTTATTTCTGTGGAATCTGAGAACAGATATTCCGGATCCCTTTGAAGACTATGGGGCCAAAGTAAATATCCTCCGATAACAAAGAGAAAGAAGCTTTCTGAGAAACTTCTTTGTGTTCTCTGAAATCATCTCACAGAGTTACAGATTTCCCCTCAGGAAGCCTTTCGCTAAGACAGTTCTTGTGGAATTGGCAAAGTGATATTTGGAAGCCCTTAGAGGGCTATGGTGAAAAAGTAAATATCCTCAGATGAAATCTGGAAAGAAGCTTTCTGAGAAACTGCTTAGTGTTCTGTTAATTCATCTCACAGAGTTATATCTGTATTTCGTGGATCTCTTTGCCAGCCTTATTTCTGTGGAATCTGAGAACAGATATTCCGGAACCCTTTGAAGACTATAGGGCCAAAGGAAATATCCTCCGATAACAAAGAGAAAGAAGCTTTCTGAGAAACTTCTTTGTGTTCTGTGAAATCATCTCAGAGTTACAGCTTTCCCCTCAAGAAGCCTTTCGCTAAGACAGTTCTTGTGGAATTGGCAAAGTGATATTTGGAAGCCCATAGAGGGCTATGGTGAAAAAGGAAATATCCTCAGATGAAATCTGGAAAGAAGCTTTCTGAGAAACTGCTTAGTGTTCTGTTAATTCATCTCACAGAGTTACATCTGTATTTCGTGGATCTCTTTGCTAGCCTTATTTCTGTGGAATCTGAGAACAGATATTCCGGATCCCTTTGAAGACTATAGGCCGAAAGGAAATATCCTGCGATAACAAAGAGAAAGAAGCTCTCAGAGAAACTTCTTTGTGTTCTGTGAAATCATCTCACAGAGTTACAGCTTTCCCCTCAAGAAGCCTTTCGCTAAGACAGTCCTTGTGGAATTGGCAAAGTGATATTTGGAAGCCCATAGAGGGCTATGGTGAAAAAGGAAATATCCTCAGATGAAATCTGAAAAGAAGCTTTGTGAGAAACTGCTTAGTGTTCTGTTAATTCACCTCACAGAGTTACATCTGTATTTCGTGGATCTCTTTGCTAGCCTTATTTCTGTGGAATCTGAGAACAGATATTCCGGATCCCTTTGAAGACTATAGGGCCAAAGGAAAAATCCTCCGATAACAAAGAGAAAGAAGCTTTCTGAGAAACATCTTTGTGTTCTGTGAAATCATCTCACAGAGTTACAGCTTTCCCCTCAAGAAGCCTTTCGCTAAGACAGTTCTTGTGGAATTGGCAAAGTGATATTTGGAAGCCCATAGAGGGCTATGGTGAAAAAGGAAATATCCTCAGAAGAAATCTGGAAAGAAGCTTTCTGAGAAACTGCTTAGTGTTCTGTTAATTCAACTCACAGAGTTACATCTGTATTTCGTGGATCTCTTTGCTAGCCTGATTTCTGTGGAATCTGAGAACAGATATTCCGGATCCCTTTGAAGACTATAGGGCCGAAGGAAATATCCTCCGATAACAAAGAGAAAGAAGCCTTCTGAGAAACTTCTTTGTGTTCTGTGAAATCATCTCACAGAGTTACAGCTTTCCCCTCAAGAAGCCTTTCGCTAAGACAGTTCTTGTGGAATTGGCAAAGTGATGTTTGGAAGCCCATAGAGGGCTATGGTGAAAAAGGAAATATCCTCAGATGAAATCTGGAAAGAAGCTTTCTGAGAAACTGCTTAGTGTTCTGTTAATTCATCTCACAGAGTTACATCTGTATTTCGTGGATCTCTTTGCTAGCCTTATTTCTGTGGAATCTGAGAACAGATAATCCGGATCCCTTTGAAGACTATAGGGCCAAAGGAAATATCCTCCGATAACAAAGAGAAAGAAGCTTTCTGAGAAACTTCTTTGTGTTCTGTGAAATCATCTCACAGAGTTACAGCTTTCCCCTCAAGAAGTCTTTCGCTAAGACAGTTCTTGTGGAATTGGCAAAGTGATATTTGGAAGCCCATAGAGGGCTATGGTGAAAAAGGAAATATCCTCAGATGAAATCTGGAAAGAAGCTTTCTGAGAAACTGCTTAGTGTTCTGTTAATTCATCTCACAGAGTTACATCTGTATTTCGTGGATCTCTTTGCTAGCCTTATTATTTTGGAATCTGAGAACAGATATTCCGGATCCCTTTGAAGACTATAGGGCCAAAGGAAATATCCTCCGATAACAAAGAGAAAGAAGCTTTCTGAGAAACTTCTTTGTGTTCTGTGAAATCATCTCACAGAGTTACAACTTTCACCTCAACAAGCCTTTCGCTAAGACAGTTCTTGTGGAATTGGAACGTGATATTTGGAAGCACATAGAGGGCTATGGTGAAAAAGGAAATATCCTCAGATGAAATCTGGAAAGAAGCTTTCTGAGAAACTGCTTAGTGTTCTGTTAATTCATCTCACAGAGTTACATCTGTATTTCGTGGATCTCTTTGCTAGCCTTATTTCTGTGGAATCTGAGAACAGATATTCCGGATCCCTTTGAAGACTATAGGGCCAAAGGAAATATCCTAGGATAACAAAGAGAAAGAAGCTTTCAGAGAAACTTCTTTGTGTTCTGTGAAATCATCTCACAGAGTTACAGCTTTCCCCTCAAGAAGCCTTTCGCTAAGACAGTTCTTGTGGAATTGGCAAAGTGATATTTGCAAGCACATAGAGGGCTATGGTGAAAAAGGAAATATCCTCAGATGAAATCTGGAAAGAAGCGTTTGAGAAACTGCTTAGTGTTCTGTTAATTCATCTCACAGAGTTACATCTGTATTTCGTGGATCTCTTTGCTAGCCTTATTTCTGTGGAATCTGAGAACAGATATTCCGGATCCCTTTGAAGACTATAGGGCCAAAGGAAATATCCTCCGATAACAAAGAGAAAGAAGCTTTCTGAGAAACTTCTTTGTGTTCTGTGAAATCATCTCACAGAGTTACAACTTTCACCTCAACAAGCCTTTCGCTAAGACAGTTCTTGTGGAATTGGCAACGTGATATTTGGAAGCCCATAGAGGGCTATGGTGAAAAAGGAAATATCCTCAGAAGAAATCTGGAAAGAAGCTTTCTGAGAAACTGCTTAGTGTTCTGTTAATTCAACTCACAGAGTTACATCTGTATTTCGTGGATCTCTTTGCTAGCCTTATTTCTGTGGAATCTGAGAACAGATATTCCGGATCCCTTTGAAGACTATAGGGCCGAAGGAAATATCCTCCGATAACAAAGAGAAAGAAGCCTTCTGAGAAACTTCTTTGTGTTCTGTGAAATCATCTCACAGAGTTACAGCTTTCCCCTCAAGAAGCCTTTCGCTAAGACAGTTCTTGTGGAATTGGCAAAGTGATGTTTGGAAGCCCATAGAGGGCTATGGTGAAAAAGGAAATATCCTCAGATGAAATCTGGAAAGAAGCTTTCTGAGAAACTGCTTAGTGTTCTGTTAATTCATCTCACAGAGTTACATCTGTATTTCGTGGATCTCTTTGCTAGCCTTATTTCTGTGGAATCTGAGAACAGATAATCCGGATCCCTTTGAAGACTATAGGGCCAAAGGAAATATCCTCCGATAACAAAGAGAAAGAAGCTTTCTGAGAAACTTCTTTGTGTTCTGTGAAATCATCTCACAGAGTTACAGCTTTCCCCTCAAGAAGTCTTTCGCTAAGACAGTTCTTGTGGAATTGGCAAAGTGATATTTGGAAGCCCATAGAGGGCTATGGTGAAAAAGGAAATATCCTCAGATGAAATCTGGAAAGAAGCTTTCTGAGAAACTGCTTAGTGTTCTGTTAATTCATCTCACAGAGTTACATCTGTATTTCGTGGATCTCTTTGCTAGCCTTATTATTTTGGAATCTGAGAACAGATATTCCGGATCCCTTTGAAGACTATAGGGCCAAAGGAAATATCCTCCGATAACAAAGAGAAAGAAGCTTTCTGAGAAACTTCTTTGTGTTCTGTGAAATCATCTCACAGAGTTACAACTTTCACCTCAACAAGCCTTTCGCTAAGACAGTTCTTGTGGAATTGGAACGTGATATTTGGAAGCACATAGAGGGCTATGGTGAAAAAGGAAATATCCTCAGATGAAATCTGGAAAGAAGCTTTCTGAGAAACTGCTTAGTGTTCTGTTAATTCATCTCACAGAGTTACATCTGTATTTCGTGGATCTCTTTGCTAGCCTTATTTCTGTGGAATCTGAGAACAGATATTCCGGATCCCTTTGAAGACTATAGGGCCAAAGGAAATATCCTCCGATAACAAAGAGAAAGAAGCTTTCAGAGAAACTTCTTTGTGTTCTGTGAAATCATCTCACAGAGTTACAGCTTTCCCCTCAAGAAGCCTTTCGCTAAGACAGTTCTTGTGGAATTGGCAAAGTGATATTTGGAAGCACATAGAGGGCTATGGTGAAAAAGGAAATATCCTCAGATGAAATCTGGAAAGAAGCGTTTGAGAAACTGCTTAGTGTTCTGTTAATTCATCTCACAGAGTTACATCTGTATTTCGTGGATCTCTTTGCTAGCCTTATTTCTGTGGAATCTGAGAACAGATATTCCGGATCCCTTTGAAGACTATAGGGCCAAAGGAAATATCCTCCGATAACAAAGAGAAGGAAGCTTTCTGAGAAACTTCTTTGTGTTCTGTGAAATCATCTCACAGAGTTACAACTTTCACCTCAACAAGCCTTTCGCTAAGACAGTTCTTGTGGAATTGGCAACGTGATATTTGGAAGCACATAGAGGGCTATGGTGAAAAAGGAAATATCCTCAGATGAAATCTGGAAAGAAGCTTTCTGAGAAACTGCTTAGTGTTCTGTTAATTCATCTCACAGAGTTACATCTGTATTTCGTGGATCTCTTTGCTAGCCTTATTTCTGTGGAATCTTAGAACCGATATTCCGGATCCCTTTGAAGACTATAGGGCCAAAGGAAATATCCTCCGATAACAAAGAGAAAGAAGCTTTCTGAGAAACTTCTTTGTGTTCTGTGAAATCATCTCACAGAGTTACAGCTTTCCCCTCAAGAAGCATTTCGCTAAGACAGTTCTTGTGGAATTGGCAACGTGATATTTGGAAGCACATAGATGGCTATGGTGAAAAAGGAAATATCCTCAGATGAAATCTGGAAAGAAGCTTTCTGAGAAACTGCTTAGTGTTCTGTTAATTCATCTCACAGAGTTACATCTGTATTTCGTGGATCTCTTTGCTAGCCTTATTTCTGTGGAATCTGAGAACAGATAATCCGGATCCCTTTGAAGACTCTAGGGCCAAAGGAAATATCCTCCGATAACAAAGAGAAAGAAGCTTTCTGAGAAACTTCTTTGTGTTCTGTGAAATCATCTCACAGAGTTACAGCTTTCCCCTCAAGAAGCCTTTCGCTAAGACAGTTATTGTGGAATTGGCAACGTGATATTTGGAAGCACATAGAGGGCTATGGTGTAAAAGGAAATATCCTCAGATGAAATCTGGAAAGAAGCGTTTCAGAAACTGCTTAGTGTTCTGTTAATTCATCTCACAGAGTTACATCTGTATTTCGTGGATCTCTTTGCTAGCCTTATTTCTGTGGAATCTGAGAACAGATATTCCGGATCCCTTTGAAGACTATAGGGCCAAAGGAAATATCCTCCGATAACAAAGAGAAAGAAGCTTTCTGAGAAACTTCTTTGTGTTCTGTGAAATCATCCCACAGATTTACAGCTTTCCCCTCAAGAAGCCTTTCGCTAAGACAGTTCTTGTGGAATTGGCAAAGTGATATTTGGAAGCCCTTAGAGGGCTATGGTGAAAAAGGAAATATCCTCAGATGAAATCTGGAAAGAAGCTTTCTGAGTAACCGCTTAGTGTTCTGTTAATTCATCTCATAGAGTTACATCTGTATTTCGTGGATCTCTTTGCTAGCCTTATTTCTGTGGAATCTGAGAACAGATATTCCGGATCCCTTTGAAGACTATGGGGCCAAAGTAAATATCCTCCGATAACAAAGAGAAAGAAGCTTTCTGAGAAACTTCTTTGTGTTCTGTGAAATCATCTCACAGAGTTACAGATTTCCCCTCAGGAAGCCTTTCGCTAAGACAGTTCTTGTGGAATTGGCAAAGTGATATTTGGAAGCCCTTAGAGGGCTATGGTGAAAAAGTAAATATCCTCAGATGAAATCTGGAAAGAAGCTTTCTGAGAAACTGCTTAGTGTTCTGTTAATTCATCTCACAGAGTTATATCTGTATTTCGTGGATCTCTTTGCCAGCCTTATTTCTGTGGAATCTGAGAACAGATATTCCGGAACCCTTTGAAGACTATAGGGCCAAAGGAAATATCCTCCGATAACAAAGAGAAAGAAGCTTTCTGAGAAACTTCTTTGTGTTCTGTGAAATCATCTCAGAGTTACAGCTTTCCCCTCAAGAAGCCTTTCGCTAAGACAGTTCTTCTGGAATTGGCAAAGTGATATTTGGAAGCCCATAGAGGGCTATGGTGAAAAAGGAAATATCCTCAGATGAAATCTGGAAAGAAGCTTTCTGAGAAACTGCTTAGTGTTCTGTTAATTCATCTCACAGAGTTACATCTGTATTTCGTGGATCTCTTTGCTAGCCTTATTTCTGTGGAATCTGAGAACAGATATTCCGGATCCCTTTGAAGACTATAGGCCGAAAGGAAATATCCTGCGATAACAAAGAGAAAGAAGCTCTCAGAGAAACTTCTTTGTGTTCTGTGAAATCATCTCACAGAGTTACAGCTTTCCCCTCAAGAAGCCTTTCGCTAAGACAGTCCTTGTGGAATTCGCAAAGTGATATTTGGAAGCCCATAGAGGGCTATGGTGAAAAAGGAAATATCCTCAGATGAAATCTGAAAAGAAGCTTTGTGAGAAACTGCTTAGTGTTCTGTTAATTCACCTCACAGAGTTACATCTGTATTTCGTGGATCTCTTTGCTAGCCTTATTTCTGTGGAATCTGAGAACAGATATTCCGGATCCCTTTGAAGACTATAGGGCCAAAGGAAAAATCCTCCGATAACAAAGAGAAAGAAGCTTTCTGAGAAACATCTTTGTGTTCTGTGAAATCATCTCACAGAGTTACAGATTTCCCCTCAAGAAGCCTTTCGCTAAGACAGTTCTTGTGGAATTGGCAAAGTGATATTTGGAAGCCCATAGAGGGCTATGGTGAAAAAGGAAATATCCTCAGAAGAAATCTGGAAAGAAGCTTTCTGAGAAACTGCTTAGTGTTCTGTTAATTCAACTCACAGAGTTACATCTGTATTTCGTGGATCTCTTTGCTAGCCTTATTTCTGTGGAATCTGAGAACAGATATTCCGGATCCCTTTGAAGACTATAGGGCCGAAGGAAATATCCTCCGATAACAAAGAGAAAGAAGCCTTCTGAGAAACTTCTTTGTGTTCTGTGAAATCATCTCACAGAGTTACAGCTTTCCCCTCAAGAAGCCTTTCGCTAAGACAGTTCTTGTGGAATTGGCAAAGTGATGTTTGGAAGCCCATAGAGGGCTATGGTGAAAAAGGAAATATCCTCAGATGAAATCTGGAAAGAAGCTTTCTGAGAAACTGCTTAGTGTTCTGTTAATTCATCTCACAGAGTTACATCTGTATTTCGTGGATCTCTTTGCTAGCCTTATTTCTGTGGAATCTGAGAACAGATAATCCGGATCCCTTTGAAGACTATAGGGCCAAAGGAAATATCCTCCGATAACAAAGAGAAAGAAGCTTTCTGAGAAACTTCTTTGTGTTCTGTGAAATCATCTCACAGAGTTACAGCTTTCCCCTCAAGAAGTCTTTCGCTAAGACAGTTCTTGTGGAATTGGCAAAGTGATATTTGGAAGCCCATAGAGGGCTATGGTGAAAAAGGAAATATCCTCAGATGAAATCTGGAAAGAAGCTTTCTGAGAAACTGCTTAGTGTTCTGTTAATTCATCTCACAGAGTTACATCTGTATTTCGTGGATCTCTTTGCTAGACTTATTATTTTGGAATCTGAGAACAGATATTCCGGATCCCTTTGAAGACTATAGGGCCAAAGGAAATATCCTCCGATAACAAAGAGAAAGAAGCTTTCTGAGAAACTTCTTTGTGTTCTGTGAAATCATCTCACAGAGTTACAACTTTCACCTCAACAAGCCTTTCGCTAAGACAGTTCTTGTGGAATTGGAACGGGATATTTGGAAGCACATAGAGGGCTATGGTGAAAAAGGAAATATCCTCAGATGAAATCTGGAAAGAAGCTTTCTGAGAAACTGCTTAGTGTTCTGTTAATTCATCTCACAGAGTTACATCTGTATTTCGTGGATCTCTTTGCTAGCCTTATTTCTGTGGAATCTTAGAACAGATATTCTGGATCCCTTTGAAGACTATAGGGCCAAAGGAAATATCCTCCGATAACAAAGAGAAAGAAGCTTTCTGAGAAACTTCTTTGTGTTCTGTGAAATCATCTCACAGAGTTACAGCTTTCCCCTCAAGAAGCCTTTCGCTAAGACAGTTCTTGTGGAATTGGCAACGTGATATTTGGAAGCACATAGATGGCTATGGTGAAAAAGGAAATATCCTCAGATGAAATCTGGAAAGAAGCTTTCTGAGAAACTGCTTAGTGTTCTGTTAATTCATCTCACAGAGTTACATCTGTATTTCGTGGATCTCTTTGCTAGCCTTATTTCTGTGGAATCTGAGAACAGATAATCCGGATCCCTTTGAAGACTATAGGGCCAAAGGAAATATCCTCCGATAACAAAGAGAAAGAAGGTTTCTGAGAAACTTCTTTGTGTTCTGTGAAATCATCTCACAGAGTTACAGCTTTCCCCTTAAGAAGCCTTTCGCTAAGACAGTTCTTGTGGAATTGGCAAAGTGATATTTGGAAGCCCATAGAGGGCTATGGTCAAAAAGGAAATATCATCAGAAGAAATCTGGAAAGAAGCTTTCTGAGAAACTGCTTAGTGTTCTGTTAATTCAACTCACAGAGTTACATCTGTATTTCGTGGATCTCTTTGCTAGCCTTATTTCTGTGGAATCTGAGAACAGATATTCCGGATCCCTTTGAAGACTATAGGGCCGAAGGAAATATCCTCCGATAACAAAGAGAAAGAAGCTCTCTGAGAAACTTCTTTGTGTTCTGTGAAATCATCTCACAGAGTTACAGCTTTCCCCTCAAGAAGCCTTTCGCTAAGACAGTTCTTGTGGAACTGGCAAAGTGATATTTGGAAGCCCATAGAGGGCTATGGTGAAAAAGGAAATATCCTCAGATGAAATCTGGAAAGAAGCTTTCTGAGAAACTGCTTAGTGTTCTGTTAATTCATCTCACAGAGTTACATCTGTATTTCGTGGATCTCTTTGCTAGCCTTATTTCTGTGGAATCTGAGAACAGATATTCCGGATCCCTTTGAAGACTATAGGGCCAAAGGAAATATCCTCCGATAACAAAGAGAAAGAAGCTTTCTGAGAAACTTCTTTGTGTTCTGTGAAATCATCTCACAGAGTTACAGCATTCCCCTCAAGAAGCCTTTCGCTAAGACAGTTCTTGTGGAATTGGCAAAGTGATATTTGGAAGCACATAGAGGGCTATGGTGAAAAAGGAAATATCCTCAGATGAAATCTGGAAAGAAGCGTTTGAGAAACTGCTTAGTGTTCTGTTAATTCATCTCACAGAGTTACATCTGTATTTCGTGGATCTCTTTGCTAGCCTTATTTCTGTGGAATCTGAGAACAGATATTCCGGATCCCTTTGAAGACTATAGGGCCAAAGGAAATATCCTCCGATACAAAGAGAAAGAAGCTTTCTGAGAAACTTCTTTGTGTTCTGTGAAATCATCTCACAGAGTTACAACTTTCACCTCAACAAGCCTTTCGCTAAGACAGTTCTTGTGGAATTGGCAAAGTGATATTTGGAAGCCCATAGAGGGCTATGGTGAAAAAGGAAATATCCTCAGATGAAATCTGGAAAGAAGCTTCTGAGAAACTGCTTAGTGTTCTGTTAATTCATCTCACAGAGTTACATCTGTATTTCGTGGATCTCTTTGCTAGCCTTATTTCTGTGGAATCTGAGAACAGATATTCCGGATCCCTTTGAAGACTATAGGGCCAAAGGAAATATCCTCCGATAACAAAGAGAAAGAAGCTTTCTGAGAAACTTCTTTGTGTTCTGTGAAATCATCTCACAGAGTTACAGCTTTCCCCTCAAGAAGCCTTTCGCTAAGACAGTTCTTGTGGAATTGGCAAAGTGATATTTGGAAGCACATAGAGGGCTATGGTGAAAAAGGAAATATCCTCAGATGAAATCTGGAAAGAAGCGTTTGAGAAACTGCTTAGTGTTCTTTTAATTCATCTCACAGAGTTACATCTGTATTTCGTGGATCTCTTTGCTAGCCTTATTTCTGTGGAATCTGAGAACAGATATTCCGGATCCCTTTGAAGACTATAGGGCCGAAGGATATATCCTCCGATAACAAAGAGAAAGAAGCTCTCTGAGAAACTTATTTGTGTTCTGTGAAATCATCTCACAGAGTTACAGCTTTCCCCTCAAGAAGCCTTTCGCTAAGACAGTTCTTGTGGAATTGGCAAAGTGATATTTGGAAGCCCATAGAGGGCTATGGTGAAAAAGGAAATATCCTCAGATGAAATCTGGAAAGAAGCTTTCTGAGAAACTGCTTAGTGTTCTGTTAATTCATCTCACAGAGTTACATCTGTATTTCGTGGATCTCTTTGCTAGCCTTATTTCTGTGGAATCTGAGAACAGATATTCCGGATCCCTTTGAAGACTATAGGGCCAAAGGAAATATCCTCCGATAACAAAGGGAAAGAATCTCTCTGAGAAACTTCTTTGTGTTCTGTGAAATCATCTCACAGAGTTACAGCTTTCCCCTCAAGAATCCTTTCGCTAAGACAGTTCTTGTGGAATTGGCAACGTGATATTTGGAAGCCCTTAGAGGGCTATGGTGAAAAAGGAAATATCCTCAGATGAAATCTGGAAAGAAGCTTACTGAGAAACTGCTTAGTGTTCTGTTAATTCATATCACAGAGTTACATCTGTATTTCGTGGATCTCTTTGCTAGCCTTATTTCTGTGGAATCTGAGAACAGATATTCCGGATCCCTTTGAAGACTATAGGGCCAAAGGAAATATCCTCCGATAAAAAAGAGAAAGAAGCTTTCTGAGAAACTTCTTTGTGTTCTGTGAAATCATCTCACAGAGTTACAGCTTTCCCCTCAAGAAGCCTTTCGCTAAGACAGTTCTTGTGGAATTGGCAAAGTGATATTTGGAAGCACATAGAGGGCTACGGTGAAAAAGGAAATATCCTCAGATGAAATCTGGAAAGAAGCTTTCTGAGAAACTGCTTAGTGTTCTGTTAATTCATCTCACAGAGTTACATCTGTATTTCGTGGATCTCTTTGCTAGCCTTATTTCTGTGGAATCTGAGAACAGATAATCCGGATCCCTTTGAAGACTATAGGGCCAAAGGAAATATCCTCCGATAACAAAGAGAAAGAAGGTTTCTGAGAAACTTCTTTGTGTTCTGTGAAATCATCTCACAGAGTTACAGCTTTCCCCTCAAGAAGCCTTTCGCTAAGACAGTTCTTGTGGAATTGGCAAAGTTATATTTGGAAGCCCATAGAGGGCTATGTTGAAAAAGGAAATATCCTCAGATGAAATCTGGAAAGAAGCTTTCTGAGAAACTGCTTAGTGTTCTGTTAATTCATCTCACAGAGTTACATCTGTATTTCGTGGATCTCTTTGCTAGCCTTATTTCTGTGGAATCTGAGAACAGATATTCCGGATCCCTTTGAAGACTATAGGGCCGAAGGAAATATCCTCCGATAACAAAGAGAAAGAAGCTCTCTGAGAAACTTCTTTGTGTTCTGTGAAATCATCTCACAGAGTTACAGCTTTCCCCTCAAGAAGCCTTTCGCTAAGACAGTTCTTGTGGAATTGGCAAAGTGATATTTGGAAGCCCATTCAGGGCTATGGTGAAAAAGGAAATATCCTCAGATGAAATCTGGAAAGAAGCTTTCTGAGAAACTGCTTAGTGTTCTGTTAATTCATCTCACAGAGTTACATCTGTATTTCGTGGATCTCTTTGCTAGCCTTATTTCTGTGGAATCTGAGATCAGATAATCCGGATCCCTTTGAAGACTATAGGGCCAAAGGAAATATCCTCCGATAACAAAGAGAAAGAAGGTTTCTGAGAAACTTCTTTGTGTTCTGTGAAATCATCTCACAGAGTTACAGCTTTCCACTCAAGAAGCCTTTCGCTAAGACAGTTCTTGTGGAATTGGCAAAGTGATATTTGGAAGCGCATAGAGGGCTATGTTGAAAAAGGAAATATCCTCAGATGAAATCTGGAAAGAAGCTTTCTGAGAAACCGCTTAGTGTTCTGTTAATTCATCTCACAGAGTTACATCTGTATTTCGTGGATCTCTTTGCTAGCCTTATTTCTGTGGAATCTGAGAACAGATATTCCGGATCCCTTTGAAGACTATAGGGCCGAAGGAAATATCCTCCGATAACAAAGAGAAAGAAGCTCTCTGAGAAACTTCTTTGTGTTCTGTGAAATCATGTCACAGAGTTACAACTTTCCCCTCAAGAAGCCTTTCGCTAAGACAGTTCTTGTGGAATTGGCAAAGTGATATTTTGAAGCCCATAGAGGGCTATGGTGAAAAAGGAAATATCCTCAGATGAAATCTGGAAAGAAGCTTTCTGAGAAACTGCTTAGTGTTCTGTTAATTCATCTCACAGAGTTACATCTGTATTTCGTGGATCTCTTTGCTAGCCTTATTTCTGTGGAATCTGAGAACAGATATTCCGGATCCCTTTGAAGACTACAGGGCCAAAGGAAATATCCTCCGATAACAAAGACAAAGAATCTTTCTGAGAAACTTCTTTGTGTTCTGTGAAATCATCTCATAGAGTTACAGCTTTCCCCTCAAGAAGCCTTTCGCTAAGACAGTTCTTGTGGAATTGGCAAAGTGATATTTGGAAGCCCATAGAGGGCTATGGTGAAAAAGGAAATATCCTCAGATGAAATCTGGAAAGAAGCTTTCTGAGAAACTGCTTAGTGTTCTGTTAATTCATCTCACAGAGTTACATCTGTATTTCGTGGATCTCTTTGCTGGCCTTATTTTTCTGGAATCTGAGAACAGGTATTTCGGATCCCTTTGAAGACTATAGGGCCAAAGTAAATATCCTCCGATAACAAAGAGAAAGAAGCTTTCTGAGAAACTTCTTTGTGTTCTGTGAAATCATCTCACAGAGTTACAGCTTTCCCCTCAACAAGCCTTTCGCTAAGACAGTTCTTGTGGAATTGGCAAAGTGATATTTGGAAGCCCATAGAGGGCTTTGGTGAAAAAGGAAATATCCTCAGATGAAATCTGGAAAGAAGCTTCTGAGAAACTGCTTAGTGTTCTGTTAATTCACTCACAGAGTTACATCTGTATTTCGTGGATCTCTTTGCTAGCCTTATTTCTGTGGAATCTGAGAACAGATATTCCGGATCCCTTTGAAGACTATAGGACCAAAGGAAATATCCTCCGATAACAAAGAGAAAGAAGCTTTCTGAGAAACTTCTTTGTGTTCTGTGAAATCATCTCACAGAGTTACAGCTTTCCCCTCAAGAAGCCTTTCGCTAAGACAGTTCTTGTGGAATTGGCAACGTGATATTTGGAAGCCCTTAGAGGGCTATGGTGAAAAAGGAAATATCCTCAGATGAAATCTGGAAAGAAGCTTTCTGAGAAACTGCTTAGTGTTCTGTTAATTCATCTCACAGAGTTACATCTGTATTTCGTGGATCTCTTTGCTAGCCTTATTTCTGTGGAATCTGAGAACAGATATTCCGGATCCCTTTGAAGACTATAGGGCCAAAGGAAATATCCTCCGATAACAAAGAGAAAGAAGCTTTCTGAGAAACTTCTTTGTGTTCTGTGAAATCATCTCACAGAGTTACAGCTTTCCCCTCAAGAAGCCTTTCGCTAAGACAGTTCTTGTGGAATTGGCAACGTGATATTTGGAAGCACATAGAGGGCTATGGTGAAAAAGGAAATATCCTCAGATGAAATCTGGAAAGAAGCTTTCTGAGAAACTGCTTAGTGTTCTGTTAATTCATCTCACAGAGTTACATCTGTGTTTAGTGGATCTCTTTGCTAGCCTTATTTCTGTGGAATCTGAGAACAGATAATCCGGATCCCGTTGAAGACTATAGGGCCAAAGGAAATATCCTCCGATAACAAAGAGAAAGAAGCTCTCTGAGAAACTTCTTTGTGTTCTGTGCAATCATCTCACAGAGTTACAGCTTTCCCCTCAAGAAGCCTTTCGCTAAGACAGTTCTTGTGGAATTGGCAAAGTGATATTTGGAAGCCCATAGAGGGCTATGTTGAAAAAGGAAATATCCTCAGATGAAATCTGGAAAGAAGCTTTCTGAGAAACCGCTTAGTGTTCTGTTAATTCATCTCACAGAGTTACATCTCTATTTCGTGGATCTCTTTGCTAGCCTTATTTCTGTGGAATCTGAGAACAGATATTTCGGATCCCTTTGAAGACTATAGGGCCGAATGAAATATCCTCCGATAACAAAGAGAAAGAAGCTCTCTGAGAAACTTCTTTGTGTTCTGTGAAATCATCTCACAGAGTTACAGCTTTCCCCTCAAGAAGCCTTTCGCTAAGACAGTTCTTGTGGAATTGGCAACGTGATATTTGGAAGCACATAGATGGCTATGGTGAAAAAGGAAATATCCTCAGATGAAATCTGGAAAGAAGCTTTCTGAGAAACTGCTTAGTGTTCTGTTAATTCATCTCACAGAGTTACATCTGTATTTCGTGGATCTCTTTGCTAGCCTTATTTCTGTGGAATCTGAGAACAGATAATCCGGATCCCTTTGAAGACTATAGGGCCAAAGGAAATATCCTCCGATAACAAAGAGAAAGAAGGTTTCTGAGAAACTTCTTTGTGTTCTGTGAAATCATCTCACAGAGTTACAGCTTTCCCCTCAAGAAGCCTTTCGCTAAGACAGTTCTTGTGGAATTGGCAAAGTGATATTTGGAAGCGCATAGAGGGCTATGTTGAAAAAGGAAATATCCTCAGATGAAATCTGGAAAGAAGCTTTCTGAGAAACCGCTTAGTGTTCTGTTAATTCATCTCACAGAGTTACATCTGTATTTCGTGGATCTCTTTGCTAGCCTTATTTCTGTGGAATCTGAGAACAGATATTCCGGATCCCTTTGAAGACTATAGGGCCGAAGGAAATATCCTCCGATAACAAAGAGAAAGAAGCTCTCTGAGAAACTTCTTTGTGTTCTGTGAAATCATGTCACAGAGTTACAACTTTCCCCTCAAGAAGCCTTTCGCTAAGACAGTTCTTGTGGAATTGGCAAAGTGATATTTTGAAGCCCATAGAGGGCTATGGTGAAAAAGGAAATATCCTCAGATGAAATCTGGAAAGAAGCTTTCTGAGAAACTGCTTAGTGTTCTGTTAATTCATCTCACAGAGTTACATCTGTATTTCGTGGATCTCTTTGCTAGCCTTATTTCTGTGGAATCTGAGAACAGATATTCCGGATCCCTTTGAAGACTATAGGGCCAAAGGAAATATCCTCCGATAACAAAGACACAGAATCTTTCTGAGAAACTTCTTTGTGTTCTGTGAAATCATCTCACAGAGTTACAGCTTTCCCCTCAAGAAGCCTTTCGCTAAGACAGTTCTTGTGGAATTGGCAAAGTGATATTTGGAAGCCCATAGAGGGCTATGGTGAAAAAGGAAATATCCTCAGATGAAATCTGGAAAGAAGCTTTCTGAGAAACATCTTAGTGTTCTGTTAATTCATCTCACAGAGTTACATCTGTATTTCGTGGATCTCTTCGCTGGCCTTATTTTTCTGGAATCTGAGAACAGGTATTTCGGATCCCTTTGAAGACTATAGGGCCAAAGGAAATATCCTCCGATAACAAAGAGAAAGAAGCTTTCTGAGAAACTTCTTTGTGTTCTGTGAAATCATCTCACAGAGTTACTGCTTTCCCCTCAAGAAGCCTTTCACTAAGACAGTTCTTGTGGAATTGGCAAAGTGATATTTGGAAGCCCTTAGAGGGCTATGGTGAAAAAGGAAATATCCTCAGATGAAATCTGGAAAGAAGCTTTCTGAGAAACAGCTTAGTGTTCTGTTAATTCAACTCACAGAGTTACATCTGTATTGCGTGGATCTCTTTGCTAGCCTTATTTCTGTGGAATCTGAGAACAGATATTCCGGATCCCTTTGAAGATTATAGGGCCAAAGGAAATATCCTCCGACAACAAAGAGAAAGAAGCTTTCTGAGAAACTTCTTTGTGTTCTGTGAAATCATCTCACAGAGTTACAGCTTTCCCCTCAAGAAGCCTTTCGCTAAGAGAGTTCTTGTGGAATTGGCAAAGTGATATTTGGAAGCCCATAGAGGGCTATGGTGAAAAAGGAAATATCCTCAGATGAAATCTGGAAAGAAGCTTTCTGAGAAACATCTTAGTGTTCTGTTAATTCATCTCACAGAGTTACATCTGTATTTCGTTGATCTCTTTGCTGGCCTTATTTTTCTGGAATCTGAGAACAGATATTTCTGATCCCTTTGAAGACTATAGGGCCAAAGTAAATATCCTCCGATAACAAAGAGAAAGAAGCTTTCTGAGAAACTTCTTTGTGTTCTGTGAAATCATCTCACAGAGTTACAGCTTTCCCCTCAACAAGCCTTTCGCTAAGACAGTTCTTGTGGAATTGGCAAAGTGATATTTGGAAGCCCATAGAGGGCTATGGTGAAAAAGGAAATATCCTCAGATGAAATCTGGAAAGAAGCTTCTGAGAAACTGCTTAGTGTTCTGTTAATTCATCTCACAGAGTTACATCTGTATTTCGTGGATCTCTTTGCTAGCCTTACTTCTGTGGAATCTGAGAACAGATATTCCGGATCCCTTTGAAGACTATAGGGCCGAAGGAAATATCCTCCGAAAACAAAGAGAAAGAAGCTCTCTGAGAAACTTCTTTGCATTCTGTGAAATCATCTCACAGAGTTACAGCTTTCCCCTCAAGAAGCCTTTCGCTAAGACAGTTCTTGTGGAATTGGCAAAGTGATATTTGGAAGCACATAGAGGGCTATGGTGAAAAAGGAAATATCCTCAGATGAAATCTGGAAAGAAGCTTCTGAGAAACTGCTTAGTGTTCTGTTAATTCATCTCACAGAGTTACATCTGTATTTCGTGGATCTCTTTGCTTGCCTTATTTCTGTGGAATCTGAGAACAGATATTCCGGATCCCTTTGAAGACTATAGGGGCAAAGGAAATATCCTCCGATAACAAAGAGAAAGAAGCTTTCTGAGAAACTTCTTTGTGTTCTGTGAAATCATCTCACAGAGTTACAGCTTTCCCCTCAAGAAGCCTTTCGCTAAGACAGTTCTTGTGGAATTGGCAAAGTGATATTTGGAAGCACATAGAGGGCTATGGTGAAAAAGGAAATATCCTCAGATGAAATCTGGAAAGAAGCGTTTGAGAAACTGCTTAGTGTTCTGTTAATTCATCTCACAGAGTTACATCTGTAGTTCGTGGATCTCTTTGCTAGCCTTATTTCTGGGGAATCTGAGAACAGGTAATCCGGATCCCTTTGAAGACTATAGGGCCAAAGGAAATATCCTCCGATAACAAAGAGAAAGAAGGTTTCTGAGAAACTTCTTTGTGTTCTGTGAAATCATCTCACAGAGTTACAGCTTTCCCCTCAAGAAGCCTTTCGCTAAGACAGTTCTTGTGGAATTGGCAAAGTGATATTTGGAAGCCCATAGAGGGCTATGTTGAAAAAGGAAATATCCTCAGATGAAATCTGGAAAGAAGCTTTCTGAGAAACCGCTTAGTGTTCTGTTAATTCATCTCACAGAGTTACATCTGTATTTCGTGGATCTCTTTGCTAGCCTTATTTCTGTGGAATCTGAGAACAGATATTCCGGATCCCTTTGAAGTCTATAGGGCCGAAGGAAATATCCTCCGATAACAAAGAGAAAGAAGCTCTCTGAGAAACTTATTTGTGTTCTGTGAAATCATCTCACAGAGTTACAGCTTTCCCCTCAAGAAGCCTTTCGCTAAGACAGTTCTTGTGGAATTGGCAAAGTGATATTTGGAAGCCCATAGAGGGCTATGGTGAAAAAGGAAATATCCTCAGATGAAATCTGGAAAGAAGCTTTCTGAGAAACTGCTTAGTGTTCTGTTAATTCATCTCACAGAGTTACATCTGTATTTCGTGGATCTCTTTGCTAGCCTTATTTCTGTGGAATCTGAGAACAGATATTCCGGATCCCTTTGAAGACTATAGGGCCAAAGGAAATATCCTCCGATAACAAAGAGAAAGAAGCTTTCTGAGAAACTTCTTTGTGTTCTGTGAAATCATCTCACAGAGTTACAGCTTTCCACTCAAGAAGCCTTTCGCTAAGACAGTTCTTGTGGAATTGGCAAAGTGATATTTGGAAGCCCATAGAGGGCTATGTTGAAAAAGGAAATATCCTCAGATGAAATCTGGAAAGAAACTTTCTGAGAAACTGCTTAGTGTTCTGTTAATTCATCTCACAGAGTTACATCTCTATTTCGTGGATCTCTTTGCTAGCCTTATTTCTGTGGAATCTGAGAACAGATATTCTGGATCCCTTTGAAGACTATAATGCCGAAGGAAATATCCTCCGATAACAAAGAGAAAGAAGGTTTCTGAGAAACTTCTTTGTGTTCTGTGAAATCATCTCACAGAGTTACAGCTTTCCCCTCAAGAAGCCTTTCGCTAAGACTGTTCTTCTGGAATTGGCAAAGTGATATTTGGAAGCCCATAGAGGGCTATGTTGAAAAAGGAAATATCCTCAGATGAAATCTGGAAAGAAGCTTTCTGAGAAACTGCTTAGTGTTCTGTTAATTCATCTCACAGAGTTACATCTGTATATCGTGGATCTCTTTGCTAGCCTTATTTCTGTGGAATCTGAGATCAGATAATCTGGATCCCTTTGAAGACTATAGGGCCAAAGGAAATATCCTCCGATAACAAAGAGAAAGAAGGTTTCTGAGAAACTTCTTTGTGTTCTGTGAAATCATCTCACAGAGTTACAGCTTTCCCCTCAAGAAGCCTTTCGCTAAGACAGTTCTTGTGGAATTGGCAAAGTGATATTTGGAAGCGCATAGAGGGCTATGTTGAAAAAGGAAATATCCTCAGATGAAATCTGGAAAGAAGCTTTCTGAGAAACCGCTTAGTGTTCTGTTAATTCATCTCACAGAGTTACATCTGTATTTCGTGTATCTCTTTGCTAGTCTTATTTCTGTGGAATCTGAGAACAGATATTCCGGATCCCTTTGAAGACTATAGGGCCGAAGGAAATATCCTCCGATAACAAAGAGAAAGAAGCTCTCTGAGAAACTTCTTTGTGTTCTGTGAAATCATCTCACAGAGTTACAACTTTCACCTCAAGAAGCCTTTCGCTAAGACAGTTCTTGTGGAATTGGCAAAGTGATATTTTGAAGCCCATAGAGGGCTATGGTGAAAAAGGAAATATCCTCAGATGAAATCTGGAAAGAAGCTTTCTGAGAAACTGCTTAGTGTTCTGTTAATTCATCTCACAGAGTTACATCTGTATTTCGTGGATCTCTTTGCTAGCCTTATTTCTGTGGAATCTGAGAACAGATATTCCGGATCCCTTTGAAGACTATAGGGCCAAAGGAAATATCCTCCGATAACAAAGACAAAGAATCTTTCTGAGAAACTTCTTTGTGTTCTGTGAAATCATCTCACAGAGTTACAGCTTTCCCCTCAAGAAGTCTTTCGATAAGACAGTTCTTGTGGAATTGGCAAAGTGATATTTGGAAGCCCATAGAGGGCTATGGTGAAAAAGGAAATATCCTCAGATGAAATCTGGAAAGAAGCTTTCTGAGAAACATCTTAGTGTTCTGTTAATTCATCTCACAGAGTTACATCTGTATTTCGTGGATCTCTTTGCTGGCCTTATTTTTCTGGAATCTGAGAACAGGTATTTCGGATCCCTTTGAAGACTATAGGGCCAAAGTAAATATCCTCCGATAACAAAGAGAAAGAAGCTTTCTGAGAAACTTCTTTGTGTTCTGTGAAATCATCTCACAGAGTTACAGCTTTCCCCTCAAGAAGCCTTTCGCTAAGACAGTTCTTGTGGAATTGGCAAAGTGATATTTGGAAGCCCATAGAGGGCTTTGGTGAAAAAGGAAATATCCTCAGATGAAATCTGGAAAGAAGCTTCTGAGAAACTGCTTAGTGTTCTGTTAATTCATCTCACAGAGTTACATCTGTATTTCGTGGATCTCTTTGCTAGCCTTATTTCTGTGGAATCTGAGAACAGATATTCCGGATCCCTTTGAAGACTATAGGACCAAAGGAAATATCCTCCGATAACAAAGAGAAAGAAGCTTTCTGAGAAACTTCTTTGTGTTCTGTGAAATCATCTCACAGAGTTACAGCTTTCCCCTCAAGAAGCCTTTCGCTAAGACAGTTCTTGTGGAATTGGCAACGTGATATTTGGAAGCCCTTAGAGGGCTATGGTGAAAAAGGAAAAATCCTCAGATGAAATCTGGAAAGAAGCTTTCTGAGAAACTGCTTAGTGTTCTGTTAATTCATCTCACAGAGTTACATCTGTATTTCGTGGATCTCTTTGCTAGCCTTATTTCTGTGGAATCTGAGAACAGATAATCCGGATCCCTTTGAAGACTATAGGGCCAAAGGAAATATCCTCCGATAACAAAGAGAAAGAAGGTTTCTGAGAAACTTCTTTGTGTTCTGTGAAATCATCTCACAGAGTTACAGCTTTCCCCTCAAGAAGCCTTTTGCTAAGACAGTTCTTGTGGAATTGGCAAAGTGATATTTGGAAGCCCATAGAGGGCTATGTTGAAAAAGGAAATATCCTCAGATGAAATCTGGAAAGAAGCTTTCTGAGAAACTGCTTAGTGTTCTGTTAATTCATCTCACAGAGTTACATCTGTATTTCGTGGATCTCTTTGCTAGCCTTATTTCTGTGGAATCTGAGAACAGATATTCCGGATCCCTTTGAAGACTATAGGGCCGAAGGAAATATCCTCCGATAACAAAGAGAAAGAAGCTCTCTGAGAAACTTCTTTGTGTTCTGTGAAATCATCTCACAGAGTTACAGCTTTCCCCTCAAGAAGCCTTTCGCTAAGACAGTTCTTGTGGAATTGGCAAAGTGATATTTGGAAGCCCATTCAGGGCTATGGTGAAAAAGGAAATATCCTCAGATGAAATCTGGAAAGAAGCTTTCTGAGAAACTGCTTAGTGTTCTGTTAATTCATCTCACAGAGTTACATCTGTATATCGTGGATCTCTTTGCTAGCCTTATTTCTGTGGAATCTGAGATCAGATAATCCGGATCCCTTTGAAAACTATAGGGCCAAAGGAAATATCCTCCGATAACAAAGAGAAAGAAGGTTTCTGAGAAACTTCTTTGTGTTCTGTGAAATCATCTCACAGAGTTACAGCTTTCCCCTCAAGAAGCTTTTCGCTAAGACAGTTCTTGTGGAATTGGCAAAGTGATATTTGGAAGCGCATAGAGGGCTATGTTGAAAAAGGAAATATCCTCAGATGAAATCTGGAAAGAAGCTTTCTGAGAAACCGCTTAGTGTTCTGTTAATTCATCTCACAGAGTTACATCTGTATTTCGTGGATCTCTTTGCTAGTCTTATTTCTGTGGAATCTGAGAACAGATATTCCGGATCCCTTTGAAGACTATAGGGCCGAAGGAAATATCCTCCGATAACAAAGAGAAAGAAGCTCTCTGAGAAACTTCTTTGTGTTCTGTGAAATCATGTCACAGAGTTACAACTTTCCCCTCAAGAAGCCTTTCGCTAAGACAGTTCTTGTGGAATTGGCAAAGTGATATTTTGAAGCCCATAGAGGGCTATGGTGAAAAAGGAAATATCCTCAGATGAAATCTGGAAAGAAGCTTTCTGAGAAACTGCTTAGTGTTCTGTTAATTCATCTCACAGAGTTACATCTGTATTTCGTGGATCTCTTTGCTAGCCTTATTTCTGTGGAATCTGAGAACAGATATTCCGGATCCCTTTGAAGACTATAGGGCCAAAGGAAATATCCTCCGATAACAAAAACAAAGAATCTTTCTGAGAAACTTCTTTGTGTTCTGTGAAATCATCTCACAGAGTTACAGCTTTCCCCTCAAGAAGCCTTTCGCTAAGACAGTTCTTGTGGAATTGGCAAAGTGATATTTGGAAGCCCATAGAGGGCTATGGTGAAAAAGGAAATATCCTCAGATGAAATCTGGAAAGAAGCTTTCTGAGAAACATCTTAGTGTTCTGTTAATTCATCTCACAGAGTTACATCTGTATTTCGTGGATCTCTTTGCTGGCCTTTTTTTTCTGGAATCTGAGAACAGGTATTTCGGATCCCTTTGAAGACTATGGGGCCAAAGTAAATATCCTCCGATAACAAAGAGAAAGAAGCTTTCTGAGAAACTTCTTTGTGTTCTGTGAAATCATCTCACAGAGTTACAGCTTTCCCCTCAACAAGCCTTTCGCTAAGACAGTTCTTGTGGAATTGGCAAAGTGATATTTGGAAGCCCATAGAGGGCTTTGGTGAAAAAGGAAATATCCTCAGAAGAAATCTGGAAAGAAGCTTCTGAGAAACTGCTTAGTGTTCTGTTAATTCATCTCACAGAGTTACATCTGTATTTCGTGGATCTCTTTGCTAGCCTTATTTCTGTGGAATCTGAGAACAGATATTCCGGATCCCTTTGAAGACTATAGGACCAAAGGAAATATCCTCCGATAACAAAGAGAAAGAAGCTTTCTGAGAAACTTCTTTGTGTTCTGTGAAATCATCTCACAGAGTTACAGCTTTCCCCTCAAGAAGCCTTTCGCTAAGACAGTTCTTGTGGAATTGGCAACGTGATATTTGGAAGCCCTTAGAGGGCTATGGTGAAAAAGGAAGTATCCTCAGATGAAATCTGGAAAGAAGCTTTCTGAGAAACTGCTTAGTGTTCTGTTAATTCATCTCACAGAGTTACATCTGTATTTCGTGGATCTCTTTGCTAGCCTTATTTCTGTGGAATCTGAGAACAGATATTCCGGATCCCTTTGAAGACTATAGGGCCAAAGGAAATATCCTCCGATAACAAAGAGAAAGAAGCTTTCTGAGAAACTTCTTTGTGTTCTGTGAAATCATCTCACAGAGTTACAGCTTTCCCCTCAAGAAGCCTTTCGCTAAGACAGTTCTTGTGGAATTGGCAAAGTGATATTTGGAAGCCCATAGAGGGCTATGTTGAAAAAGGAAATATCCTCAGATGAAATCTGGAAAGAAGCTTTCTGAGAAACCGCTTAGTGTTCTGTTAATTCATCTCACAGAGTTACATCTGTATTTCGTGGATCTCTTTGCTAGCCTTATTTCTGTGGAATCTGAGAACAGATATTCCGGATCCCTTTGAAGACTATAGGGCCGAAGGAAATATCCTCCGATAACAAAGAGAAAGAAGCTCTCTGAGAAACTTCTTTGTGTTCTGTGAAATCATCTCACAGAGTTACAGCTTTCCCCTCAAGAAGCCTTTCGCTAAGACAGTTCTTGTGGAATTGGCAACGTGATATTTGGAAGCACATAGATGGCTATGGTGAAAAAGGAAATATCCTCAGATGAAATCTGGAAAGAAGCTTTCTGAGAAACTGCTTAGTGTTCTGTTAATTCATCTCACAGAGTTACATCTGTATTTCGTGGATCTCTTTGCTAGCCTTATTTCTGTGGAATCTGAGAACAGATAATCCGGATCCCTTTGAAGACTATAGGGCCAAAGGAAATATCCTCCGATAACAAAGAGAAAGAAGGTTTCTGAGAAACTTCTTTGTGTTCTGTGAAATCATCTCACAGAGTTACAGCTTTCCCCTCAAGAAGCCTTTCGCTAAGACAGTTCTTGTGGAATTGGCAAAGTGATATTTGGAAGCGCATAGAGGGCTATGTTGAAAAAGGAAATATCCTCAGATGAAATCTGGAAAGAAGCTTTCTGAGAAACCGCTTAGTGTTCTGTTAATTCATCTCACAGAGTTACATCTGTATTTCGTGGATCTCTTTGCTAGCCTTATTTCTGTGGAATCTGAGAACAGATATTCCGGATCCCTTTGAAGACTATAGGGCCGAAGGAAATATCCTCCGATAACAAAGAGAAAGAAGCTCTCTGAGAAACTTCTTTGTGTTCTGTGAAATCATGTCACAGAGTTACAACTTTCCCCTCAAGAAGCCTTTCGCTAAGACAGTTCTTGTGGAATTGGCAAAGTGATATTTGGAAGCCCATAGAGGGCTATGGTGAAAAAGGAAATATCCTCAGATGAAATCTGGAAAGAAGCTTTCTGAGAAACTGCTTAGTGTTCTGTTAATTCATCTCACAGAGTTACATCTGTATTTCGTGGATCTCTTTGCTAGCCTTATTTCTGTGGAATCTGAGAACAGATATTCCGGATCCCTTTGAAGACTATAGTGCCAAAGGAAATATCCTCCGATAACAAAGACAAAGAATCTTTCTGAGAAACTTCTTTGTGTTCTGTGAAATCATCTCACAGAGTTACAACTTTCCCCTCAAGAAGCCTTTCGCTAAGACAGTTCTTGTGGAATTGGCAAAGTGATATTTGGAAGCCCATAGAGGGCTATGGTGAAAAAGGAAATATCCTCAGATGAAATCTGGAAAGAAGCTTTCTGAGAAACACCTTAGTGTTCTGTTAATTCATCTCACAGAGTTACATCTGTATTTCGTGGATCTCTTCGCTGGCCTTATTTTTCTGGAATCTGAGAACAGGTATTTCGGATCCCTTTGAAGACTATAGGGCCAAAGGAAATATCCTCCGATAACAAAGAGAAAGAAGCTTTCTGAGAAACTTCTTTGTGTTCTGTGAAATCATCTCACAGAGTTACAGCTTTCCCCTCAAGAAGCCTTTCGCTAAGACAGTTCTTGTGGAATTGGCAAAGTGATATTTGGAAGCCATTAGAGGGCTATGGTGAAAAAGGAAATATCCTCAGATGAAATCTGGAAAGAAGCTTTCTGAGAAACAGCTTAGTGTTCTGTTAATTCAACTCACAGAGTTACATCTGTATTTCGTGGATCTCTTTGCTAGCCTTATTTCTGTGGAATCTGAGAACAGATATTCCGGATCCCTTTGAAGACTATAGGGCCAAAGGAAATATCCTCCGATAACAAAGAGAAAGAAGCTTTCTGAGAAACTTCATTGTGTTCTGTGAAATCATCTCACAGAGTTACAGCTTTCCCCTCAAGAAGCCTTTCGCTAAGACAGTTCTTGTGGAATTGGCAAAGTGATATTTCGAAGCCCATAGAGGGCTATGGTGAAAAAGGAAATATCCTCAGATGAAATCTGGAAAGAAGCTTTCTGAGAAACATCTTAGTGTTCTGTTAATTCATCTCACAGAGTTACATCTGTATTTCGTGGATCTCTTTGCTGGCCTTATTTTTCTGGAATCTGAGAACAGATATTTCGGATCCCTTTGAAGACTATAGGGCCAAAGTAAATATCCTCCGATAACAAAGAGAAAGAAGCTTTCTGAGAAACTTCTTTGTGTTCTGTGAAATCATCTCACAGAGTTACAGCTTTCCCCTCAACAAGCCTTTCGCTAAGACAGTTCTTGTGGAATTGGCAAAGTGATATTTGGAAGCCCATAGGGGGCTATGGTGAAAAAGGAAATATCCTCAGATGAAATCTGGAAAGAAGCTTCTGAGAAACTGCTTAGTGTTCTGTTAATTCATCTCACAGAGTTACATCTGTATTTCGTGGATCTCTTTGCTAGCCTTACTTCTGTGGAATCTGAGAGCAGATATTCCGGATCCCTTTGAAGACTATAGGGCCGAAGGAAATATCCTCCGATAACAAAGAGAAAGAAGCTCTCTGAGAAACTTCTTTGTGTTCTGTGAAATCATCTCACAGAGTTACAGCTTTCCCCTCAAGAAGCCTTTCGCTAAGACAGTTCTTGTGGAATTGGCAAAGTGATATTTGGAAGCCCATAGATGGCTATGGTGAAAAAGGAAATATCCTCAGATGAAATCTGGAAAGAAGCTTTCTGAGAAACCGCTTAGTGTTCTGTTAATTCATCTCACAGAGTTACATCTGTATTTCGTGGATCTCTTTGCTGGCCTTATTTTTCTGGAATCTGAGAACAGGTATTTCGGATCCCTTTGAAGACTATAGGGCCAAAGGAAATATCCTCCGATAACAAAGAGAAAGAAGCTTTCTGAGAAACTTCTTTGTGTTCTGTGAAATCATCTCACAGAGTTACAGCTTTCCCCTCAAGAAGCCTTTCGCTAAGACAGTTATTGTGGAATTGGCAAGGTGATATTTGGAAGCCCTTAGAGGGCTATGGTGAAAAAGGAAATATCCTCAGATGAAATCTGGAAAGAAGCTTTCTGAGAAACTGCTTAGTGTTCTGTTAATTCATCTCACAGAGTTACATCTGTATTTCGTGGATCTCTTTGCTAGCCTTATTTCTGTGGAATCTGAGAACAGATATTCCGGATCCCTTTGAAGACTATAGGGCCGAAGGAAATATCCTCCGATAACAAAGAGAAAGAAGCTTTCTGAGAAACTTCTTTGTGTTCTGTGAAATCATCTCACAGAGTTACAGCTTTCCCCTCAAGAAGCCTTTCGCTAAGACAGTTCTTGTGGAATTGGCAACGTGATATCTAGAAGCACATAGAGGGCTATGGTGAAAAAGGAAATATCCTCAGATGAAATCTGGAAAGAAGCTTTCTGAGAAACTGCTTAGTGTTCTGTTAATTCATCTCACAGAGTTACATCTGTGTTTCGTGGATCTCTTTGCTAGCCTTATTTCTGTGGAATCTGAGAACAGATAATCCGGATCCCTTTGAAGACTATAGGGCCAAAGGAAATATCCTCCGATAAGAAAGAGAAAGAAGCTCTCTGAGAAACTTCTTTGTGTTCTGTGAAATCATCTCACAGAGTTACAGCTTTCCCCTCAAGAAGCCTTTCGCTAAGACAGTTCTTGTGGAATTGGCAAAGTGATATTTGGAAGCCCATAGAGGGCTATGGTGAAAAAGGAAATATCCTCAGATGAAATCTGGAAAGAAGCTTTCTGAGAAACCGCTTAGTGTTCTGTTAATTCATCTCACAGAGTTACATCTGTATTTCGTGGATCTCTTTGCTAGCCTTATTTCTGTGGAATCTGAGAACAGATATTCCGGATCCCTTTGAAGAATATAGGGCCGAAGGAAATATCCTCCGATAACAAAGAGAAAGAAGCTCTCTGAGAAACTTCTTTGTGTTCTGTGAAATCATCTCACAGAGTTACAGCTTTCCCCTCCAGAAGCCTTTCGCTAAGACAGTTCTTGTGGAATTGGCAACGTGATATTTGGAAGCACATAGATGGCTATGGTGAAAAAGGAAATATCCTCAGATGAAATCTGGAAAGAAGCTTTCTGAGAAACTGCTTAGTGTTCTGTTAAATCATCTCACAGAGTTACATCTGTATTTCGTGGATCTCTTTGCTAGCCTTATTTCTGTGGAATCTGAGAACAGATAATCCGGATCCCTTTGAAGACTATAGGGCCAAAGGAAATATCCTCCGATAACAAAGAGAAAGAAGCTTTCTGAGAAACTTCTTTGTGTTCTGTGAAATCATCTCACAGAGTTACAGCTTTCCCCTCAAGAAGCCTTTCGCTAAGACAGTTCTTGTGGAATTGGCAAACTGATATTTGGAAGCCCATAGAGGGCTATGGTGAAAAAGGAAATATCCTCAGATGAAATCTGGAAAGAAGCTTTCTGAGAAACTGCTTAGTGTTCTGTTAATTCATCTCACAGAGTTACATCTGTATTTCGTGGATCTCTTTGCTACCCTTATTTCTGTGGAATCTGAGAACAGATATTCCGGATCCCTTTGAAGACTATAGGGCCAAAGGAAATATCCTCCGATAACAAAGAGAAAGAAGCTGTCTGCGAAACTTCTTTGTGTTCTGTGAAATCATCTCACAGAGTTACAGCTTTCCCCTCAAGAAGCCTTTCGCTAAGACAGTTCTTGTGGAATTGGCAACGTGATATTTGGAAGCACATAGAGGGCTATGGTGAAAAAGGAAATATCCTCATATGAAATCTGGAAAGAAGCTTTCTGAGAAACTGCTTAGTGTTCTGTTAATTCATCTCACAGAGTTACATCTGTGTTTCGTGGATCTCTTTGCTAGCCTTATTTCTGTGGAATCTGAGAACAGATAATCCGGATCCCTTTGAAGACTATAGGGCCAAAGGAAATATCCTCCGATAACAAAGAGAAAGAAGCTTTCTGAGAAACTTCTTTGTGTTCTGTGAAATCATCTCACAGAGTTACAGCTTTCCCCTCAACAAGCCTTTCGCTAAGACAGTTCTTGTGGAATTGGCAAAGTGATATTTGGAAGCCCATAGAGGGCTTTGGTGAAAAAGGAAATATCCTCAGATGAAATCTGGAAAGAAGCTTCTGAGAAACTGCTTAGTGTTCTGTTAATTCATCTCACAGAGTTACATCTGTATTTCGTGGATCTCTTTGCTAGCCTTATTTCTGTGGAATCTGAGAACAGATATTCCGGATCCTTTTGAAGACTATAGGGCCAAAGGAAATATCCTCCGATAACAAAGAGAAAGAAGCTTTCTGAGAAACTTCTTTGTGTTCTCTGAAATCATCTCACAGAGTTACAGCTTTCCCCTCAAGAAGCCTTTTGCTAAGACAGTTCTTGTGGAATTGGCAAAGTGATATTTTGAAGCCCTTAGAGGGCTATGGTGAAAAAGGAAATATCCTCAGATGAAATCTGGAAAGAAGCTTTCTGAGAAACCGCTTAGTGTTCTGTTAATTCATCTCACAGAGTTACATCTGTATTTCGTGGATCTCTTTGCTAGCCTTATTTCTGTGGAATCTGAGAACAAATATTCCGGATCCCTTTGAAGACTATAGGGCCAAAGGAAATATCCTCCGATAACAAAGAGAAAGAAGCTTTCTGAGAAACTTCTTTGTGTTCTGTGAAATCATCTCACAGAGTTACAGCTTTCCCCTCAAGAAGCCTTTCGCTAAGACAGTTCTTGTGGAATTTGCAAAGTGATATTTGGAAGCCCTTAGAGGGCTATGGTGAAAAAGTAAATATCCTCAGATGAAATCTGGAAAGAAGCTTTCTGAGAAACTGCTTAGTGTTCTGTTAATTCAACTCACAGAGTTATATCTGTATTTCGTGGATCTCTTTGCCAGGCTTATTTCTGTGGAATCTGAGAACAGATATTCCGGATCCCTTTGAAGACTATAGGGCCAAAGGAAATATCCTCCGATAACAAAGAGAAAGAAGCTTTCTGAGAAACTTCTTTGTGTTCTGTGAAATCATCTCACAGAGTTACAGCTTTCCCCTCAAGAAGCCTTTCGCTAAGACAGTTCTTGTGGAATTGGCAAAGTGATATTTGAAACCCCTAGAGGGCTATGGTGAAAAAGGAAATATCCTCAGATGAAATCTGGAAAGAAGCTTACTGAGAAACTGCTTAATATTTTGTTAATTCATCTCACAGAGTTACATCTGTATTTCGTGGATCTCTTTGCTAGCCTTAATTCTGTGGAATCTGAGAACAGATATTCCGGATCCCTTTGAAGACTATAGGGCCAAAGGAAATATCCTCCGATAACAAAGAGAAAGAAGCTTTCTGAGAAACTTCTTTGTGTTCTGTGAAATCATCTCACAGAGTTACAGCTTTCCCCTCAAGAATCCTTTCGCTAAGACAGTTCTTGTGGAATTGGAAAAGTGATATTTGGAAGCCCATAGAGGGCTATGGTGAAAAAGGAAATATCCTCATATGAAATCTGGAAAGAAGATTTCTGAGAAACTGCTTAGTGTTCTGTTAATTCATCTCACACAGTTACATCAGTATTTCGTGGATCTCTTTGCTAGCCTTATTTCTCTGGAATCTGAGAACAGATATTTCGGATCCCTTTGAAGACTATAGGGCCAAAGGAAACATCCTCCGATAACAAAGAGAAAGAAGCTTTCTGAGAAACTTCTTTGTGTTCTGTGAAATCATCTCACAGAGTTACAGCTTTCCCCTCAAGAAGCCTTTCGCTAAGACAGTTCTTGTGGAATTTGCAAAGTGATATTTGGAAGCCCTTAGAGGGCTATGGTGAAAAAGGAAATATCCTCAGATGAAATCTGGAAAGAAGCTTTCTGAGAAACTGCTTAGTGTTCTGTTAATTCAACTCACAGAGTTACATCTGTATTTCGTGGCTCTCTTTGCTAGCCTTATTTCTGTGGAATATGAGAACAGATATTCCGGATCCCTTTGAAGACTATAGGGCCAAAGGAAATATCCTCCCATAACAAAGAGAAAGAAGCTTTCTGAGAAACTTCTTTGTGTTCTGTGAAATCATCTCAGAGTTACAGCTTTCCCCTCAAGAAGCCTTTCGCTAAGACAGTTCTTGTGGAATTGGCAACGTGATATTTGGAAGCACATAGAGGGCTATGGTGAAAAAGGAAATATCCTCAGATGAAATCTGGAAAGAAGCTTTCTGAGAAACTGCTTAGTGTTCTGTTAATTCATCTCACAGAGTTACATCTGTGTTTCGTGGATCTCTTTGCTAGCCTTATTTCTGTGGAATCTGAGAACAGATAATCCGGATCCCTTTGAAGACTATAGGGCCAAAGGAAATATCCTCCGATAACAAAGAGAAAGAAGCTCTCTGAGAAACTTCTTTGTTTCTGTGAAATCATCTCACAGAGTTACAGCTTTCCCCTCAAGAAGCCTTTCGCTAAGACAGTTCTTGTGGAATTGGCAACGTGATATTTGGAAGCCCTTAGAGGGCTATGGTGAAAAAGGAAATATCCTCAGATGAAATCTGTAAAGAAGCTTTCTGAGAAACTGCTTAGTGTTCTGTTAATTCATCTCACAGAGTTACATCTGTATTTCGTGGATCTCTTTGCTAGCCTTATTTCTGTGGAATCTGAGAACAGATATTCCGGATCCCTTTGAAGACTATAGGGCCAAAGGAAATATCCTCCGATAACAAAGAGAAAGAAGGTTTCTGAGAAACTTCTTTGTGTTCTGTGAAATCATCTCACAGAGTTACAGCTTTCCCCTCAAGAAGCCTTTCGCTAAGACAGTTCTTGTGGAATTGGCAAAGTGATATTTGGAAGCCCATAGAGGGCTATGTTGAAAAAGGAAATATCCTCAGATGAAATCTGGAAAGAAGCTTTCTGAGAAACCGCTTAGTGTTCTGTTAATTCATCTCACAGAGTTACATCTGTATTTCGTGGATCTCTTTGCTAGCCTTATTTCTGTGGAATCTGAGAACAGATATTCCGGATCCCTTTGAAGACTATAGGGCCAAAGGAAATAACCTCCGATAACAAAGAGAAAGAAGCTCTCTGAGAAACTTCTTTGTGTTCTGTGAAATCATCTCACAGAGTTACAACTTTCCCCTCAAGAAGACTTTCGCTAAGACAGTTCTTGTGGAATTGGCAAAGTGATATTTGGAAGCCCATAGAAGGCTATGGTGAAAAAGGAAATATCCTCAGATGAAATCTGGAAAGAAGTTTTCTGAGAAACTGCTTAGTGTTCTGTTAATTCATCTCACAGAGTTACATCTGTATTTGGTGGATCTCTTTGCTAGCCTTATTTCTGTGGAATCTGAGAACAGATATTCCGGATCCCTTTGAAGACTATAGGGCCAAAGGAAATATCCTCCGATAAGAAAGAGAAACAAGCTTTCTGAGAAACTTCTTTGTGTTCTGTGAAATCATCTCACAGAGTTACAGCTTTCCCCTCAAGAAGCCTTTCGCTAAGACAGTTCTTGTGGAATTGGCAAAGTGATATTTGGAAGCCCATAGAGGGCTTTGGTGAAAAAGGAAATATCCTCAGATGAAATCTGGAAAGAAGCTTCTGAGAAACTGCTTAGTGTTCTGTTAATTCATCTCACAGAGTTACATCTGTATTTCGTGGATCTCTTTGCTAGCCTTATTTCTGTGGAATCTGAGAACAGATATTCCGGATCCCTTTGAAGACTATAGGACCAAAGGAAATATCCTCCGATAAGAAAGAGAAAGAAGCTTTCTGAGAAACTTCTTTGTGTTCTGTGAAATCATCTCACAGAGTTACAGCTTTCCCCTCAAGAAGCCTTTCGCTAAGACAGTTCTTGTGGAATTGGCAACGTGATATTTGGAAGCCCTTAGAGGGCTATGGTGAAAAAGGAAATATCCTCAGATGAAATCTGGAAAGAAGCTTTCTGAGAAACTGCTTAGTGTTCTGTTAATTCATCTCACAGAGTTACATCTGTATTTCGTGGATCTCTTTGCTAGCCTTATTTCTGTGGAATCTGAGAACAGATATTCCGGATCCCTTTGAAGACTATAGGGCCAAAGGAAATATCCTCCGATAACAAAGAGAAAGAAGCTGTCTGAGAAACTTCTTTGTGTTCTGTGAAATCATCTCACAGAGTTACAGCTTTCCCCTCAAGAAGCCTTTCGCTAAGACAGTTCTTGTGGAATTGGCAACGTGATATTTGGAAGCACATAGAGGGCTATGGTGAAAAAGGAAATATCCTCAGATGAAATCTGGAAAGAAGCTTTCTGAGAAACTGCTTAGTGTTCTGTTAATTCATCTCACAGAGTTACATCTGTGTTTCGTGGATCTCTTTGCTAGCCTTATTTCTGTGGAATCTGAGAACAGATAATCCGGATCCCTTTGAAGACTATAGGGCCAAAGGAAATATCCTCCGATAACAAAGAGAAAGAAGCTCTCTGAGAAACTTCTTTGTGTTCTGTGAAATCATCTCACAGAGTTACAGCTTTCCCCTCAAGAAGCCTTTCGCTAAGACAGTTCTTGTGGAATTGGCAAAGTGATATTTGGAAGCCCATAGAGGGCTATGTTGAAAAAGGAAATATCCTCAGATGAAATCTGGAAAGAAGCTTTCTGAGAAACCGCTTAGTGTTCTGTTAATTCATCTCACAGAGTTACATCTGTATTTCGTGGATCTCTTTGCTAGCCATATTTCTGTGGAATCTGAGAACAGATATTCCGGATCCCTTTGAAGACTATAGGGCCAAAGGAAATAACCTCCGATAACAAAGAGAAAGAAGCTCTCTGAGAAACTTCTTTGTGTTCTGTGAAATCACCTCACAGAGTTACAACTTTCCCCTCAAGAAGACTTTCGCTAAGACAGTTCTTGTGGAATTGGCAAAGTGATATTTGGAAGCCCATAGAAGGCCATGGTGAAAAAGGAAATATCCTCAGATGAAATCTGGAAAGAAGTTTTCTGAGAAACTGCTTAGTGTTCTGTTAATTCATCTCACAGAGTTACATCTGTATTTCGTGGATCTCTTTGCTAGCCTTATTTCTGTGGAATCTGAGAACAGATATTCCGGATCCCTTTGAAGACTATAGGGCCAAAGGAAATATCCTCCGATAACAAAGAGAAAGAAGCTTTCTGAGAAACTTCTTTGTGTTCTGTGTAATCATCTCACAGAGTTACAGCTTTCCCCTCAAGAAGCCTTTCGCTAAGACAGTTCTTGTGGAATTTGCAAAGTGATATTTGGAAGCCCTTAGAGGGCTATGGTGAAAAAGTAAATATCCTCAGATGAAATCTGGAAAGAAGCTTTCTGAGAAACTGCTTAGTGTTCTGTTAATTCAACTCACAGAGTTATATCTGTATTTCGTGGATCTCTTTGCCAGGCTTATTTCTGTGGAATCTGAGAACAGATATTCCGGATCCCTTTGAAGACTATAGGGCCAAAGGAAATATCCTCCGATAACAAAGAGAAAGAAGCTTTCTGAGAAACTTCTTTGTGTTCTGTGAAATCATCTCACAGAGTTACAGCTTTCCCCTAAAGAAGCCTTTCGCTAAGACAGTTCTTGTGGAATTGGCAAAGTGATATTTGAAACCCCTAGAGGGCTATGGTGAAAAAGGAAATATCCTCAGATGAAATCTGGAAAGAAGCTTACTGAGAAACTGCTTAATATTTTGTTAATTCATCTCACAGAGTTACATCTGTATTTCGTGGATCTCTTTGCTAGCCTTAATTCTGTGGAATCTGAGAACAGATATTCCGGATCCCTTTGAAGACTATAGGGCCAAAGGAAATATCCTCCGATAACAAAGAGAAAGAAGCTTTCTGAGAAACTTATTTGTGTTCTGTGAAATCATCTCACAGAGTTACAGCTTTCCCCTCAAGAATCCTTTCGCTAAGACAGTTCTTGTGGAATTGGAAAAGTGATATTTGGAAGCCCATAGAGGGCTATGGTGAAAAAGGAAATATCCTCATATGAAATCTGGAAAGAAGATTTCTGAGAAACTGCTTAGTGTTCTGTTAATTCATCTCACACAGTTACATCAGTATTTCGTGGATCTCTTTGCTAGCCTTATTTCTCTGGAATCTGAGAACAGATATTTCGGATCCCTTTGAAGACTATAGGGCCAAAGGAAACATCCTCCGATAACAAAGAGAAAGAAGCTTTCTGAGAAACTTCTTTGTGTTCTGTGAAATCATCTCACAGAGTTACAGCTTTCCCCTCAAGAAGCCTTTCGCTAAGACAGTTCTTGTGGAATTTGCAAAGTGATATTTGGAAGCCCATAGAGGGCTATGGTGAAAAAGGAAATATCCTCAGATGAAATCTGGAAGGAAGCTTTCTGAGAAACTGCTTAGTGTTCTGTTAATTCAACTCACAGAGTTACATCTGTATTTCGTGGCTCTCTTTGCTAGCCTTATTTCTGTGGAATATGAGAACAGATATTCCGGATCCCTTTGAAGACTATAGGGCCAAAGGAAATATCCTCCCATAACAAAGAGAAAGAAGCTTTCTGAGAAACTTCTTTGTGTTCTGTGAAATCATCTCAGAGTTACAGCTTACCCCTCAAGAAGCCTTTCGCTAAGACAGTTCTTGTGGAATTGGCAAAGTGATATTTGGAAGCCCGTAGAGGGCTATGGTGAAAAAGGAAATATCCTCAGATGAAATCTGGAAAGAAGCTTTCTGAGAAACTGCTTAGTGTTCTGTTAATTCATCTCACAGAGTTACATCTGTATATCGTGAATCTCTTTGCTAGCCTTATTTTTCTGGAATCTGAGAACAGATATTTCGGATCCCTTTGAAGACTATAGGGCCAAAGGAAATATCCTCCGATAACAAAGAGAAAGAAGCTTTCTGAGAAACTTCTTTGTGTACTCTGAAAACATCTCACAGGGTTACAGCTTTCCCCTCAAGAAACCTTTCGCTAAGACAGTTCTTGTGGAATTGGAAACGTGATATTTTGAAGCTCTTAGAGGGCTAGGGTGAAAAAGTGAATATCCTCAGATGAAATCTGGAAAGAAGCTTTCTGAGAAACTGCTTAGTGTTCTGTTAAATCATCTCACAGAGTTACATCTGTATTTCGTGGATCTCTTTGCTAGCCTTATTTCTGTGGAATCTGAGAACAGATATTCCGGATCCCTTTGAAGACTATAGGGCCAAAGGAAATATCCTCCGATAACAAAGAGAAAGAAGGTTTCTGTGAAACATCTTTGTGTTCTGTGAAACCATCTCACAGAGTTACAACTTTCCCCTAAAGAAGCCTTTCGCTAAGACAGTTCTTGTGGAATTGGCAAAGTGATATTTGGAAGCCCATAGAGGGCTATGGTGAAAAAGGAAATATCCTCAGATGAAATCTGGAAAGAAGCTTACTGAGAAACTGCTTAGTGTTCTGTTAATTCATCTCACCGAGTTACATCTGTATTTCGTGGATTTCTTTGCAAGCCTTATTTCTGTGGAATCTGAGAAAAGATATTCCGGATCCCTTTGAAGACTATAGGGCCAAAGGAAATATCCTCCGATAACAAAGACAAAGAAGCTTTCTGAGAAACTTCTTTGTGTTCTGTGAAATCATCTCACAGAGTTACAGCTTTCCCCTCAAGAAGCCTTTCGCTAAGACAGTTCTTGTGGAATTGGCAAAGTGATATTTGGAAGCCCATAGAGGGCTACGGTGAAAAAGGAAATATCCTCAGAAGAAATCTGGAAAGAAGATTTCTGAGAAACTGATTAGTGTTCTGTTAATTCATCTCACAGAGTTACATCTGTATTTCGTGGATCTCTTTGCTAGCCTTATTTCTCTGGAATCTGAGGACAGATATTTCGGATCCCTTGAAGACTATAGGGCCAAAGGAAATATCCTCCGATAACAAAGAGAAAGAAGCTTTTTGAGAAACTTCTTTGTGTTTTGTGAAATCATCTCACAGAGTTACAGCTTTCCCCTCAAGAAGGCTTTCGCTAAGACAGTTCTTGTGGAAATGGCAAAGTGATATTTGGAAGCCCTTAGAGGGTTATGGTGAAAAAGGAAATATCCTCAGATGAAATCTGGAAAGAAGTTTTCTGAGAAACTGCTTAGTGTTCTGGTAATTCAACTCACAGAGTTACATCTGTATTTCGTGGATCTCTTTGCAAGCCTTATTTCTGTGGAATCTGAGAACAGATACTTCGGATCCCTTTGAAGACTACAGGGCCAAAGGAAATACCCTCCGATAACAAAGACAAAGAAGCTTTCTGAGAAACTTCTTTGTGCTCTGTGAAATCATCTCACAGAGTTACAGCTTTCCCCTCAAGAAGGCTTTCGCTAAGACAGTTCTTGTGGAATTGGCAACGTGATATTTGGAAGGCCATAGATGGCTACGGTGAAAAAGGAAATATCCTCAGATGAAATCTGGAAAGAAGCTTTCTGAGAAACCGCTTAGTGTTCTGTTAATTCATCTCATAGAGTTACCTCTGTATTTTGTGGATCTCTTTGCCAGCCTTATTTTTCTGGAATCTGAGAACAGATATTTCGGATCCCTTTGAAGACTATAGGGCCAAAGGAAATATCCTCCGATAACAAAGAGAAAGAAGCTTTCTGAGAAACTACTTTGTGTTCTGTGAAATCATCTCACAGAGTTACAGCTTTCCCCTCAAGAAGCCTTTCGCTAAGACAGTTCTTGTGGAATTGGCAAAGTGATATTTGGAAGCCCATAGAGGGCTATGGTGAAAAAGGAAATATCCTCAGATGAAATCTGGAAAGAAGCTTTCTTAGAAACCGCTTAGTGTTCTGTTAATTCATCTCACAGAGTTACATCTGTATTTCGTGGATCTCTTTGCTAGCCTTATTTCTGTGGAATCTGAGAACAGATATTCCGGATCCCTTTGAAGACTATAGGGCCAAAGGAAATATCCTCCGATAACAAAGACAAAGAAGCTTTCTGAGAAACTTCTTTGTGTTCTGTGAAATCATCTCACAGAGTTAGAGCTTTCCCCTCAAGAAGCCTTTCGGTAAGACAGTTCTTGTGGAATTGGCAAAGTGATATTTGGAAGACCCTAGAGGGCTATGGTGAAAAAGGAAATATCCTCAGATGAAATCTGGAAAGAAGCTTTCTGAGAAACTGCTTAGTGTTCTGTTAATTCATCTCACAGAGTTACATCTGTATTTCGTGGATCTCTTTGCTAGCCTTATTTCTGTGGAATCTGAGAACAGATGTTTCTGATCCCTTTGAAGACTATAGGGCCGAAGGAAATATCCTCCGATAACAGAGAGAAAGAAGCTTTCTGAGAAACTTCTTTGTGTTCTGTGAAATCATCTCACAGAGTTACAGCTTTCCCTCAAGAAGCCTTTCGCTAAGACAGTTCTTGTGGAATTGGCAAAGTGATATTTGTAAACCCGTACAGGGCTATGGTGAAAAAGGAAATATCCTCATATGAAATCTGGAAAGAAGATTATTGAGAAACTGCTTAGTGTTCTGTTAATTCATCTCACAGAGTTACATCTGTATTTCGTGGATCTCTTTGCTAGCCTTATTTTTCTGGAATCTGAGAAAAGATATTTCGGATCCCTTTGAAGACTATAGAGCCAAAGCAAATATCCTCCGATAACAAAGAGAAAGAAGCTTTCTGAGAAACTTCTTTGTGTTCTGTGAAATCATCACACAGAGTTACAGCTTTCCCCTCAAGAAGCCTTTCGCTAAGACAGTTCTTGTGGAATTGGCAAAGTGATATTTGGAAGCCCTTAGAGGGCTATGGTGAAAAAGGAAATATCCTCAGATGAAATCTGGAAAGAAGCTTTCTGAGAAACTGCTTAGTGTTCTGTTAATTCATCTCACAGAGTTTCGTCTGTATTTCGTGGATCTCTTTGCTAGCCTTATTTCTCTGGAATCTGAGAACAGATATTCCAGATCCCATTGAAGACTATAGGGCCAAAGGAAATATCCTCCGATAACAAAGAGAAAGAAGGTTTCTGAGAAACTTCTTTCTGTTCTGTGAAATCATCTCACAGAGTTACAGCTTTCCCCTCAAGAAGCCTTTCGCTAAGACAGTTCTTGTGGAATTGGCAAAGTGATATTTGGAAGCCCATAGAGGGCTAAGGTGAAAAAGGAAATATCCTCAGATGAAATCTGGAAAGAAGCTTTCTGAGAAACTGCTTAGTGTTCTGTTAATTCATCTCACAGAGTTACATCTGTATTGCGTGGATCTCTTGCTAGCCTTATTTCTGTGGAATCTGAGAACAGATATTCCGGATCCTTTTGAAGACTATAGGGCCAAAGGAAATATCCTCCGATAACAAAGACAAAGAAGCTTTCTGAGAAACTTCTTTGTGTTCTGTGAAATCATCTCACAGAATTACAGCTTTCCCCTCAAGAAGCCTTTCGCTAAGACAGTTTTTGTGGATTTGGCAAAGTGATATTTGGAAGCCCTTAGAGGGCTATGGTGAAAAAGGAAATATCCTCAGATGAAATCTGGAAAGAAGCTTTCTGAGAAACTGCTTAGTGTTCTGTTAATTCATCTCACAGCGTTACGTCTGTATTTCGTGGATCTCTTTGCTAGCCTTATTTCTCTGGAATCTGAGAACAGATATTCCGCATCCCTTTGAAGACTATAGGGCCAAAGGAAATATCCTCCGATAACTAAGAGAAAGAAGCTTTCTGAGAAACTTCTTTGTGTTCTGTGAAATCATCTCACAGAGATACAGCTTTCCCCTCAAGAAGCCTTTCGCTAAGACAGTTCTTGTGGAATTGGCAAAGTGATATTTCGAAGCCCATAGAGGGCTATGGTGAAAAAGGAAATATCCTCAGATGAAATCTGGAAAGAAGCTTTCTGAGAAACTGCTTAGTGTTCTGTTAATTCATCGCACAGAGTTACATCTGTATTTCGTGGATCTCTTTGCTAGCCTTATTTCTGTGGAATCTGAGAATAGATGTTTCGGATCCCTTTGAAGACTATAGGGCCGAAGGAAATATCCTCCGATAACAAAGAGAAAGAAGCTTTCTGAGAAACTTCTTTGTGTTCTGTGAAATCATCTCACAGAGTTTCAGCTTTCCCCTTAAGAAGCCTTTCGCTAAGACAGTTTTGGTGGAATTGGCAAAGTGATGTTTGGAAGCCCATAGAGGGCTATGGTGAAAAAGGAAATATCCTCAGATGAAATCTGGAAAGAAGCTTTCTGAGAAACTGCTTAGTGTTCTGTTATTTCATCTCACAGGTTTACATCTGTATTTCCTGGATCTCTTTGCTAGCCTTATTTTTCTGGAATCTGAGAAAAGATATTTCGGATCCCTTTGAAGACTATAGGGCCAAAGGAAATATCCTCCGATAACAAAGAGAAAGAAGCTTTCTGAGAAACTTCTTTGTGTTCTTTGAAATCATCTCACAGAGTTACAGCTTTCCCCTCAAGAAGCCTTTCGCTAAGACAGTTCTTGTGGAATTGGCAAAGTGTTATTTTGAAGCACGTAGAGGGCTATGGTGTAAAAGGAAATATCCTCAGATGAAATCTGGAAAGAAGCTTTCTGAAAAACTGCTTAGTGTTCTGTTAATTCATCTCACAGAGTTACATCTGTATTTCGTGGATCTCTTTGCTAGCCTTATTTCTGTGGAATCTGAGAACAGATATTCCGGATCCCTGTGAAGACTATAGGGCCAAAGGAAATATCCTCTGATAACAAAGAGAAAGAATCTTTCTGAGAAACTTCTTTGTGTTCTGTGAAATCATCTCACAGAGTTACAACTTTCCCTCAAGAAGCCTTTCGCTAAGACAGTTCTTGTGGAATTGGCAAAGTGATATTTGGAAACCCGTAGAGGGCTACGGTGAAAAAGGAAATATCCTCATATGAAATCTGGAAAGAAGATTATTGAGAAACTGCTTAGTGTTCTGTTAATTCATCTCACAGAGTTACATCTGTATTTCGTGGATCTCTTTGCTAGCCTTATTTTTCTGGAATCTGAGAAAAGATATTTCGGATCCCTTTGAAGACTATAGGGCCAAAGGAAATATCCTCCGATAACAAAGAGAAAGAAGCTTTCTGAGAAACTTCTTTGTGTTCTGTGAAATCATCTCACAGAGTTACAGCTTTCCCCTCCAGAAGCCTTTCGCTAAGACAGTTCTTGTGGAATTGGCAACGAGATATTTTGAAGCCCTTATAGGGCTATGGTGAAAAAGGAAATATCCTCAGATGAAATCTGGAAAGAAGCTTTCTGAGAAACTGCTTAGTGTTCTGTTAATTCATCTCACAGAGTTACATCTGTATTTCGTGGATCTCATTGCTAGCCTTATTTCTCTGGAATCTGAGAACAGATATTCCAGATCCCTTTGAAGACTATAGGGCCAAAGGAAATATCCTCCGATAACAAAGAGAAAGAAGCTCTCTGAGAAACTTCTTTGTGTTCTGTGAAATCATCTCACAGAGTTACAGCTTTCCCCTCAAGAAGCCTTTCGCTAAGACAGTTCTTGTGGAATTGGCAAAGTGATATTTTGAAGCCCTTAGAGGGCTATGGTGAAAAAGGAAATATCCTCAGATGAAATCTGGAAAGAAGCTTTCTGAGAAACTGCTTAGTGTTCTTTTAATTCATCTCACAGAGTTACATCTGTATTTCGTGGATCTCTTCGCTAGCCTTATTTCTCTGGAATCTGAGAACAGATATTCGGGATCCCTTTGAAGACTATAGGGCCGAAGGAAATATCCTCCGATAACAAAGAGAAAGAAGGTTTCTGAGAAACTTCTTTGTGTTCTGTGAAATCATCTCACAGAGTTACAGCTTTCCCCTCAAGAAGCCTTTCGCTAAGACAGTTCTTGTGGAATTGGCAAAGTGATATTTGGAAGCCCATAGAGGGCTATGGTGGAAAAAGAAATATCCTCAGATGAAATCTGGAAAGAAGATTTCTGAGAAACTGCTTAGTGTTCTGTTAATTCATCTCACAGAGTTACATCTGTATTTCGTGGATCTCTTTGCTGGCCTTATTTCTCTGGAATCTGAGAACAGATATTTCGGATCCCTTTGAAGACTATAGGGCCAAAGGAAATATCCTCCGATAACAAAGAGAAAGAAGCTTTCTGAGAAACTTCTTTGTGTTCTGTGAAATCATCTCACAGAGTTACAGCTTTCCCCTCAAGAAGCTTTTCGCTAAGACAGTTCTTGTGGAATTGGCAAAGTGATATTTGGAAGCCCTTAGAGGGCTATGATGAAAAAGGAAATATCCTCAGATGAAATCTGGAAAGAAGCTTTCTGAGAAACCGTTTAGTGTTCTGTTAATTCATCTCACAGAGTTACATCTGTATTGCGTGGATCTCTTTGCTAGCCTTATTTCTGTGGAATCTGAGAACAGATATTTCGGATCTCGTTGAAGACTATAGGGCCAAAGGAAATATCCTCCGATAACAAAGAGAAAGAAGCTTTCTGAGAAACTTCTTTGTGTTCTGTGAAATCATCTCACAGAATTACAGCTTTCCCCTCAAGAAGCCTTTCGCTAAGACAGTTCTTGTGGAATTGGCAAAGTGATATTTTGAAGCCCTTAGAGGGCTATGGTGAAAAAGGAAATATCCTCAGATGAAATCTGGAAAGAAGCTTTCTGAGAAACTGCTTAGTGTTCTGTTAATTCATCTCACAGAGTTACATCTGTATTTCGTGGATCTCTTTGCTAGCCTTATTTTTCTGGAATCTGAGAAAAGATATTTCGGATCCCTTTGAAGACTATAGGGCCAAAGGAAATATCCTCCGATAACAAAGAGAAAGAAGCTTTCTGAGAAACTTCTTTGTGTTCTGTGAAATCATCTCACAGAGTTACAGCTTTCCCCTCAAGAAGCCTTTCGCTAAAAGAGTTCTTGGGGAATTGCCAAAGTGATATTTTGAAGCCCTTAGAGGGCTATGATGAAGAAGGAAATATCCTCAGATGAAATCTGGAAAGAAGCTTTCTGAGAAACTGCTTAGTGTTCTGTTAATTCATCTCACAGAGTTACATATGTATTTCGTGGATCTCTTCGCTAGCCTTATTTCTCTGGAATCTGAGAACAGATATTCCGGATCCCTTTGAAGACTATAGGGCCAAAGGAAATATCCTCCGATAACAAAGAGAAAGAAGGTTTCTGAGAAACTTCTTTGTGTTCTGTGAAATCATCTCACAGAGTTACAGCTTTCCCCTCAAGAAGCCTTTCGCTAAGACAGTTCTTGTGGAATTGACAAAGTGATATTTGGAAGCCCATAGAGGGCTATGGTGGAAAAGGAAATATCCTCAGATGAAATCTGGAAAGAAGCTTTCTGAGAAACTGCTTAGTGTTCTGTTAATTCATCTCACAGAGTTACATCTGTATTGCGTGGATCTCTTTGCTAGCCTTATTTCTGTGGAATCTGAGAACAGATATTTCGGATCCTTTTGAAGACTATAGGGCCAAAGGAAATATCCTCCGATAACAAAGAGAAAGAAGCTCTCTGAGAAACTTCTTTGTGTTCTGTGAAATCATCTCACAGAGTTACAGCTTTCCCCTCAAGAAGCCTTTCGCTAAGACAGTTCTTGTGGAATTGGCAAAGTGATATTTGGAAGCCCTTAGAGGGCTTTAATGAAAAAGGAAATATCCTCAGATGAAATCTGGAAAGAAGCTTTCTGAGAAACTGCTTAGTGTTCTGTTAATTCATCTCACAGAGTTACATCTGTATTTCGTGGATCTCTTTGCTAGCCTTATTTCTGTGGAATCTGAGAACAGATATTCCGGATCCCTTTGAAGACTATAGGGCCAAAGGAAATATCCTCCGATAACAAAGAGAGAGAAGCTTTCTGAGAAACTTCTTTGTGTTCTGTGAAATCATCTCACAGAGTTACAGCTTTCCCCTCAAGAGGCCTTTCGCTAAGACAGTTCTTGTTCAATTGGCAAAGAGATATTTCTAAGCCCTTAGAGGGCTATGGTGAAAAAGGAAATATCCTCAGATGAAATCTGGAAAGAAGCTTTCTGAGAAACTGCTTAGTTTTCTGTTAATTCATTTCACAGAGTTACATCTGTATTTCGTGGATCTCTTTGCTAGCCTTATTTCTGTGGAATCTGAGAACAGATATTTCGGAGCCCTTTGAAGACTATAGTGCCAAAGGAAATATCCTCCGATAACAAAGAGAAAGAAGCTTTCTGAGAAACTTTTTGTGTTCTGTGAAATCATCTCACAGAGTTACAGCTTTCCCCTCAAGAAGCCTTTCGCTAAGACACTTCTTGTGGAAATGGCAAAGTGATATTTGGAAGCCCATAGAGGGCTATGGTGATAAAGGAAATATCCTCAGATGAAATCTGGAAAGAAGCTTTCTGAGAAACTGCTTAGTGTTCTGTTAATTCAACTCACAGAGTTACATCTGTATTTCGTGGATCTCTCTGCTAGCCTTATTTCTGTGGAATCTGAGAACAGATATTCCGGATCCCTTTGAAGACTATAGGGCCAAATTAAATATCCTCCGATAACAAAGACAAAGAAGCTTTCTGAGAAACTTCTTTGTGTTCTGTGAAATCATCTCACAGAGTTACAGCTTTCCCCTCAAGAAGACTTTCGCTAAGACAGTTCTTGTGGAATTGGCAAAGTGATATTTGGAAACCCATAGAGGGCTATGGTGAAAAAGGAAATATCCTCAGATGAAATCTGGAAAGAAGCTTTCTGAGAAACTGATTAGTGTTCTGTTAATTCATCTCACAGAGTTACATCTGTATTTCATGGATCTCTTTGCTAGCCTTATTTTTCTGGAATCTGAGAAAAGATATTTCTGATCCCTTTGAAGACTATAGGGCCAAAGGAAATATCCTCCGATAACAAAGAGAAAGAAGCTTTCTGAGAAACTTCTTTGTGTTCTGTGAAATCATCTCACAGAGTTACAGCTTTCCCCTTAAGAAGCCTTTCGCTAAGACAGTTCTTGTGGGATTGGCAAAGTGATATTTGGAAGCCCTTAGAGGGCTATGGTGAAAAAGGAAATATCCTCAGATGAAATCTGGAAAGAAGCTTTCTGAGAGACGGCAAAGTGTTCTGTTAATTGAACTCACAGAGTTACATCTGTATTTCGTGGATCTCTTTGCCAGCCTTATTCTTCTGGAATCTGAGAACAGATATTTCGGATCCCTTTGAAGACTATAGGGCCGAAGGAAATATCCTCCGATAACAAAGAGAAAGAAGCTTTCTGAGAAACTTCTTTGTGTTCTGTGAAATCATCTCACAGAATTACAGCTTTCCCCTCAAGAAGCCTTTCGCTAAGACAGTTCTTGTGGAATTGGCAGAGTTATATTTTGAAGCCCTTAGAGGGCTATGGTGAAAAAGGAAATATCCTCAGATGAAATCTGGAAAGAAGCTTTCTGAGAAACTGCTTAGTGTTCTTTTAATTCATCTCACAGAGTTACATCTGTATTTCGTGGATCTCTTTGCTAGCCTTATTTCTCTGGAATCTGAGAACAGATATTCCGGATCCCTTTGAAGACTATAGGGCCAAAGGAAATATCCTCCGATAACAAAGAGAAAGAAGGTTTCTGAGAAACTTCTTTGAGTTCTGTGACATCATCTCACAGAGTTACAGCTTTCCCCTCAAGAAGCCTTTCGCTAAGACAGTTCTTGTGGAATTGGCAAAGTGATATTTGGAAGCCCTTAGAGGGCTATGAGGAAAAAGGAAATATCCTCAGATGAAATCTGGAAAGAAGCTTTCTGAGAAACTGCTTAGTGTTCTGTTAATTCATCTCACAGAGTTACATCTGTATTGCATGGATCTCTTTGCTAGCCTTATTTCTGTGGAATCTGAGAACAGATATTTCGGATCCCGTTGAAGACTATACGGCCAAAGGAAATATCCTCCGATAACAAAGAGAAAGAAGCTTTCTGAGAAACTTCTTTGTGTTCTGTGAAATCATCTCACAGAGTTACAGCTTTCCCCTCAAGAAGCCTTTCGCTAAGACAGTTCTTGTGGAATTGGCAAAGTGATATTTGGAAACCCATAGAGGGCTATGGTGAAAAAGGAAATATCCTCAGATGAAATCTGGAAAGAAGATTTCTGAGAAACTGCTTAGTGTTCTGTTAATTCATCTCACAGAGTTACATCTGTATTTCGTGGATCTCTTTGCTAGCCTTATTTTTCTGGAATCTGAGAAAAGATATTTCGGATCCCTTTGAAGACTATAGGGCCAAAGGAAATATCCTCTGATAACAAAGAGAAAGAAGCTTTCTGAGAAATTTCTTTGTGTTCTGTGAAATCATCTCACAGAGTTACAGCTTTACCCTCAAGAAGCCTTTCGCTAAGACAGTTCTTGAGGAATTGCCAAAGTGATACTTTGAAGCCCTTAGAGGGCTATGGTGAAAAAGGAAATATCCTCAGATGAAATCTGGAAAGAAGCTTTCTGAGAAACTGCTTAGTGTTCTGTTAATTCATCTCACAGAGTTACATCTGTATTTCGTGGATCTCTTCGCTAGCCTGATTTCTCTGGAATCTGAGAACAGATATTCGGGATCCCTTTGAAGACTATAGGGCCGAAGGAAATATCCTCCGATAACAAAGAGAAAGAAGGTTTCTGAGAAACTTCTTTGTGTTCTGTGAAATCATCTCACAGAGTTACAGCTTTCCCCTCAAGAAGCCTTTCGCTAAGACAGTTCTTGTGGAATTGGCAAAGTGATATTTGGAAGCCCATAGAGGGCTATGGTGGAAAAAGAAATATCCTCAGATGAAATCTGGAAAGAAGATTTCTGAGAAACTGCTTAGTGTTCTGTTAATTCATCTCACAGAGTTACATCTGTATTTCGTGGATCTCTTTGCTGGCCTTATTTCTCTGGAATCTGAGAACAGATATTTCGGATCCCTTTGAAGACTATAGGGCCAAAGGAAATATCCTCCGATAACAAAGAGAAAGAAGCTTTCTGAGAAACTTCTTTGTGTTCTGTGAAATCATCTCACAGAGTTACAGCTTTCCCCTCAAGAAGCTTTTCGCTAAGACAGTTCTTGTGGAATTGGCAAAGTGATATTTGGAAGCCCTTAGAGGGCTATGATGAAAAAGGAAATATCCTCAGATGAAATCTGGAAAGAAGCTTTCTGAGAAACTGCTTAGTGTTCTGTTAATTCATCTCACAGAGTTACATCTGTATTGCGTGGATCTCTTTGCTAGCCTTATTTCTGTGGAATCTGAGAACAGATATTTCGGATCTCGTTGAAGACTATAGGGCCAAAGGAAATATCCTCCGATAACAAAGAGAAAGAAGCTTTCTGAGAAACTTCTTTGTGTTCTGTGAAATCATCTCACAGAATTACAGCTTTCCCCTCAAGAAGCCTTTCGCTAAGACAGTTCTTGTGGAATTGGCAAAGTGATATTTTGAAGCCCTTAGAGGGCTATGGTGAAAAAGGAAATATCCTCAGATGAAATCTGGAAAGAAGCTTTCTGAGAAACTGCTTAGTGTTCTGTTAATTCATCTCACAGAGTTACATCTGTATTTCGTGGATCTCTTTGCTAGCCTTATTTTTCTGGAATCTGAGAAAAGATATTTCGGATCCCTTTGAAGACTATAGGGCCAAAGGAAATATCCTCCGATAACAAAGAGAAAGAAGCTTTCTGAGAAACTTCTTTGTGTTCTGTGAAATCATCTCACAGAGTTACAGCTTTCCCCTCAAGAAGCCTTTCGCTAAAACAGTTCTTGTGGAATTGCCAAAGTGATATTTTGAAGCCCTTAGAGGGCTATGATGAAGAAGGAAATATCCTCAGATGAAATCTGGAAAGAAGCTTTCTGAGAAACTGCTTAGTGTTCTGTTAATTCATCTCACAGAGTTACATATGTATTTCGTGGATCTCTTCGCTAGCCTTATTTCTCTGGAATCTGAGAACAGATATTCCGGATCCCTTTGAAGACTATAGGGCCAAAGGAAATATCCTCCGATAACAAAGAGAAAGAAGGTTTCTGAGAAACTTCTTTGTGTTCTGTGAAATCATCTCACAGAGTTACAGCTTTCCCCTCAAGAAGCCTTTCGCTAAGACAGTTCTTGTGGAATTGACAAAGTGATATTTGGAAGCCCATAGAGGGCTATGGTGGAAAAGGAAATATCCTCAGATGAAATCTGGAAAGAAGCTTTCTGAGAAACTGCTTAGTGTTCTGTTAATTCATCTCACAGAGTTACATCTGTATTGCGTGGATCTCTTTGCTAGCCTTATTTCTGTGGAATCTGAGAACAGATATTTCGGATCCTTTTGAAGACTATAGGGCCAAAGGAAATATCCTCCGATAACAAAGAGAAAGAAGCTCTCTGAGAAACTTCTTTGTGTTCTGTGAAATCATCTCACAGAGTTACAGCTTTCCCCTCAAGAAGCCTTTCGCTAAGACAGTTCTTGTGGAATTGGCAAAGTGATATTTGGAAGCCCTTAGAGGGCTTTGATGAAAAAGGAAATATCCTCAGATGAAATCTGGAAAGAAGCTTTCTGAGAAACTGCTTAGTGTTCTGTTAATTCATCTCACAGAGTTACATCTGTATTTCGTGGATCTCTTTGCTAGCCTTATTTCTGTGGAATCTGAGAACAGATATTCCGGATCCCTTTGAAGACTATAGGGCCAAAGGAAATATCCTCCGATAACAAAGAGAGAGAAGCTTTCTGAGAAACTTCTTTGTGTTCTGTGAAATCATCTCACAGAGTTACAGCTTTCCCCTCAAGAGGCCTTTCGCTAAGACAGTTCTTGTTCAATTGGCAAAGAGATATTTCTAAGCCCTTAGAGGGCTATGGTGAAAAAGGAAATATCCTCAGATGAAATCTGGAAAGAAGCTTTCTGAGAAACTGCTTAGTGTTCTGTTAATTCATCTCACAGAGTTACGTCTGTATTTCGTGGATCTCTTTGCTAGCCTTATTTCTCTGGAATCTGAGAACAGATATTCCAGATCCCTTTGAAGACTATAGGGCCAAAGGAAATATCCTCCGATAACAAAGAGAAAGAAGCTCTCTGAGAAACTTCTTTGTGTTCTGTGAAATCATCTCACAGAGTTACAGCTTTCCCCTCAAGAAGCCTTTCGCTAAGACAGTTCTTGTGGAATTGGCAAAGTGATATTTGGAAGCCCTTAGAGGGCTTTGATGAAAAAGGAAATATCCTCAGAGGAAATCTGGAAAGAAGCTTTCTGAGAAACTGCTTAGTTTTCTGTTAATTCATTTCACAGAGTTACATCTGTATTTCGTGGATCTCTTTGCTAGCCTTATTTCTGTGGAATCTGAGAACAGATATTTCGGAGCCCTTTGAAGACTATAGTGCCAAAGGAAATATCCTCCGATAACAAAGAGAAAGAAGCTTTCTGAGAAACTTTTTGTGTTCTGTGAAATCATCTCACAGAGTTACAGCTTTCCCCTCAAGAAGCCTTTCGCTAAGACACTTCTTGTGGAAATGGCAAAGTGATATTTGGAAGCCCATAGAGGGCTATGGTGATAAAGGAAATATCCTCAGATGAAATCTGGAAAGAAGCTTTCTGAGAAACTGCTTAGTGTTCTGTTAATTCAACTCACAGAGTTACATCTGTATTTCGTGGATCTCTCTGCTAGCCTTATTTCTGTGGAATCTGAGAACAGATATTCCGGATCCCTTTGAAGACTATAGGGCCAAATTAAATATCCTCCGATAACAAAGACAAAGAAGCTTTCTGAGAAACTTCTTTGTGTTCTGTGAAATCATCTCACAGAGTTACAGCTTTCCCCTCAAGAAGACTTTCGCTAAGACAGTTCTTGTGGAATTGGCAAAGTGATATTTGGAAACCCATAGAGGGCTATGGTGAAAAAGGAAATATCCTCAGATGAAATCTGGAAAGAAGCTTTCTGAGAAACTGATTAGTGTTCTGTTAATTCATCTCACAGAGTTACATCTGTATTTCATGGATCTCTTTGCTAGCCTTATTTTTCTGGAATCTGAGAAAAGATATTTCTGATCCCTTTGAAGACTATAGGGCCAAAGGAAATATCCTCCGATAACAAAGAGAAAGAAGCTTTCTGAGAAACTTCTTTGTGTTCTGTGAAATCATCTCACAGAGTTACAGCTTTCCCCTTAAGAAGCCTTTCGCTAAGACAGTTCTTGTGGGATTGGCAAAGTGATATTTGGAAGCCCTTAGAGGGCTATGGTGAAAAAGGAAATATCCTCAGATGAAATCTGGAAAGAAGCTTTCTGAGAGACGGCAAAGTGTTCTGTTAATTGAACTCACAGAGTTACATCTGTATTTCGTGGATCTCTTTGCCAGCCTTATTCTTCTGGAATCTGAGAACAGATATTTCGGATCCCTTTGAAGACTATAGGGCCGAAGGAAATATCCTCCGATAACAAAGAGAAAGAAGCTTTCTGAGAAACTTCTTTGTGTTCTGTGAAATCATCTCACAGAATTACAGCTTTCCCCTCAAGAAGCCTTTCGCTAAGACAGTTCTTGTGGAATTGGCAGAGTTATATTTTGAAGCCCTTAGAGGGCTATGGTGAAAAAGGAAATATCCTCAGATGAAATCTGGAAAGAAGCTTTCTGAGAAACTGCTTAGTGTTCTTTTAATTCATCTCACAGAGTTACATCTGTATTTCGTGGATCTCTTTGCTAGCCTTATTTCTCTGGAATCTGAGAACAGATATTCCGGATCCCTTTGAAGACTATAGGGCCAAAGGAAATATCCTCCGATAACAAAGAGAAAGAAGGTTTCTGAGAAACTTCTTTGTGTTCTGTGAAATCATCTCACAGAGTTACAGCTTTCCCCTCAAGAAGCCTTTCGCTAAGACAGTTCTTGTGGAATTGGCAAAGTGATATTTGGAAGCCCTTAGAGGGCTATGAGGAAAAAGGAAATATCCTCAGATGAAATCTGGAAAGAAGCTTTCTGAGAAACTGCTTAGTGTTCTGTTAATTCATCTCACAGAGTTACATCTGTATTGCATGGATCTCTTTGCTAGCCTTATTTCTGTGGAATCTGAGAACAGATATTTCGGATCCCGTTGAAGACTATACGGCCAAAGGAAATATCCTCCGATAACAAAGAGAAAGAAGCTTTCTGAGAAACTTCTTTGTGTTCTGTGAAATCATCTCACAGAGTTACAGCTTTCCCCTCAAGAAGCCTTTTGCTAAGACAGTTCTTGTGGAATTGCCAAAGTGATATTTTGAAGCCCTTAGAGGGCTATGGTGAAAAAGGAAATATCCTCAGATGAAATCTGGAAAGAAGCTTTCTGAGAAACTGCTTAGTGTTCTGTTAATTCAACTCACAGAGTTACATCTGTATTTCGTGGATCTCTTTGCTAGCCTTATTTCTGTGGAATCTGAGAACAGATATTCCGGATCCCTTTGAAGACTATAGGGCCAAATTAAATATCCTCCGATAACAAAGACAAAGAAGCTTTCTGAGAAACTTCTTTGTGTTCTGTGAAATCATCTCACAGAGTTACAGCTTTCCCCTCAAGAAGCCTTTCGCTAAGACAGTTCTTGTGGAATTGGCAAAGTGATATTTGGAAACCCATAGAGGGCTATGGTGAAAAAGGAAATATCCTCAGATGAAATCTGGAAAGAAGATTTCTGAGAAACTGCTTAGTGTTCTGTTAATTCATCTCACAGAGTTACATCTGTATTTCGTGGATCTCTTTGCTAGCCTTATTTTTCTGGAATCTGAGAAAAGATATTTCGGATCCCTTTGAAGACTATAGGGCCAAAGGAAATATCCTCCGATAACAAAGAGAAAGAAGCTTTCTGAGAAATTTCTTTGTGTTCTGTGAAATCATCTCACAGAGTTACAGCTTTACCCTCAAGAAGCCTTTCGCTAAGACAGTTCTTGTGGAATTGCCAAAGTGATACTTTGAAGCCCTTAGAGGGCTATGGTGAAAAAGGAAATATCCTCAGATGAAATCTGGAAAGAAGCTTTCTGAGAAACTGCTTAGTGTTCTGTTAATTCATCTCACAGAGTTACATCTGTATTTCGTGGATCTCTTCGCTAGCCTTATTTCTCTGGAATCTGAGAACAGATATTCCGGATCCCTTTGAAGACTATAGGGCCAAAGGAAATATCCTCCGATAACAAAGAGAAAGAAGGTTTCTGAGAAACTTCTTTGTGTTCTGTGAAATCATCTCACAGAGTTACAGCGTTCCCCTCAAGAAGCCTTTCGCTAAGACAGTTCTTGTGGAATTGACAAAGTGATATTTGGAAGCCCATAGAGGGCTATGTTGGAAAAGGAAATATCCTCAGATGAAATCTGGAAAGAAGATTTCTGAGAAACTGCTTAGTGTTCTGTTAATTCATCTCACAGAGTTACATCTGTATTCGTGGATCTCTTTGCTAGCCTTATTTCTGTGGAATCTGAGAACAGATATTCCGGATCCCTTTGAAGACTATAGGGCCAAAGGAAATATCCTCCGATAACAAAGAGAAAGAAGCTTTCTGAGAAACTTCTTTGTGTTCTGTGAAATCATCTCAAAGAGTTACAGCTTTCCCCTCAAGAAGCCTTTCGCTAAGACAGTTCTTGTGGAAATGGCAAAGTGATATTTGGAAGCCCCTAGAGGGCTATGGTGAAAAAGGAAATATCCTCAGATGAAATCTGGAAAGAAGCTTTCTGAGAGACTGCAATGTGTTCTGTTAATTCAACTCACAGAGTTACATGTGTATTTCGTGGATCTCTTTGCTAGCCTTATTTCTGTGGAATCTGAGAACAGATATTCCGGATCCCTTTGAAGACTACAGGGCCAAAGGAAATATCCTCCGATAACAAAGAGAAAGAAGCTTTCTGAGAAACTTCTTTGTCTTCTGTGAAATCATCTCACAGAGTTACAGCTTCCCCCTCAAGAAGCCTTTCGCTAAGACAGTTCTTGTGGAATTGGCAAAGTGATATTTGGAAGCCCATAGAGGGCTATGGTGAAAAAAGAAATATCCTTAGATGAAATCTGGAAAGAAGCTTTCTGAGAAACTGCTTAGTGTTCTGTTAATTCATCTCACAGAGTTACATCTGTATTTCGTGGATCTCTTTGCTAGCCTTATTTTTCTGGAATCTGAGAACAGATATTTCGGATCACTTTGAACTCTATAGGACCAAAGGAAATATCCTCCGATAACAAAGAGAAAGAAGCTTTCTGAGAAACCTCTTTGTGTTCTGTGAAATCATCTCACAGAGTTACAGCGTTCCCCTCAAGAAGCCTTTCCTTTAGACAGTTCTTGTGGAATTGGCAAAGTGATATTTGGAAGCCCATAGAGGGCTATGGTGAAAAAGGAAATATCCTCAGTTGAAATCTGGAAAGAAGTTTTCTGAGAAACCGCTTAGTGTTCTGGTAATTCATCTCATAGAGTTACATCTGTATTTCATGGATCTCTTTGCTAGCCTTATTTCTCTGGAATCTGAGAACAGATATTTCGGATCCCTTTGAAGACTATAGGGCCAAAGGAAATATCCTCCGATAACAAAGAGAAAGAAGCTTTCTGAGAAACTTCTTTGTGTTCTGTGAAATCATCTCACAGAGTTACAGCTTTCCCCTCAAGAAGCCTTTCGCTAAGACAGTTCTTGTGGAATTGGCAAAGTGATATTTGGAAGCCCTTAGAGGGCTATGATGAAAAAGGAAATATCCTCAGATGAAATCTGGAAAGAAGCTTTCTGAGAAACTGCTTAGTGTTCTGTTAATTCATCTCACAGAGTTACATCTGTATTTCGTGGATCTCTTTGCTAGCCTTATTTCTGTGGAATCTGAGAACAGATATTCCGGATCCCTTTGAAGACTATAGGGCCAAAGGAAATATCCTCCGATAACAAAGAGAAAGAAGCTTTCAGAGAAACTTCTTTGTGTTCTGTGAAATCATCTCACAGAGTTACAGCTTTCCCCTCAAGAAGCCTTTCGCTAACACAGTTCTTGTGGAATTGGCAAAGTGATATTTGGAAGCCCTTAGAGGGCTATGGTGAAAAAGGAAATATCCTCAGATGTAATCTGTAACGAAGCTTTCTGACAAACTGCTTAGTGTTCTCTTAATTCATCTCACAGAGTTACATCTGTATTTCGTGGATCTCTTCGCTAGCCTTATTTCTGTGGAATCTGAGAACAGATATTCCGGATCCCTTTGAAGACTATAGGGCCAAAGGAAATATCCTCCGATAACAAAGAGAAAGAAGCTTTCTGAGAAACTTCTTTGTGTTCTGTGAAATCATCTCACAGAGTTACAGCTTTCCCCTCAAGAAGCCTTTCGCTAAGATAGTTCTTGTGGAATTGGCAAAGTGATATTTGGAAGCCCATAGAGGGCTATGGTGAAAAAGGAAATATCCTCAGATGAAATCTGGAAAGAAGCTTTCTGAGAAACTGATTAGTGTCCTGTTAATTCATCTCACAGAGTTACATCTGTATTTCGTGGATTACTTTGCTAGCCTTATTTCTGTGGAATCTGATAACAGATACTCCGGATCCCTTTGAAGACTATAGGGCCAAAGGAAATATCCTCCGATAACAAAGACAAAGAAGCTTTCTGAGAAACTTCTTTGTGTTCTGTGAAATCATCTCACAGAGTTACAGCTTTCCCCCCAAGAAGCCTTTCGCTAAGACAGTTCTTGTGGAATTGGCAAAGTGATATTTGGAAGCCCATAGAGGGCTATGGTGAAAAAGGAAATATCCTCAGATGAAATCTGGAAAGAAGCTTTCTGAGAAACTGCTTAGTGTTCTGTTAATTCCTCTCACAGGGTTATATCAGTGTTTCGTAGATCTCTTTGCTAGCCTTATTTCTGTGAAATCTGAGAACAGATGTTTCGGATCCCTTTGAAGACTATAGGGCCAAAGGAAATATCCTCCGATAACAAAGAGAAAGAAGCTTTCTGAGAAACTTCTTTGTGTTCTGTGAAATCATCTCACAGAGTTACAGCTTTCCCCTCAAGAAGCCTTTCGCTAAGACAGTTCTTGTGGAATTGGCAAAGTGATATTTTGAAGCCCTTAGAGGGCTATGGTGAAAAAGGAAATATCCTCAGATGAAATCTGGAAAGAAGCTTTCTGAGAAACTGCTTAGTGTTCTGTTAATTCATCTCACAGAGTTACATCTGTATTTCGTGGATCTCTTTGCTAGCCTTAATTCTCTGGAATCGGAGAGCAGATATTCCGGATCCCTTTGAAGACTATAGGGCCAAAGGAAATATCCTCCGATAACAAAGAGAAAGAAGGTTTCAGAGAAACTTCTTTGTGTTCTGTGAAATCATCTCACAGAGTTACAGCTTTCCCCTCAAGAAGCCTTTCGCTAAGACAGTTCTTGTGGAATTGGCAAAGTGATATTTGGAAGCCCTTAGAGGGCTATGGTGAAAAAGGAAATATCCTCAGATGTAATCTGTAACGAAGCTTTCTGAGAACCTACTTAGTGTTCTGTTATTTCATCTCACAGAGTTACATCTGTATTTCGTGGATCTCTTTGCTAACCTTATTTCTGTGGAATCTGAGAACAGATATTTCGGATCCCTTTGAAGACAATAGGGCCAAAGGAAATATCCTCTGATAACAAAGAGAAGGAAGCTTTCTGAGAAACTACTTTGTGTTCTGTGAAATCATCTCACAGAGTTACAGCTTTCCCCTTAAGAAGTCTTTCGCTAAGACATTTCTTGTGGAACTGGCAAAGTGATATTTGGAAGCCCATAGATGGCTATGGTGAAAAAGGAAATATCCTCAGATGAAATCTGGAAAGAAGCTTTCTGAGAAACTGCTTAGTGTTCTGTTAATTCATCTCACAGAGTTACATCTGTATTTCATGGATCTCTTTGCTAGCCTTATTTCTGTGGAATCTGATAACAGATATTCCGGATCCCTTTGAAGACAATAGGGCCAAAGGAAATATCCTCCGATAACAAAGAGAAAGAAGTTTTCTGAGAAACTTCTTTGTGTTCTGTGAAATCATCTCACAGAGTTACAGCTTTCCCTTCAAGAAGCCTTTCGCTAAGACAGTTCTTCTGAAATTGGCAAAGTGATATTTGGAAGCCCATAGAGGGCTATGGTGAAAAAGGAAATATCCTCAGATGAAATCTGGAAAGAAGCTTTCTGAGAAACTGATTAGTGTTCTGTTAATTCATCTCACAGAGTTACATCTGTATTTCATGGATCTCTTTGCTAGCCTTATTTCTGTGGAATCTGATAACAGATATTCCGGATCCCTTTGAAGACAATAGGGCCAAAGGAAATATCCTCCGATAACAAAGAGAAAGAAGCTTTCTGAGAAACTTCTTTGTGTTCTGTGAAATCATCTCACAGAGTTACAGCTTTCCCTTCAAGAGGCGTTTCGCTAAGACAGTTCTTCTGAAATTGGCAAAGTGATATTTGGAAGCCCATAGAGGGCTATGCTGAAAAAGGAAATATCCTCAGATGAAATCTGTAAAGAAGCTTTCTGAGAAACTGATTAGTGTTCTGTTAATTCATCTCACAGTGTTACATCTGTATTTCGTGGATCTCTTTGCTAGCCTTATTTCTGTGCAATCTGAGAACAGGTATTTCGGATCCCTTTGAAGACCATAGGGTCAAAGGAAATATCCTCCGATAACCAAGGGAAAGAAGCTTTCACAGAAACTTCTTTGTGTTCTGTGAAATCATCTCACAGAGTTACAGCTTTCCCCTCAAGAAGCCTTTCGCTGAGACAGTTCTTGTGGAATTGGGAACGTGATATTTGGAAGCACGTAGAGGGCTATGGTGAGAAAGGAAATATCCTCAGATGAAATCTGGAAAGAAGCTTTCTGAGAACCTACTTAGTGTTCTGTTATTTCATCTCACAGAGTTACATCTGTATTTCGTGGATCTCTTTGCTAGCCTTATTTCTGTGGAATCTGAGAACAGATATTCCGGATCCCTTTGAAGACTATAGGGCCAAAGGAAATATCCTCCGATAACAAAGAGAAAGAAGCTTTCTGAGAAACTTCTTTGTGTTCTGTGAAATCATCTCACCGAGTTACAGCTTTCCCCTCAAGAAGCCTTTCGCTAAGACAGTTCTTCTGGAATTGGCAAAGTGATATTTGGAAGCCCTTAGAGGGCTATGGTGAAAAAGGAAATATCCTCAGATGAAATCTGGTAAGAAGCTTTCTGAGAAACTGCTTAGTGTTCTGTTAATTCATCTCACAGAGTTACATCTGTATTTCGTGGATCTCTTTGCTATCCTTATTTCTGTGGAATCTGAGAACAGATGATTCCGATCCCTTTGAAGACTATTGGGCCAAAGGAAATATCCTCCGATAACAAAGAGAAAGAAGCTTTCTGAGAAACTTCTTTGTGTTCTGTGAAATCATCTCACAGAGTTTCAGCTTTCCCCTCAAGAAGCCTTTCGTTAAGAAAGTTCTTGTGGAATTGGCAAAGTGATATTTGGAAGCCCATAGAGGGCTATGGTGAAAAAGGAAATATCCTCAGATGAAATCTGGAAAGAAGCTTTCTGAGAAACTGCTAAGTGTTCAGTTATTTCATCTCACAGAGTTACATCTGTATTTCGTGGATCTCTTTGCTAGCCTTATTTCTGTGGAATCTGAGAACAGATATTTCGGATCCCTTTGAAGACTGTAGGGCCAAAGGAAATATCCTCCGATAACAAAGAGAAAGAAGCTTTCTGAGAAACTTCTTTGTGTTCTGTGAAACCATACCAAAGAGTTACAGCTTTCCCCTCAAGAAGCCTTTCGCTAAGACAATTCTTGTGGAATTTTCAAAGTGATATGTGGAAGCCCTTAGAGGGCTATGGTGAAAAAGGAAATATCCTCAGATGAAATCTGGAAAGAAGCTTTCTGAGAAACTGCTTAGTCTTCTGTTAATTCATCTCACAGAGTTACATCTGTATTTCGTGGATCTCTTTGTTAGCCTTATTTCTGTGGAATCTGAGAAGAGATATTCCGGATCCTTTTGAAGACTATAGGGCCAAAGGAAATATCCTCCGATAACAAAGAGAAAGAAGCTCTCTGAGAAACTTATTTGTGTTCTGTGAAATCATCTCACAGAGTTACAGCTTTCCCCTCAAGAAGCCTTTCGCTAAGACAGTTCTTGTGGAATTGGCAAAGTGATATTTGGAAGCCCTTAGAGGGCTTTGATGAAAAAGGAAATATCCTCAGATGAAATCTGGAAAGAAGCTTTCTGAGAAACTGCTTAGTGTTCTGTTAATTCATCTCACAGAGTTACATCTGTATCTCGTGGATCTCTTTGCTAGCCTTATTTCTGTGGAATCTGCGAACAGATATTCCGGATCCCTTTGAAGACTATAGGGCCAAAGGAAATATCCTCCGATAACAAAGAGAAAGAAGCTTTCTGAGAAACTTCTTTGTGTTCTGTGAAACTATCTCACAGAGTTACAGCTTTCCCCTCAAGAAGCCTTTCGCTAAGACAGTTCTTGTGGAATTGGCAAAGTGATATTTTGAAGCCCTTAGAGGGCTATGGTGAAAAAGGAAATATCCTCAGATGAAATCTGGAAAGAAGCTTTCTGAGAAACTGCTTAGTGTTCTGTTAATTCATCTCACAGAGTTACATCTGTATTTCGTGGATCTCTTTGCTAGCCTTAATTCTCTGGAATCTGAGAGCAGATATTCTGGATCCCTTTGAAGACTATAGGGCCAAAGGAAATATCCTCCGATAACAAAGAGAAAGAAGCTTTCAGAGAAACTTCTTTGTGTTCTGTGAAATCAGCTCACAGAGTTACAGCTTTCCCCTCAAGAAGCCTTTCGCTAAGACAGTTCTTGTGGAATTGGCAAAGTGATATTTGGAAGGCCTTAGAGGGCTATGGTGAAAAGGGAAATATCCTCAGATGTAATCTGGAACGAAGCTTTCTGACAAACTGCTTAGTGTTCTCTTAATTCATCTCACAGAGTTACATCTGTATTTCGTGGATCTCTTCGCTAGCCTTATTTCTGTGGAATCTGAGAACAGATATTCCGGATCCCTTTGAAGACTATAGGGCCAAAGGAAATATCCTCCGATAATAAAGAGAAAGAAGCTTTCTGAGAAACTTCTTTGTGTTCTGTGAAATAATCTCACAGAGTTACAGCTTTCCCCTCAAGAAGCCTTTCGCCAAGATAGTTCTTGTGGAATTGGCAAAGTGATATTTGGAAGCCCATAGAGGGCTATGGTGAAAAAGGAAATATCCTCAGATGAAATCTGGAAAGAAGCTTTCTGAGAAACTGCTTAGTGTCCTGTTAATTCATCTCACAGAGTTACATCTGTATTTCGTGGATCTCTTTGCTAGTCTTATTTCTGTGGAATCTGATAACAGATACTCCGGATCCCTTTGAAGACTATAGGGCCAAAGGAAATATCCTCCGATAACAAAGAGAAAGAATCTTTCAGAGAAACTTCTTTGTGTTCTGTGAAATCATCTCACAGAGTTACAGCTTTACCCTCAAGAAGCCTTTCGCTAAGACAGTTCTTGTGGAATTGGCAGAGTGATATTTGGAAGCCCATAGAGGGCTATGGTGAAAAAGGAAATATCCTCAGATGAAATCTGGAAAGAAGCTTTCTGAGAAACTGCTTAGTGTTCTCTTAATTCATCTCACAGAGTTACATCTGTATTTCGTGGATCTCTTTGCTAGCCTTATTTCTGTGGAATCTGAGAACAGATATTTCGGATCCCTTTGAAGACAATAGGGCCAAAGGAAATATCCTCTGATAACAAAGAGAAGGAAACTTTCTGAGAAACTACTTTGTGTTCTGTGAAATCATCTCACAGAGTTACAGCTTTCCCCTCAAGAAGTCTTTCGCTAAGACATTTCTTGTGGAACTGGCAAAGTGATATTTGGAAGCCCATAGATGGCTATGGTGAAAAAGGAAATATCCTCAGATGAAATCTGGAAAGAAGCTTTCTGAGAAACTGATTAGTGTTCTGTTAATTCATCTCACAGACTTACATCTGTATTTCGTGGATCTCTTTGCTAGCCTTATTTCTGTGGAATCTGAGAACAGATATTCCGGATCCCTTTGAAGACAATAGGGCCAAAGGAAATGTCCTCCGATAACAAAGAGAAAGAAGCTTTCTGAGAAACTTCTTTGTGTTCTGTGAAATCATCTCACAGAGTTACAGCTTTCCCTTCAAGAAGCCTTTCGCTAAGACAGTTCTTCTGAAATTGGCAAAGTGATATTTGGAAGCCCATAGAGGGCTATGCTGAAAAAGGAAATATCCTCAGATGAAATCTGGAAAGAAGCTTTCTGAGAAACTGATTAGTGTTCTGTTAATTCATCTCACAGAGTTACATCTGTATTTCGTGGATCTCTTTGCTAGCCTTATTTCTGTGCAATCTGAGAACAGATATTTCGGATCCCTTTGAAGACCATAGGGACAAAGGAAATATCCTCCGATAACCAAGGGAAAGAAGCTTTCACAGAAACTTCTTTGTGTTCTGTGAAATCATCTCACAGAGTTACAGCTTTCCCCTCAAGAAGCCTTTCGCTGAGACAGTTCTTGTGGAATTGGGAACGTGATATTTGGAAGCACATAGAGGGCTATGGTGAGAAAGGAAATATCCTCAGATGAAATCTGGAAAGAAGCTTTCTGAGAACCTACTTAGTGTTCTGTTATTTCATCTCACAGAGTTACATCTGTATTTCGTGGATCTCTTTGCTAGCCTTATTTCTGTGGAATCTGAGAACAGATATTTCGGATCCCTTTGAAGACTGTAGGTCCAAAGGAAATATCCTCCGATAACAAAGAGAAAGAAGCTTTCTGAGAAACTTCTTTGTGTTCTGTGAAACCATATCAAAGAGTTACAGCTTTCCCCTCAAGAAGCCTTTCGCTAAGACAATTCTTGTGGAATTTTCAAAGTGATATGTGGAAGCCCTTAGAGGGCTATGGTGAAAAAGGAAATATCCTCAGATGAAATCTGGAAAGAAGCTTTCTGAGAAACTGCTTAGTGTTCTGTTAATTCATCTCACAGAGTTACATCTGTATTTCGTGGATCTCTTTGCTAGCCTTATTTCTGTGAAATCTGAGAACAGAAGTTTCGGATCCCTTTGAAGACTATAGGGCCAAAGGAAATATCCTCCGATAACAAAGAGAAAGAAGCTTTCTGAGAAACTTCTTTGTGTTCTGTGAAATCATCTCACAGAGTTACAGCTTTCCCCTCAAGAAGCCTTTCGCTAAGACAGTTCTTGTGGATTTGGCAAAGTGATATTTTGAAGCCCTTAGAGGGCTATGGTGAAAAAGGAAATATCCTCAGATGAAATCTGGAAAGAAGCTTTCTGAGAAACTGCTTAGTGTTCTGTTAATTCATCTCACAGAGTTACATCTGTATTTCGTGGATCTCTTTGCTAGCCTTAATTCTCTGGAATCTGAGAGCAGATATTCCGGATCCCTTTGAAGACTATAGGGCCAAAGGAAATATCCTCCGATAACAAAGAGAAAGAAGCTTTCAGAGAAACTTCCTTGTGTTCTGTGAAATCATCTCACAGAGTTACAGCTTTCCCCTCAAGAAGCCTTTCGCTAAGACAGTTCTTGTGGAATTGGCAAAGTGATATTTGGAAGCCATTAGAGGGCTGTGGTGAAAAAGGAAATATCCTCAGATGTAATCTGGAACGAAGCTTTCTGACAAACTGCTTCGTGTTCTCTAAATTCATCTCACAGAGTTACATCTGTATTTCGTGGATCTCTTCGCTAGCCTTATTTCTGTGGAATCTGAGAACAGATATTCCGGATCCCTTTGAAGACTATAGGGCCAAAGGAAATATCCTCCGATAACAAAGAGAAAGAAGCTTTCTGAGAAACTTCTTTGTGTTCTGTGAAATCATCTCACAGAGTTACAGCTTTCCCCTCAAGAAGCCTTTCGCTAAGATAGTTCTTGTGGAATTGGCAAAGTGATATTTGGAAGCCCATAGAGGGCTATGGTGAAAAAGGAAATATCCTCAGATGAAATCTGGAAAGAAGCTTTCTGAGAAACTGCTTAGTGTCCTGTTAATTCATCTCACAGAGTTACATCTGTATTTCGTGGATCTCTTTGCTAGCCTTATTTCTGTGGAATCTGATAACAGATACTCCGGATCCCTTTGAAGACTATAGGGCCAAAGGAAATATCCTCCGATAACAAAGAGAAAGAAGCTTTCTGAGAAACTTCTTTGTGTTCTGTGAAATCATCTCACAGAGTTACAGCTTTCCCCTCAAGAAGCCTTTCGCTAAGACAGTTCTTGTGGATTTGGCAAAGTGATATTTTGAAGCCCTTAGAGGGCTATGGTGAAAAAGGAAATATCCTCAGATGAAATCTGTAAAGAAGCTTTCTGAGAAACTGCTTAGTGTTCTGTTAATTCATCTCACAGAGTTACATCTGTATTTCGTGGGTCTCTTTGCTAGCCTTAATTCTCTGGAATCTGAGAGCAGATATTCCGGATCCCTTTGAAGACTATAGGGCCAAAGGAAATATCCTCCGATAACAAAGAGAAAGAAGGTTTCAGAGAAACTTCTTTGTGTTCTGTGAAATCATCTCACAGAGTTACAGCTTTCCCCTCAAGAAGCCTTTCGCTAAGACAGTTCTTGTGGAATTGGCAAAGTGATATTTGGAAGCCCTTAGAGGGCTATGGTGAAAAAGGAAATATCCTCAGATGTAATCTGTAACGAAGCTTTCTGAGAACCTACTTAGTGTTCTGTTATTTCATCTCACAGAGTTACATCTGTATTTCGTGGATCTCTTTGCTAGCCTTATTTCTGTGGAATCTGAGAACAGATATTTCGGATCCCTTTGAAGACAATAGGGCCAAAGGAAATATCCTCTGATAACAAAGAGAAGGAAGCTTTCTGAGAAACTACTTTGTGTTCTGTGAAATCATCTCACAGAGTTACAGCTTTCCCCTCATGAAGTCTTTCGCTAAGACATTTCTTGTGGAACTGGCAAAGTGATATTTGGAAGCCCATAGATGGCTATGGTGAAAAAGGAAATATCCTCAGATGAAATCTGGAAAGAAGCTTTCTGAGAAACTGCTTAGTGTTCCGTTAATTCATCTCACAGAGTTACATCTGTGTTTCGTGGATCTCTTTGCTAGCCTTATTTCTGTGGAATCTGAGAACAGATATTCCGGATCCCTTTGAAGACAATAGGGCCAAAGTAAATATCCTCCGATAACAAAGAGAAAGAAGCTTTCTGAGAAACTTCTTTGTGTTCTGTGAAATCATCTCACAGAGTTACAGCTTTCCCTTCAAGAAGCCTTTCGCTAAGACATTCTTCTGAAATTGGCAAAGTGATATTTGGAAGCCCATAGAGGGCTATGGTGAAAAAGGAAATATCCTCAGATGAAATCTGGAAAGAAGCTTTCTGAGAAACTGCTTAGTGTTCTGTTAATTCATCTCACAGAGTTACATCTGTATTTCGTGGATCTCTTTGCTAGCCTTAATTCTCTGGAATCTGAGAGCAGATATTCCGGATCCCTTTGAAGACTATAGGGCCAAAGGAAATATCCTCCGATAACAAAGAGAAAGAAGCTTTCAGAGAAACTTCCTTGTGTTCTGTGAAATCATCTCACAGAGTTACAGCTTTCCCCTCAAGAAGCCTTTCGCTAAGACAGTTCTTGTGGAATTGGCAAAGTGATATTTGGAAGCCATTAGAGGGCTGTGGTGAAAAAGGAAATATCCTCAGATGTAATCTGGAACGAAGCTTTCTGACAAACTGCTTCGTGTTCTCTAAATTCATCTCACAGAGTTACATCTGTATTTCGTGGATCTCTTCGCTAGCCTTATTTCTGTGGAATCTGAGAACAGATATTCCGGATCCCTTTGAAGACTATAGGGCCAAAGGAAATATCCTCCGATAACAAAGAGAAAGAAGCTTTCTGAGAAACTTCTTTGTGTTCTGTGAAATCATCTCACAGAGTTACAGCTTTCCCCTCAAGAAGCCTTTCGCTAAGATAGTTCTTGTGGAATTGGCAAAGTGATATTTGGAAGCCCATAGAGGGCTATGGTGAAAAAGGAAATATCCTCAGATGAAATCTGGAAAGAAGCTTTCTGAGAAACTGCTTAGTGTCCTGTTAATTCATCTCACAGAGTTACATCTGTATTTCGTGGATCTCTTTGCTAGCCTTATTTCTGTGGAATCTGATAACAGATACTCCGGATCCCTTTGAAGACTATAGGGCCAAAGGAAATATCCTCCGATAACAAAGAGAAAGAAGCTTTCTGAGAAACTTCTTTGTGTTCTGTGAAATCATCTCACAGAGTTACAGCTTTCCCCTCAAGAAGCCTTTCGCTAAGACAGTTCTTGTGGATTTGGCAAAGTGATATTTTGAAGCCCTTAGAGGGCTATGGTGAAAAAGGAAATATCCTCAGATGAAATCTGTAAAGAAGCTTTCTGAGAAACTGCTTAGTGTTCTGTTAATTCATCTCACAGAGTTACATCTGTATTTCGTGGGTCTCTTTGCTAGCCTTAATTCTCTGGAATCTGAGAGCAGATATTCCGGATCCCTTTGAAGACTATAGGGCCAAAGGAAATATCCTCCGATAACAAAGAGAAAGAAGGTTTCAGAGAAACTTCTTTGTGTTCTGTGAAATCATCTCACAGAGTTACAGCTTTCCCCTCAAGAAGCCTTTCGCTAAGACAGTTCTTGTGGAATTGGCAAAGTGATATTTGGAAGCCCTTAGAGGGCTATGGCTAAAAAGGAAATATCCTCAGATGTAATCTGTAACGAAGCTTTCTGAGAACCTACTTAGTGTTCTGTTATTTCATCTCACAGAGTTACATCTGTATTTCGTGGATCTCTTTGCTAGCCTTATTTCTGTGGAATCTGAGAACAGATATTTCGGATCCCTTTGAAGACAATAGGGCCAAAGGAAATATCCTCTGATAACAAAGAGAAGGAAGCTTTCTGAGAAACTACTTTGTGTTCTGTGAAATCATCTCACAGAGTTACAGCTTTCCCCTCAAGAAGTCTTTCGCTAAGACATTTCTTGTGGAACTGGCAAAGTGATATTTGGAAGCCCATAGATGGCTATGGTGAAAAAGGAAATATCCTCAGATGAAATCTGGAAAGAAGCTTTCTGAGAAACTGCTTAGTGTTCCGTTAATTCATCTCACAGAGTTACATCTGTGTTTCGTGGATCTCTTTGCTAGCCTTATTTCTGTGGAATCTGAGAACAGATATTCCGGATCCCTTTGAAGACAATAGGGCCAAAGTAAATATCCTCCGATAACAAAGAGAAAGAAGCTTTCTGAGAAACTTCTTTGTGTTCTGTGAAATCATCTCACAGAGTTACAGCTTTCCCTTCAAGAAGCCTTTCGCTAAGACATTCTTCTGAAATTGGCAAAGTGATATTTGGAAGCCCATAGAGGGCTATGGTGAAAAAGGAAATATCCTCAGATGAAATCTGGAAAGAAGCTTTCTGAGAAACTGCTTAGTGTTCTGTTAATTCATCTCACAGAGTTACATCTGTATTTCGTGGATCTCTTTGCTAGCCTTATTTCTGTGCAATCTGAGAACAGATATTTAGGATCCCTTTGAAGACCATAGGGTCAAAGGAAATATCCTCCGATAACCAAGGGAAAGAAGCTTTCAGAGAAACTTCTTTGTGTTCTGTGAAATCATCTCACAGAGTTACAGCTTTCCCCTCAAGAAGCCTTTCGCTGAGACAGTTCTTGTGGAATTGGGAACGTGATATTTGGAAGCACATAGAGGGCTATGGTGAGAAAGGAAATATCCTCAGATGAAATCTGGAAAGAAGCTTTCTGAGAACCTACTTAGTGTTCTGTTATTTCATCTCACGGAGTTACATCTGTATTTCGTGGATCTCTTTGCTAGCCTTATTTCTGTGGAATCTGAGAACAGATATTCCGGATCCCTTTGAAGACTATAGGGCCAAAGGAAATATCCTCCGATAACAAAGAGAAAGAAGGTTTCTGAGAAACTTCTTTGTGTTCTGTGAAATCATCTCACAGAGTTACAGCTTTCCCCTCAAGAAGCCTTTCGCTAAGACAGTTCTTCTGGAATTGGCAAAGTGATATTTGGAAGCCCTTAGAGGGCTATGGTGAAAAAGGAAATATCCTCAGATGAAATCTGTTAAGAAGCTTTCTGAGAAACTGCTTAGTGTTCTGTTAATTCATCTCACAGAGTTACATCTGTATTTCGTGGATCTCTTTGCTAGCCTTATTTCTGTGGAATCTGAGAACAGATGATTCCGATCCCTTTGAAGACTATTGGGCCAAAGGAAATATCCTCCGATAACAAAGAGAAAAAAGCTTTCTGAGAAACTTCTTTGTGTTCTGTGAAATCATCTCACAGAGTTTCAGCTTTCCCCTCAAGAAGCCTTTCGCTAAGACAGTTCTTGTGGAATTGGCAAAGTGATATTTGGAAGCCCATAGAGGGCTATGGTGAAAAAGGAAATATCCTCAGATGAAATCTGGAAAGAAGCTTTCTGAGAAACTGCTAAGTGTTCAGTTATTTCATCTCACAGAGTTACATCTGTATTTCGTGGATCTCTTTGCTAGCCTTATTTCTGTGGATTCTGAGAACAGATATTTCGGATCCCTTTGAAGACTGTAGGGCCAAAGGAAATATCCTCCGATAACAAAGAGAAAGAAGCTTTCTGAGAAACTTCTTTGTGTTCTGTGAAACCATACCAAAGAGTTACAGCTTTCCCCTCAAGAAGCCTTTCGCTAAGACAATTCTTGTGGAATTTTCAAAGTGATATGTGGAAGCCCTTAGAGGGCTATGGTGAAAAAGGAAATATCCTCAGATGAAATCTGGAAAGAAGCTTTCTGAGAAACTGCTTAGTGTTCTGTTAATTCATCTCACAGAGTTACATCTGTATTTCGTGGATCTCTTCGCTAGACTTATCTCTCTGGAATCTGAGAACTGATATTCCGGATCCCTTTGAAGACTATAGGGCCAAAAGAAATATCCTTCAATAACAAAGAGAAAGAAGCTTTCTGAGAAACTTCTTTGTGTTCTGTGAAATCATCTCACAGAGTTACAGCTTTCCCCTCAAGAAGCCTTTCGCTAAGACAGTTCTTGTGGAATTGGCAAAGTGATATTTGGAAGCCCTTAGAGGGCTATGGTGAAAAAGGAAATATCCTCAGATGAAATCTGGAAAGAAGCTTTCTGAGAAACTGCTTAGTGTTCTGTTAATTCATCTCACAGAGTTACATCTATATTTCGTGGATCTCTTTGCTAGCCTTATTTCTGTGGAATCTGAGAACAGATGTTTCGGATCCCTTTGAAGACTATAGGGCCAAAGGAAATATCCTCCGATAACAAAGAGAAAGAAGCTTTCTGAGAAACTTCTTTGTGTTCTGTGAAATCATCTCACAGAGTTACAGCTTTCCCCTCAAGAAGCCTTTCGCTAAGACAGTTCTTGTGGAATTGGCAAAGTGATATTTGGAAGCCCGTAGACAGCTATGGTGAAAAAGGAAATATCCTTAGATGAAATCTGGAAAGAAGCCCTAGGAGAAGCTGCTTAGTTTTCTGTTAATTAATCTCACAGAGTTACATTTGTATTTCGTGGATCTCTTTGCTAGCCTTATTTCTGTGGAATCTGAGAACAGATATTCCGGATCCCTTTGAAGACTATAGGGCCAAAGGAAATATCCTCCGATAACAAAGAGAAAGAAGCTTTCTGAGAAACTTCTTTGTGTTCTGTGAAATCATCTCACAGAGTTACAGCTTTCCCCTCAAGAAGCCTTTCGCTAAGACAGTTCTTGTGGAATTGGCAAAGTGATATTTGGAAACCCATAGAGGGCTATGGTGAAAAAGGAAATATCCTAAGATGAAATCTGGAAAGAAGCTTTCTCAGAAACTCCTTAGTGTTCTGTTAATTCATCTCACAGAGTTACATCTGTATTTCGTGGATCTCTTTGCTAGCCTTATTTCTGTGGAATCTGAGAACAGATATTTCGGATCCCTTTGAAGACTATAGGGCCAAAGGAAATATCCTCCGATAACAAAGAGAAAGAAGCTTTCTGAGAAACTTCTTTTTGTTCTGTGAAATCATCTCACAGAGTTACAGCTTTCCCCTCAAGAAGCCTTTCGCTAAGACAGTTCTTGTGGAATTGGCAAAGTGATATTTGGAAGCCCGTAGACAGCTATGGTGAAAAAGGAAATATCCTAAGATGAAATCTGGAAAGAAGCCCCAGGAGAAGCTGCTTAGTTTTCTGTTAATTCATCTCACAGAGTTACATCTGTATTTCTTGGATCTCTTTGCTAGCCTTATTTCTGTGGAGTCTGAGAACAGATATTCCGGATACCTTTGAAGACTATAGGGCCAAAGGAAATATCCTCCGATAACAAAGAGAAAGAAGCTTTCTGAGAAACTTCTTTGTGTTCTGTGAAATCATCTCACAGAGTTACAGCTTTCCCCTCAAGAAGCCTTTCGCTAAGACAGTTCTTGTGGAATTGGCAAAGTGATATTTGGAAGCCCATAGAGGGCTATGGTGAAAAAGGAAATATCCTCAGATGAAATCTGGAAAGAAGCTTTCTGAGAAACTGCTTAGTGTTCTGTTAATTCATCTCACAGAGTTACATATGTATTTCATGGATCTCTTTGCTAGCGTTATTTCTGTGGAATCTGAGAACAGATATTTCGGATCCCTTTGAAGACTATAGGGCCAAGGAAATATCCTCCGATAAAAAAGAGAAAGGAGCTTTCTGAGAAACTTCTTTGTGTTCTGTGAAATCATCTCACAGAGTTACAGCTTACCCTCAAGAAGCCTTTCGCTAAGACAGTTCTTGTGGAATTGGCAAAGTGATATTTGGAAGCCCATAGAGGGCTATGGTGAAAAGGAAATATCCTCAGATGAAATCTGGAAAGAAGCTTTCTGAGAAACTGCTTAGTGTTCTGTTAATTCATCTCACAGAGTCACATTTGTATTTCGTGGATCTCTTTGCTCGCCTTATTTCTGTGGAATCTGAGAACAGATATTTCGGATCCCTTTGAAGACTATAGGGCCAAAGGAAATATCCTCCGATAACAAAGAGAAAGAAGCTTTTTGAGAAACTTCTTTGTGTTCTGTGAAATCATCTCACAGAGTTACAGCTTTCCCCTCAAGAAGCCTTTCGCTAAAACAGTTCTTGTGAAATTGGCAAAGTGATATTTGGAAGCCCTTAGAGGGCTATGGTGAAAAAGGAAATATCCTCAGATGAAATCTGGAAAGAAGCTTTCTGAGAAACTGCTTAGTGTTCTGTTAATTCATCTCACAGAGTTACATCTGTATTTCGTGTATCTCTCTACTAGCCTTATTTCTGTGGGATCTGAGAACAGATATTTCGGATCCCTTTGAAGACTATAGGGCCAAAGGAATTATCCTCCGATAACAAAGAGAAAGAAGCTTTCTGAGAAACTTCTTTGTGTCCTGTGAAATCATCTCACAGAGTTACAGCTTTCCCCTCAAGAAGCCTTTCGCTGAAACAGTTCTTGTGGAATTGGCCAAGTGATATTTTGAAGCACATAGAGGGCTATGGTGAAAAAGGAAATATCCTCAGATGAAATCTGGAAAGAAGCTTTCTGAGAACCTACTTAGTGTTCTGTTATTTCATCTAACAGTGTTACATCTGTATTTCGTGGATCCTTTGCTAGCGTTATTTCTGTGGAATCTGAGAACAGATATTCCGGATCCCTTTGAAGACTATAGGGCCAAAGGAAATATCCTCCGATAACAAAGAGAAAGAAGCTTTCTGAGAAACTTCTTTGTGTTCTGTGAAATCATCTCACAGAGTTACAGCTTTCCCCTCAAGAAGCCTTTCGCTAAGACAGTTCTTGTGGAATTGGCAAAGTGATATTTGGAAGCCCTTAGAGGGCTATGGTGAAAAAGGAAATATCCTCAGATGAAATCTGGAAAGAAGCTTTCTGAGAAACTGCTTAGTGTTCTGTTAATTCATCTCACAGAGTTACATCTATATTTCGTGGATCTCTTTGCTAGCCTTATTTCTGTGGAATCTGAGAACAGATGTTTCGGATCCCTTTGAAGACTATAGGGCCAAAGGAAATATCCTCCGATAACAAAGAGAAAGAAGCTTTCTGAGAAACTTCTTTGTGTTCTGTGAAATCATCTCACAGAGTTACAGCTTTCCCCTCAAGAAGCCTTTCGCTAAGACAGTTCTTGTGGAATTGGCAAAGTGATATTTGGAAGCCCGTAGACAGCTATGTTGAAAAAGGAAATATCCTTAGATGAAATCTGGAAAGAAGCCCTAGGAGAAGCTGCTTAGTTTTCTGTTAATTAATCTCACAGAGTTACATTTGTATTTCGTGGATCTCTTTGCTAGCCTTATTTCTGTGGAATCTGAGAACAGATATTTCGGATCCCTTTGAAGACTATAGGGCCAAAGGAAATATCCTCCGATAACAAAGAGAAAGAAGCTTTCTGAGAAACTTCTTTGTGTTCTGTGAAATCATCTCACAGAGTTACAGCTTTCCCCTCAAGAAGCCTTTCGCTAAGACAGTTCTTGTGGAATTGGCAAAGTGATATTTGGAAACCCATAGAGGGCTATGGTGAAAAAGGAAATATCCTAAGATGAAATCTGGAAAGAAGCTTTCTCAGAAACTCCTTAGTGTTCTGTTAATTCATCTCACAGAGTTACATCTGTATTTCGTGGATCTCTTTGCTAGCCTTATTTCTGTGTAATCTGAGAACAGATATTTCGGATCCCTTGAAGACTATAGGGCCAAAGGAAATATCCTCCGATAAAAAAGAGAAAGAAGCTTTCTGAGAAACTTCTTTTTGTTCTGTGAAATCATCTCACAGAGTTACAGCTTTCCCCTCAAGAAGCCTTTCGCTAAGACAGTTCTTGTGGAATTGGCAAAGTGATATTTGGAAGCCCGTAGACAGCTATGGTGAAAAAGGAAATATCCTAAGATGAAATCTGGAAAGAAGCCCCAGGAGAAGCTGCTTAGTTTTCTGTTAATTCATCTCACAGAGTTACATCTGTATTTCTTGGATCTCTTTGCTAGCCTTATTTCTGTGGAGTCTGAGAACAGATATTCCGGATACCTTTGAAGACTATAGGGCCAAAGGAAATATCCTCCGATAACAAAGAGAAAGAAGCTTTCTGAGAAACTTCTTTGGGTTCTGTGAAATCATCTCACAGAGTTACAGCTTTCCCCTCAAGAAGCCTTTCGCTAAGACAGTTCTTGTGGAATTGGCAAAGTGATATTTGGAAGCCCATAGAGGGCTATGGTGAAAAGGAAATATCCTCAGATGAAATCTGGAAAGAAGCTTTCTGAGAAACTGCTTAGTGTTCTGTTAATTCATCTCACAGAGTCACATTTGTATTTCGTGGATCTCTTTGCTCGCCTTATTTCTGTGGAATCTGAGAACAGATATTTCGGAACCCTTTGAAGACTATAGGGCCAAAGGAAATATCCTCCGATAACAAAGAGAAAGAAGCTTTTTGAGAAACTTCTTTGTGTTCTGTGAAATCATCTCACAGAGTTACAGCTTTCCCCTCAAGAAGCCTTTCGCTAAAACAGTTCTTGTGAAATTGGCAAAGTGATATTTGGAAGCCCTTAGAGGGCTATGGTGAAAAAGGAAATATCCTCAGATGAAATCTGGAAAGAAGCTTTCTGAGAAACTGCTTAGTGTTCTGTTAATTCATCTCACAGAGTTACATCTGTATTTCGTGGATCTCTCTACTAGCCTTATTTCTGTGGGATCTGAGAACAGATATTTCGGATCCCTTTGAAGACTATAGGGCCAAAGGAATTATCCTCCGATAACAAAGAGAAAGAAGCTTTCTGAGAAACTTCTTTGTGTTCTGTGAAATCATCTCACAGAGTTACAGCTTTCCCCTCAAGAAGCCTTTCGCTGAAACAGTTCTTGTGGAATTGGCCAAGTGATATTTTGAAGCACATAGAGGGCTATGGTGAAAAAGGAAATATCCTCAGATGAAATCTGGAAAGAAGCTTTCTGAGAACCTACTTAGTGTTCTGTTATTTCATCTAAAAGAGTTACATCTGTATTTCGTGGATCCTTTGCTAGCGTTATTTCTGTGGAATCTGAGAACAGATATTCCGGATCCCTTTGAAGACTATAGGGCCAAATTAAATATCCTCCGATAACAAAGGGAAAGAAGCTTTCTGAGAAACTTCTTTGTGTTCTGTGAAATCATCTCACAGAGTTACAGCTTTCCCCTCATGAAGCCTTTCGCTAAGACAGTTCTTGTGGAATTGGCAAAGTGATATTTGGAAGCCCATAGAGGGCTATGGTGAAAAAGGAAATATCCTCAGATGAAACCTGGAAAGAAGCTTTCTGAGAACCTGCTTAGTGTTCTGTTAATTCATCTCACAGAGTTACATCTGTATTTCGTGGATCTCTTTGCTAGCCTTATTTCTGTGGAATCGGATAACAGATATTCCGGATCCCTTTGAAGACAATAGGGCTAAAGGAAATATCCTCCGATAACAAAGAGAAAGAAGCTTTCTGAGAAACTTCTTTGTGTTCTGTGAAATCATCTCACAGAGTTACAGCTTTCCCTTCAAGAAGCCTTTCGCTAAGACAGTTCTTCTGGAATTGGCAAAGTGATATTTGGAAGCCCATAGAGGGCTATGGTGAAAAAGGACATATCCTCAGATGAAATCTGGAAAGAAGCTTTCTGAGAAACTGCTTAGTGTTCTGTTAATTCATCTCACAGAGTTACATCTGTATTTCGTGAATCTCTTTGCTAGCCTTATTTCTGTGCAATCTGAGAACAGATATTTCGGATCCCTTTGAAGACCATAGGGCCAAAGGAAATATCCTCCGATAACCAAGGTGAAGAAGCTTTCAGAGAAACTTCTTTGTGTTCTGTGAAATCATCTCACAGAGTTACAGCTTTCCCCTCAAGAAGCCTTTCGCTAAGAAAATTCTTGTTGAATTTTCAAAGTGATATGTGGAAGCCCTTAGAGGGCTATGGTGAAAAAGGAAATATCCTCAGATGAAATCTGCAAAGAAGCTTTCTGAGAAACTGCTTAGTGTTCTGTTAATTCATCTCACAGAGTTACATCTGTATTTCGTGGATCTCTTCGCTAGACTTATCTCTCTGGAATCTGAGAACTGATATTCCGGATCCCTTAGAAGACTATAGGGCCAAAAGAAATATCCTTCAATAACAAAGAGAAAGAAGCTTTCTGAGAAACTTCTTTGTGTTCTGTGAAATCATCTCACAGAGTTACAGCTTTCCCCTCAAGAAGCCTTTCGCTAAGACAGTTCTTGTGAAATTGGCAAAGTGATATTTGGAATCCCTTAGAGGGCTATGGTGAAAAAGGAAATATCCTCAGATGAAATCTGGAAAGAAGCTTTCTGAGAAACTGCTTAGTGTTCTGTTAATTCATCTCACAGAGTTACATCTATATTTCGTGGATCTCTTTGCTAGCCTTATTTCTGTGGAATCTGAGAACAGATGTTTCGGATCCCTTTGAAGACTATAGGGCCAAAGGAAATATCCTCCGATAACAAAGAGAAAGAAGCTTTCTGAGAAACTTCTTTGTGTTCTGTGAAATCATCTCACAGAGTTACAGCTTTCCCCTCAAGAAGCCTTTCGCTAAGACAGTTCTTCTGGAATTGGCAAAGTGATATTTGGAAGCCCTTAGAGGGCTATGGTGAAAAAGGAAATATCCTCAGATGAAATCTGGAAAGAAGCTTTCTGAGAAACTGCTTAGTGTTCTGTTAATTCATCTCACAGAGTTACATCTGTATTTCGTGGATCTCTTTGCTAGCCTTATTTCTGTGGAATCTGAGAACAGATGTTTCGGATCCCTTTGAAGACTATAGGGCCAAATTAAATATCCTCCGATAACAAAGAGAAAGAAGCTTTCTGAGAAACTTCTTTGTGTTCTGTGAAATCATCTCACAGAGTTACAGCTTTCCCCTCAAGAAGCCTTTCGCTAAGACAGTTCTTGTGGAATTGGCAAAGTGATATTTGGAAGCCCGTAGACAGCTATGGTGAAAAAGGAAATATCCTAAGATGAAATCTGGAAAGAAGCTTTCTGAGAAACTGCTTAGTGTTCTGTTATTTCATATCACAGAGTTACATCTGTATTTCGTGGATCTCTTTGCTAGCCTTATTTCTGTGGAATCTGAGAACAGATATTTCGGATCCCTTTGAAGACTCTAGGGCCAAAGGAAATATCCTCCGATAACAAAGAGAAAGAAGCTTTGTGAGAAACTTCTTTTTGTTCTGTGAAATCATCTCACAGAGTTACAGCTTTCCCCTCAAGAAGCCTTTCGCTAAGACAGTTCTTGTGGAATTGGCAAAGTGATATTTCGAAGCCCGTAGACAGCTATGGTGAAAAAGGAATTATCCTAAGATGAAATCTGGAAAGAAGCCCCAGGAGAAGCTGCTTAGTTTTCTGTTAATTCATCTCACAGAGTTACATCTGTATTTCGTGGATCTCTTTGCTAGCGTTATTTCTGTGGAATCTGAGAACAGATATTTCGGATCCCTTTGAAGACTATAGGGCCAAGGAAATATCCTCCGATAAAAAAGAGAAAGGAGCTTTCTGAGAAACTTCTTTGTGTTCTGTGAAATCATCTCACAGAGTTACAGCTTACCCTCAAGAAGCCTTTCGCTAAGACAGTTCTTGTGGAATTGGCAAAGTGATATTTGGAAGCCCATAGAGGGCTATGGTGAAAAGGAAATATCCTCAGATGAAATCTGGAAAGAAGCTTTCTGAGAAACTGCTTAGTGTTCTGTTAATTCATCTCACAGAGTCACATTTGTATTTCGTGGATCTCTTTGCTCGCCTTATTTCTGTGGAATCTGAGAACAGATATTTCGGATCCCTTTGAAGACTATAGGGCCAAAGGAAATATCCTCCGATAACAAAGACAAAGAAGCTTTTTGAGAAACTTCTTTGTGTTCTGTGAAATCATCTCACAGAGTTACAGCTTTCCCCTCAAGAAGCCTTTCGCTAAAACAGTTCTTGTGAAATTGGCAAAGTGATATTTGGAAGCCCTTACAGGGCTATGGTGAAAAAGGAAATATCCTCAGATGAAATCTGGAAAGAAGCTTTCTGAGAAACTGCTTAGTGTTCTGTTAATTCATCTCACAGAGTTACATCTGTATTTCGTGTATCTCTCTAGTAGCCTTATTTCTGTGGGATCTGAGAACAGATATTTCGGATCCCTTTGAAGACTATAGGGCCAAAGGAATTATCCTCCGATAACAAAGAGAAAGAAGCTTTCTGAGAAACTTCTTTGTGTTCTGTGAAATCATCTCACAGAGTTACAGCTTTCCCCTCAAGAAGCCTTTCGCTGAAACAGTTCTTGTGGAATTGGCCAAGTGATATTTTGAAGCACATAGAGGGCTATGGTGAAAAAGGAAATATCCTCAGATGAAATCTGGAAAGAAGCTTTCTGAGAACCTACTTAGTGTTCTGTTATTTCATCTAACAGAGTTACATCTGTATTTCGTGGATCCTTTGCTAGAGTTATTTCTGTGGAATCTGAGAACAGATATTCCGGATCCCTTTGAAGACTATAGGGCCAAAGGAAATATCCTCCGATAACAAAGAGAAAGAAGCTTTCTGAGAAACTTCTTTGTGTTCTGTGAAATCATCTCACAGAGTTACAGCTTTCCCCTCAAGAAGCCTTTCGCTAAGACAGTTCTTGTGGAATTGGCAAAGTGATATTTGGAAGCCCATAGAGGGCTATGGTGAAAAAGGAAATATCCTCAGATGAAACCTGGAAAGAAGCTTTCTGAGAACCTGCTTAGTGTTCTGTTAATTCATCTCACAGAGTTACATCTGTATTTCGTGGATCTCTTTGCTAGCCTTATTTCTGTGGAATCGGATAACAGATATTCCGGATCCCTTTGAAGACAATAGGGCTAAAGGAAATATCCTCCGATAACAAAGAGAAAGAAGCTTTCTGAGAAACTTCTTTGTGTTCTGTGAAATCATCTCACAGAGTTACAGCTTTCCCTTCAAGAAGCCTTTCGCTAAGACAGTTCTTCTGGAATTGGCAAAGTGATATTTGGAAGCCCATAGAGGGCTATGGTGAAAAAGGACATATCCTCAGATGAAATCTGGAAAGAAGCTTTCTGAGAAACTGCTTAGTGTTCTGTTAATTCATCTCACAGAGTTACATCTGTTTTTCGTGAATCTCTTTGCTAGCCTTATTTCTGTGCAATCTGAGAACAGATATTTCGGATCCCTTTGAAGACCATAGGGCCAAAGGAAATATCCTCCGATAACCAAGGTGAAGAAGCTTTCAGAGAAACTTCTTTGTGTTCTGTGAAATCATCTCACAGAGTTACAGCTTTCCCCTCAAGAAGCCTTTCGCTAAGACAATTCTTGTTGAATTTTCAAAGTGATATGTGGAAGCCCTTAGAGGGCTATGGTGAAAAAGGAAATATCCTCAGATGAAATCTGGAAAGAAGCTTTCTGAGAAACTGCTTAGTGTTCTGTTAATTCATCTCACAGAGTTACATCTGTATTTCGTGGATCTCTTCGCTAGACTTATCTCTCTGGAATCTGAGAACTGATATTCCGGATCCCTTAGAAGACTATAGGGCCAAAAGAAATATCCTTCAATAACAAAGAGAAAGAAGCTTTCTGAGAAACTTCTTTGTGTTCTGTGAAATCATCTCACAGAGTTACAGCTTTCCCCTCAAGAAGCCTTTCGCTAAGACAGTTCTTGTGAAATTGGCATAGTGATATTTGGAAGCCCTTAGAGGGCTATGGTGAAAAAGGAAATATCCTCAGATGAAATCTGGAAAGAAGCTTTCTGAGAAACTGCTTAGTGTTCTGTTAATTCATCTCACAGAGTTACATCTATATTTCGTGGATCTCTTTGCTAGCCTTATTTCTGTGGAATCTGAGAACAGATGTTTCGGATCCCTTTGAAGACTATAGGGCCAAAGGAAATATCCTCCGATAACAAAGAGAAAGAAGCTTTCTGAGAAACTTCTTTGTGTTCTGTGAAATCATCTCACAGAGTTACAGCTTTCCCCTCAAGAAGCCTTTCGCTAAGACAGTTCTTGTGGAATTGGCAAAGTGATATTTGGAAGCCCTTAGAGGGCTATGGTGAAAAAGGAAACATCCTCAGATGAAATCTGGAAAGAAGCTTTCTGAGAAACTGCTTAGTGTTCTGTTAATTCATCTCACAGAGTTACATCTGTATTTCGTGGATCTCTTTGCTAGCCTTATTTCTGTGGAATCTGAGAACAGATGTTTCGGATCCCTTTGAAGACTATAGGGCCAAATTAAATATCCTCCGATAACAAAGAGAAAGAAGCTTTCTGAGAAACTTCTTTGTGTTCTGTGAAATCATCTCACAGAGTTACAGCTTTCCCCTCAAGAAGCCTTTCGCTAAGACAGTTCTTGTGGAATTGGAAAAGTGATATTTGGAAGCCCGTAGACAGCTATGGTGAAAAAGGAAATATCCTAAGATGAAATCTGGAAAGAAGCTTTCTGAGAAACTGCTTAGTGTTCTGTTATTTCATATCACAGAGTTACATCTGTATTTCGTGGATCTCTTTGCTAGCCTTATTTCTGTGGAATCTGAGAACAGATATTTCGGATCCCTTTGAAGACTGTAGGGCCAAAGGAAATATCCTCCGATAACAAAGAGAAAGAAGCTTTCTGAGAAACTTCTTTTTGTTCTGTGAAATCATCTCACAGAGTTACAGCTTTCCCCTCAAGAAGCCTTTCGCTAAGACAGTTCTTGTGGAATTGGCAAAGTGATATTTGGAAGCCCGTAGACAGCTATGGTGAAAAAGGAAATATCCTAAGATGAAATCTGGAAAGAAGCCCCAGGAGAAGCTGCTTAGTTTTCTGTTAATTCATCTCACAGAGTTACATCTGTATTTCGTGGATCTCTTTGCTAGCCTTATTTCTGTGGAGTCTGAGAACAGATATTCCGGATACCTTTGAAGACTATAGGGCCAAAGGAAATATCCGCCGAAAACAAAGAGAAAGAAGCTTTCCGAGAAACTTCTTTGTGTTCTGTGAAATCATCTCACAGAGTTACAGCTTTCCCCTCAAGAAGCCTTTCACTAAGACAGTTCTTGTGGAATTGGCAAAGTGATATTTGGAAGCCCATAGAGGGCTATGGTGAAAAAGGAAATATCCTCAGATGAAATCTGGAAAGAAGCTTTCTGAGAAACTGCTTAGTGTTCTGTTAATTCATCTCACAGAGTTACATCTGTATTTCGTGGATCTCTTTGCTAGCGTTATTTCTGTGGAATCTGAGAACAGATATTTCGGATCCCTTTGAAGAGTATAGGGCCAAGGAAATATCCTCCGATAAAAAAGAGAAAGGAGCTTTCTGAGAAACTTCTTTGTGTTCTGTGAAATCATCTCACAGAGTTACAGCTTACCCTCAAGAAGCCTTTCGCTAAGACAGTTCTTGTGGAATTGGCAAAGTGATATTTGGAAGCCCATAGAGGGCTATGGTGAAAAGGAAATATCCTCAGATGAAATCTGGAAAGAAACTTTCTGAGAAACTGCTTAGTGTTCTGTTAATTCATCTCACAGAGTCACATTTGTATTTCGTGGATCTCTTTGCTCGCCTTATTTCTGTGGAATCTGAGAAGAGATATTTCGGATCCCTTTGAAGACTATAGGGCCAAAGGAAATATCCCCCGATAACAAAGAGAAAGAAGCTTTTTGAGAAACTTCTTTGTGTTCTGTGAAATCATCTCACAGAGTTACAGCTTTCCCCTCAAGAAGCCTTTCGCTAAAACAGTTCTTGTGAAATTGGCAAAGTGATATTTGGAAGCCCTTAGAGGGCTATGGTGAAAAAGGAAATATCCTCAGATGAAATCTGGAAAGAAGCTTTCTGAGAAACTGCTTAGTGTTCTGTTAATTCATCTCACAGAGTTACATCTGTATTTCGTGGATCTCTCTACTAGCCTTATTTCTGTGGGATCTGAGAACAGATATTTCGGATCCCTTTGAAGACTATAGGGCCAAAGGAATTATCATCCGATAACAAAGAGAAAGAAGCTTTCTGAGAAACTTCTTTGTGTTCTGTGAAATCATCTCACAGAGTTACAGCTTTCCCCTCAAGAAGCCTTTCGCTGAAACAGTTCTTGTGGAATTGGCCAAGTGATATTTTGAAGCACATAGAGGGCTATGGTGAAAAAGGAAATATCCTCAGATGAAATCTGGAAAGAAGCTTTCTGAGAACCTACTTAGTGTTCTGTTATTTCATCTCACAGAGTTACATCTGTATTTCGTGGATCCTTTGCTAGCGTTATTTCTGTGGAATCTGAGAACAGATATTCCGGATCCCTTTGAAGACTATAGGGCCAAAGGAAATATCCTCCGATAACAAAGAGAAAGAAGCTTTCTGGGAAACTTCTTTGTGTTCTGTGAAATCATCTCACAGAGTTACAGCTTTCCCCTCAAGAAGCCTTTCGCTAAGACAGTTCTTGTGGAATTGGCAAAGTGATATTTGGAAGCCCATAGAGGGCTATGGTGAAAAAGGAAATATCCTCAGATGAAATCTGGAAAGAAGCTTTCTGAGAACCTGCTTAGTGTTCTGTTAATTCATCTCACAGAGTTACATCTGTATTTCGTGGATCTCTTTGCTAGCCTTATTTCTGTGGAATCGGATAACAGATATTCCGGATCCCTTTGAAGAAAATAGGGCTAAAGGAAATATCCTCCGATAACAAAGAGAAAGAAGCTTTCTGAGAAACTTCTTTGTGTTCTGTGAAATCATCTCACAGAGTTACAGCTTTCCCCTCAAGAAGCCTTTCGCTGAGACAGTTCTTGTGGAATTGGGAACTTGATATTTGGAAGCACATAGAGGGCTATGGTGAGAAAGGAAATATCCTTAGATGAAATCTGGAAAGAAGCTTTCTGAGAACCTACTTAGTGTTCTGTTATTTCATCTCACAGAGTTACATCTGTATTTCGTGGATCTCTTTGCTAGCCTTATTTCTGTGGAATCTGAGAACAGATATTCCGGATCCCTTTGAAGACTATAGGGCCAAAGGAAATATCCTCCGATAACAAAGAGAAAGAAGGTTTCTGAGAAACTTCTTTGTGTTCTGTGAAATCATCTCACAGAGTTACAGCTTTCCCCTCAAGAAGCCTTTCGCTAAGACAGTTCTTCTGGAATTGGCAAAGTGATATTTGGAAGCCCTTAGAGGGCTATGGTGAAAAAGGAAATATCCTCAGATGAAATCTGGTAAGAAGCTTTCTGAGAAACTGCTTAGTGTTCTGTTAATTCATCTCACAGAGTTACATCTGTATTTCGTGGATCTCTTTGCTAGCCTTATTTCTGTGGAATCTGAGAACAGATGATTCCGATCCCTTTGAAGACTATTGGGCCAAAGGAAATATCCTCCGATAACAAAGAGAAAGAAGCTTTCTGAGAAACTTCTTTGTGTTCTGTGAAATCATCTCACAGAGTTTCAGCTTTCCCCTCAAGAAGCCTTTCGCTAAGACAGTTCTTGTGGAATTGGCAAAGTGATATTTGGAAGCCCATAGAGGGCTATGGTGAAAAAGGAAATATCCTCAGATGAAATCTGGAAAGAAGCTTTCTGAGAAACTGCTAAGTGTTCAGTTATTTCATCTCACAGAGTTACATCTGTATTTCGTGGATCTCTTTGCTAGCCTTATTTCTGTGGAATCTGAGAACAGATATTTCGGATCCCTTTGAAGACTGTAGGGCCAAAGGAAATATCCTCCGATAACAAAGAGAAAGAAGCTTTCTGAGAAACTTCTTTGTGTTCTGTGAAACCATACCAAAGAGTTACAGCTTTCCCCTCAAGAAGCCTTTCGCTGAGACAATTCTTGTGGAATTTTCAAAGTGATATGTGGAAGCCCTTAGAGGGCTATGGTGAAAAAGGAAATATCCTCAGATGAAATCTGGAAAGAAGCTTTCTGAGAAACTGCTTAGTGTTCTGTTAATTAATCTCACAGAGTTACATCTGTATTTCGTGGATCTCTTCGCTAGACTTATCTCTCTGGAATCTGAGAACTGATATTCCGGATCCCTTTGAAGACTATAGGGCCAAAAGAAATATCCTTCAATAACAAAGAGAAAGAAGCTTTCTGAGAAACTTCTTTGTGTTCTGTGAAATCATCTCACAGAGTTACAGCTTTCCCCTCAAGAAGCCTTTCGCTAAGACAGTTCTTGTGGAATTGGCAAAGTGATATTTGGAAGCCCTTAGAGGGCTATGGTGAAAAAGGAAATATCCTCAGATGAAATCTGGAAAGAAGCTTTCTGAGAAACTGCTTAGTGTTCTGTTAATTCATCTCACAGAGTTACATCTATATTTCGTGGATCTCTTTGCTAGCCTTATTTCTGTGGAATCTGAGAACAGATGTTTCGGATCCCTTTGAAGACTATAGGGCCAAAGGAAATATCCTCCGATAACAAAGAGAAAGAAGCTTTCTGAGAAACTTCTTTGTGTTCTGTGAAATCATCTCACAGAGTTACAGCTTTCCCCTCAAGAAGCCTTTCGCTAAGACAGTTCTTGTGGAATTGGCAAAGTGATATTTGGAAGCCCGTAGACATCTATGGTGAAAAAGGAAATATCCTTAGATGAAATCTGGAAAGAAGCCCTAGGAGAAGCTGCTTAGTTTTCTGTTAATTAATCTCACAGAGTTACATTTGTATTTCGTGGATCTCTTTGCTAGCCTTATTTCTGTGGAATCTGAGAACAGATATTCCGGATCCCTTTGAAGACTATAGGGCCAAAGGAAATATCCTCCGATAACAAAGAGAAAGAAGCTTTCTGAGAAACTTCTTTGTGTTCTGTGAAATCATCTCACAGAGTTACAGCTTTCCCCTCAAGAAGCCTTTCGCTAAGACAGTTCTTGTGGAATTGGCAAAGTGATATTTGGAAACCCATAGAGGGCTATGGTGAAAAAGGAAATATCCTAAGATGAAATCTGTAAAGAAGCTTTCTCAGAAACTCCTTAGTGTTCTGTTAATTCATCTCACAGAGTTACATCTGTATTTCGTGGATCTCTTTGCTAGCCTTATTTCTGTGGAATCTGAGAACAGATATTTCGGATCCCTTTGAAGACTATAGGGCCAAAGGAAATATCCTCCGATAAAAAGAGAAAGGAGCTTTCTGAGAAACTTCTTTGTGTTCTGTGAAATCATCTCACAGAGTTACAGCTTTCCTCTCAAGAAGCCTTTCGCTAAAACAGTTCTTGTGAAATTGGCAAAGTGATATTTGGAAGCCCTTAGAGGGCTATGGTGAAAAAGGAAATATCCTCAGATGAAATCTGGAAAGAAGCTTTCTGAGAAACTGCTTAGTGTTCTGTTAATTCATCTCACAGAGTTACATCTGTATTTCGTGGATCTCTTTGCTAGCCTTATTTCTGTGGAATCTGAGAACAGATGTTTCGGATCCCTTTGAAGACTATAGGGCCAAATTAAATATCCTCCGATAACAAAGAGAAAGAAGCTTTCTGAGAAACTTCTTTGTGTTCTGTGAAATCATCTCACAGAGTTACAGCTTTCCCCTCAAGAAGCCTTTCGCTAAGACAGTTCTTGTGGAATTGGAAAAGTGATATTTCGAAGCCCGTAGACAGCTATGGTGAAAAAGGAAATATCCTAAGATGAAATCTGGAAAGAAGCTTTCTGAGAAACTGCTTAGTGTTCTGTTATTTCATATCACAAAGTTACATCTGTATTTCGTGGATCTCTTTGCTAGCCTTATTTCTGTGGAATCTGAGAACAGATATTTCGGATCCCTTTGAAGACTCTAGGGCCAAAGGAAATATCCTCCGATAACAAAGAGAAAGAAGCTTTCTGAGAAACTTCTTTTTGTTCTGTGAAATCATCTCACAGAGTTACAGCTTTCCCCTCAAGAAGCCTTTCGCTAAGACAGTTCTTGTGGAATTGGCAAAGTGATATTTGGAAGCCCGTAGACAGCTATGGTGAAAAAGGAAATATCCTAAGATGAAATCTGGAAAGAAGCCCCAGGAGAAGCTGCTTAGTTTTCTGTTAATTCATCTCACAGAGTTACATCTGTATTTCGTGGATCTCTTTGCTAGCCTTATTTCTGTGGAGTCTGAGAACAGATATTCCGGATACCTTTGAAGACTATATGGCCAAAGCAAATATCCTCCGATAACAAAGAGAAAGAAGCTTTCTGAGAAACTTCTTTGTGTTCTGTGAAATCATCTCACAGAGTTACAGCTTTCCCCTCAAGAAGCCTTTCGCTAAGACAGTTCTTGTGGAATTGGCAAAGTGATATTTGGAAGCCCATAGAGGGCTATGGTGAAAAAGGAAATATCCTCAGATGAAATCTGGAAAGAAGCTTTCTGAGAAACTGCTTAGTGTTCTGTTAATTCATCTCACAGAGTTACATCTGTATTTCGTGGATCTCTTTGCTAGCGTTATTTCTGTGGAATCTGAGAACAGATATTTCGGATCCCTTTGAAGACTATAGGGCCAAGGAAATATCCTCCGATAAAAAAGAGAAAGGAGCTTTCTGAGAAACTTCTTTGTGTTCTGTGAAATCATCTCACAGAGTTACAGCTTACCCTCAAGAAGCCTTTCGCTAAGACAGTTCTTGTGGAATTGGCAAAGTGATATTTGGAAGCCCATAGAGGGCTATGGTGAAAAGGAAATATCCTCAGATGAAATCTGGAAAGAAGCTTTCTGAGAAACTGCTTAGTGTTCTGTTAATTCATCTCACAGAGTCACATTTGTATTTCGTGGATCTCTTTGCTCGCCTTATTTCTGTGGAATCTGAGAACAGATATTTCGGATCCCTTTGAAGACTATAGGGCCAAAGGAAATATCCTCCGATAACAAAGAGAAAGAAGCTTTTTGAGAAACTTCTTTGTGTTCTGTGAAATCATCTCACAGAGTTACAGCTTTCCCCTCAAGAAGCCTTTCGCTAAAACAGTTCTTGTGAAATTGGCAAAGTGATATTTGGAAGCCCTTAGAGGGCTATGGTGAAAAAGGAAATATCCTCAGATGAAATCTGGAAAGAAGCTTTCTGAGAAACTGCTTAGTGTTCTGTTAATTCATCTCACAGAGTTACATCTGTATTTCGTGGATCTCTCTACTAGCCTTATTTCTGTGGCATCTGAGAACAGATATTTCGGATCCCTTTGAAGACTATAGGGCCAAAGGAATTATCCTCCGATAACAAAGAGAAAGAAGCTTTCTGAGAAACTTCTTTGTGTTCTGTGAAATCATCTCACAGAGTTACAGCTTTCCCCTCAAGAAGCCTTTCGCTGAAACAGTTCTTGTGGAATTGGCCAAGTGATATTTTGAAGCACATAGAGGGCTATGGTGAAAAAGGAAATATCCTCAGATGAAATCTGGAAAGAAGCTTTCTGAGAACCTACTTAGTGTTCTGTTATTTCATCTCACAGAGTTACATCTGTATTTCGTGGATCCTTTGCTAGCGTTATTTCTGTGGAATCTGAGAACAGATATTCCGGATCCCTTTGAAGACTATAGGGCCAAAGGAAATATCCTCCGATAACAAAGAGAAAGAAGCTTTCTGAGAAACTTCTTTGTGTTCTGTGAAATCATCTCACAGAGTTACAGCTTTCCCCTCAAGAAGCCTTTCGCTAAGACAGTTCTTGTGGAATTGGCCAAGTGATATTTGGAAGCCCATAGAGGGCTATGGTGAAAAAGGAAATATCCTCAGAGAAACCTGGAAAGAAGCTTTCTGAGAACCTGCTTAGTGTTCTGTTAATTCATCTCACAGAGTTACATCTGTATTTCGTGGATCTCTTTGCTAGCCTTATTTCTGTGGAATCGGATAACAGATATTCCGGATCCCTTTGAAGACAATAGGGCTAAAGGAAATATCCTCCGATAACAAAGAGAAAGAAGCTTTCTGAGAAACTTCTTTGTGTTCTGTGAAATCATCTCACAGAGTTACAGCTTTCCCTTCAAGAAGCCTTTCGCTAAGACAGTTCTTCTGGAATTGGCAAAGTGATATTTGGAAGCCCATAGAGGGCTATGGTGAAAAAGGACATATCCTCAGATGAAATCTGGAAAGAAGCTTTCTGAGAAACTGCTTAGTGTTCTGTTAATTCATCTCACAGAGTTACATCTGTATTTCGTGAATCTCTTTGCTAGCCTTATTTCTGTGCAATCTGAGAACAGATATTTCGGATCCCTTTGAAGACCATAGGGCCAAAGGAAATCTCCTCCGATAACCAAGAGAAAGAAGCTCTCTGAGAAACTTCTTTGTGTTCTGTGAAATCATCTCACAGAGTTACAGCTTTCCCCTCAAGAAGCCTTTCGCTAAGACAATTCTTGTTGAATTTTCAAAGTGATATGTGGAAGCCCTTAGAGGGCTATGGTGAAAAAGGAAATATCCTCAGATGAAATCTGGAAAGAAGCTTTCTGAGAAACTGCTTAGTGTTCTGTTAATTCATCTCACAGAGTTACATCTGTATTTCGTGGATCTCTTCGCTAGACTTATCTCTCTGGAATCTGAGAACTGATATTCCGGATCCCTTTGAAGACTATAGGGCCAAAAGAAATATCCTTCAATAACAAAGAGAAAGAAGCTTTCTGAGAAACTTCTTTGTGTTCTGTGAAATCATCTCACAGAGTTACAGCTTTCCCCTCAAGAAGCCTTTCGCTAAGACAGTTCTTGTGGAATTGGCAAAGTGATATTTGGAAGCCCTTAGAGGGCTATGGTGAAAAAGGAAATATCCTCAGATGAAATCTGGAAAGAAGCTTTCTGAGAAACTGCTTAGTGTTCTGTTAATTCATCTCACAGAGTTACATCTATATTTCGTGGATCTCTTTGCTAGCCTTATTTCTGTGGAATCTGAGAACAGATGTTTCGGATCCCTTTGAAGACTATAGGGCCAAAGGAAATATCCTCCGATAACAAAGAGAAAGAAGCTTTCTGAGAAACTTCTTTGTGTTCTGTGAAATCATCTCACAGAGTTACAGCTTTCCACTCAAGAAGCCTTTCGCTAAGACAGTTCTTGTGGAATTGGCAAAGTGATATTTGGAAGCCCGTAGACAGCTATGGTGAAAAAGGAAATATCCTTAGATGAAATCTGGAAAGAAGCCCTAGGAGAAGCTGCTTAGTTTTCTGTTAATTAATCTCACAGAGTTACATTTGTATTTCGTGGATCTCTTTGCTAGCCTTATTTCTGTGGAATCTGAGAACAGATATTCCGGATCCCTTTGAAGACTATAGGGCCAAAGGAAATATCCTCCGATAACAAAGAGAAAGAAGCTTTCTGAGAAACTTCTTTGTGTTCTGTGAAATCATCTCACAGAGTTACAGCTTTCCCCTCAAGAAGCCTTTCGCTAAGACAGTTCTTGTGGAATTGGCAAAGTGATATTTGGAAGCCCATAGAGGGCTATGGTGAAAAAGGAAATATCCTCAGATGAAATCTGGAAAGAAGCTTTCTGAGAAACTGCTTAGTGTTCTGTTAATTCATCTCACAGAGTTACATCTGTATTTCGTGGATCTCTTTGCTAGCGTTATTTCTGTGGAATCTGAGAACAGATATTTCGGATCCCTTTGAAGACTATAGGGCCAAGGAAATATCCTCCGATAAAAAAGAGAAAGGAGCTTTCTGAGAAACTTCTTTGTGTTCTGTGAAATCATCTCACAGAGTTACAGCTTACCCTCAAGAAGCCTTTCGCTAAGACAGTTCTTGTGGAATTGGCAAAGTGATATTTGGAAGCCCATAGAGGGCTATGGTGAAAAGGAAATATCCTCAGATGAAATCTGGAAAGAAGCTTTCTGAGAAACTGCTTAGTGTTCTGTTAATTCATCTCACAGAGTCACATTTGTATTTCGTGGATCTCTTTGCTCGCCTTATTTCTGTGGAATCTGAGAACAGATATTTCGGATCCCTTTGAAGACTATAGGGCCAAAGGAAATATCCTCCGATAACAAAGAGAAAGAAGCTTTTTGAGAAACTTCTTTGTGTTCTGTGAAATCATCTCACAGAGTTACAGCTTTCCCCTCAAGAAGCCTTTCGCTAAAACAGTTCTTGTGAAATTGGCAAAGTGATATTTGGAAGCCCTTAGAGGGCTATGGTGAAAAAGGAAATATCCTCAGATGAAATCTGGAAAGAAGCTTTCTGAGAAACTGCTTAGTGTTCTGTTAATTCATCTCACAGAGTTACATCTGTATTTCGTGGATCTCTCTACTAGCCTTATTTCTGTGGCATCTGAGAACAGATATTTCGGATCCCTTTGAAGACTATAGGGCCAAAGGAATTATCCTCCGATAACAAAGAGAAAGAAGCTTTCTGAGAAACTTCTTTGTGTTCTGTGAAATCATCTCACAGAGTTACAGCTTTCCCCTCAAGAAGCCTTTCGCTGAAACAGTTCTTGTGGAATTGGCCAAGTGATATTTTGAAGCACATAGAGGGCTATGGTGAAAAAGGAAATATCCTCAGATGAAATCTGGAAAGAAGCTTTCTGAGAACCTACTTAGTGTTCTGTTATTTCATCTCACAGAGTTACATCTGTATTTCGTGGATCCTTTGCTAGCGTTATTTCTGTGGAATCTGAGAACAGATATTCCGGATCCCTTTGAAGACTATAGGGCCAAAGGAAATATCCTCCGATAACAAAGAGAAAGAAGCTTTCTGAGAAACTTCTTTGTGTTCTGTGAAATCATCTCACAGAGTTACAGCTTTCCCCTCAAGAAGCCTTTCGCTAAGACAGTTCTTGTGGAATTGGCCAAGTGATATTTGGAAGCCCATAGAGGGCTATGGTGAAAAAGGAAATATCCTCAGAGAAACCTGGAAAGAAGCTTTCTGAGAACCTGCTTAGTGTTCTGTTAATTCATCTCACAGAGTTACATCTGTATTTCGTGGATCTCTTTGCTAGCCTTATTTCTGTGGAATCGGATAACAGATATTCCGGATCCCTTTGAAGACAATAGGGCTAAAGGAAATATCCTCCGATAACAAAGAGAAAGAAGCTTTCTGAGAAACTTCTTTGTGTTCTGTGAAATCATCTCACAGAGTTACAGCTTTCCCTTCAAGAAGCCTTTCGCTAAGACAGTTCTTCTGGAATTGGCAAAGTGATATTTGGAAGCCCATAGAGGGCTATGGTGAAAAAGGACATATCCTCAGATGAAATCTGGAAAGAAGCTTTCTGAGAAACTGCTTAGTGTTCTGTTAATTCATCTCACAGAGTTACATCTGTATTTCGTGAATCTCTTTGCTAGCCTTATTTCTGTGCAATCTGAGAACAGATATTTCGGATCCCTTTGAAGACCATAGGGCCAAAGGAAATCTCCTCCGATAACCAAGAGAAAGAAGCTCTCTGAGAAACTTCTTTGTGTTCTGTGAAATCATCTCACAGAGTTACAGCTTTCCCCTCAAGAAGCCTTTCGCTAAGACAATTCTTGTTGAATTTTCAAAGTGATATGTGGAAGCCCTTAGAGGGCTATGGTGAAAAAGGAAATATCCTCAGATGAAATCTGGAAAGAAGCTTTCTGAGAAACTGCTTAGTGTTCTGTTAATTCATCTCACAGAGTTACATCTGTATTTCGTGGATCTCTTCGCTAGACTTATCTCTCTGGAATCTGAGAACTGATATTCCGGATCCCTTTGAAGACTATAGGGCCAAAAGAAATATCCTTCAATAACAAAGAGAAAGAAGCTTTCTGAGAAACTTCTTTGTGTTCTGTGAAATCATCTCACAGAGTTACAGCTTTCCCCTCAAGAAGCCTTTCGCTAAGACAGTTCTTGTGGAATTGGCAAAGTGATATTTGGAAGCCCTTAGAGGGCTATGGTGAAAAAGGAAATATCCTCAGATGAAATCTGGAAAGAAGCTTTCTGAGAAACTGCTTAGTGTTCTGTTAATTCATCTCACAGAGTTACATCTATATTTCGTGGATCTCTTTGCTAGCCTTATTTCTGTGGAATCTGAGAACAGATGTTTCGGATCCCTTTGAAGACTATAGGGCCAAAGGAAATATCCTCCGATAACAAAGAGAAAGAAGCTTTCTGAGAAACTTCTTTGTGTTCTGTGAAATCATCTCACAGAGTTACAGCTTTCCACTCAAGAAGCCTTTCGCTAAGACAGTTCTTGTGGAATTGGCAAAGTGATATTTGGAAGCCCGTAGACAGCTATGGTGAAAAAGGAAATATCCTTAGATGAAATCTGGAAAGAAGCCCTAGGAGAAGCTGCTTAGTTTTCTGTTAATTAATCTCACAGAGTTACATTTGTATTTCGTGGATCTCTTTGCTAGCCTTATTTCTGTGGAATCTGAGAACAGATATTCCGGATCCCTTTGAAGACTATAGGGCCAAAGGAAATATCCTCCGATAACAAAGAGAAAGAAGCTTTCTGAGAAACTTCTTTGTGTTCTGTGAAATCATCTCACAGAGTTACAGCTTTCCCCTCAAGAAGCCTTTCGCTAAGACAGTTCTTGTGGAATTGGCAAAGTGATATTTGAAAACCCATAGAGGGCTATGGTGAAAAAGAAAATATCCTAAGATGAAATCTGGAAAGAAGCTTTCTCAGAAACTCCTTAGTGTTCTGTTAATTCATCTCACAGAGTTACATCTGTATTTCGTGGATCTCTTTGCTAGCCTTATTTCTGTGGAATCTGAGAACAGATATTTCGGATCCCTTTGAAGACTATAGGGCCAAAGGAAATATCCTCCGATAAAAAAGAGAAAGGAGCTTTCTGAGAAACTTCTTTGTGTTCTGTGAAATCATCTCACAGAGTTACAGCTTTCCTCTCAAGAAGACTTTCGCTAAAACAGTTCTTGTGAAATTGGCAAAGTGATATTTGGAAGCCCTTAGAGGGCTATGGTGAAAAAGGAAATATCCTCAGATGAAATCTGGAAAGAAGCTTTCTGAGAAACTGCTTAGTGTTCTGTTAATTCAAATCACAGAGTTACATCTGTATTTCGTGGATCTCTTTGCTAGCCTTATTTCTGTGGAATCTGAGAACAGATGTTTCGGATCCCTTTGAAGACTATAGGGCCAAATTAAATATCCTCCGATAACAAAGAGAAAGAAGCTTTCTGAGAAACTTCTTTGTGTTCTGTGAAATCATCTCACAGAGTTACAGCTTTCCCCTCAAGAAGCCTTTCGCTAAGACAGTTCTTGTGGAATTGGAAAAGTGATATTTGGAAGCCCGTAGACAGCTATGGTGAAAAAGGAAATATCCTAAGATAAAATCTGGAAAGAAGCTTTCTGAGAAACTGCTTAGTGTTCTGTTATTTCATTTCACAGAGTTACATCTGTATTTCGTGGATCTCTTTGCTAGCCTTATTTCTGTGGAATCTGAGAACAGATATTTAGGATCCCTTTGAAGACTCTAGGGCCAAGGGAAATATCCTCCGATAACAAAGAGAAAGAAGCTTTCTGAGAAACTTCTTTTTGTTCTGTGAAATCATCTCACAGAGTTACAGCTTTCCCCTCAAGAAGCCTTTCGCTAAGACAGTTCTTGTGGAATTGGCAAAGTGATATTTGGAAGCCCGTAGACAGCTATGGTGAAAAAGGAAATATCCTAAGATGAAATCTGGAAAGAAGCCCCAGGAGAAGCTGCTTAGTTTTCTGTTAATTCATCTCACAGAGTTACATCTGTATTTCGTGGATCTCTTTGCTAGCCTTATTTCTGTGGAGTCTGAGAACAGATATTCGGGATACCTTTGAAGACTATAGGGCCAAAGGAAATATCCTCCGAAAACAAAGAGAAAGAAGCTTTCTGAGAAACTTCTTTGTGTTCTGTGAAATCATCTCACAGAGTTACAGCTTTCCCCTCAAGAAGCCTTTCACTAAGACAGTTTTTGTGGAATTGGCAAAGTGATATTTGGAAGCCAATAGAGGGCTATGGTGAAAAAGGAAATATCCTCAGATGAAATCTGGAAAGAAGCTTTCCGAGAAACTGCTTAGTGTTCTGTTAATTCATCTCACAGAGTTACATCTGTATTTCGTGGATCTCTTTGCTAGCGTTATTTCTGTGGAATCTGAGAACAGATATTTCGGATCCCTTTGAAGACTATAGGGCCAAGGAAATATCCTCCGATAAAAAAGAGAAAGGAGCTTTCTGAGAAACTTCTTTGTGTTCTGTGAAATCATCTCACAGAGTTACAGCTTACCCTCAAGAAGCCTTTCGCTAAGACAGTTCTTGTGGAATTGGCAAAGTGATATTTGGAAGCCCATAGAGGGCTATGGTGAAAAGGAAATATCCTCAGATGAAATCTGGAAAGAAGCTTTCTGAGAAACTGCTTAGTGTTCTGTTAATTCATCTCACAGAGTCACATTTGTATTTCGTGGATCTCTTTGCTCGCCTTATTTCTGTGGAATCTGAGAACAGATATTTCGGATCCCTTTGAAGACTATAGGGCCAAAGGAAATATCCCCCGATAACAAAGAGAAAGAAGCTTTTTGAGAAACTTCTTTGTGTTCTGTGAAATCATCTCACAGAGTTACAGCTTTCCCCTCAAGAAGCCTTTCGCTAAAACAGTTCTTGTGAAATTGGCAAAGTGATATTTGGAAGCCCTTAGAGGGCTATGGTGAAAAAGGAAATATCCTCAGATGAAATCTGGAAAGAAGCTTTCTGAGAACCTGCTTAGTGTTCTGTTAATTCATCTCACAGAGTTACATCTGTATTTCGTGGATCTCTTTGCTAGCCTTATTTCTGTGGAATCGGATAACAGATATTCCGGATCCCTTTGAAGACAATAGGGCTAAAGGAAATATCCTCCGATAACAAAGAGAAAGAAGCTTTCTGAGAAACTTCTTTGTGTTCTGTGAAATCATCTCACAGAGTTACAGCTTTCCCTTCAAGAAGCCTTTCGCTAAGACAGTTCTTCTGGAATTGGCAAAGTGATATTTGGAAGCCCATAGAGGGCTATGGTGAAAAAGGACATATCCTCCGATGAAATCTGGAAAGAAGCTTTCTGAGAAACTGCTTAGTGTTCTGTTAATTCATCTCACAGAGTTACATCTGTATTTCGTGAATCTCTTTGCTAGCCTTATTTCTGTGCAATCTGAGAACAGATATTTCGGATCCCTTTGAAGACCATAGGGCCAAAGGAAATATCCTCCGATAACCAAGAGAAAGAAGCTTTCAGAGAAACTTCTTTGTGTTCTGTGAAATCATCTCACAGAGTTACAGCTTTTCCCTCAAGAAGCCTTTCGCTAGGACAGTTCTTGTGGAATTGGCAAAGTGATATTTGGAAACCCATAGAGGGCTATGTTGAAAAAGGAAATATCCTCAGATGAAATCTGGAAAGAAGCTTTCTGAGAAACTGCTTAGTGTTCTGTTAATTCATCTCACAGAGTTACATCTGTATTTCGTGGATCTCTTTGCTAGCCTTATTTCTGTGGAATCTGAGAACAGATGATTCCGATCCCTTTGAAGACTATTGGGCCAAAGGAAATATCCTCCGATAACAAAGAGAAAGAAGCTTTCTGAGAAACTTCTTTGTGTTCTGTGAAATCATCTCACAGAGTTTCAGCTTTCCCCTAAAGAAGCCTTTCGCTAAGACAGTTCTTGTGGAATTGGCAAAGTGATATTTGGAAGCCCATAGAGGGCTATGGTGAAAAAGGAAATATCCTCAGATGAAATCTGGAAAGAAGCTTTCTGAGAAACTGCTAAGTGTTCTGTTATTTCATCTCACAGAGTTACATCTGTATTTCGTGGATCTCTTTGCTAGCCTTATTTCTGTGGAATCTGAGAAGAGATATTTCGGATCACTTTGAAGACTGTAGGGCCAAAGGAAATATCCTCCGATAACAAAGAGAAAGAAGCTTTCTGAGAAACTTCTTTGTGTTCTGTGAAACCATCTCAAGGAGTTACAGCTTTCCCCTCAAGAAGCCTTTCGCTAAGACAGTTCTTGTGGAATTGGCAAAGTGATATTTTGAAACCCTTAGAGGCCTATGGTGAAAAAGGAAATATCCTCAGGTGAAATCTAGAAAGAAGCTTTCTGAGAAACTGCTTAGTGCTCTGTTAATTCATCTCACAGAGTTACATCTGTATTTCGTGGATCTCTTTGCTAGCCTTATTTCTGTGGAATCTGAGAACAGATATTCCGGATCCCTTTGAAGACTATAGGGCCAAAGGAAATATCCTCCGATAACAAAGAGAAAGAAGCTTTCAGAGAAACTTCTTTGTGTTCTGTGAAATCATCTCACAGAGTTACAGCTTTCCCCTCAAGAAGCCTTTCGCTAAGACAGTTCTTGTGGAATTGGCAAAGTGATATTTGGAAGCCCATAGAGGACTATGGTGAAAAAGGAAATATCCTCACATGAAATCTGGAAAGAAGCTTTCTGAGAACCTGCTTAGTGTTCTGTTATTTCATCTCATAGAGTTACATCTGTATTTCGTGGATCTCTTTGCTAGCCTTATTTCTGTGGAATCTGAGAACAGATATTTCGGATCCCTTTGAAGACTATAGGGCAAAAGGAAATATCCTCCGATAACAAAGAGAAAGAAGCTTTCTGAGAAACTTCTTTGTGTTCTGTGAAATCATCTCACAGAGTTACAGCTTTCCCCTCAAGAAGCCTTTCGCTAACACAGTTCTTGTGGATTTGGCAAAGTGATATTTGGAAGCCCATAGAGGGCTATGGTGAAAAAGGAAATATCCTCAGATGAAATCTGGAAAGAAGCTTTCTGAGAAACTGCAAAGTGTTCTGTTAATTCATCTCACAGAGTTACAACTGTATTTCGTGGATCTCTTTGCTAGCCTTATTTCTGTGGCATCTGAGAACAGATACTTCGGATCCCTTTGAGGACTATAAGGCCAAAGGAAATATCCTCCGATAACAAAGAGAAAGAAGCTTTCTGAGAGACTTCTTTGTGTTCTGTTAAATCATCTCACAGAGTTACAGCTTTCCCCTCAAGAAGCCTTTCGCTAAAACAGTTCTTGTGGAATTGGCCAAGTGATATTTGGAAGCCCATAGAGGGCTATGGTGAAAAAGGAAATATCCTCAGATGAAATCTGGAAAGAAGCTTTCTGAGAAACTGCTTAGTGTTCTTTTAATTCAACTCACAGAGTTACATCCGTATTTCGTGGATCTGTTCGCTAGCCTTATTTTTCTGGAATCTGAGAACAGATATTTAGGATCCCTTGGAAGACTATAGGGCCAAAGGAAATATCCTCCTATAACAAAGAGAAAGAAGCTTTCTGAGAAACTTCTTTGTGTTCTGTGAAATCATCTCACAGAGTTACAGCTTTCTCCTCAAGAAGCCTTTCGCTAAGACAGTTCTTGAGAATTGGCAAAGTGATATTTGGAAGCTCATAGAGGGCTATGGTGAAAAAGGAAATATCCTCAGATGAAATCTGGAAAGAAGCTTTCTGAGAAACTGCTTAGTGTTCTGTTAATTCATCTCACAGAGTTACATCTGTATTTCGTGGATCTCTTTGCTAGCCTTATTTCTCTGGAATCTGAGAACAGATATTCCGGATCCCTTTGAAGACTATAGGGCCAAAGGAAATATCCTCCGATAACAAAGAGAAAGAAGTTTTCTGAGAAACTTCTTTGTGTTCTGTGAAATCATCTTACAGAGTTACAGCTTTCCCCTCAAGAAGCCTTTCGCTAAGACAGTTCTTGTGGAATTGGCAAAGTGATATTTGGAAGCCCATAGAGGGCTATGGTGAAAAAGGAAATATCCTCAGATGAAATCTGGAAAGAAGCTTTCTGAGAAACTGCTTAGTGTTCTGTTAATTCATCTCACAGAGTTACATCTGTATTTCGTGGATCTCTTTGCTAGCCTTATTTCTGTGGAATCTGAGAATAGATATTTCGGATCCCTTTGAGGACTATAGGGCCAAAGGAAATATCCTCCGATAACAAAGAGAAAGAAGCTTTCTGAGAAACTTCTCTGTGTTCTGTGAAATCATCTCACAGATTTACAGTTTTCCCCTCAAGAAGCCTTTGGCTAAGACAGTTCTTGTGGAATTGGCAAAGTGATATTTGGAAGCCCATAGAGGGTATGGTGAAAAAGGAAATATCCTCAGATGAAATCTGGAAAGAAGCTTTCTGAGAAACTGCTTAGTGTTCTGTTTATTCATCTCACAGAGTTACATCCGTATTTCGTGGATCTGTTTTCTAGCCTTATTTTTCTGGAATCTGAGAACAGATATTTCGGATCCCTTGGAAGACTATAGGGCCAAAGGAAATATCCTCCGATAACAAAGAGAAAGAAGCTTTCTGAGAAACTTCTTTGTGTTCTGTGAAATCATCTCACAGAGTTACAGCTTTCTCCTCAAGAAGCCTTTCGCTAAGACAGTTCTTGTGGAATTGGCAAAGTGATATTTGGAAGCCCATAGAGGGCTATGGTGAAAAAGGAAATATCCTCAGATGAAATCTGGAAAGAAGCTTTTTGAGAAACCGCTTAGTGTTCTGTTAATTCATCTCACAGAGTTACATCTGTATTTCTTGGATCTCTTTGCTAGCCTTATTTCTGTGGAATCCGAGAACAGATATTTCGGATCCCTTTGAAGACTATAGGGCCAAAGGAAATATCCTCCGATAACAAAGAGAAAGAAGCTTTCTGAGAAACTTCTTTGTGTTCTGTGAAATCATCACACAGAGTTACAGCTTTCCCCTCAAGAAGCCTTTCGCTAAGACAGTTCTTGTGGAATTGGCAAAGTGATATTTGGAAGCCCATAGAGGGCTATGGTGAAAAAGGAAATATCCTCAGATGAAATCTGGAAAGAAGCTTTCTGAGAAACCGCTGAGTGTTCTGGTAATTCATCTCACAGAGGTACATCTATATTTCGTGGATCTCTTTGCTAGCCTTATTTCTGTGGAATCCGAGAACAGATATTTCGGATCCCTTTGAAGACTATAGGGCCAAAGGAAATATCCTCCGATAACAAAGAGAAAGAAGCTTTCTGAGAAACTTCTTTGTGTTCTGTGAAATGATCTCACAGAGTTACAGCTTTCCCCTCAAGAAGCCTTTCGCTAAGACACTTCTTGTGGAATTGGCAAAGTGATATTTGGAAGCCCATAGAGGGCTATGGTGAAAAAGGAAATATCCTCAGATGAAATCTGGAAAGAAGCTTTCTGAGAAGCTGCTTAGTGTTCTGTTAATTCACCTCACAGTGTTACATCTGTATTTCGTGGATCTCTTTGCTAGCCTTATTTCTCTGGAATCTTAGAACAGATATTTCGGATCCCTTTGAAGACTATAGGGCCAAAGGAAATATCCTCCGATAACAAAGAGAAAGAAGCTTTCTGAGAAACTTCTTTGTGTTCTGTGAAATCATCTCACAGAGTTACAGCTTTCCCCTCAAGAAGCCTTTCGCTAAGACAGTTCTTGTGGAATTGGCAAAGTGATATTTGGAAGCCCATAGAGGGCTATGGTGAAAAAGGAAATATCCTCAGATGAAATCTGGAAAGAAGCTTTCTGAGAAACTGCTTAGTGTTCTGTTATTTCATCTCACAGAGTTACATCTGTATTTCGTGGATCTCTTTCCTAGCCTTATTTCTGTGGAATCTGAGAACAGATATTTCGGATCCCTTTGAAGACTATAGGGCCAAAGGAAATATCCTCCGATACCAAAGAGAAAGAAGCTTTCTGAGAAACTTCTTTGTGTTCTGTGAAATCATCTCACAGAGTTACAGCTTTCCCCTCAAGAAGCCTTTCGCTAAGACAGTTCTTGTGGAATTGGCAAAGTGATATTTGGAAGCCCATAGAGGGCTATGTTGAAAAAGGAAATATCCTCAGATGAAATCTGGAAAGAAGCTTTCTGAGAAACCGCTGAGTGTTCTGGTAATTCATCTCACAGAGTTACATCTGTATTTCGTGGATCTCTTTCCTAGCCTTATTTCTGTGGAATCTGAGAACAGATATTTCGGATCCCTTTGAAGACTATAGGGCAAAAGGAAATATCCTCCGATACCAAAGAGAAAGAAGCTTTCTGAGAAATTCTTTGTGTTCTGTGAAATCATCTCACAGAGTTACAGCTTTCCCCTCAAGAAGCCTTTCGCTAAGACAGTTCTTGTGGAATTGGCAAAGTGATATTTGGAAGCCCTTAGAGGGCTATGGTGAAAAAAGAAATATCCCCAGATGAAATCTGGAAAGAAGCTTTCTGAGAAACTGCTTAGTGTTCTGTTATTTCATCTCACAGAGTTACATCTGTATTTCGTGGATCTCTTTGCTAGCCTTATTTCTGTGGAATCTGAGAACAGATATTTCGGATCCGTTTGAAGACTATAGGGCCAAAGGAAATATCCTCCGATAACAAAGAGAAAGAAGCTTTCTGAGAAACTTCTTTGTGTTCTGTGAAATCATCTCACAGAGTTACAGCTTTCCCCTCAAGAAGCCTTTCGCTAAGACAGTTCTTGTGGAATTGGCAAAGTGATATTTGGAAGCCCTTAGAGGGCTACGGTGAAAAAGGAAATATCCTCAGATGAAATCTGGAAAGAAGCTTTCTGAGAAACTGCTTAGTGTTCTGTAAATTCATCTCACAGAGTTATATCTGTATTTCGTGGATCTCTTTGCTAGCCTTATTTCTGTGGAATCTGAGAACAGATATTTCGGATCCCTTTGAAGACTATAGGGCCAAAGGAAATATCCTCCGATAACAAAGAGAAAGAAGCTTTCTGAGAAACTTCTTTGTGTTCTGTGAAATCATCTCACGGAGTTACAGCTTTCCCCTCAGGAAGCCTTTCGCTAAGACAGTTTTTGTGGAATTGGCAAAGTGATATTTGGAAGCCCTTAGAGGTCTATGGTGAAAAAGGAAATATCCTCAGATGAAATATGGAAAGAAGCTATCTGAGAAACTGCTTAGTGTTCTGTTAATTCATCTCACAGAGTTATATCCGTATTTCGTGGATCTGTTTGCTAGCCTTGTTTTTCTGGAATCTGAGAACAGATATTTCGGATCCCTTTGAAGACCATAGGGACAAAGGAAATATCCTCCGATAACAAAGAGAAATAAGCTTTCTGTGAAACTTCTTTGTGTTCTGTGAAATCATCTCACAGAGTTACAGCTTTCACCTCAAGAAGCCTTTCGCTAAGACAGTTCTTGTGGAATTGGCAAAGTGATATTTGGAAGCCCATAGAGGGCAATGGTGAAAAAGGAAATATCCTCAGATGAAATCTGGAAAGAAGCTTTCTGAGAAACTGCTTAGTGTTCTGTTAATTCATCTCACAGAGTTACATCTGTATTTCGTGAATCTCTTTGCTAGCCTTATTTCGGTGGAATCTGAGAACAGATGTTTCGGATCCCTTTGAAGACTATAGGGTCAAAGGAAATATCCCTCGATAACAAAGAGAAAGAAGCTTTCTGAGAAACTTCTTTGTGTTCTGTGAAATCATCTCACAGAGTTACAGCTTTCCCCTCAAGAAGCCTTTTGCTAAGACTGTTCTTCTGGAATGGGCAAAGTGATATTTGGAAGCCCCTAGAGGGCTATGGTGAAAAAGGAAATATCCTCAGATGAAATCTGGAAAGAAGCCTTCTTAGAAACTGCTTAGTGTTCTGTTAATTCATCTCACAGAGTTACATCTGTATTTCGTGAATCTCTTTGCTAGCCTTATTTCTGTGGAATCTGAGAACAGATGTTTCGGATCCCTTTGAAGACTATAAGGTCAAAGGAAATATCCCTCGATAACAAAGAGAAAGAAGCTTTCTGAGAAACTTCTTTGTGTTCTGTGAAATCATCTCACAGAGTTACAGCTTTCGCCTCAAGAAGCCTTTCGCTAAGACAGTTCTTGTGGAATTGGCAAAGTGATATTTGGAAGCCCATAGAGGGCTATGGTGAAAAAGGAAATATCCTCAGATGAAATCTGGAAAGAAGCTTTCTGAGAAACCGCTTAGTGTTCTTTTAATTCATCTCACAGAGTTACATCTGTATTTCGTGGATCTCTTTGCTAGCCTTACTTCTCTGGAATCTTAGAACAGATATTTCGGATCCCTTTGAAGACTATAGGGCCAAAGGAAATATCCTCCGATAACAAAGAGAAAGAAGCTTCCTGAGATACTTCTTTGTGTTCTGTGAAATCATCTCACAGAGTTACAGCTTTCCCCTCAAGAAGCCTTTCGCTAAGACAGTTCTTGTGGAATTGGCAAAGTGATATTTGGAAACCCATAGAGGGTATGGTGAAAAAGGAAATATCCTCAGATGAAATCTGGAAAGAAGCTTTCTGAGAAACTGCTTAGTGTTCTGTTAATTCATCTCACAGAGTTACATCCGTATTTCGTGGATCTGTTTGCAAGCCTTATTTTTCTGGAATCTGAGAACAGAAATTTCGGATCCCATGGAAGACTATAGGGCCAAAGGAAATATCCTCCGATAACAAAGGGAAAGAAGCTTTCTGAGAAACTTCTTTGTGTTCTGTGAAATCATCTCACAGAGTTACAGCTTTCTCCTCAAGAAGCCTTTCGCTAAGACAGTTCTTATGGAATTGGCAAAGTGATATTTGGAAGCCCATAGAGGGCTATGGTGAAAAAGGAAATATCCTCAGATGAAATCTGGAAAGAAGCTTTCTGAGAAACTGCTTAGCTTTCTGTTAATTCATCTCACAGAGTTACATCTCTATTTCGTGGATCTCTTTGCTAGCCTTATTTCTGTGGAATCTGAGAACAGATATTTCGGATCCCTTTGAAGACTATAGGGCCAAAGGAAATATCCTCCGATAACAAAGAGAGAGAAGCTTCCTGAGAAACTTCTTTGTGTTCTGTGAAATCATCTCACAGAGTTACAGCTTTCCCCTCAAGAAGCCTTTCGCTAAGACAGTTCTTGTGGAATTGGCAAAGTGATATTTGGAAGCCCATAGAGGGCTATGGTGAAAAAGGAAATATCCTCAGATGAAATCTGGAAAGAAGCTTTCTGAGAAACCGCTGAGTGTTCTGTTAATTCATCTCACACAGTTACATCTGTATTTCGTGGATCTCTTTGCTAGCCTTATTTCTGTGGAATCTGAGAACAGATATTTCGGATCCCTTTGAAGACTATAGGGCCAAAGGAAATATCCTCCGATAACAAAGAGAAAGAAGCTTTCTGAGAAACTTCTTTGTGTTCTGTGAAATCATCTCAAAGAGTTACAGCATTCCCCTCAAGAAGCCTTTCGCTAAGACACTTCTTGTGGAAATGGCAAAGTGATATTTGGAAGCCCTTAGAGGGCAATGGTGAAAAAGGAAATATCCTCAGATGAAATCTGGAAAGAAGCTTTCTGAGAAACTGCTTAGTGTTCTGTTAATTCATCTCACAGAGTTACATCTGTATTTCGTGGATCTCTTTGCTAGCCTTATTTCTGTGGAATCTGAGAACAGATATTTCGGATCCCTTTGAAGACTATAGGGCCAAAGGAAATATCCTCCGATAACAAAGAGAAAGAAGCTTTCTGAGAAACTTCTTTGTGTTCTGTGAAATCATCTCACAGAGTTACAGCATTCCCCTCAAGAAGCCTTTCGCTAAGACAGTTCTTGTGAAAATGGCAAAGAGATATTTGGAAGCCCTTAGAGGGCTACGGTGAAAAAGGAAATATCCTCAGATTTAATCTGGAAAGAAGCTTTCTGAGAAACTGCTTAGTGTTCTGTTAATTCAACTCACAGGGTTACATCTGTATTTCTTGGATCTCTTTGCTAGCCTTATTTCTGTGGAATCTGAGAACAGATGTTTCGGATCCCTTTGAAGACTATAGGGCCAAAGGAAATATCCCTCGATAACAAAGAGAAAGAAGCTTTCTGAGAAACTTCTTTGTGTTCTGTGAAATCATCTCACAGAGTTACAGCTTTCCCCTCAAGAAGACTTTCGCTAAGACAGTTCTTGTGGAATTGGCAAAGTGATATTTGGAAGCCCTTAGAGGGCTATGGTGAAAAAAGAAATATCCCCAGATGAAATCTGGAAAGAAGCTTTCTGAGAAACTGCTTAGGGTTCTGTTATTTCATCTCACAGAGTTACATCTGTATTTCGTGGATCTCTTTGCTAGCCTTATTTCTGTGGAATCTGAGAACAGATATTTCGGATCCCTTTGAAGACTATAGGGCCAAAGGAAATATCCTCCGATAACAAAGAGAAAAAAGCTTTCTGAGAAACTTCTTTGTGTTCTGTGAAATCATCTCACAGAGTTACAGCTTTCCCCTCAAGAAGCCTTTCGCTAAGACAGTTCTTGTGGAATTGGCAAAGTGATATTTGGAAGCCCTTAGAGGGCTACGGTGAAAAAGGAAATATCCTCAGATGATATCTGGAAAGAAGCTTTCTGAGAAACTGCTTAGTGTTCTGTTAATTCATCTCACAGAGTTACATCTGTATTTCGTGGATCTCTTTGCTAGCCTTATTTCTGTGCAATCTGAGAACAGATATTTCGGATCCCTTTGAAGACTATAGGGCCAAAGGATATATCCTCCGATAACAAAGAGAAAGAAGCTATCTGAGAAACTGCTTAGTGTTCTGTTAATTCATCTCACAGAGTTACATCCGTATTTCGTGGATCTGTTTGCTAGCCTTATTTTTCTGGAATCTGAGAACAGATATTTCAGATCCCTTTGAAGACCATAGGGCCAAAGGAAATATCCTCCGATAACAAAGAAAAATAAGCTTTCTGAGAAACTTCTTTGTGTTCTGTGAAATCATCTCACAGAGTTACAGCTTTCACCTCAAGAAACCTTTCGCTAAGTCAGTTCTTGTGGAATTGGCAAAGTGATATTTGGAAGCCCATAGAGGGCTATGGTGAAAAAGGAAATATCCTCAGATGAAATCTGGAAAGAAGCTTTCTGAGAAACTGCTTAGTGTTCTGTTAATTCATCTCACAGAGTTACATCTGTATTTCGTGAATCTCTTTGCTAGCCTTATTTCTGTGGAAAATGAGAACAGATGTTTCGGATCCCTTTGAAGACTATAGGGTCAAAGGAAATATCCCTCGATTACAAAGAGAAAGAAGCTTTCTGAGAAACTTCTTTGTGTTCTGTGAAATCATCTCACAGAGTTACAGCTTTCCCCTCAAGAAGCCTTTCGCTAAGACTGTTCTTCTGGAATGGGCAAAGTGATATTTGGAAGCCCATAGAGGGCTATGGTGAAAAAGGAAATATCCTCAGATGAAATCTGGAAAGAAGCCTTCTGAGAAACTGCTTAGTGTTCTGTTAATTCATCTCAAAGAGTTACATCTGTATTTCGTGAATCTCTTTGCTAGCCTTATTTCTGTGGAATCTGAGAACAGATGTTTCGGATCCCTTGGAAGACTATAAGGTCAAAGGAAATATCCCTCGATAACAAAGAGAAAGAAGCTTTCTGAGAAACTTCTTTGTGTTCTGTGAAATCATCTCACAGAGTTACAGCTTTCCCCTCAAGAAGCCTTTCGCTAAGACAGTTCTTGTGGAATTGGCAAAGTGATATTTGGAAGCCCATAGAGGGCTATGGTGAAAAAGGAAATATCCTCAGATGAAATCTGGAAAGAAGCTTTCTGAGAAACCGCTTAGTGTTCTTTTAATTCATCACACAGAGTTACATCTGTATTTCGTGGATCTCTTTGCTAGCCTTATTTCTCTGGAATCTTAGAACAGATATTTCGGATCCCTTTGAAGACTATAGGGCCAAAGGAAATATCCTCCGATAACAAAGAGAAAGAAGCTTCCGGAGAAACTTCTTTGTGTTCTGTGAAATCATCTCACAGAGTTACAGCTTTCCCCTCAAGAAGCTTTTCACTAAGACAGTTCTTGTGGAATTGGCAAAGTGATATTTGGAAGCCCATAGAGGGCTATGGTGAAAAAGGAAATATCCTCAGATGAAATCTGGAAAGAAGCTTTCTGAGAAACTGCTTAGTGTTCTGTTAATTCATCTCACAGAGTTACATCTGTATTTCGTGGATCTCTTTGCTAGCCTTATTTCTGTGGAATCTGAGAACAGATATTTCGGATCCCTTTGAGGACTATAAGGCCAAAGGAAATATCCTCCGATAACAAAGAGAAAGAAGCTTTCTGAGAGACTTCTTTGTGTTCTGTGAAATCATCTCACAGAGTTACAGCTTTCCCCTCAAGAAGCCTTTCGCTGAAACAGTTCTTGTGGAATTGGCCAAGTGATATTTGGAAGCCCATAGAGGGCTATGGTGAAAAAGGAAATATCCTCAGATGAAATCTGGAAAGAAGCTTTCTGAGAAACTGCTTAGTGTTCTGATAATTCATCTCACAGAGTTACATCCGTATTTCGTGGATCTGTTTGCTAGCCTTATTTTTCTGGAATCTGAGAGCAGATATTTCGGATCCCTTGGAAGACTATAGGACCAAAGGAAATATCCTCCGATAACAAAGAGAAAGAAGCTTTCTGAGAAACTTCTTTGTGATCTCTGAAATCATCTCACTGAGTTACAGCTTTCTCCGCAAGAAGCCTTTCGCTAAGACAGTTCTTGTGGAATTGGCAAAGTGATATTTGGAAGCCCTTAGAGGGCTATGGTGAAAAAATAAATATCCCCAGATGAAATCTGGAAAGAAGCTTTCTGAGAAACTGCTTATGGTTCTGTTATTTCATCTCACAGAATTACATCTGTATTTCCTGGATCTCTTTGCTAGCCTTATTTCTGTGGAATCTGAGAACAGATATTTCGGATCCCTTTGAAGACTATAGGGCCAAAGGAAATATCCTCCGATAACAAAGAGAAAGAAGCTTTCTGAGAAACTTCTTTGTGTTCTGTGAAATCATCTCACAGAGTTACAGCTTTCCCCTCAAGAAGCCTTTCGCTAAGACAGTTCTTGTGGAATTGGCAAAGTGATATTTGGAAGCCCTTAGAGGGCTACGGTGAAAAAGGAAATATCCTCAGATGAAATCTGGAAAGAAGCTTTCTGAGAAACTGCTTAGTGTTCTGTTAATTCATCTCACAGAGTTACATCTGTATTTCGTGGATCTCTTTGCTAGCCTTATTTCTGTGGAATCTGAGAACAGATATTTCGGATCCCTTTGAAGACTATAGGGCCAAAGGAAATATCCTCCGATAACAAAGAGAAAGAAGCTATCTGAGAAACTGCTTAGTGTTCTGTTAATTCATCTCACAGAGTTACATCCGTATTTCGTGGATCTGTTTGCTAGCCTTATTTTTCTGGAATCTGAGAACAGATATTTCGGATCCCTTTGAAGACCATAGGGCCAAAGGAAATATCCTCCGATAACAAAGAGAAATAAGCTTTCTGAGAAACTTCTTTGTGTTCTGTGAAATCATCTCACAGAGTTACAGCTTTCACCTCAAGAAACCTTTCGCTAAGACAGTTCTTGTGGAATTGGCAAAGTGATATTTGGAAGCCCATAGAGGGTTATGATGAAAAAGGAAATATCCTCAGATGAAATCTGGAAAGAAGCTTTCTGAGAAACTGCTTAGTGTTCTGTTAATTCATCTCACAGAGTTACATCAGTATTTCGTGAATCTCTTTGCTAGCCTTATTTCTGTGGAATCTGAGAACAGATGTTTCGGATCCCTTTGAAGACTATAGGGTCAAAGGAAATATCCCTCGATAACAAAGAGAAAGAAGCTTTCTGAGAAACTTCTTTGTGTTCTGTGAAATCATCTCGCAGAGTTACAGCTTTCCCCTCAAGAAGCCTTTCGCTAAGACTGTTCTTCTGGAATGGGCAAAGTGATATTTGGAAGCCCATAGAGGGCTATGGTGAAAAAGGAAATATCCTCAGATGAAATCTGGAAAGAAGCCTTCTGAGAAACTGCTTAGTGTTCTGTTAATTCATCTCACAGAGTTACATCTGTATTTCGTGAATCTCTTTGCTAGCCTTATTTCTGTGGAATCTGAGAACAGATGTTTCGGATCCCTTGGAAGACTATAAGGTCAAAGGAAATATCCCTCGATAACAAAGAGAAAGAAGCTTTCTGAGAAACTTCTTTGTGTTCTGTGAAATCATCTCACAGAGTTACAGCTTTCCCCTCAAGAAGCCTTTCGCTAAGACAGTTCTTGTGGAATTGGCCAAGTGATATTTGGAAGCCCATAGAGGGCTATGGTGAAAAAGGAAATATCCTCAGATGAAATCTGGAAAGAAGCTTTCTGAGAAACCGCTTAGTGTTCTTTTAATTCATCTCACAGAGTTACATCTGTATTTCGTGGATCTCTTTGCTAGCCTTATTTCTCTGGAATCTTAGAACAGATATTTCGGATCCCTTTGAAGACTATAGGGCCAAAGGAAATGTCCTCCGATAATAAAGAGAAAGAAGCTTTCTGAGAAACTTCTTTGTGTTCTGTGAAATCGTCTCACAGAGTTACAGCTTTCCCCTCAAGAAGCCTTTCGCTAAGACAGTTCTTGTGGAATTGGCAAAGTGATATTTGGAAGCCCTAAGAGGGCTATGGTGAAAAAGGCAATATCCTCAGATGAAATCTGGAAAGAAGCTTTTTGAGAAACCGCTTAGTGTTCTGTTAATTCATCTCACTGAGTTACATCTGTATTTCGTGGATCTCTTTGGTAGCCTTATATGTGTGGAATCCGAGAACAGATATTTCGGATCCCTTTGAAGACTACAGGGCCAAAGGAAATATCCTCCGATAACAAAGAGAAAGAAGCTTTCTGAGAAACGTCTTTGTGTTCTGTGAAATCATCTCACAGAGTTACAGCTTTCCCCTCAAGAAGCCTTTCGCTAAGACAGTTCTTGTGGAATTGGAAAAGTGATATTTGGAAGCCCATAGAGGGCTATGGTGAAAAAGGAAATATCCTCAGATGAAATCTGGAAAGAAGCTTTCTGAGAAACCGCTGAGTGTTCTGTTAATTCATCTCACAGAGTTACAACTGTATTTCGTGGATCTCTTTGCTCGCCTTATTTCTGTGGAATCTGAGAACAGATATTCCGGATCCCTTTGAAGACTATAGGGCCAAAGGAAATATCCTCCGATAACAAAGAGAAAGAAGCTTTCTGAGAAACTTCTTTGTGTTCTGTGAAATCATCTCACAGAGTTACAGCTTTCCCCTCAAGAAGCCTTTCGTTAAGACAGTTCTTGTGGAATTGGCAAAGTGATATTTGGAAGCCCATAGAGGGCTATGGTGAAAAAGGAAATATCCTCAGATGAAATCTGGAAAGAAGCTTTCTGAGAAACGGCTTAGTGTTCTGTTAATTCATCTCACAGAGTTACATCTGTATTTCTTCAATCTCTTTGCTAGCCTTATTTCTGTGGAATCTGAGAACAGATATTTCGGATCCCTTTGAAGACTATAGTGCCAAAGGAAATATCCTCCGATAACAAAGAGAAAGAAGCTTTCTGAGAAACTTCTTTGTGTTCTGTGAAATCGTCTCACAGAGTTACAGCTTTCCCCTCAAGAAGCCTTTCGCTAAGACAGTTCTTGTGGAATTGGCAAAGTGATATTTTGAAGCCCCTAGTGGGCTATGGTGAAAAAGGAAATATCCTCAAATGAAAACTGGAAAGAAGCTTTCTGAGAAACTGCTTAGTGTTCTGTAAATTCATCTCACAGAGTTACATCTGTATTTCGTGGATCTCTTTGCTAGCCTAATTTTTCTGGAATCTGAGAACAGATATTTCGGAACCCTTTGAAGACTATAGGGCCAAAGGAAATATCCTCCGATAACAAAGAGAAAGAAGCTTTCTGAGAAACTTCTTTGTGTTCTGTGAAATCATCTCACAGAGTTACAGCTTTCCCGTCAAGAAGCCTTTCGCTAAGACAGTTCTTCTGGAATTGGCAAAGTGTATTTGGAAGCCCCTAGAGGGCTATGGTGAAAAAGGAAATATCCTCAGATGAAATCTGGAAAGAAGCTTTCTGACAAACTGCTTAGTGTTCTGTTAATTCATCTCACAGAGTTACATCTGTATTTCGTGGATCTCTTTGCTAGCCTTATTTCTGTGGAATCTGAGAACAGATATTTCGGGTCCCTTTGAAGACTATAGGGCCAAAGGAAATATCCTCCGATAACAAAGAGAAAGAAGCTTTCTGAGAAACTTCTTTGTGTTCTGTGAAATCATCTCACAGAGTTACAGCTTTCCCCTCAAGAAGCCTTTCGCTAAGACAGTTCTTGTGGAATTGGCAAAGTGATATTTGGAAGCCCTTAGAGGGCTATGGTGAAAAAGGAAATATCCTCAGATGAAATCTGGAAAGAAGCTTTTTGAGAAACCGCTTAGTGTTCTGTTAATTCATCTCACAGAGTTACATCTGTATTTCGTGGATCTCTTTGGTAGCCTTATTTCTGTGGAATCCGAGAACAGATATTTCGGATCCCTTTGAAGACTATAGGGCCAAAGGAAATATCCTCCGATAACAAAGAGAAAGAAGCTTTCTGAGAAACTTCTTTGTGTTCTGAGAAATCATCTCACAGAGTTACAGCTTTCCCCTCAAGAAGCCTTTCGCTAAGACAGTTCTTGTGGAATTGGCAAAGTGATATTTGGAAGCCCATAGAGGGTATGGTGAAAAAGGAAATATCCTCAGATGAAATCTGGAAAGAAGCTTTCTGAGAAACTGCTTAGTGTTCTGTTAATTCATCTCACAGAGTTACATCCGTATTTCGTGGATCTGTTTGCTAGCCTTATTTTTCTGGAATCTGAGAACAGAAATTTCGGATCCCATGGAAGACTATAGGGCCAAAGGAATTATCCTCCGATAACAAAGAGAAAGAAGATTTCTGAGAAACTTCTTTGTGTTCTGTGAAATCATCTCACAGAGTTACAGCTTTCCCCTCAAGAAGCCTTTCGCTAAGACAGTTCTTGTGGAATTGGCAAAGTGTATTTTGAAGCCCATAGAGGGCTATGGTGAAAAAGGAAATATCCTCAGATGAAATCTGGAAAGAAGCTTTCTGAGAAACGGCTTAGTGTTCTGTTAATTCATCTCACAGAGTTACATCTGTATTTCTTGAATCTCTTTGCTAGCCTTATTTCTGTGGAATCTGAGAACAGATATTTCGGATCCCTTTGAGGACTATAGGGCCAAAGGAAATATCCTCCGATAACAAAGAGAAAGAAGCTTTCTGAGAAACTTCTTTGTGTTCTGTGAAATCGTCTCACAGAGTTACAGCTTTCCCCTCAAGAAGCCTTTCGCTAAGACAGTTCTTGTGGAATTGGCAAAGTGATATTTTGAAGCCCCTAGAGGGCTATGGTGAAAAAGGAAATATCCTCAGATGAAATCTGGAAAGAAGCTTTCTGAGAAACTGCTTAGTGTTCTGTAAATTCATCTCACAGAGTTACATCTGTATTTCGTGGATCTCTTTGCTAGCCTTATTTTTCTGGAATCTGAGAACAGATATTTCGGATCCCTTTGAAGACTATAGGGCCAAAGGAAATATCCTCCGATAACAAAGAGAAAGAAGCTTTCTGAGAAACTTCTTTGTGTTCTGTGAAATCATCTCACAGAGTTACAGCTTTCCCGTCAAGAAGCCTTTCACTAAGACAGTTCTTCTGGAATTGGCAAAGTGTATTTGGAAGCCCCTAGAGGGCTATGGTGAAAAAGGAAATATCCTCAGATGAAATCTGGAAAGAAGCTTTCTGACAAACTGCTTAGTGTTCTGTTAATTCATCTCACAGAGTTACATCTGTATTTCGTGGATCTCTTTGCTAGCCTTCTTCTGTGGAATCTGAGAACAGATATTTCGGGTCCCTTTGAAGACTATAGGGCCAAAGGAAATATCCTCCGATAACAATGAGAAAGAAGCTTTCTGAGAAACTTCTTTGTGTTCTGTGAAATCGTCTCACAGAGTTACAGCTTACCCCTCAAGAAGCCTTTCGCTAAGACAGTTCTTGTGGAATTGGCAAAGTGATATTTGGAAGCCCATAGAGGGCTATGGTGAAAAAGGAAATATCCTCAGATGAAATCTGGAAAGAAGCTTTTTGAGAAACCGCTTAGTGTTCTGTTAATTAATCTCACAGAGTTACATCTGTATTTCGTGGATCTCTTTGGTAGCCTTATTTCTGTGGAATCCGAGAACAGATATTTCGGATCCCTTTGAAGACTATAGGGCCAAAGGAAATATCCTCCGATCACAAAGAGAGAGAAGCTTCCTGAGAAACTTCTTTGTGTTCTGTGAAATCATCTCACAGAGTTACAGCTTTCCCCTCAAGAAGCCTTTCGCTAAGACAGTTCTTGTGGAATTGGCAAAGTGATATTTCGAAGCCCGTAGACAGCTATGGTGAAAAAGGAATTATCCTAAGATGAAATCTGGAAAGAAGCCCCAGGAGAAGCTGCTTAGTTTTCTGTTAATTCATCTCACAGAGTTACATCTGTATTTCGTGGATCTCTTTGCTAGCGTTATTTCTGTGGAATCTGAGAACAGATATTTCGGATCCCTTTGAAGACTATAGGGCCAAGGAAATATCCTCCGATAAAAAAGAGAAAGGAGCTTTCTGAGAAACTTCTTTGTGTTCTGTGAAATCATCTCACAGAGTTACAGCTTACCCTCAAGAAGCCTTTCGCTAAGACAGTTCTTGTGGAATTGGCAAAGTGATATTTGGAAGCCCATAGAGGGCTATGGTGAAAAGGAAATATCCTCAGATGAAATCTGGAAAGAAGCTTTCTGAGAAACTGCTTAGTGTTCTGTTAATTCATCTCACAGAGTCACATTTGTATTTCGTGGATCTCTTTGCTCGCCTTATTTCTGTGGAATCTGAGAACAGATATTTCGGATCCCTTTGAAGACTATAGGGCCAAAGGAAATATCCTCCGATAACAAAGACAAAGAAGCTTTTTGAGAAACTTCTTTGTGTTCTGTGAAATCATCTCACAGAGTTACAGCTTTCCCCTCAAGAAGCCTTTCGCTAAAACAGTTCTTGTGAAATTGGCAAAGTGATATTTGGAAGCCCTTACAGGGCTATGGTGAAAAAGGAAATATCCTCAGATGAAATCTGGAAAGAAGCTTTCTGAGAAACTGCTTAGTGTTCTGTTAATTCATCTCACAGAGTTACATCTGTATTTCGTGTATCTCTCTAGTAGCCTTATTTCTGTGGGATCTGAGAACAGATATTTCGGATCCCTTTGAAGACTATAGGGCCAAAGGAATTATCCTCCGATAACAAAGAGAAAGAAGCTTTCTGAGAAACTTCTTTGTGTTCTGTGAAATCATCTCACAGAGTTACAGCTTTCCCCTCAAGAAGCCTTTCGCTGAAACAGTTCTTGTGGAATTGGCCAAGTGATATTTTGAAGCACATAGAGGGCTATGGTGAAAAAGGAAATATCCTCAGATGAAATCTGGAAAGAAGCTTTCTGAGAACCTACTTAGTGTTCTGTTATTTCATCTAACAGAGTTACATCTGTATTTCGTGGATCCTTTGCTAGAGTTATTTCTGTGGAATCTGAGAACAGATATTCCGGATCCCTTTGAAGACTATAGGGCCAAAGGAAATATCCTCCGATAACAAAGAGAAAGAAGCTTTCTGAGAAACTTCTTTGTGTTCTGTGAAATCATCTCACAGAGTTACAGCTTTCCCCTCAAGAAGCCTTTCGCTAAGACAGTTCTTGTGGAATTGGCAAAGTGATATTTGGAAGCCCATAGAGGGCTATGGTGAAAAAGGAAATATCCTCAGATGAAACCTGGAAAGAAGCTTTCTGAGAACCTGCTTAGTGTTCTGTTGATTCATCTCACAGAGTTACATCTGTATTTCGTGGATCTCTTTGCTAGCCTTATTTCTGTGGAATCGGATAACAGATATTCCGGATCCCTTTGAAGACAATAGGGCTAAAGGAAATATCCTCCGATAACAAAGAGAAAGAAGCTTTCTGAGAAACTTCTTTGTGTTCTGTGAAATCATCTCACAGAGTTACAGCTTTCCCTTCAAGAAGCCTTTCGCTAAGACAGTTCTTCTGGAATTGGCAAAGTGATATTTGGAAGCCCATAGAGGGCTATGGTGAAAAAGGACATATCCTCAGATGAAATCTGGAAAGAAGCTTTCTGAGAAACTGCTTAGTGTTCTGTTAATTCATCTCACAGAGTTACATCTGTTTTTCGTGAATCTCTTTGCTAGCCTTATTTCTGTGCAATCTGAGAACAGATATTTCGGATCCCTTTGAAGACCATAGGGCCAAAGGAAATATCCTCCGATAACCAAGGTGAAGAAGCTTTCAGAGAAACTTCTTTGTGTTCTGTGAAATCATCTCACAGAGTTACAGCTTTCCCCTCAAGAAGCCTTTCGCTAAGACAATTCTTGTTGAATTTTCAAAGTGATATGTGGAAGCCCTTAGAGGGCTATGGTGAAAAAGGAAATATCCTCAGATGAAATCTGGAAAGAAGCTTTCTGAGAAACTGCTTAGTGTTCTGTTAATTCATCTCACAGAGTTACATCTGTATTTCGTGGATCTCTTCGCTAGACTTATCTCTCTGGAATCTGAGAACTGATATTCCGGATCCCTTAGAAGACTATAGGGCCAAAAGAAATATCCTTCAATAACAAAGAGAAAGAAGCTTTCTGAGAAACTTCTTTGTGTTCTGTGAAATCATCTCACAGAGTTACAGCTTTCCCCTCAAGAAGCCTTTCGCTAAGACAGTTCTTGTGAAATTGGCATAGTGATATTTGGAAGCCCTTAGAGGGCTATGGTGAAAAAGGAAATATCCTCAGATGAAATCTGGAAAGAAGCTTTCTGAGAAACTGCTTAGTGTTCTGTTAATTCATCTCACAGAGTTACATCTATATTTCGTGGATCTCTTTGCTAGCCTTATTTCTGTGGAATCTGAGAACAGATGTTTCGGATCCCTTTGAAGACTATAGGGCCAAAGGAAATATCCTCCGATAACAAAGAGAAAGAAGCTTTCTGAGAAACTTCTTTGTGTTCTGTGAAATCATCTCACAGAGTTACAGCTTTCCCCTCAAGAAGCCTTTCGCTAAGACAGTTCTTGTGGAATTGGCAAAGTGATATTTGGAAGCCCTTAGAGGGCTATGGTGAAAAAGGAAATATCCTCAGATGAAATCTGGAAAGAAGCTTTCTGAGAAACTGCTTAGTGTTCTGTTAATTCATCTCACAGAGTTACATCTGTATTTCGTGGATCTCTTTGCTAGCCTTATTTCTGTGGAATCTGAGAACAGATGTTTCGGATCCCTTTGAAGACTATAGGGCCAAATTAAATATCCTCCGATAACAAAGAGAAAGAAGCTTTCTGAGAAACTTCTTTGTGTTCTGTGAAATCATCTCACAGAGTTACAGCTTTCCCCTCAAGAAGCCTTTCGCTAAGACAGTTCTTGTGGAATTGGAAAAGTGATATTTGGAAGCCCGTAGACAGCTATGGTGAAAAAGGAAATATCCTAAGATGAAATCTGGAAAGAAGCTTTCTGAGAAACTGCTTAGTGTTCTGTTATTTCATATCACAGAGTTACATCTGTATTTCGTGGATCTCTTTGCTAGCCTTATTTCTGTGGAATCTGAGAACAGATATTTCGGATCCCTTTGAAGACTCTAGGGCCAAAGGAAATATCCTCCGATAACAAAGAGAAAGAAGCTTTCTGAGAAACTTCTTTTTGTTCTGTGAAATCATCTCACAGAGTTACAGCTTTCCCCTCAAGAAGCCTTTCGCTAAGACAGTTCTTGTGGAATTGGCAAAGTGATATTTGGAAGCCCGTAGACAGCTATGGTGAAAAAGGAAATATCCTAAGATGAAATCTGGAAAGAAGCCCCAGGAGAAGCTGCTTAGTTTTCTGTTAATTCATCTCACAGAGTTACATCTGTATTTCGTGGATCTCTTTGCTAGCCTTATTTCTGTGGAGTCTGAGAACAGATATTCCGGATACCTTTGAAGACTATAGGGCCAAAGGAAATATCCGCCGAAAACAAAGAGAAAGAAGCTTTCCGAGAAACTTCTTTGTGTTCTGTGAAATCATCTCACAGAGTTACAGCTTTCCCCTCAAGAAGCCTTTCACTAAGACAGTTCTTGTGGAATTGGCAAAGTGATATTTGGAAGCCCATAGAGGGCTATGGTGAAAAAGGAAATATCCTCAGATGAAATCTGGAAAGAAGCTTTCTGAGAAACTGCTTAGTGTTCTGTTAATTCATCTCACAGAGTTACATCTGTATTTCGTGGATCTCTTTGCTAGCGTTATTTCTGTGGAATCTGAGAACAGATATTTCGGATCCCTTTGAAGAGTATAGGGCCAAGGAAATATCCTCCGATAAAAAAGAGAAAGGAGCTTTCTGAGAAACTTCTTTGTGTTCTGTGAAATCATCTCACAGAGTTACAGCTTACCCTCAAGAAGCCTTTCGCTAAGACAGTTCTTGTGGAATTGGCAAAGTGATATTTGGAAGCCCATAGAGGGCTATGGTGAAAAGGAAATATCCTCAGATGAAATCTGGAAAGAAACTTTCTGAGAAACTGCTTAGTGTTCTGTTAATTCATCTCACAGAGTCACATTTGTATTTCGTGGATCTCTTTGCTCGCCTTATTTCTGTGGAATCTGAGAAGAGATATTTCGGATCCCTTTGAAGACTATAGGGCCAAAGGAAATATCCCCCGATAACAAAGAGAAAGAAGCTTTTTGAGAAACTTCTTTGTGTTCTGTGAAATCATCTCACAGAGTTACAGCTTTCCCCTCAAGAAGCCTTTCGCTAAAACAGTTCTTGTGAAATTGGCAAAGTGATATTTGGAAGCCCTTAGAGGGCTATGGTGAAAAAGGAAATATCCTCAGATGAAATCTGGAAAGAAGCTTTCTGAGAAACTGCTTAGTGTTCTGTTAATTCATCTCACAGAGTTACATCTGTATTTCGTGGATCTCTCTAGTAGCCTTATTTCTGTTGGATCTGAGAACAGATATTTCGGATCCCTTTGAAGACTATAGGGCCAAAGGAATTATCATCCGATAACAAAGAGAAAGAAGCTTTCTGAGAAACTTCTTTGTGTTCTGTGAAATCATCTCACAGAGTTACAGCTTTCCCCTCAAGAAGCCTTTCGCTGAAACAGTTCTTGTGGAATTGGCCAAGTGATATTTTGAAGCACATAGAGGGCTATGGTGAAAAAGGAAATATCCTCAGATGAAATCTGGAAAGAAGCTTTCTGAGAACCTACTTAGTGTTCTGTTATTTCATCTCACAGAGTTACATCTGTATTTCGTGGATCCTTTGCTAGCGTTATTTCTGTGGAATCTGAGAACAGATATTCCGGATCCCTTTGAAGACTATAGGGCCAAAGGAAATATCCTCCGATAACAAAGAGAAAGAAGCTTTCTGGGAAACTTCTTTGTGTTCTGTGAAATCATCTCACAGAGTTACAGCTTTCCCCTCAAGAAGCCTTTCGCTAAGACAGTTCTTGTGGAATTGGCAAAGTGATATTTGGAAGCCCATAGAGGGCTATGGTGAAAAAGGAAATATCCTCAGATGAAATCTGGAAAGAAGCTTTCTGAGAACCTGCTTAGTGTTCTGTTAATTCATCTCTCAGAGTTACATCTGTATTTCGTGGATCTCTTTGCTAGCCTTATTTCTGTGGAATCGGATAACAGATATTCCGGATCCCTTTGAAGAAAATAGGGCTAAAGGAAATATCCTCCGATAACAAAGAGAAAGAAGCTTTCTGAGAAACTTCTTTGTGTTCTGTGAAATCATCTCACAGAGTTACAGCTTTCCCCTCAAGAAGCCTTTCGCTGAGACAGTTCTTGTGGAATTGGGAACTTGATATTTGGAAGCACATAGAGGGCTATGGTGAGAAAGGAAATATCCTTAGATGAAATCTGGAAAGAAGCTTTCTGAGAACCTACTTAGTGTTCTGTTATTTCATCTCACAGAGTTACATCTGTATTTCGTGGATCTCTTTGCTAGCCTTATTTCTGTGGAATCTGAGAACAGATATTCCGGATCCCTTTGAAGACTATAGGGCCAAAGGAAATATCCTCCGATAACAAAGAGAAAGAAGGTTTCTGAGAAACTTCTTTGTGTTCTGTGAAATCATCTCACAGAGTTACAGCTTTCCCCTCAAGAAGCCTTTCGCTAAGACAGTTCTTCTGGAATTGGCAAAGTGATATTTGGAAGCCCTTAGAGGGCTATGGTGAAAAAGGAAATATCCTCAGATGAAATCTGGTAAGAAGCTTTCTGAGAAACTGCTTAGTGTTCTGTTAATTCATCTCACAGAGTTACATCTGTATTTCGTGGATCTCTTTGCTAGCCTTATTTCTGTGGAATCTGAGAACAGATGATTCCGATCCCTTTGAAGACTATTGGGCCAAAGGAAATATCCTCCGATAACAAAGAGAAAGAAGCTTTCTGAGAAACTTCTTTGTGTTCTGTGAAATCATCTCACAGAGTTTCAGCTTTCCCCTCAAGAAGCCTTTCGCTAAGACAGTTCTTGTGGAATTGGCAAAGTGATATTTGGAAGCCCATAGAGGGCTATGGTGAAAAAGGAAATATCCTCAGATGAAATCTGGAAAGAAGCTTTCTGAGAAACTGCTAAGTGTTCAGTTATTTCATCTCACAGAGTTACATCTGTATTTCGTGGATCTCTTTGCTAGCCTTATTTCTGTGGAATCTGAGAACAGATATTTCGGATCCCTTTGAAGACTGTAGGGCCAAAGGAAATATCCTCCGATAACAAAGAGAAAGAAGCTTTCTGAGAAACTTCTTTGTGTTCTGTGAAACCATACCAAAGAGTTACAGCTTTCCCCTCAAGAAGCCTTTCGCTGAGACAATTCTTGTGGAATTTTCAAAGTGATATGTGGAAGCCCTTAGAGGGCTATGGTGAAAAAGGAAATATCCTCAGATGAAATCTGGAAAGAAGCTTTCTGAGAAACTGCTTAGTGTTCTGTTAATTAATCTCACAGAGTTACATCTGTATTTCGTGGATCTCTTCGCTAGACTTATCTCTCTGGAATCTGAGAACTGATATTCCGGATCCCTTTGAAGACTATAGGGCCAAAAGAAATATCCTTCAATAACAAAGAGAAAGAAGCTTTCTGAGAAACTTCTTTGTGTTCTGTGAAATCATCTCACAGAGTTACAGCTTTCCCCTCAAGAAGCCTTTCGCTAAGACAGTTCTTGTGGAATTGGCAAAGTGATATTTGGAAGCCCTTAGAGGGCTATGGTGAAAAAGGAAATATCCTCAGATGAAATCTGGAAAGAAGCTTTCTGAGAAACTGCTTAGTGTTCTGTTAATTCATCTCACAGAGTTACATCTATATTTCGTGGATCTCTTTGCTAGCCTTATTTCTGTGGAATCTGAGAACAGATGTTTCGGATCCCTTTGAAGACTATAGGGCCAAAGGAAATATCCTCCGATAACAAAGAGAAAGAAGCTTTCTGAGAAACTTCTTTGTGTTCTGTGAAATCATCTCACAGAGTTACAGCTTTCCCCTCAAGAAGCCTTTCGCTAAGACAGTTCTTGTGGAATTGGCAAAGTGATATTTGGAAGCCCGTAGACATCTATGGTGAAAAAGGAAATATCCTTAGATGAAATCTGGAAAGAAGCCCTAGGAGAAGCTGCTTAGTTTTCTGTTAATTAATCTCACAGAGTTACATTTGTATTTCGTGGATCTCTTTGCTAGCCTTATTTCTGTGGAATCTGAGAACAGATATTCCGGATCCCTTTGAAGACTATAGGGCCAAAGGAAATATCCTCCGATAACAAAGAGAAAGAAGCTTTCTGAGAAACTTCTTTGTGTTCTGTGAAATCATCTCACAGAGTTACAGCTTTCCCCTCAAGAAGCCTTTCGCTAAGACAGTTCTTGTGGAATTGGCAAAGTGATATTTGGAAACCCATAGAGGGCTATGGTGAAAAAGGAAATATCCTAAGATGAAATCTGTAAAGAAGCTTTCTCAGAAACTCCTTAGTGTTCTGTTAATTCATCTCACAGAGTTACATCTGTATTTCGTGGATCTCTTTGCTAGCCTTATTTCTGTGGAATCTGAGAACAGATATTTCGGATCCCTTTGAAGACTATAGGGCCAAAGGAAATATCCTCCGATAAAAAGAGAAAGGAGCTTTCTGAGAAACTTCTTTGTGTTCTGTGAAATCATCTCACAGAGTTACAGCTTTCCTCTCAAGAAGCCTTTCGCTAAAACAGTTCTTGTGAAATTGGCAAAGTGATATTTGGAAGCCCTTAGAGGGCTATGGTGAAAAAGGAAATATCCTCAGATGAAATCTGGAAAGAAGCTTTCTGAGAAACTGCTTAGTGTTCTGTTAATTCATCTCACAGAGTTACATCTGTATTTCGTGGATCTCTTTGCTAGCCTTATTTCTGTGGAATCTGAGAACAGATGTTTCGGATCCCTTTGAAGACTATAGGGCCAAATTAAATATCCTCCGATAACAAAGAGAAAGAAGCTTTCTGAGAAACTTCTTTGTGTTCTGTGAAATCATCTCACAGAGTTACAGCTTTCCCCTCAAGAAGCCTTTCGCTAAGACAGTTCTTGTGGAATTGGAAAAGTGATATTTCGAAGCCCGTAGACAGCTATGGTGAAAAAGGAAATATCCTAAGATGAAATCTGGAAAGAAGCTTTCTGAGAAACTGCTTAGTGTTCTGTTATTTCATATCACAAAGTTACATCTGTATTTCGTGGATCTCTTTGCTAGCCTTATTTCTGTGGAATCTGAGAACAGATATTTCGGATCCCTTTGAAGACTCTAGGGCCAAAGGAAATATCCTCCGATAACAAAGAGAAAGAAGCTTTCTGAGAAACTTCTTTTTGTTCTGTGAAATCATCTCACAGAGTTACAGCTTTCCCCTCAAGAAGCCTTTCGCTAAGACAGTTCTTGTGGAATTGGCAAAGTGATATTTGGAAGCCCGTAGACAGCTATGGTGAAAAAGGAAATATCCTAAGATGAAATCTGGAAAGAAGCCCCAGGAGAAGCTGCTTAGTTTTCTGTTAATTCATCTCACAGAGTTACATCTGTATTTCGTGGATCTCTTTGCTAGCCTTATTTCTGTGGAGTCTGAGAACAGATATTCCGGATACCTTTGAAGACTATATGGCCAAAGGAAATATCCTCCGATAACAAAGAGAAAGAAGCTTTCTGAGAAACTTCTTTGTGTTCTGTGAAATCATCTCACAGAGTTACAGCTTTCCCCTCAAGAAGCCTTTCGCTAAGACAGTTCTTGTGGAATTGGCAAAGTGATATTTGGAAGCCCATAGAGGGCTATGGTGAAAAAGGAAATATCCTCAGATGAAATCTGGAAAGAAGCTTTCTGAGAAACTGCTTAGTGTTCTGTTAATTCATCTCACAGAGTTACATCTGTATTTCGTGGATCTCTTTGCTAGCGTTATTTCTGTGGAATCTGAGAACAGATATTTCGGATCCCTTTGAAGACTATAGGGCCAAGGAAATATCCTCCGATAAAAAAGAGAAAGGAGCTTTCTGAGAAACTTCTTTGTGTTCTGTGAAATCATCTCACAGAGTTACAGCTTTCCTCTCAAGAAGCCTTTCGCTAAAACAGTTCTTGTGAAATTGGCAAAGTGATATTTGGAAGCCCTTAGAGGGCTATGGTGAAAAAGGAAATATCCTCAGATGAAATCTGGAAAGAAGCTTTCTGAGAAACTGCTTAGTGTTCTGTTAATTCATCTCACAGAGTTACATCTGTATTTCGTGGATCTCTTTGCTAGCCTTATTTCTGTGGAATCTGAGAACAGATGTTTCGGATCCCTTTGAAGACTATAGGGCCAAATTAAATATCCTCCGATAACAAAGAGAAAGAAGCTTTCTGAGAAACTTCTTTGTGTTCTGTGAAATCATCTCACAGAGTTACAGCTTTCCCCTCAAGAAGCCTTTCGCTAAGACAGTTCTTGTGGAATTGGAAAAGTGATATTTCGAAGCCCGTAGACAGCTATGGTGAAAAAGGAAATATCCTAAGATGAAATCTGGAAAGAAGCTTTCTGAGAAACTGCTTAGTGTTCTGTTATTTCATATCACAAAGTTACATCTGTATTTCGTGGATCTCTTTGCTAGCCTTATTTCTGTGGAATCTGAGAACAGATATTTCGGATCCCTTTGAAGACTCTAGGGCCAAAGGAAATATCCTCCGATAACAAAGAGAAAGAAGCTTTCTGAGAAACTTCTTTTTGTTCTGTGAAATCATCTCACAGAGTTACAGCTTTCCCCTCAAGAAGCCTTTCGCTAAGACAGTTCTTGTGGAATTGGCAAAGTGATATTTGGAAGCCCGTAGACAGCTATGGTGAAAAAGGAAATATCCTAAGATGAAATCTGGAAAGAAGCCCCAGGAGAAGCTGCTTAGTTTTCTGTTAATTCATCTCACAGAGTTACATCTGTATTTCGTGGATCTCTTTGCTAGCCTTATTTCTGTGGAGTCTGAGAACAGATATTCCGGATACCTTTGAAGACTATATGGCCAAAGGAAATATCCTCCGATAACAAAGAGAAAGAAGCTTTCTGAGAAACTTCTTTGTGTTCTGTGAAATCATCTCACAGAGTTACAGCTTTCCCCTCAAGAAGCCTTTCGCTAAGACAGTTCTTGTGGAATTGGCAAAGTGATATTTGGAAGCCCATAGAGGGCTATGGTGAAAAAGGAAATATCCTCAGATGAAATCTGGAAAGAAGCTTTCTGAGAAACTGCTTAGTGTTCTGTTAATTCATCTCACAGAGTTACATCTGTATTTCGTGGATCTCTTTGCTAGCGTTATTTCTGTGGAATCTGAGAACAGATATTTCGGATCCCTTTGAAGACTATAGGGCCAAGGAAATATCCTCCGATAAAAAAGAGAAAGGAGCTTTCTGAGAAACTTCTTTGTGTTCTGTGAAATCATCTCACAGAGTTACAGCTTACCCTCAAGAAGCCTTTCGCTAAGACAGTTCTTGTGGAATTGGCAAAGTGATATTTGGAAGCCCATAGAGGGCTATGGTGAAAAGGAAATATCCTCAGATGAAATCTGGAAAGAAGCTTTCTGAGAAACTGCTTAGTGTTCTGTTAATTCATCTCACAGAGTCACATTTGTATTTCGTGGATCTCTTTGCTCGCCTTATTTCTGTGGAATCTGAGAACAGATATTTCGGATCCCTTTGAAGACTATAGGGCCAAAGGAAATATCCTCCGATAACAAAGAGAAAGAAGCTTTTTGAGAAACTTCTTTGTGTTCTGTGAAATCATCTCACAGAGTTACAGCTTTCCCCTCAAGAAGCCTTTCGCTAAGACAGTTCTTGTGGAATTGGAAAAGTGATATTTGGAAGCCCGTAGACAGCTATGGTGAAAAAGGAAATATCCTAAGATGAAATCTGGAAAGAAGCTTTCTGAGAAACTGCTTAGTGTTCTGTTATTTCATATCACAGAGTTACATCTGTATTTCGTGGATCTCTTTGCTAGCCTTATTTCTGTGGAATCTGAGAACAGATATTTCGGATCCCTTTGAAGACTCTAGGGCCAAAGGAAATATCCTCCGATAACAAAGAGAAAGAAGCTTTCTGAGAAACTTCTTTTTGTTCTGTGAAATCATCTCACAGAGTTACAGCTTTCCCCTCAAGAAGCCTTTCGCTAAGACAGTTCTTGTGGAATTGGCAAAGTGATATTTGGAAGCCCGTAGACAGCTATGGTGAAAAAGGAAATATCCTAAGATGAAATCTGGAAAGAAGCCCCAGGAGAAGCTGCTTAGTTTTCTGTTAATTCATCTCACAGAGTTACATCTGTATTTCGTGGATCTCTTTGCTAGCCTTATTTCTGTGGAGTCTGAGAACAGATATTCCGGATACCTTTGAAGACTATAGGGCCAAAGGAAATATCCGCCGAAAACAAAGAGAAAGAAGCTTTCCGAGAAACTTCTTTGTGTTCTGTGAAATCATCTCACAGAGTTACAGCTTTCCCCTCAAGAAGCCTTTCACTAAGACAGTTCTTGTGGAATTGGCAAAGTGATATTTGGAAGCCCATAGAGGGCTATGGTGAAAAAGGAAATATCCTCAGATGAAATCTGGAAAGAAGCTTTCTGAGAAACTGCTTAGTGTTCTGTTAATTCATCTCACAGAGTTACATCTGTATTTCGTGGATCTCTTTGCTAGCGTTATTTCTGTGGAATCTGAGAACAGATATTTCGGATCCCTTTGAAGAGTATAGGGCAAAGGAAATATCCTCCGATAAAAAAGAGAAAGGAGCTTTCTGAGAAACTTCTTTGTGTTCTGTGAAATCATCTCACAGAGTTACAGCTTACCCTCAAGAAGCCTTTCGCTAAGACAGTTCTTGTGGAATTGGCAAAGTGATATTTGGAAGCCCATAGAGGGCTATGGTGAAAAGGAAATATCCTCAGATGAAATCTGGAAAGAAACTTTCTGAGAAACTGCTTAGTGTTCTGTTAATTCATCTCACAGAGTCACATTTGTATTTCGTGGATCTCTTTGCTCGCCTTATTTCTGTGGAATCTGAGAAGAGATATTTCGGATCCCTTTGAAGACTATAGGGCCAAAGGAAATATCCCCCGATAACAAAGAGAAAGAAGCTTTTTGAGAAACTTCTTTGTGTTCTGTGAAATCATCTCACAGAGTTACAGCTTTCCCCTCAAGAAGCCTTTCGCTAAAACAGTTCTTGTGAAATTGGCAAAGTGATATTTGGAAGCCCTTAGAGGGCTATGGTGAAAAAGGAAATATCCTCAGATGAAATCTGGAAAGAAGCTTTCTGAGAAACTGCTTAGTGTTCTGTTAATTCATCTCACAGAGTTACATCTGTATTTTGTGGATCTCTCTACTAGCCTTATTTCTGTGGGATCTGAGAACAGATATTTCGGATCCCTTTGAAGACTATAGGGCCAAAGGAATTATCATCCGATAACAAAGAGAAAGAAGCTTTCTGAGAAACTTCTTTGTGTTCTGTGAAATCATCTCACAGAGTTACAGCTTTCCCCTCAAGAAGCCTTTCGCTGAAACAGTTCTTGTGGAATTGGCCAAGTGATATTTTGAAGCACATAGAGGGCTATGGTGAAAAAGGAAATATCCTCAGATGAAATCTGGAAAGAAGTTTCTGAGAACCTACTTAGTGTTCTGTTATTTCATCTCACAGAGTTACATCTGTATTTCGTGGATCCTTTGCTAGCGTTATTTCTGTGGAATCTGAGAACAGATATTCCGGATCCCTTTGAAGACTATAGGGCCAAAGGAAATATCCTCCGATAACAAAGAGAAAGAAGCTTTCTGGGAAACTTCTTTGTGTTCTGTGAAATCATCTCACAGAGTTACAGCTTTCCCCTCAAGAAGCCTTTCGCTAAGACAGTTCTTGTGGAATTGGCAAAGTGATATTTGGAAGCCCATAGAGGGCTATGGTGAAAAAGGAAATATCCTCAGATGAAATCTGGAAAGAAGCTTTCTGAGAACCTGCTTAGTGTTCTGTTAATTCATCTCACAGAGTTACATCTGTATTTCGTGGATCTCTTTGCTAGCCTTATTTCTGTGGAATCGGATAACAGATATTCCGGATCCCTTTGAAGAAAATAGGGCTAAAGGAAATATCCTCCGATAACAAAGAGAAAGAAGCTTTCTGAGAAACTTCTTTGTGTTCTGTGAAATCATCTCACAGAGTTACAGCTTTCCCCTCAAGAAGCCTTTCGCTGAGACAGTTCTTGTGGAATTGGGAACTTGATATTTGGAAGCACATAGAGGGCTATGGTGAGAAAGGAAATATCCTTAGATGAAATCTGGAAAGAAGCTTTCTGAGAACCTACTTAGTGTTCTGTTATTTCATCTCACAGAGTTACATCTGTATTTCGTGGATCTCTTTGCTAGCCTTATTTCTGTGGAATCTGAGAACAGATATTCCGGATCCCTTTGAAGACTATAGGGCCAAAGGAAATATCCTCCGATAACAAAGAGAAAGAAGGTTTCTGAGAAACTTCTTTGTGTTCTGTGAAATCATCTCACAGAGTTACAGCTTTCCCCTCAAGAAGCCTTTCGCTAAGACAGTTCTTCTGGAATTGGCAAAGTGATATTTGGAAGCCCTTAGAGGGCTATGGTGAAAAAGGAAATATCCTCAGATGAAATCTGGTAAGAAGCTTTCTGAGAAACTGCTTAGTGTTCTGTTAATTCATCTCACAGAGTTACATCTGTATTTCGTGGATCTCTTTGCTAGCCTTATTTCTGTGGAATCTGAGAACAGATGATTCCGATCCCTTTGAAGACTATTGGGCCAAAGGAAATATCCTCCGATAACAAAGAGAAAGAAGCTTTCTGAGAAACTTCTTTGTGTTCTGTGAAATCATCTCACAGAGTTTCAGCTTTCCCCTCAAGAAGCCTTTCGCTAAGACAGTTCTTGTGGAATTGGCAAAGTGATATTTGGAAGCCCATAGAGGGCTATGGTGAAAAAGGAAATATCCTCAGATGAAATCTGGAAAGAAGCTTTCTGAGAAACTGCTAAGTGTTCAGTTATTTCATCTCACAGAGTTACATCTGTATTTCGTGGATCTCTTTGCTAGCCTTATTTCTGTGGAATCTGAGAACAGATATTTCGGATCCCTTTGAAGACTGTAGGGCCAAAGGAAATATCCTCCGATAACAAAGAGAAAGAAGCTTTCTGAGAAACTTCTTTGTGTTCTGTGAAACCATACCAAAGAGTTACAGCTTTCCCCTCAAGAAGCCTTTCGCTGAGACAATTCTTGTGGAATTTTCAAAGTGATATGTGGAAGCCCTTAGAGGGCTATGGTGAAAAAGGAAATATCCTCAGATGAAATCTGGAAAGAAGCTTTCTGAGAAACTGCTTAGTGTTCTGTTAATTAATCTCACAGAGTTACATCTGTATTTCGTGGATCTCTTCGCTAGACTTATCTCTCTGGAATCTGAGAACTGATATTCCGGATCCCTTTGAAGACTATAGGGCCAAAAGAAATATCCTTCAATAACAAAGAGAAAGAAGCTTTCTGAGAAACTTCTTTGTGTTCTGTGAAATCATCTCACAGAGTTACAGCTTTCCCCTCAAGAAGCCTTTCGCTAAGACAGTTCTTGTGGAATTGGCAAAGTGATATTTGGAAGCCCTTAGAGGGCTATGGTGAAAAAGGAAATATCCTCAGATGAAATCTGGAAAGAAGCTTTCTGAGAAACTGCTTAGTGTTCTGTTAATTCATCTCACAGAGTTACATCTATATTTCGTGGATCTCTTTGCTAGCCTTATTTCTGTGGAATCTGAGAACAGATGTTTCGGATCCCTTTGAAGACTATAGGGCCAAAGGAAATATCCTCCGATAACAAAGAGAAAGAAGCTTTCTGAGAAACTTCTTTGTGTTCTGTGAAATCATCTCACAGAGTTACAGCTTTCCCCTCAAGAAGCCTTTCGCTAAGACAGTTCTTGTGGAATTGGCAAAGTGATATTTGGAAGCCCGTAGACATCTATGGTGAAAAAGGAAATATCCTTAGATGAAATCTGGAAAGAAGCCCTAGGAGAAGCTGCTTAGTTTTCTGTTAATTAATCTCACAGAGTTACATTTGTATTTCGTGGATCTCTTTGCTAGCCTTATTTCTGTGGAATCTGAGAACAGATATTCCGGATCCCTTTGAAGACTATAGGGCCAAAGGAAATATCCTCCGATAACAAAGAGAAAGAAGCTTTCTGAGAAACTTCTTTGTGTTCTGTGAAATCATCTCACAGAGTTACAGCTTTCCCCTCAAGAAGCCTTTCGCTAAGACAGTTCTTGTGGAATTGGCAAAGTGATATTTGGAAACCCATAGAGGGCTATGGTGAAAAAGGAAATATCCTAAGATGAAATCTGTAAAGAAGCTTTCTCAGAAACTCCTTAGTGTTCTGTTAATTCATCTCACAGAGTTACATCTGTATTTCGTGGATCTCTTTGCTAGCCTTATTTCTGTGGAATCTGAGAACAGATATTTCGGATCCCTTTGAAGACTATAGGGCCAAAGGAAATATCCTCCGATAAAAAGAGAAAGGAGCTTTCTGAGAAACTTCTTTGTGTTCTGTGAAATCATCTCACAGAGTTACAGCTTTCCTCTCAAGAAGCCTTTCGCTAAAACAGTTCTTGTGAAATTGGCAAAGAGATATTTGGAAGCCCTTAGAGGGCTATGGTGAAAAAGGAAATATCCTCAGATGAAATCTGGAAAGAAGCTTTCTGAGAAACTGCTTAGTGTTCTGTTAATTCATCTCACAGAGTTACATCTGTATTTCGTGGATCTCTTTGCTAGCCTTATTTCTGTGGAATCTGAGAACAGATGTTTCGGATCCCTTTGAAGACTATAGGGCCAAATTAAATATCCTCCGATAACAAAGAGAAAGAAGCTTTCTGAGAAACTTCTTTGTGTTCTGTGAAATCATCTCACAGAGTTACAGCTTTCCCCTCAAGAAGCCTTTCGCTAAGACAGTTCTTGTGGAATTGGAAAAGTGATATTTCGAAGCCCGTAGACAGCTATGGTGAAAAAGGAAATATCCTAAGATGAAATCTGGAAAGAAGCTTTCTGAGAAACTGCTTAGTGTTCTGTTATTTCATATCACAAAGTTACATCTGTATTTCGTGGATCTCTTTGCTAGCCTTATTTCTGTGGAATCTGAGAACAGATATTTCGGATCCCTTTGAAGACTCTAGGGCCAAAGGAAATATCCTCCGATAACAAAGAGAAAGAAGCTTTCTGAGAAACTTCTTTTTGTTCTGTGAAATCATCTCACAGAGTTACAGCTTTCCCCTCAAGAAGCCTTTCGCTAAGACAGTTCTTGTGGAATTGGCAAAGTGATATTTGGAAGCCCGTAGACAGCTATGGTGAAAAAGGAAATATCCTAAGATGAAATCTGGAAAGAAGCCCCAGGAGAAGCTGCTTAGTTTTCTGTTAATTCATCTCACAGAGTTACATCTGTATTTCGTGGATCTCTTTGCTAGCCTTATTTCTGTGGAGTCTGAGAACAGATATTCCGGATACCTTTGAAGACTATATGGCCAAAGGAAATATCCTCCGATAACAAAGAGAAAGAAGCTTTCTGAGAAACTTCTTTGTGTTCTGTGAAATCATCTCACAGAGTTACAGCTTTCCCCTCAAGAAGCCTTTCGCTAAGACAGTTCTTGTGGAATTGGCAAAGTGATATTTGGAAGCCCATAGAGGGCTATGGTGAAAAAGGAAATATCCTCAGATGAAATCTGGAAAGAAGCTTTCTGAGAAACTGCTTAGTGTTCTGTTAATTCATCTCACAGAGTTACATCTGTATTTCGTGGATCTCTTTGCTAGCGTTATTTCTGTGGAATCTGAGAACAGATATTTCGGATCCCTTTGAAGACTATAGGGCCAAGGAAATATCCTCCGATAAAAAAGAGAAAGGAGCTTTCTGAGAAACTTCTTTGTGTTCTGTGAAATCATCTCACAGAGTTACAGCTTACCCTCAAGAAGCCTTTCGCTAAGACAGTTCTTGTGGAATTGGCAAAGTGATATTTGGAAGCCCATAGAGGGCTATGGTGAAAAGGAAATATCCTCAGATGAAATCTGGAAAGAAGCTTTCTGAGAAACTGCTTAGTGTTCTGTTAATTCATCTCACAGAGTCACATTTGTATTTCGTGGATCTCTTTGCTCGCCTTATTTCTGTGGAATCTGAGAACAGATATTTCGGATCCCTTTGAAGACTATAGGGCCAAAGGAAATATCCTCCGATAACAAAGAGAAAGAAGCTTTTTGAGAAACTTCTTTGTGTTCTGTGAAATCATCTCACAGAGTTACAGCTTTCCCCTCAAGAAGCCTTTCGCTGAGACAGTTCTTGTGGAATTGGGAACTTGATATTTGGAAGCACATAGAGGGCTATGGTGAGAAAGGAAATATCCTTAGATGAAATCTGGAAAGAAGCTTTCTGAGAACCTACTTAGTGTTCTGTTATTTCATCTCACAGAGTTACATCTGTATTTCGTGGATCTCTTTGCTAGCCTTATTTCTGTGGAATCTGAGAACAGATATTCCGGATCCCTTTGAAGACTATAGGGCCAAAGGAAATATCCTCCGATAACAAAGAGAAAGAAGGTTTCTGAGAAACTTCTTTGTGTTCTGTGAAATCATCTCACAGAGTTACAGCTTTCCCCTCAAGAAGCCTTTCGCTAAGACAGTTCTTCTGGAATTGGCAAAGTGATATTTGGAAGCCCTTAGAGGGCTATGGTGAAAAAGGAAATATCCTCAGATGAAATCTGGTAAGAAGCTTTCTGAGAAACTGCTTAGTGTTCTGTTAATTCATCTCACAGAGTTACATCTGTATTTCGTGGATCTCTTTGCTAGCCTTATTTCTGTGGAATCTGAGAACAGATGTTTCGGATCCCTTTGAAGACTATAGGGCCAAATTAAATATCCTCCGATAACAAAGAGAAAGAAGCTTTCTGAGAAACTTCTTTGTGTTCTGTGAAATCATCTCAAAGAGTTTCAGCTTTCCCCTCAAGAAGCCTTTCGCTAAGACAGTTCTTGTGGAATTGGCAAAGTGATATTTGGAAGCCCATAGAGGGCTATGGTGAAAAAGGAAATATCCTCAGATGAAATCTGGAAAGAAGCTTTCTGAGAAACTGCTAAGTGTTCAGTTATTTCATCTCACAGAGTTACATCTGTATTTCGTGGATCTCTTTGCTAGCCTTATTTCTGTGGAATCTGAGAACAGATATTTCGGATCCCTTTGAAGACTGTAGGGCCAAAGGAAATATCCTCCGATAACAAAGAGAAAGAAGCTTTCTGAGAAACTTCTTTGTGTTCTGTGAAACCATACCAAAGAGTTACAGCTTTCCCCTCAAGAAGCCTTTCGCTGAGACAATTCTTGTGGAATTTTCAAAGTGATATGTGGAAGCCCTTAGAGGGCTATGGTGAAAAAGGAAATATCCTCAGATGAAATCTGGAAAGAAGCTTTCTGAGAAACTGCTTAGTGTTCTGTTAATTAATCTCACAGAGTTACATCTGTATTTCGTGGATCTCTTCGCTAGACTTATCTCTCTGGAATCTGAGAACTGATATTCCGGATCCCTTTGAAGACTATAGGGCCAAAAGAAATATCCTTCAATAACAAAGAGAAAGAAGCTTTCTGAGAAACTTCTTTGTGTTCTGTGAAATCATCTCACAGAGTTACAGCTTTCCCCTCAAGAAGCCTTTCGCTAAGACAGTTCTTGTGGAATTGGCAAAGTGATATTTGGAAGCCCTTAGAGGGCTATGGTGAAAAAGGAAATATCCTCAGATGAAATCTGGAAAGAAGCTTTCTGAGAAACTGCTTAGTGTTCTGTTAATTCATCTCACAGAGTTACATCTATATTTCGTGGATCTCTTTGCTAGCCTTATTTCTGTGGAATCTGAGAACAGATGTTTCGGATCCCTTTGAAGACTATAGGGCCAAAGGAAATATCCTCCGATAACAAAGAGAAAGAAGCTTTCTGAGAAACTTCTTTGTGTTCTGTGAAATCATCTCACAGAGTTACAGCTTTCCCCTCAAGAAGCCTTTCGCTAAGACAGTTCTTGTGGAATTGGCAAAGTGATATTTGGAAGCCCGTAGACATCTATGGTGAAAAAGGAAATATCCTTAGATGAAATCTGGAAAGAAGCCCTAGGAGAAGCTGCTTAGTTTTCTGTTAATTAATCTCACAGAGTTACATTTGTATTTCGTGGATCTCTTTGCTAGCCTTATTTCTGTGGAATCTGAGAACAGATATTCCGGATCCCTTTGAAGACTATAGGGCCAAAGGAAATATCCTCCGATAACAAAGAGAAAGAAGCTTTCTGAGAAACTTCTTTGTGTTCTGTGAAATCATCTCACAGAGTTACAGCTTTCCCCTCAAGAAGCCTTTCGCTAAGACAGTTCTTGTGGAATTGGCAAAGTGATATTTGGAAACCCATAGAGGGCTATGGTGAAAAAGGAAATATCCTAAGATGAAATCTGTAAAGAAGCTTTCTCAGAAACTCCTTAGTGTTCTGTTAATTCATCTCACAGAGTTACATCTGTATTTCGTGGATCTCTTTGCTAGCCTTATTTCTGTGGAATCTGAGAACAGATATTTCGGATCCCTTTGAAGACTATAGGGCCAAAGGAAATATCCTCCGATAAAAAGAGAAAGGAGCTTTCTGAGAAACTTCTTTGTGTTCTGTGAAATCATCTCACAGAGTTACAGCTTTCCTCTCAAGAAGCCTTTCGCTAAAACAGTTCTTGTGAAATTGGCAAAGTGATATTTGGAAGCCCTTAGAGGGCTATGGTGAAAAAGGAAATATCCTCAGATGAAATCTGGAAAGAAGCTTTCTGAGAAACTGCTTAGTGTTCTGTTAATTCATCTCACAGAGTTACATCTGTATTTCGTGGATCTCTTTGCTAGCCTTATTTCTGTGGAATCTGAGAACAGATGTTTCGGATCCCTTTGAAGACTATAGGGCCAAATTAAATATCCTCCGATAACAAAGAGAAAGAAGCTTTCTGAGAAACTTCTTTGTGTTCTGTGAAATCATCTCACAGAGTTACAGCTTTCCCCTCAAGAAGCCTTTCGCTAAGACAGTTCTTGTGGAATTGGAAAAGTGATATTTCGAAGCCCGTAGACAGCTATGGTGAAAAAGGAAATATCCTAAGATGAAATCTGGAAAGAAGCTTTCTGAGAAACTGCTTAGTGTTCTGTTATTTCATATCACAAAGTTACATCTGTATTTCGTGGATCTCTTTGCTAGCCTTATTTCTGTGGAATCTGAGAACAGATATTTCGGATCCCTTTGAAGACTCTAGGGCCAAAGGAAATATCCTCCGATAACAAAGAGAAAGAAGCTTTCTGAGAAACTTCTTTTTGTTCTGTGAAATCATCTCACAGAGTTACAGCTTTCCCCTCAAGAAGCCTTTCGCTAAGACAGTTCTTGTGGAATTGGCAAAGTGATATTTGGAAGCCCGTAGACAGCTATGGTGAAAAAGGAAATATCCTAAGATGAAATCTGGAAAGAAGCCCCAGGAGAAGCTGCTTAGTTTTCTGTTAATTCATCTCACAGAGTTACATCTGTATTTCGTGGATCTCTTTGCTAGCCTTATTTCTGTGGAGTCTGAGAACAGATATTCCGGATACCTTTGAAGACTATATGGCCAAAGCAAATATCCTCCGATAACAAAGAGAAAGAAGCTTTCTGAGAAACTTCTTTGTGTTCTGTGAAATCATCTCACAGAGTTACAGCTTTCCCCTCAAGAAGCCTTTCGCTAAGACAGTTCTTGTGGAATTGGCAAAGTGATATTTGGAAGCCCATAGAGGGCTATGGTGAAAAAGGAAATATCCTCAGATGAAATCTGGAAAGAAGCTTTCTGAGAAACTGCTTAGTGTTCTGTTAATTCATCTCACAGAGTTACATCTGTATTTCGTGGATCTCTTTGCTAGCGTTATTTCTGTGGAATCTGAGAACAGATATTTCGGATCCCTTTGAAGACTATAGGGCCAAGGAAATATCCTCCGATAAAAAAGAGAAAGGAGCTTTCTGAGAAACTTCTTTGTGTTCTGTGAAATCATCTCACAGAGTTACAGCTTACCCTCAAGAAGCCTTTCGCTAAGACAGTTCTTGTGGAATTGGCAAAGTGATATTTGGAAGCCCATAGAGGGCTATGGTGAAAAGGAAATATCCTCAGATGAAATCTGGAAAGAAGCTTTCTGAGAAACTGCTTAGTGTTCTGTTAATTCATCTCACAGAGTCACATTTGTATTTCGTGGATCTCTTTGCTTGCCTTATTTCTGTGGAATCTGAGAACAGATATTTCGGATCCCTTTGAAGACTATAGGGCCAAAGGAAATATCCTCCGATAACAAAGAGAAAGAAGCTTTTTGAGAAACTTCTTTGTGTTCTGTGAAATCATCTCACAGAGTTACAGCTTTCCCCTCAAGAAGCCTTTCGCTAAAACAGTTCTTGTGAAATTGGCAAAGTGATATTTGGAAGCCCTTAGAGGGCTATGGTGAAAAAGGAAATATCCTCAGATGAAATCTGGAAAGAAGCTTTCTGAGAAACTGCTTAGTGTTCTGTTAATTCATCTCACAGAGTTACATCTGTATTTCGTGGATCTCTCTACTAGCCTTATTTCTGTGGCATCTGAGAACAGATATTTCGGATCCCTTTGAAGACTATAGGGCCAAAGGAATTATCCTCCGATAACAAAGAGAAAGAAGCTTTCTGAGAAACTTCTTTGTGTTCTGTGAAATCATCTCACAGAGTTACAGCTTTCCCCTCAAGAAGCCTTTCGCTGAAACAGTTCTTGTGGAATTGGCCAAGTGATATTTTGAAGCACATAGAGGGCTATGGTGAAAAAGGAAATATCCTCAGATGAAATCTGGAAAGAAGCTTTCTGAGAACCTACTTAGTGTTCTGGTAATTCATCTCACAGAGTTACATCTGTATTTCGTGGATCCTTTGCTAGCGTTATTTCTGTGGAATCTGAGAACAGATATTCCGGATCCCTTTGAAGACTATAGGGCCAAAGGAAATATCCTCCGATAACAAAGAGAAAGAAGCTTTCTGAGAAACTTCTTTGTGTTCTGTGAAATCATCTCACAGAGTTACAGCTTTCCCCTCAAGAAGCCTTTCGCTAAGACAGTTCTTGTGGAATTGGCCAAGTGATATTTGGAAGCCCATAGAGGGCTATGGTGAAAAAGGAAATATCCTCAGATGAAACCTGGAAAGAAGCTTTCTGAGAACCTGCTTAGTGTTCTGTTAATTCATCTCACAGAGTTACATCTGTATTTCGTGGATCTCTTTGCTAGCCTTATTTCTGTGGAATCGGATAACAGATATTCCGGATCCCTTTGAAGACAATAGGGCTAAAGGAAATATCCTCCGATAACAAAGAGAAAGAAGCTTTCTGAGAAACTTCTTTGTGTTCTGTGAAATCATCTCACAGAGTTACAGCTTTCCCTTCAAGAAGCCTTTCGCTAAGACAGTTCTTCTGGAATTGGCAAAGTGATATTTGGAAGCCCATAGAGGGCTATGGTGAAAAAGGACATATCCTCAGATGAAATCTGGAAAGAAGCTTTCTGAGAAACTGCTTAGTGTTCTGTTAATTCATCTCACAGAGTTACATCTGTATTTCGTGAATCTCTTTGCTAGCCTTATTTCTGTGCAATCTGAGAACAGATATTTCGGATCCCTTTGAAGACCATAGGGCCAAAGGAAATATCCTCCGATAACCAAGAGAAAGAAGCTCTCTGAGAAACTTCTTTGTGTTCTGTGAAATCATCTCACAGAGTTACAGCTTTCCCCTCAAGAAGCCTTTCGCTAAGACAATTCTTGTTGAATTTTCAAAGTGATATGTGGAAGCCCTTAGAGGGCTATGGTGAAAAAGGAAATATCCTCAGATGAAATCTGGAAAGAAGCTTTCTGAGAAACTGCTTAGTGTTCTGTTAATTCATCTCACAGAGTTACATCTGTATTTCGTGGATCTCTTCGCTAGACTTATCTCTCTGGAATCTGAGAACTGATATTCCGGATCCCTTTGAAGACTATAGGGCCAAAAGAAATATCCTTCAATAACAAAGAGAAAGAAGCTTTCTGAGAAACTTCTTTGTGTTCTGTGAAATCATCTCACAGAGTTACAGCTTTCCCCTCAAGAAGCCTTTCGCTAAGACAGTTCTTGTGGAATTGGCAAAGTGATATTTGGAAGCCCTTAGAGGGCTATGGTGAAAAAGGAAATATCCTCAGATGAAATCTGGAAAGAAGCTTTCTGAGAAACTGCTTAGTGTTCTGTTAATTCATCTCACAGAGTTACATCTATATTTCGTGGATCTCTTTGCTAGCCTTATTTCTGTGGAATCTGAGAACAGATGTTTCGGATCCCTTTGAAGACTATAGGGCCAAAGGAAATATCCTCCGATAACAAAGAGAAAGAAGCTTTCTGAGAAACTTCTTTGTGTTCTGTGAAATCATCTCACAGAGTTACAGCTTTCCACTCAAGAAGCCTTTCGCTAAGACAGTTCTTGTGGAATTGGCAAAGTGATATTTGGAAGCCCGTAGACAGCTATGGTGAAAAAGGAAATATCCTTAGATGAAATCTGGAAAGAAGCCCTAGGAGAAGCTGCTTAGTTTTCTGTTAATTAATCTCACAGAGTTACATTTGTATTTCGTGGATCTCTTTGCTAGCCTTATTTCTGTGGAATCTGAGAACAGATATTCCGGATCCCTTTGAAGACTATAGGGCCAAAGGAAATATCCTCCGATAACAAAGAGAAAGAAGCTTTCTGAGAAACTTCTTTGTGTTCTGTGAAATCATCTCACAGAGTTACAGCTTTCCCCTCAAGAAGCCTTTCGCTAAGACAGTTCTTGTGGAATTGGCAAAGTGATATTTGGAAACCCATAGAGGGCTATGGTGAAAAAGAAAATATCCTAAGATGAAATCTGGAAAGAAGCTTTCTCAGAAACTCCTTAGTGTTCTGTTAATTCATCTCACAGAGTTACATCTGTATTTCGTGGATCTCTTTGCTAGCCTTATTTCTGTGGAATCTGAGAACAGATATTTCGGATCCCTTTGAAGACTATAGGGCCAAAGGAAATATCCTCCGATAAAAAAGAGAAAGGAGCTTTCTGAGAAACTTCTTTGTGTTCTGTGAAATCATCTCACAGAGTTACAGCTTTCCTCTCAAGAAGACTTTCGCTAAAACAGTTCTTGTGAAATTGGCAAAGTGATATTTGGAAGCCCTTAGAGGGCTATGGTGAAAAAGGAAATATCCTCAGATGAAATCTGGAAAGAAGCTTTCTGAGAAACTGCTTAGTGTTCTGTTAATTCAAATCACAGAGTTACATCTGTATTTCGTGGATCTCTTTGCTAGCCTTATTTCTGTGGAATCTGAGAACAGATGTTTCGGATCCCTTTGAAGACTATAGGGCCAAATTAAATATCCTCCGATAACAAAGAGAAAGAAGCTTTCTGAGAAACTTCTTTGTGTTCTGTGAAATCATCTCACAGAGTTACAGCTTTCCCCTCAAGAAGCCTTTCGCTAAGACAGTTCTTGTGGAATTGGAAAAGTGATATTTGGAAGCCCGTAGACAGCTATGGTGAAAAAGGAAATATCCTAAGATAAAATCTGGAAAGAAGCTTTCTGAGAAACTGCTTAGTGTTCTGTTATTTCATTTCACAGAGTTACATCTGTATTTCGTGGATCTCTTTGCTAGCCTTATTTCTGTGGAATCTGAGAACAGATATTTAGGATCCCTTTGAAGACTCTAGGGCCAAGGGAAATATCCTCCGATAACAAAGAGAAAGAAGCTTTCTGAGAAACTTCTTTTTGTTCTGTGAAATCATCTCACAGAGTTACAGCTTTCCCCTCAAGAAGCCTTTCGCTAAGACAGTTCTTGTGGAATTGGCAAAGTGATATTTGGAAGCCCGTAGACAGCTATGGTGAAAAAGGAAATATCCTAAGATGAAATCTGGAAAGAAGCCCCAGGAGAAGCTGCTTAGTTTTCTGTTAATTCATCTCACAGAGTTACATCTGTATTTCGTGGATCTCTTTGCTAGCCTTATTTCTGTGGAGTCTGAGAACAGATATTCGGGATACCTTTGAAGACTATAGGGCCAAAGGAAATATCCTCCGAAAACAAAGAGAAAGAAGCTTTCTGAGAAACTTCTTTGTGTTCTGTGAAATCATCTCACAGAGTTACAGCTTTCCCCTCAAGAAGCCTTTCACTAAGACAGTTTTTGTGGAATTGGCAAAGTGATATTTGGAAGCCAATAGAGGGCTATGGTGAAAAAGGAAATATCCTCAGATGAAATCTGGAAAGAAGCTTTCCGAGAAACTGCTTAGTGTTCTGTTAATTCATCTCACAGAGTTACATCTGTATTTCGTGGATCTCTTTGCTAGCGTTATTTCTGTGGAATCTGAGAACAGATATTTCGGATCCCTTTGAAGACTATAGGGCCAAGGAAATATCCTCCGATAAAAAAGAGAAAGGAGCTTTCTGAGAAACTTCTTTGTGTTCTGTGAAATCATCTCACAGAGTTACAGCTTACCCTCAAGAAGCCTTTCGCTAAGACAGTTCTTGTGGAATTGGCAAAGTGATATTTGGAAGCCCATAGAGGGCTATGGTGAAAAGGAAATATCCTCAGATGAAATCTGGAAAGAAGCTTTCTGAGAAACTGCTTAGTGTTCTGTTAATTCATCTCACAGAGTCACATTTGTATTTCGTGGATCTCTTTGCTCGCCTTATTTCTGTGGAATCTGAGAACAGATATTTCGGATCCCTTTGAAGACTATAGGGCCAAAGGAAATATCCCCCGATAACAAAGAGAAAGAAGCTTTTTGAGAAACTTCTTTGTGTTCTGTGAAATCATCTCACAGAGTTACAGCTTTCCCCTCAAGAAGCCTTTCGCTAAAACAGTTCTTGTGAAATTGGCAAAGTGATATTTGGAAGCCCTTAGAGGGCTATGGTGAAAAAGGAAATATCCTCAGATGAAATCTGGAAAGAAGCTTTCTGAGAAACTGCTTAGTGTTCTGTTAATTCATCTCACAGAGTTACATCTGTGTTTCGTGGATCTCTCTACTAGCCTTATTTCTGTGGGATCTGAGAACAGATATTTCGGATCCCTTTGAAGACTATAGGGCCAAAGGAATTATCCTCCGATAACAAAGAGAAAGAAGCTTTCTGAGAAACTTCTTTGTGTTCTGTGAAATCATCTCACAGAGTTACAGCTTTCCCCTCAAGAAGCCTTTCGCTGAAACAGTTCTTGTGGAATTGGCCAAGTGATATTTTGAAGCACATAGAGGGCTATGGTGAAAAAGGAAATATCCTCAGATGAAATCTGGAAAGAAGCTTTCTGAGAACCTGCTTAGTGTTCTGTTAATTCATCTCACAGAGTTACATCTGTATTTCGTGGATCTCTTTGCTAGCCTTATTTCTGTGGAATCGGATAACAGATATTCCGGATCCCTTTGAAGACAATAGGGCTAAAGGAAATATCCTCCGATAACAAAGAGAAAGAAGCTTTCTGAGAAACTTCTTTGTGTTCTGTGAAATCATCTCACAGAGTTACAGCTTTCCCTTCAAGAAGCCTTTCGCTAAGACAGTTCTTCTGGAATTGGCAAAGTGATATTTGGAAGCCCATAGAGGGCTATGGTGAAAAAGGACATATCCTCCGATGAAATCTGGAAAGAAGCTTTCTGAGAAACTGCTTAGTGTTCTGTTAATTCATCTCACAGAGTTACATCTGTATTTCGTGAATCTCTTTGCTAGCCTTATTTCTGTGCAATCTGAGAACAGATATTTCGGATCCCTTTGAAGACCATAGGGCCAAAGGAAATATCCTCCGATAACCAAGAGAAAGAAGCTTTCAGAGAAACTTCTTTGTGTTCTGTGAAATCATCTCACAGAGTTACAGCTTTTCCCTCAAGAAGCCTTTCGCTAGGACAGTTCTTGTGGAATTGGCAAAGTGATATTTGGAAACCCATAGAGGGCTATGTTGAAAAAGGAAATATCCTCAGATGAAATCTGGAAAGAAGCTTTCTGAGAAACTGCTTAGTGTTCTGTTAATTCATCTCACAGAGTTACATCTGTATTTCGTGGATCTCTTTGCTAGCCTTATTTCTGTGGAATCTGAGAACAGATGATTCCGATCCCTTTGAAGACTATTGGGCCAAAGGAAATATCCTCCGATAACAAAGAGAAAGAAGCTTTCTGAGAAACTTCTTTGTGTTCTGTGAAATCATCTAACAGAGTTTCAGCTTTCCCCTAAAGAAGCCTTTCGCTAAGACAGTTCTTGTGGAATTGGCAAAGTGATATTTGGAAGCCCATAGAGGGCTATGGTGAAAAAGGAAATATCCTCAGATGAAATCTGGAAAGAAGCTTTCTGAGAAACTGCTAAGTGTTCTGTTATTTCATCTCACAGAGTTACATCTGTATTTCGTGGATCTCTTTGCTAGCCTTATTTCTGTGGAATCTGAGAAGAGATATTTCGGATCACTTTGAAGACTGTAGGGCCAAAGGAAATATCCTCCGATAACAAAGAGAAAGAAGCTTTCTGAGAAACTTCTTTGTGTTCTGTGAAACCATCTCAAGGAGTTACAGCTTTCCCCTCAAGAAGCCTTTCGCTAAGACAGTTCTTGTGGAATTGGCAAAGTGATATTTTGAAACCCTTAGAGGCCTATGGTGAAAAAGGAAATATCCTCAGGTGAAATCTAGAAAGAAGCTTTCTGAGAAACTGCTTAGTGCTCTGTTAATTCATCTCACAGAGTTACATCTGTATTTCGTGGATCTCTTTGCTAGCCTTATTTCTGTGGAATCTGAGAACAGATATTCCGGATCCCTTTGAAGACTATAGGGCCAAAGGAAATATCCTCCGATAACAAAGAGAAAGAAGCTTTCAGAGAAACTTCTTTGTGTTCTGTGAAATCATCTCACAGAGTTACAGCTTTCCCCTCAAGAAGCCTTTCGCTAAGACAGTTCTTGTGGAATTGGCAAAGTGATATTTGGAAGCCCATAGAGGACTATGGTGAAAAAGGAAATATCCTCACATGAAATCTGGAAAGAAGCTTTCTGAGAACCTGCTTAGTGTTCTGTTATTTCATCTCACAGAGTTACATCTGTATTTCGTGAATCTCTTTGCTAGCCTTATTTCTGTGGAATCTGAGAACAGATGTTTCGGATCCCTTTGAAGACTATAAGGTCAAAGGAAATATCCCTCGATAACAAAGAGAAAGAAGCTTTCTGAGAAACTTCTTTGTGTTCTGTGAAATCATCTCACAGAGTTACAGCTTTCGCCTCAAGAAGCCTTTCGCTAAGACAGTTCTTGTGGAATTGGCAAAGTGATATTTGGAAGCCCATAGAGGGCTATGGTGAAAAAGGAAATATCCTCAGATGAAATCTGGAAAGAAGCTTTCTGAGAAACCGCTTAGTGTTCTTTTAATTCATCTCACAGAGTTACATCTGTATTTCGTGGATCTCTTTGCTAGCCTTACTTCTCTGGAATCTTAGAACAGATATTTCGGATCCCTTTGAAGACTATAGGGCCAAAGGAAATATCCTCCGATAACAAAGAGAAAGAAGCTTCCTGAGATACTTCTTTGTGTTCTGTGAAATCATCTCACAGAGTTACAGCTTTCCCCTCAAGAAGCCTTTCGCTAAGACAGTTCTTGTGGAATTGGCAAAGTGATATTTGGAAGCCCATAGAGGGTATGGTGAAAAAGGATATATCCTCAGATGAAATCTGGAAAGAAGCTTTCTGAGAAACTGCTTAGTGTTCTGTTAATTCATCTCACAGAGTTACATCCGTATTTCGTGGATCTGTTTGCAAGCCTTATTTTTCTGGAATCTGAGAACAGAAATTTCGGATCCCATGGAAGACTATAGGGCCAAAGGAAATATCCTCCGATAACAAAGGGAAAGAAGCTTTCTGAGAAACTTCTTTGTGTTCTGTGAAATCATCTCACAGAGTTACAGCTTTCTCCTCAAGAAGCCTTTCGCTAAGACAGTTCTTATGGAATTGGCAAAGTGATATTTGGAAGCCCATAGAGGGCTATGGTGAAAAAGGAAATATCCTCAGATGAAATCTGGAAAGAAGCTTTCTGAGAAACTGCTTAGCTTTCTGTTAATTCATCTCACAGAGTTACATCTCTATTTCGTGGATCTCTTTGCTAGCCTTATTTCTGTGGAATCTGAGAACAGATATTTCGGATCCCTTTGAAGACTATAGGGCCAAAGGAAATATCCTCCGATAACAAAGAGAGAGAAGCTTCCTGAGAAACTTCTTTGTGTTCTGTGAAATCATCTCACAGAGTTACAGCTTTCCCCTCAAGAAGCCTTTCGCTAAGACAGTTCTTGTGGAATTGGCAAAGTGATATTTGGAAGCCCATAGAGGGCTATGGTGAAAAAGGAAATATCCTCAGATGAAATCTGGAAAGAAGCTTTCTGAGAAACCGCTGAGTGTTCTGTTAATTCATCTCACACAGTTACATCTGTATTTCGTGGATCTCTTTGCTAGCCTTATTTCTGTGGAATCTGAGAACAGATATTTCGGATCCCTTTGAAGACTATAGGGCCAAAGGAAATATCCTCCGATAACAAAGAGAAAGAAGCTTTCTGAGAAACTTCTTTGTGTTCTGTGAAATCATCTCAAAGAGTTACAGCATTCCCCTCAAGAAGCCTTTCGCTAAGACACTTCTTGTGGAAATGGCAAAGTGATATTTGGAAGCCCTTAGAGGGCAATGGTGAAAAAGGAAATATCCTCAGATGAAATCTGGAAAGAAGCTTTCTGAGAAACTGCTTAGTGTTCTGTTAATTCATCTCACAGAGTTACATCTGTATTTCGTGGATCTCTTTGCTAGCCTTATTTCTGTGGAATCTGAGAACAGATATTTCGGATCCCTTTGAAGACTATAGGGCCAAAGGAAATATCCTCCGATAACAAAGAGAAAGAAGCTTTCTGAGAAACTTCTTTGTGTTCTGTGAAATCATCTCACAGAGTTACAGCATTCCCCTCAAGAAGCCTTTCGCTAAGACAGTTCTTGTGAAAATGGCAAAGAGATATTTGGAAGCCCTTAGAGGGCTACGGTGAAAAAGGAAATATCCTCAGATTTAATCTGGAAAGAAGCTTTCTGAGAAACTGCTTAGTGTTCTGTTAATTCAACTCACAGGGTTACATCTGTATTTCTTGGATCTCTTTGCTAGCCTTATTTCTGTGGAATCTGAGAACAGATGTTTCGGATCCCTTTGAAGACTATAGGGCCAAAGGAAATATCCCTCGATAACAAAGAGAAAGAAGCTTTCTGAGAAACTTCTTTGTGTTCTGTGAAATCATCTCACAGAGTTACAGCTTTCCCCTCAAGAAGACTTTCGCTAAGACAGTTCTTGTGGAATTGGCAAAGTGATATTTGGAAGCCCTTAGAGGGCTATGGTGAAAAAAGAAATATCCCCAGATGAAATCTGGAAAGAAGCTTTCTGAGAAACTGCTTAGGGTTCTGTTATTTCATCTCACAGAGTTACATCTGTATTTCGTGGATCTCTTTGCTAGCCTTATTTCTGTGGAATCTGAGAACAGATATTTCGGATCCCTTTGAAGACTATAGGGCCAAAGGAAATATCCTCCGATAACAAAGAGAAAAAAGCTTTCTGAGAAACTTCTTTGTGTTCTGTGAAATCATCTCACAGAGTTACAGCTTTCCCCTCAAGAAGCCTTTCGCTAAGACAGTTCTTGTGGAATTGGCAAAGTGATATTTGGAAGCCCTTAGAGGGCTACGGTGAAAAAGGAAATATCCTCAGATGATATCTGGAAAGAAGCTTTCTGAGAAACTGCTTAGTGTTCTGTTAATTCATCTCACAGAGTTACATCTGTATTTCGTGGATCTCTTTGCTAGCCTTATTTCTGTGCAATCTGAGAACAGATATTTCGGATCCCTTTGAAGACTATAGGGCCAAAGGATATATCCTCCGATAACAAAGAGAAAGAAGCTATCTGAGAAACTGCTTAGTGTTCTGTAAATTCATCTCACAGAGTTACATCCGTATTTCGTGGATCTGTTTGCTAGCCTTATTTTTCTGGAATCTGAGAACAGATATTTCAGATCCCTTTGAAGACCATAGGGCCAAAGGAAATATCCTCCGATAACAAAAAAAATAAGCTTTCTGAGAAACTTCTTTGTGTTCTGTGAAATCATCTCACAGAGTTACAGCTTTCACCTCAAGAAACCTTTCGCTAAGTCAGTTCTTGTGGAATTGGCAAAGTGATATTTGGAAGCCCATAGAGGGCTATGGTGAAAAAGGAAATATCCTCAGATGAAATCTGGAAAGAAGCTTTCTGAGAAACTGCTTAGTGTTCTGTTAATTCATCTCACAGAGTTACATCTGTATTTCGTGAATCTCTTTGCTAGCCTTATTTCTGTGGAATCTGAGAACAGATGTTTCGGATCCCTTTGAAGACTATAGGGTCAAAGGAAATATCCCTCGATTACAAAGAGAAAGAAGCTTTCTGAGAAACTTCTTTGTGTTCTGTGAAATCATCTCACAGAGTTACAGCTTTCCCCTCAAGAAGCCTTTCGCTAAGACTGTTCTTCTGGAATGGGCAAAGTGATATTTGGAAGCCCATAGAGGGCTATGGTGAAAAAGGAAATATCCTCAGATGAAATCTGGAAAGAAGCCTTCTGAGAAACTGCTTAGTGTTCTGTTAATTCATCTCAAAGAGTTACATCTGTATTTCGTGAATCTCTTTGCTAGCCTTATTTCTGTGGAATCTGAGAACAGATGTTTCGGATCCCTTGGAAGACTATAAGGTCAAAGGAAATATCCCTCGATAACAAAGAGAAAGAAGCTTTCTGAGAAACTTCTTTGTGTTCTGTGAAATCATCTCACAGAGTTACAGCTTTCCCCTCAAGAAGCCTTTCGCTAAGACAGTTCTTGTGGAATTGGCAAAGTGATATTTGGAAGCCCATAGAGGGCTATGGTGAAAAAGGAAATATCCTCAGATGAAATCTGGAAAGAAGCTTTCTGAGAAACCGCTTAGTGTTCTTTTAATTCATCACACAGAGTTACATCTGTATTTCGTGGATCTCTTTGCTAGCCTTATTTCTCTGGAATCTTAGAACAGATATTTCGGATCCCTTTGAAGACTATAGGGCCAAAGGAAATATCCTCCGATAACAAAGAGAAAGAAGCTTCCGGAGAAACTTCTTTGTGTTCTGTGAAATCATCTCACAGAGTTACAGCTTTCCCCTCAAGAAGCTTTTCACTAAGACAGTTCTTGTGGAATTGGCAAAGTGATATTTGGAAGCCCATAGAGGGCTATGGTGAAAAAGGAAATATCCTCAGATGAAATCTGGAAAGAAGCTTTCTGAGAAACTGCTTAGTGTTCTGTTAATTCATCTCACAGAGTTACATCTGTATTTCGTGGATCTCTTTGCTAGCCTTATTTCTGTGGAATCTGAGAACAGATATTTCGGATCCCTTTGAGGACTATAAGGCCAAAGGAAATATCCTCCGATAACAAAGAGAAAGAAGCTTTCTGAGAGACTTCTTTGTGTTCTGTGAAATCATCTCACAGAGTTACAGCTTTCCCCTCAAGAAGCCTTTCGCTGAAACAGTTCTTGTGGAATTGGCCAAGTGATATTTGGAAGCCCATAGAGGGCTATGGTGAAAAAGGAAATATCCTCAGATGAAATCTGGAAAGAAGCTTTCTGAGAAACTGCTTAGTGTTCTGATAATTCATCTCACAGAGTTACATCCGTATTTCGTGGATCTGTTTGCTAGCCTTATTTTTCTGGAATCTGAGAGCAGATATTTCGGATCCCTTGGAAGACTATAGGACCAAAGGAAATATCCTCCGATAACAAAGAGAAAGAAGCTTTCTGAGAAACTTCTTTGTGATCTCTGAAATCATCTCACTGAGTTACAGCTTTCTCCGCAAGAAGCCTTTCGCTAAGACAGTTCTTGTGGAATTGGCAAAGTGATATTTGGAAGCCCTTAGAGGGCTATGGTGAAAAAATAAATATCCCCAGATGAAATCTGGAAAGAAGCTTTCTGAGAAACTGCTTATGGTTCTGTTATTTCATCTCACAGAATTACATCTGTATTTCCTGGATCTCTTTGCTAGCCTTATTTCTGTGGAATCTGAGAACAGATATTTCGGATCCCTTTGAAGACTATAGGGCCAAAGGAAATATCCTCCGATAACAAAGAGAAAGAAGCTTTCTGAGAAACTTCTTTGTGTTCTGTGAAATCATCTCACAGAGTTACAGCTTTCCCCTCAAGAAGCCTTTCGCTAAGACAGTTCTTGTGGAATTGGCAAAGTGATATTTGGAAGCCCTTAGAGGGCTACGGTGAAAAAGGAAATATCCTCAGATGAAATCTGGAAAGAAGCTTTCTGAGAAACTGCTTAGTGTTCTCTGAATTCATCTCACAGAGTTACATCTGTATTTCGTGGATCTCTTTGCTAGCCTTATTTCTGTGGAATCTGAGAACAGATATTTCGGATCCCTTTGAAGACTATAGGGCCAAAGGAAATATCCTCCGATAACAAAGAGAAAGAAGCTATCTGAGAAACTGCTTAGTGTTCTGTTAATTCATCTCACAGAGTTACATCCGTATTTCGTGGATCTGTTTGCTAGCCTTATTTTTCTGGAATCTGAGAACAGATATTTCGGATCCCTTTGAAGACCATAGGGCCAAAGGAAATATCCTCCGATAACAAAGAGAAATAAGCTTTCTGAGAAACTTCTTTGTGTTCTGTGAAATCATCTCACAGAGTTACAGCTTTCACCTCAAGAAACCTTTCGCTAAGACAGTTCTTGTGGAATTGGCAAAGTGATATTTGGAAGCCCATAGAGGGTTATGATGAAAAAGGAAATATCCTCAGATGAAATCTGGAAAGAAGCTTTCTGAGAAACTGCTTAGTGTTCTGTTAATTCATCTCACAGAGTTACATCAGTATTTCGTGAATCTCTTTGCTAGCCTTATTTCTGTGGAATCTGAGAACAGATGTTTCGGATCCCTTTGAAGACTATAGGGTCAAAGGAAATATCCCTCGATAACAAAGAGAAAGAAGCTTTCTGAGAAACTTCTTTGTGTTCTGTGAAATCATCTCGCAGAGTTACAGCTTTCCCCTCAAGAAGCCTTTCGCTAAGACTGTTCTTCTGGAATGGGCAAAGTGATATTTGGAAGCCCATAGAGGGCTATGGTGAAAAAGGAAATATCCTCAGATGAAATCTGGAAAGAAGCCTTCTGAGAAACTGCTTAGTGTTCTGTTAATTCATCTCACAGAGTTACATCTGTATTTCGTGAATCTCTTTGCTAGCCTTATTTCTGTGGAATCTGAGAACAGATGTTTCGGATCCCTTGGAAGACTATAAGGTCAAAGGAAATATCCCTCGATAACAAAGAGAAAGAAGCTTTCTGAGAAACTTCTTTGTGTTCTGTGAAATCATCTCACAGAGTTACAGCTTTCCCCTCAAGAAGCCTTTCGCTAAGACAGTTCTTGTGGAATTGGCCAAGTGATATTTGGAAGCCCATAGAGGGCTATGGTGAAAAAGGAAATATCCTCAGATGAAATCTGGAAAGAAGCTTTCTGAGAAACCGCTTAGTGTTCTTTTAATTCATCTCACAGAGTTACATCTGTATTTCGTGGATCTCTTTGCTAGCCTTATTTCTCTGGAATCTTAGAACAGATATTTCGGATCCCTTTGAAGACTATAGGGCCAAAGGAAATGTCCTCCGATAATAAAGAGAAAGAAGCTTTCTGAGAAACTTCTTTGTGTTCTGTGAAATCGTCTCACAGAGTTACAGCTTTCCCCTCAAGAAGCCTTTCGCTAAGACAGTTCTTGTGGAATTGGCAAAGTGATATTTGGAAGCCCTAAGAGGGCTATGGTGAAAAAGGCAATATCCTCAGATGAAATCTGGAAAGAAGCTTTTTGAGAAACCGCTTAGTGTTCTGTTAATTCATCTCACAGAGTTACATCTGTATTTCGTGGATCTCTTTGGTAGCCTTATATGTGTGGAATCCGAGAACAGATATTTCGGATCCCTTTGAAGACTACAGGGCCAAAGGAAATATCCTCCGATAACAAAGAGAAAGAAGCTTTCTGAGAAACTTCTTTGTGTTCTGTGAAATCATCTCACAGAGTTACAGCTTTCCCCTCAAGAAGCCTTTCGCTAAGACAGTTCTTGTGGAATTGGAAAAGTGATATTTGGAAGCCCATAGAGGGCTATGGTGAAAAAGGAAATATCCTCAGATGAAATCTGGAAAGAAGCTTTCTGAGAAACCGCTGAGTGTTCTGTTAATTCATCTCACAGAGTTACAACTGTATTTCGTGGATCTCTTTGCTCGCCTTATTTCTGTGGAATCTGAGAACAGATATTCCGGATCCCTTTGAAGACTATAGGGCCAAAGGAAATATCCTCCGATAACAAAGAGAAAGAAGCTTTCTGAGAAACTTCTTTGTGTTCTGTGAAATCATCTCACAGAGTTACAGCTTTCCCCTCAAGAAGCCTTTCGTTAAGACAGTTCTTGTGGAATTGGCAAAGTGATATTTGGAAGCCCATAGAGGACTATGGTGAAAAAGGAAATATCCTCAGATGAAATCTGGAGAGAAGCTTTCTGAGAAACGGCTTAGTGTTCTGTTAATTCATCTCACAGAGTTACATCTGTATTTCTTCAATCTCTTTGCTAGCCTTATTTCTGTGGAATCTGAGAACAGATATTTCGGATCCCTTTGAAGACTATAGTGCCAAAGGAAATATCCTCCGATAACAAAGAGAAAGAAGCTTTCTGAGAAACTTCTTTGTGTTCTGTGAAATCGTCTCACAGAGTTACAGCTTTCCCCTCAAGAAGCCTTTCGCTAAGACAGTTCTTGTGGAATTGGCAAAGTGATATTTTGAAGCCCCTAGTGGGCTATGGTGAAAAAGGAAATATCCTCAAATGAAAACTGGAAAGAAGCTTTCTGAGAAACTGCTTAGTGTTCTGTAAATTCATCTCACAGAGTTACATCTGTATTTCGTGGATCTCTTTGCTAGCCTAATTTTTCTGGAATCTGAGAACAGATATTTCGGAACCCTTTGAAGACTATAGGGCCAAAGGAAATATCCTCCGATAACAAAGAGAAAGAAGCTTTCTGAGAAACTTCTTTGTGTTCTGTGAAATCATCTCACAGAGTTACAGCTTTCCCGTCAAGAAGCCTTTCGCTAAGACAGTTCTTCTGGAATTGGCAAAGTGTATTTGGAAGCCCCTAGAGGGCTATGGTGAAAAAGGAAATATCCTCAGATGAAATCTGGAAAGAAGCTTTCTGACAAACTGCTTAGTGTTCTGTTAATTCATCTCACAGAGTTACATCTGTATTTCGTGGATCTCTTTGCTAGCCTTATTTCTGTGGAATCTGAGAACAGATATTTCGGGTCCCTTTGAAGACTATAGGGCCAAAGGAAATATCCTCCGATAACAAAGAGAAAGAAGCTTTCTGAGAAACTTCTTTGTGTTCTGTGAAATCATCTCACAGAGTTACAGCTTTCCCCTCAAGAAGCCTTTCGCTAAGACAGTTCTTGTGGAATTGGCAAAGTGATATTTGGAAGCCCTTAGAGGGCTATGGTGAAAAAGGAAATATCCTCAGATGAAATCTGGAAAGAAGCTTTTTGAGAAACCGCTTAGTGTTCTGTTAATTCATCTCACAGAGTTACATCTGTATTTCGTGGATCTCTTTGGTAGCCTTATTTCTGTGGAATCCGAGAACAGATATTTCGGATCCCTTTGAAGACTATAGGGCCAAAGGAAATATCCTCCGATAACAAAGAGAAAGAAGCTTTCTGAGAAACTTCTTTGTGTTCTGAGAAATCATCTCACAGAGTTACAGCTTTCCCCTCAAGAAGCCTTTCGCTAAGACAGTTCTTGTGGAATTGGCAAAGTGATATTTGGAAGCCCATAGAGGGTATGGTGAAAAAGGAAATATCCTCAGATGAAATCTGGAAAGAAGCTTTCTGAGAAACTGCTTAGTGTTCTGTTAATTCATCTCACAGAGTTACATCCGTATTTCGTGGATCTGTTTGCTAGCCTTATTTTTCTGGAATCTGAGAACAGAAATTTCGGATCCCATGGAAGACTATAGGGCCAAAGGAATTATCCTCCGATAACAAAGAGAAAGAAGATTTCTGAGAAACTTCTTTGTGTTCTGTGAAATCATCTCACAGAGTTACAGCTTTCCCCTCAAGAAGCCTTTCGCTAAGACAGTTCTTGTGGAATTGGCAAAGTGTATTTTGAAGCCCATAGAGGGCTATGGTGAAAAAGGAAATATCCTCAGATGAAATCTGGAAAGAAGCTTTCTGAGAACCTGCTTAGTGTTCTGTTAATTCATCTCACAGAGTTACATCTGTATTTCTTGAATCTCTTTGCTAGCCTTATTTCTGTGGAATCTGAGAACAGATATTTCGGATCCCTTTGAGGACTATAGGGCCAAAGGAAATATCCTCCGATAACAAAGAGAAAGAAGCTTTCTGAGAAACTTCTTTGTGTTCTGTGAAATCGTCTCACAGAGTTACAGCTTTCCCCTCAAGAAGCCTTTCGCTAAGACAGTTCTTGTGGAATTGGCAAAGTGATATTTTGAAGCCCCTAGAGGGCTATGGTGAAAAAGGAAATATCCTCAGATGAAATCTGGAAAGAAGCTTTCTGAGAAACTGCTTAGTGTTCTGTAAATTCATCTCACAGAGTTACATCTGTATTTCGTGGATCTCTTTGCTAGCCTTATTTTTCTGGAATCTGAGAACAGATATTTCGGAACCCTTTGAAGACTATAGGGCCAAAGGAAATATCCTCCGATAACAAAGAGAAAGAAGCTTTCTGAGAAACTTCTTTGTGTTCTGTGAAATCATCTCACAGAGTTACAGCTTTCCCGTCAAGAAGCCTTTCACTAAGACAGTTCTTCTGGAATTGGCAAAGTGTATTTGGAAGCCCCTAGAGGGCTATGGTGAAAAAGGAAATATCCTCAGATGAAATCTGGAAAGAAGCTTTCTGACAAACTGCTTAGTGTTCTGTTAATTCATCTCACAGAGTTACATCTGTATTTCGTGGATCTCTTTGCTAGCCTTCTTCTGTGGAATCTGAGAACAGATATTTCGGGTCCCTTTGAAGACTATAGGGCCAAAGGAAATATCCTCCGATCACAAAGAGAGAGAAGCTTCCTGAGAAACTTCTTTGTGTTCTGTGAAATCATCTCACAGAGTTACAGCTTTCCCCTCAAGAAGCCTTTCGCTAAGACAGTTCTTGTGGAATTGGCAAAGTGATATTTGGAAGCCCATAGAGGGCTATGGTGAAAAAGGAAATATCCTCAGATGAAATCTGGAAAGAAGCTTTTTGAGAAACCGCTTAGTGTTCTGTTAATTAATCTCACAGAGTTACATCTGTATTTCGTGGATCTCTTTGGTAGCCTTATTTCTGTGGAATCCGAGAACAGATATTTCGGATCCCTTTGAAGACTATAGGGCCAAAGGAAATATCCTCCGATCACAAAGAGAGAGAAGCTTCCTGAGAAACTTCTTTGTGTTCTGTGAAATCATCTCACAGAGTTACAGCTTTCCCCTCAAGAAGCCTTTCGCTAAGACAGTTCTTGTGGAATTGGCAAAGTGATATTTGGAAGCCCATAGAGGGCTATGGTGAAAAAGGAAATATCCTCAGATGAAATCTGGAAAGAAGCTTTCTGAGAAACCGCTTAGTGTTCTGTTAATTCATCTCAAAGAGTTACATCTGTATTTCGTGAATCTCTTTGCTAGCCTTATTTCTGTGGAATCTGAGAACAGATATTCCGGATCCCTTTGAAGACTATAGGGCCAAAGGAATTATCCTCCGATAACAAAGAGAAAGAAGATTTCTGAGAAACTTCTTTGTGTTCTGTGAAATCATCTCACAGAGTTACAGCTTTCCCCTCAAGAAGCCTTTCGCTAAGACAGTTCTTGTGGAATTGGCAAAGTGTATTTGGAAGCCCATAGAGGGCTATGGTGAAAAAGGAAATATCCTCAGATGAAATCGGGAAAGAAGTTTTCTGAGGAACGGCTTAGTGTTCTGTTAATTCATCTCACAGAGTTACATCTGTATTTCGTGAATCTCTTTGCTAGCCTTATTTCTGTGGAATCTGAGAACAGATATTTCGGATCCCTTTGAAGACTATAGGGCCAAAGGAAATATCCTCCGATAACAAAGAGAAAGAAGCTTTCTGAGAAACTTCTTTGTGTTCTGTGAAATCGTCTCACAGAGTTACAGCTTTCCCCTCAAGAAGCCTTTCGCTAAGACTGTTCTTATGGAATTGGCAAAGTGATATTTTGAAGCCCCTAGAGGGCTATGGTGAAAAAGGAAATATCCTCAGATGAAATCTGGAAAGAAGCTTTCTGAGAAACTGCTTAGTGTTCTGTTAATTCATCTCACAGAGTTACATCTGTATTTCGTGGATCTCTTTGCTAGCCTTATTTTTCTGGAATCTGAGAACAGATATTTCAGAACCCTTTGAAGACTATATGGCCAAAGGAAATATCCTCCGATAACAAAGAGAAAGAAGCTTTCTGAGAAACTTCTTTGTGTTCTGTGAAATCATCTCACAGAGTTACAGCTTTCCCGTCAAGAAGCCTTTCGCTAAGACAGTTCTTCTGGAATTGGCAAAGTGTATTTGGAAGCCCCTAGAGGGCTATGGTGAAAAAGGAAATATCCTCAGATGAAATCTGGAAAGAAGCTTTCTGAAAAACTGCTTAGTGTTCTGTTAATTCATCTCACAGAGTTACACCTGTATTTCGTGGATCTCTTTGCTAGCCTTATTTCTGTGGAATCTGAGAACAGATATTTCGGGTCCCTTTGAAGACTATAGGGCCAAAGGAAATATCCTCCGATAACAAAGAGAAAGAAGCTTTCTGAGAAACTTCTTTGTGTTCTGTGAAATCGTCTCACAGAGTTACAGCTTTCCCTTCAAGAAGCCTTTCGCTAAGACAGTTCTTGTGGAATTGGCAAAGTGATATTTGGAAGCCCTTAGAGGGCTATGGTGAAAAAGGAAATATCCTCAGATGAAATCTGGAAAGAAGCTTTCTGAGAAACCGCTTAGTGTTCTGTTAAATCATCTCACAGAATTACATCTGTATTTCGTGGATCTCTTTGCTAGCCTTATTTCTGTGGAATCTGAGAACAGATATTTCGGATCCCTTTGAAGACTATAGGGCCAAAGGAAATATCCTCCGATAACAAAGAGAAAGAAGCTTTCTGAGAAACTTCTTTGTGTTCTGTGAAATCATGTCACAGAGTTACAGCTTTCCCCTCAAGAAGCCTTTCGCTAAGACAGTTCTTGTGGAATTGGCAAAGTGATATTTGGAAGCCCATAGAGGGTAATGGTGAAAAAGGAAATATCCTCAGATGAAATCTGGAAAGAAGCTTTCTGAGAAACCGCTGAGTGTTCTGTTAATTCATCTCACACAGTTACATCTGTATTTCGTGGATCTCTTTGCTAGCCTTATTTCTGTGGAATCTGAGAACAGATATTTCGGATCCCTTTGAAGACTATAGGGCCAAAGGAAATATCCTCCGATAACAAAGAGAAAGAAGCTTTCTGAGAAACTTCTTTGTGTTCTGTGAAATCATCTCACAGAGTTACAGCATTCCCCTCAAGAAGCCTTTCGCTAAGACACTTCTTGTGGAATTGGCAAAGTGATATTTGGAAGCCCATAGAGGGCAATGGTGAAAAAGGAAATATCCTCAGATGAAATCTGGAAAGAAGCTTTCTGAGAAACTGCTTAGTGTTCTGTAAATTCATCTCACAGAGTTACATCTGTATTTCGTGGATCTCTTTGCTAGCCTTATTTTTCTGGAATCTGAGAACAGATATTTCGGAACCATTTGAAGACTATAGGGCCAAAGGAAATATCCTCCGATAACAAAGAGAAAGAAGCTTTCTGAGAAACTTCTTTGTGTTCTGTGAAATCATCTCACAGAGTTACAGCATTCCCGTCAAGAAGCCTTTCCCTAAGACAGTTCTTCTGGAATTGGCAAAGTGTATTTGGAAGCCCCTAGAGGACTATGGTGAAAAAGGAAATATCCTCAGATGAAATCTGGAAAGAAGCTTTCTGACAAACTGCTTAGTGTTCTGTTAATTCATCTCACAGAGTTACATCTGTATTTCGTGGATCTCTTTGGTAGCCTTATTTCTGTGGAATCCGAGAACAGATATTTCGGATCCCTTTGAAGACTATAGGGCCAAAGGAAATATCCTCCGATAACAAAGAGAAAGAAGCTTTCTGAGAAACTTCTTTGTGTTCTGTGAAATCATCTCACAGAGTTACAGCTTTCCCCTCAAGAAGCCTTTCGCTAAGACAGTTCTTGTGGAATTGGAAAAGTGATATTGGGAAGCCCATAGAGGGCTATGGTGAAAAAGGAAATATCCTCAGATGAAATCTGGAAAGAAGCTTTCTGAGAAACCGCTGAGTGTTCTGTTAATTCATCTCACAGAGTTACAACTGTATTCTGTGGATCCCTTTGCTCGCCTTATTTCTGTGGAATCTGAGAACAGATATTCCGGATCCCTTTGAAGACTATAGGGCCAAAGGAAATATCCTCCGATAACAAAGAGAAAGAAGCTTTCTGAGAAACTTCTTTGTGTTCTGTGAAATCATCTCACAGAGTTACAGCTTTCCCCTCAAGAAGCCTTTCGTTAAGACAGTTCTTGTGGAATTGGCAAAGTGATATTTGGAAGCCCATAGAGGGCTACGGTGAAAAAGGAAATATCCTAAGATGAAATCTGGAAAGAAGCTTTCTGAGAAACCGCTTAGTGTTCTGTTAAATCATCTCACAGAGTTACATCTGTATTTCGTGGATCTCTTTGCTAGCCTTATTTCTGTGGAATCTGAGAACAGATATTTCGGATCCCTTTGAAGACTATAGGGCCAAAGGAAATATCCTCCGATAACAAAGAGAAAGAAGCTTTCTCAGAAACTTCTTTGTGTTCTGTGAAATCATCTCACAGAGTTACAGCTTTCCCCTCAAGAAGCCTTTCGCTTAGACAGTTTTTGTGGAATTGGCAAAGTGATATTTGGAAGCCCCTAGAGGGCTATGGTGAAAAAGGAAATATCCTCAGATGAAATCTGGAAAGAAGCTTTCTGAGAAACCGCTTAGTGTTCTGTTAATTCGTGTCACAGAGTTACATCTGTATTTCTTGGATCTCATTGCTAGCCTTATTTCTGTGGAATCTGAGAACAGATATTTCGGATCCCTTTGAAGACTATAGGGCCAAAGGAAATATCCTCCGATAACAAAGAGAGAGGAGCTTCCTGAGAAACTTCTTTGTGTTCTGTGAAATCATCTCACAGAGTTACAGCTTTCCCCTCAAGAAGCCTTTCGCTAAGACAGTTCTTGTGGAATTGGCAAAGTGATATTTGGAAGCCCATAGAGGGCTATGGTGAAAAAGGAAATATCCTCAGATGAAATCTGGAAAGAAGCTTTCTGAGAAACCGCTTAGTGTTCTGTTAATTCATCTCCAAGAGTTACATCTGTATTTCGTGGATCTCTTTGCTAGCCTTATTTCTGTGGAATCTGAGAACAGATATTCCGGATCCCTTTGAAGACTATAGGGCCAAAGGAATTATCCTCCGATAACAAAGAGAAAGAAGATTTCTGAGAAACTTCTTTGTGTTCTGTGAAATCATCTCACAGAGTTACAACTTTCCCCTCAAGAAGTCTTTCGCTAAGACAGTTCTTGTGGAATTGGCAAAGTGTATTTGGAAGCCCATAGAGGGCTATGGTGAAAAAGGAAATATCCTCAGATGAAATCGGGAAAGAAGCTTTCTGAGGAACGGCTTAGTGTTCTCTTAATTCATCTCACAGAGTTACATCTGTATTTCGTGAATCTCTTTGCTAGCCTTATTTCTGTGGAATCTGAGAACAGATATTTCGGATCCCTTTGAAGACTATAGGGCCAAAGGAAATATCCTCCGATAACAAAGAGAAAGAAGCTTTCTGAGAAACTTCTTTGTGTTCTGTGAAATCGTCTCACAGAGTTACAGCTTTCCCCTCAAGAAGCCTTTCGCTAAGACTGTTCTTGTGGAATTGGCAAAGTGATATTTTGAAGCCCCTAGAGGGCTATGGTGAAAAAGGAAATATCCTCAGATGAAATCTGGAAAGAAGCTTTCTGAGAAACTGCTTAGTGTTCTGTTAATTCATCACACAGAGTTACATCTGTATTTCGTGGATCTCTTTGCTAGCCTTATTTTTCTGGAATCTGAGAACAGATATTTCAGAACCCTTTGAAGACTATAGGGCCAAAGGAAATATCCTCCGATAACAAAGAGAAAGAAGCTTTCTGAGAAACTTCTTTGTGTTCTGTGAAATCATCTCACAGAGTTACAGCTTTCCCGTCAAGAAGCCTTTCGCTAAGACAGTTCTTCTGGAATTGGCAAAGTGTATTTGGAAGCCCCTAGAGGGCTATGGTGAAAAAGGAAATATCCTCAGATGAAATCTGGAAAGAAGCTTTCTGACAAACTGCTTAGTGTTCTGTTAATTCATCTCACAGAGTTACACCTGTATTTCGTGGATCTCTTTGCTAGCCTTATTTCTGTGGAATCTGAGAACAGATATTTCGGGTCCCTTTGAAGACTATAGGGCCAAAGGAAATATCCTCCGATATCAAAGAGAAAGAAGCTTTCTGAGAAACTTCTTTGTGTTCTGTGAAATCGTCTCACAGAGTTACAGCTTTCCCTTCAAGAAGCCTTTCGCTAAGACAGTTCTTGTGGAATTGGCAAAGTGATATTTGGAAGCCCTTAGAGGGCTATGGTGAAAAAGGAAATATCCTCAGATGAAATCTGGAAAGAAGCTTTCTGAGAAACCGCTTAGTGTTCTGTTAATTCACCTCACAGAGTTACATCTGTATTTCGTGGATCTCTTTGCTAGCCTTATTTCTGTGGAATCTGAGAACAGATATTTCGGATCCCTTTGAAGACTATAGGGCCAAAGGAAATATCCTCCGATAACAAAGAGAAAGAAGCTTTCTGAGAAACTTCTTTGTGTTCTGTGAAATCATCTCACAGAGTTACAGCTTTCCCCTCAAGAAGCCTTTCGCTAAGACAGTTCTTGTGGAATTGGCAAAGTGATATTTGGAAGCCCATAGAGGGCAATGGTGAAAAAGGAAATATCCTCAGATGAAATCTGGAAAGAAGCTTTCTGAGAAACCGCTGAGTGTTCTGTTAATTCATCTCACACAGTTACATCTGTATTTCGTGGATCTCTTTGCTAGGCTTATTTCTGTGGAATCTGAGAACAGATATTTCGGATCCCTTTGAAGACTATAGGGCCAAAGGAAATATCCTCCGATAACAAAGAGAAAGAAGCTTTCTGAGAAACTTCTTTGTGTTCTGTGAAATCATCTCACAGAGTTACAGCATTCCCCTCAAGAAGCCTTTCGCTAAGACACTTCTTGTGGAAATGGCAAAGTTATATTTGGAAGCCCATAGAGGGCAATGGTGAAAAAGGAAATATCCTCAGATGAAATCTGGAAAGAAGCTTTCTGAGAAACTGCTTAGTGTTCTGTTAATTCATCTCACAGAGTTACATCTGTATTTCGTGGATCTCTTTGCTAGCCTTATTTCTGTGGAATCTGAGAACAGATATTTCGGATCCCTTTGAAGACTATAGGGCCAAAGGAAATATCCTCCGATAACAAAGAGAAAGAAGCTTTCTGAGAAACTTCTTTGTGTTCTGTGAAATCATCTCACAGAGTTACAGCATTCCCCTCAAGAAGCCTTTCGCTAAGACAGTTCTTGTGAAAATGGCAAAGTGATATTTGGAAGCCCTTAGAGGGCTACGGTGAAAAAGGAAATATCCTCAGATGAAATCTGGAAAGAAGCTTTCTGAGAAACTGCTTAGTGTTCTGTTAATTCATCTCACAGAGTTACATCTGTATTTCGTGGATCTCTTTGCTAGCCTTATTTCTGTGGAATCTGAGAACAGATATTTCGGATCCCTTTGAAGACTATATGACCAAAGGAAATATCCTCCGATAACAAACAGAAAGAAGCTTTCTGAGAAACTTCTTTGTGTTCTGTGAAATCATCTCACAGAGTTACAGCTTTCCCCTCAAGAAGTCTTGCGCTAAGACAGTTCTTGTGGAATTGGCAAAGTGATATTTGGAAGCCCATAGAGGGCTATGGTGAAAAACGAAATATCCTCAGATGAAATCTGGAAAGAAGCTTTCTGAGAAACCGCTTAGTGTTCTGTTAATTTATCTCACAGAGTTACATCTGTATTTCGTGGATCTCTTTGCTAGCCTTATTTCTGTGGAATCTGAGAACAGATGTTTCTGATCCCTTTGAAGAGTATAGGGCCAAAGGAAATATCCTCCGATAACAAAGAGAAAGAAGCTTTCTGAGAAACTTCTTTGTGTCCTGTGAAATCATCTCACAGAGTTACAGCTTTCACCTCAAGAAGCCTTTCGCTAAGACAGTTCTTGTGGAATTGGCAAAGTGATATTTGGAAGCCCATAGAGGGCTACGGTGAAAAAGGAAATATCCTCAGATGAAATCTGGAAAGAAGCTTTCTGAGAAACTGCTTAGTGTTCTGTTAATTCATCTCACAGAGTTACATCCGTTTTTCGTGGATCTGTTTGCTAGCCTTATTTCTGTGGAATCTGAGAACAGATGTTTCGGATCCCTTTGAAGACTATAGGGCTAAAGGAAATATCCCTCGATAACAAAGAGAAAGAAGCTTTCTGAGAAACTTCTTTGTGTTCTGTGAAATTATCTCACAGAGTTACAGCTTTCCCCTCAAGAAGCCTTTCGCTAAGACAGTTCTTGTGGAATTGGCAAAGTGATATTTGGAAGCCCTTAGAGGGCTATGGTGAAAAAAGAAATATCCCCAGATGAAATCTGGAAAGAAGCTTTCTGAGAAACTGCTTAGTGTTCTGTTATTTCATCTCACAGAGTTACATCTGTATTTCGTGGATCTCTTTGCTAGCCTTATTTCTCTGGAATCTGAGAACAGATATTTCGGATCCCTTTGAAGACTACAGGGCCAAAGGAAATATCCTAAGATAACAAAGAGAAAGAAGCTTTCTGAGAAACTTCTTTGTGTTCTGTGAAATCACCTCACAGAGTTATAGCTGTCCCCTCAAGAAGCTCTTCGCTAAGACAGTTCTTGTGGAATTGGCAAAGTGATATTTGGAAGCCCATAGAGGGCTACGGTGACAAAGGAAATATCCTCAGATGAAATCTGGAAAGAAGCTTTCTGAGAAACAGCTTAGTGTTCTGTTAATTCATCTCACAGAGTTACATCTGTATTTCGTGGATCTCTTTGCTAGCCTTATTACTCTGGAATCTGAGAACAGATATTTCGGATACCTTTGAAGACCATCGGGCCAAAGGAAATATCCTCCGATAACAAAGAGAAATAAGCTTTCTGAGAAACTTCTTTGTGTTCTGTGAAATCATCTCACAGAGTTACAGCTTTCACCTCAAGAAGCCTTTCGCTAAGACAGTTCTTGTGGAATGGGCAAAGTGATATTTGGAAGCCCATGGAGGGCTATGGTGAAAAACGAAATATCCTCAGATGAAATCTGGAAAGAAGCTTTCTGAGAAACTGCTTAGAGTTCTGTTAATTCAACTCACAGAGTTACATCTGTATTTCGTGGATCTCTTTGCTAGCCTTATTTCTGTGGAATCTGAGAACAGATATTTCGGATCCCTTTGAAGACTATAGGGCCAAAGGAAATATCCTCCGATAACAAAGAGAAAGAAGCTTTCTGAGAAACTTCTTTGTGTTCTGTGAAATCGTCTCACAGAGTTACAGCTTTCCCCTCAAGAAGCCTTTCGCTAAGACTGTTCTTGTGGAATTGGCAAAGTGATATTTTGAAGCCCCTAGAGGGCTATGGTGAAAAAGGAAATATCCTCAGATGAAATCTGGAAAGAAGCTTTCTGAGAAACTGCTTAGTGTTCTGTTAATTCATCTCACAGAGTTACATCTGTATTTCGTGGATCTCTTTGCTAGCCTTATTTTTCTGGAATCTGAGAACAGATATTTCAGAACCCTTTGAAGACTATAGGGCCAAAGGAAATATCCTCCGATAACAAAGAGAAAGAAGCTTTCTGAGAAACTTCTTTGTGTTCTGTGAAATCATCTCACAGAGTTACAGCTTTCCCGTCAAGAAGCCTTTCGCTAAGACAGTTCTTCTGGAATTGGCAAAGTGTATTTGGAAGCCCCTAGAGGGCTATGGTGAAAAAGGAAATATCCTCAGATGAAATCTGGAAAGAAGCTTTCTGACAAACTGCTTAGTGTTCTGTTAATTCATCTCACAGAGTTACACCTGTATTTCGTGGATCTCTTTGCTAGCCTTATTTCTGTGGAATCTGAGAACAGATATTTCGGGTCCCTTTGAAGACTATAGGGCCAAAGGAAATATCCTCCGATAACAAAGAGAAAGAAGCTTTCTGAGAAACTTCTTTGTGTTCTGTGAAATCGTCTCACAGAGTTACAGCTTTCCCTTCAAGAAGCCTTTCGCTAAGACAGTTCTTGTGGAATTGGCAAAGTGATATTTGGAAGCCCTTAGAGGGCTATGGTGAAAAAGGAAATATCCTCAGATGAAATCTGGAAAGAAGCTTTCTGAGAAACCGCTTAGTGTTCTGTTAATTCATCTCACAGAGTTACATCTGTATTTCGTGGATCTCTTTGCTAGCCTTATTTCTGTGGAATCTGAGAACAGATATTTCGGATCCCTTTGAAGACTATAGGGCCAAAGGAAATATCCTCCGATAACAAAGAGAAAGAAGCTTTCTGAGAAACTTCTTTGTGTTCTGTGAAATCATCTCACAGAGTTACAGCTTTCCCCTCAAGAAGCCTTTCGCTAAGACAGTTCTTGTGGAATTGGCAAAGTGATATTTGGAAGCCCATAGAGGGCAATGGTGAAAAAGGAAATATCCTCAGATGAAATCTGGAAAGAAGCTTTCTGAGAAACCGCTGAGTGTTCTGTTAATTCATCTCACACAGTTACATCTGTATTTCGTGGATCTCTTTGCTAGGCTTATTTCTGTGGAATCTGAGAACAGATATTTCGGATCCCTTTGAAGACTATAGGGCCAAAGGAAATATCCTCCGATAACAAAGAGAAAGAAGCTTTCTGAGAAACTTCTTTGTGTTCTGTGAAATCATCTCACAGAGTTACAGCATTCCCCTCAAGAAGCCTTTCGCTAAGACACTTCTTGTGGAAATGGCAAAGTTATATTTGGAAGCCCATAGAGGGCAATGGTGAAAAAGGAAATATCCTCAGATGAAATCTGGAAAGAAGCTTTCTGAGAAACTGCTTAGTGTTCTGTTAATTCATCTCCTAGAGTTACATCTGTATTTCGTGGATCTCTTTGCTAGCCTTATTTCTGTGGAATCTGAGAACAGATATTTCGGATCCCTTTGAAGACTATAGGGCCAAAGGAAATATCCTCCGATAACAAAGAGAAAGAAGCTTTCTGAGAAACTTCTTTGTGTTCCGTGAAATCATCTCACAGAGTTACAGCTTTCCCCTCAAGAAGCCTTTCGCTAAGACAGTTCTTGTGGAATTGGCAAAGTGATATTTGGAAGCCCATAGAGGGCAATGGTGAAAAAGGAAATATCCTCAGATGAAATCTGGAAAGAAGCTTTCTGAGAAACCGCTGAGTGTTCTGTTAATTCATCTCACACAGTTACATCTGTATTTCGTGGATCTCTTTGCTAGGCTTATTTCTGTGGAATCTGAGAACAGATATTTCGGATCCCTTTGAAGACTATAGGGCCAAAGGAAATATCCTCCGATAACAAAGAGAAAGAAGCTTTCTGAGAAACTTCTTTGTGTTCTGTGAAATCATCTCCCAGAGTTACAGCATTCCCCTCAAGAAGCCTTTCGCTAAGACACTTCTTGTGGAAATGGCAAAGTTATATTTGGAAGCCCATAGAGGGCAATGGTGAAAAAGGAAATATCCTCAGATGAAATCTGGAAAGAAGCTTTCTGAGAAACTGCTTAGTGTTCTGTTAATTCATCTCACAGAGTTACATCTGTATTTCGTGGATCTCTTTGCTAGCCTTATTTCTGTGGAATCTGAGAACAGATATTTCGGATCCCTTTGAAGACTATAGGGCCAAAGGAAATATCCTCCGATAACAAAGAGAAAGAAGCTTTCTGAGAAACTTCTTTGTGTTCTGTGAAATCATCTCACAGAGTTACAGCATTCCCCTCAAGAAGCCTTTCGCTAAGACAGTTCTTGTGAAAATGGCAAAGTGATATTTGGAAGCCCTTAGAGGGCTACGGTGAAAAAGGAAATATCCTCAGATGAAATCTGGAAAGAAGCTTTCTGAGAAACTGCTTAGTGTTCTGTTAATTCATCTCACAGAGTTACATCTGTATTTCGTGGATCTCTTTGCTAGCCTTATTTCTGTGGAATCTGAAAACAGATATTTCGGATCCCTTTGAAGACTATATGACCAAAGGAAATATCCTCCGATAACAAACAGAAAGAAGCTTTCTGAGAAACTTCTTTGTGTTCTGTGAAATCATCTCACAGAGTTACAGCTTTCCGCTCAAGAAGTCTTTCGCTAAGACAGTTCTTGTGGAATTGGCAAAGTGATATTTGGAAACCCATAGAGGGCTATGGTGAAAAACGAAATATCCTCAGATGAAATCTGGAAAGAAGCTTTCTGAGAAACCGCTTAGTGTTCTGTTAATTTATCTCACAGAGTTACATCTGTATTTCTTGGATCTCTTTGCTAGCCTTATTTCTGTGGAATCTGAGAACAGATGTTTCTGATCCCTTTGAAGAGTATAGGGCCAAAGGAAATATCCTCCGATAACAAAGAGAAAGAAGCTTTCTGAGAAACTTCTTTGTGTCCTGTGAAATCATCTCACAGAGTTACAGCTTTCACCTCAAGAAGCCTTTCGCTAAGACAGTTCTTGTGGAATTGGCAAAGTGATATTTGGAAGCCCATAGAGGGCTACGGTGAAAAAGGAAATATCCTCAGATGAAATCTGGAAAGAAGCTTTCTGAGAAACTGCTTAGTGTTCTGTTAATTCATCTCACAGAGTTACATCCGTTTTTCGTGGATCTGTTTGCTAGCCTTATTTCTGTGGAATCTGAGAACAGATGTTTCGGATCCCTTTGAAGACTATAGGGCCAAAGGAAATATCCCTCGATAACAAAGAGAAAGAAGCTTTCTGAGAAACTTCTTTGTGTTCTGTGAAATTATCTCACAGAGTTTCAGCTTTCCCCTCAAGAAGCCTTTCGCTAAGACAGTTCTTGTGGAATTGGCAAAGTGATATTTGGAAGCCCTTAGAGGGCTATGGTGAAAAAAGAAATATCCCCAGATGAAATCTGGAAAGAAGCTTTCTGAGAAACTGCTTAGTGTTCTGTTATTTCATCTCACAGAGTTACATCTGTATTTCGTGGATCTCTTTGCTAGCCTTATTTCTCTGGAATCTGAGAACAGATATTTCGGATCCCTTTGAAGACTACAGGGCCAAAGGAAATATCCTAAGATAACAAAGAGAAAGAAGCTTTCTGAGAAACTTCTTTGTGTTCTGTGAAATCACCTCACAGAGTTATAGCTGTCCCCTCAAGAAGCTGTTCGCTAAGACAGTTCTTGTGGAATTGGCAAAGTGATATTTGGAAGCCCATAGAGGGCTACGGTGACAAAGGAAATATCCTCAGATGAAATCTGGAAAGAAGCTTTCTGAGAAACAGCTTAGTGTTCTGTTAATTCATCTCACAGAGTTACATCTGTATTTCGTGGATCTCTTTGCTAGCCTTATTACTCTGGAATCTGAGAACAGATATTTCGGATACCTTTGAAGACCATCGGGCCAAAGGAAATATCCTCCGATAACAAAGAGAAATAAGCTTTCTGAGAAACTTCTTTGTGTTCTGTGAAATCATCTCACAGAGTTACAGCTTTCACCTCAAGAAGCCTTTCGCTAAGACAGTTCTTGTGGAATGGGCAAAGTGATATTTGGAAGCCCATGGAGGGCTATGGTGAAAAACGAAATATCCTCAGATGAAATCTGGAAAGAAGCTTTCTGAGAAACTGCTTAGTGTTCTGTTAATTCATCTCACAGAGTTACATCTGTATTTCGTGGATCTCTTTGCTAGCCTTATTTCTGTGGAATCTGAGAACAGATATTTCGGATCCCTTTGAAGACTATAGGGCCAAAGGAAATATCCTCCGATAACAAAGAGAAAGAAGCTTTCTGAGAAACTTCTTTGTGTTCTGTGAAATCATCTCACAGAGTTACAGCTTTCCCCTCAAGAAGTCTTTGGCTAAGACAGTTCTTGTGGAATTGGCAAAGTGATATTTGGAAGCCCATAGAGGGCTATGGTGAAAAACGAAATATCCACAGATGAAATCTGGAAAGAAGCTTTCTGAGAAACCGCTTAGTGTTCTGTTAATTCATCTCACAGAGTTACATCTGTATTTCGTGGATCTCTTTGCTAGCCTTATTTCTGTGTAATCTGAGAACAGATATTTCGGATCCCTTTGAAGACTACAGGGCCAAAGGAAATATCCTCCGATAACAAAGATAAAGAAGCTTTCTGAGAAACTTCTTTGTGTTCTGTGAAATCATCTCACAGAGTTACAGCTTTCCCCTCAAGAAGTCTTTCGCTAAGACAGTTCTTCTGGAATAGGCAAAGTGATATTTGGAAGCCCATAGAGGGCTATGGTGAAAAAGGAAATATCCTCAGATGAAATCTGGAAAGAAGGTTTCTGAGAAACTGCTTAGTGTTCTGTTAATTCATCTCACAGAGTTACATCTGTATTTCGTGGATCTCTTTGCTAGCCTTATTTCTGCGGAATCTGAGAACAGATATTTCGGATCCCTTTGAAGACTATAGGGCCAAAGGAAATATCCTCCGATAACAAAGAGAAAGAAGCTTTCTGAGAAACTTCTTTGTGTTCTGTGAAATCATCTCACAGAGTTACAGCATTCCCCTCAAGAAGCCTTTCGCTAAGACAGTTCTTGTGAAAATGGCAAAGTGATATTTGGAAGCCCTTAGAGGGCTATGGTGAAAAAAGAAATATCCCCAGATGAAATCTGGAAAGAAGCTTTCTGAGAAACTGCTTAGTGTTCTGTTATTTCATCACACAGAGTTACATCTATATTTCGTGGATCTCTTTGCTAGCCTTATTTCTGTGGAATCTGAGAACGGATATTTCGGATCCCTTTGAAGACTATAGGGCCAAAGGAAATATCCTCCGATAACAAAGAGAAAGAAGCTTTCTGAGAAACTTCTTTGTGTTCTGTGAAATCATCTCACAGAGTAACAGCTTTCCCCTTAAGAAGCCTTTCGCTAAGACAGTTCTTGTGGAATTGGCAAAGTGATATTTGGAAGCCCATAGAGGGCTACGGTGAAAAAGGAAATATCCTCAGATAAAATCTGGAAAGAAGCTTTCTGAGAAACTGCTTAGTGTTCTGTTAATTCACCTCACAGAGTTACATCCGTATTTCGTGGATCTGTTTGCTAGCCTTATTTTTCTGGAATATGAGAACAGATATTTCCGATCCCTTTGAAGACTATAGGGCCAAAGGAAATATCCTCTGAAAACAAAGAGAAATAAGCTTTCTGAGAAACTTCTTTGTGTTCTGTGAAATCATCTCACAGAGTTACAGCTTTCCCCTCAAGAAGCCTTTCGCTAAGACAGTTCTTGTGAAATTGGCAAAGTGATATTTGGAAGCCCATAGAGGGCTACGGTGAAAAAGGAAATATCCTCAGATGTAATCTGGAAAGAAGATTTCTGAGAAACTGCTTAGTGTTCTGTTAATTCATCTCACAGAGTTACATCTGTATTTCGTGGATCTCTTTGCTAGCCTTATTATTCTGGAATCTGAGAACAGATATTTCGGATCCCTTTGAAGACTATAGGGCCAAAGGAAATATCCTCCGATAACAAAGAGAAAGAAGCTTTCTGAGAAACTTCTTTGTGTTCTGTGAAAACATCTCACAGAATTACAGCATTCCCCTCAAGAAGCCTTTCGCTAAGACACTTCTTGTGGAAATGGCAAAGTGATATTTGGAAGCCCGTAGAGGGCTATGGTGAAAAAGGAAATATCCTCAGATGAAATGTGGAAAGAAACTTTCTGAGAAACTGCTTAGTGTTTGTTAATTCATTTCACAGAGTTACATCTGTATTTCGTGGATCTCTTTGCTAACCTTATTTCTGTGGAATCTGAGAACAGATATTTCGGATCGCTTTGACGACTATAGGGCCAAAGGAAATATCCTCCCATACCCAAGAGAAAGAAGCTTTCAGAGAAACTTCTTTGTGTTCCGTGAAATCACCTCACAGAGTTACAGCTTTCCCCTCAAGAATCCTTTCGCAAAGACAGTTCTTGTGGAATTGGCAAAGTGATATTTGGAAGCCCATAGAGGGCTATGGTGTAAAAGGAAATATCCTCAGATGAAATCTGGAAAGAAGCTTTCTGAGAAACTGCTTAGTGTTCTGTTAATTCATCACACAGAGTTACATCTGTATATCGTGAATCTCTTTGCTAGCCTTATTTCTGTGGATTCTGAGAACAGATGTTTCGGATCCCTTTGAAGACTATAGGGTCAAAGGAAATATCCCTCGATAACAAGGAGAAAGAAGCTTTCTGTGAAACTTCTTTGTGTTCCTTGAAATCATCTCACAGAGTTACAGCTTTCCCCTCAAGAAGCCTTTCGCTAAGACAGTTCTTGTGGAATTGGCATAGTGATATTTGGAAGCCCATAGAGGGCTATGGTGAAAAAGGAAATATCCTCAGATGAAATCTGGAAAAAAGCTTTCTGAGAAACTGCTTAGTGTTCTGTTAATTCATCTCACAGAGTTACATCTGTATTTCGTGGATCTCTTTGCTAGCCTTATTTCTGTGGAATCTGAGAACAGATATTTCGGATCCCTTTGAAGACTATAGGGCCAAAGGAAATATCCTCCGATAACAAAGAGAAAGAAGCTTTCTGAGAAACTTCTTTGTGTTCTGTGAAATCATCTCACAGAGCTACAGAGTTCCCCTCAAGAAGCCTTTCGCTAAGACAGTTCTTGTGGAATTGGCAAAGTGATATTTGGAAGCCCATGGAGGGCTATGGTGAAAAACGAAATATCCTCAGATGAAATCTGGAAAGAAGCTTTCTGAGAAACTGCTTAGTGTTCTGTTAATTCACCTCACAGAGTTACATCTGTATTTAGTGGATCTCTTTGCTAGCCTTATTTCTGTGGAATCTGAGAACAGATATTTCGGATCCCTTTGAAGACTATAGGGCAAAAGGAAATATCCTCCGATAACAAAGAGAAAGAAGCTTTCTGAGAAACTTCCTTGTGTTCTGTGAAATCATCTCACAGAGTTACAGCATTCCCCTCAAGAAGCCTTTCGCTAAGACACTTCTTGTGGAAATTGCAAAGTGATATTTGGAAGCCCATACAGGGCTACGGTGAAAAAGGAAATATCCTCAGATGAAATCTGGAAAGAAGCTTTCTGAGAAACTGCTTAGTGTTCTGTTAATTCATCTCACAGAGTTACATCTGTATTTCGTGGATCTCTTTGCTAGCCTTATTTCTGTGGAATCTGAGAACAGATATTTCGGATCCCTTTGAAGACTATAGGGCCAAAGGAAATATCCTCCGATAACAAAGAGAAAGAAGCTTTCTGAGAAACTTCTTTGTGTTCTGTGAAATCATCTCACAGAGTTACAGCATTCCCCTCAAGAAGCCTTTCGCTAAGACAGTTCTTGTGAAAATGGCAAAGTGATATTTGGAAGCCCTTAGAGGGCTACGGTGAAAAAGGAAATATCCTCAGATGAAATCTGGAAAGAAGCTTTCTGAGAAACTGCTTAGTGTTCTGTTAATTCATCTCACAGAGTTACATCTGTATTTCGTGGATCTCTTTGCTAGCCTTATTTCTGTGGAATCTGAGAACAGATATTTCGGATCCCTTTGAAGACTATATGACCAAAGGAAATATCCTCCGATAACAAACAGAAAGAAGCTTTCTGAGAAACTTCTTTGTGTTCTGTGAAATCATCTCACAGAGTTACAGCTTTCCCCTCAAGAAGTCTTGCGCTAAGACAGTTCTTGTGGAATTGGCAAAGTGATATTTGGAAGCCCATAGAGGGCTATGGTGAAAAACGAAATATCCTCAGATGAAATCTGTAAAGAAGCTTTCTGAGAAACCGCTTAGTGTTCTGTTAATTTATCTCACAGAGTTACATCTGTATTTCGTGGATCTCTTTGCTAGCCTTATTTCTGTGGAATCTGAGAACAGATGTTTCTGATCCCTTTGAAGAGTATAGGGCCAAAGGAAATATCCTCCGATAACAAAGAGAAAGAAGCTTTCTGAGAAACTTCTTTGTGTCCTGTGAAATCATCTCACAGAGTTACAGCTTTCACCTCAAGAAGCCTTTCGCTAAGACAGTTCTTGTGGAATTGGCAAAGTGATATTTGGAAGCCCATAGAGGGCTACGGTGAAAAAGGAAATATCCTCAGATGAAATCTGGAAAGAAGCTTTCTGAGAAACTGCTTAGTGTTCTGTTAATTCATCTCACAGAGTTACATCCGTTTTTCGTGGATCTGTTTGCTAGCCCTATTTCTGTGGAATCTGAGAACAGATGTTTCAGATCCCTTTGAAGACTATAGGGCTAAAGGAAATATCCCTCGATAACAAAGAGAAAGAAGCTTTCTGAGAAACTTCTTTGTGTTCTGTGAAATTATCTCACAGAGTTACAGCTTTCCCCTCAAGAAGCCTTTCGCTAAGACAGTTCTTGTGGAATTGGCAAAGTGATATTTGGAAGCCCTTAGAGGGCTATGGTGAAAAAAGAAATATCCCCAGATGAAATCTGGAAAGAAGCTTTCTGAGAAACTGCTTAGTGTTCTGTTATTTCATCTCACAGAGTTACATCTGTATTTCGTGGATCTCTTTGCTAGCCTTATTTCTCTGGAATCTGAGAACAGATATTTCGGATCCCTTTGAAGACTACAGGGCCAAAGGAAATATCCTAAGATAACAAAGAGAAAGAAGCTTTCTGAGAAACTTCTTTGTGTTCTGTGAAATCACCTCACAGAGTTATAGCTGTCCCCTCAAGAAGCTCTTCGCTAAGACAGTTCTTGTGGAATTGGCAAAGTGATATTTGGAAGCCCATAGAGGGCTACGGTGACAAAGGAAATATCCTCAGATGAAATCTGGAAAGAAGCTTTCTGAGAAACAGCTTAGTGTTCTGTTAATTCAACTCACAGAGTTACATCTGTATTTCGTGGATCTCTTTGCTAGCCTTATTACTCTGGAATCTGAGAACAGATATTTCGGATACCTTTGAAGACCATCGGGCCAAAGGAAATATCCTCCGATAACAAAGAGAAATAAGCTTTCTGAGAAACTTCTTTGTGTTCTGTGAAATCATCTCACAGAGTTACAGCTTTCCCCTCAAGAAGTCTTTCGCTAAGACAGTTCTTGTGGAATTGGCAAAGTGATATTTGGAAGCCCATAGAGGGCTATGGTGAAAAACGAAATATCCTCAGATGAAATCTGGAAAGAAGCTTTCTGAGAAACCGCTTAGTGTTCTGTTAATTTATCTCACAGAGTTACATCTGTATTTCGTGGATCTCTTTGCTAGCCTTATTTCTGTGGAATCTGAGAACAGATGTTTCTGATCCCTTTGAAGAGTATAGGGCCAAAGGAAATATCCTCCGATAACAAAGAGAAAGAAGCTTTCTGAGAAACTTCTTTGTGTCCTGTGAAATCATCTCACAGAGTTACAGCTTTCACCTCAAGAAGCCTTTCGCTAAGACAGTTCTTGTGGAATTGGCAAAGTGATATTTGGAAGCCCATAGAGGGCTACGGTGAAAAAGGAAATATCCTCAGATGAAATCTGGAAAGAAGCTTTCTGAGAAACTGCTTAGTGTTCTGTTAATTCATCTCACAGAGTTACATCCGTTTTTCGTGGATCTGTTTGCTAGCCTTATTTCTGTGGAATCTGAGAACAGATGTTTCGGATCCCTTTGAAGACTATAGGGCCAAAGGAAATATCCCTCGATAACAAAGAGAAAGAAGCTTTCTGAGAAACTTCTTTGTGTTCTGTGAAATTATCTCACAGAGTTTCAGCTTTCCCCTCAAGAAGCCTTTCGCTAAGACAGTTCTTGTGGAATTGGCAAAGTGATATTTGGAAGCCCTTAGAGGGCTATGGTGAAAAAAGAAATATCCCCAGATGAAATCTGGAAAGAAGCTTTCTGAGAAACTGCTTAGTGTTCTGTTATTTCATCTCACAGAGTTACATCTGTATTTCGTGGATCTCTTTGCTAGCCTTATTTCTCTGGAATCTGAGAACAGATATTTCGGATCCCTTTGAAGACTACAGGGCCAAAGGAAATATCCTAAGATAACAAAGAGAAAGAAGCTTTCTGAGAAACTTCTTTGTGTTCTGTGAAATCACCTCACAGAGTTATAGCTGTCCCCTCAAGAAGCTGTTCGCTAAGACAGTTCTTGTGGAATTGGCAAAGTGATATTTGGAAGCCCATAGAGGGCTACGGTGACAAAGGAAATATCCTCAGATGAAATCTGGAAAGAAGCTTTCTGAGAAACAGCTTAGTGTTCTGTTAATTCATCTCACAGAGTTACATCTGTATTTCGTGGATCTCTTTGCTAGCCTTATTACTCTGGAATCTGAGAACAGATATTTCGGATACCTTTGAAGACCATCGGGCCAAAGGAAATATCCTCCGATAACAAAGAGAAATAAGCTTTCTGAGAAACTTCTTTGTGTTCTGTGAAATCATCTCACAGAGTTACAGCTTTCACCTCAAGAAGCCTTTCGCTAAGACAGTTCTTGTGGAATGGGCAAAGTGATATTTGGAAGCCCATGGAGGGCTATGGTGAAAAACGAAATATCCTCAGATGAAATCTGGAAAGAAGCTTTCTGAGAAACTGCTTAGTGTTCTGTTAATTCATCTCACAGAGTTACATCTGTATTTCGTGGATCTCTTTGCTAGCCTTATTTCTGTGGAATCTGAGAACAGATATTTCGGATCCCTTTGAAGACTATAGGGCCAAAGGAAATATCCTCCGATAACAAAGAGAAAGAAGCTTTCTGAGAAACTTCTTTGTGTTCTGTGAAATCATCTCACAGAGTTACAGCTTTCCCCTCAAGAAGTCTTTGGCTAAGACAGTTCTTGTGGAATTGGCAAAGTGATATTTGGAAGCCCATAGAGGGCTATGGTGAAAAACGAAATATCCACAGATGAAATCTGGAAAGAAGCTTTCTGAGAAACCGCTTAGTGTTCTGTTAATTCATCTCACAGAGTTACATCTGTATTTCGTGGATCTCTTTGCTAGCCTTATTTCTGTGTAATCTGAGAACAGATATTTCGGATCCCTTTGAAGACTACAGGGCCAAAGGAAATATCCTCCGATAACAAAGATAAAGAAGCTTTCTGAGAAACTTCTTTGTGTTCTGTGAAATCATCTCACAGAGTTACAGCTTTCCCCTCAAGAAGTCTTTCGCTAAGACAGTTCTTCTGGAATAGGCAAAGTGATATTTGGAAGCCCATAGAGGGCTATGGTGAAAAAGGAAATATCCTCAGATGAAATCTGGAAAGAAGGTTTCTGAGAAACTGCTTAGTGTTCTGTTAATTCATCTCACAGAGTTACATCTGTATTTCGTGGATCTCTTTGCTAGCCTTATTTCTGCGGAATCTGAGAACAGATATTTCGGATCCCTTTGAAGACTATAGGGCCAAAGGAAATATCCTCCGATAACAAAGAGAAAGAAGCTTTCTGAGAAACTTCTTTGTGTTCTGTGAAATCATCTCACAGAGTTACAGCATTCCCCTCAAGAAGCCTTTCGCTAAGACAGTTCTTGTGAAAATGGCAAAGTGATATTTGGAAGCCCTTAGAGGGCTATGGTGAAAAAAGAAATATCCCCAGATGAAATCTGGAAAGAAGCTTTCTGAGAAACTGCTTAGTGTTCTGTTATTTCATCACACAGAGTTACATCTATATTTCGTGGATCTCTTTGCTAGCCTTATTTCTGTGGAATCTGAGAACGGATATTTCGGATCCCTTTGAAGACTATAGGGCCAAAGGAAATATCCTCCGATAACAAAGAGAAAGAAGCTTTCTGAGAAACTTCTTTGTGTTCTGTGAAATCATCTCACAGAGTAACAGCTTTCCCCTTAAGAAGCCTTTCGCTAAGACAGTTCTTGTGGAATTGGCAAAGTGATATTTGGAAGCCCATAGAGGGCTACGGTGAAAAAGGAAATATCCTCAGATAAAATCTGGAAAGAAGCTTTCTGAGAAACTGCTTAGTGTTCTGTTAATTCACCTCACAGAGTTACATCCGTATTTCGTGGATCTGTTTGCTAGCCTTATTTTTCTGGAATATGAGAACAGATATTTCCGATCCCTTTGAAGACTATAGGGCCAAAGGAAATATCCTCTGAAAACAAAGAGAAATAAGCTTTCTGAGAAACTTCTTTGTGTTCTGTGAAATCATCTCACAGAGTTACAGCTTTACCCTCAAGAAGCCTTTCGCTAAGACAGTTCTTGTGAAATTGGCAAAGTGATATTTGGAAGCCCATAGAGGGCTACGGTGAAAAAGGAAATATCCTCAGATGTAATCTGGAAAGAAGATTTCTGAGAAACTGCTTAGTGTTCTGTTAATTCATCTCACAGAGTTACATCTGTATTTCGTGGATCTCTTTGCTAGCCTTATTATTCTGGAATCTGAGAACAGATATTTCGGATCCCTTTGAAGACTATAGGGCCAAAGGAAATATCCTCCGATAACAAAGAGAAAGAAGCTTTCTGAGAAACTTCTTTGTGTTCTGTGAAAACATCTCACAGAATTACAGCATTCCCCTCAAGAAGCCTTTCGCTAAGACACTTCTTGTGGAAATGGCAAAGTGATATTTGGAAGCCCGTAGAGGGCTATGGTGAAAAAGGAAATATCCTCAGATGAAATGTGGAAAGAAACTTTCTGAGAAACTGCTTAGTGTTTGTTAATTCATTTCACAGAGTTACATCTGTATTTCGTGGATCTCTTTGCTAACCTTATTTCTGTGGAATCTGAGAACAGATATTTCGGATCGCTTTGACGACTATAGGGCCAAAGGAAATATCCTCCCATACCCAAGAGAAAGAAGCTTTCAGAGAAACTTCTTTGTGTTCCGTGAAATCACCTCACAGAGTTACAGCTTTCCCCTCAAGAATCCTTTCGCAAAGACAGTTCTTGTGGAATTGGCAAAGTGATATTTGGAAGCCCATAGAGGGCTATGGTGTAAAAGGAAATATCCTCAGATGAAATCTGGAAAGAAGCTTTCTGAGAAACTGCTTAGTGTTCTGTTAATTCATCACACAGAGTTACATCTGTATATCGTGAATCTCTTTGCTAGCCTTATTTCTGTGGATTCTGAGAACAGATGTTTCGGATCCCTTTGAAGACTATAGGGTCAAAGGAAATATCCCTCGATAACAAGGAGAAAGAAGCTTTCTGTGAAACTTCTTTGTGTTCCTTGAAATCATCTCACAGAGTTACAGCTTTCCCCTCAAGAAGCCTTTCGCTAAGACAGTTCTTGTGGAATTGGCATAGTGATATTTGGAAGCCCATAGAGGGCTATGGTGAAAAAGGAAATATCCTCAGATGAAATCTGGAAAAAAGCTTTCTGAGAAACTGCTTAGTGTTCTGTTAATTCATCTCACAGAGTTACATCTGTATTTCGTGGATCTCTTTGCTAGCCTTATTTCTGTGGAATCTGAGAACAGATATTTCGGATCCCTTTGAAGACTATAGGGCCAAAGGAAATATCCTCCGATAACAAAGAGAAAGAAGCTTTCTGAGAAACTTCTTTGTGTTCTGTGAAATCATCTCACAGAGCTACAGAGTTCCCCTCAAGAAGCCTTTCGCTAAGACAGTTCTTGTGGAATTGGCAAAGTGATATTTGGAAGCCCATGGAGGGCTATGGTGAAAAACGAAATATCCTCAGATGAAATCTGGAAAGAAGCTTTCTGAGAAACTGCTTAGTGTTCTGTTAATTCACCTCACAGAGTTACATCTGTATTTAGTGGATCTCTTTGCTAGCCTTATTTCTGTGGAATCTGAGAACAGATATTTCGGATCCCTTTGAAGACTATAGGGCAAAAGGAAATATCCTCCGATAACAAAGAGAAAGAAGCTTTCTGAGAAACTTCCTTGTGTTCTGTGAAATCATCTCACAGAGTTACAGCATTCCCCTCAAGAAGCCTTTCGCTAAGACACTTCTTGTGGAAATTGCAAAGTGATATTTGGAAGCCCATACAGGGCTACGGTGAAAAAGGAAATATCCTCAGATGAAATCTGGAAAGAAGCTTTCTGAGAAACTGCTTAGTGTTCTGTTAATTCATCTCACAGAGTTACATCTGTATTTCGTGGATCTCTTTGCTAGCCTTATTTCTGTGGAATCTGAGAACAGATATTTCGGATCCCTTTGAAGACTATAGGGCCAAAGGAAATATCCTCCGATAACAAAGAGAAAGAAGCTTTCTGAGAAACTTCTTTGTGTTCTGTGAAATCATCTCACAGAGTTACAGCATTCCCCTCAAGAAGCCTTTCGCTAAGACAGTTCTTGTGAAAATGGCAAAGTGATATTTGGAAGCCCTTAGAGGGCTACGGTGAAAAAGGAAATATCCTCAGATGAAATCTGGAAAGAAGCTTTCTGAGAAACTGCTTAGTGTTCTGTTAATTCATCTCACAGAGTTACATCTGTATTTCGTGGATCTCTTTGCTAGCCTTATTTCTGTGGAATCTGAGAACAGATATTTCGGATCCCTTTGAAGACTATATGACCAAAGGAAATATCCTCCGATAACAAACAGAAAGAAGCTTTCTGAGAAACTTCTTTGTGTTCTGTGAAATCATCTCACAGAGTTACAGCTTTCCCCTCAAGAAGTCTTGCGCTAAGACAGTTCTTGTGGAATTGGCAAAGTGATATTTGGAAGCCCATAGAGGGCTATGGTGAAAAACGAAATATCCTCAGATGAAATCTGTAAAGAAGCTTTCTGAGAAACCGCTTAGTGTTCTGTTAATTTATCTCACAGAGTTACATCTGTATTTCGTGGATCTCTTTGCTAGCCTTATTTCTGTGGAATCTGAGAACAGATGTTTCTGATCCCTTTGAAGAGTATAGGGCCAAAGGAAATATCCTCCGATAACAAAGAGAAAGAAGCTTTCTGAGAAACTTCTTTGTGTCCTGTGAAATCATCTCACAGAGTTACAGCTTTCACCTCAAGAAGCCTTTCGCTAAGACAGTTCTTGTGGAATTGGCAAAGTGATATTTGGAAGCCCATAGAGGGCTACGGTGAAAAAGGAAATATCCTCAGATGAAATCTGGAAAGAAGCTTTCTGAGAAACTGCTTAGTGTTCTGTTAATTCATCTCACAGAGTTACATCCGTTTTTCGTGGATCTGTTTGCTAGCCCTATTTCTGTGGAATCTGAGAACAGATGTTTCAGATCCCTTTGAAGACTATAGGGCTAAAGGAAATATCCCTCGATAACAAAGAGAAAGAAGCTTTCTGAGAAACTTCTTTGTGTTCTGTGAAATTATCTCACAGAGTTACAGCTTTCCCCTCAAGAAGCCTTTCGCTAAGACAGTTCTTGTGGAATTGGCAAAGTGATATTTGGAAGCCCTTAGAGGGCTATGGTGAAAAAAGAAATATCCCCAGATGAAATCTGGAAAGAAGCTTTCTGAGAAACTGCTTAGTGTTCTGTTATTTCATCTCACAGAGTTACATCTGTATTTCGTGGATCTCTTTGCTAGCCTTATTTCTCTGGAATCTGAGAACAGATATTTCGGATCCCTTTGAAGACTACAGGGCCAAAGGAAATATCCTAAGATAACAAAGAGAAAGAAGCTTTCTGAGAAACTTCTTTGTGTTCTGTGAAATCACCTCACAGAGTTATAGCTGTCCCCTCAAGAAGCTCTTCGCTAAGACAGTTCTTGTGGAATTGGCAAAGTGATATTTGGAAGCCCATAGAGGGCTACGGTGACAAAGGAAATATCCTCAGATGAAATCTGGAAAGAAGCTTTCTGAGAAACAGCTTAGTGTTCTGTTAATTCAACTCACAGAGTTACATCTGTATTTCGTGGATCTCTTTGCTAGCCTTATTACTCTGGAATCTGAGAACAGATATTTCGGATACCTTTGAAGACCATCGGGCCAAAGGAAATATCCTCCGATAACAAAGAGAAATAAGCTTTCTGAGAAACTTCTTTGTGTTCTGTGAAATCATCTCACAGAGTTACAGCTTTCCCCTCAAGAAGTCTTTCGCTAAGACAGTTCTTGTGGAATTGGCAAAGTGATATTTGGAAGCCCATAGAGGGCTATGGTGAAAAACGAAATATCCTCAGATGAAATCTGGAAAGAAGCTTTCTGAGAAACCGCTTAGTGTTCTGTTAATTTATCTCACAGAGTTACATCTGTATTTCGTGGATCTCTTTGCTAGCCTTATTTCTGTGGAATCTGAGAACAGATGTTTCTGATCCCTTTGAAGAGTATAGGGCCAAAGGAAATATCCTCCGATAACAAAGAGAAAGAAGCTTTCTGAGAAACTTCTTTGTGTCCTGTGAAATCATCTCACAGAGTTACAGCTTTCACCTCAAGAAGCCTTTCGCTAAGACAGTTCTTGTGGAATTGGCAAAGTGATATTTGGAAGCCCATAGAGGGCTACGGTGAAAAAGGAAATATCCTCAGATGAAATCTGGAAAGAAGCTTTCTGAGAAACTGCTTAGTTTTCTGTTAATTCATCTCACAGAGTTACATCCGTTTTTCGTGGATCTGTTTGCTAGCCTTATTTCTGTGGAATCTGAGAACAGATGTTTCGGATCCCTTTGAAGACTATAGGGCTAAAGGAAATATCCCTCGATAACAAAGAGAAAGAAGCTTTCTGAGAAACTTCTTTGTGTTCTGTGAAATTATCTCACAGAGTTACAGCTTTCCCCTCAAGAAGCCTTTCGCTAAGACAGTTCTTGTGGAATTGGCAAAGTGATATTTGGAAGCCCTTAGAGGGCTATGGTGAAAAAAGAAATATCCCCAGATGAAATCTGGAAAGAAGCTTTCTGAGAAACTGCTTAGTGTTCTGTTATTTCATCTCACAGAGTTACATCTGTATTTCGTGGATCTCTTTGCTAGCCTTATTTCTCTGGAATCTGAGAACAGATATTTCGGATCCCTTTGAAGACTACAGGGCCAAAGGAAATATCCTAAGATAACAAAGAGAAAGAAGCTTTCTGAGAAACTTCTTTGTGTTCTGTGAAATCACCTCACAGAGTTATAGCTGTCCCCTCAAGAAGCCTTTCGCTAAGACTGTTCTTGTGGAATTGGCAAAGTGATATTTTGAAGCCCCTAGAGGGCTATGGTGAAAAAGGAAATATCCTCAGATGAAATCTGGAAAGAAGCTTTCTGAGAAACTGCTTAGTGTTCTGTTAATTCATCTCACAGAGTTACATCTGTATTTCGTGGATCTCTTTGCTAGCCTTATTTTTCTGGAATCTGAGAACAGATATTTCAGAACCCTTTGAAGACTATAGGGCCAAAGGAAATATCCTCCGATAACAAAGAGAAAGAAGCTTTCTGAGAAACTTCTTTGTGTTCTGTGAAATCATCTCACAGAGTTACAGCTTTCCCGTCAAGAAGCCTTTCGCTAAGACAGTTCTTCTGGAATTGGCAAAGTGTATTTGGAAGCCCCTAGAGGGCTATGGTGAAAAAGGAAATATCCTCAGATGAAATCTGGAAAGAAGCTTTCTGACAAACTGCTTAGTGTTCTGTTAATTCATCTCACAGAGTTACACCTGTATTTCGTGGATCTCTTTGCTAGCCTTATTTCTGTGGAATCTGAGAACAGATATTTCGGGTCCCTTTGAAGACTATAGGGCCAAAGGAAATATCCTCCGATAACAAAGAGAAAGAAGCTTTCTGAGAAACTTCTTTGTGTTCTGTGAAATCGTCTCACAGAGTTACAGCTTTCCCTTCAAGAAACCTTTCGCTAAGACAGTTCTTGTGGAATTGGCAAAGTGATATTTGGAAGCCCTTAGAGGGCTATGGTGAAAAAGGAAATATCCTCAGATGAAATCTGGAAAGAAGCTTTCTGAGAAACCGCTTAGTGTTCTGTTAATTCATCTCACAGAGTTACATCTGTATTTCGTGGATCTCTTTGCTAGCCTTATTTCTGTGGAATCTGAGAACAGATATTTCGGATCCCTTTGAAGACTATAGGGCCAAAGGAAATATCCTCCGATAACAAAGAGAATGAAGCTTTCTGAGAAACTTCTTTGTGTTCTGTGAAATCATCTCACAGAGTTACAGCTTTACCCTCAAGAAGCCTTTCGCTAAGACAGTTCTTGTGAAATTGGCAAAGTGATATTTGGAAGCCCATAGAGGGCTACGGTGAAAAAGGAAATATCCTCAGATGTAATCTGGAAAGAAGATTTCTGAGAAACTGCTTAGTGTTCTGTTAATTCATCTCACAGAGTTACATCTGTATTTCGTGGATCTCTTTGCTAGCCTTATTATTCTGGAATCTGAGAACAGATATTTCGGATCCCTTTGAAGACTATAGGGCCTAAGGAATTATCCTCCGATAACAAAGAGAAAGAAGCTTTCTGAGAAACTTCTTTGTGTTCTGTGAAAACATCTCACAGAATTACAGCATTCCCCTCAAGAAGCCTTTCGCTAAGACACTTCTTGTGGAAATGGCAAAGTGATATTTGGAAGCCCGTAGAGGGCTATGGTGAAAAAGGAAATATCCTCAGATGAAATGTGGAAAGAAACTTTCTGAGAAACTGCTTAGTGTTTGTTAATTCATTTCACAGAGTTACATCTGTATTTCGTGGATCTCTTTGCTAACCTTATTTCTGTGGAATCTGAGAACAGATATTTCGGATCGCTTTGACGACTATAGGGCCAAAGGAAATATCCTCCCATACCCAAGAGAAAGAAGCTTTCAGAGAAACTTCTTTGTGTTCCGTGAAATCACCTCACAGAGTTACAGCTTTCCCCTCAAGAATCCTTTCGCAAAGACAGTTCTTGTGGAATTGGCAAAGTGATATTTGGAAGCCCATAGAGGGCTATGGTGTAAAAGGAAATATCCTCAGATGAAATCTGGAAAGAAGCTTTCTGAGAAACTGCTTAGTGTTCTGTTAATTCATCACACAGAGTTACATCTGTATATCGTGAATCTCTTTGCTAGCCTTATTTCTGTGGAATCTGAGAACAGATGTTTCGGATCCCTTTGAAGACTATAGGGTCAAAGGAAATATCCCTCGATAACAAGGAGAAAGAAGCTTTCTGTGAAACTTCTTTGTGTTCCTTGAAATCATCTCACAGAGTTACAGCTTTCCCCTCAAGAAGCCTTTCGCTAAGACAGTTCTTGTGGAATTGGCAAAGTGATATTTGGAAGCCCATGGAGGGCTATGGTGAAAAACGAAATATCCTCAGATGAAATCTGGAAAGAAGCTTTCTGAGAAACTGCTTAGTGTTCTGTTAATTCACCTCACAGAGTTACATCTGTATTTAGTGGATCTCTTTGCTAGCCTTATTTCTGTGGAATCTGAGAACAGATATTTCGGATCCCTTTGAAGACTATAGGGCAAAAGGAAATATCCTCCGATAACAAAGAGAAAGAAGCTTTCTGAGAAACTTCCTTGTGTTCTGTGAAATCATCTCACAGAGTTACAGCATTCCCCTCAAGAAGCCTTTCGCTAAGACACTTCTTGTGGAAATTGCAAAGTGATATTTGGAAGCCCATAGAGGGCTACGGTGAAAAAGGAAATATCCTCAGATGAAATCTGGAAAGAAGCTTTCTGAGAAACTGCTTAGTGTTCTGTTAATTCATCTCAAAGAGTTACATCTGTATTTCGTGGATCTCTTTGCTAGCCTTATTTCTGTGGAATCTGAGAACAGATATTTCGGATCCCTTTGAAGACTATAGGGCCAAAGGAAATATCCTCCGATACCAAAGAGAAAGAAGTTTTCAGAGAAACTTCTTTGTGTTCTGTGAAATCATCTCACAGAGTTACAGCTTTCCCCTCAAGAAGTCTTTGGCTAAGACAGTTCTTGTGGAATTGGCAAAGTGATATTTGGAAGCCCATAGAGGTCTATGGTGAAAAACGAAATATCCTCAGATGAAATCTGGAAAGAAGCTTTCTGAGAAACTGCTTAGTGTTCTGTTAATTCATCTCACAGAGTTACATCTGTATTTCGTGGATCTCTTTGCTAGCCTTATTTCTGTGTAATCTGAGAACAGATGTTTCGGATCCCTTTGAAGACTATAGGGTCAAAGGAAATATCCCTCGATAACAAGGAGAAAGAAGCTTTCTGTGAAACTTCTTTGTGTTCTGTGAAATCATCTCACAGAGTTACAGCTTTCCCCTCAAGAAGCCTTTCGCTAAGACAGTTCTTGTGGAATTGGCAAAGTGATATTTGGAAGCCCATAGAGGGATATGGTGAAAAAGGAAATATCCTCAGATGAAATCTGGAAAGAAGCTTTCTGAGAAACTGCTTAGTGTTCTGTTAATTCATCTCACAGAGTTACATCTGTATTTCGTGGATCTCTTTGCTAGCCTTATTTCTGTGGAATCTGAGAACAGATATTTCGGATCCCTTTGAAGACTATAGGGCCAAAGGAAATAACCTCCGATAACAAAGAGAAAGAAGCTTTCTGAGAAACTTCTTTGTGTTCTGTGAAATCATCTCACAGAGTTACAGAGTTCCCCTCAAGAAGCCTTTCGCTAAGACAGTTCTTTTGGAAATGGCAAAGTGATATTTGGAAGCCCATGGAGGGCTATGCTGAAAAAGGAAATATCCTCAGATAAAATCTGGAAAGAAGCTTTCTGAGAAACTGCTTAGTGTTCTGTTAATTCATCTCACAGAGTTACATCTGTATTTCGTGGATCTCTTTGCTAGCCTTATTTCTGTGGAATCTGAGAACAGATATTTCGGATCCCTTTGAAGACTATAGGGCCAAGGGAAATATCCTCCGATACCAAAGAGAAAGAAGTTTTCTGAGAAACTTCTTTGTGTTCTGTGAAATCATCCAACAGAGTTGCAGCTTTCCCCTCAAGAAGTCTTTCGCTAAGACAGTTCTTGTGGAATTGGCAAAGTGATATTTGGAAGCCCATCGAGGTCTATGGTGAAAAAGGAAATATCCTCAGATGAAATCTGGAAAGAAGCTTTCTGAGAAACCGCTTAGTGTTCTGTTAATTCATCTCACAGAGTTACATCTGTATTTCGTGGATCTCTTTGCTAGCCTTATTTCTGTGGAATCTGAGAACAGATATTTCGGATCCCTTTGAAGACTATAGGGCCAAAGGAAATATCCTCCGATAACAAAGAGAAAGAAGCTTTCTGAGAAACTTCTTTGTGTTCTGTGAAATCATCTCACAGAGTTACAGCTTTCCCGTCAAGAAGCCTTCCGCTAACACAGTTCTTGTGGAATTGGCAAAGTGATATTTGGAAGCCCATAGAGGGCTATGGTGAAAAAGGAAATATCCTCAGATGAAATATGGAAAGAAGCTTTCTGAGAAACCGCTTAGTGTTCTGTTAATTCATCTCACAGAGTTACATCTGTATTTCGTGGATCTCTTTGCTAGCCTTATTACTCTGGAATCTGAGAACAGATATTTCGGATACCTTTGAAGACCATCGGGCCAAAGGAAATATCCTCCGATAACAAAGAGAAATAAGCTTTCTGAGAAACTTCTTTGTGTTCTGTGAAATCATCTCACAGAGTTACAGCTTTCACCTCAAGAAGCCTTTCGCTAAGACAGTTCTTGTGGAATGGGCAAAGTGATATTTGGAAGCCCATGGAGGGCTATGGTGAAAAACGAAATATCCTCAGATGAAATCTGGAAAGAAGCTTTCTGAGAAACTGCTTAGTGTTCTGTTAATTCATCTCACAGAGTTACATCTGTATTTCGTGGATCTCTTTGCTAGCCTTATTTCTGTGGAATCTGAGAACAGATATTTCGGATCCCTTTGAAGACTATAGGGCCAAAGGAAATATCCTCCGATAACAAAGAGAAAGAAGCTTTCTGAGAAACTTCTTTGTGTTCTGTGAAATCATCTCACAGAGTTACAGCTTTCCCTTCAAGAAGTCTTTGGCTAAGACAGTTCTTGTGGAATTGGCAAAGTGATATTTGGAAGCCCATAGAGGGCTATGGTGAAAAACGAAATATCCACAGATGAAATCTGGAAAGAAGCTTTCTGAGAAACCGCTTAGTGTTCTGTTAATTCATCTCACAGAGTTACATCTGTATTTCGTGGATCTCTTTGCTAGCCTTATTTCTGTGTAATCTGAGAACAGATATTTCGGATCCCTTTGAAGACTACAGGGCCAAAGGAAATATCCTCCGATAACAAAGATAAAGAAGCTTTCTGAGAAACTTCTTTGTGTTCTGTGAAATCATCTCACAGAGTTACAGCTTTCCCCTCAAGAAGTCTTTCGCTAAGACAGTTCTTCTGGAATAGGCAAAGTGATATTTGGAAGCCCATAGAGGGCTATGGTGAAAAAGGAAATATCCTCAGATGAAATCTGGAAAGAAGGTTTCTGAGAAACTGCTTAGTGTTCTGTTAATTCATCTCACAGAGTTACATCTGTATTTCGTGGATCTCTTTGCTAGCCTTATTTCTGCGGAATCTGAGAACAGATATTTCGGATCCCTTTGAAGACTATAGGGCCAAAGGAAATATCCTCCGATAACAAAGAGAAAGAAGCTTTCTGAGAAACTTCTTTGTGTTCTGTGAAATCATCTCACAGAGTTACAGCATTCCCCTCAAGAAGCCTTTCGCAAAGACAGTTCTTGTGAAAATGGCAAAGTGATATTTGGAAGCCCTTAGAGGGCTATGGTGAAAAAAGAAATATCCCCAGATGAAATCTGGAAAGAAGCTTTCTGAGAAACTGCTTAGTGTTCTGTTATTTCATCACACAGAGTTACATCTATATTTCGTGGATCTCTTTGCTAGCCTTATTTCTGTGGAATCTGAGAACGGATATTTCGGATCCCTTTGAAGACTATAGGGCCAAAGGAAATATCCTCCGATAACAAAGAGAAAGAAGCTTTCTGAGAAACTTCTTTGTGTTCTGTGAAATCATCTCACAGAGTAACAGCTTTCCCCTTAAGAAGCCTTTCGCTAAGACAGTTCTTGTGGAATTGGCAAAGTGATATTTGGAAGCCCATAGAGGGCTACGGTGAAAAAGGAAATATCCTCAGATAAAATCTGGAAAGAAGCTTTCTGAGAAACTGCTTAGTGTTCTGTTAATTCACCTCACAGAGTTACATCCGTATTTCGTGGATCTGTTTGCTAGCCTTATTTTTCTGGAATATGAGAACAGATATTTCCGATCCCTTTGAAGACTATAGGGCCAAAGGAAATATCCTCTGAAAACAAAGAGAAATAAGCTTTCTGAGAAACTTCTTTGTGTTCTGTGAAATCATCTCACAGAGTTACAGCTTTACCCTCAAGAAGCCTTTCGCTAAGACAGTTCTTGTGAAATTGGCAAAGTGATATTTGGAAGCCCATAGAGGGCTACGGTGAAAAAGGAAATATCCTCAGATGTAATCTGGAAAGAAGATTTCTGAGAAACTGCTTAGTGTTCTGTTAATTCATCTCACAGAGTTACATCTGTATTTCGTGGATCTCTTTGCTAGCCTTATTATTCTGGAATCTGAGAACAGATATTTCGGATCCCTTTGAAGACTATAGGGCCAAAGGAAATATCCTCCGATAACAAAGAGAAAGAAGCTTTCTGAGAAACTTCTTTGTGTTCTGTGAAAACATCTCACAGAATTACAGCATTCCCCTCAAGAAGCCTTTCGCTAAGACACTTCTTGTGGAAATGGCAAAGTGATATTTGGAAGCCCGTAGAGGGCTATGGTGAAAAAGGAAATATCCTCAGATGAAATGTGGAAAGAAACTTTCTGAGAAACTGCTTAGTGTTTGTTAATTCATTTCACAGAGTTACATCTGTATTTCGTGGATCTCTTTGCTAACCTTATTTCTGTGGAATCTGAGAACAGATATTTCGGATCGCTTTGACGACTATAGGGCCAAAGGAAATATCCTCCCATACCCAAGAGAAAGAAGCTTTCAGAGAAACTTCTTTGTGTTCCGTGAAATCACCTCACAGAGTTACAGCTTTCCCCTCAAGAATCCTTTCGCAAAGACAGTTCTTGTGGAATTGGCAAAGTGATATTTGGAAGCCCATAGAGGGCTATGGTGTAAAAGGAAATATCCTCAGATGAAATCTGGAAAGAAGCTTTCTGAGAAACTGCTTAGTGTTCTGTTAATTCATCACACAGAGTTACATCTGTATATCGTGAATCTCTTTGCTAGCCTTATTTCTGTGGAATCTGAGAACAGATGTTTCGGATCCCTTTGAAGACTATAGGGTCAAAGGAAATATCCCTCGATAACAAGGAGAAAGAAGCTTTCTGTGAAACTTCTTTGTGTTCCTTGAAATCATCTCACAGAGTTACAGCTTTCCCCTCAAGAAGCCTTTCGCTAAGACAGTTCTTGTGGAATTGGCATAGTGATATTTGGAAGCCCATAGAGGGCTATGGTGAAAAAGGAAATATCCTCAGATGAAATCTGTAAAGAAACTTTCTGAGAAACTGCTTAGTGTTCTGTTAATTCATCTCACAGAGTTACATCTGTATTTCGTGGATCTCTTTGCTAGCCTTATTTCTGTGGAATCTGAGAACAGATATTTCGGATCCCTTTGAAGACTATAGGGCCAAAGGAAATATCCTCCGATAACAAAGAGAAAGAAGCTTTCTGAGAAACTTCTTTGTGTTCTGTGAAATCATCTCACAGAGCTACAGAGTTCCCCTCAAGAAGCCTTTCGCTAAGACACTTCTTGTGGAAATTGCAAAGTGATATTTGGAAGCCCATAGAGGGCTACGGTGAAAAAGGAAATATCCTCAGATGAAATCTGGAAAGAAGCTTTCTGAGAAACTGCTTAGTGTTCTGTTAATTCATCTCAAAGAGTTACATCTGTATTTCGTGGATCTCTTTGCTAGCCTTATTTCTGTGGAATCTGAGAACAGATATTTCGGATCCCTTTGAAGACTATAGGGCCAAAGGAAATATCCTCCGATACCAAAGAGAAAGAAGTTTTCAGAGAAACTTCTTTGTGTTCTGTGAAATCATCTCACAGAGTTACAGCTTTCCCCTCAAGAAGTCTTTGGCTAAGACAGTTCTTGTGGAATTGGCAAAGTGATATTTGGAAGCCCATAGAGGTCTATGGTGAAAAACGAAATATCCTCAGATGAAATCTGGAAAGAAGCTTTCTGAGAAACTGCTTAGTGTTCTGTTAATTCATCTCACAGAGTTACATCTGTATTTCGTGGATCTCTTTGCTAGCCTTATTTCTGTGTAATCTGAGAACAGATGTTTCGGATCCCTTTGAAGACTATAGGGTCAAAGGAAATATCCCTCGATAACAAGGAGAAAGAAGCTTTCTGTGAAACTTCTTTGTGTTCTGTGAAATCATCTCACAGAGTTACAGCTTTCCCCTCAAGAAGCCTTTCGCTAAGACAGTTCTTGTGGAATTGGCAAAGTGATATTTGGAAGCCCATAGAGGGCTATGGTGAAAAAGGAAATATCCTCAGATGAAATCTGGAAAGAAGCTTTCTCAGAAACCGCTTAGTGTTCTGTTAATTCATCTCACAGAGTTACATCTGTATTTCGTGGATCTCTTTGCTAGCCTTATTTCTGTGAAATCTGAGAACAGATATTTCGGATCCCTTTGAAGACTATAGGGCCAAAGGAAATATCCTCCGATAACAAAGGGAAAGAAGCTTTCTGAGAAACTTCTTTGTGTTCTGTGAAATCATCTCACAGAGTTACAGCTTTCCCCTCAAGAAGCCTTTCGCTAAGACAGTTCTTGTGGAATTGGGAAAGTGATATTTGGAAGCCCATAGAGGGCTACGGTGAAAAAGGAAATATCCTCAGATGAAATCTGGAAAGAAGCTTTCTGAGAAACCGCTTAGTATTCTGTTAATTCATCTGACAGTGTTACAACTGTATTTCGTGGATCTCTTTTCTAGCCTTATTTCTCTGGAATCTGAGAACAGATATTCCGGATCCCTTTGAAGACTATAGGGCCAAACAAAATATCCTCCGATAAAAAAGAGAAAGAAGCTTTCTGAGAAACTTCTTTGTGTTCTGTGAAATCATCTCACAGAGTTACAGCTTTCCCCTCAAGAAGCCTTTCGCTAAGACAGTTCTTGTGGAAATGGCAAAGTGATATTTGGAAGCCCGTAGAGGGCTATGGTGTAAAGGGAAATATCCTCAGATGAAATCTGGAAAGAAGCTTTCTGAGAAACTGCTTAGTGTTCTGTTAATTCATCTCACAGAGTTGCATCTGTATTTCGTGAATCTCTTTGCTAGCCTTATTTCTGTGGAATCTGAGAACAGATGTTTCGGATCCCTTTGAAGAATATAGGGCCAAAGGAAATATCCCTCGATAACAAAGAGAAAGAAGCTTTCTGTGAAACTTCTTTGTGTTCTGTGAAATCATCTCACAGAGTTACAGCTTTCCCCTCAAGAAGCCTTTCGCTAAGACAGTTCTTGTGGAATTGGCAAAGTGATATTTGGAGGCCCATAGAGGGCTGTGGTGAAAAAGGAAATATCCTCAGATGAAATCTGGAAAGAAGCTTTCTGAGAAACTGCTTAGTGTTCTGTTAATTCATCTCACAGAGTTACATCTGTATTTCGTGGATCTCTTTGCTAGCCTTATTTCTGTGGAATCTGAGAACAGGTGTTTCGGATCCTTTGAAGACTATAGGGCCAAGGGAAATATCCTCCGATAACAAAGAGAAATAAGTTTTCTGAGAAACTTCTTTGTGTTCTGTGAAATCATCTCACAGAGTTACAGCTTTCCCCTCAAGAAGCCTTTCGCTAGACAGTTCTTGTGGAATTGGCAAAGGGATATTTGGAAGACCATCGAGGGCTATGGTGAAAAAGGAAATATCCTCAGATGAAATCTGGAAAGAAGCTTTCTGAGAAACCGCTTAGTGTTCTGTTAATTCATCTCACAGAGTTACATCTGTATTTCGTGGATCTCTTTGCTAGCCTTATTTCTGTGGAATCTGAGAACAGATATTTCGGATCCCTTTGAAGACTATAGGGCCAAAGGAAATATCCTCCGATAACAAAGAGAAAGAAGCTTTCTGAGAAACTTCTTTGTGTTCTGTGAAATCATCTCAAAGAGTTACAGCTTTCCCCTCAAGAAGCCTTTCTCTAAGACAGTTCTTGTGGAATTGGCCAAGTGATATTGGAAGCCCATAGAGGTCTAAGGTGAAAAAGGAAATATCCTCAGATGAAATCTGGAAAGAAGCTTTCTGAGAAACTGCTTAGTGTTCCGTTAATTCATCTCACACTGTTACATCTGTATTTCGTGGATCTCTTTGCTAGCCTTATTTCTGTGGAATCTGAGAACAGATATTTCGGATCCCTTTGAAGACTATAGGGCCAATGGAAATATCTTCCGATTCCAAAGAGAAAGAAGTTTTCTGAGAAACTTCTTTGTGTTCTGTGAAATCATCTCACAGAGTTACAGCTTTCCCCTCAAGAAGTCTTTCGCTAAGACAGTTCTTGTGGAATTGGCAAAGTGATATTTGGAAGCCCATAGAGGGCTATGGTGAAAAAGGAAATATCCTCAGATGAAATCTGGAAAGAAGCTTTCTCAGAAACCGCTTAGTGTTCTGTTAATTCATCTCACAGAGTTACATCTGTATTTCGTGGATCTCTTTGCTAGCCTTATTTCTGTGAAATCTGAGAACAGATATTTCGGATCCCTTTGAAGACTATAGGGCCAAAGGAAATATCCTCCGATAACAAAGGGAAAGAAGCTTTCTGAAAAACTTCTTTGTGTTCTGTGAAATCATCTCACAGAGTTACAGCTTTCCCCTCAAGAAGCCTTTCGCTAAGACAGTTCTTGTGGAATTGGGAAAGTGATATTTGGAAGCCCATAGAGGGCTACGGTGAAAAAGGAAATATCCTCAGATGAAATCTGGAAAGAAGCTTTCTGAGAAACCGCTTAGTATTCTGTTAATTCATCTCACAGTGTTACAACTGTATTTCGTGGATCTCTTTTCTAGCCTTATTTCTCTGGAATCTGAGAACAGATATTCCGGATCCCTTTGAAGACTATAGGGCCAAACAAAATATCCTCCGATAAAAAAGAGAAAGAAGCTTTCTGAGCAACTTCTTTGTGTTCTGTGAAATCATCTCACAGAGTTACAGCTTTCCCCTCAAGAAGCCTTTCGCTAAGACAGTTCTTGTGGAAATGGCAAAGTGATATTTGGAAGCCCGTAGAGGGCTATGGTGTAAAAGGAAATATCCTCAGATGAAATCTGGAAAGAAGCTTTCTGAGAAACTGCTTAGTGTTCTGTTAATTCATCTCACAGAGTTGCATCTGTATTTCGTGAATCTCTTTGCTAGCCTTATTTCTGTGGAATCTGAGAACAGATGTTTCGGATCCCTTTGAAGAATATAGGGCCAAAGGAAATATCCCTCGATAACAAAGAGAAAGAAGCTTTCTGTGAAACTTCTTTGTGTTCTGTGAAATCATCTCACAGAGTTACAGCTTTCCCCTCAAGAAGCCTTTCGCTAAGACAGTTCTTGTGGAATTGGCAAAGTGATATTTGGAGGCCCATAGAGGGCTGTGGTGAAAAAGGAAATATCCTCAGATGAAATCTGGAAAGAAGCTTTCTGAGAAACTGCTTAGTGTTCTGTTAATTCATCTCACAGAGTTACATCTGTATTTCGTGGATCTCTTTGCTAGCCTTATTTCTGTGGAATCTGAGAACAGGTATTTCGGATCCTTTGAAGACTATAGGGCCAAGGGAAATATCCTCCGATAACAAAGAGAAAGAAGTTTTCAGAGAAACTTCTTTGTGTTCTGTGAAATCATCTCACAGAGTTACAGCTTTCCCCTCAAGAAGCCTTTCGCTAGACAGTTCTTGTGGAATTGGCAAAGTGATATTTGGAAGCCCATAGAGGGCTATGGTGAAAAAGGAAATATCCTCAGATGAAATCTGGAAAGAAGCTTTCTCAGAAACCGCTTAGTGTTCTGTTAATTCATCTCACAGAGTTACATCTGTATTTCGTGGATCTCTTTGCTAGCCTTATTTCTGTGGAATCTGAGAACAGATATTTCGGATCCCTTTGAAGACTATAGGGCCAAAGGAAATATCCTCCGATAACAAAGGGAAAGAAGCTTTCTGAGAAACTTCTTTGTGTTCTGTGAAATCATCTCACAGAGTTACAGCTTTCCCCTCAAGAAGCCTTTCGCTAAGACAGTTCTTGTGGAATTGGGAAAGTGATATTTGGAAGCCCATAGAGGGCTACGGTGAAAAAGGAAATATCCTCAGATGAAATCTGGAAAGAAGCTTTCTGAGAAACCGCTTAGTGTTCTTTTAATTCATCTCACAGTGTTACAACTGTATTTCGTGGATCTCTTTTCTAGCCTTATTTCTCTGGAATCTGAGAACAGATATTCCGGATCCCTTTGAAGACTATAGGGCCAAACAAAATATCCTCCGATAAAAAAGAGAAAGAAGCTTTCTGAGCAACTTCTTTGTGTTCTGTGAAATCATCTCACAGAGTTACAGCTTTCCCCTCAAGAAGCCTTTCGCTAAGACAGTTCTTGTGGAAATGGCAAAGTGATATTTGGAAGCCCGTAGAGGGCTATGGTGAAAAAGGAAATATCCTCAGATGAAATCTGGAAAGAAGCTTTCTGAGAAACTGCTTAGTGTTCTGTTAATTCATCTCACAGAGTTACATCTGTATTTCGTGGATCTCTTTCTAGCCAGATTTCTGAGGAATCTGAGAACAGATATTTCGGATCCCTTTGAAGACTATAGGGCCAAAGGAAATATCCTCTGATACCAAAGAGAAAGAAGTTTTCTGAGAAACTTCTTTGTGTTCTGTGAAATCATCTCACAGAGTTACAGCTTTCCCCTCAAGAAATCTTTCGCTAAGACAGTTCTTGTGGAATTGGCAAAGTGATATTTGGGAGCCCATAGAAGGCTATGGTGAAAAAGGAAATATCCTCAGATGAAACCTGGAAAGAAGCTTTCTGAGAAACCGCTTAGTGTTCTGTTAATTCATCTCACAGAGTTACAACTGTATTTCGTGGATCTCTTTGCTAGCCTTATTTCTGTGGAATCTGAGAACAGATATTTCGGATCCCTTTGAAGACTATAGGGCCAAAGGAAATATCCTCCGATAACAAAGAGAAAGAAGCTTTCTGAGAAACTTCTTTGTGTTCTGTGAAATCATCTCAGAGAGTTACAGATTTCCCCTCAAGAAGCCTTTCGCTAAGACAGTTCTTCTGAAATTGGCAAAGTGATATTTGGAAGCCCATAGAGGGCTATGGTGAAAAAGGAAATATCCTCAGATGAAATATGGAAAGAAGCTTCCTGAGAAACTGCTTAGTGTTCTGTTAATTCACCTCACAGAGTTCCATCCGTATTTCTTGGATCTGTTTGCTAGCATTATTTTTCTGGAATCTGAGAACAGATATTTCGGATCCCTTTGAAGACTATAGGGCCAAAGGAAATATCCTCCGATAACAAAGAGAAAGAAGCTTTCTGAGAAACTTCTTTGTGTTCTGTGAAATCATCTCACAGAGTTACAGCTTTCCCCTCAAGAAGCCATTCGCTAAGACAGTTCTTGTGGAATTGGCAAAGTGATATTTGGAAGCCCATAGAGGGCTATGGTGAAAAAGGAAATATCCTCAGATGAAATCTGGAAAGAAGATTTCTGAGAAACTGCTTAGTGTTCTGTTAATTCATCTCACAGAGTTACATCTGTATTTCGTGGATCTCTTTGCTAGCCTTATTACTCTGGAATCTGAGAACAGATATTTCGGATCCCTTTGAAGACTATAGGGCCAAAGGAAATATCCTCCGATAACAAAAAGAAAGAAGCTTTCTGAGAAACTTCTTTGTGTTCTGTGAAAACATCTCACAGAGTTACAGCTTTCCCCTCAAGAAGCCTTTCGCTAAGACACTTCTTGTGGAAATGGCAAACAGATATTTGGAAGCCCGTAGAGGGCTATGGTGAAAAAGGAAATATCTTCAGATGAAATCTGGAAAGAAACTTTCTGAGAAACTGCTTAGTGTTTGTTAATTCATCTCACAGAGTTACATCTGTATTTCTTGGAACTCTTTGCTAGCCTTATTTCTGTTGAATCTGAGAACAGATATTTCGGATCCCTTTGAAGACTATAGGGCCAAAGGAAATATCCTCCGATACCCAAGAGAAAGAAGCTTTCAGAGAAACTTCTTTGTGTTCCGTGAAATCATCTCACAGAGTTACAGCTTTCCCCTCAAGAAGCCTTTTGAAAAGACAGTTCTTGTGGAACTGGCAAAGTGATATTTGGAAGCCCATAGAGGGCTAGGGTGTAAAAGGAAATATCCTCAGATGAAATCTGGAAAGAAGCTTTCTGAGAAACTGCTTAGTGTTCTGTTAATTCATCTCACAGAGTTACATCTGTATTTCGTGAATCTCTTTGCTAGCCTTATTTCTGTGGAATCTGAGAACAGATGTTTCGGATCCCTTTGAAGACTATAGGGTCAAAGGAAATATCCCTCGATAACAAAGAGAAAGAAGCTTTCTGTGAAACTTCTTTGTGTTCTGTGAAATCATCTCACAGAGTTACAGCTTTCCCCTCAAGAAGCCTTTCGCTAAGTCAGTTCTTGTGGAATTGGCAAAGTGATATTTGGAAGCCCATAGAGGGCTATGGTGAAAAAGGAAATATCCTCAGATGAAATCTGGAAAGAAGCTTTCTGAGAAACTGCTTAGTGTTCTGTTAATTCATCTCACAGAGTTACATCTGTATTTCGTGGATCTCTTTGCTAGCCTTATTTCTGTGGAATCTGAGAACAGATATTACGGATGCCATTGAAGACTATGGGGCCAAAGGAAATATCCTCCGATAACAAAGAGAAAGAAGCTTTCTGAGAAACTTCTTTGTGTTCTGTGAAATCATCTCACAGAGTTACAGAGTTCCCCTCAAGAAGCCTTTCGCTAAGACAGTTCTTATGGAAATGGCAAAGTGATATTTGGAAGCCCATGGAGGGCTATGGTGAAAAAGGAAATATCCTCAGATGAAATCTGGAAAGAAGCTTTCTGAGAAACTGCTTAGTGTTCCGTTAATTCATCTCACACTCTTACATCTGTATTTCGTGGATCTCTTTGCTAGCCTTATTTCTGTGGAATCTGAGAACAGATATTTCGGATCCCTTTGAAGACTATAGGGCCAATGGAAATATCCTCCGATACCAAAGAGAAAGAAGTTTTCTGAGAAGCTTCTTTGTGTTCTGTGAAATCATCTCACAGAGTTACAGCTTTCCCCTCAAGAAGTCTTTCGCTAAGACAGTTCTTGTGGAATTGGCACAGTGATATTTGGAAGCCCATAGAGGGCTATGGTGAAAAAGGAAATATCCTCAGATGAAATCTGGAAAGAAGCTTTCTCAGAAACCGCTTAGTGTTCTGTTAATTCATCTCACAGAGTTACATCTGTATTTCGTGGATCTCTTTGCTAGCCTTATTTCTGTGGAATCTGAGAACAGATATTTCGGATCCCTTTGAAGACTATAGGGCCAAAGGAAATATCCTCCGATAACAAAGGGAAAGAAGCTTTCTGAGAAACTTCTTTGTGTTCTGTGAAATCATCTCACAGAGTTACAGCTTTCCCCTCAAGAAGCCTTTCGCTAAGACAGTTCTTGTGGAATTGGGAAAGTGATATTTGGAAGCCCATAGAGGGCTACGGTGAAAAAGGAAATATCCTCAGATGAAATCTGGAAAGAAGCTTTCTGAGAAACCGCTTAGTATTCTGTTAATTCATCTCACAGTGTTACAACTGTATTTCGTGGATCTCTTTTCTAGCCTTATTTCTCTGGAATCTGAGAACAGATATTCCGGATCCCTTTGAAGACTATAGGGCCAAACAAAATATCCTCCGATAAAAAAGAGAAAGAAGCTTTCTGAGCAACTTCTTTGTGTTCTGTGAAATCATCTCACAGAGTTACAGCTTTCCCCTCAAGAAGCCTTTCGCTAAGACAGTTCTTGTGGAAATGGCAAAGTGATATTTGGAAGCCCGTAGAGGGCTATGGTGAAAAAGGAAATATCCTCAGATGAAATCTGGAAAGAAGCTTTCTGAGAAACTGCTTAGTGTTCTGTTAATTCATCTCACAGAGTTACATCTGTATTTCGTGGATCTCTTTCTAGCCAGATTTCTGAGGAATCTGAGAACAGATATTTCGGATCCCTTTGAAGACTATAGGGCCAAAGGAAATATCCTCTGATACCAAAGAGAAAGAAGTTTTCTGAGAAACTTCTTTGTGTTCTGTGAAATCATCTCACAGAGTTACAGCTTTCCCCTCAAGAAGTCTTTCGCTAAGACAGTTCTTGTGGAATTGGCAAAGTGATATGTGGAAGCCCTTAGAGGGCTATGGTGAAAAAGGAAATATCCTCAGATGAAACCTGGAAAGAAGCTTTCTGAGAAACCGCTTAGTGTTCTGTTAATTCATGTCACAGAGTTACATCTGTATTTCGTGGATCTCTTTGCTAGCCTTATTTCTGTGGAATCTGAGAACAGATATTTCGGATCCCTTTGAAGTCTATAGAGCCAAAGGAAATATCCTCCGATAACAAAGAGAAAGAAGCTTTCTGAGAAACTTCTTTGTGTTCTGTGAAATCATCTCACAGAGTTACGGCTTTCCCCTCAAGAACCCTTTCGCTAAGACAGTTCTTGTGGAATTGGCAAAGTGATATTTGGAAGCCCATAGAGGGCTATGGTGAAAAAGGAAATATCCTCAGATGAAATCTGGAAAGAAGCTTTCTGAGAAACTGCTTAGTTTTCTGGGAATTCATCTCACAGAGTTACATCTGTATTTCGTGGATCTCTTTGCTAGCCTTATTTCTGTGGAATCTGAGAACAGATATTTCGGATCCCTTTGAAGACTATAGGGCCAAAGGAAATATCCTCCGATAATAAAGAGAAAGAAGCTTTCTGAGAAACTTCTTTGTGTTCTGTGAAATCATCTCACAGAGTTACAGCATTCCCCTCAAGAAGCCTTTCGCTAAGACACTTATTGTGGAAATTTCAAAGTGATATTTGGAAGCCCATAGAGGGCTGTGGTGAAAAAGGAAATATCCTCAGTTGAAATCTCGAAAGAAGCTTTCTGAGAAACTACTTAGTGTTCTGTTAATTCATCTCACAGAGTTACATCTGTATTTCGTGAATCTCTTTGCTAGCCTTGTTTCTGTGGAATCTGAGAACAGATGTTTCGGATCCCTTTGAAGACTATAGGGTCAAAGGAAATATCCCTCGATAACAAAGAGAAAGAAGCTTTCTGAGAAACTTCTTTGTGTTCTGTGAAATCATCTCACAGAGATACAGCTTTCCCCTCAAGAAGCCTTTCGCTAAGACAGTTCTTGTGGAATTGGCAAAGTGATATTTGGAAGCCCATAGAGGGCTACGGTGAAAAAGGAAATATCCTCAGATGAAATCTGGAAAGAAGCTTTCTGAGAAACTGCTTAGTGTTCTGTTAATTCATCTCACAGAGTTACATCTGTATTTCGTGGATCTCTTTGCTAGCGTTATTTTTCTGGAATCTGAGAACAGATATTTCGGATCCCTTTGAAGACTATAGGGCCAAAGGAAATATCCTCCGATAACAAAGAGAAAGAAGCTTTCTGAGAAACTTCTTTGTGTTCTGTGAAATCATCTCACAGAGTTACAGCTTTCCCCTCAAGAAGCCTTTCGCTAAGACAGTTCTTGTGGAATTGGCAAAGTGATATTTGGAAGCCCATAGAGGGCTATGGTGAAAAAGGAAATATCCTCAGATGAAACCTGGAAAGAAGATTTCTGAGAAACTGCTTAGTGTTCTCTTAATTCATCTCACAGAGTTACATCTGTATTTCGTCGATCTCTTTGCTAGCCTTATTACTCTAGAATCTGAGAACAGATATTTCGGATCCCTTTGAAGACTATAGGGCCAAAGGAAATATCCTCCGATAACAAAGAGAAAGAAGCTTTCTGAGAAACTTCTTTGTGTTCTGTGAAAACATCTCACAGAGTTACAGCATTCCCCTCAAGAAGCCTTTCGCTAAGACACTTCTTGTGGAAATGGCAAAGTGATATTTGGAAGCCCGTAGAGGGCTATGGTGAAAAAGGAAATATCCTCAGATGAATTCTGGAAAGAAACATTCTGAGAAACTGCTTAGTGTTTGTTAATTCATCTCACAGTGTTACATCTGTATTTCTTGGATCTCTTTGCTAGCCTTATTTCTGTGGAATCTGAGAACAGATATTTCGGATCCCTTTGAAGACTATAGGGCCAAAGGAAATATCCTCCGATACCCAAGAGAAAGAAGCTTTCAGAGAAACTTCTTTGTGTTCCGTGAAATCATCTCACAGAGTTACAGCTTTCCCCTCAAGAAGCCTTTCGCAAAGACAGTTCTTGTGGAATTGGCAAAGTGATATTTGGAAGCCCATAGAGGGCTATGGTGTAAAAGGAAATATCCTCAGATGAAATCTGGAAAGAAGTTTTCTGAGAAACTGCTTAGTGTTCTGTTAATGCATCTCACAGAGTTGCATCTGTATTTCGTGAATCTCTTTGCTAGCCTTATTTCTGTGGAATCTGAGAACAGATGTTTCGGATCCCTTTGAAGACTATAGGGTCAAAGGAAATATCCCTCGATAACAAAGAGAAAGAAGCTTTCTGTGAAACTTCTTTGTGTTCTGTGAAATCATCTCACAGAGTTACAGCTTTCCCCTCAAGAAGCCTTTCGCTAAGACAGTTCTTGTGGAATTGGCAAAGTGATATTTGGAAGCCCATAGAGGGCTGTGGTGAAAAAGGAAATATCCTCAGATGAAATCTGGAAAGAAGCTTTCTGAGAAACTGCTTAGTGTTCGGTTAATTCATCTCACAGAGTTACATCTGTATTTCGTGGATCTCTTTGCTAGCCTTATTTCTGTGGAATCTGAGAACAGATATTTCGGATCCCTTTGAAGACTATAGGGCCAAAGGAAATATCCTCCGATAACAAAGAGAAAGAAGCTTTCTGAGAAACTTCTTTGTGTTCTGTGAAATCATCTCACAGAGTTACAGAGTTCCCCTCAAGAAGCCTTTCGCTAAGACAGTTCTTGTGGAAATGGAAAGTGATATTTGGAAGCCCATGGAGGGCTATGGTGAAAAAGGAAATATCCTCAGATAAAATCTGGAAAGAAGCTTTCTGAGAAACTGCTTAGTGTTCTGTTAATTCATCTCACAGAGTTACATCTGTATTTCGTGGATCTCTTTGCTAGCCTTATTTCTGTGGAATCTGAGAACAGATATTTCGGATCCGTTTGAAGACTATAGGGCCAAGGGAAATATCCTCCGATACCAAAGAGAAAGAAGTTTTCTGAGAAACTTGTTTGTGTTCTGTGAAATCCTCTCACAGAGTTACAGCTTTCCCCTCAAGAAGCCTTTCGCTAAGACAGTTCTTGTGGAATTGGCAAAGTGATATTTGGAAGCCCATAGAGGGCTATGGTGAAAAAGGAAATATCCTCAGATGAAATCTGGAAAGAAGATTTCTGAGAAACTGCTTAGTGTTCTGTTAATTCATCTCACAGAGTTACATCTGTATTTCGTCGATCTCTTTGCTAGCCTTATTACTCTGGAATCTGAGAACAGATATTTCGGATCCCTTTGAAGACTATAGGGCCAAAGGAAATATCCTCCGATAACAAAGAGAAAGAAGCTTTCTGAGAAACTTCTTTGTGTTCTGTGAAAACATCTCACAGAGTTACAGCATTCCCCTCAAGAAGCCTTTCGCTAAGACACTTCTTGTGGAAATGGCAAAGTGATATTTGGAAGCCCGTAGAGGGCTATGGTGAAAAAGGAAATATCCTCAGATGAAATCTGGAAAGAAACATTCTGAGAAACTGCTTAGTGTTTGTTAATTCATCTCACAGTGTTACATCTGTATTTCTTGGATCTCTTTGCTAGCTTTATTTCTGTGGAATCTGAGAACAGATATTTCGGATCCCTTTGAAGACTATAGGGCCAAAGGAAATATCCTCCGATACCCAAGAGAAAGAAGCTTTCAGAGAAACTTCTTTGTGTTCCGTGAAATCATCTCACAGAGTTACAGCTTTCCCCTCAAGAAGCCTTTCGCAAAGACAGTTCTTGTGGAATTGGCAAAGTGATATTTGGAAGCCCATAGAGGGCTATGGTGTAAAAGGAAATATCCTCAGATGAAATCTGGAAAGAAGCTTTCTGAGAAACTGCTTAGTGTTCTGTTAATGCATCTCACAGAGTTGCATCTGTATTTCGTGAATCTCTTTGCTAGCCTTATTTCTGTGGAATCTGAGAACAGATGTTTCGGATCCCTTTGAAGACTATAGGGTCAAAGGAAATATCCCTCGATAACAAAGAGAAAGAAGCTTTCTGTGAAACTTCTTTGTGTTCTGTGAAATCATCTCACAGAGTTACAGCTTTCCCCTCAAGAAGCCTTTCGCTAAGACAGTTCTTGTGGAATGGGCAAAGTGATATTTGGAAGCCCATAGAGGGCTGTGGTGAAAAAGGAAATATCCTCAGATGAAATCTGGAAAGAAGCTTTCTGAGAAACTGCTTAGTATTCTGTTAATTCATCTCACAGAGTTACATCTGTATTTCGTGGATCTCTTTGCTAGCCTTATTTCTGTGGAATCTGAGAACAGATATTTCGGATCCCTTTGAAGACTATAGGGCCAAAGGAAATATCCTCCGATAACAAAGAGAAAGAAGCTTTCTGAGAAACTTCTTTGTGTTCTGTGAAATCATCTCACAGAGTTACAGAGTTCCCCTCAAGAAGCCTTTCGCTAAGACAGTTCTTGTGGAAATGGAAAGTGATATTTGGAAGCCCATGGAGGGCTATGGTGAAAAAGGAAATATCCTCAGATAAAATCTGGAAAGAAGCTTTCTGAGAAACTGCTTAGTGTTCTGTTAATTCATCTCACAGAGTTACATCTGTATTTCGTGGATCTCTTTGCTAGCCTTATTTCTGTGGAATCTGAGAACAGATATTTCGGATCCCTTTGAAGACTATAGGGCCAAGGGAAATATCCTCCGATACCAAAGAGAAAGAAGTTTTCTGAGAAACTTGTTTGTGTTCTGTGAAATCCTCTCACAGAGTTACAGCTTTCCCCTCAAGAAGTCTTTCGCTAAGACAGTTCTTGTGGAATTGGCAAAGTGATATTTGGAAGCCCATCGAGGGCTATGGTGAAAAAGGAAATAACCTCAGATGAAATCTGGAAAGAAGCTTTCTGAGAAACTGCTTAGTGTTCTGTTAATTCATCTCACAGAGTTACATCTGTATTTCGTGGATCTCTTTGCTAGCCTTATTTCTGTGGAATCTGAGAACAGATATTTCGGATCCCTTTGAAGACTATAGGGCCAATGGAAATATCCTCCGATAACAAAGAGAAAGAAGCTTTCTGAGAAACTTCTTTGTGTTCTGTGAAATCATCTCACAGAGTTACAGCTTTCCCCACAACAAGCCTTTCGCTAAGACAGTTCTTGTGGAATTGGCAAAGTGATATTTGGAAGCCCATAGAGGGCTATGGTGAAAAAGGAAATATCCTCAGATGAAATATGGAAAGAAGCTTTCTGAGAAACTGCTTAGTGTTCTGTTAATTCACCTCACAGAGTTACATCCGTGTTTCGTGGATCTGTTTGCTAGCCTTATTTTTCTGGAATCTGAGAACAGATATTTCGGATCCCTTTGAAGACTATAGGGCCAAAGGAAATATCCTCCGATAACAAAGAGACAGAAGCTTTCTGAGAAACTTCTTTGTGTTCTGTGAAATCATCTCACAGAGTTACAGCTTTCCCCTCAAGAAGCCTTTCGCTAAGACAGTTCTTGTGGAATTGGCAAAGTGATATTTGGAAGCCCATAGAGGGCTATGCTGAAAAAGGAAATATCCTCAGATGAAATCTGGAAAGAAGATTTCTGAGAAACTGCTTAGTGTTCTGATAATTCATCTCACAGAGTTACATCTGTATTTCGTGGATCTCTTTGCTAGCCTTATTACTCTGGAATCGGAGAACAGATATTTCGGATCCCTTTGAAGACTATAGGGCCAAAGGAAATATCCTCCGATAACAAAGAGAAAGAAGCTTTCTGAGAAACTTCTTTGTGTTCTGTGAAAACATCTCACAGAGTTACAGCATTCCCCTCAAGAAGCCTTTCGCTAAGACACTTCTTGTGGAAATGGCAAAGTGATATTTGGAAGCCCGTAAGGGCTATGGTGAAAAAGGAAATATCCTCAGATGAAATCTGGAAAGAAACTTTCTGAGAAACCGCTTAGTGTTTGTTAATTCATCTCAAGAGTTACATCTATATTTCTTGGATCTCTTTGCTAGCCTTATTTCTGTTGAATCTGAAAACAGATATTTCGGATCCCTTTGAAGACTATAGGGCCAAAGGAAATATCCTCCGATACCCAAGAGAAAGAAGCTTTCAGAGAAACTTCTTTGTGTTCCGTGAAATCATCTCACAGAGTTACAGCTTTCCCCTCAAGAAGCCTTTCGCAAAGACAGTTCTTGTGGAATTGGCAAAGTGATATTTGGAAGCCCATAGAGGGCTATGGTGTAAAAGGAAATATCCTCAGATGAAATCTGGAAAGAAGCTTTCTGAGAAACTGCTTAGTGTTCTGTTAATTCATCTCACAGAGTTACATCTGTATTTCGTGAATCTCTTTGCTAGCCTTATTTCTGTGGAATCTGAGAACAGATGTTTCGGATCCCTTTGAAGACTATAGGGTCAAAGGAAATATCCCTCGATAACAAAGAGAAAGAAGCTTTCTGTGAAACTTCTTTGTGTTCTGTGAAATCATCTCACAGAGTTACAGCTTTCCCCTCAAGAAGCCTTTCGCTAAGTCAGTTCTTGTGGAATTGGCAAAGTGATATTTGGAAGCCCTTAGAGGGCTATGGTGAAAAAGGAAATATCCTCAGATGAAATCTGGAAAGAAGCTTTCTGAGAAACTGCTTAGTGTTTTGTTAATTCATCTCACAGAGTTACATCTGTATTTCGTGGATCTCTTTGCTAGCCTTATTTCTGTGGAATCTGAGAACAGATATTTCGGATCCCTTTGAAGACTATAGGGCCAAAGGAAATATCCTCCGATAACAAAGAGAAAGAAGCTTTCTGAGAAACTTATTTGTGTTCTGTGAAATCATCTCACAGAGTTACAGAGTTCCCCTCAAGAAGCCTTTCGCTAAGACAGTTCTTATGGAAATGGCAAAGTGATGTTTGGAAGCCCATGGAGGGCTATGGTGAAAAAGGAAATATCCTCAGATAAAATCTGGAAAGAAGCTTTCTGAGAAACTGCTTAGTGTTCTGTTAATTCATCTCACAGAGTTACATCTGTATTTCGTGGATCTCTTTGCTAGCCTTATTTCTGTGGAATCTGAGAACAGATATTTCGGATCCCTTTGAAGACTATAGGGCCAAGGGAAATATCCTCCGATAACAAAGAAAAATAAGTTTTCTGAGAAACTTCTTTGTGTTCTGTGAAATCATCTCACAGAGTTACAGCTTTCCCCTCAAGAAGTCTTTCGCTAAGACAGTTCTTGTGGAATTGGCAAAGTGATATTTGGAAGCCCATCGAGGGCTATGGTGAAAAAGGAAATATCCTCAGATGAAATCTGGAAAGAAGCTTTCTGAGAAACTGCTTAGTGTTCCGTTAATTCATCTCACACTATTACATCTGTATTTCGTGGATCTTTTTGCTAGCCTTATTTCTGTGGAATCTGAGAACAGATATTTCGGATCCCTTTGAAGACTATAGGGCCAATGGAAATATCCTCCGATACCAAAGAGAAAGAAGTTTTCTGAGAAACTTCTTTGTGTTCTGTGAAATCATCTCACAGAGTTACAGCTTTCCCCTCAAGAAGTCTTTGGCTAAGACAGTTCTTGTGGAATTGGCCAAGTGATATTTGGAAGCCCATAGAGGGCTATGGTGAAAAAGGAAATATCCTCAGATGAAATCTGGAAAGAAGCTTTCTCAGAAACCGCTTAGTGTTCTGTTAATTCATCTCACAGAGTTACATCTGTATTTCGTGGATCTCTTTGCTAGCCTTATTTCTGTGGAATCTGAGAACAGATATTTCGGATCCCTTTGAAGACGATAGGGCCAAAGGAAATATCCTACGATAACAAAGGGAAAGAAGCTTTCTGAGAAACTTCTTTGTGTTCTGTGAAATCATCTCACAGAGTTACAGCTTTCCCCTCAAGAAGCCTTTCGCTAAGACAGTTCTTGTGGAATTGGGAAATTGATATTTGGAAGCCCATAGAGGGCTACGGTGAAAAAGGAAATATCCTCAGATGAAATCTGGAAAGAAGCTTTCTGAGAAACCGCTTAGTATTCTGTTAATTCATCTCACAGAGTTACAACTGTATTTCGTGGATCTCTTTGCTAGCCTTATTTCTGTGGAATCTGAGAACAGATATTCCGGATCCCTTTGAAGACTATAAGGCCAAAGAAAATATCCTCCGATAAAAAAGAGAAAGAAGCTTTCTGAGCAACTTCTTTGTGTTCTGTGAAATCATCTCACAGAGTTACAGCTTTCCCCTCAAGAAGCCTTTCGCTAAGACACTTCTTGTGGAAATGGCAAAGTGATATTTGGAAGCCCGTAGAGGGCTATGGTAAAAAAGGAAATATCCTCAGATGAAATCTGGAAAGAAGCTTTCTGAGAAACTGCTTAGTGTTCTGTTAATTCATCTCACAGAGTTACATCTGTATTTCGTGGATCTCTTTGCTAACCTTATTTCTGTGGAATCTGAGAACAGATATTTCGGATCCCTTTGAAGACTATAGGGCCAAAGGAAATATCCTCCGATACCAAAGAGAAAGAAGTTTTCTGAGAAACTTCTTTGTGTTCTGTGAAATCATCTCACAGAGTTACAGCTTTCCCCTCAAGAAGTCTTTCGCTAAGACAGTTCTTGCGGAATTGGCAAATTGATATTTGGAAGCCCATAGAGGGCTATGGTGAAAAAGGAAATATCCTCAGATGAAACCTGGAAAGAAGCTTTCTGAGAAACGGCTTAGTGTTCTGTTAATTCATCTCACAGAGTTACATCTGTATTTCGTGGATCTCTTTGCTAGCCTTATTTCTGTGGAATCTGAGAACAGATATTTCGGATCCCTTTGAAGACTATAGGGCCAAAGGAAATATCCTCCGATAACAAAGAGAAAGAAGCTTTCTGAGAAACTTCTTTGTGTTCTGTGAAATCATCTCACTGAGTTACAACGTTCCCCTCAAGAAGCCTTTCACTAAGACAGTTCTTGTGGAATTGGCAAAGTGATATTTGCAAGCCCATAGAGGGCTATGGTGAAAAAGGAAATATCCTCAGATGAAATCTGGAAAGAAGCTTTCTGACAAACTGATCTGTGTTCTGTTAATTCATCTCACAGAGTTACAACAGTATTTCGTGGATCTCTTTGCTAGCCTTATTTCTGTGGGATCTGAGTACAGATATTTCGGATCCCTTTGAAGACTATAGGGCCAAAGGAAATATCCTCCGATAACAAAGAGAAAGAAGCTTTCTGAGAAACTTCTTTGTGTTCTGTGAAATCATCTCACAGAGTTACGGCTTTCCCCTCAAGAAGCCTTTCGCTAAGACAGTTCTTCTGGAATTGGCAAAGTGATATTTGGAAGCCCATAGAGGGCTATGGTGAAAAAGGAAATATCCTCAGATGAAATCTGGAAAGAAGCTTTCTGAGAAACTGCTTAGTTTTCTGGTAATTCATCTCACAGAGTTACATCTGTATTTCGTGGATCTCTTTGCTAGCCTTATTTCTGTGGAATCTGAGAACAGATATTTCGGATCCCTTTGAAGACTATAGGGCCAAAGGAAATATCCTCCGATAACAAAGAGAAAGAAGCTTTCTGAGAAACTTCTTTGTGTTCTGTGAAATCATCTCACAGAGTTACAGCATTCCGCTCAAGAAGCCTTTCGCTAAGACACTTATTGTGGAAATGGCAAAGTGATATTTGGAAGCCCATAGAGGGCTGTGGTGAAAAAGGAAATACCCTCAGATGAAAACTCGTAAGAAGCTTTCTGAGAAACTGCTTAGTGTTCTGTTAATTCATCTCACAGAGTTACATCTGTATTTCGTGAATCTCTTTGCTAGCCTTGTTTCTGTGGAATCTGAGAACAGATGTTTCGGATCCCTTTGAAGACTATAGGGTCAAAGGAAATATCCCTCGATAACAAAGAGAAAGAAGCTTTCTGAGAAACTTCTTTGTGTTCTTTGAAATCATCTCACAGAGTTACAGCTTTCCCCTCAAGAAGCCTTTCGCTAAGACAGTTTTTGTGGAATTGGGAAAGTGATATTTGGAAGCCCTTAGAGGGCTATGGTGAAAAAGGAAATATCCTCAGATGAAATCTGGAAAGAAGCTTTCTGAGAAACCGCTGAGTGTTCTGTTAATTCATCTCACAGAGTTACATCTGTATTTCGTGGATCTCTTTGCTAGCCTTATTTCTGTGGAATCTGAGAACAGATATTTCGGATCCCTTTGAAGACTATAGGGCCAAAGGAGATATCCTCCGATAACAAAGAGAAAGAAGCTTTCTGAGAAACTTCTTTGTGTTCTGTGAAATCATCTCACAGAGTTGCAGCTTTCCCCTCAAGAAGTCTTTGGCTAAGACAGTTCTTGTGGAATTGGCAAAGTGATATTTGGAAGCCCATAGAGGGCTATGGTGAAAAAGGAAATATCCTCAGATGAAATCTGGAAAGAAGCTTTCTGAGAAGCTGCTTAGTGTTCTGTTAATTCATCTCACAGAGTTACATCTGTATTTCGTGGATCTCTTTGCTAGCCTTATTTCTGTGGAATCTGAGAACAGATATTCCGGATCCCTTTGAAGACTATAGGGCCAAAGGAAATATCCTCCGATAACAAAGAGAAAGAAGCTTTCTGAGAAACTTCTTTGTGTTCTGTGAAATCATCTCACGGAGTTACAGCTTTCACCTCAAGAAACCTTTCGCTAAGACAGTTCTTGTGGAATTGGCCAAGTGATATTTGGAAGCCCATAGAGGGCTATGGTGAAAAAGGAAATATCCTCAGATGAAATCTGGAAAGAAGCTTTCTGAGAAACCGCTTAGTGTTCTGTTAATTCATCTCACAGAGTTACATCTGTATTTCGTGGATGTCTTTGCTAGCTTTATTTCTGTGGAATCTGAGAACAGATATTTCGGATCCCTTTGAAGACTATAGGGCCAAAGGAAATATCCTCCCATAACAAAGAGAAACAAGCTTTCTGAGAAACTTCTTTGTGTTCTGTGAAATCATCTCACAGAGTTACAGCATTCCCCTCAAGAAGCCTTTCGCTAAGACACTTCTTGTGGAAATGGCAAAGTGATATTTGGAACCCCTAGAGGGCAATGGTGAAAAAGGAAATATCCTCAGATGAAATCTGGAAAGAAGCTTTCTGATAAACTGCTTAGTGTTCTGTTAATTCATCTCACAGAGTTACATCTGTATTTCGTGGATCTCTTTGCTAGCCTTATTTCTGTGGAATCTGAGAACAGATATTTCGGATCCCTTTGAAGACTATAGGGCCAAAGGAAATATCCTCCGATACCAAAGAGAAAGAAGTTTTCAGAGAAACTTCTTTGTGTTCTGTGAAATCATCTCACAGAGTTACAGCTTTCCCCTCAAGAAGTCTTTGGCTAAGACAGTTCTTGTGGAATTGGCAAAGTGATATTTGGAAGCCCATAGAGGGCTATGGTGAAAAAGGAAATATCCTCAGATGAAATCTGGAAAGAAGCTTTCTGAGAAACTGCTTAGTGTTCTGTTAATTCATCTCACAGAGTTACATCTGTATTTCGTGGATCTCTTTGCTAGCCTTATTTCTGTGGAATCTGAGAACAGATATTTCGGATCCCTTTGAAGACTATAGGGCCAAGGGAAATATCCTCCGATAACAAAGAGAAATAAGTTTTCTGAGAAACTTCTTTGTGTTCTGTGAAATCATCTCACAGAGTTACAGCTTTCCCCTCAAGAAGTCTTTCTCTAAGACAGTTCTTGTGGAATTGGCAAAGTGATATTTGGAAGCCCATCGAGGGCTATGGTGAAAAAGGAAATATCCTCAGATGAAATCTGGAAAGAAGCTTTCTGAGAAACCGCTTAGTGTTCTGTTAATTCATCTCACAGAGTTACATCTGTATTTCGTGGATCTCTTTGCTAGCCTTATTTCTGTGGAATCTGAGAACAGATATTTCGGATCCCTTTGAAGACTATAGGGCCAAAGGAAATATCCTCCGATAACAAAGAGAAAGAAGCTTTCTGAGAAACTTCTTTGTTTTCTGTGAAATCATCTCACAGAGTTACAGCTTTCCCCTCAAGAAGCCTTTCGCTAAGACAGTTCTTGTGGAATTGGCCAAGTGATATTTGGAAGCCCATAGAGGTCTATGGTGAAAAAGGAAATATCCTCAGATGAAATCTGGAAAGAAGCTTTCTGAGAAACTGCTTAGTGTTCCGTTAATTCATCTCACACTATTACATCTGTATTTCGTGGATCTCTTTGCTAGCCTTATTTCTGTGGAATCTGAGAACAGATATTTCGGATCCCTTTGAAGACTATAGGGCCAATGGAAATATCCTCCGATACCAAAGAGAAAGAAGTTTTCTGAGAAACTTCTTTGTGTTCTGTGAAATCATCTCACAGAGTTACAACGTTCCCCTCAAGAAGCCTTTCACTAAGACAGTTCTTGTGGAATTGGCAAAGTGATATTTGGAAGCCCATAGAGGGCTATGGTGAAAAAGGAAATATCCTCAGATGAAATCTGGAAAGAAGCTTTCTGACAAACTGCTCTGTGTTCTGTTAATTCATCTCACAGAGTTACAACAGTATTTCGTGGATCTCTTTGCTAGCCTTATTTCTGTGGGATCTGAGTACAGATATTTCGGATCCCTTTGAAGACTATAGGGCCAAAGGAAATATCCTCCGATAACAAAGAGAAAGAAGCTTTCTGAGAAACTTCTTTGTGTTCTGTGAAATCATCTCACAGAGTTACGGCTTTCCCCTCAAGAAGCCTTTCGCTAAGACAGTTCTTGTGGAATTGGCAAAGTGATATTTGGAAGCCCATAGAGGGCTATGGTGAAAAAGGAAATATCCTCAGCTGAAATCTGGAAAGAAGCTTTCTGAGAAACTGCTTAGTTTTCTGGGAATTCATCTCACAGAGTTACATCTGTATTTCGTGGATCTCTTTGCTAGCCTTATTTCTGTGGAATCTGAGAACAGATATTTCGGATCCCTTTGAAGACCATAGGGCCAAAGGAAATATCCTCCGATAACAAAGAGAAAGAAGCTTTCTGAGAAACTTCTTTGTGTTCTGTGAAATCATCTCACAGAGTTACAGCATTCCCGTCAAGAAGCCTTTCGCTAAGACACTTATTGTGGAAATGGCAAAGTGATATTTGGAAGCCCATAGAGGGCTGTGGTGAAAAAGGAAATACCCTCAGATGAAATCTCGAAAGAAGCTTTCTGAGAAACTGCTTAGTGTTCTGTTAATTCATCTCACAGAGTTACATCTGTATTTCGTGAATCTCTTTGCTAGCCTTGTTTCTGTGGAATCTGAGAACAGATGTTTCGGATCCCTTTGAAGACTATAGGGTCAAAGGAAATATCCCTCGATAACAAAGAGAAAGAAGCTTTCTGAGAAACTTCTTTGTGTTCTGTGAAATCATCTCACAGAGTTACAGCTTTCCCCTCAAGAAGCCTTTCGCTAAGACAGTTCTTGTGGAATTGGGAAAGTGATATTTGGAAGCCCATAGAGGGCTATGGTGAAAAAGGAAATATCCTCAGATGAAATCTGGAAAGAAGCTTTCTGAGAAACCGCTGAGTGTTCTGTTAATTCATCTCACAGAGTTACATCTGTATTTCGTGGATCTCTTTGCTAGCCTTATTTCTGTGGAATCTGAGAACAGATATTTCGGATCCCTTTGAAGACTATAGGGCCAAAGGAAATATCCTCCCATAACAAAGAGAAAGAAGCTTTCTGAGAAACTTCTTTGTGTTCTGTGAAATCATCTCACAGAGTTACAGCATTCCCCTCAAGAAGCCTTTCGCTAAGACACTTCTTGTGGAAATGGCAAAGTGATATTTGGAACCCCTAGAGGGCAATGGTGAAAAAGGAAATATCCTCAGATGAAATCTGGAAAGAAGCTTTCTGAGAAACTGCTTAGTGTTCTGTTAATTCATCTCACAGAGTTACATCTGTATTTCGTGGATCTCTTTGCTAGCCTTATTTCTGTGGAATCTGAGAACAGATATTTCGGATCCCTTTGAAGACTATAGGGCCAAAGGAAATATCCTCCGATACCAAAGAGAAAGAAGTTTTCAGAGAAACTCCTTTGTGTTCTGTGAAATCATCTCACAGAGTTACAGCTTTCCCCTCAAGAAGTCTTTCGCTAAGACAGTTCTTGTGGAATTGGCAAAGTGATATTTGGAAGCCCATCGAGGGATATGGTGAAAAAGGAAATATCCTCAGATGAAATCTTGAAAGAAGCTTTCTGAGAAACCGCTTAGTGTTCTGTTAATTCATCTCACAGAGTTACATCTGTATTTCGTGGATCTCTTTGCTAGCCTTATTTCTGTGGAATCTGAGAACAGATATTTCGGATCCCTTTGAAGACTATAGGGCCAAGGGAAATATCCTCCGATACCAAAGAGAAAGAAGTTTTCTGAGAAACTTCTTTGTGTTCTGTGAAATCATCTCACAGAGTTACAGCTTTCCCCTCAAGAAGTCTTTCGCTAAGACAGTTCTTTTGGAATTGGCAAAGTTATATTTGGAAGCCTATCGAGGGCTATGGTGAAAAAGGAAATATCCTCAGATGAAATCTGGAAAGAAGCTTTCTGAGAAACCGCTTAGTGTTCTGTTAATTCATCTCACAGAGTTACATGTGTATTTCGTGGATCTCTTTGCTAGCCTTATTTCTGTGGAATCTGAGAACAGATATTTCGGATCCCTTTGAAGACTATAGGGCCAAAGGAAATATCCTCCGATAACAAAGAGAAAGAAGCTTTCTGAGAAACTTCTTTGTGTTCTGTGAAATCATCTCACAGAGTTACAGCTTTCCCCTCAAGAAGCATTTCGCTAAGACAGTTCTTGTGGAATTGGCAAACTGATATTTGGAAGCCCATAGAGGGCTATGGTGAAAAAGGAAATATCCTCAGATGAAATCTGGAAAGAAGCTTTCTGAGAGACTGCTTTGTGTTCTGTTAAGTCATCTCACAGAGTTACATCTGTATTTCGTGGATCTCTTTGCTAGCCTTATTTCTGTGGAATGTGAGAACAGATATTTCGGATCCCTTTGAAGACTATAGGGCCAAAGGAACTATCCTCCGATAACAAAGAGAAAGAAGCTTTCTGAGAAACTTCTTTGTGTTCTGTGAAATCATCTCACAGAGTTACAGCGTTCCCTTCAAGAAGCCTTTCGCTAAGACAGTTCTTGTGGAAATGGCAAAGAGATATTTGGAAGCCCATGGAGGGCTATGGTGAAAAAGGAAATATCCTTAGATAAAATCTGGAAAGAAGCTTTCTGAGAAACTGCTTAGTGTTCTGTTAATTCATCTCACAGAGTTACATCTGTATTTCGTGGATCTCTTTGCTAGCCTTATTTCTGTGGAATCTGAGAACAGATATTTCGGATCCCTTTGAAGACTATAGGGCCAAAGGAAATATCCTCCGATAACAAAGAGAAAGAAGTTTTCTGTGAAACTTCTTTGTGTTCTGTGAAATCATCTCACCGAGTTACAGCTTTCCCCTCAAGAAGTCTTTCGCTAAGACAGTCCTTGTGGAATTGGCAAAGTGATATTTGGAAGCCCATAGAGGGCTATGGTGAAAAAGGAAATATCCTCAGATGAAATCTGTAAAGAAACTTTCTGAGAAACCGCTTAGTGTTCTGTTAATTCATCTCAAAGAGTTACATCTGTATTTCGTGGATCTCTTTGCTAGCCTTATTTCTGTGGAATCTGAGAACAGATATTTCGGATCCCTTTGAAGACTATAGGGCCAAAGGAAATATCCTCCGATAACAAAGGGAAGGAAGCTTTCTGAGAAACTTCTTTGTGTTCTGTGAAATCATCTCACAGAGTTACAGCTTTCCCCTCAAGAAGCCTTTCGCTAAGACAGTTCATGTGGAATTGGGAAAGTGATATTTGGAAGCCCATAGAGGGCTACGGTGAAAAAGGAAATATCCTCAGATGAAATCTGGAAAGAAGCTTTCTGAGAAACCGCTTAGTGTTCTGTTAATTCATCTCACAGAGTTACAACTGTATTTCGTGGATCTCTTTGCTAGCCTTATTTCTGTGGAATCTGAGAACAGATATTCCGGATCCCTTTGAAGACTATAGGGCTAAACAAAATATCCTCCGATAAAAAAGAGAAAGAAGCTTTCTGAGCAACTTCTTTGTGTTCTGTGAAATCATCTCACAGAGTTACAGCTTTCCACTCAAGAAGCCTTTCGCTAAGACAGTTCTTGTGGAATTGGCCAAGTGATATTTGGAAGGCCATAGAGGGCTATGATGAAAAAGGAAATATCCTCAGATGAAATCTGGAAAGAAGTTTTCTGAGAAACTGCTTAGTGTTCCGTTAATTCATCTCACACTGTTACATCTGTATTTCGTGGATCTCTTTGCTAGCCTTATTTCTGTGGAATCTGAGAACAGATATTTCGGATCCCTTTGAAGACTATAGGGCCAAAGGAAATATCCTCCGATACCAAAGAGAAAGAAGCATTCTGAGAAACTTCTTTGTGTTCTGTGAAATCATCTCACAGAGTTACAGCTTTCCCCTCAAGAAGCCTTTCGCTAAGACAGTTCTTGTGGAATTGGCAAACTGATATTTGGAAGCCCATAGAGGGCTATGGTGAAAAAGGAAATATCCTCAGATGAAATCTGGAAAGAAGCTTTCTGAGAAACTGCTTAGTGTTCTGTTAAATCATCTCACAGAGTTACATCTGTATTTCGTGGATCTCTTTGCTAGCCTTATTTCTGTGGAATGTGAGAACAGATGTTTCGGATCCCTTTGAAGACTATAGGGCCAAAGGAACTATCCTCCGATAACAAAGAGAAAGAAGCTTTCTGAGCAACTTCTTTGTGTTCTGTGAAATCATCTCACAGAGTTAAAGCGTTCCCCTCAAGAAGCCTTTCGCTAAGACAGTTCTTGTGGAAATGGCAAAGTGATATTTGGAAGCCCATGGAGGGCTATGGTGAAAAAGGAAATATCCTTAGATAAAATCTGGAAAGAAGCTTTCTGAGAAACTGCTTAGTGTTCTGTTAATTCATCTCACAGAGTTACATCTGTATTTCGTGGATCTCTTTGCTAGCCTTATTTCTGTGGAATCTGAGAACAGATATTTCGGATCCCTTTGAAGACTATAGGGCCAAAGGAAATATCCTCCGATACCAAAGAGAAAGAAGTTTTCTGAGAAACTTCTTTGTGTTCTGTGAAATCATCTCACCGAGTTACAGCTTTCCCCTCAAGAAGTCTTTCGCTAAGACAGTTCTTGTGGAATTGGCAAAGTGATATTTGGAAGCCCATAGTGGGCTATTGTGAAAAAGGAAATATCCTCAGATGAAATCTGGAAAGAAGCTTTTTCAGAAACCGCTTAGTGTTCTGTTAATTCATCTCACAGAGTTACATCTGTATTTCGTGGATCTCTTTGCTAGCCTTATTTCTGTGGAATCTGAGAACAGATATTTCGGATCCCTTTGAAGACTATAGGGCCAAAGGAAATATCCTCCGATAACAAAGGGAAGGAAGCTTTCTGAGAAACTTCTTTGTGTTCTGTGAAATCATCTCACAGAGTTACAGCTTTCACCTCAAAAAGCCTTTCGCTAAGACAGTTCTTGTGGAATTGGGAAAGTGATATTTGGAAGCCCATAGAGGGCTACGGTGAAAAAGGAAATATCCTCAGATGAAATCTGGAAAGAAGCTTTCTGAGAAACCGCTTAGTGTTCTGTTAATTCATCTCAAGAGTTACAACTATATTTCGTGGATCTCTTTGCTAGCCTTATTTCTGTGGAATCTGAGAACAGATATTCCGGATCCCTTTGAAGACTATAGTGCTAAACAAAATATCCTCCGATCAAAAAGAGAAAGAAGCTTTCTGAGAAACTTCTTTGTGTTCTGTGAAATCATCTCACAGAGTTACAGCTTCCCCTCAAGAAGCCTTTCGCTAAGACACTTCTTGTGGAAATGGCAAAGTGATATTTGGAAGCCAGTAGAGGGCTATGGTGAAAAAGGAAATATCCTCAGATGAAATCTGGAAAGAAGCTTTCTGAGAAACTGCTTAGTGTTCTGTTATTTCATCTCACAGAGTTACATCTGTATTTCGTGGATCTCTTTGCTAGCCTTATTTCTCTGGAATGTGAGAACAGATATTTCGGATCCCATTGAAGACTATAGGGCCAAAGGAAATATCCTCCGATAACAAAGAGAAAGAAGCTTTCTGAGAAACTTCTTTGTGTTCTGTGAAATCATCTCACAGAGGTACAGCTTTCCCCTAAAGAAGTCTTTCGCTAAGACAGTTCTTGTGGAATTGGCAAAGTGATATTTGGAAGCCCGTAGAGGGCTATGGAGAAAAAGGAAATATCCTCAGATGAAACCTGGAAAGAAGCTTTCTGAGAAACCGCTTAGTGTTCTGTTAATTCATCTCACAGAGTTACATCTGTATTTCGTGGATCTCTTTGCTAGCCTTATTTCTGTGGAATCTGAGAACAGATATTTCGGATCCCTTTGAAGACTATAGGGCCAAAGGAAATATCCTCCGATAACAAAGAGAAAGAAGCTTTCTGAGAAACTTCTTTGTGTTCTGTGAAATCATCTCACAGAGTTACAACGTTCCCCTCAAGAAGCCTTTCACTAAGACAGTTCTTGTGGAATTGGCAAAGTGATATTTGGAAGCCCATAGAGGGCTATGGTGAAAAAGGAAATATCCTCAGATGAAATCTGGAAAGAAGGTTTCTGACAAACTGCTTAGTGTTCTGTTAATTCATCTCACAGAGTTACAACAGTATTTCGTGGATCTCTTTGCTAGCCTTATTTCTCTGGAATCTGAGTACAGATATTTCGGATCCCTTTGAAGACTATAGGGCCAAAGGAAATATCCTCCGATAACAAAGAGAAAGAAGCTTTCTGAGAAACTTCTTTGTGTTCCGTGAAATCATCTCACATAGTTACAGCTTTCCCCTCAAGAAGCCTTTCGCAAAGACAGTTCTTGTGGAATTGGCAAAGTTATATTTGGAAGCCCTTGGAGGGCTATGGTGAAAAAGGAAATATCCTCAGATGAAATCTGGAAAGAAGCTTTCTGAGAAACCGCTTAGTGTTCTGTTAATTCATCTCACAGTGTTACATCTGTATTTCGTGGATCTCTTTGCTAGCCTTATTTCTGTGGAATCTGAGAACAGATATTTCGGATCCCTTTGAAGACTATAGGGCCAAAGGAAATATCCTCCGATAACAAAGAGAAAGAAGGTTTCTGAGAAACTTCTTTGTGTTCTGTGAAATCATCTCACAGTGTTACAGCTTTCCCCTCAAGAAGCCTTTCGCTAAGACAGTTCTTGTGGAATTGGCCAAGTGATATTTGGAAGCCCATAGAGGGCTATGATGAAAAAGGAAATATCCTCAGATGAAATCTGGAAAGAAGCTTTCTGAGAAACTGCTTAGTGTTCCGTTAATTCATCTCACACTGTTACATCTGTATTTCGTGGATCTCTTTGCTAGCCTTATTTCTGTGGAATCTGAGAACAGATATTTCGGATCCCTTTGAAGACTATAGGGCCAAAGGAAATATCCTCCGATACCAAAGAGAAAGAAGCATTCTGAGAAACTTCTTTGTGTTCTGTGAAATCATCTCACAGAGTTACAGCTTTCCCCTCAACAAGCCTTTCGCTAAGACAGTTCTTGTGGAACTGGTAAACTGATATTTGGAAGCCCATAGAGGGCTATGGTGAAAAAGGAAATATCCTCAGATGAAATCTGGAAAGAAGCTTTCTGAGAAACTGCTTAGTGTTCTGTTAAGTCATCTCACAGAGTTACATCTGTATTTCGTGGATCTCTTTGATAGCCTTATTTCTGTGGAATGTGAGAACAGATATTTCGGATCCCTTTGAAGACTATAGGGCCAAAGGAACTATCCTCCGATAACAAAGAGAAAGAAGCTTTCTGAGAAACTTCTTTGTGTTCTGTGAAATCATCTCACAGTGTTACAGCGTTCCCCTCAAGAAGCCTTTCGCTAAGACAGTTCTTGTGGAAATGGCAAAGTGATATTTGGAAGCCAGTAGAGGGCTATGGTGAAAAAGGAAATATCCTCAGATGAAATCTGGAAAGAAGCTTTCTGAGAAACTGCTTAGTGTTCTGTTAATTCATCTCACAGAGTTACATCTGTATTTCGTGGATCTCTTTGCTAGCCTTATTTCTGTGAAATCTGAGAACAGATATTTCGGTTCCCTTTGAAGACTATAGGGCCAAAGGAAATATCCTCCGATACCAAAGAGAAAGAAGTTTTCTGAGAAACTTCTTTGTGTACTGTGAAATCATCTCACAGAGTTACAGCATTCCCCTCAAGAAGTCTTTCGCTAAGACAGTTCTTGTGGAATTGGCAAAGTGATATTTGGAAGCCCGTAGAGGGCTATGGTGAAAAAGGAAATATCCTCAGATGAAACCTGGAAATAAGCTTTCTGAGAAACCGCTTAGTGTTCTGTTAATTCATCTCACAGAGTTACATCTGTATTTCGTGGATCTCTTTGCTAGCCTTATTTCTGTGGAATCTGAGAACAGATATTTCGGATCCCTTTGAAGACTATAGGGCCAAAGGAAATATCCTCCGATAACAAAGAGAAAGAAGCTTTCTGAGAAACTTCTTTGTGTTCTGTGAAATCATCTCACAGAGTTACAGCTTTCCCCTCAAGAAGCCTTTCGCTAAGACAGTTCTTGTGGAATTGGCCAAGTGATATTTGGAAGCCCATAGAGGGCTATGATGAAAAAGGAAATATCCTCAGATGAAATCTGGAAAGAAGCTTTCTGAGAAACTGCTTAGTGTTCCGTTAATTCATCTCACACTGTTACATCTGTATTTCGTGGATCTCTTTGCTAGCCTTATTTCTGTGGATTCTGAGAACAGATATTTCGGATCCCTTTGAAGACTATAGGGCCAAAGGAAATATCCTCCGATACCAAAGAGAAAGAAGCATTCTGAGAAACTTCTTTGTGTTCTGTGAAATCATCTCACAGAGTTACAGCTTTCCCCTCAAGAAGCCTTTCGCTAAGACAGTTCTTGTGGAATTGGCAAACTGATATTTGGAAGCCCATAGAGGGCTATGGTGAAAAAGGAAATATCCTCAGATGAAATCTGGAAAGAAGCTTTCTGAGAAACTGCTTAGTGTTCTGTTAAGTCATCTCACAGAGTTACATCTGTATTTCGTGGATATCTTTGCTAGCCTTATTTCTGTGGAATGTGAGAACAGATATTTCGGATCCCTTTGAAGACTATAGGGCCAAAGGAACTATCCTCCGATAACAAAGAGAAAGAAGCTTTCTGAGAAACTTCTTTGTGTTCTGTGAAATCATCTCACAGAGTTACAGCGTTCCCCTCAAGAAGTCTTTCGCTAAGACAGTTCTTGTGGAAATGGCAAAGTGATATTTGGAAGCCCATGGAGGGCTATGGTGAAAAAGGAAATATCCTTAGATAAAATCTGGAAAGAAGCTTTCTGAGAAACTGCTGAGTGTTCTGTTAATTCATCTCACTGAGTTACATCTGTATTTCGTGGATCTCTTTGCTAGCCTTATTTCTCTGGAATCTGAGAACAGATATTTCGGATCCCTTTGAAGACTATAGGGCCAAAGGAAATATCCTCCGATAACAAAGAGAAAGAAGTTTTCTGAGAAACTTCTTTGTGTACTGTGAAATCATCTCACCGAGTTACAGCTTTCCCCTCAAGAAGTCTTTCGCTAAGACAGTTCTTGTGGAATTGGCAAAGTGATATTTGGAAGCCCATAGTGGGCTATGGTGAAAAAGGAAATATCCTCAGATGAAATCTGGAAAGAAGCTTTTTCAGAAACCGCTTAGTGTTCTGTTAATTCATCTCACAGAGTTACATCTGTATTTCGTGCATCTCTTTGCTAGCCTTATTTCTGTGGAATCTGAGAACAGATATTTCGGATCCCTTTGAAGACTATAGGGCCAAAGGAAATATCCTCCGATAACAAAGGGAAGGAAGCTTTCTGAGAAACTTCTTTGTGTTCTGTGAAATCATCTCACAGAGTTACAGCATTCACCTCAAGAAGCGTTTCGCTAAGACAGTTCTTGTGGAATTGGGAAAGTGATATTTGGAAGCCCATAGAGGGCTACGGTGAAAAAGGAAATATCCTCAGATGAAATCTGGAAAGAAGCTTTCTGAGAAACCGCTTAGTGTTCTGTTAATTCATCTCACAGAGTTACAACTGTATTTCGTGGATCTCTTTGCTAGCCTTATTTCTGTGGAATCTGAGAACAGATATTCCGGATCCCTTTGAAGACTATAGGGCTAAACAAAATATCCTCTGATAAAAAAGAGAAAGAAGCTTTCTGAGCAAATTCTTTGTGTTCTGTGAAATCATCTCACAGAGTTACAGCTTCCCCTCAAGAAGCCTTTCGCTAAGACACTTCTTGTGGAAATGGCAAAGTGATATTTGGAAGCCAGTAGAGGGCTATGGTGAAAAAGGAAATATCCTCAGATGAAATCTGGAAAGAAGCTTTCTGAGAAACTGCTTAGTGTTCTGTTAATTCATCTCACAGAGTTACATCTGTATTTCGTGGATCTCTTTGCTAGCCTTATTTCTGTGAAATCTGAATACAGATATTTCGGTTCCCTTTGAAGACTATAGGGCCAAAGGAAATATCCTCCGATACCAAAGAGAAAGAAGTTTTCTGAGAAACTTCTTTGTGTACTGTGAAATAATCTCACAGAGTTACAGCTTTCCCCTCAAGAAGTCTTTCGCTAAGACAGCTCTTGTGGAATTGGCAAAGTGATATTTGGAAGCCCGTAGAGGGCTATGGTGAAAAAGGAAATATCCTCAGATGAAACCTGGAAAGAAGCTTTCTGAGAAACCGCTTAGTGTTCTGTTAATTCATCTCACAGAGTTACATCTGTATTTCGTGGATCTCTTTGCTAGCCTTATTTCTGTGGAATCTGAGAACAGATATTTCGGATCCCTTTGAAGACTATAGGGCCAAAGGAAATATCCTCCGATAACAAAGAGAAAGAAGCTTTCTGAGAAACTTCTTTGTGTTCTGTGAAATCATCTCACAGAGTTACAGCTTTCCCCTCAAGAAGCCTTTCGCTAAGACAGTTCTTGTGGAATTGGCCAAGTGATATTTGGAAGCCCATAGAGGGCTATGATGAAAAAGGAAATATCCTCAGATGAAATCTGGAAAGAAGCTTTCTGAGAAACTGCTTAGTGTTCCATTAATTCATCTCACACTGTTACATCTGTATTTCGTGGATCTCTTTGCTAGCCTTATTTCTGTGGATTCTGAGAACAGATATTTCGGATCCCTTTGAAGACTATAGGGCCAAAGGAAATATCCTCCGATACCAAAGAGAAAGAAGCATTCTGAGAAACTTCTTTGTGTTCTGTGAAATCATCTCACAGAGTTACAGCTTTCCCCTCAAGAAGCCTTTCGCTAAGACAGTTCTTGTGGAATTGGCAAACTGATATTTGGAAGCCCATAGAGGGCTATGGTGAAAAAGGAAATATCCTCAGATGAAATCTGGAAAGAAGCTTTCTGAGAAACTGCTTAGTGTTCTGTTAAGTCATCTCACAGAGTTACATCTGTATTTCGTGGATCTCTTTGCTAGCCTTATTTCTGTGGAATGTGAGAACAGATATTTCGGATCCCTTTGAAGACTATAGGGCCAAAGGAACTATCCTCCGATAACAAAGAGAAAGAAGCTTTCTGAGAAACTTCTTTGTGTTCTGTGAAATCATCTCACAGAGTTACAGCGTTCCCCTCAAGAAGTCTTTCGCTAAGACAGTTCTTGTGGAAATGGCAAAGTGATATTTGGAAGCCCATGGAGGGCTATGGTGAAAAAGGAAATATCCTTAGATAAAATCTGGTAAGAAGCTTTCTGAGAAACTGCTGAGTGTTCTGTTAATTCATCTCACTGAGTTACATCTGTATTTCGTGGATCTTTTTGCTAGCCTTATTTCTGTGGAATCTGAGAACAGATATTTCGGATCCCTTTGAAGATTATAAGGCCAAAGGAAATATCCTCCGAAAACAAAGAGAAAGAAGCTTTCTGAGAAACTTGTTTGTGTTCTGTGAAATCATCTCACAGAGTTACAACGTTCCCCTCAAGAAGCCTTTCGCTAAGACAGTTCTTGTGGAATTGGCAAAGTGATATTTGGAAGCCCATAGAGGGCTATGGTGAAAAAGGAAATATCCTCAGATGAAATCTGGAAAGAAGATTTCTGAGAAACTGCTTAGTGTTCTGTGATTTCATCTCACAGAGTTACAACAGTATTTCGTGGATCTCTTTGCTAGCCTTATTTCTGTGGAATCTGAGAACAGATATTTCAGATCCCTTTGAAGACTATAGGGCCAAAGGAAATATCCTCCGATAACAAAGAGAAAGAAGCTTTCTGAGAAACTTGTTTGTGTTCTGTGAAATCATCTCACAGAGTTACGACTTTCCCCTCAAGAAGACTTTCGCTAAGACAGTTCTTGTGGAATTGGCAATGTGATATTTGGAAGCCCATAGAGGGCTATGGTGAAAAAGGAAATATCCTCAGATGAAATCTGGAAAGAAGCTTTCTGAGAAACTGCTTAGAGTTCTGTTAATTCATCTCACAGAGTTACATCTGTATTTCGTGGATCTCTTTGCTAGCCTTATTTCTGTGGAATCTGAGAACAGATATTTCGGATCCCTTTGAAGACTATAGGGCCAAAGGAAATATCCTCCGATAACAAAGAGAAAGAAGCTTTCTGAGAAACTTCTTTGTGTTCTGTGAAATCATCTCACAGAGTTACAACGTTCCCCTCAAGAAGCCTTTCACTAAGACAGTTCTTGTGGAATTGGCAAAGTGATATTTGGAAGACCATAGAGGGCTATGGTGAAAAAGGAAATATCCTCAGATGAAATCTGGAAAGAAGCTTTCTGACAAACTGCTTAGTGTTCTGTTAATTCATCTCACAGAGTTACAACAGTATTTCGTGGATCTCTTTGCTAGCCTTATTTCTGTGGAATCTGAGTACAGATATTTCGGATCCCTTTGAAGACTATAGGGCCAAAGGAAATATCCTCTGATAACAAAGAGAAAGAAGCTTTCTGAGAAACTTCTTTGTGTTCTGTGAAATCATCTCACAGAGTTACGGCTTTCCCCTCAAGAAGCCTTTCGCTAAGACAGTTCTTGTGGAATTGGCAAAGTGATATTTGGAAGCCCATAGAGGGCTATGGTGAAAAAGGAAATATCATCATATGAAATCTGGAAAGAAGCTTTCTGAGAAACTGCTTAGTGTTCTGTTAATTCATCTCACAGAGTTACATCTGTATTTCGTGGATATCTTTGCTAGCCTCATTTCTGTGGAATCTGAGAAGAGATATTTCGGATCCCTTTGAAGACTATAGGGCCAAAGGAAATATCCTCCGAAAAGAAAGAGAAAGAAGCTTTCTGAGAAACTTGTTTGTGTTCTGTGAAATCATCTCACAGAGTTACAACGTTCCCCTCAAGAAGCCTTTCGCTAAGAAAGTTCTTGTGGAATTCGCAAAGTGATATTTGGAAGCCCATAGAGGGCTATGGTGAAAAAGGAAATATCATCAGATGAAATCTGGAAAGAAGCTTTCTGAGAAACTGCTTAGTGTTCTGTTAATTCATCTCACAGAGTTACAACAGTATTTCGTGGATCTCTTTGCTAGCCTTATTTCTGTGGAATCTGAGTACAGATATTTCGGATCCCTTTGAAGACTATAGGGCCAAAGGAAATATCCTCCGATAACAAAGAGAAAGAAGCTTTCTGAGAAACTTCTTTGTGTTCTGTGAAATCATCTCACAGAGTTACGGCTTTCCCCTCAAGAAGCCTTTCGCTAAGACAGTTCTTGTGGAATTGGCAAAGTGATATTTGGAAGCCCATAGAGGGCTATGGTGAAAAAGGAAATATCATCAGATGAAATCTGGAGAGAAGCTTTCTGAGAAACTGCTTAGTGTTCTGTTAATTCATCTCACAGAGTTACATCTGTATTTCGTGGATCTCTTTGCTAGCCTCATTTCTGTGGAATCTGAGAACAGATATTTTGGATCCCTTTGAAGACTATAGGGCCAAAGGAAATATCCTCCGAAAAGAAAGAGAAAGAAGCTTTCTGAGCAACTTCTTTGTGTTCTGTGAAATCATCTCACAGAGTTACTACGTTCCCCTCAAGAAGTCTTTCGCTAAGAAAGTTCTTGTGGAATTCGCAAAGTGATATTTGGAAGCCCATAGAGGGCTATGGTGAAAAAGGAAATATCCTCAGATGAAATCTGGAAAGAAGTTTTCTGAGAAACTGCTTAGTGTTCTGTGATTTCATCTCACAGAGTTACAACAGTATTTCCTGGATCTCTTTGCTAGCCTTATTTCTGTGGAATCTGAGAACAGATATTTCGGATCCCTTTGAAGACTATAGGGCCAAAGGAAATATCCTCCGATAACAAAGAGAAAGAAGCTTTCTGAGAAACTTCTTTGTGTTCAGTGAAATCATCTCACAGAGTTACAGAGTTCCCCTCAAGAAGCCTTTCGGTAAGACAGTTCTTGTGGAAATGGCCAAGTGATATTTGGAAGCCCATGTAGGGCTATGGTGAAAAAGGAAATATCTTCAGATAAAATATGGAAAGAAGCTTTCTGAGAAACTGCTTAGTGTTCTGTTAATTCATCTCACAGAGTTACATCTGTTTTTCGTGGATCTCTTTGCTAGCCTTATTTCTGTGGAATCTGAGAACAGATATTTCGGATCCCTTTCAAGACTATAGGGCCAAAGGAAATATCCTCCGATACCAAAGAGAAAGAAGTTTTCTGAGAAACTTCTTTGTGTTCTGTGAAATCATCTCACAGAGTTACAGCTTTCCCCTCAAGAAGTCTTTCACTAAGACAGTTTTTGTGGAATTGGCAAAGTGATATTTGGAAGCCCATAGAGGGCTATGGTGAAAAAGGAAATATCCTCAGATGAAATCTGGAAATAAGCTTTCTCAGAAACCGCTTAGTGTTCTGTTAATTCAGCTCACAGAGTTACATCTGTATTTCGTGGGTCTCTTTGCTAGCCTTATTTCTGTGGAATCTGAGAACAGATATTTCGGATCCCTTTGAAGACTATAGGGCCAAAGGAAATATCCTCCGATAAGAAAGGGAAAGAAGCTTTCTGAGAAACTTCTTTGTGTTCTGTGAAATCATCTCACAGAGTTACAGCTTTCACCTCAAGAAGCCTTTCGCTAAGACAGTTCTTGTGGAATTGGCAAAGTGATATTTGGAAGCCCATAGAGGGCTATGTTGAAAAAGGAAATATCCTCAGATGAAATCTGGAAAGAAGCTTTCTGAGAAACCGCTTAGTGTTCTGTTAATTCATCTCACAGAGTTACAACTGTATTTCGTGGATCTCTTTGCTAGCCTTATTTCTGTGGAATCTGAGAACAGATATTCCGGATCCCTTTGAAGACTATAGGGCCAAAGAAAATATCCTCCGATAAAAAAGAGAAAGAAGCTTTCTGAGAAACTTCTTTGTGTTCTGTGAAATCATCTCACAGAGTTTCAGCTTTCCCCTCAAGAAGCCTTTCGCTAAGACACTTCTTGTGGAAATGGCAAAGTGATATTTGGAAGCCCGTAGAGGGCTATGGTGAAAAAGGAAATATCCTCAGATGAAATCTGGAAAGAAGCTTTCTGAGAAACTGCTTAGTGTTCTGTTAATTCATCTCACAGAGTTACATCTGTATATCGTGGATCTCTTTGCTAGCCTTATTTCTGTGGAATCTGAGAACAGATATTTCGGATCCCTTTGAAGACTATAGGGCCAAAGGAAATATCCTCTAATAACAAAGAGAAAGAAGCTTTCTGAGAAACTTCTTTGTGTTCTGTGAAATCATCTCACAGAGTCACAACGTTCCCCTCAAGAAGCCTTTCGCTAAGACAGTTCTTGTGGAATTGGCAAAGTGATATTTGGAAGCCCATGGAGGGCTATGGTGAAAAAGGAAATATCCTCAGATGAAATCTGGAAAGAAGCTTTCTGACAAACTGGTTAATGTTCTGTTAATTCATCTCACAGAGTTACAACAGTATTTCGTGGATCTCTTTGCTAGCCTTATTTCTGTGGAATCTGAGAACAGATATTTCGGATCCCTTTGAAGACTATAGGGCCAAAGGAAATATCCTCCGATAACAAAGAGAAAGAAGCTTTCTGAGAAACTTCTTTGTGTTCTGTGAAATCATCTCACAGAGTTACGGCTTTCCCTTCAATAAGCCTTTCGCTAAGACAGTTCTTGTGGAATTGGGAAAGTGATATTTGGAAGCCCATAGAGGGCTACGGTGAAAAAGGAAATATCCTCAGATGAAATCTGGAAAGAATCTTTCTGAGAAACCGCTTAGTGTTCTGTTAATTCATCTCACAGAGTTACAACTGTATTTCGTGGATCTCTTTGCTAGCCTTATTTCTGTGGAATCTGAGAACAGATATTCCGGATCCCTTTGAAGACTATAGGGCTAAACAAAATATCCTCCGATAAAAAAGAGAAAGAAGCTTTCTGAGCAACTTCTTTGTGTTCTGTGAAATCATCTCACAGAGTTACGGCTTTCCCTTCAATAAGCCTTTCGCTAAGACACTTCTTGTGGAAATGGCAAAGTGATATTTGGAAGCCCGTAGAGGGCTATGTTGAAAAAGGAAATATCCTCAGATGAAATCTGGAAAGAAGCTTTCTGAGAAACTGCTTGGTGTTCTGTTAATTCATCTCACAGAGTTACATCTGTATTTCGTGGATCTCTTTGCTAGCCTTATTTCTGTGGAATCTGAGAACAGATATTTCGGTTCCCTTTGAAGACTATAGGGCCAAAGGAAATATCCTCCGATACCAAAGAGAAAGAAGTTTTCTGAGAAACTTCTTTGTGTTCTGTTAAATCATCTCACAGAGTTACAGCTTTCCCCTCAAGAAGTCTTTCGCTAAGACAGTTCTTGTGGAATTGGCAAAGTGATATTTGGAAGCCCGTAGAGGGCTATGGTGAAAAAGGAAATATCCTCAGATGAAACCTGGAAAGAAGCTTTCGGAGAAACCGCTTAGTGTTCTGTTAATTCATCTCCCAGAGTTACATCTGTATTTCGTGGATCTCTTTGCTAGCCTTATTTCTGTGGAATCTGAGAACAGATATTTCGGATCCCTTTGAAGACTATAGGGCCAAAGGAAATATCCTCCGATAACAAAGAGAAAGAAGCTTTCTGAGAAACTTCTTTGTGTTCTGTGAAATCATCTCACAGAGTTACAGAGTTCCACTCAAGAAGCCTTTCGCTAAGACAGTTCTTGTGGAAATGGCAAAGTGATATTTGGAAGACCATGGAGGGCTATGGTGAAAAAGGAAATATCCTCAGATAAAATATGGAAAGAAGCTTTTTGAGAAACTGCTTAGTGTTCTGTTAATTCATCTCACAGAGTTACATCTGTATTTCGTGGATCTCTTTGCTAGCCTTATTTCTGTGGAATCTGAGAACAGATATTTCGGATCCCTTTGAAGACTATACGGCCAAAGGAAATATCCTCAGATACCAAAGAGAAAGAAGTTTTCTGAGAAACTTCTTTGTGTTCTGTGAAATCATCTCACAGAGTTACAGCTTTCCCCTCAAGAAGTCTTTCGCTAAGACAGTTCTTGTGGAATTGGCAAAGTGATATTTGGAAGCCCGTAGAGGGCTATGGTGAAAAAGGAAATATCCTCAGATGAAACCTGGAAAGAAGCTATCTGAGAAACCGCTTAGTGTTCTGTTAATTCATCTCACAGAGTTACAACAGTATTTCGTGGATCTCTTTGCTAGCCTTATTTCTGTGGAATCTGAGAACAGATATTTCGGATCCCTTTGAGGACTATAGGGCCAAAGGAAATATCCTCCGATAACAAAGAGAAAGAAGCTTTCTGAGAAACTTCTTTGTGTTCTGTGAAATCATCTCACAGAGTTACGGCTTTCCCTTCAATAAGCCTTTCGCTAAGACAGTTCTTGTGGAATTGGGAAAGTGATATTTGGAAGCCCATAGAGTGCTACGGTGAAAAAGGAAATATCCTCAGATGAAATCTGGAAAGAAGCTTTCTGAAAAACCGCTTAGTGTTCTGTTAATTCATCTCACAGAGTTACAACTGTATTTCGTGGATCTCTTTGCTAGCCTTATTTCTGTGGAATCTGAGAACAGATATTCCGGATCCCTTTGAAGACTATAGGGCTAAACAAAATATCCTCCGATAAAAAAGAGAAAGAAGCTTTCTGAGCAACTTCTTTGTGTTCTGTGAAATCATCTCACAGAGTTACAGCTTTCCCCTCAAGAAGCCTTTCGCTAAGACACTTCTTGTGGAAATGGCAAAGTGATATTTGGAAGCCTGTAGAGGGCTATGGTGAAAAAGGAATTATCCTCGGATGAAATCTGGAAAGAAGCTTTCTGAGAAACTGCTTGGTGTTCTGTTAATTCATCTCACAGAGTTACATCTGTATTTCGTGGATCTCTTTGCTAGCCTTATTTCTGTGGAATCTGAGAACAGATATTTCGGATCCCTTTGAAGACTATAGGGCCAAAGGAAATATCCTCCGAAAACAAAGAGAAAGAAGCTTTCTGAGAAACTTGTTTGTGTTCTGTGAAATCATCTCACAGAGTTACAACGTTCCCCTCAAGAAGCCTTTCGCTAAGACAGTTCTTGTGGAATTCACAAAGTGATATTTGGAAGCCCATAGAGGGCTATGGTGAAAAAGGAAATATCCTCAGATGAAATCTAGAAAGAAGCTTTCTGAGAAACTGCTTAGTGTTCTGTTAATTCATCTCACAGAGTTACAACAGTATTTCGTGGATCTCTTTGCTAGCCTTATTTCTGTGGATTCTGAGAACAGATATTTCGGATCCCTTTGAAGACTATAGGGCCAAAGGAAATATCCTCCGATAACAAAGAGAAAGAAGCTTTCTGAGAAACTTCTTTGTGTTCTGTGAAATCATCTCACAGAGTTACGACTTTCCCCTCAAGAAGCCTTTCGCTAAGACAGTTCTTGTGGAATTGGCAATGTGATATTTGGAAGCCCATAGAGGGCTATGGTGAAAAAGGAAATATCCGCAGATGAAATCTGGAAAGAAGCTTTCTGAGAAACTGCTTAGTGTTCTGTTAATTCATCTCACAGAGTTACATCTGTATTTCGTGGATCTCTTTGCTAGCCTTATTTCTGTGGAATCTGAGAACAGATATTTCGGATCCCTTTGAAGACTATAGGGCCAAAGGAAATATCCTCCGATAACAAAGAGAAAGAAGCTTTCTGAGAAACTTCTTTGTGTTCTGTGAAATCATCTCACAGAGTTACAGCTTTCCCCTCAAGAAGCCTTTCGCTAAGACAGTTCTTGTGGAATTGGCAAAGTGATATTTGGGAGCCCATAGAGGGCTATGGTGAAAAAGGAAATATCCTCAGATGAAATCTGGAAAGAAGCTTTCTGAGAAACTGCTTAGTGTTCTGTTAATTCATCTCACAGAGTTACATCTGTATTTCGTGGATCTCTTTGCTAGCCTTATTTCTGTGGAATCTGAGAACAGATGTTTCGGATCCCTTTGAAGACTATAGGGTCAAAGGAAATATCACTCGATAACAAAGAGAAAGAAGCTTTCTGAGAATCTTCTTTGTGTTCTGTGAAATCATCTCACAGAGTTACAGCTTTCCCCTCAAGAAGCCTTTCGCTAATACAGTTCTTGTGGAATTGGCAAAGTGATATTTGGAAGCCCATAGAGGGCTATGGTGAAAAAGGAAATATCCTCAGATGAAATCTGGAAAGAAGCGTTCTGAGAAACTGCTTAGTGTTCTGTTAATTCATCTCACAGAGTTACATCTGTATTTCGTGGATCTCTTTGCTAGCCTTATTTCTGTGGAATCTGAGAACAGATATTTCGGATCCCTTTGAAGACTATAGGGCCAAAGGAAATATCCTCCGATAACAAAGAGAAAGAAGCTTTCTGAGAAACTTCCTTGTGTTCTGTGAAATCATCTCACAGAGTTACAGAGTTCCCCTCAAGAAGCCTTTCGCTAAGACAGTTCTTGTGGAAATGGCAAAGTGATATTTGGAAGCCCATGGAGGGCTATGGTGAAAAAGGAAATATCCTCAGATAAAATATGGAAAGAAGCTTTCTGAGAAACTGCTTAGTGTTCTGTTAATTCATCTCACAGAGTTACATCTGTATTTCGTGGATCTCTTTGCTAGCCTTATTTCTGTGGAATCTGAGAACAGATATTTCGGATACCTTTGAAGACTATACGGCCAAAGGAAATATCCTCAGATACCAAAGAGAAAGAAGTTTTCTGAGAAACTTCTTTGTGTTCTGTGAAATCATCTCACAGAGTTACAGCTTTCCCCTCAAGAAGTCTTTCGCTAAGACAGTTCTTGTGGAATTGGCAAAGTGATAATTGGAAGCCCTTAGAGGGCTATGGTGAAAAAGGCAATATCCTCAGATGAAATCTGGAAATAAGCTTTCTCAGAAACCGCTTAGTGTTCTGTTAATTCATCTCACAGAGTTACATCTGTATTTCGTGGATCTCTTTGCTAGCCTTATTTCTGTGGAATCTGAGAACAGATATTTCGGATCCCTTTGAAGACTATAGGGCCAAAGGAAATATCCTCCGATAAGAAAGGGAAAGAAGCTTTCTGAGAAACTTCTTTGTGTTCTGTGAAATCATCTCACAGAGTTACAGCCTTCCCCTCAAGAAGCCTTTCGCTAAGACAGTTCTTGTGGAATTGGCAAAGTGATATTTGGAAGCCCATAGAGGGCTATGTTGAAAAAGGAAATATCCTCAGATGAAATCTGGAAAAAAGCTTTCTGAGAAACCGCTTAGTGTTCTGTTAATTCATCTCACAGAGTTACAACTGTATTTCGTGGATCTCTTTGCTAGCCTTATTTCTGTGGAATCTGAGAACAGATATTCCGGATCCCTTTGAAGACTATAGGGCCAAAGAAAATATCCTCCGATAAAAAAGAGAAAGAAGCTTTCTGAGAAACTTCTTTGTGTTCTGTGATATCATCTCACAGAGTTTCAGCTTCCCCTCAAGAAGCCTTTCGCTAAGACACTTCTTGTGGAAATGGCAAAGTGATATTTGGAAGCCCGTAGAGGGCTATGGTGAAAAAGGAAATATCCTCAGATGAAATCTGGAAAGAAGCTTTCTGAGAAACTGCTTAGTGTTCTGTTAATTCATCTCACAGAGTTACATCTGTATATCGTGGATCTCTTTGATAGCCTTATTTCTGTGGAATCTGAGAACAGATATTTCGGATCCCTTTGAAGACTATAGGGCCAAAGGAAATATCCTCTGATAACAAAGAGAAAGAAGCTTTCTGAGAAACTTCTTTGTGTTCTGTGAAATCATCTCACAGAGTTACGGCTTTCCCCTCAAGAAGCCTTTCCCTAAGACAGTTCTTGTGGAATTGGCAAAGTGATATTTGGAAGCCCATAGAGGGCTATGGTGAAAAAGGAAATATCCTCAGATGAAATCTGGAAAGAAGCTTTCTGAGAAACTGCTTAGTGTTCTGTTAATTCATCTCACAGAGTTACATCTGTATTTCGTGGATCTCTTTGCTAGCCTTATTTCTGTGGAATCTGAAGACAGATGTTTCTGATCCCTTTGAAGACTGTAGGGCCAAAGGAAATATCCCTCGATAACAAAGAGAAAGAAGCTTTCTGAGAAACTTCTTTGTGTTCTGTGATATCATCTCACAGAGTTACAGCTTTCCCCTCAAGAAGCCTTTCGCTAAGACAGTTCTTGTGGAATTGGCAAAGTGATATTTGGAAGCCCATCGAGGGCTATGGTGAAAAAGGAAATATCCTCAGATGAAATCTGGAAAGAAGCTTCCTGCCAAACTGCTTAGTGTTCTGTTAATTCATCTCACAGAGTTACAACAGTATTTCGTGGATCTCTTTGCTAGCCTTATTTCTGTGGAATCTGAGAACAGATATTTCGGATCCCTTTGAAGACTATAGGGCCAAAGGAAATATCCTCCGATAACAAAGAGAAAGAAGCTTTCTGAAAAACTTCTTTGTGTTCTGTGAAATCATCTCACAGAGTTACGGCTTTCCCCTCAATAAGCCTTTCGCTAAGACAGTTCTTGTGGAATTGGCAAAGTGATATTTGGAAGCCCTTAGAGGGCTATGGTGAAAAAGGAAATATCCTCAGATGAAATCTGGAAAGAAGCTTTCTGAGAAACTGCTTAGTGTTCTGTTAATTCATCTCACAGAGTTACATCTGTATTTCGTGAATCTCTTTGCTAGCCTTATTTCTGTGGAATCTGAGAACAGATGTTTCGGATCCCTTTGAACACTATAGGGTCAAAGGAAATATCACTCGATAACAAAGAGAAAGAAGCTTTCTGAGAAACTTCCTTGTGTTCTGTGAAATCATCTCACAGAGTTACAGCTTTCCCCTCAAGAAGCCTTTCGCTAAGACAGTTCTTGTGGAATTGGCAAAGTGATATTTGGAAGCCCATAGAGGGTTATGGTGAAAAAGGAAATATCCTCAGATGAAATCTGGAAAGAAGCTTTCTGAGAAACTGCTTAGTGTTCTGTTAATTCATCTCACAGAGTTACATCTGTATTTCGTGGGTCTCTTTGCTAGCCTTATTTCTGTGGAATCTGAGAACAGATATTTCGGATCACTTTGAAGACTATAGGGCCAAAGGAAATATCCTCCGATAACAAAGAGAAAGAAGCTTTCTGAGAAACTTCTTTGTGTTCTGTGAAATCATCTCACAGAGTTACAGAGTTCCCCTCAAGAAGCCTTTCGCTAAGACAGTTCTTGTGGAAATGGCAAAGTGATACTTGGAAGCCCATGGAGGGCTATGGTGAAAAAGGAAATATCCTCAGATAAAATATGGAAAGAAGCTTTCTGAGAAACTGCTTAGTGTTCTGTTAATTCATCTCACAGAGTTACATCTGTATTTCGTGCATCTCTTTGCTAGCCTTATTTCTGTGGAATCTGAGAACAGATATTTCGGATCCCTTTGAAGACTATACGGCCAAAGGAAATATCCTCAGATACCAAAGAGAAAGAAGTTTTCTGAGAAACTTCTTTGTGTTCTGTGAAATCATCTCACAGAGTTACAGCTTTCCCCTCAAGAAGTCTTTCGCTAAGACAGTTCTTGTGGAATTGGCAAAGTGATATTTGGAAGCCCTTAGAGGGCTATGGTGAAAAAGGAAATATCCTCAGATGAAATCTGGAAATAAGCTTTCTCAGAAACCGCTTAGTGTTCTGTTAATTCATCTCACAGAGTTACATCTGTATTTCGTGGATCTCTTTGCTAGCCTTATTTCTGTGGAATCTGAGAACAGATATTTCGGATCCCTTTGAAGACTATAGGGCCAAAGGAAATATCCTCCGATAAGAAAGGGAAAGAAGCTTTCTGAGAAACTTCTTTGTGTTCTGTGAAATCATCTCACAGAGTTACAGCCTTCCCCTCAAGAAGCCTTTCGCTAAGACAGTTCTTGTGGAATTGGCAAAGTGATATTTGGAAGCCCATAGAGGGCTATGTTGAAAAAGGAAATATCCTCAGATGAAATCTGGAAAGAAGCTTTCTGAGAAACCGCTTAGTGTTCTGTTAATTCATCTCACAGAGTTACAACTGTATTTCGTGGATCTCTTTGCTAGCCTTATTTCTGTGGAATCTGAGAACAGATATTCCGGATCCCTTTGAAGACTATAGGGCCAAAGAAAATATCCTCCGATAAAAAAGAGAAAGAAGCTTTCTGAGAAACTTCTTTGTGTTCTGTGAAATCATCTCACAGAGTTTCAGCTTTCCCCTCAAGACGCCTTTCGCTAATACACTTCTTGTGGAAATGGCAAAGTGATATTTGGAAGCCCGTAGAGGGCTATGGTGAAAAAGGAAATATCCTCAGATGAAATCTGGAAAGAAGCTTTCTGAGAAACTGCTTAGTGTTCTGTTAATTCATCTCACAGAGTTACATCTGTATTTCGTGGATATCTTTGCTAGCCTCATTTCTGTGGAATCTGAGAAGAGATATTTCGGATCCCTTTGAAGACTATAGGGCCAAAGGAAATATCCTCCGAAAAGAAAGAGAAAGAAGCTTTCTGAGAAACTTGTTTGTGTTCTGTGAAATCATCTCACAGAGTTACAACGTTCCCCTCAAGAAGCCTTTCGCTAAGAAAGTTCTTGTGGAATTCGCAAAGTGATATTTGGAAGCCCATAGAGGGCTATGGTGAAAAAGGAAATATCATCAGATGAAATCTGGAAAGAAGCTTTCTGAGAAACTGCTTAGTGTTCTGTTAATTCATCTCACAGAGTTACAACAGTATTTCGTGGATCTCTTTGCTAGCCTTATTTCTGTGGAATCTGAGTACAGATATTTCGGATCCCTTTGAAGACTATAGGGCCAAAGGAAATATCCTCCGATAACAAAGAGAAAGAAGCTTTCTGAGAAACTTCTTTGTGTTCTGTGAAATCATCTCACAGAGTTACGGCTTTCCCCTCAAGAAGCCTTTCGCTAAGACAGTTCTTGTGGAATTGGCAAAGTGATATTTGGAAGCCCATAGAGGGCTATGGTGAAAAAGGAAATATCATCAGATGAAATCTGGAGAGAAGCTTTCTGAGAAACTGCTTAGTGTTCTGTTAATTCATCTCACAGAGTTACATCTGTATTTCGTGGATCTCTTTGCTAGCCTCATTTCTGTGGAATCTGAGAACAGATATTTTGGATCCCTTTGAAGACTATAGGGCCAAAGGAAATATCCTCCGAAAAGAAAGAGAAAGAAGCTTTCTGAGCAACTTCTTTGTGTTCTGTGAAATCATCTCACAGAGTTACTACGTTCCCCTCAAGAAGTCTTTCGCTAAGAAAGTTCTTGTGGAATTCGCAAAGTGATATTTGGAAGCCCATAGAGGGCTATGGTGAAAAAGGAAATATCCTCAGATGAAATCTGGAAAGAAGCTTTCTGAGAAACCGCTTAGTGTTCTGTTAATTCATCTCACAGAGTTACATCTGTATATCGTGGATCTCTTTGCTAGCCTTATTTCTGTGGAATCTGAGAACAGATATTTCGGATCCCTTTGAAGACTATAGGGCCAAAGGAAATATCCTCTAATAACAAAGAGAAAGAAGCTTTCTGAGAAACTTCTTTGTGTTCTGTGAAATCATCTCACAGAGTCACAACGTTCCCCTCAAGAAGCCTTTCGCTAAGACAGTTCTTGTGGAATTGGCAAAGTGATATTTGGAAGCCCATGGAGGGCTATGGTGAAAAAGGAAATATCCTCAGATGAAATCTGGAAAGAAGCTTTCTGACAAACTGGTTAATGTTCTGTTAATTCATCTCACAGAGTTACAACAGTATTTCGTGGATCTCTTTGCTAGCCTTATTTCTGTGGAATCTGAGAACAGATATTTCGGATCCCTTTGAAGACTATAGGGCCAAAGGAAATATCCTCCGATAACAAAGAGAAAGAAGCTTTCTGAGAAACTTCTTTGTGTTCTGTGAAATCATCTCACAGAGTTACGGCTTTCCCTTCAATAAGCCTTTCGCTAAGACAGTTCTTGTGGAATTGGGAAAGTGATATTTGGAAGCCCATAGAGGGCTACGGTGAAAAAGGAAATATCCTCAGATGAAATCTGGAAAGAATCTTTCTGAGAAACCGCTTAGTGTTCTGTTAATTCATCTCACAGAGTTACAACTGTATTTCGTGGATCTCTTTGCTAGCCTTATTTCTGTGGAATCTGAGAACAGATATTCCGGATCCCTTTGAAGACTATAGGGCTAAACAAAATATCCTCCGATAAAAAAGAGAAAGAAGCTTTCTGAGCAACTTCTTTGTGTTCTGTGAAATCATCTCACAGAGTTACGGCTTTCCCTTCAATAAGCCTTTCGCTAAGACACTTCTTGTGGAAATGGCAAAGTGATATTTGGAAGCCCGTAGAGGGCTATGTTGAAAAAGGAAATATCCTCAGATGAAATCTGGAAAGAAGCTTTCTGAGAAACTGCTTGGTGTTCTGTTAATTCATCTCACAGAGTTACATCTGTATTTCGTGGATCTCTTTGCTAGCCTTATTTCTGTGGAATCTGAGAACAGATATTTCGGTTCCCTTTGAAGACTATAGGGCCAAAGGAAATATCCTCCGATACCAAAGAGAAAGAAGTTTTCTGAGAAACTTCTTTGTGTTCTGTTAAATCATCTCACAGAGTTACAGCTTTCCCCTCAAGAAGTCTTTCGCTAAGACAGTTCTTGTGGAATTGGCAAAGTGATATTTGGAAGCCCGTAGAGGGCTATGGTGAAAAAGGAAATATCCTCAGATGAAACCTGGAAAGAAGCTTTCGGAGAAACCGCTTAGTGTTCTGTTAATTCATCTCCCAGAGTTACATCTGTATTTCGTGGATCTCTTTGCTAGCCTTATTTCTGTGGAATCTGAGAACAGATATTTCGGATCCCTTTGAAGACTATAGGGCCAAAGGAAATATCCTCCGATAACAAAGAGAAAGAAGCTTTCTGAGAAACTTCTTTGTGTTCTGTGAAATCATCTCACAGAGTTACAGAGTTCCACTCAAGAAGCCTTTCGCTAAGACAGTTCTTGTGGAAATGGCAAAGTGATATTTGGAAGACCATGGAGGGCTATGGTGAAAAAGGAAATATCCTCAGATAAAATATGGAAAGAAGCTTTTTGAGAAACTGCTTAGTGTTCTGTTAATTCATCTCACAGAGTTACATCTGTATTTCTTGGATCTCTTTGCTAGCCTTATTTCTGTGGAATCTGAGAACAGATATTTCGGATCCCTTTGAAGACTATACGGCCAAAGGAAATATCCTCAGATACCAAAGAGAAAGAAGTTTTCTGAGAAACTTCTTTGTGTTCTGTGAAATCATCTCACAGAGTTACAGCTTTCCCCTCAAGAAGTCTTTCGCTAAGACAGTTCTTGTGGAATTGGCAAAGTGATATTTGGAAGCCCGTAGAGGGCTATGGTGAAAAAGGAAATATCCTCAGATGAAACCTGGAAAGAAGCTATCTGAGAAACCGCTTAGTGTTCTGTTAATTCATCTCACAGAGTTACAACAGTATTTCGTGGATCTCTTTGCTAGCCTTATTTCTGTGGAATCTGAGAACAGATATTTCGGATCCCTTTGAGGACTATAGGGCCAAAGGAAATATCCTCCGATAACAAAGAGAAAGAAGCTTTCTGAGAAACTTCTTTGTGTTCTGTGAAATCATCTCACAGAGTTACGGCTTTCCCTTCAATAAGCCTTTCGCTAAGACAGTTCTTGTGGAATTGGGAAAGTGATATTTGGAAGCCCATAGAGTGCTACGGTGAAAAAGGAAATATCCTCAGATGAAATCTGGAAAGAAGCTTTCTGAAAAACCGCTTAGTGTTCTGTTAATTCATCTCACAGAGTTACAACTGTATTTCGTGGATCTCTTTGCTAGCCTTATTTCTGTGGAATCTGAGAACAGATATTCCGGATCCCTTTGAAGACTATAGGGCTAAACAAAATATCCTCCGATAAAAAAGAGAAAGAAGCTTTCTGAGCAACTTCTTTGTGTTCTGTGAAATCATCTCACAGAGTTACAGCTTTCCCCTCAAGAAGCCTTTCGCTAAGACACTTCTTGTGGAAATGGCAAAGTGATATTTGGAAGCCTGTAGAGGGCTATGGTGAAAAAGGAATTATCCTCGGATGAAATCTGGAAAGAAGCTTTCTGAGAAACTGCTTGGTGTTCTGTTAATTCATCTCACAGAGTTACATCTGTATTTCGTGGATCTCTTTGCTAGCCTTATTTCTGTGGAATCTGAGAACAGATATTTCGGATCCCTTTGAAGACTATAGGGCCAAAGGAAATATCCTCCGAAAACAAAGAGAAAGAAGCTTTCTGAGAAACTTGTTTGTGTTCTGTGAAATCATCTCACAGAGTTACAACGTTCCCCTCAAGAAGCCTTTCGCTAAGACAGTTCTTGTGGAATTCACAAAGTGATATTTGGAAGCCCATAGAGGGCTATGGTGAAAAAGGAAATATCCTCAGATGAAATCTAGAAAGAAGCTTTCTGAGAAACTGCTTAGTGTTCTGTTAATTCATCTCACAGAGTTACAACAGTATTTCGTGGATCTCTTTGCTAGCCTTATTTCTGTGGATTCTGAGAACAGATATTTCGGATCCCTTTGAAGACTATAGGGCCAAAGGAAATATCCTCCGATAACAAAGAGAAAGAAGCTTTCTGAGAAACTTCTTTGTGTTCTGTGAAATCATCTCACAGAGTTACGACTTTCCCCTCAAGAAGCCTTTCGCTAAGACAGTTCTTGTGGAATTGGCAATGTGATATTTGGAAGCCCATAGAGGGCTATGGTGAAAAAGGAAATATCCGCAGATGAAATCTGGAAAGAAGCTTTCTGAGAAACTGCTTAGTGTTCTGTTAATTCATCTCACAGAGTTACATCTGTATTTCGTGGATCTCTTTGCTAGCCTTATTTCTGTGGAATCTGAGAACAGATATTTCGGATCCCTTTGAAGACTATAGGGCCAAAGGAAATATCCTCCGATAACAAAGAGAAAGAAGCTTTCTGAGAAACTTCTTTGTGTTCTGTGAAATCATCTCACAGAGTTACAGCTTTCCCCTCAAGAAGCCTTTCGCTAAGACAGTTCTTGTGGAATTGGCAAAGTGATATTTGCAAGCCCATAGAGGGCTATGGTGAAAAAGGAAATATCCTCAGATGAAATCTGGAAAGAAGCTTTCTGAGAAACTGCTTAGTGTTCTGTTAATTCATCTCACAGAGTTACATCTGTATTTCGTGGATCTCTTTGCTAGCCTTATTTCTGTGGAATCTGAGAACAGATGTTTCGGATCCCTTTGAAGACTATAGGGTCAAAGGAAATATCACTCGATAACAAAGAGAAAGAAGCTTTCTGAGAATCTTCTTTGTGTTCTGTGAAATCATCTCACAGAGTTACAGCTTTCCCCTCAAGAAGCCTTTCGCTAATACAGTTCTTGTGGAATTGGCAAAGTGATATTTGGAAGCCCATAGAGGGCTATGGTGAAAAAGGAAATATCCTCAGATGAAATCTGGAAAGAAGCGTTCTGAGAAACTGCTTAGTGTTCTGTTAATTCATCTCACAGAGTTACATCTGTATTTCGTGGATCTCTTTGCTAGCCTTATTTCTGTGGAATCTGAGAACAGATATTTCGGATCCCTTTGAAGACTATAGGGCCAAAGGAAATATCCTCCGATAACAAAGAGAAAGAAGCTTTCTGAGAAACTTCCTTGTGTTCTGTGAAATCATCTCACAGAGTTACAGAGTTCCCCTCAAGAAGCCTTTCGCTAAGACAGTTCTTGTGGAAATGGCAAAGTGATATTTGGAAGCCCATGGAGGGCTATGGTGAAAAAGGAAATATCCTCAGATAAAATATGGAAAGAAGCTTTCTGAGAAACTGCTTAGTGTTCTGTTAATTCATCTCACAGAGTTACATCTGTATTTCGTGGATCTCTTTGCTAGCCTTATTTCTGTGGAATCTGAGAACAGATATTTCGGATACCTTTGAAGACTATACGGCCAAAGGAAATATCCTCAGATACCAAAGAGAAAGAAGTTTTCTGAGAAACTTCTTTGTGTTCTGTGAAATCATCTCACAGAGTTACAGCTTTCCCCTCAAGAAGTCTTTCGCTAAGACAGTTCTTGTGGAATTGGCAAAGTGATAATTGGAAGCCCTTAGAGGGCTATGGTGAAAAAGGCAATATCCTCAGATGAAATCTGGAAATAAGCTTTCTCAGAAACCGCTTAGTGTTCTGTTAATTCATCTCACAGAGTTACATCTGTATTTCGTGGATCTCTTTGCTAGCCTTATTTCTGTGGAATCTGAGAACAGATATTTCGGATCCCTTTGAAGACTATAGGGCCAAAGGAAATATCCTCCGATAAGAAAGGGAAAGAAGCTTTCTGAGAAACTTCTTTGTGTTCTGTGAAATCATCTCACAGAGTTACAGCCTTCCCCTCAAGAAGCCTTTCGCTAAGACAGTTCTTGTGGAATTGGCAAAGTGATATTTGGAAGCCCATAGAGGGCTATGTTGAAAAAGGAAATATCCTCAGATGAAATCTGGAAAAAAGCTTTCTGAGAAACCGCTTAGTGTTCTGTTAATTCATCTCACAGAGTTACAACTGTATTTCGTGGATCTCTTTGCTAGCCTTATTTCTGTGGAATCTGAGAACAGATATTCCGGATCCCTTTGAAGACTATAGGGCCAAAGAAAATATCCTCCGATAAAAAAGAGAAAGAAGCTTTCTGAGAAACTTCTTTGTGTTCTGTGATATCATCTCACAGAGTTTCAGCTTCCCCTCAAGAAGCCTTTCGCTAAGACACTTCTTGTGGAAATAGCAAAGTGATATTTGGAAGCCCGTAGAGGGCTATGGTGAAAAAGGAAATATCCTCAGATGAAATCTGGAAAGAAGCTTTCTGAGAAACTGCTTAGTGTTCTGTTAATTCATCTCACAGAGTTACATCTGTATATCGTGGATCTCTTTGATAGCCTTATTTCTGTGGAATCTGAGAACAGATATTTCGGATCCCTTTGAAGACTATAGGGCCAAAGGAAATATCCTCTGATAACAAAGAGAAAGAAGCTTTCTGAGAAACTTCTTTGTGTTCTGTGAAATCATCTCACAGAGTTACGGCTTTCCCCTCAAGAAGCCTTTCCCTAAGACAGTTCTTGTGGAATTGGCAAAGTGATATTTGGAAGCCCATAGAGGGCTATGGTGAAAAAGGAAATATCCTCAGATGAAATCTGGAAAGAAGCTTTCTGAGAAACTGCTTAGTGTTCTGTTAATTCATCTCACAGAGTTACATCTGTATTTCGTGGATCTCTTTGCTAGCCTTATTTCTGTGGAATCTGAAGACAGATGTTTCTGATCCCTTTGAAGACTGTAGGGCCAAAGGAAATATCCCTCGATAACAAAGAGAAAGAAGCTTTCTGAGAAACTTCTTTGTGTTCTGTGATATCATCTCACAGAGTTACAGCTTTCCCCTCAAGAAGCCTTTCGCTAAGACAGTTCTTGTGGAATTGGCAAAGTGATATTTGGAAGCCCATCGAGGGCTATGGTGAAAAAGGAAATATCCTCAGATGAAATCTGGAAAGAAGCTTCCTGCCAAACTGCTTAGTGTTCTGTTAATTCATCTCACAGAGTTACAACAGTATTTCGTGGATCTCTTTGCTAGCCTTATTTCTGTGGAATCTGAGAACAGATATTTCGGATCCCTTTGAAGACTATAGGGCCAAAGGAAATATCCTCCGATAACAAAGAGAAAGAAGCTTTCTGAAAAACTTCTTTGTGTTCTGTGAAATCATCTCACAGAGTTACGGCTTTCCCCTCAATAAGCCTTTCGCTAAGACAGTTCTTGTGGAATTGGCAAAGTGATATTTGGAAGCCCTTAGAGGGCTATGGTGAAAAAGGAAATATCCTCAGATGAAATCTGGAAAGAAGCTTTCTGAGAAACTGCTTAGTGTTCTGTTAATTCATCTCACAGAGTTACATCTGTATTTCGTGAATCTCTTTGCTAGCCTTATTTCTGTGGAATCTGAGAACAGATGTTTCGGATCCCTTTGAACACTATAGGGTCAAAGGAAATATCACTCGATAACAAAGAGAAAGAAGCTTTCTGAGAAACTTCCTTGTGTTCTGTGAAATCATCTCACAGAGTTACAGCTTTCCCCTCAAGAAGCCTTTCGCTAAGACAGTTCTTGTGGAATTGGCAAAGTGATATTTGGAAGCCCATAGAGGGTTATGGTGAAAAAGGAAATATCCTCAGATGAAATCTGGAAAGAAGCTTTCTGAGAAACTGCTTAGTGTTCTGTTAATTCATCTCACAGAGTTACATCTGTATTTCGTGGGTCTCTTTGCTAGCCTTATTTCTGTGGAATCTGAGAACAGATATTTCGGATCACTTTGAAGACTATAGGGCCAAAGGAAATATCCTCCGATAACAAAGAGAAAGAAGCTTTCTGAGAAACTTCTTTGTGTTCTGTGAAATCATCTCACAGAGTTACAGAGTTCCCCTCAAGAAGCCTTTCGCTAAGACAGTTCTTGTGGAAATGGCAAAGTGATACTTGGAAGCCCATGGAGGGCTATGGTGAAAAAGGAAATATCCTCAGATAAAATATGGAAAGAAGCTTTCTGAGAAACTGCTTAGTGTTCTGTTAATTCATCTCACAGAGTTACATCTGTATTTCGTGCATCTCTTTGCTAGCCTTATTTCTGTGGAATCTGAGAACAGATATTTCGGATCCCTTTGAAGACTATACGGCCAAAGGAAATATCCTCAGATACCAAAGAGAAAGAAGTTTTCTGAGAAACTTCTTTGTGTTCTGTGAAATCATCTCACAGAGTTACAGCTTTCCCCTCAAGAAGTCTTTCGCTAAGACAGTTCTTGTGGAATTGGCAAAGTGATATTTGGAAGCCCTTAGAGGGCTATGGTGAAAAAGGAAATATCCTCAGATGAAATCTGGAAATAAGCTTTCTCAGAAACCGCTTAGTGTTCTGTTAATTCATCTCACAGAGTTACATCTGTATTTCGTGGATCTCTTTGCTAGCCTTATTTCTGTGGAATCTGAGAACAGATATTTCGGATCCCTTTGAAGACTATAGGGCCAAAGGAAATATCCTCCGATAAGAAAGGGAAAGAAGCTTTCTGAGAAACTTCTTTGTGTTCTGTGAAATCATCTCACAGAGTTACAGCCTTCCCCTCAAGAAGCCTTTCGCTAAGACAGTTCTTGTGGAATTGGCAAAGTGATATTTGGAAGCCCATAGAGGGCTATGTTGAAAAAGGAAATATCCTCAGATGAAATCTGGAAAGAAGCTTTCTGAGAAACCGCTTAGTGTTCTGTTAATTCATCTCACAGAGTTACAACTGTATTTCGTGGATCTCTTTGCTAGCCTTATTTCTGTGGAATCTGAGAACAGATATTCCGGATCCCTTTGAAGACTATAGGGCCAAAGAAAATATCCTCCGATAAAAAAGAGAAAGAAGCTTTCTGAGAAACTTCTTTGTGTTCTGTGAAATCATCTCACAGAGTTTCAGCTTTCCCCTCAAGACGCCTTTCGCTAATACACTTCTTGTGGAAATGGCAAAGTGATATTTGGAAGCCCGTAGAGGGCTATGGTGAAAAAGGAAATATCCTCAGATGAAATCTGGAAAGAAGCTTTCTGAGAAACTGCTTAGTGTTCTGTTATTCATCTCACAGAGTTACATCTGTATATCGTGGATCTCTTTGATAGCCTTATTTCTGTGGAATCTGAGAACAGATATTTCGGATCCCTTTGAAGACCATAGGGCCAAAGGAACTATCCTCCGATAACAAAGAGAAAGAAGCTTTCTGAGAAACTTCTTTGTGTTCTGTGAAATCATCTCACAGAGTTACAGCGTTCCCCTCAAGAAGCCTTTCGCTAAGACAGTTCTTGTGGAAATGGCAAAGTGATATTTGGAAGCCCATGGAGGGCTATGGTGAAAAAGGAAATATCCTCAGATAAAATCTGGAAAGAAGCTTTCTGACAAACTGCTTAGTGTTCTGTTAATTCATCTCACAGAGTTACATCTGTATTTCGTGGATCTCTTTGCTAGCCTTATTTCTGTGGAATCTGAGAACAGATATTTCGGATCCCTTTGAAGACTATAGGGCCAAAGGAAATATCCTCCGATACCAAAGAGAAAGAAGTTTTCTGAGAATCTTCTTTGTGTTCTGTGAAATCAACTCACAGAATTACAGCTTTCCCCTCAAGAAGTCTTTCACTAAGACAGTTCTTGTGGAATTGGCAAAGTGATATTTGGAAGCCCTTAGAGGGCTATGGTGAAAAAGGAAATATCCTCAGATGAAATCTGGAAAGAAGCTTTCTGAGAAACTGCTTAGTGTTCTGTTAATTCATCTCACAGAGTTACATCTGTATTTCGTGGATCTCTTTGCTAGCCTTATTTCTGTGGAATCTGAGAACACATGTTTCGGATCCCTTTGAAGACTATAGGGTCAAAGGAAATATCTCTCGATAACAAAGAGAAAGAAGCTTTCTGAGAAACTTCTTTGTTTCTGTGAAATCATCTCACAGAGTTACAGCTTTCCCCTCAAGAAGCCTTTCGCTAAGACAGTTCTTGTGGAATTGCCAAAGTGATATTTGGAAGCCCATAGAGGGCTATGGTGAAAAAGGAAATATCCTCAGATGAAATCTGGAAAGAAGCTTTCTGAAAAACTGCCTAGTGTTCTGTTAATTCATCTCACAGAGTTACATCTGTATTTCGTGGATCTCTTTGCTAGCCTTATTTCTGTGGAATCTGAGAACAGATATTTCGGATCCCTTTGAAGACTATAGGGCCAAAGGAAATATCCTCCGATAACAAAGAGAAAGAAGCTTTCTGAGAAACTTCTTTGTGTTCTGTGAAATCATCTCACAGAGTTACAGAGTTCCCCTCAAGAAGCCTTTCGGTAAGACAGTTCTTGTGGAAATGGCCAAGTGATATTTGGAAGCCCATGGAGGGCTATGGTGAAAAAGGAAATATCTTCAGATAAAATATTGAAAGAAGCTTTCTGAGAAACTGCTTAGTGTTCTGTTAATTCATCTCACAGAGTTACATCTGTTTTTCGTGGATCTCTTTGCTAGCCTTATTTCTGTGGAATCTGAGAACAGATATTTCGGATCCCTTTGAAGACTATACGGCCAAAGGAAATATCCTCAGATACCAAAGAGAAAGAAGTTTTCTGAGAAACTTCTTTGTGTTCTGTGAAATCATCTCACAGAGTTACAGCTTTCCCCTCAAGAAGTCTTTCGCTAAGACAGTTCTTCTGTAATTGGCAAAGTGATATTTGGAAGCCCTTAGAGGGCTATGGTGAAAAAGGAAATATCCTCAGATAAAATCTGGAAAGAAGCTTTCTGAGAAACTGCTTAGTGTTCTGTTAATTCATCTCACAGAGTTACATCTGTATTTCGTGGATCTCTTTGCTAGCCTTATTTCTGTGGAATCTGAGAACAGATATTTCGGATCCCTTTGAAGACTATAGGGCCAAAGGAAATATCCTCCGATACCAAAGAGAAAGAAGTTTTCTGAGAAACTTCTTTGTGTTCTGTGAAATCATCTCACAGAGTTACAGCTTTCCCCTCAAGAAGTCTTTCACTAAGACAGTTTTTGTGGAATTGGCAAAGTGATATTTGGAAGCCCATAGAGGGCTATGGTGAAAAAGGAAATATCCTCAGATGAAATCTGGAAATAAGCTTTCTCAGAAACCGCTTAGTGTTCTGTTAATTCAGCTCACAGAGTTACATCTGTATTTCGTGGGTCTCTTTGCTAGCCTTATTTCTGTGGAATCTGAGAACAGATATTTCAGATCCCTTTGAAGACTATAGGGCCAAAGGAAATATCCTCCGATAAGAAAGGGAAAGAAGCTTTCTGAGAAACTTCTTTGTGTTCTGTGAAATCATCTTACAGAGTTACAGCTTTCACCTCAAGAAGCCTTTCGCTAAGACAGTTCTTGTGGAATTGGCAAAGTGATATTTGGAAGCCCATAGAGGGCTATGTTGAAAAAGGAAATATCCTCAGATGAAATCTGGAAAGAAGCTTTCTGAGAAACCGCTTAGTGTTCTGTTAATTCATCTCACAGAGTTACAACTGTATTTCGTGGATCTCTTTGCTAGCCTTATTTCTGTGGAATCTGAGAACAGATATTCCGGATCCCTTTGAAGACTATAGGGCCAAAGATAATATCCTCCGATAAAAAAGAGAAAGAAGCTTTCTGAGAAACTTCTTTGTGTTCTGTGAAATCATCTCACAGAGTTTCAGCTTTCCCCTCAAGAAGCCTTTCGCTAAGACACTTCTTGTGGAAATGGCAAAGTGATATTTGGAAGCCCGTAGAGGGCTATGGTGAAAAAGGAAATATCCTCAGATGAAATCTGGAAAGAAGCTTTCTGAGAAACTGCTTAGTGTTCTGTTAATTCATCTCACAGAGTTACATCTGTATATCGTGGATCTCTTTGCTAGCCTTATTTCTGTGGAATCTGAGAACAGATATTTCGGATCCCTTTGAAGACTATAGGGCCAAAGGAAATATCCTCTAATAACAAAGAGAAAGAAGCTTTCTGAGAAACTTCTTTGTGTTCTGTGAAATCATCTCACAGAGTCACAACGTTCCCCTCAAGAAGCCTTTCGCTAAGACAGTTCTTGTGGAATTGGCAAAGTGATATTTGGAAGCCCATGGAGGGCTATGGTGAAAAAGGAAATATCCTCAGATGAAATCTGGAAAGAAGCTTTCTGACAAACTGGTTAATGTTCTGTTAATCCATCTCACAGAGTTACAACAGTATTTCGTGGATCTCTTTGCTAGCCTTATTTCTGTGGAATCTGAGAACAGATATTTCGGATCCCTTTGAAGACTATAGGGCCAAAGGAAATATCCTCCGATAACAAAGAGAAAGAAGCTTTCTGAGAAACTTCTTTGTGTTCTGTGAAATCATCTCACAGAGTTACGGCTTTCCCTTCAATAAGCCTTTCGCTAAGACAGTTCTTGTGGAATTGGGAAAGTGATATTTGGAAGCACATAGAGGGCTACGGTGAAAAAGGAAATATCCTCAGATGAAATCTGGAAAGAATCTTTCTGAGAAACCGCTTAGTGTTCTGTTAATTCATCTCACAGAGTTACAACTGTATTTCGTGGATCTCTTTGCTAGCCTTATTTCTGTGGAATCTGAGAACAGATATTCCGGATCCCTTTGAAGACTATAGGGCTAAACAAAATATCCTCCGATAAAAAAGAGAAAGAAGCTTTCTGAGCAACTTCTTTGTGTTCTGTGAAATCATCTCACAGAGTTACGGCTTTCCCTTCAATAAGCCTTTCGCTAAGACACTTCTTGTGGAAATGGCAAAGTGATATTTGGAAGCCCGTAGAGGGCTATGGTGAAAAAGGAAATATCCTCAGATGAAATCTGGAAAGAAGCTTTCTGAGAAACTGCTTGGTGTTCTGTTAATTCATCTCACAGAGTTACATCTGTATTTCGTGGATCTCTTTGCTAGCCTTATTTCTGTGGAATCTGAGAACAGATATTTCGGTTCCCTTTGAAGACTATAGGGCCAAAGGAAATATCCTCCGATACCAAAGAGAAAGAAGTTTTCTGAGAAACTTCTTTGTGTTCTGTTAAATCATCTCACAGAGTTACAGCTTTCCCCTCAAGAAGTCTTTCGCTAAGACAGTTCTTGTGGAATTGGCAAAGTGATATTTGGAAGCCCGTAGAGGGCTATGGTGAAAAAGGAAATATCCTCAGATGAAACCTGGAAAGAAGCTTTCGGAGAAACCGCTTAGTGTTCTGTTAATTCATCTCACAGAGTTACATCTGTATTTCGTGGATCTCTTTGCTAGCCTTATTTCTGTGGAATCTGAGAACAGATATTTCGGATCCCTTTGAAGACTATAGGGCCAAAGGAAATATCCTCCGATAAGAAAGGGAAAGAAGCTTTCTGAGAAACTTCTTTGTGTTCTGTGAAATCATCTCACAGAGTTACAGCCTTCCCCTCAAGAAGCCTTTCGCTAAGACAGTTCTTGTGGAATTGGCAAAGTGATATTTGGAAGCCCATAGAGGGCTATGTTGAAAAAGGAAATATCCTCAGATGAAATCTGGAAAGAAGCTTTCTGAGAAACCGCTTAGTGTTCTGTTAATTCATCTCACAGAGTTACAACTGTATTTCGTGGATCTCTTTGCTAGCCTTATTTCTGTGGAATCTGAGAACAGATATTCCGGATCCCTTTGAAGACTATAGGGCCAAAGAAAATATCCTCCGATAAAAAAGAGAAAGAAGCTTTCTGAGAAACTTCTTTGTGTTCTGTGAAATCATCTCACAGAGTTTCAGCTTTCCCCTCAAGACGCCTTTCGCTAATACACTTCTTGTGGAAATGGCAAAGTGATATTTGGAAGCCCGTAGAGGGCTATGGTGAAAAAGGAAATATCCTCAGATGAAATCTGGAAAGAAGCTTTCTGAGAAACTGCTTAGTGTTCTGTTATTCATCTCACAGAGTTACATCTGTATATCGTGGATCTCTTTGATAGCCTTATTTCTGTGGAATCTGAGAACAGATATTTCGGATCCCTTTGAAGACCATAGGGCCAAAGGAACTATCCTCCGATAACAAAGAGAAAGAAGCTTTCTGAGAAACTTCTTTGTGTTCTGTGAAATCATCTCACAGAGTTACAGCGTTCCCCTCAAGAAGCCTTTCGCTAAGACAGTTCTTGTGGAAATGGCAAAGTGATATTTGGAAGCCCATGGAGGGCTATGGTGAAAAAGGAAATATCCTCAGATAAAATCTGGAAAGAAGCTTTCTGACAAACTGCTTAGTGTTCTGTTAATTCATCTCACAGAGTTACATCTGTATTTCGTGGATCTCTTTGCTAGCCTTATTTCTGTGGAATCTGAGAACAGATATTTCGGATCCCTTTGAAGACTATAGGGCCAAAGGAAATATCCTCCGATACCAAAGAGAAAGAAGTTTTCTGAGAATCTTCTTTGTGTTCTGTGAAATCAACTCACAGAATTACAGCTTTCCCCTCAAGAAGTCTTTCACTAAGACAGTTCTTGTGGAATTGGCAAAGTGATATTTGGAAGCCCTTAGAGGGCTATGGTGAAAAAGGAAATATCCTCAGATGAAATCTGGAAAGAAGCTTTCTGAGAAACTGCTTAGTGTTCTGTTAATTCATCTCACAGAGTTACATCTGTATTTCGTGGATCTCTTTGCTAGCCTTATTTCTGTGGAATCTGAGAACACATGTTTCGGATCCCTTTGAAGACTATAGGGTCAAAGGAAATATCTCTCGATAACAAAGAGAAAGAAGCTTTCTGAGAAACTTCTTTGTTTCTGTGAAATCATCTCACAGAGTTACAGCTTTCCCCTCAAGAAGCCTTTCGCTAAGACAGTTCTTGTGGAATTGCCAAAGTGATATTTGGAAGCCCATAGAGGGCTATGGTGAAAAAGGAAATATCCTCAGATGAAATCTGGAAAGAAGCTTTCTGAAAAACTGCCTAGTGTTCTGTTAATTCATCTCACAGAGTTACATCTGTATTTCGTGGATCTCTTTGCTAGCCTTATTTCTGTGGAATCTGAGAACAGATATTTCGGATCCCTTTGAAGACTATAGGGCCAAAGGAAATATCCTCCGATAACAAAGAGAAAGAAGCTTTCTGAGAAACTTCTTTGTGTTCTGTGAAATCATCTCACAGAGTTACAGAGTTCCCCTCAAGAAGCCTTTCGGTAAGACAGTTCTTGTGGAAATGGCCAAGTGATATTTGGAAGCCCATGGAGGGCTATGGTGAAAAAGGAAATATCTTCAGATAAAATATTGAAAGAAGCTTTCTGAGAAACTGCTTAGTGTTCTGTTAATTCATCTCACAGAGTTACATCTGTTTTTCGTGGATCTCTTTGCTAGCCTTATTTCTGTGGAATCTGAGAACAGATATTTCGGATCCCTTTGAAGACTATACGGCCAAAGGAAATATCCTCAGATACCAAAGAGAAAGAAGTTTTCTGAGAAACTTCTTTGTGTTCTGTGAAATCATCTCACAGAGTTACAGCTTTCCCCTCAAGAAGTCTTTCGCTAAGACAGTTCTTCTGTAATTGGCAAAGTGATATTTGGAAGCCCTTAGAGGGCTATGGTGAAAAAGGAAATATCCTCAGATAAAATCTGGAAAGAAGCTTTCTGAGAAACTGCTTAGTGTTCTGTTAATTCATCTCACAGAGTTACATCTGTATTTCGTGGATCTCTTTGCTAGCCTTATTTCTGTGGAATCTGAGAACAGATATTTCGGATCCCTTTGAAGACTATAGGGCCAAAGGAAATATCCTCCGATACCAAAGAGAAAGAAGTTTTCTGAGAAACTTCTTTGTGTTCTGTGAAATCATCTCACAGAGTTACAGCTTTCCCCTCAAGAAGTCTTTCACTAAGACAGTTTTTGTGGAATTGGCAAAGTGATATTTGGAAGCCCATAGAGGGCTATGGTGAAAAAGGAAATATCCTCAGATGAAATCTGGAAATAAGCTTTCTCAGAAACCGCTTAGTGTTCTGTTAATTCAGCTCACAGAGTTACATCTGTATTTCGTGGGTCTCTTTGCTAGCCTTATTTCTGTGGAATCTGAGAACAGATATTTCGGATCCCTTTGAAGACTATAGGGCCAAAGGAAATATCCTCCGATAAGAAAGGGAAAGAAGCTTTCTGAGAAACTTCTTTGTGTTCTGTGAAATCATCTTACAGAGTTACAGCTTTCACCTCAAGAAGCCTTTCGCTAAGACAGTTCTTGTGGAATTGGCAAAGTGATATTTGGAAGCCCATAGAGGGCTATGTTGAAAAAGGAAATATCCTCAGATGAAATCTGGAAAGAAGCTTTCTGAGAAACCGCTTAGTGTTCTGTTAATTCATCTCACAGAGTTACAACTGTATTTCGTGGATCTCTTTGCTAGCCTTATTTCTGTGGAATCTGAGAACAGATATTCCGGATCCCTTTGAAGACTATAGGGCCAAAGATAATATCCTCCGATAAAAAAGAGAAAGAAGCTTTCTGAGAAACTTCTTTGTGTTCTGTGAAATCATCTCACAGAGTTTCAGCTTTCCCCTCAAGAAGCCTTTCGCTAAGACACTTCTTGTGGAAATGGCAAAGTGATATTTGGAAGCCCGTAGAGGGCTATGGTGAAAAAGGAAATATCCTCAGATGAAATCTGGAAAGAAGCTTTCTGAGAAACTGCTTAGTGTTCTGTTAATTCATCTCACAGAGTTACATCTGTATATCGTGGATCTCTTTGCTAGCCTTATTTCTGTGGAATCTGAGAACAGATATTTCGGATCCCTTTGAAGACTATAGGGCCAAAGGAAATATCCTCTAATAACAAAGAGAAAGAAGCTTTCTGAGAAACTTCTTTGTGTTCTGTGAAATCATCTCACAGAGTCACAACGTTCCCCTCAAGAAGCCTTTCGCTAAGACAGTTCTTGTGGAATTGGCAAAGTGATATTTGGAAGCCCATGGAGGGCTATGGTGAAAAAGGAAATATCCTCAGATGAAATCTGGAAAGAAGCTTTCTGACAAACTGGTTAATGTTCTGTTAATCCATCTCACAGAGTTACAACAGTATTTCGTGGATCTCTTTGCTAGCCTTATTTCTGTGGAATCTGAGAACAGATATTTCGGATCCCTTTGAAGACTATAGGGCCAAAGGAAATATCCTCCGATAACAAAGAGAAAGAAGCTTTCTGAGAAACTTCTTTGTGTTCTGTGAAATCATCTCACAGAGTTACGGCTTTCCCTTCAATAAGCCTTTCGCTAAGACAGTTCTTGTGGAATTGGGAAAGTGATATTTGGAAGCACATAGAGGGCTACGGTGAAAAAGGAAATATCCTCAGATGAAATCTGGAAAGAATCTTTCTGAGAAACCGCTTAGTGTTCTGTTAATTCATCTCACAGAGTTACAACTGTATTTCGTGGATCTCTTTGCTAGCCTTATTTCTGTGGAATCTGAGAACAGATATTCCGGATCCCTTTGAAGACTATAGGGCTAAACAAAATATCCTCCGATAAAAAAGAGAAAGAAGCTTTCTGAGCAACTTCTTTGTGTTCTGTGAAATCATCTCACAGAGTTACGGCTTTCCCTTCAATAAGCCTTTCGCTAAGACACTTCTTGTGGAAATGGCAAAGTGATATTTGGAAGCCCGTAGAGGGCTATGGTGAAAAAGGAAATATCCTCAGATGAAATCTGGAAAGAAGCTTTCTGAGAAACTGCTTGGTGTTCTGTTAATTCATCTCACAGAGTTACATCTGTATTTCGTGGATCTCTTTGCTAGCCTTATTTCTGTGGAATCTGAGAACAGATATTTCGGTTCCCTTTGAAGACTATAGGGCCAAAGGAAATATCCTCCGATACCAAAGAGAAAGAAGTTTTCTGAGAAACTTCTTTGTGTTCTGTTAAATCATCTCACAGAGTTACAGCTTTCCCCTCAAGAAGTCTTTCGCTAAGACAGTTCTTGTGGAATTGGCAAAGTGATATTTGGAAGCCCGTAGAGGGCTATGGTGAAAAAGGAAATATCCTCAGATGAAACCTGGAAAGAAGCTTTCGGAGAAACCGCTTAGTGTTCTGTTAATTCATCTCACAGAGTTACATCTGTATTTCGTGGATCTCTTTGCTAGCCTTATTTCTGTGGAATCTGAGAACAGATATTTCGGATCCCTTTGAAGACTATAGGGCCAAAGGAAATATCCTCCGATAAGAAAGGGAAAGAAGCTTTCTGAGAAACTTCTTTGTGTTCTGTGAAATCATCTTACAGAGTTACAGCTTTCACCTCAAGAAGCCTTTCGCTAAGACAGTTCTTGTGGAATTGGCAAAGTGATATTTGGAAGCCCATAGAGGGCTATGGTGAAAAAGGAAATATCCTCAGATGAAATCTGGAAAGAAGCTTTCTGAGAAACTGCTTAGTGTTCTGTTAATTCATCTCACAGAGTTACATCTGTATATCGTGGATCTCTTTGCTAGCCTTATTTCTGTGGAATCTGAGAACAGATATTCCGGATCCCTTTGAAGACTATAGGGCCAAAGAAAATATCCTCCGATAAAAAAGAGAAAGAAGCTTTCTGAGAAACTTCTTTGTGTTCTGTGAAATCATCTCACAGAGTTTCAGCTTTCCCCTCAAGAAGCCTTTCGCTAAGACACTTCTTGTGGAAATGGCAAAGTGATATTTGGAAGCCCGTAGAGGGCTATGGTGAAAAAGGAAATATCCTCAGATGAAATCTGGAAAGAAGCTTTCTGAGAAACTGCTTAGTGTTCTGTTAATTCATCTCACAGAGTTACATCTGTATATCGTGGATCTCTTTGCTAGCCTTATTTCTGTGGAATCTGAGAACAGATATTTCGGATCCCTTTGAAGACTATAGGGCCAAAGGAAATATCCTCTAATAACAAAGAGAAAGAAGCTTTCTGAGAAACTTCTTTGTGTTCTGTGAAATCATCTCACAGAGTCACAACGTTCCCCTCAAGAAGCCTTTCGCTAAGACAGTTCTTGTGGAATTGGCAAAGTGATATTTGGAAGCCCATGGAGGGCTATGGTGAAAAAGGAAATATCCTCAGATGAAATCTGGAAAGAAGCTTTCTGACAAACTGGTTAATGTTCTGTTAATCCATCTCACAGAGTTACAACAGTATTTCGTGGATCTCTTTGCTAGCCTTATTTCTGTGGAATCTGAGAACAGATATTTCGGATCCCTTTGAAGACTATAGGGCCAAAGGAAATATCCTCCGATAACAAAGAGAAAGAAGCTTTCTGAGAAACTTCTTTGTGTTCTGTGAAATCATCTCACAGAGTTACGGCTTTCCCTTCAATAAGCCTTTCGCTAAGACAGTTCTTGTGGAATTGGGAAAGTGATATTTGGAAGCACATAGAGGGCTACGGTGAAAAAGGAAATATCCTCAGATGAAATCTGGAAAGAATCTTTCTGAGAAACCGCTTAGTGTTCTGTTAATTCATCTCACAGAGTTACAACTGTATTTCGTGGATCTCTTTGCTAGCCTTATTTCTGTGGAATCTGAGAACAGATATTCCGGATCCCTTTGAAGACTATAGGGCTAAACAAAATATCCTCCGATAAAAAAGAGAAAGAAGCTTTCTGAGCAACTTCTTTGTGTTCTGTGAAATCATCTCACAGAGTTACGGCTTTCCCTTCAATAAGCCTTTCGCTAAGACACTTCTCGTGGAAATGGCAAAGTGATATTTGGAAGCCCGTAGAGGGCTATGGTGAAAAAGGAAATATCCTCAGATGAAATCTGGAAAGAAGCTTTCTGAGAAACTGCTTGGTGTTCTGTTAATTCATCTCACAGAGTTACATCTGTATTTCGTGGATCTCTTTGCTAGCCTTATTTCTGTGGAATCTGAGAACAGATATTTCGGTTCCCTTTGAAGACTATAGGGCCAAAGGAAATATCCTCCGATACCAAAGAGAAAGAAGTTTTCTGAGAAACTTCTTTGTGTTCTGTTAAATCATCTCACAGAGTTACAGCTTTCCCCTCAAGAAGTCTTTCGCTAAGACAGTTCTTGTGGAATTGGCAAAGTGATATTTGGAAGCCCGTAGAGGGCTATGGTGAAAAAGGAAATATCCTCAGATGAAACCTGGAAAGAAGCTTTCGGAGAAACCGCTTAGTGTTCTGTTAATTCATCTCACAGAGTTACATCTGTATTTCGTGGATCTCTTTGCTAGCCTTATTTCTGTGGAATCTGAGAACAGATATTTCGGATCCCTTTGAAGACTATAGGGCCAAAGGAAATATCCTCCGATAACAAAGAGAAAGAAGCTTTCTGAGAAACTTCTTTGTGTTCTGTGAAATCATCTCACAGAGTTACAACGTTCCCCTCAAGAAGCCTTTCACTAAGACAATTCTTGTGGAATTGGCAAAGTGATATTTGGAAGCCCATAGAGGGCTATGGTGAAAAAGGAAATATCCTCAGATGAAATCTGGAAAGAAGGTTTCTGACAAACTGCTTAGTGTTCTGTTAATTCATCTCACAGAGTTACAACAGTATTTTGTGGATCTCTTTGCTAGCCTTATTTCTGTGGAATCTGAGTACAGATATTTCGGATCCCTCTGAAGACTATAGGGCCAAAGGAAATATCCTCCGATAACAAAGAGAAAGAAGCTTTCTGAGAAACTTCTTTGTGTTCTGTGAAATCATCTCACAGAGTTACTTCTTTCCCCTCAAGAAGCCTTTCGCTAAGACAGTTCTTGTGGAATTGGCAAAGTGATATTTGGAAGCCCATAGAGGGCTATGGTGAAAAAGGAAATATCCTCAGATGAAATCTGGAAAGAAGCTTTCTGAGAAACTGCTTAGTGTTCTGTTAATTCATCTCACAGAGTTACATCTGTTTCGTGAATCTCTTTGCTAGCCTTATTTCTGTGGAATCTGAGAACAGATGTTTCAGATCCCTTTGAAGACTATAGGGTCAAAGGAAATATCCCTCGATAACAAAGAGAAAGAAGCTTTCTGAGAAACTTCTTTGTGTTCTGTGAAATCATCTCACAGAGTTACAGCTTTCCCCTCAAGAAGTCTTTCGCTAAGACAGTTCTTGTGGAATTGGCAAAGTGATATTTGGAAGCCCATAGAGGGCTATGGTGAAAAAGGAAATATCCTCAGATGAAATCTGGAAAGAAGCTTTCTGAGAAACTGCTTAGTGTTCTGTTAATTCATCTCACAGTGTTACATCTGTATTTCGTGGATCTCTTTGCTAGCCTTATTTCTGTGGAATCTGAGAACAGATATTTCGGATCCCTTTGAAGACTATAGGGCCAAAGGAAATATCCTCCGATAACAAAGAGAAAGAAGCTTTCTGAGAAACTTCTTTGTGTTCTGTGAAATCATCTCACAGAGTTACAGAGTTCCACTCAAGAAGCCTTTCGCTAAGACAGTTCTTGTGGAAATGGCAAAGTGATATTTGGAAGACCATGGAGGGCTATGGTGAAAAAGGAAATATCCTCAGATAAAATATGGAAAGAAGCTTTCTGAGAAACTGCTTAGTGTTCTGTTAATTCATCTCACAGAGTTACATCTGTATTTCGTGGATCTCTTTGCTAGCCTTATTTCTGTGGAATCTGAGAACAGATATTTCGGATCCCTTTGAAGACTATACGGCCAAAGGAAATATCCTCAGATACCAAAGAGAAAGAAGTTTTCTGAGAAACTTCTTTGTGTTCTGTGAAATCATCTCACAGAGGTACAGCTTTCCCCTCAAGAAGTCTTTCGCTAAGACAGTTCTTGTGGAATTGGCAAAGTGATATTTGGAAGCACGTAGAGGGCTATGGTGAAAAAGGAAATATCCTCAGATGAAACCTGGAAAGAAGCTATCTGAGAAACCGCTTAGTGTTCTCTTAATTCATCTCACAGAGTTACAACAGTATTTCGTGGATCTCTTTGCTAGCCTTATTTCTGTGGAATCTGAGAACAGATATTTCGGATCCCTTTGAGGACTATAGGGCCAAAGGAAATATCCTCCGATAACAAAGAGAAAGAAGCTTTCTGAGAAACTTCTTTGTGTTCTGTGAAATCATCTCACAGAGTTACGGCTTTCCCTTCAATAAGCCTTTCGCTAAGACAGTTCTTGTGGAATTGGGAAAGTGATATTTGGAAGCCCATAGAGTGCTACGGTGAAAAAGGAAATATCCTCAGATGAAATCTGGAAAGAAGCTTTCTGAAAAACCGCTTAGTGTTCTGTTAATTCATCTCACAGAGTTACAACTGTATTTCGTGGATCTCTTTGCTAGCCTTATTTCTGTGGAATCTGAGAACAGATATTCCGGATCCCTTTGAAGACTATAGGGCTAAACAAAATATCCTCCGATAAAAAAGAGAAAGAAGCTTTCTGAGCAACTTCTTTGTGTTCTGTGAAATCATCTCACAGAGTTACAGCTTTCCCCTCAAGAAGCCTTTCGCTAAGACACTTCTTGTGGAAATGGCAAAGTGATATTTGGAAGCCTGTAGAGGGCTATGGTGAAAAAGGAATTATCCTCGGATGAAATCTGGAAAGAAGCTTTCTGAGAAACTGCTTGGTGTTCTGTTAATTCATCTCACAGAGTTACATCTGTATTTCGTGGATCTCTTTGCTAGCCTTATTTCTGTGGAATCTGAGAACAGATATTTCGGATCCCTTTGAAGACTATAGGGCCAAAGGAAATATCCTCCGAAAACAAAGAGAAAGAAGCTTTCTGAGAAACTTGTTTGTGTTCTGTGAAATCATCTCACAGAGTTACAACGTTCCCCTCAAGAAGCCTTTCGCTAAGACAGTTCTTGTGGAATTCACAAAGTGATATTTGGAAGCCCATAGAGGGCTATGGTGAAAAAGGAAATATCCTCAGATGAAATCTAGAAAGAAGCTTTCTGAGAAACTGCTTAGTGTTCTGTTAATTCATCTCACAGAGTTACAACAGTATTTCGTGGATCTCTTTGCTAGCCTTATTTCTGTGGATTCTGAGAACAGATATTTCGGATCCCTTTGAAGACTATAGGGCCAAAGGAAATATCCTCCGATAACAAAGAGAAAGAAGCTTTCTGAGAAACTTCTTTGTGTTCTGTGAAATCATCTCACAGAGTTACGACTTTCCCCTCAAGAAGCCTTTCGCTAAGACAGTTCTTGTGGAATTGGCAATGTGATATTTGGAAGCCCATAGAGGGCTATGGTGAAAAAGGAAATATCCGCAGATGAAATCTGGAAAGAAGCTTTCTGAGAAACTGCTTAGTGTTCTGTTAATTCATCTCACAGAGTTACATCTGTATTTCGTGGATCTCTTTGCTAGCCTTATTTCTGTGGAATCTGAGAACAGATATTTCGGATCCCTTTGAAGACTATAGGGCCAAAGGAAATATCCTCCGATAACAAAGAGAAAGAAGCTTTCTGAGAAACTTCTTTGTGTTCTGTGAAATCATCTCACAGAGTTACACCTTTCCCCTCAAGAAGCCTTTCGCTAAGACAGTTCTTGTGGAATTGGCAAAGTGATATTTGGAAGCCCATAGAGGGCTATGGTGAAAAAGGAAATATCCTCAGATGAAATCTGGAAAGAAGCTTTCTGAGAAACTGCTTAGTGTTCTGTTAATTCATCTCACAGAGTTACATCTGTATTTCGTGGATCTCTTTGCTAGCCTTATTTCTGTGGAATCTGAGAACAGATGTTTCGGATCCCTTTGAAGACTATAGGGTCAAAGGAAATATCACTCGATAACAAAGAGAAAGAAGCTTTCTGAGAATCTTCTTTGTGTTCTGTGAAATCATCTCACAGAGTTACAGCTTTCCCCTCAAGAAGCCTTTCGCTAATACAGTTCTTGTGGAATTGGCAAAGTGATATTTGGAAGCCCATAGAGGGCTATGGTGAAAAAGGAAATATCCTCAGATGAAATCTGGAAAGAAGCGTTCTGAGAAACTGCTTAGTGTTCTGTTAATTCATCTCACAGAGTTACATCTGTATTTCGTGGATCTCTTTGCTAGCCTTATTTCTGTGGAATCTGAGAACAGATATTTCGGATCCCTTTGAAGACTATAGGGCCAAAGGAAATATCCTCCGATAACAAAGAGAAAGAAGCTTTCTGAGAAACTTCCTTGTGTTCTGTGAAATCATCTCACAGAGTTACAGAGTTCCCCTCAAGAAGCCTTTCGCTAAGACAGTTCTTGTGGAAATGGCAAAGTGATATTTGGAAGCCCATGGAGGGCTATGGTGAAAAAGGAAATATCCTCAGATAAAATATGGAAAGAAGCTTTCTGAGAAACTGCTTAGTGTTCTGTTAATTCATCTCACAGAGTTACATCTGTATTTCGTGGATCTCTTTGCTAGCCTTATTTCTGTGGAATCTGAGAACAGATATTTCGGATACCTTTGAAGACTATACGGCCAAAGGAAATATCCTCAGATACCAAAGAGAAAGAAGTTTTCTGAGAAACTTCTTTGTGTTCTGTGAAATCATCTCACAGAGTTACAGCTTTCCCCTCAAGAAGTCTTTCGCTAAGACAGTTCTTGTGGAATTGGCAAAGTGATATTTGGAAGCCCTTAGAGGGCTATGGTGAAAAAGGAAATATCCTCAGATGAAATCTGGAAATAAGCTTTCTCAGAAACCGCTTAGTGTTCTGTTAATTCATCTCACAGAGTTACATCTGTATTTCGTGGATCTCTTTGCTAGCCTTATTTCTGTGGAATCTGAGAACAGATATTTCGGATCCCTTTGAAGACTATAGGGCCAAAGGAAATATCCTCCGATAAGAAAGGGAAAGAAGCTTTCTGAGAAACTTCTTTGTGTTCTGTGAAATCATCCCACAGAGCTACAGCCTTCCCCTCAAGAAGCCTTTCGCTAAGACAGTTCTTGTGGAATTGGCAAAGTGATATTTGGAAGCCCATAGAGGGCTATGTTGAAAAAGGAAATATCCTCAGATGAAATCTGGAAAAAAGCTTTCTGAGAAACCGCTTAGTGTTCTGTTAATTCATCTCACAGAGTTACAACTGTATTTCGTGGATCTCTTTGCTAGCCTTATTTCTGTGGAATCTGAGAACAGATATTCCGGATCCCTTTGAAGACTATAGGGCCAAAGAAAATATCCTCCGATAAAAAAGAGAAAGAAGCTTTCTGAGAAACTTCTTTGTGTTCTGTGAAATCATCTCACAGAGTTTCAGCTTCCCCTCAAGAAGCCTTTCGCTAAGACACTTCTTGTGGAAATGGCAAAGTGATATTTGGAAGCCCGTAGAGGGCTATGGTGAAAAAGGAAATATCCTCAGATGAAATCTGGAAAGAAGCTTTCTGAGAAACTGCTTAGTGTTCTGTTAATTCATCTCACAGAGTTACATCTGTATATCGTGGATCTCTTTGATAGCCTTATTTCTGTGGAATCTGAGAACAGATATTTCGGATCCCTTTGAAGACTATAGGGCCAAAGGAAATATCCTCTGATTACAAAGAGAAAGAAGCTTTCTGAGAAACTTCTTTGTGTTCTTTGAAATCATCTCACAGAGTTACGGCTTTCCCCTCAAGAAGCCTTTCCCTAAGACAGTTCTTGTGGAATTGGCAAAGTGATATTTGGAAGCCCATAGAGGGCTATGGTGAAAAAGGAAATATCCTCAGATGAAATCTGGAAAGAAGCTTTCTGAGAAACTGCTTAGTGTTCTGTTAATTCATCTCACAGAGTTACATCTGTATTTCGTGGATCTCTTTGCTAGCCTTATTTCTGTGGAATCTGAAGACAGATGTTTCTGATCCCTTTGAAGACTGTAGGGCCAAAGGAAATATCCCTCGATAACAAAGAGAAAGAAGCTTTCTGAGAAACTTCTTTGTGTTCTGTGATATCATCTCACAGAGTTACAGCTTTCCCCTCAAGAAGCCTTTCGCTAAGACAGTTCTTGTGGAATTGGCAAAGTGATATTTGGAAGCCCATCGAGGGCTATGGTGAAAAAGGAAATATCCTCAGATGAAATCTGGAAAGAAGCTTCCTGCCAAACTGCTTAGTGTTCTGTTAATTCATCTCACAGAGTTACAACAGTATTTCGTGGATCTCTTTGCTAGCCTTATTTCTGTGGAATCTGAGAACAGATATTTCGGATCCCTTTGAAGACTATAGGGCCAAAGGAAATATCCTCCGATAACAAAGAGAAAGAAGCTTTCTGAAAAACTTCTTTGTGTTCTGTGAAATCATCTCACAGAGTTACGGCTTTCCCCTCAATAAGCCTTTCGCTAAGACAGTTCTTGTGGAATTGGCAAAGTGATATTTGGAAGCCCTTAGAGGGCTATGGTGAAAAAGGAAATATCCTCAGATGAAATCTGGAAAGAAGCTTTCTGAGAAACTGCTTAGTGTTCTGTTAATTCATCTCACAGAGTTACATCTGTATTTCGTGAATCTCTTTGCTAGCCTTATTTCTGTGGAATCTGAGAACAGATGTTTCGGATCCCTTTGAACACTATAGGGTCAAAGGAAATATCACTCGATAACAAAGAGAAAGAAGCTTTCTGAGAAACTTCCTTGTGTTCTGTGAAATCATCTCACAGAGTTACAGCTTTCCCCTCAAGAAGCCTTTCGCTAAGACAGTTCTTGTGGAATTGGCAAAGTGATATTTGGAAGCCCATAGAGGGTTATGGTGAAAAAGGAAATATCCTCAGATGAAATCTGGAAAGAAGCTTTCTGAGAAACTGCTTAGTGTTCTGTTAATTCATCTCACAGTGTTACATCTGTATTTCGTGGGTCTCTTTGCTAGCCTTATTTCTGTGGAATCTGAGAACAGATATTTCGGATCACTTTGAAGAATATAGGGCCAAAGGAAATATCCTCCGATAACAAAGAGAAAGAAGCTTTCTGAGAAACTTCTTTGTGTTCTGTGAAATCATCTCACAGAGTTACAGAGTTCCCCTCAAGAAGCTTTTCGCTAAGACAGTTCTTGTGGAAATGGCAAAGTGATACTTGAAAGCCCATGGAGGGCTATGGTGAAAAAGGAAATATCCTCAGATAAAATATGGAAAGAAGCTTTCTGAGAAACTGCTTAGTGTTCTGTTAATTCATCTCACAGAGTTACATCTGTATTTCGTGGATCTCTTTGCTAGCCTTATTTCTGTGGAATCTGAGAACAGATATTTCGGATCCCTTTGAAGACTATACGGCCAAAGGAAATATCCTCAGATACCAAAGAGAAAGAAGTTTTCTGAGAAACTTCTTTGTGTTCTGTGAAATCATCTCACAGAGTTACAGCTTTCCCCTCAAGAAGTCTTTCGCTAAGACAGTTCTTGTGGAATTGGCAAAGTGATATTTGGAAGCCCTTAGAGGGCTATGGTGAAAAAGGAAATATCCTCAGATGAAATCTGGAAATAAGCTTTCTCAGAAACCGCTTAGTGTTCTGTTAATTCATCTCACAGAGTTACATCTGTATTTCGTGGATCTCTTTGCTAGCCTTATTTCTGTGGAATCTGAGAACAGATATTTCGGATCCCTTTGAAGACTATAGGGCCAAAGGAAATATCCTCCGATAAGAAAGGGAAAGAAGCTTTCTGAGAAACTTCTTTGTGTTCTGTGAAATCATCTCATAGAGTTACAGCCTTCCCCTCAAGAAGCCTTTCGCTAAGACAGTTCTTGTGGAATTGGCAAAGTGATATTTGGAAGCCCATAGAGGGCTATGTTGAAAAAGGAAATATCCTCAGATGAAATCTGGAAAATCTTTCTGAGAAACCGCTTAGTGTTCTGTTAATTCATCTCACAGAGTTACAACTGTATTTCGTGGATCTCTTTGCTAGCCTTATTTCTGTGGAATCTGAGAAGAGATATTCCGGATCCCTTTGAAGACTATAGGGCCAAAGAAAATATCCTCCGATAAAAAAGAGAAAGAAGCTTTCTGAGAAACTTCTTTGTGTTCTGTGAAATCATCTCACAGAGTTTCAGCTTTCCCCTCAAGACGCCTTTCGCTAATACACTTCTTGTGGAAATGGCAAAGTGATATTTGGAAGCCCGTAGAGGGCTATGGTGAAAAAGGAAATATCCTCAGATGAAATCTGGAAAGAAGCTTTCTGAGAAACTGCTTAGTGTTCTGTTATTCATCTCACAGAGTTACATCTGTATATCGTGGATCTCTTTGATAGCCTTATTTCTGTGGAATCTGAGAACAGATATTTCGGATCCCTTTGAAGACCATAGGGCCAAAGGAACTATCCTCCGATACCAAAGAGAAAGAAGCTTTCTGAGAAACTTCTTTGTGTTCTGTGAAATCATCTCACAGAGTTACAGCGTTCCCCTCAAGAAGCCTTTCGCTAAGACAGTTCTTGTGGAATTGGCAAAGTGATATTTGGAAGCCCATGGAGGGCTATGGTGAAAAAGGAAATATCCTCAGATAAAATCTGGAAAGAAGCTTTCTGAGAAACTGCTTAGTGTTCTGTTAATTCATCTCACAGAGTTACATCTGTATTTCGTGGATCTCTTTGCTAGCCTTATTTCTGTGGAATCTGAGAACAGATATTTCGGATCCCTTTGAAGACTATACGGCCAAAGGAAATATCCTCAGATACCAAAGAGAAAGAAGTTTTCTGAGAAACTTCTTTGTGTTCTGTGAAATCATCTCACAGAGTTACAGCTTTCCCCTCAAGAAGTCTTTCGCTAAGACAGTTCTTGTGGAATTGGCAAAGTGATATTTGGAAGCCCTTAGAGGGCTATGGTGAAAAAGGAAATATCCTCAGATGAAATCTGGAAATAAGCTTTCTCAGAAACCGCTTAGTGTTCTGTTAATTCATCTCACAGAGTTACATCTGTATTTCGTGGATCTCTTTGCTAGCCTTATTTCTGTGGAATCTGAGAACAGATATTTCGGATCCCTTTGAAGACTATAGGGCCAAAGGAAATATCCTCCGATAAGAAAGGGAAAGAAGCTTTCTGAGAAACTTCTTTGTGTTCTGTGAAATCATCTCACAGAGTTACAGCCTTCCCCTCAAGAAGCCTTTCGCTAAGACAGTTCTTGTGGAATTGGCAAAGTGATATTTGGAAGCCCATAGAGGGCTATGTTGAAAAAGGAAATATCCTCAGATGAAATCTGGAAAATCTTTCTGAGAAACCGCTTAGTGTTCTGTTAATTCATCTCACAGAGTTACAACTGTATTTCGTGGATCTCTTTGCTAGCCTTATTTCTGTGGAATCTGAGAAGAGATATTCCGGATCCCTTTGAAGACTATAGGGCCAAAGAAAATATCCTCCGATAAAAAAGAGAAAGAAGCTTTCTGAGAAACTTCTTTGTGTTCTGTGAAATCATCTCACAGAGTTTCAGCTTTCCCCTCAAGACGCCTTTCGCTAATACACTTCTTGTGGAAATGGCAAAGTGATATTTGGAAGCCCGTAGAGGGCTATGGTGAAAAAGGAAATATCCTCAGATGAAATCTGGAAAGAAGCTTTCTGAGAAACTGCTTAGTGTTCTGTTATTCATCTCACAGAGTTACATCTGTATATCGTGGATCTCTTTGATAGCCTTATTTCTGTGGAATCTGAGAACAGATATTTCGGATCCCTTTGAAGACCATAGGGCCAAAGGAACTATCCTCCGATACCAAAGAGAAAGAAGCTTTCTGAGAAACTTCTTTGTGTTCTGTGAAATCATCTCACAGAGTTACAGCGTTCCCCTCAAGAAGCCTTTCGCTAAGACAGTTCTTGTGGAATTGGCAAAGTGATATTTGGAAGCCCATGGAGGGCTATGGTGAAAAAGGAAATATCCTCAGATAAAATCTGGAAAGAAGCTTTCTGAGAAACTGCTTAGTGTTCTGTTAATTCATCTCACAGAGTTACATCTGTATTTCGTGGATCTCTTTGCTAGCCTTATTTCTGTGGAATCTGAGAACAGATATTCCGGATCCCTTTGAAGACTATAGGGCCAAAGGAAATATCCTCCGATAACAAAGAGAAAGAAGCTTTCTGAGAAACTTCTTTGTGTTCTGTGAAATCATCTCACAGAGTTACAGCTTTCCCCTCAAGAAGCCTTTCGCTAAGACAGTTCTTGTGGAATTGGCAAAGTGATATTTGGAAACCCATAGAGGGCTATGGTGAAAAAGGAAATATCCTAAGATGAAATCTGTAAAGAAGCTTTCTCAGAAACTCCTTAGTGTTCTGTTAATTCATCTCACAGAGTTACATCTGTATTTCGTGGATCTCTTTGCTAGCCTTATTTCTGTGGAATCTGAGAACAGATATTCCGGATCCCTTTGAAGACTATAGGGCCAAAGAAAATATCCTCCGATAAAAAAGAGAAAGAAGCTTTCTGAGAAACTTCTTTGTGTTCTGTGAAATCATCTCACAGAGTTTCAGCTTTCCCCTCAAGAAGCCTTTCGCTAAGACACTTCTTGTGGAAATGGCAAAGTGATATTTGGAAGCCCGTAGAGGGCTATGGTGAAAAAGGAAATATCCTCAGATGAAATCTGGAAAGAAGCTTTCTGAGAAACTGCTTAGTGTTCTGTTAATTCATCTCACAGAGTTACATCTGTATATCGTGGATCTCTTTGCTAGCCTTATTTCTGTGGAATCTGAGAACAGATATTTCGGATCCCTTTGAAGACTATAGGGCCAAAGGAAATATCCTCTAATAACAAAGAGAAAGAAGCTTTCTGAGAAACTTCTTTGTGTTCTGTGAAATCATCTCACAGAGTCACAACGTTCCCCTCAAGAAGCCTTTCGCTAAGACAGTTCTTGTGGAATTGGCAAAGTGATATTTGGAAGCCCATGGAGGGCTATGGTGAAAAAGGAAATATCCTCAGATGAAATCTGGAAAGAAGCTTTCTGACAAACTGGTTAATGTTCTGTTAATCCATCTCACAGAGTTACAACAGTATTTCGTGGATCTCTTTGCTAGCCTTATTTCTGTGGAATCTGAGAACAGATATTTCGGATCCCTTTGAAGACTATAGGGCCAAAGGAAATATCCTCCGATAACAAAGAGAAAGAAGCTTTCTGAGAAACTTCTTTGTGTTCTGTGAAATCATCTCACAGAGTTACGGCTTTCCCTTCAATAAGCCTTTCGCTAAGACAGTTCTTGTGGAATTGGGAAAGTGATATTTGGAAGCACATAGAGGGCTACGGTGAAAAAGGAAATATCCTCAGATGAAATCTGGAAAGAATCTTTCTGAGAAACCGCTTAGTGTTCTGTTAATTCATCTCACAGAGTTACAACTGTATTTCGTGGATCTCTTTGCTAGCCTTATTTCTGTGGAATCTGAGAACAGATATTCCGGATCCCTTTGAAGACTATAGGGCTAAACAAAATATCCTCCGATAAAAAAGAGAAAGAAGCTTTCTGAGCAACTTCTTTGTGTTCTGTGAAATCATCTCACAGAGTTACGGCTTTCCCTTCAATAAGCCTTTCGCTAAGACACTTCTTGTGGAAATGGCAAAGTGATATTTGGAAGCCCGTAGAGGGCTATGGTGAAAAAGGAAATATCCTCAGATGAAATCTGGAAAGAAGCTTTCTGAGAAACTGCTTGGTGTTCTGTTAATTCATCTCACAGAGTTACATCTGTATTTCGTGGATCTCTTTGCTAGCCTTATTTCTGTGGAATCTGAGAACAGATATTTCGGTTCCCTTTGAAGACTATAGGGCCAAAGGAAATATCCTCCGATACCAAAGAGAAAGAAGTTTTCTGAGAAACTTCTTTGTGTTCTGTTAAATCATCTCACAGAGTTACAGCTTTCCCCTCAAGAAGTCTTTCGCTAAGACAGTTCTTGTGGAATTGGCAAAGTGATATTTGGAAGCCCGTAGAGGGCTATGGTGAAAAAGGAAATATCCTCAGATGAAACCTGGAAAGAAGCTTTCGGAGAAACCGCTTAGTGTTCTGTTAATTCATCTCACAGAGTTACATCTGTATTTCGTGGATCTCTTTGCTAGCCTTATTTCTGTGGAATCTGAGAACAGATATTTCGGATCCCTTTGAAGACTATAGGGCCAAAGGAAATATCCTCCGATAACAAAGAGAAAGAAGCTTTCTGAGAAACTTCTTTGTGTTCTGTGAAATCATCTCACAGAGTTACAACGTTCCCCTCAAGAAGCCTTTCACTAAGACAATTCTTGTGGAATTGGCAAAGTGATATTTGGAAGCCCATAGAGGGCTATGGTGAAAAAGGAAATATCCTCAGATGAAATCTGGAAAGAAGGTTTCTGACAAACTGCTTAGTGTTCTGTTAATTCATCTCACAGAGTTACAACAGTATTTTGTGGATCTCTTTGCTAGCCTTATTTCTGTGGAATCTGAGTACAGATATTTCGGATCCCTCTGAAGACTATAGGGCCAAAGGAAATATCCTCCGATAACAAAGAGAAAGAAGCTTTCTGAGAAACTTCTTTGTGTTCTGTGAAATCATCTCACAGAGTTACTTCTTTCCCCTCAAGAAGCCTTTCGCTAAGACAGTTCTTGTGGAATTGGCAAAGTGATATTTGGAAGCCCATAGAGGGCTATGGTGAAAAAGGAAATATCCTCAGATGAAATCTGGAAAGAAGCTTTCTGAGAAACTGCTTAGTGTTCTGTTAATTCATCTCACAGAGTTACATCTGTTTCGTGAATCTCTTTGCTAGCCTTATTTCTGTGGAATCTGAGAACAGATGTTTCAGATCCCTTTGAAGACTATAGGGTCAAAGGAAATATCCCTCGATAACAAAGAGAAAGAAGCTTTCTGAGAAACTTCTTTGTGTTCTGTGAAATCATCTCACAGAGTTACAGCTTTCCCCTCAAGAAGTCTTTCGCTAAGACAGTTCTTGTGGAATTGGCAAAGTGATATTTGGAAGCCCATAGAGGGCTATGGTGAAAAAGGAAATATCCTCAGATGAAATCTGGAAAGAAGCTTTCTGAGAAACTGCTTAGTGTTCTGTTAATTCATCTCACAGTGTTACATCTGTATTTCGTGGATCTCTTTGCTAGCCTTATTTCTGTGGAATCTGAGAACAGATATTTCGGATCCCTTTGAAGACTATAGGGCCAAAGGAAATATCCTCCGATAACAAAGAGAAAGAAGCTTTCTGAGAAACTTCTTTGTGTTCTGTGAAATCATCTCACAGAGTTACAGAGTTCCACTCAAGAAGCCTTTCGCTAAGACAGTTCTTGTGGAAATGGCAAAGTGATATTTGGAAGACCATGGAGGGCTATGGTGAAAAAGGAAATATCCTCAGATAAAATATGGAAAGAAGCTTTCTGAGAAACTGCTTAGTGTTCTGTTAATTCATCTCACAGAGTTACATCTGTATTTCGTGGATCTCTTTGCTAGCCTTATTTCTGTGGAATCTGAGAACAGATATTTCGGATCCCTTTGAAGACTATACGGCCAAAGGAAATATCCTCAGATACCAAAGAGAAAGAAGTTTTCTGAGAAACTTCTTTGTGTTCTGTGAAATCATCTCACAGAGGTACAGCTTTCCCCTCAAGAAGTCTTTCGCTAAGACAGTTCTTGTGGAATTGGCAAAGTGATATTTGGAAGCACGTAGAGGGCTATGGTGAAAAAGGAAATATCCTCAGATGAAACCTGGAAAGAAGCTATCTGAGAAACCGCTTAGTGTTCTCTTAATTCATCTCACAGAGTTACAACAGTATTTCGTGGATCTCTTTGCTAGCCTTATTTCTGTGGAATCTGAGAACAGATATTTCGGATCCCTTTGAAGACTATAGGGCCAAAGGAAATATCCTCCGATAACAAAGAGAAAGAAGCTTTCTGAGAAACTTCTTTGTGTTCTGTGAAATCATCTCACAGAGTTACGGCTTTCCCTTCAATAAGCCTTTCGCTAAGACAGTTCTTGTGGAATTGGGAAAGTGATATTTGGAAGCCCATAGAGTGCTACGGTGAAAAAGGAAATATCCTCAGATGAAATCTGGAAAGAAGCTTTCTGAAAAACCGCTTAGTGTTCTGTTAATTCATCTCACAGAGTTACAACTGTATTTCGTGGATCTCTTTGCTAGCCTTATTTCTGTGGAATCTGAGAACAGATATTCCGGATCCCTTTGAAGACTATAGGGCTAAACAAAATATCCTCCGATAAAAAAGAGAAAGAAGCTTTCTGAGCAACTTCTTTGTGTTCTGTGAAATCATCTCACAGAGTTACAGCTTTCCCCTCAAGAAGCCTTTCGCTAAGACACTTCTTGTGGAAATGGCAAAGTGATATTTGGAAGCCTGTAGAGGGCTATGGTGAAAAAGGAATTATCCTCGGATGAAATCTGGAAAGAAGCTTTCTGAGAAACTGCTTGGTGTTCTGTTAATTCATCTCACAGAGTTACATCTGTATTTCGTGGATCTCTTTGCTAGCCTTATTTCTGTGGAATCTGAGAACAGATATTTCGGATCCCTTTGAAGACTATAGGGCCAAAGGAAATATCCTCCGAAAACAAAGAGAAAGAAGCTTTCTGAGAAACTTGTTTGTGTTCTGTGAAATCATCTCACAGAGTTACAACGTTCCCCTCAAGAAGCCTTTCGCTAAGACAGTTCTTGTGGAATTCACAAAGTGATATTTGGAAGCCCATAGAGGGCTATGGTGAAAAAGGAAATATCCTCAGATGAAATCTAGAAAGAAGCTTTCTGAGAAACTGCTTAGTGTTCTGTTAATTCATCTCACAGAGTTACAACAGTATTTCGTGGATCTCTTTGCTAGCCTTATTTCTGTGGATTCTGAGAACAGATATTTCGGATCCCTTTGAAGACTATAGGGCCAAAGGAAATATCCTCCGATAACAAAGAGAAAGAAGCTTTCTGAGAAACTTCTTTGTGTTCTGTGAAATCATCTCACAGAGTTACGACTTTCCCCTCAAGAAGCCTTTCGCTAAGACAGTTCTTGTGGAATTGGCAATGTGATATTTGGAAGCCCATAGAGGGCTATGGTGAAAAAGGAAATATCCGCAGATGAAATCTGGAAAGAAGCTTTCTGAGAAACTGCTTAGTGTTCTGTTAATTCATCTCACAGAGTTACATCTGTATTTCGTGGATCTCTTTGCTAGCCTTATTTCTGTGGAATCTGAGAACAGATATTTCGGATCCCTTTGAAGACTATAGGGCCAAAGGAAATATCCTCCGATAACAAAGAGAAAGAAGCTTTCTGAGAAACTTCTTTGTGTTCTGTGAAATCATCTCACAGAGTTACACCTTTCCCCTCAAGAAGCCTTTCGCTAAGACAGTTCTTGTGGAATTGGCAAAGTGATATTTGGAAGCCCATAGAGGGCTATGGTGAAAAAGGAAATATCCTCAGATGAAATCTGGAAAGAAGCTTTCTGAGAAACTGCTTAGTGTTCTGTTAATTCATCTCACAGAGTTACATCTGTATTTCGTGGATCTCTTTGCTAGCCTTATTTCTGTGGAATCTGAGAACAGATGTTTCGGATCCCTTTGAAGACTATAGGGTCAAAGGAAATATCACTCGATAACAAAGAGAAAGAAGCTTTCTGAGAATCTTCTTTGTGTTCTGTGAAATCATCTCACAGAGTTACAGCTTTCCCCTCAAGAAGCCTTTCGCTAATACAGTTCTTGTGGAATTGGCAAAGTGATATTTGGAAGCCCATAGAGGGCTATGGTGAAAAAGGAAATATCCTCAGATGAAATCTGGAAAGAAGCGTTCTGAGAAACTGCTTAGTGTTCTGTTAATTCATCTCACAGAGTTACATCTGTATTTCGTGGATCTCTTTGCTAGCCTTATTTCTGTGGAATCTGAGAACAGATATTTCGGATCCCTTTGAAGACTATAGGGCCAAAGGAAATATCCTCCGATAACAAAGAGAAAGAAGCTTTCTGAGAAACTTCCTTGTGTTCTGTGAAATCATCTCACAGAGTTACAGAGTTCCCCTCAAGAAGCCTTTCGCTAAGACAGTTCTTGTGGAAATGGCAAAGTGATATTTGGAAGCCCATGGAGGGCTATGGTGAAAAAGGAAATATCCTCAGATAAAATATGGAAAGAAGCTTTCTGAGAAACTGCTTAGTGTTCTGTTAATTCATCTCACAGAGTTACATCTGTATTTCGTGGATCTCTTTGCTAGCCTTATTTCTGTGGAATCTGAGAACAGATATTTCGGATCCCTTTGAAGACTATACGGCCAAAGGAAATATCCTCAGATACCAAAGAGAAAGAAGTTTTCTGAGAAACTTCTTTGTGTTCTGTGAAATCATCTCACAGAGTTACAGCTTTCCCCTCAAGAAGTCTTTCGCTAAGACAGTTCTTGTGGAATTGGCAAAGTGATATTTGGAAGCCCTTAGAGGGCTATGGTGAAAAAGGAAATATCCTCAGATGAAATCTGGAAATAAGCTTTCTCAGAAACCGCTTAGTGTTCTGTTAATTCATCTCACAGAGTTACATCTGTATTTCGTGGATCTCTTTGCTAGCCTTATTTCTGTGGAATCTGAGAACAGATATTTCGGATCCCTTTGAAGACTATAGGGCCAAAGGAAATATCCTCCGATAAGAAAGGGAAAGAAGCTTTCTGAGAAACTTCTTTGTGTTCTGTGAAATCATCTCACAGAGTTACAGCCTTCCCCTCAAGAAGCCTTTCGCTAAGACAGTTCTTGTGGAATTGGCAAAGTGATATTTGGAAGCCCATAGAGGGCTATGTTGAAAAAGGAAATATCCTCAGATGAAATCTGGAAAATCTTTCTGAGAAACCGCTTAGTGTTCTGTTAATTCATCTCACAGAGTTACAACTGTATTTCGTGGATCTCTTTGCTAGCCTTATTTCTGTGGAATCTGAGAAGAGATATTCCGGATCCCTTTGAAGACTATAGGGCCAAAGAAAATATCCTCCGATAAAAAAGAGAAAGAAGCTTTCTGAGAAACTTCTTTGTGTTCTGTGAAATCATCTCACAGAGTTTCAGCTTTCCCCTCAAGACGCCTTTCGCTAATACACTTCTTGTGGAAATGGCAAAGTGATATTTGGAAGCCCGTAGAGGGCTATGGTGAAAAAGGAAATATCCTCAGATGAAATCTGGAAAGAAGCTTTCTGAGAAACTGCTTAGTGTTCTGTTATTCATCTCACAGAGTTACATCTGTATATCGTGGATCTCTTTGATAGCCTTATTTCTGTGGAATCTGAGAACAGATATTTCGGATCCCTTTGAAGACCATAGGGCCAAAGGAACTATCCTCCGATACCAAAGAGAAAGAAGCTTTCTGAGAAACTTCTTTGTGTTCTGTGAAATCATCTCACAGAGTTACAGCGTTCCCCTCAAGAAGCCTTTCGCTAAGACAGTTCTTGTGGAATTGGCAAAGTGATATTTGGAAGCCCATGGAGGGCTATGGTGAAAAAGGAAATATCCTCAGATAAAATCTGGAAAGAAGCTTTCTGAGAAACTGCTTAGTGTTCTGTTAATTCATCTCACAGAGTTACATCTGTATTTCGTGGATCTCTTTGCTAGCCTTATTTCTGTGGAATCTGAGAACAGATATTTCGGATCCCTTTGAAGACTATACGGCCAAAGGAAATATCCTCAGATACCAAAGAGAAAGAAGTTTTCTGAGAAACTTCTTTGTGTTCTGTGAAATCATCTCACAGAGTTACAGCTTTCCCCTCAAGAAGTCTTTCGCTAAGACAGTTCTTGTGGAATTGGCAAAGTGATATTTGGAAGCCCTTAGAGGGCTATGGTGAAAAAGGAAATATCCTCAGATGAAATCTGGAAATAAGCTTTCTCAGAAACCGCTTAGTGTTCTGTTAATTCATCTCACAGAGTTACATCTGTATTTCGTGGATCTCTTTGCTAGCCTTATTTCTGTGGAATCTGAGAACAGATATTTCGGATCCCTTTGAAGACTATAGGGCCAAAGGAAATATCCTCCGATAAGAAAGGGAAAGAAGCTTTCTGAGAAACTTCTTTGTGTTCTGTGAAATCATCTCACAGAGTTACAGCCTTCCCCTCAAGAAGCCTTTCGCTAAGACAGTTCTTGTGGAATTGGCAAAGTGATATTTGGAAGCCCATAGAGGGCTATGTTGAAAAAGGAAATATCCTCAGATGAAATCTGGAAAATCTTTCTGAGAAACCGCTTAGTGTTCTGTTAATTCATCTCACAGAGTTACAACTGTATTTCGTGGATCTCTTTGCTAGCCTTATTTCTGTGGAATCTGAGAAGAGATATTCCGGATCCCTTTGAAGACTATAGGGCCAAAGAAAATATCCTCCGATAAAAAAGAGAAAGAAGCTTTCTGAGAAACTTCTTTGTGTTCTGTGAAATCATCTCACAGAGTTTCAGCTTTCCCCTCAAGACGCCTTTCGCTAATACACTTCTTGTGGAAATGGCAAAGTGATATTTGGAAGCCCGTAGAGGGCTATGGTGAAAAAGGAAATATCCTCAGATGAAATCTGGAAAGAAGCTTTCTGAGAAACTGCTTAGTGTTCTGTTATTCATCTCACAGAGTTACATCTGTATATCGTGGATCTCTTTGATAGCCTTATTTCTGTGGAATCTGAGAACAGATATTTCGGATCCCTTTGAAGACCATAGGGCCAAAGGAACTATCCTCCGATACCAAAGAGAAAGAAGCTTTCTGAGAAACTTCTTTGTGTTCTGTGAAATCATCTCACAGAGTTACAGCGTTCCCCTCAAGAAGCCTTTCGCTAAGACAGTTCTTGTGGAATTGGCAAAGTGATATTTGGAAGCCCATGGAGGGCTATGGTGAAAAAGGAAATATCCTCAGATAAAATCTGGAAAGAAGCTTTCTGAGAAACTGCTTAGTGTTCTGTTAATTCATCTCACAGAGTTACATCTGTATTTCGTGGATCTCTTTGCTAGCCTTATTTCTGTGGAATCTGAGAACAGATATTCCGGATCCCTTTGAAGACTATAGGGCCAAAGGAAATATCCTCCGATAACAAAGAGAAAGAAGCTTTCTGAGAAACTTCTTTGTGTTCTGTGAAATCATCTCACAGAGTTACAGCTTTCCCCTCAAGAAGCCTTTCGCTAAGACAGTTCTTGTGGAATTGGCAAAGTGATATTTGGAAACCCATAGAGGGCTATGGTGAAAAAGGAAATATCCTAAGATGAAATCTGTAAAGAAGCTTTCTCAGAAACTCCTTAGTGTTCTGTTAATTCATCTCACAGAGTTACATCTGTATTTCGTGGATCTCTTTGCTAGCCTTATTTCTGTGGAATCTGAGAACAGATATTCCGGATCCCTTTGAAGACTATAGGGCCAAAGAAAATATCCTCCGATAAAAAAGAGAAAGAAGCTTTCTGAGAAACTTCTTTGTGTTCTGTGAAATCATCTCACAGAGTTTCAGCTTTCCCCTCAAGAAGCCTTTCGCTAAGACACTTCTTGTGGAAATGGCAAAGTGATATTTGGAAGCCCGTAGAGGGCTATGGTGAAAAAGGAAATATCCTCAGATGAAATCTGGAAAGAAGCTTTCTGAGAAACTGCTTAGTGTTCTGTTAATTCATCTCACAGAGTTACATCTGTATATCGTGGATCTCTTTGCTAGCCTTATTTCTGTGGAATCTGAGAACAGATATTTCGGATCCCTTTGAAGACTATAGGGCCAAAGGAAATATCCTCTAATAACAAAGAGAAAGAAGCTTTCTGAGAAACTTCTTTGTGTTCTGTGAAATCATCTCACAGAGTCACAACGTTCCCCTCAAGAAGCCTTTCGCTAAGACAGTTCTTGTGGAATTGGCAAAGTGATATTTGGAAGCCCATGGAGGGCTATGGTGAAAAAGGAAATATCCTCAGATGAAATCTGGAAAGAAGCTTTCTGACAAACTGGTTAATGTTCTGTTAATCCATCTCACAGAGTTACAACAGTATTTCGTGGATCTCTTTGCTAGCCTTATTTCTGTGGAATCTGAGAACAGATATTTCGGATCCCTTTGAAGACTATAGGGCCAAAGGAAATATCCTCCGATAACAAAGAGAAAGAAGCTTTCTGAGAAACTTCTTTGTGTTCTGTGAAATCATCTCACAGAGTTACGGCTTTCCCTTCAATAAGCCTTTCGCTAAGACAGTTCTTGTGGAATTGGGAAAGTGATATTTGGAAGCACATAGAGGGCTACGGTGAAAAAGGAAATATCCTCAGATGAAATCTGGAAAGAATCTTTCTGAGAAACCGCTTAGTGTTCTGTTAATTCATCTCACAGAGTTACAACTGTATTTCGTGGATCTCTTTGCTAGCCTTATTTCTGTGGAATCTGAGAACAGATATTCCGGATCCCTTTGAAGACTATAGGGCTAAACAAAATATCCTCCGATAAAAAAGAGAAAGAAGCTTTCTGAGCAACTTCTTTGTGTTCTGTGAAATCATCTCACAGAGTTACGGCTTTCCCTTCAATAAGCCTTTCGCTAAGACACTTCTTGTGGAAATGGCAAAGTGATATTTGGAAGCCCGTAGAGGGCTATGGTGAAAAAGGAAATATCCTCAGATGAAATCTGGAAAGAAGCTTTCTGAGAAACTGCTTGGTGTTCTGTTAATTCATCTCACAGAGTTACATCTGTATTTCGTGGATCTCTTTGCTAGCCTTATTTCTGTGGAATCTGAGAACAGATATTTCGGTTCCCTTTGAAGACTATAGGGCCAAAGGAAATATCCTCCGATACCAAAGAGAAAGAAGTTTTCTGAGAAACTTCTTTGTGTTCTGTTAAATCATCTCACAGAGTTACAGCTTTCCCCTCAAGAAGTCTTTCGCTAAGACAGTTCTTGTGGAATTGGCAAAGTGATATTTGGAAGCCCGTAGAGGGCTATGGTGAAAAAGGAAATATCCTCAGATGAAACCTGGAAAGAAGCTTTCGGAGAAACCGCTTAGTGTTCTGTTAATTCATCTCACAGAGTTACATCTGTATTTCGTGGATCTCTTTGCTAGCCTTATTTCTGTGGAATCTGAGAACAGATATTTCGGATCCCTTTGAAGACTATAGGGCCAAAGGAAATATCCTCCGATAACAAAGAGAAAGAAGCTTTCTGAGAAACTTCTTTGTGTTCTGTGAAATCATCTCACAGAGTTACAACGTTCCCCTCAAGAAGCCTTTCACTAAGACAATTCTTGTGGAATTGGCAAAGTGATATTTGGAAGCCCATAGAGGGCTATGGTGAAAAAGGAAATATCCTCAGATGAAATCTGGAAAGAAGGTTTCTGACAAACTGCTTAGTGTTCTGTTAATTCATCTCACAGAGTTACAACAGTATTTTGTGGATCTCTTTGCTAGCCTTATTTCTGTGGAATCTGAGTACAGATATTTCGGATCCCTCTGAAGACTATAGGGCCAAAGGAAATATCCTCCGATAACAAAGAGAAAGAAGCTTTCTGAGAAACTTCTTTGTGTTCTGTGAAATCATCTCACAGAGTTACTTCTTTCCCCTCAAGAAGCCTTTCGCTAAGACAGTTCTTGTGGAATTGGCAAAGTGATATTTGGAAGCCCATAGAGGGCTATGGTGAAAAAGGAAATATCCTCAGATGAAATCTGGAAAGAAGCTTTCTGAGAAACTGCTTAGTGTTCTGTTAATTCATCTCACAGAGTTACATCTGTTTCGTGAATCTCTTTGCTAGCCTTATTTCTGTGGAATCTGAGAACAGATGTTTCAGATCCCTTTGAAGACTATAGGGTCAAAGGAAATATCCCTCGATAACAAAGAGAAAGAAGCTTTCTGAGAAACTTCTTTGTGTTCTGTGAAATCATCTCACAGAGTTACAGCTTTCCCCTCAAGAAGTCTTTCGCTAAGACAGTTCTTGTGGAATTGGCAAAGTGATATTTGGAAGCCCATAGAGGGCTATGGTGAAAAAGGAAATATCCTCAGATGAAATTTGGAAAGAAGCTTTCTGAGAAACTGCTTAGTGTTCTGTTAATTCATCTCACAGTGTTACATCTGTATTTCGTGGATCTCTTTGCTAGCCTTATTTCTGTGGAATCTGAGAACAGATATTTCGGATCCCTTTGAAGACTATAGGGCCAAAGGAAATATCCTCCGATAACAAAGAGAAAGAAGCTTTCTGAGAAACTTCTTTGTGTTCTGTGAAATCATCTCACAGAGTTACAGAGTTCCACTCAAGAAGCCTTTCGCTAAGACAGTTCTTGTGGAAATGGCAAAGTGATATTTGGAAGACCATGGAGGGCTATGGTGAAAAAGGAAATATCCTCAGATAAAATATGGAAAGAAGCTTTCTGAGAAACTGCTTAGTGTTCTGTTAATTCATCTCACAGAGTTACATCTGTATTTCGTGGATCTCTTTGCTAGCCTTATTTCTGTGGAATCTGAGAACAGATATTTCGGATCCCTTTGAAGACTATACGGCCAAAGGAAATATCCTCAGATACCAAAGAGAAAGAAGTTTTCTGAGAAACTTCTTTGTGTTCTGTGAAATCATCTCACAGAGGTACAGCTTTCCCCTCAAGAAGTCTTTCGCTAAGACAGTTCTTGTGGAATTGGCAAAGTGATATTTGGAAGCACGTAGAGGGCTATGGTGAAAAAGGAAATATCCTCAGATGAAACCTGGAAAGAAGCTATCTGAGAAACCGCTTAGTGTTCTCTTAATTCATCTCACAGAGTTACAACAGTATTTCGTGGATCTCTTTGCTAGCCTTATTTCTGTGGAATCTGAGAACAGATATTTCGGATCCCTTTGAGGACTATAGGGCCAAAGGAAATATCCTCCGATAACAAAGAGAAAGAAGCTTTCTGAGAAACTTCTTTGTGTTCTGTGAAATCATCTCACAGAGTTACGGCTTTCCCTTCAATAAGCCTTTCGCTAAGACAGTTCTTGTGGAATTGGGAAAGTGATATTTGGAAGCCCATAGAGTGCTACGGTGAAAAAGGAAATATCCTCAGATGAAATCTGGAAAGAAGCTTTCTGAAAAACCGCTTAGTGTTCTGTTAATTCATCTCACAGAGTTACAACTGTATTTCGTGGATCTCTTTGCTAGCCTTATTTCTGTGGAATCTGAGAACAGATATTCCGGATCCCTTTGAAGACTATAGGGCTAAACAAAATATCCTCCGATAAAAAAGAGAAAGAAGCTTTCTGAGCAACTTCTTTGTGTTCTGTGAAATCATCTCACAGAGTTACAGCTTTCCCCTCAAGAAGCCTTTCGCTAAGACACTTCTTGTGGAAATGGCAAAGTGATATTTGGAAGCCTGTAGAGGGCTATGGTGAAAAAGGAATTATCCTCGGATGAAATCTGGAAAGAAGCTTTCTGAGAAACTGCTTGGTGTTCTGTTAATTCATCTCACAGAGTTACATCTGTATTTCGTGGATCTCTTTGCTAGCCTTATTTCTGTGGAATCTGAGAACAGATATTTCGGATCCCTTTGAAGACTATAGGGCCAAATGAAATATCCTCCGAAAACAAAGAGAAAGAAGCTTTCTGAGAAACTTGTTTGTGTTCTGTGAAATCATCTCACAGAGTTACAACGTTCCCCTCAAGAAGCCTTTCGCTAAGACAGTTCTTGTGGAATTCACAAAGTGATATTTGGAAGCCCATAGAGGGCTATGGTGAAAAAGGAAATATCCTCAGATGAAATCTAGAAAGAAGCTTTCTGAGAAACTGCTTAGTGTTCTGTTAATTCATCTCACAGAGTTACAACAGTATTTCGTGGATCTCTTTGCTAGCCTTATTTCTGTGGATTCTGAGAACAGATATTTCGGATCCCTTTGAAGACTATAGGGCCAAAGGAAATATCCTCCGATAACAAAGAGAAAGAAGCTTTCTGAGAAACTTCTTTGTGTTCTGTGAAATCATCTCACAGAGTTACGACTTTCCCCTCAAGAAGCCTTTCGCTAAGACAGTTCTTGTGGAATTGGCAATGTGATATTTGGAAGCCCATAGAGGGCTATGGTGAAAAAGGAAATATCCGCAGATGAAATCTGGAAAGAAGCTTTCTGAGAAACTGCTTAGTGTTCTGTTAATTCATCTCACAGAGTTACATCTGTATTTCGTGGATCTCTTTGCTAGCCTTATTTCTGTGGAATCTGAGAACAGATATTTCGGATCCCTTTGAAGACTATAGGGCCAAAGGAAATATCCTCCGATAACAAAGAGAAAGAAGCTTTCTGAGAAACTTCTTTGTGTTCTGTGAAATCATCTCACAGAGTTACACCTTTCCCCTCAAGAAGCCTTTCGCTAAGACAGTTCTTGTGGAATTGGCAAAGTGATATTTGGAAGCCCATAGAGGGCTATGGTGAAAAAGGAAATATCCTCAGATGAAATCTGGAAAGAAGCTTTCTGAGAAACTGCTTAGTGTTCTGTTAATTCATCTCACAGAGTTACATCTGTATTTCGTGGATCTCTTTGCTAGCCTTATTTCTGTGGAATCTGAGAACAGATGTTTCGGATCCCTTTGAAGACTATAGGGTCAAAGGAAATATCACTCGATAACAAAGAGAAAGAAGCTTTCTGAGAATCTTCTTTGTGTTCTGTGAAATCATCTCACAGAGTTACAGCTTTCCCCTCAAGAAGCCTTTCGCTAATACAGTTCTTGTGGAATTGGCAAAGTGATATTTGGAAGCCCATAGAGGGCTATGGTGAAAAAGGAAATATCCTCAGATGAAATCTGGAAAGAAGCGTTCTGAGAAACTGCTTAGTGTTCTGTTAATTCATCTCACAGAGTTACATCTGTATTTCGTGGATCTCTTTGCTAGCCTTATTTCTGTGGAATCTGAGAACAGATATTTCGGATCCCTTTGAAGACTATAGGGCCAAAGGAAATATCCTCCGATAACAAAGAGAAAGAAGCTTTCTGAGAAACTTCCTTGTGTTCTGTGAAATCATCTCACAGAGTTACAGAGTTCCCCTCAAGAAGCCTTTCGCTAAGACAGTTCTTGTGGAAATGGCAAAGTGATATTTGGAAGCCCATGGAGGGCTATGGTGAAAAAGGAAATATCCTCAGATAAAATATGGAAAGAAGCTTTCTGAGAAACTGCTTAGTGTTCTGTTAATTCATCTCACAGAGTTACATCTGTATTTCGTGGATCTCTTTGCTAGCCTTATTTCTGTGGAATCTGAGAACAGATATTTCGGATACCTTTGAAGACTATACGGCCAAAGGAAATATCCTCAGATACCAAAGAGAAAGAAGTTTTCTGAGAAACTTCTTTGTGTTCTGTGAAATCATCTCACAGAGTTACAGCTTTCCCCTCAAGAAGTCTTTCGCTAAGACAGTTCTTGTGGAATTGGCAAAGTGATATTTGGAAGCCCTTAGAGGGCTATGGTGAAAAAGGAAATATCCTCAGATGAAATCTGGAAATAAGCTTTCTCAGAAACCGCTTAGTGTTCTGTTAATTCATCTCACAGAGTTACATCTGTATTTCGTGGATCTCTTTGCTAGCCTTATTTCTGTGGAATCTGAGAACAGATATTTCGGATCCCTTTGAAGACTATAGGGCCAAAGGAAATATCCTCCGATAAGAAAGGGAAAGAAGCTTTCTGAGAAACTTCTTTGTGTTCTGTGAAATCATCTCACAGAGCTACAGCCTTCCCCTCAAGAAGCCTTTCGCTAAGACAGTTCTTGTGGAATTGGCAAAGTGATATTTGGAAGCCCATAGAGGGCTATGTTGAAAAAGGAAATATCCTCAGATGAAATCTGGAAAGAAGCTTTCTGAGAAACTGCTTAGTGTTCTGTTAATTCATCTCACAGAGTTACATCTGTATTTCGTGGATCTCTTTGCTAGCCTTATTTCTGTGGAATCTGAAGACAGATGTTTCTGATCCCTTTGAAGACTGTAGGGCCAAAGGAAATATCCCTCGATAACAAAGAGAAAGAAGCTTTCTGAGAAACTTCTTTGTGTTCTGTGATATCATCTCACAGAGTTACAGCTTTCCCCTCAAGAAGCCTTTCGCTAAGACAGTTCTTGTGGAATTGGCAAAGTGATATTTGGAAGCCCATCGAGGGCTATGGTGAAAAAGGAAATATCCTCAGATGAAATCTGGAAAGAAGCTTCCTGCCAAACTGCTTAGTGTTCTGTTAATTCATCTCACAGAGTTACAACAGTATTTCGTGGATCTCTTTGCTAGCCTTATTTCTGTGGAATCTGAGAACAGATATTTCGGATCCCTTTGAAGACTATAGGGCCAAAGGAAATATCCTCCGATAACAAAGAGAAAGAAGCTTTCTGAAAAACTTCTTTGTGTTCTGTGAAATCATCTCACAGAGTTACGGCTTTCCCCTCAATAAGCCTTTCGCTAAGACAGTTCTTGTGGAATTGGCAAAGTGATATTTGGAAGCCCTTAGAGGGCTATGGTGAAAAAGGAAATATCCTCAGATGAAATCTGGAAAGAAGCTTTCTGAGAAACTGCTTAGTGTTCTGTTAATTCATCTCACAGAGTTACATCTGTATTTCGTGAATCTCTTTGCTAGCCTTATTTCTGTGGAATCTGAGAACAGATGTTTCGGATCCCTTTGAACACTATAGGGTCAAAGGAAATATCACTCGATAACAAAGAGAAAGAAGCTTTCTGAGAAACTTCCTTGTGTTCTGTGAAATCATCTCACAGAGTTACAGCTTTCCCCTCAAGAAGCCTTTCGCTAAGACAGTTCTTGTGGAATTGGCAAAGTGATATTTGGAAGCCCATAGAGGGTTATGGTGAAAAAGGAAATATCCTCAGATGAAATCTGGAAAGAAGCTTTCTGAGAAACTGCTTAGTGTTCTGTTAATTCATCTCACAGTGTTACATCTGTATTTCGTGGGTCTCTTTGCTAGCCTTATTTCTGTGGAATCTGAGAACAGATATTTCGGATCACTTTGAAGAATATAGGGCCAAAGGAAATATCCTCCGATAACAAAGAGAAAGAAGCTTTCTGAGAAACTTCTTTGTGTTCTGTGAAATCATCTCACAGAGTTACAGAGTTCCCCTCAAGAAGCCTTTCGCTAAGACAGTTCTTGTGGAAATGGCAAAGTGATACTTGAAAGCCCATGGAGGGCTATGGTGAAAAAGGAAATATCCTCAGATAAAATATGGAAAGAAGCTTTCTGAGAAACTGCTTAGTGTTCTGTTAATTCATCTCACAGAGTTACATCTGTATTTCGTGGATCTCTTTGCTAGCCTTATTTCTGTGGAATCTGAGAACAGATATTTCGGATCCCTTTGAAGACTATACGGCCAAAGGAAATATCCTCCGATAACAAAGAGAAAGAAGTTTTCTGAGAAACTTCTTTGTGTTCTGTGAAATCATCTCACAGAGTTACAGCTTTCCCCTCAAGAAGTCTTTCGCTAAGACAGTTCTTGTGGAATTGGCAAAGTGATATTTGGAAGCCCTTAGAGGGCTATGGTGAAAAAGGAAATATCCTCAGATGAAATCTGGAAATAAGCTTTCTCAGAAACCGCTTAGTGTTCTGTTAATTCATCTCACAGAGTTACATCTGTATTTCGTGGATCTCTTTGCTAGCCTTATTTCTGTGGAATCTGAGAACAGATATTTCGGATCCCTTTGAAGACTATAGGGCCAAAGGAAATATCCTCCGATAAGAAAGGGAAAGAAGCTTTCTGAGAAACTTCTTTGTGTTCTGTGAAATCATCTCACAGAGTTACAGCCTTCCCCTCAAGAAGCCTTTCGCTAAGACAGTTCTTGTGGAATTGGCAAAGTGATATTTGGAAGCCCATAGAGGGCTATGTTGAAAAAGGAAATATCCTCAGATGAAATCTGGAAAATCTTTCTGAGAAACCGCTTAGTGTTCTGTTAATTCATCTCACAGAGTTACAACTGTATTTCGTGGATCTCTTTGCTAGCCTTATTTCTGTGGAATCTGAGAAGAGATATTCCGGATCCCTTTGAAGACTATAGGGCCAAAGAAAATATCCTCCGATAAAAAAGAGAAAGAAGCTTTCTGAGAAACTTCTTTGTGTTCTGTGAAATCATCTCACAGAGTTTCAGCTTTCCCCTCAAGACGCCTTTCGCTAATACACTTCTTGTGGAAATGGCAAAGTGATATTTGGAAGCCCGTAGAGGGCTATGGTGAAAAAGGAAATATCCTCAGATGAAATCTGGAAAGAAGCTTTCTGAGAAACTGCTTAGTGTTCTGTTATTCATCTCACAGAGTTACATCTGTATATCGTGGATCTCTTTGATAGCCTTATTTCTGTGGAATCTGAGAACAGATATTTCGGATCCCTTTGAAGACCATAGGGCCAAAGGAACTATCCTCCGATAACAAAGAGAAAGAAGCTTTCTGAGAAACTTCTTTGTGTTCTGTGAAATCATCTCACAGAGTTACAGCGTTCCCCTCAAGAAGCCTTTCGCTAAGACAGTTCTTGTGGAATTGGCAAAGTGATATTTGGAAGCCCATGGAGGGCTATGGTGAAAAAGGAAATATCCTCAGATAAAATCTGGAAAGAAGCTTTCTGAGAAACTGCTTAGTGTTCTGTTAATTCATCTCACAGAGTTACATCTGTATTTCGTGGATCTCTTTGCTAGCCTTATTTCTGTGGAATCTGAGAACAGATATTTCGGATCCCTTTGAAGACTATAGGGCCAAAGGAAATATCCTCCGATACCAAAGAGAAAGAAGTTTTCTGAGAATCTTCTTTGTGTTCTGTGAAATCAACTCACAGAATTACAGCTTTCCCCTCAAGAAGTCTTTCACTAAGACAGTTCTTGTGGAATTGGCAAAGTGATATTTGGAAGCCCATAGAGGGCTATGGTGAAAAAGGAAATATCCTCAGATGAAATCTGGAAATAAGCTTTCTCAGAAAACGCTTAGTGTTCTGTTAATTCATCTCACAGAGTTACATCTGTATTTCGTGGATCTCTTTGCTAGCCTTATTTCTGTGGAATCTGAGAACAGATATTTCGGATCCCTTTGAAGACTATAGGGCCAAAGGAAATATCCTCCGATAAGAAAGGGAAGGAAGCTTTCTGAGAAACTTCTTTGTGTTCTGTGAAATCATCTCACAGAGTTACAGCTTTCCCCTCAAGAAGCCTTTCGCTAAGACAGTTCTTGTGGAATTGGCAAAGTGATATTTGGAAGCCGATAGAGGGCTGTGGTGAAAAAGGAAATATCCTCAGATGAAATCTGGAAAGAAGCTTTCTGAGAAACTGCTTAGTGTTCTGTTAATTCATCTCACAGAGTTACATCTGTATTTCGTGGATCTCTTTGCTAGCCTTATTTCTGTGGAATCTGAGAACAGATATTTCGGATCCCTTTGAAGACTATAGGGCCAAAGGAAATATCCTCTGATAACAAAGAGAAAGAAGCTTTCTGAGAAACTTCTCTGTGTTCTGTGAAATCATCTCACAGAGTTACAACGTTCCCCACAAGAAGCCTTTCGCTAAGACAGTTCTTGTGGAATTGGCAAAGGGATATTTGGAAGCCCATAGAGGGCTATGGTGAAAAAGGAAATATCCTCAGATGAAATCTGGAAAGAAGCTTTCTGAGAAACTGCTTAGTGTTCTTTTAATTCATCTCACAGAGTTACATCTGTATTTCGTGGATCTCTTTGCTAGCCTTATTTCTGTGGAATCTGAGAACAGATATTTCGGATCCCTTTGAAGACTATAGGGCCAAAGGAAATATCCTCCGATACCAAAGAGAAAGAAGTTTTCTGAGAATCTTCTTTGTGTTCTGTGAAATCATCTCACAGAGTTACAGCGTTCCCCTCAAGAAGCCTTTCGCTAAGACAGTTCTTGTGGAAATGGCAAAGTGATATTTGGAAGCCCATAGAGGGCTATGGTGAAAAAGGAAATATCCTCAGATGAAATCTTGAAAGAAGTTATCTGAGAAACTGCTTAGTGTTCTGTTAATTCATCTCACAGAGGTACATCTGTATTTCGTGGATCTCTTTGCTAGCCTTATTTCTGTGGAATCTGAGAACAGATATTTCGGATCCCTTTGAAGACTATAGGGCCAAAGGAAATATCCTCGGATAACAAAGAGTAAAAAGCTTTCTGAGAAACTTCTTTGTGTTCTGTGAAATCATCTCACAGAGTTACGGCTTTCCCCTCAAGAAGCCTTTCGCTAAGACAGTTCTGTGGAATTTGCAAAGTGATATTTGGAAGCCCATAGACGGCTATGGTGAAAAAGGAAATATCCTCAGATGAAATCTGGAAATAAACTTTCTCAGAAAACGCTTAGTGTTCTGTTAATTCATCTCACAGAGTTACATCTGTATTTCTTGGATCTCTTTGCTAGCCTTATTTCTGTGGAATCTGAGAACAGATATTTCGGATCCCTTTGAAGACTATAGGGCCAAAGGAAATATCCTCCGATAAGAAAGGGAAAGAAGCTTTCTGAGAAACTTCTTTGTGTTCTGTGAAATCATCTCACAGAGTTACAGCTTTCCCCTCAAGAAGCCTTTCGCTAAGACAGTTCTTGTGGAATTGGCAAAGTGATATTTGGAAGCCGATAGAGGGCTATGGTGAAAAAGGAAATATCCTCAGATGAAATCTGGAAAGAAGCTTTCTGAGAAACCGCTTAGTGTTCTGTTAATTCATCTCACAGAGTTACAACTGTATTTCGTGGATCTCTTTGCTAGCCTTATTTCTGTGGAATCTCAGTACAGATATTCCGGATCCCTTTGAAGACTATATGGCCAAAGAAAATATCCTCCGATAAAAAAGAGAAAGAAGCTTTCTGAGAAACTTCTTTGTGTTCTGTGAAATCATCTCACAGAGTTACAGCTTTCCCCTCAAGAAGCCTTTCGCTAAGACAGTTCTTGTGGAAATGGCAAAGTGATATTTGGAAGCCCATAGAGGGCTATGGTGAAAAAGGAAATATCCTCAGATGAAATCTGGAAAGAAGCTTTCTGAGAAACTGCTTAGTGTTCTGTTAATTCATCTCACAGAGTTACATCTGTATTTCGTGGATCTCTTTGCTAGCCTTATTTCTGTGGAATCTGAGAACAGATATTTCGGATCCCTTTGAAGACTATAGGGCCAAAGGAAATATCCTCTGATAACAAAGAGAAAGAAGCTTTCTGAGAAACTTCTCTGTGTTCTGTGAAATAATCTCACAGAGTTACAACGTTCCCCACAAGAAGCCTTTCGCTAAGACTGTTCTTGTGGAATTGGCAAAGTGATATTTGGAAGCCCATAGAGGGCTATGGTGAAAAAGGAAATATCCTCAGATGAAATCTGGAAAGAAGCTTTCTGACAAACTGCTTAGTGTTCTGTTAATTCATCTCACAGAGTTACATCTGTATATCGTGGATCTCTTTGCTAGCCTTATTTCTGTGGAATCTGAGACCAGATATTTCGGATCTCTTTGAAGACTATAGGGCCAAAGGAAATATCTTCTGATAACAAAGAGAAAGAAGCTTTCTGAGAAACTTCTTTGTGTTCTGTGAAATCATCTCACAGAGTCACAACGTTCCCCTCAAGAAGCCTTTCGCTAAGACAGTTCTTGTGGAATTGGCAAAGTGATATTTGGAAGCCCATAGAGGGCTATGGTGAAAAAGGAAATATCCTCAGATGAAATCTGGAAAGAAGCTTTCTGACAAACTGCTTAGTGTTCTGTTAAGTCATCTCACAGAGTTACAACAGTATTTCGTGGATCTCTTTGCTAGCCTTATTTCTGTGGAATCTGAGAACAGATATTTCGGATCCCTTTGAAGACTATAGGGCCAAAGGAAATATCCTCCGATAACAAAGAGAAAGAAGCTTTCTGAGAAACTTCTTTGTGTTCTGTGAAATCATCTCACAGAGTTACGGCTTTCCCCTCAATAAGCCTTTCGCTAAGACAGTTCTTGTGGAATTGGCAAAGTGATATTTGGAAGCCCTTAGAGGGCTATGGTGAAAAAGGAAATATCCTCAGATGAAATCTGGAAAGAAGCTTTGTGAGAAAATGCTTAGTGTTCTGTTAATTCATCTCACAGAGTTACATCTGTATTTCGTGGATCTCTTTGCTAGCCTTATTTCTGTGGAATCTGAAAACAGATGTTTCGTATCCCTTTGAAGACTATAGGGCCAAAGGAAATATCCTCCGATAACAAAGAGAAAGAAGCTTTCTGAGAAACTTCTTTGTGTTCTTTGAAATCATCTCACAGAGTTACAGCTTTCCCCTCAAGAAGCCTTTCGCTAAGACAGTTCTTGTGGAATTGGCAAAGTGATATTTGGAAGCCCATAGAGGGCTATGGTGAAAAAGGAAATATCCTCAGATAAAATATGGAAAGAAGCTTTCTGAGAAACTGCTTAGTGTTCTGTTAATTCATCTCACAGAGTTACATCTGTATTTCGTGGATCTCTTTGCTAGCCTTATTTCTGTGGAATCTGAGAACAGATATTTCGGATCCCTTTGAAGACTATACGGCCAAAGGAAATATCCTCAGATACCAAAGAGAAAGAAGTTTTCTGAGAAACTTCTTTGTGTTCTGTGAAATCATCTCACAGAGTTACAGCTTTCCCCTCAAGAAGTCTTTCGCTAAGACAGTTCTTGTGCAATTGGCAAAGTGATATTTGGAAGCCCTTAGAGGGCTATGGTGAAAAAGGCAATATCCTCAGATGAAATCTGGAAATAAGCTTTCTCAGAAACCGCTTAGTGTTCTGTTAATTCATCTCACAGAGTTACATCTGTATTTCGTGGATCTCTTTGCTAGCCTTATTTCTGTGGAATCTGAGAACAGATATTTCGGATCCCTTTGAAGACTATAGGGCCAAAGGAAATATCCTCCGATAAGAAAGGGAAAGAAGCTTTCTGAGAAACTTCTTTGTGTTCTGTGAAATCATCTCACAGAGTTACAGCCTTCCCCTCAAGAAGCCTTTCGCTAAGACAGTTCTTGTGGAATTGGCAAAGTGATATTTGGAAGCCCATAGAGGGCTATGTTGAAAAAGGAAATATCCTCAGATGAAATCTGGAAAAAAGCTTTCTGAGAAACCGCTTAGAGTTCTGTTAATTCATCTCACAGAGTTACAACTGTATTTCGTGGATCTCTTTGCTAGCCTTATTTCTGTGGAATCTGAGAACAGATATTCCGGATCCCTTTGAAGACTATAGGGCCAAAGAAAATATCCTCCGATAAAAAAGAGAAAGAAGCTTTCTGAGAAACTTCTTTGTGTTCTGTGAAATCATCTCACAGAGTTTCAGCTTTCCCCTCAAGACGCCTTTCGCTAATACACTTCTTGTGGAAATGGCAAAGTGATATTTGGAAGCCCGTAGAGGGCTATGGTGAAAAAGGAAATATCCTCAGATGAAATCTGGAAAGAAGCTTTCTGAGAAACTGCTTAGTGTTCTGTTATTCATCTCACAGAGTTACATCTGTATATCGTGGATCTCTTTGATAGCCTTATTTCTGTGGAATCTGAGAACAGATATTTCGGATCCCTTTGAAGACCATAGGGCCAAAGGAACTATCCTCCGATAACAAAGAGAAAGAAGCTTTCTGAGAAACTTCTTTGTGTTCTGTGAAATCATCTCACAGAGTTACAGCGTTCCCCTCAAGAAGCCTTTCGCTAAGACAGTTCTTGTGGAAATGGCAAAGTGATATTTGGAAGCCCATGGAGGGCTATGGTGAAAAAGGAAATATCCTCAGATAAAATCTGGAAAGAAGCTTTCTGCCAAACTGCTTAGTGTTCTGTTAATTCATCTCACAGAGTTACATCTGTATTTCGTGGATCTCTTTGCTAGCCTTATTTCTGTGGAATCTGAGAACAGATATTTCGGATCCCTTTGAAGACTATAGGGCCAAAGGAAATATCCTCCGATACCAAAGAGAAAGAAGTTTTCTGAGAATCTTCTTTGTGTTCTGTGAAATCAACTCACAGAATTACAGCTTTCCCCTCAAGAAGTCTTTCACTAAGACAGTTCTTGTGGAATTGGCAAAGTGATATTTGGAAGCCCATAGAGGGCTATGGTGAAAAAGGAAATATCCTCAGATGAAATCTGGAAATAAGCTTTCTCAGAAAACGCTTAGTGTTCTGTTAATTCATCTCACAGAGTTACATCTGTATTTCGTGGATCTCTTTGCTAGCCTTATTTCTGTGGAATCTGAGAACAGATATTTCGGATCCCTTTGAAGACTATAGGGCCAAAGGAAATATCCTCCGATAAGAAAGGGAAGGAAGCTTTCTGAGAAACTTCTTTGTGTTCTGTGAAATCATCTCACAGAGTTACAGCTTTCCCCTCAAGAAGCCTTTCGCTAAGACAGTTCTTGTGGAATTGGCAAAGTGATATTTGGAAGCCGATAGAGGGCTGTGGTGAAAAAGGAAATATCCTCAGATGAAATCTGGAAAGAAGCTTTCTGAGAAACTGCTTAGTGTTCTGTTAATTCATCTCACAGAGTTACATCTGTATTTCGTGGATCTCTTTGCTAGCCTTATTTCTGTGGAATCTGAGAACAGATATTTCGGATCCCTTTGAAGACTATAGGGCCAAAGGAAATATCCTCTGATAACAAAGAGAAAGAAGCTTTCTGAGAAACTTCTCTGTGTTCTGTGAAATCATCTCACAGAGTTACAACGTTCCCCACAAGAAGCCTTTCGCTAAGACAGTTCTTGTGGAATTGGCAAAGGGATATTTGGAAGCCCATAGAGGGCTATGGTGAAAAAGGAAATATCCTCAGATGAAATCTGGAAAGAAGCTTTCTGAGAAACTGCTTAGTGTTCTTTTAATTCATCTCACAGAGTTACATCTGTATTTCGTGGATCTCTTTGCTAGCCTTATTTCTGTGGAATCTGAGAACAGATATTTCGGATCCCTTTGAAGACTATAGGGCCAAAGGAAATATCCTCCGATACCAAAGAGAAAGAAGTTTTCTGAGAATCTTCTTTGTGTTCTGTGAAATCATCTCACAGAGTTACAGCGTTCCCCTCAAGAAGCCTTTCGCTAAGACAGTTCTTGTGGAAATGGCAAAGTGATATTTGGAAGCCCATAGAGGGCTATGGTGAAAAAGGAAATATCCTCAGATGAAATCTTGAAAGAAGTTATCTGAGAAACTGCTTAGTGTTCTGTTAATTCATCTCACAGAGGTACATCTGTATTTCGTGGATCTCTTTGCTAGCCTTATTTCTGTGGAATCTGAGAACAGATATTTCGGATCCCTTTGAAGACTATAGGGCCAAAGGAAATATCCTCGGATAACAAAGAGTAAAAAGCTTTCTGAGAAACTTCTTTGTGTTCTGTGAAATCATCTCACAGAGTTACGGCTTTCCCCTCAAGAAGCCTTTCGCTAAGACAGTTCTGTGGAATTTGCAAAGTGATATTTGGAAGCCCATAGACGGCTATGGTGAAAAAGGAAATATCCTCAGATGAAATCTGGAAATAAACTTTCTCAGAAAACGCTTAGTGTTCTGTTAATTCATCTCACAGAGTTACATCTGTATTTCTTGGATCTCTTTGCTAGCCTTATTTCTGTGGAATCTGAGAACAGATATTTCGGATCCCTTTGAAGACTATAGGGCCAAAGGAAATATCCTCCGATAAGAAAGGGAAAGAAGCTTTCTGAGAAACTTCTTTGTGTTCTGTGAAATCATCTCACAGAGTTACAGCTTTCCCCTCAAGAAGCCTTTCGCTAAGACAGTTCTTGTGGAATTGGCAAAGTGATATTTGGAAGCCGATAGAGGGCTATGGTGAAAAAGGAAATATCCTCAGATGAAATCTGGAAAGAAGCTTTCTGAGAAACCGCTTAGTGTTCTGTTAATTCATCTCACAGAGTTACAACTGTATTTCGTGGATCTCTTTGCTAGCCTTATTTCTGTGGAATCTCAGTACAGATATTCCGGATCCCTTTGAAGACTATATGGCCAAAGAAAATATCCTCCGATAAAAAAGAGAAAGAAGCTTTCTGAGAAACTTCTTTGTGTTCTGTGAAATCATCTCACAGAGTTACAGCTTTCCCCTCAAGAAGCCTTTCGCTAAGACAGTTCTTGTGGAAATGGCAAAGTGATATTTGGAAGCCCATAGAGGGCTATGGTGAAAAAGGAAATATCCTCAGATGAAATCTGGAAAGAAGCTTTCTGAGAAACTGCTTAGTGTTCTGTTAATTCATCTCACAGAGTTACATCTGTATTTCGTGGATCTCTTTGCTAGCCTTATTTCTGTGGAATCTGAGAACAGATATTTCGGATCCCTTTGAAGACTATAGGGCCAAAGGAAATATCCTCTGATAACAAAGAGAAAGAAGCTTTCTGAGAAACTTCTCTGTGTTCTGTGAAATAATCTCACAGAGTTACAACGTTCCCCACAAGAAGCCTTTCGCTAAGACTGTTCTTGTGGAATTGGCAAAGTGATATTTGGAAGCCCATAGAGGGCTATGGTGAAAAAGGAAATATCCTCAGATGAAATCTGGAAAGAAGCTTTCTGACAAACTGCTTAGTGTTCTGTTAATTCATCTCACAGAGTTACATCTGTATATCGTGGATCTCTTTGCTAGCCTTATTTCTGTGGAATCTGAGACCAGATATTTCGGATCTCTTTGAAGACTATAGGGCCAAAGGAAATATCTTCTGATAACAAAGAGAAAGAAGCTTTCTGAGAAACTTCTTTGTGTTCTGTGAAATCATCTCACAGAGTCACAACGTTCCCCTCAAGAAGCCTTTCGCTAAGACAGTTCTTGTGGAATTGGCAAAGTGATATTTGGAAGCCCATAGAGGGCTATGGTGAAAAAGGAAATATCCTCAGATGAAATCTGGAAAGAAGCTTTCTGACAAACTGCTTAGTGTTCTGTTAAGTCATCTCACAGAGTTACAACAGTATTTCGTGGATCTCTTTGCTAGCCTTATTTCTGTGGAATCTGAGAACAGATATTTCGGATCCCTTTGAAGACTATAGGGCCAAAGGAAATATCCTCCGATAACAAAGAGAAAGAAGCTTTCTGAGAAACTTCTTTGTGTTCTGTGAAATCATCTCACAGAGTTACGGCTTTCCCCTCAATAAGCCTTTCGCTAAGACAGTTCTTGTGGAATTGGCAAAGTGATATTTGGAAGCCCTTAGAGGGCTATGGTGAAAAAGGAAATATCCTCAGATGAAATCTGGAAAGAAGCTTTGTGAGAAAATGCTTAGTGTTCTGTTAATTCATCTCACAGAGTTACATCTGTATTTCGTGGATCTCTTTGCTAGCCTTATTTCTGTGGAATCTGAAAACAGATGTTTCGTATCCCTTTGAAGACTATAGGGCCAAAGGAAATATCCTCCGATAACAAAGAGAAAGAAGCTTTCTGAGAAACTTCTTTGTGTTCTTTGAAATCATCTCACAGAGTTACAGCTTTCCCCTCAAGAAGCCTTTCGCTAAGACAGTTCTTGTGGAATTGGCAAAGTGATATTTGGAAGCCCATAGAGGGCTATGGTGAAAAAGGAAATATCCTCAGATAAAATATGGAAAGAAGCTTTCTGAGAAACTGCTTAGTGTTCTGTTAATTCATCTCACAGAGTTACATCTGTATTTCGTGGATCTCTTTGCTAGCCTTATTTCTGTGGAATCTGAGAACAGATATTTCGGATCCCTTTGAAGACTATACGGCCAAAGGAAATATCCTCAGATACCAAAGAGAAAGAAGTTTTCTGAGAAACTTCTTTGTGTTCTGTGAAATCATCTCACAGAGTTACAGCTTTCCCCTCAAGAAGTCTTTCGCTAAGACAGTTCTTGTGCAATTGGCAAAGTGATATTTGGAAGCCCTTAGAGGGCTATGGTGAAAAAGGCAATATCCTCAGATGAAATCTGGAAATAAGCTTTCTCAGAAACCGCTTAGTGTTCTGTTAATTCATCTCACAGAGTTACATCTGTATTTCGTGGATCTCTTTGCTAGCCTTATTTCTGTGGAATCTGAGAACAGATATTTCGGATCCCTTTGAAGACTATAGGGCCAAAGGAAATATCCTCCGATAAGAAAGGGAAAGAAGCTTTCTGAGAAACTTCTTTGTGTTCTGTGAAATCATCTCACAGAGTTACAGCCTTCCCCTCAAGAAGCCTTTCGCTAAGACAGTTCTTGTGGAATTGGCAAAGTGATATTTGGAAGCCCATAGAGGGCTATGTTGAAAAAGGAAATATCCTCAGATGAAATCTGGAAAAAAGCTTTCTGAGAAACCGCTTAGAGTTCTGTTAATTCATCTCACAGAGTTACAACTGTATTTCGTGGATCTCTTTGCTAGCCTTATTTCTGTGGAATCTGAGAACAGATATTCCGGATCCCTTTGAAGACTATAGGGCCAAAGAAAATATCCTCCGATAAAAAAGAGAAAGAAGCTTTCTGAGAAACTTCTTTGTGTTCTGTGAAATCATCTCACAGAGTTTCAGCTTTCCCCTCAAGACGCCTTTCGCTAATACACTTCTTGTGGAAATGGCAAAGTGATATTTGGAAGCCCGTAGAGGGCTATGGTGAAAAAGGAAATATCCTCAGATGAAATCTGGAAAGAAGCTTTCTGAGAAACTGCTTAGTGTTCTGTTATTCATCTCACAGAGTTACATCTGTATATCGTGGATCTCTTTGATAGCCTTATTTCTGTGGAATCTGAGAACAGATATTTCGGATCCCTTTGAAGACCATAGGGCCAAAGGAACTATCCTCCGATAACAAAGAGAAAGAAGCTTTCTGAGAAACTTCTTTGTGTTCTGTGAAATCATCTCACAGAGTTACAGCGTTCCCCTCAAGAAGCCTTTCGCTAAGACAGTTCTTGTGGAAATGGCAAAGTGATATTTGGAAGCCCATGGAGGGCTATGGTGAAAAAGGAAATATCCTCAGATAAAATCTGGAAAGAAGCTTTCTGCCAAACTGCTTAGTGTTCTGTTAATTCATCTCACAGAGTTACATCTGTATTTCGTGGATCTCTTTGCTAGCCTTATTTCTGTGGAATCTGAGAACAGATATTTCGGATCCCTTTGAAGACTATAGGGCCAAAGGAAATATCCTCCGATACCAAAGAGAAAGAAGTTTTCTGAGAATCTTCTTTGTGTTCTGTGAAATCAACTCACAGAATTACAGCTTTCCCCTCAAGAAGTCTTTCACTAAGACAGTTCTTGTGGAATTGGCAAAGTGATATTTGGAAGCCCATAGAGGGCTATGGTGAAAAAGGAAATATCCTCAGATGAAATCTGGAAATAAGCTTTCTCAGAAAACGCTTAGTGTTCTGTTAATTCATCTCACAGAGTTACATCTGTATTTCGTGGATCTCTTTGCTAGCCTTATTTCTGTGGAATCTGAGAACAGATATTTCGGATCCCTTTGAAGACTATAGGGCCAAAGGAAATATCCTCCGATAAGAAAGGGAAGGAAGCTTTCTGAGAAACTTCTTTGTGTTCTGTGAAATCATCTCACAGAGTTACAGCTTTCCCCTCAAGAAGCCTTTCGCTAAGACAGTTCTTGTGGAATTGGCAAAGTGATATTTGGAAGCCGATAGAGGGCTGTGGTGAAAAAGGAAATATCCTCAGATGAAATCTGGAAAGAAGCTTTCTGAGAAACTGCTTAGTGTTCTGTTAATTCATCTCACAGAGTTACATCTGTATTTCGTGGATCTCTTTGCTAGCCTTATTTCTGTGGAATCTGAGAACAGATATTTCGGATCCCTTTGAAGACTATAGGGCCAAAGGAAATATCCTCTGATAACAAAGAGAAAGAAGCTTTCTGAGAAACTTCTCTGTGTTCTGTGAAATCATCTCACAGAGTTACAACGTTCCCCACAAGAAGCCTTTCGCTAAGACAGTTCTTGTGGAATTGGCAAAGGGATATTTGGAAGCCCATAGAGGGCTATGGTGAAAAAGGAAATATCCTCAGATGAAATCTGGAAAGAAGCTTTCTGAGAAACTGCTTAGTGTTCTTTTAATTCATCTCACAGAGTTACATCTGTATTTCGTGGATCTCTTTGCTAGCCTTATTTCTGTGGAATCTGAGAACAGATATTTCGGATCCCTTTGAAGACTATAGGGCCAAAGGAAATATCCTCCGATACCAAAGAGAAAGAAGTTTTCTGAGAATCTTCTTTGTGTTCTGTGAAATCATCTCACAGAGTTACAGCGTTCCCCTCAAGAAGCCTTTCGCTAAGACAGTTCTTGTGGAAATGGCAAAGTGATATTTGGAAGCCCATAGAGGGCTATGGTGAAAAAGGAAATATCCTCAGATGAAATCTTGAAAGAAGCTATCTGAGAAACTGCTTAGTGTTCTGTTAATTCATCTCACAGAGTTACATCTGTATTTCGTGGATCTCTTTGCTAGCCTTATTTCTGTGGAATCTGAGAACAGATATTTCGGATCCCTTTGAAGACTATAGGGCCAAAGGAAATATCCTCGGATAACAAAGAGTAAAAAGCTTTCTGAGAAACTTCTTTGTGTTCTGTGAAATCATCTCACAGAGTTACGGCTTTCCCCTCAAGAAGCCTTTCGCTAAGACAGTTCTGTGGAATTTGCAAAGTGATATTTGGAAGCCCATAGACGGCTATGGTGAAAAAGGAAATATCCTCAGATGAAATCTGGAAATAAACTTTCTCAGAAAACGCTTAGTGTTCTGTTAATTCATCTCACAGAGTTACATCTGTATTTCGTGGATCTCTTTGCTAGCCTTATTTCTGTGGAATCTGAGAACAGATATTTCGGATCCCTTTGAAGACTATAGGGCCAAAGGAAATATCCTCCGATAAGAAAGGGAAAGAAGCTTTCTGAGAAACTTCTTTGTGTTCTGTGAAATCATCTCACAGAGTTACAGCTTTCCCCTCAAGAAGCCTTTCGCTAAGACAGTTCTTGTGGAATTGGCAAAGTGATATTTGGAAGCCGATAGAGGGCTATGGTGAAAAAGGAAATATCCTCAGATGAAATCTGGAAAGAAGCTTTCTGAGAAACCGCTTAGTGTTCTGTTAATTCATCTCACAGAGTTACAACTGTATTTCGTGGATCTCTTTGCTAGCCTTATTTCTGTGGAATCTCAGTACAGATATTCCGGATCCCTTTGAAGACTATATGGCCAAAGAAAATATCCTCCGATAAAAAAGAGAAAGAAGCTTTCTGAGAAACTTCTTTGTGTTCTGTGAAATCATCTCACAGAGTTACAGCTTTCCCCTCAAGAAGCCTTTCGCTAAGACAGTTCTTGTGGAAATGGCAAAGTGATATTTGGAAGCCCATAGAGGGCTATGGTGAAAAAGGAAATATCCTCAGATGAAATCTGGAAAGAAGCTTTCTGAGAAACTGCTTAGTGTTCTGTTAATTCATCTCACAGAGTTACATCTGTATTTCGTGGATCTCTTTGCTAGCCTTATTTCTGTGGAATCTGAGAACAGATATTTCGGATCCCTTTGAAGACTATAGGGCCAAAGGAAATATCCTCTGATAACAAAGAGAAAGAAGCTTTCTGAGAAACTTCTCTGTGTTCTGTGAAATCATCTCACAGAGTTACAACGTTCCCCACAAGAAGCCTTTCGCTAAGACTGTTCTTGTGGAATTGGCAAAGTGATATTTGGAAGCCCATAGAGGGCTATGGTGAAAAAGGAAATATCCTCAGATGAAATCTGGAAAGAAGCTTTCTGACAAACTGCTTAGTGTTCTGTTAATTCATCTCACAGAGTTACATCTGTATATCGTGGATCTCTTTGCTAGCCTTATTTCTGTGGAATCTGAGACCAGATATTTCGGATCTCTTTGAAGACTATAGGGCCAAAGGAAATATCTTCTGATAACAAAGAGAAAGAAGCTTTCTGAGAAACTTCTTTGTGTTCTGTGAAATCATCTCACAGAGTCACAACGTTCCCCTCAAGAAGCCTTTCGCTAAGACAGTTCTTGTGGAACTGGCAAAGTGATATTTGGAAGCCCTTAGAGGGCTATGGTGAAAAAGGAAATATCCTCAGATGAAATCTGGAAAGAAGCTTTCTGAGAAAATGCTTAGTGTTCTGTTAATTCATCTCACAGAGTTACATCTGTATTTCGTGGATCTCTTTGCTAGCCTTATTTCTGTGGAATCTGAAAACAGATGTTTCGTATCCCTTTGAAGACTATAGGGCCAAAGGAAATATCCTCCGATAACAAAGAGAAAGAAGCTTTCTGAGAAACTTCTTTGTGTTCTGTGAAATCATCTCACAGAGTTACAGCTTTCCCCTCAAGAAGCCTTTCGCTAAGACAGTTCTTGTGGAATTGGCAAAGTGATATTTGGAAGCCCATAGAGGGCTATGGTGAAAAAGGAAATATCCTCAGATGAAATCTGGAAAGAAGCGTTCTGAGAAACTGCTTAGTGTTCTGTTAATTCATCTCACAGAGTTACATCTGTATTTCGTGGATCTCTTTGCTAGCCTTATTTCTGTGGAATCTGAGAACAGATATTTCGGATCCCTTTGAAGACTATAGGTCCAAAGGAAATATCCTCCGATAACAAAGAGAAAGAAGCTTTCTGAGAAACTTCCTTGTGTTCTGTGAAATCATCTCACAGAGTTACAGAGTTCCCCTCAAGAAGCCTTTCGCTAAGACAGTTCTTGTGGAAATGGCAAAGTGATATTTGGAAGCCCATGGAGGGCAATGGTGAAAAAGGAAATATCCTCAGATAAAATATGGAAAGAAGCTTTCTGAGAAACTGCTTAGTGTTCTGTTAATTCATCTCACAGAGTTACATCTGTATTTCGTGGATCTCTTTGCTAGCCTTATTTCTGTGGAATCTGAGAACAGATATTTCGGATCCCTTTGAAGACTATACGGCCAAAGGAAATATCCTCAGATACCAAAGAGAAAGAAGTTTTCTGAGAAACTTCTTTGTGTTCTGTGAAATCATCTCACAGAGTTACAGCTTTCCCCTCAAGAAGTCTTTCGCTAAGACAGTTCTTGTGCAATTGGCAAAGTGATATTTGGAAGCCCTTAGAGGGCTATGGTGAAAAAGGCAATATCCTCAGATGAAATCTGGAAATAAGCTTTCTCAGAAACCGCTTAGTGTTCTGTTAATTCATCTCACAGAGTTACATCTGTATTTCGTGGATCTCTTTGCTAGCCTTATTTCTGTGGAATCTGAGAACAGATATTTCGGATCCCTTTGAAGACTATAGGGCCAAAGGAAATATCCTCCGATAAGAAAGGGAAAGAAGCTTTCTGAGAAACTTCTTTGTGTTCTGTGAAATCATCTCACAGAGTTACAGCCTTCCCCTCAAGAAGCCTTTCGCTAAGACAGTTCTTGTGGAATTGGAAAAGTGATATTTGGAAGCCCATAGAGGGCTATGTTGAAAAAGGAAATATCCTCAGATGAAATCTGGAAAAAAGCTTTCTGAGAAACCGCTTAGTGTTCTGTTAATTCATCTCACAGAGTTACAACTGTATTTCGTGGATCTCTTTGCTAGCCTTATTTCTGTGGAATCTGAGAACAGATATTCCGGATCCCTTTGAAGACTATAGGGCCAAAGAAAATATCCTCCGATAAAAAAGCGAAAGAAGCTTTCTGAGAAACTTCTTTGTGTTCTGTGAAATCATCTCACAGAGTTTCAGCTTTCCCCTCAAGAAGCCTTTCCCTAAGACACTTCTTGTGGAAATGGCAAAGTGATATTTGGAAGCCCGTAGAGGGCTATGGTGAAAAAGGAAATATCCTCAGATGAAATCTGGAAAGAAGCTTTCTGAGAAACTGCTTAGTGTTCTGTTAATTCATCTCACAGAGTTACATCTGTATATCGTGGATCTCTTTGATAGCCTTATTTCTGTGGAATCTGAGAACAGATATTTCGCATCCCTTTGAAGACTATAGGGCCAAAGGAAATATCCTCTGATAACAAAGAGAAAGAAGCTTTCTGAGAAACTTCTTTGTGTTCTGTGAAATCATCTCACAGAGTCACAACGTTCCCCTCAAGAAGCCTTTCGCTAAGACAGTTCTTGTGGAATTGGCAAAGTGATATTTGGAAGCCCATAGAGGGCTATGGTGAAAAAGGAAATATCCTCAGATGAAATCTGGAAAGAAGCTTTCTGCCAAACTGCTTAGTGTTCTGTTAATTCATCTCACAGAGTTACAACAGTATTTCGTGGATCTCTTTGCTAGCCTTATTTCTGTGGAATCTGAGAACAGATATTTCGGATCCCTTTGAAGACTATAGGGCCAAAGGAAATATCCTCCGATAACAAAGAGAAAGAAGCTTTCTGAGAAACTTCTTTGTGTTCTGTGAAATCATCTCACAGAGTTACGGCTTTCCCCTCAATAAGCCTTTCACTAAGACAGTTCTTGTGGAATTGGCAAAGTGATATTTGGAAGCCCTTAGAGGGCTATGGTGAAAAAGGAAATATCCTCAGATGAAATCTGGAAAGAAGCTTTCTGAGAAACTGCTTAGTGTTCTGTTAATTCATCTCACAGAGTTACATCTGTATTTCGGGGATCTCTTTGCTAGCCTTATTTCTGTGGAATCTGAGAACAGATATTTCGGATCCCTTTGAAGACCATAGGGCCAAAGGAACTATCCTCCGATAACAAAGAGAAAGAAGCTTTCTGAGAAACTTCTTTGTGTTCTGTGAAATCATCTCACAGAGTTACAGCGTTCCCCTCAAGAAGCCTTTCGCTAAGAGAGTTCTTGTGGAAATGGCAAAGTGATATTTGGAAGCCCATGGAGGGCTATGGTGAAAAAGGAAATATCCTCAGATAAAATCTGGAAAGAAGCTTTCTGAGAAACTGCTTAGTGTTCTGTTAATTCATCTCACAGAGTTACATCTGTATTTCGTGGATCTCTTTGCTAGCCTTATTTCTGTGGAATCTGAGAACAGATATTTCGGATCCCTTTGAAGACTATAGGGCCAAAGGAAATATCCTCCGATACCAAAGAGAAAGAAGTTTTCTGAGAATCTTCTTTGTGTTCTGTGAAATCAACTCACAGAATTACAGGTTTCCCCTCAAGAAGTCTTTCGCTAAGACAGTTCTTGTGGAATTGGCAAAGTGATATTTGGAAGCCCATAGAGGGCTATGGTGAAAAAGGAAATATCCTCAGATGAAATCTGGAAATAAGCTTTCTCAGAAAACGCTTAGTGTTCTGTTAATTCATCTCACAGAGTTACATCTGTATTTCGTGGATCTCTTTGCTAGCCTTATTTCTGTGGAATCTGAGAACAGATATTTCGGATCCCTTTGAAGACTATAGGGCCAAAGGAAATATCCTCCGATAAGAAAGGGAAAGAAGCTTTCTGAGAAACTTCTTTGTGTTCAGTGAAATCATCTCACAGAGTTACAGCTTTCCCCTCAAGAAGCCTTTCGCTAAGACAGTTCTTGTGGAATTGGCAAAGTGATATTTGGAAGCCGATAGAGGGCTATGGTGAAAAAGGAAATATCCTCAGATGAAATCTGGAAAGAAGCTTTCTGAGAAACCGCTTAGTGTTCTGTTAATTCATCTCACAGAGTTACAACTGTATTTCGTGGATCTCTTTGCTAGCCTTATTTCTGTGGAATCTGAGTACAGATATTCCGAATCCCTTTGAAGACTATATGGCCAAAGAAAATATCCTCCGATAAAAAAGAGAAAGAAGCTTTCTGAGAAACTTCTTTGTGTTCTGTGAAATCATCTCACAGAGTTACAGATTTCCCCTCAAGAAGCCTTTCGCTAAGACAGTTCTTGTGGAAATGGCAAAGTGATATTTGGAAGCCCATAGAGGGCTATGGTGAAAAAGGAAATATCCTCAGATGAAATCTGGAAAGAAGCTTTCTGAGAAACTGCTTAGTGTTCTGTTAATTCATCTCACAGAGTTACATCTGTATTTCGTGGATCTCTTTGCTAGCCTTATTTCTGTGGAATCTGAGAACAGATATTTCGGATCCCTTTGAAGACTATAGGGCCAAAGGAAATATCCTCTGATAACAAAGAGAAAGAAGCTTTCTGAGAAACTTCTCTGTGTTCTGTGAAATCATCTCACAGAGTTACAACGTTCCCCACAAGAAGCCTTTCGCTAAGACAGTTCTTGTGGAATTGGCAAAGTGATATTTGGAAGCCCATAGAGGGCTATGGTGAAAAAGGAAATATCCTCAGATGAAATCTGGAAAGAAGCTTTCTGACAAACTGCTTAGTGTTCTGTTAATTCATCTCACAGAGTTACATCTGTATTTGGTGGATCTCTTTGCTAGCCTTATTTCTGTGGAATCGGAGAACAGATATTTCGGATCTCTTTGAAGACTATAGGGCCAAAGGAAATATCCTCTGATAACAAAGAGAAAGAAGCTTTCTGAGAAACTTCTTTGTGTTCTGTGAAATCATCTCACAGAGTCACAACGTTCCCCTCAAGAAGCCTTTCGCTAAGACAGTTCTTGTGGAATTGGCAAAGTGATATTTGGAAGCCCATAGAGGGCTATGGTGAAAAAGGAAATATCCTCAGATGAAATCTGGAAAGAAGCTTTCTGAGAAACTGCTTAGGGTTCTGTTAATTCATCTCACAGAGTTACATCTGTATTTCGTGGATCTCTTTGCTAGCCTTATTTCTGTGGAATCTGAGAACAGATATTTCGGATCCCTTTGAAGACTATAGGGCCAAAGGAAATATCCTCCGATAACAAAGAGAAAGAAGGTTTCTGAGAAACTTCTTTGTGTTCTGTGAAATCATCTCACAGAGTTACAGCTTTCCCCTCAAGAAGCCTTTCGCTAAGACAGTTCTTGTGGAATTGGCAAAGTGATATTTGGAAGCCCTTAGAGGGCTATGGTGAAAAAGGAAATATCCTCAGATGAAATCTGGAAATAAGCTTTCTGAGAAAATGCTTAGTGTTCTCTTAATTCATCTCACAGAGTTACATCTGTATTTCGTGGATCTCTTTGCTAGCCTTATTTCTGTGGAATCTGAAAACAGATGTTTCGTATCCCTTTGAAGACTATAGGGCCAAAGGAAATATCCTCCGATAACAAAGAGAAAGAAGCTTTCTGAGAAACTTCTTTGTGTTCTGTGAAATCATCTCACAGAGTTACAGCTTTCCCCTCAAGAAGCCTTTCGCTAAGACAGTTCTTGTGCAATTGGCAAAGTGATATTTGGAAGCCCATAGAGGGCTATGGTGAAAAAGGAAATATCCTCAGATGAAATCTGGAAAGAAGCGTTCTGAGAAACTGCTTAGTGTTCTGTTAATTCATCTCACAGAGTTACATCTGTATTTCGTGGATCTCTTTGCTAGCCTTATTTCTGTGGAATCTGAGAACAGATATTTCGGATCCCTTTGAAGACTATAGGTCCAAAGGAAATATCCTCCGATAACAAAGAGAAAGAAGCTTTCTGAGAAACTTCCTTGTGTTCTGCGAAATCATCTCACAGAGTTACAGAGTTCCCCTCAAGAAGCCTTTCGCTAAGACAGTTCTTGTGGAAATGGCAAAGTGATATTTGGAAGCCCATGGAGGGCTATGGTGAAAAAGGAAATATCCTCAGATAAAATATGGAAAGAAGCTTTCTGAGAAACTGCTTAGTGTTCTGTTAATTCATCTCACAGAGTTACATCTGTATTTCGTGGATCTCTTTGCTAGCCTTATTTCTGTGGAATCTGAGAACAGATATTTCGGATCCCTTTGAAGACTATACGGCCAAAGGAAATATCCTCAGATACCAAAGAGAAAGAAGTTTTCTGAGAAACTTCTTTGTGTTCTGTGAAATCATCTCACAGAGTTACAGCTTTCCCTTCAAGAAGTCTTTCGCTAAGACAGTTCTTGTGCAATTGGCAAAGTGATATTTGGAAGCCCTTAGAGGGCTATGGTGAAAAAGGCAATATCCTCAGATGAAATCTGGAAATAAGCTTTCTCAGAAACCGCTTAGTGTTCTGTTAATTCATCTCACAGAGTTACAACTGTATTTCGTGGATCTCTTTGCTAGCCTTATTTCTGTGGAATCTGAGTACAGATATTCCGAATCCCTTTGAAGACTATATGGCCAAAGAAAATATCCTCCGATAAAAAAGAGAAAGAAGCTTTCTGAGAAACTTCTTTGTGTTCTGTGAAATCATCTCACAGAGTTACAGATTTCCCCTCAAGAAGCCTTTCGCTAAGACAGTTCTTGTGGAAATGGCAAAGTGATATTTGGAAGCCCATAGAGGGCTATGGTGAAAAAGGAAATATCCTCAGATGAAATCTGGAAAGAAGCTTTCTGAGAAACTGCTTAGTGTTCTGTTAATTCATCTCACAGAGTTACATCTGTATTTCGTGGATCTCTTTGCTAGCCTTATTTCTGTGGAATCTGAGAACAGATATTTCGGATCCCTTTGAAGACTATAGGGCCAAAGGAAATATCCTCTGATAACAAAGAGAAAGAAGCTTTCTGAGAAACTTCTCTGTGTTCTGTGAAATCATCTCACAGAGTTACAACGTTCCCCACAAGAAGCCTTTCGCTAAGACAGTTATTGTGGAATTGGCAAAGTGATATTTGGAAGCCCATAGAGGGCTATGGTGAAAAAGGAAATATCCTCAGATGAAATCTGGAAAGAAGCTTTCTGACAAACTGCTTAGTGTTCTGTTAATTCATCTCACAGAGTTACATCTGTATATCGTGGATCTCTTTGCTAGCCTTATTTCTGTGGAATCTGAGAACAGATATTTCGGATCTCTTTGAAGACTATAGGGCCAAAGGAAATATCCTCTGATAACAAAGAGAAAGAAGCTTTCTGAGAAACTTCTTTGTGTTCTGTGAAATCATCTCACAGAGTCACAACGTTCCCCTCAAGAAGCCTTTCGCTAAGACAGTTCTTGTGGAATTGGCAAAGTGATATTTGGAAGCCCATAGAGGGCTATGGTGAAAAAGGAAATATCCTCAGATGAAATCTGGAAAGAAGCTTTCTGAGAAACTGCTTAGGGTTCTGTTAATTCATCTCACAGAGTTACATCTGTATTTCGTGGATCTCTTTGCTAGCCTTATTTCTGTGGAATCTGAGAACAGATATTTCGGATCCCTTTGAAGACTATAGGGCCAAAGGAAATATCCTCCGATAACAAAGAGAAAGAAGGTTTCTGAGAAACTTCTTTGTGTTCTGTGAAATCAACTCACAGAGTTACAGCTTTCCCCTCAAGAAGCCTTTCGCTAAGACAGTTCTTGTGGAATTGGCAAAGTGATATTTGGAAGCCGATAGAGGGCTATGGTGAAAAAGGAAATATCCTCAGATGAAATCTGGAAAGAAGCTTTCTGAGAAACCGCTTAGTGTTCTGTTAATTCATCTCACAGAGTTACAACTGTATTTCGTGGATCTCTTTGCTAGCCTTATTTCTGTGGAAACTGAGTACAGATATTCCGAATCCCTTTGAAGACTATATGGCCAAAGAAAATATCCTCCGATAAAAAAGAGAAAGAAGCTTTCTGAGAAACTTCTTTGTGTTCTGTGAAATCATCTCACAGAGTTACAGCTTTCCCCTCAAGAAGCCTTTCGCTAAGACAGTTCTTGTGGAAATGGCAAAGTGATATTTGGAAGCCCATAGAGGGCTATGGTGAAAAAGGAAATATCCTCAGATGAAATCTGGAAAGAAGCTTTCTGAGAAACTGCTTAGTGTTCTGTTAATTCATCTCACAGAGTTACATCTGTATTTCGTGGATCTCTTTGCTAGCCTTATTTCTGTGGAATCTGAGAACAGATATTTCGGATCCCTTTGAAGACTATAGGGCCAAAGGAAATATCCTCTGATAACAAAGAGAAAGAAGCTTTCTGAGAAACTTCTCTGTGTTCTGTGAAATCATCTCACAGAGTTACAACGTTCCCCACATGAAGCCTTTCGCTAAGACAGTTCTTGTGGAATTGGCAAAGTGATATTTGGAAGCCCATAGAGGGCTATGGTGAAAAAGGAAATATCCTCAGATGAAATCTGGAAAGAAGCTTTCTGACAAACTGCTTAGTGTTCTGTTAATTCATCTCACAGAGTTACATCTGTATATCGTGGATCTCTTTGCTAGCCTTATTTCTGTGGAATCTGAGAACAGATATTTCGTATCTCTTTGAAGACTATAGGGCCAAAGGAAATATCCTCTGATAACAAAGAGAAAGAAGCTTTCTGAGAAACTTCTTTGTGTTCTGTGAAATCATCTCACAGAGTCACAACGTTCCCCTCAAGAAGCCTTTCGCTAAGACAGTTCTTGTGGAATTGGCAAAGTGATATTTGGAAGCCCATAGAGGGCTATGGTGAAAAAGGAAATATCCTCAGATGAAATCTGGAAAGAAGCTTTCTGAGAAACTGCTTAGGGTTCTGTTAATTCATCTCACAGAGTTACATCTGTATTTCGTGGATCTCTTTGCTAGCCTTATTTCTGTGGAATCTGAGAACAGATATTTCGGATCCCTTTGAAGACTATAGGGCCAAAGGAAATATCCTCCGATAACAAAGAGAAAGAAGGTTTCTGAGAAACTTCTTTGTGTTCTGTGAAATCATCTCACAGAGTTACAGCTTTCCCCTCAAGAAGCCTTTCGCTAAGACAGTTCTTGTGGAATTGGCAAAGTGATATTTGGAAGCCCTTAGAGGGCTATGGTGAAAAAGGAAATATCCTCAGATGAAATCTGGAAAGAAGCTTTCTGAGAAACCGCTTAGTGTTCTGTGAATTCATCTCACAAAGTTACATCTGTATTTCGTGGATCTCTTTGCTAGCCTTATTTCTGTGGAATCTGAAAACAGATGTTTCGTATCCCTTTGATGACTATAGGACCAAAGGAAATATCCTCCGATAAGAAAGAGAAAGAAGCTTTCTGAGAAACTTCTTTGTGTTCTGTGAAATCATCTCACAGAGTTACAGCTTTCCCCTCAAGAAGCCTTTCGCTAAGACAGTTCTTGTGGAATTGGCAAAGTGATATTTGGAAGCCCATCGAGGGCTATGGTGAAAAAGGAAATATCCTCAGATGAAATCTGGAAAGAAGCTTCCTGCCAAACTGCTTAGTGTTCTGTTAATTCATCTCACAGAGTTACAACAGTATTTCGTGGATCTCTTTGCTAGCCTTATTTCTGTGGAATCTGAGAACAGATATTTCGGATCCCTTTGAAGACTATAGGGCCAAAGGAAATATCCTCCGATAACAAAGAGAAAGAAGCTTTCTGAGAAACTTCTTTGTGTTCTGTGAAATCATCTCACAGAGTTACGGCTTTCCCCTCAATAAGCCTTTCGCTAAGACAGTTCTTGTGGAATTGGCAAAGTGATATTTGGAAGCCCTTAGAGGGCTATGGTGAAAAAGGAAATATCCTCAGATGAAATCTGGAAAGAAGCTTTCTGAGAAACTGCTTAGTGTTCTGTTAATTCATCTCACAGAGTTACATCTGTATTTCGTGAATCTCTTTGCTAGCCTTATTTCTGTGGAATCTGAGAACAGATGTTTCGGATCCCTTTGAAGACTATAGGGTCAAAGGAAATATCACTCGATAACAAAGAGAAAGAAGCTTTCTGAGAAACTTCTTTGTGTTCTGTGAAATCATCTCACAGAGTTACAGCTTTCCCCTCAAGAAGCCTTTCGCTAAGACAGTTCTTGTGGAATTGGCAAAGTGATATTTGGAAGCCCATAGAGGGCTATGGTGAAAAAGGAAATATCCTCAGATGAAATCTGTAAAGAAGCTTTCTGAGAAACTGCTTAGTGTTCTGTTAATTCATCTCACAGAGTTACATCTGTATTTCGTGGGTCTCTTTGCTAGCCTTATTTCTGTGGAATCTGAGAACAGATATTTCGGATCACTTTGAAGACTATAGGGCCAAAGGAAATATCCTCCGATAACAAAGAGAAAGAAGCTTTTTGAGAAACTTCTTTGTGTTCTGTGAAATCATCTCACAGAGTTACAGAGTTCCCCTCAAGAAGCCTTTCGCTAAGACAGTTCTTGTGGAAATGGCAAAGTGATACTTGGAAGCCCATGGAGGGCTATGGTGAAAAAGGAAATGTCCTCAGATAAAATATGGAAAGAAGCTTTCTGAGAAACTGCTTAGTGTTCTGTTAATTCATCTCACAGAGTTACATCTGTATTTGGTGGATCTCTTTGCTAGCCTTATTTCTGTGGAATCTGAGAACAGATATTTCGGATCCCTTTGAAGACTATACGGCCAAAGGAAATATCCTCAGATACCAAAGAGAAAGAAGTTTTCTGAGAAACTTCTTTGTGTTCTGTGAAATCATCTCACAGAGTTACAGCTTTCCCCTCAAGAAGTCTTTCGCTAAGACAGTTCTTGTGGAATTGGCAAAGTGATATTTGGAAGCCCTTAGAGGGCTATGGTGAAAAAGGAAATATCCTCAGATGAAATCTGGAAATAAGCTTTCTCAGAAACCGCTTAGTGTTCTGTTAATTCATCTCACAGAGTTACATCTGTATTTCGTGGATCTCTTTGCTAGCCTTATTTCTGTGGAATCTGAGAACAGATATTTCGGATCCCTTTGAAGACTATAGGGCCAAAGGAAATATCCTCCGATGAGAAAGGGAAAGAAGCTTTCTGAGAAACTTCTTTGTGTTCTGTGAAATCATCTCACAGAGTTACAGCCTTCCCCTCAAGAAGCCTTTCGCTAAGACAGTTCTTGTGGAATTGGCAAAGTGATATTTGGAAGCCCATAGAGGGCTATGTTGAAAAAGGAAATATCCTCAGATGAAATCTGGAAAAAAGCTTTCTGAGAAACCGCTTAGTGTTCTGTTAATTCATCTCACAGAGTTACAACTGTATTTCGTGGATCTCTTTGCTAGCCTTATTTCTGTGGAATCTGAGAACAGATATTCCGGATCCCTTTGAAGACTATAGGGCCAAAGAAAATATCCTCCGATAAAAAAGAGAAAGAAGCTTTCTGAGAAACTTCTTTGTGTTCTGTGAAATCATCTCACAGAGTTTCAGCTTTCCCCTCAAGACGCCTTTCGCTAATACACTTCTTGTGGAAATGGCAAAGTGATATTTGGAAGCCCGTAGAGGGCTATGGTGAAAAAGGAAATATCCTCAGATGAAATCTGGAAAGAAGCTTTCTGAGAAACTGCTTAGTGTTCTGTTATTCATCTCACAGAGTTACATCTGTATATCGTGGATCTCTTTGATAGCCTTATTTCTGTGGAATCTGAGAACAGATATTTCGGATCCCTTTGAAGACCATAGGGCCAAAGGAACTATCCTCCGATAACAAAGAGAAAGAAGCTTTCTGAGAAACTTCTTTGTGTTCTGTGAAATCATCTCACAGAGTTACAGCGTTCCCCTCAAGAAGCCTTTCGCTAAGACAGTTCTTGGGGAAATGGCAAAGTGATATTTGGAAGCCCATGGAGGGCTATGGTGAAAAAGGAAATATCCTCAGATAAAATCTGGAAAGAAGCTTTCTGAGAAACTGCTTAGTGTTCTGTTAATTCATCTCACAGAGTTACATCTGTATTTCGTGGATCTCTTTGCTAGCCTTATTTCTGTGGAATCTGAGAACAGATATTTCGGATCCCTTTGAAGACTATAGGGCCAAAGGAAATATTCTCCGATACCAAAGAGAAAGAAGTTTTCTGAGAATCTTCTTTGTGTTCTGTGAAATCAACTCACAGAATTACAGCTTTCCCCTCAAGAAGTCTTTCGCTAAGACAGTTCTTGTGGAATTGGCAAAGTGATATTTGGAAGCCCATAGAGGGCTATGGTGAAAAAGGAAATATCCTCAGATGAAATCTGGAAATAAGCTTTCTCAGAAAACGCTTAGTGTTCTGTTAATTCATCTCACAGAGTTACATCTGTATTTCGTGGATCTCTTTGCTAGCCTTATTTCTGTGGAATCTGAGAACAGATATTTCGGATCCCTTTGAAGACTATAGGGCCAAAGGAAATATCCTCCGATAAGAAAGGGAAGGAAGCTTTCTGAGAAACTTCTTTGTGTTCTGTGAAATCATCTCACAGAGTTACAGCTTTCCCCTCAAGAAGCCTTTCGCTAAGACAGTTCTTGTGGAATTGGCAAAGTGATATTTGGAAGCCGATAGAGGGCTGTGGTGAAAAAGGAAATATCCTCAGATGAAATCTGGAAAGAAGCTTTCTGAGAAACTGCTTAGTGTTCTGTTAATTCATCTCACAGAGTTACATCTGTATTTCGTGGATCTCTTTGCTAGCCTTATTTCTGTGGAATCTGAGAACAGATATTTCGGATCCCTTTGAAGACTATAGGGCCAAAGGAAATATCCTCTGATAACAAAGAGAAAGAAGCTTTCTGAGAAACTTCTCTGTGTTCTGTGAAATCATCTCACAGAGTTACAACGTTCCCCACAAGAAGCCTTTCGCTAAGACAGTTCTTGTGGAATTGGCAAAGGGATATTTGGAAGCCCATAGAGGGCTATGGTGAAAAAGGAAATATCCTCAGATGAAATCTGGAAAGAAGCTTTCTGAGAAACTCCTTAGTGTTCTGTTAATTCATCTCACAGAGTTACATCTGTATTTCGTGGATCTCTTTGCTAGCCTTATTTCTGTGGAATCTGAAGACAGATGTTTCTGATCCCTTTGAAGACTGTAGGGCCAAAGGAAATATCCCTCGATAACAAAGAGAAAGAAGCTTTCTGAGAAACTTCTTTGTGTTCTGTGATATCATCTCACAGAGTTACAGCTTTCCCCTCAAGAAGCCTTTCGCTAAGACAGTTCTTGTGGAATTGGCAAAGTGATATTTGGAAGCCCATCGAGGGCTATGGTGAAAAAGGAAATATCCTCAGATGAAATCTGGAAAGAAGCTTCCTGCCAAACTGCTTAGTGTTCTGTTAATTCATCTCACAGAGTTACAACAGTATTTCGTGGATCTCTTTGCTAGCCTTATTTCTGTGGAATCTGAGAACAGATATTTCGGATCCCTTTGAAGACTATAGGGCCAAAGGAAATATCCTCCGATAACAAAGAGAAAGAAGCTTTCTGAAAAACTTCTTTGTGTTCTGTGAAATCATCTCACAGAGTTACGGCTTTCCCCTCAATAAGCCTTTCGCTAAGACAGTTCTTGTGGAATTGGCAAAGTGATATTTGGAAGCCCTTAGAGGGCTATGGTGAAAAAGGAAATATCCTCAGATGAAATCTGGAAAGAAGCTTTCTGAGAAACTGCTTAGTGTTCTGTTAATTCATCTCACAGAGTTACATCTGTATTTCGTGAATCTCTTTGCTAGCCTTATTTCTGTGGAATCTGAGAACAGATGTTTCGGATCCCTTTGAAGACTATAGGGTCAAAGGAAATATCACTCGATAACAAAGAGAAAGAAGCTTTCTGAGAAACTTCTTTGTGTTCTGTGAAATCATCTCACAGAGTTACAGCTTTCCCCTCAAGAAGCCTTTCGCTAAGACAGTTCTTGTGGAATTGGCAAAGTGATATTTGGAAGCCCATAGAGGGCTATGGTGAAAAAGGAAATATCCTCAGATGAAATCTGTAAAGAAGCTTTCTGAGAAACTGCTTAGTGTTCTGTTAATTCATCTCACAGAGTTACATCTGTATTTCGTGGGTCTCTTTGCTAGCCTTATTTCTGTGGAATCTGAGAACAGATATTTCGGATCACTTTGAAGACTATAGTGCCAAAGGAAATATCCTCCGATAACAAAGAGAAAGAAGCTTTCTGAGAAACTTCTTTGTGTTCTGTGAAATCATCTCACAGAGTTACAGAGTTCCTCTCAAGAAGCCTTTCGCTAAGACAGTTCTTGTGGAAATGGCAAAGTGATACTTGGAAGCCCATGGAGGGCTATGGTGAAAAAGGAAATATCCTCAGATAAAATATGGAAAGAAGCTTTCTGAGAAACTGCTTAGTGTTCTGTTAATTCATCTCACAGAGTTACATCTGTATTTCGTGGATCTCTTTGCTAGCCTTATTTCTGTGGAATCTGAGAACAGATATTTCGGATCCCTTTGAAGACTATACGGCCAAAGGAAATATCCTCAGATACCAAAGAGAAAGAAGTTTTCTGAGAAACTTCTTTGTGTTCTGTGAAATCATCTCACAGAGTTACAGCTTTCCCCTCAAGAAGTCTTTCGCTAAGACAGTTCTTGTGGAATTGGCAAAGTGATATTTGGAAGCCCTTAGAGGGCTATGGTGAAAAAGGAAATATCCTCAGATGAAATCTGGAAATAAGCTTTCTCAGAAACCGCTTAGTGTTCTGTTAATTCATCTCACAGAGTTACATCTGTATTTCGTGGATCTCTTTGCTAGCCTTATTTCTGTGGAATCTGAGAACAGATATTTCGGATCCCTTTGAAGACTATAGGGCCAAAGGAAATATCCTCCGATGAGAAAGGGAAAGAAGCATTCTGAGAAACTTCTTTGTGTTCTGTGAAATCATCTCACAGAGTTACAGCCTTCCCCTCAAGAAGCCTTTCGCTAAGACAGTTCTTGTGGAATTGGCAAAGTGATATTTGGAAGCCCATAGAGGGCTATGTTGAAAAAGGAAATATCCTCAGATGAAATCTGGAAAAAAGCTTTCTGAGAAACCGCTTAGTGTTCTGTTAATTCATCTCACAGAGTTACAACTGTATTTCGTGGATCTCTTTGCTAGCCTTATTTCTGTGGAATCTGAGAACAGATATTCCGGATCCCTTTGAAGACTATAGGGCCAAAGAAAATATCCTCCGATAAAAAAGAGAAAGAAGCTTTCTGAGAAACTTCTTTGTGTTCTGTGAAATCATCTCACAGAGTTTCAGCTTTCCCCTCAAGACGCCTTTCGCTAATACACTTCTTGTGGAAATGGCAAAGTGATATTTGGAAGCCCGTAGAGGGCTATGGTGAAAAAGGAAATATCCTCAGATGAAATCTGGAAAGAAGCTTTCTGAGAAACTGCTTAGTGTTCTGTTATTCATCTCACAGAGTTACATCTGTATATCGTGGATCTCTTTGATAGCCTTATTTCTGTGGAATCTGAGAACAGATATTTCGGATCCCTTTGAAGACCATAGGGCCAAAGGAACTATCCTCCGATAACAAAGAGAAAGAAGCTTTCTGAGAAACTTCTTTGTGTTCTGTGAAATCATCTCACAGAGTTACAGCGTTCCCCTCAAGAAGCCTTTCGCTAAGACAGTTCTTGTGGAAATGGCAAAGTGATATTTGGAAGCCCATGGAGGGCTATGGTGAAAAAGGAAATATCCTCAGATAAAATCTGGAAAGAAGCTTTCTGAGAAACTGCTTAGTGTTCTGTTAATTCATCTCACAGAGTTACATCTGTATTTCGTGGATCTCTTTGCTAGCCTTATTTCTGTGGAATCTGAGAACAGATATTTCGGATCCCTTTGAAGACTATAGGGCCAAAGGAAATATCCTCCGATACCAAAGAGAAAGAAGTTTTCTGAGAATCTTCTTTGTGTTCTGTGAAATCAACTCACAGAATTACAGCTTTCCCCTCAAGAAGTCTTTCGCTAAGACAGTTCTTGTGGAATTGGCAAAGTGATATTTGGAAGCCCATAGAGGGCTATGGTGAAAAAGGAAATATCCTCAGATGAAATCTGGAAATAAGCTTTCTCAGAAAACGCTTAGTGTTCTGTTAATTCATCTCACAGAGTTACATCTGTATTTCGTGGATCTCTTTGCTAGCCTTATTTCTGTGGAATCTGAGAACAGATATTTCGGATCCCTTTGAAGACTATAGGGCCAAAGGAAATATCCTCCGATAAGAAAGGGAAGGAAGCTTTCTGAGAAACTTCTTTGTGTTCTGTGAAATCATCTCACAGAGTTACAGCTTTCCCCTCAAGAAGCCTTTCGCTAAGACAGTTCTTGTGGAATTGGCAAAGTGATATTTGGAAGCCGATAGAGGGCTGTGGTGAAAAAGGAAATATCCTCAGATGAAATCTGGAAAGAAGCTTTCTGAGAAACTGCTTAGTGTTCTGTTAATTCATCTCACAGAGTTACATCTGTATTTCGTGGATCTCTTTGCTAGCCTTATTTCTGTGGAATCTGAGAACAGATATTTCGGATCCCTTTGAAGACTATAGGGCCAAAGGAAATATCCTCTGATAACAAAGAGAAAGAAGCTTTCTGAGAATCTTCTCTGTGTTCTGTGAAATCATCTCACAGAGTTACAACGTTCCCCACAAGAAGCCTTTCGCTAAGACAGTTCTTGTGGAATTGGCAAAGGGATATTTGGAAGCCCATAGAGGGCTATGGTGAAAAAGGAAATATCCTCAGATGAAATCTGGAAAGAAGCTTTCTGAGAAACTGCTTAGTGTTCTGTTAATTCATCTCACAGAGTTACATCTGTATTTCGTGGATCTCTTTGCTAGCCTTATTTCTGTGGAATCTGAGAACAGATATTTCGGATCCCTTTGAAGACTATAGGTCCAAAGGAAATATCCTCCGATACCAAAGAGAAAGAAGTTTTCTGAGAATCTTCTTTGTGTTCTGTGAAATCATCTCACAGAGTTACAGCGTTCCCCTCAAGAAGCCTTTCGCTAAGACAGTTCTTGTGGAAATGGCAAAGTGATATTTGGAAGCCCATAGAGGGCTATGGTGAAAAAGGAAATATCCTCAGATGAAATCTGGAAAGAAGCTATCTGAGAAACTGCTTAGTGTTCTGTTAATTCATCTCACAGAGTTACATCTGTATTTCGTGGATCTCTTTGCTAGCCTTATTTCTGTGGAATCTGAGAACAGATATTTCGGATCCCTTTGAAGACTATAGGGCCAAAGGAAATATCCTCTGATAACAAAGAGAAAGAAGCTTTCTGAGAAACTTCTTTGTGTTCTGTGAAATCATCTCACAGAGTTACAACGTTCCCCACAAGAAGCCTTTCGCTAAGACAGTTCTTGTGGAATTGGCAAAGTGATATTTGGAAGCCCTTAGAGGGCTATGGTGAAAAAGGAAATATCCTCAGATGAAATCTGGAAAGAAGCTTTCTGACAAACTGCTTAGTGTTCTGATAATTCATCTCACAGAGTTACAACAGTATTTCGTGGATCTCTTTGCTAGCCTTATTTCTGTGGAATCTGAGAACAGATATTTCGGATCCCTTTGAAGACTATAGGGCCAAAGGAAATATCCTCGGATAACAAAGAGTAAAAAGCTTTCTGAGAAACTTCTTTGTGTTCTGTGAAATCATCTCACAGAGTTACGGCTTTCCCCTCAAGAAGCCTTTCGCTAAGACAGTTCTTGTGGAATTTGCAAAGTGATATTTGGAAGCCCATAGAGGGCTATGGTGAAAAAGGAAATATCCTCAGATGAAATCTGGAAATAAACTTTCTCAGAAAACGCTTAGTGTTCTGTTAATTCAACTCACAGAGTTACATCTGTATTTCGTGGATCTCTTTGCTAGCCTTATTTCTGTGGAATCTGAGAACAGATATTTCGGATCCCTTTGAAGACTATAGGGACAAAGGAAATATCCTCCGATACCAAAGAGAAAGAAGTTTTCTGAGAATCTTCTTTGTGTTCTGTGAAATCATCTCACAGAGTTACAGCGTTCCCCTCAAGAAGCCTTTCGCTAAGACAGTTCTTGTGGAAATGGCAAAGTGATATTTGGAAGCCCATAGAGGGCTATGGTGAAAAAGGAAATATCCTCAGATGAAATCTGGAAAGAAGCTTTCTGAGAAACTGCTTAGTGTTCTGTTAATTCATCTCACAGAGTTACATCTGTATTTCGTGGATCTCTTTGCTAGCCTTATTTCTGTGGAATGTGAGAACAGATATTTCGGATCCCTTTGAAGACTATAGGGCCAAAGGAAATATCCTCTGATAACAAAGAGAAAGAAGCTTTCTGAGAAACTTCTTTGTGTTCTGTGAAATCATCTCACGGAGTTACAACGTTCCCCACAAGAAGCCTTTCGCTAAGACAGTTCTTGTGGAATTGGTAAAGTGATATTTGGAAGCCCTTAGAGGGCTATGGTGAAAAAGGAAATATCCTCAGATGAAATCTGGAAAGAAGCTTTCTGAGAAACTGCTTAGTGTTCTGTTAATTCATCTCACAGAGTTACATCTGTATTTCGTGGATCTCTTTGCTAGCCTTATTTCTGTGGAATCTGAGAACAGATATTTCGGATCTCTTTGAAGACTATAGGGCCAAAGGAAATATCCTCGGATAACAAAGAGTAAGAAGCTTTCTGAGAAACTTCTTTGTGTTCTGAGAAATCAACTCACAGAGTTACGGCTTTCCCCTCAAGAAGCCTTTCGCTAAGACAGTTCTTGTGGAATTGGCAAAGTGATATTTGGAAGCCCATAGAGGGCTATGGTGAAAAAGGAAATATCCTCAGATGAAATCTGGAAATAAACTTTCTCTGAAAACGCTTAGTGTTCTGTTAATTCATCTCACAGAGTTACATCTGTATTTCGTGGATCTCTTTGCTAGCCTTATTTCTGTGGAATCTGAGAACAGATATTTCGGATCCCTTTGAAGACTATAGGGCCAAAGGAAATATCCTCCGATAAGAAAGGGAAAGAAGCTTTCTGAGAAACTTCTTTGTGTTCTGTGAAATCATCTCACAGAGTTACAGCTTTCCCCTCAAGAAGCCTTTCGCTAAGACAGTTCTTGTGGAATTGGCAAAGTGATATTTGGAAGCCCATGGAGGGCTATGGTGAAAAAGGAAATATCCTCAGATAAAATCTGGAAAGAAGCTTTCTGAGAAACTGCTTAGTGTTCTGTTAATTCAACTCACAGAGTTACATCTGTATTTCGTGGATCTCTTTGCTAGCCTTATTTCTGTGGAATCTGACAACAGATATTTCGGATCCCTTTGAAGACTATAGGGCCAAAGGAAATATCCTCCGATACCAAAGAGAAAGAAGTTTTCTGAGAATCTTCTTTGTGTTCTGTGAAATCATCTCACAGAGTTACAGCGTTCCCCTCAAGAAGCCTTTCGCTAAGACAGTTCTTGTGGAAATGGCAAAGTGATATTTGGAAGCCCATAGAGGGCTATGGTGAAAAAGGAAATATCCTCAGATGAAATCTGGAAAGAAGCTTTCTGAGAAACTGCTTAGTGTTCTGTTAATTCATCTCACAGAGTTACATCTGTATTTCGTGGATCTCTTTGCTAGCCTTATTTCTGTGGAATGTGAGAACAGATATTTCGGATCCCTTTGAAGACTATAGGGCCAAAGGAAATATCCTCTGATAACAAAGAGAAAGAAGCTTTCTGAGAAACTTCTTTGTGTTCTGTGAAATCATCTCACGGAGTTACAACGTTCCCCACAAGAAGCCTTTCGCTAAGACAGTTCTTGTGGAATTGGCAAAGTGATATTTGGAAGCCCTTAGAGGGCTATGGTGAAAAAGGAAATATCCTCAGATGAAATCTGGAAAGAAGCTTTCTGAGAAACTGCTTAGTGTTCTGTTAATTCATCTCACAGAGTTACATCTGTATTTCGTGGATCTCTTTGCTAGCCTTATTTCTGTGGAATCTGAGAACAGATATTTCGGATCCCTTTGAAGACTATAGGGCCAAAGGAAATATCCTCGGGTAACAAAGAGTAAGAAGCTTTCTGAGAAACTTCTTTGTGTTCTGAGAAATCAACTCACAGAGTTACGGCTTTCCCCTCAAGAAGCCTTTCGCTAAGACAGTTCTTGTGGAATTTGCAAAGTGATATTTGGAAGCCCAAAGAGGGCTATGGTGAAAAAGGAAATATCCTCAGATGAAATCTGGAAAGAAGCTTTCTGAGAAACTGGTTAGTGTTCTGTTAATTCATCTCACAGAGTTACATCTGTATTTCGTGGATCTCTTTGCTAGCCTTATTTCTGTGGAATCTGAAGACAAATGTTTCGGATCCCTTTGAAGACTATAGGGCCAAAGGAAATATCCCTCGATAACAAAGAGAAAGAAGCTTTCTGAGAAACTTCTTTGTGTTCTGTGATATCATCTCACAGAGTTACAGCTTTCCCCTCAAGAAGCCTTTCGCTAAGACAGTTCTTGTGGAATTGGCAAAGTGATATTTGGAAGCCCATAGAGGGCTATGGTGAAAAAGGAAATATCCTCAGATGAAATCTGGAAATAAACTTTCTCTGAAAACGCTTAGTGTTCTGTTAATTCATCTCACAGAGTTACATCTGTATTTCGTGGATCTCTTTGCTAGCCTTATTTCTGTGGAATCTGAGAACAGATATTTCGGATCCCTTTGAAGACTATAGGGCCAAAGGAAATATCCTCCGATAAGAAAGGGAAAGAAGCTTTCTGAGAAACTTCTTTGTGTTCTGTGAAATCATCTCACAGAGTTACAGCTTTCCCCTCAAGAAGCCTTTCGCTAAGACAGTTCTTGTGGAATTGGCAAAGTGATATTTGGAAGCCGATAGAGGGCTATGGTGAAAAAGGAAATATCCTCAGATGAAATCTGGAAAGAAGCTTTCTGAGAAACCGCTTAGTGTTCTGTTAATTCATCTCACAGAGTTACAACTGTATTTCGTGGATCTCTTTGCTAGCCTTATTTCTGTGGAATCTCAGTACAGATATTCCGGATCCCTTTGAAGACTATATGGCCAAAGAAATATCCTCCGATAAAAAAGAGAAAGAAGCTTTCTGAGAAACTTCTTTGTGTTCTGTGAAATCATCTCACAGAGTTACAGCTTTCCCCTCAAGAAGCCTTTCGCTAAGACAGTTCTTGTGGAAATGGCAAAGTGATATTTGGAAGCCCTTAGAGGGCTATGGTGAAAAAGGAAATATCCTCAGATGAAATCTGGAAAGAAGCTTTCTGAGAAACTGCTTAGTGTTCTGTTAATTCATCTCACAGAGTTACATCTGTATTTCGTGGATCTCTTTGCTAGCCTTATTTCTGTGGAATCTGAGAACAGATATTTCGGATCCCTTTGAAGACTACACGGCCAAAGGAAATATCCTCTGATAACAAAGAGAAAGAAGCTTTCTGAGAAACTTCTCTGTGTTCTGTGAAATCATCTCACAGAGTTACAACGTTCCCCACAAGAAGCCTTTCGCTAAGACAGTTCTTGTGGAATTGGCAAAGTGATATTTGGAAGCCCATCGAGGGCTATGGTGAAAAAGGAAATATCCTCAGATGAAATCTGGAAAGAAGCTTTCTGACAAACTGCTTAGTGTTCTGTTAATTCATCTCACAGAGTTACATCTGTATATCGTGGATCTCTTTGCTAGCCTTATTTCTGTGGAATCTGAGAACAGATATTTCGGATCTCTTTGAAGACTATAGGGCCAAAGGAAATATCCTCTGATAACAAAGAGAAAGAAGCTTTCTGAGAAACTTCTTTGTGTTCTGTGAAATCATCTCACAGAGTCACAACGTTCCCCTCAAGAAGCCTTTCGCTAAGACAGTTCTTGTGGAATTGGCAAAGTGATATTTGGAAGCCCATAGAGGGCTATGGTGAAAAAGGAAATATCCTTAGATGAAATCTGGAAAGAAGCTTTCTGACAAACTGCTTAGTGTTCTGTTAAGTCATCTCACAGAGTTACAACAGTATTTCGTGGATCTCTTTGCTAGCCTTATTTCTGTGGAATCTGAGAACAGATATTTCGGATCCCTTTGAAGACTATAGGGCCAAAGGAAATATCCTCCGATAACAAAGAGAAAGAAGCTTTCTGAGAAACTTCTTTGTGTTCTGTGAAATCATCTCACAGAGTTACGGCTTTCCCCTCAATAAGCCTTTCGCTAAGACAGTTCTTGTGGAATTGGCAAAGTGATATTTGGAAGCCCTTAGAGGGCTATGGTGAAAAAGGAAATATTCTCAGATGAAATCTGGAAAGAAGCTTTCTGAGAAAATGCTTAGTGTTCTGTTAATTCATCTCACAGAGTTACATCTGTATTTCGTGGATCTCTTTGCTAGCCTTATTTCTGTGGAATCTGAAAACAGATGTTTCGTATCCCTTTGAAGACTATAGGGCCAAAGGAAATATCCTCCGATAACAAAGAGAAAGAAGCTTTCTGAGAAACTTCTTTGTGTTCTGTGAAATCATCTCACAGAGTTACAGCTTTCCCCTCAAGAAGCCTTTCGCTAAGACAGTTCTTGTGGAATTGGCAAAGTGATATTTGGAAGCCCATAGAGGGCTATGGTGAAAAAGGGAATATCCTCAGATGAAATCTGGAAAGAAACTTTCTGAGAAACTGCTTAGTGTTCTGTTAATTCATCTCACAGAGTTACATCTGTATTTCGTGGATCTCTTTGCTAGCCTTATTTCTGTGGAATCTGAGAACAGATATTTCGGATCCCTTTGAAGACTATAGGGCCAAAGGAACTATCCTCCGATAACAAAGAGAAAGAAGCTTTCTGAGAAACTTCTTTGTGTTCTGTGAAATCATCTCACAGAGTTACAGCGTTCCCCTCAAGAAGCCTTTCGCTAAGACAGTTCTTGTGGAAATGGCAAAGTGATATTTGGAAGCCCATGGAGGGCTATGTTGAAAAAGGAAATATCCTCAGATAAAATCTGGAAAGAAGCTTTCTGAGAAACTGCTTAGTGTTCTGTTAATTCAACTCACAGAGTTACATCTGTATTTCGTGGATCTCTTTGCTAGCCTTATTTCTGTGGAATCTGAGAACAGATATTTCGGATCCCTTTGAAGACTATAGGGCCAAAGGAAATATCTTCCGATACCAAAGAGAAAGAAGTTTTCTGAGAATCTTCTTTGTGTTCTGTGAAATCATCTCACAGAGTTACAGCGTTCCCCTCAAGAAGCCTTGCGCTAAGACAGTTCTTGTGGAAATGGCAAAGTGATATTTGGAAGCCCATAGAGGGCCATGGTGAAAAAGGAAATATCCTCAGATGAAATCTGGAAAGAAGCTTTCTGAGAAACTGCTTAGTGTTCTGTTAATTCATCTCACAGAGTTACATCTGTATTTCGTGGATCTCTTTGCTAGCCTTATTTCTGTGGAATGTGAGAACAGATATTTCGGATCCCTTTGAAGACTATAGGGCCAAAGGAAATATCCTCTGATAACAAAGAGAAAGAAGCTTTCTGAGAAACTTCTCTGTGTTCTGTGAAATCATCTCACAGAGTTACAACGTTCCCCACAAGAAGCCTTTCGCTAAGACAGTTCTTGTGGAATTGGCAAAGTGATATTTGGAAGCCCATAGAGGGCTATGGTGAAAAAGGAAATATCCTCAGATGAAATCTGGAAAGAAGCTTTCTGACAAACTGCTTAGTGTTCTGTTAATTCATCTCACAGAGTTACATCTGTATATCGTGGATCTCTTTGCTAGCCTTATTTCTGTGGAGTCTGAGACCAGATATTTCGGATCTCTTTGAAGACTATAGGGCCAAAGGAAATATCCTCTGATAACAAAGAGAAAGAAGCTTTCTGAGAAACTTCTTTGTGTTCTGTGAAATCATCTCACAGAGTCACAACTTTCCCCTCAAGAAGCCTTTCGCTAAGACAGTTCTTGTGGAATTGGCAAAGTGATATTTGGAAGCCCATAGGGGGCTAGGGTGAAAAAGGAAATATCCTCAGATGAAATCTGGAAAGAAGCTTTCTGACAAACTGCTTAGTGTTCTGTTAAGTCATCTCACAGAGTTACAACAGTATTTCGTGGATCTCTTTGCTAGCCTTATTTCTGTGGAATCTGAGAACAGATATTTCGGATCCCTTTGAAGACTATAGGGCCAAAGGAAATATCCTCCGATAACAAAGAGAAAGAAGCTTTCTGAGAAACTTCTTTGTGTTCTGTGAAATCATCTCACAGAGTTACGGCTTTCCCCTCAATAAGCCTTTCTCTAAGACAGTTCTTGTGGAATTGGCAAAGTGATATTTGGAAGCCCTTAGAGGGCTATGGTGAAAAAGGAAATATCCTCAGATGAAATCTGGAAAGAAGCTTTCTGAGAAAATGCTTAGTGTTCTGTTAATTCATCTCACAGAGTTACATCTGTATTTCGTGGATCTCTTTGCTAGCCTTATTTCTGTGGAATCTGAAAACAGATGTTTCGTATCCCTTTGAAGACTATAGGGCCAAAGGAAATATCCTCCGATAACAAAGAGAAAGAAGCTTTCTGAGAAACTTCTTTGTGTTCTGTGAAATCATCTCACAGAGTTACAGCTTTCCCCTCAAGAAGCCTTTCGCTAAGACAGTTCTTGTGGAAATGGCAAAGTGATATTTGGAAGCCCATGGAGGGCTATGGTGAAAAAGGAAATATCCTCAGATAAAATCTGGAAAGAAGCTTTCTGAGAAACTGCTTAGTGTTCTGTTAATTCAACTCACAGAGTTACATCTGTATTTCGTGGATCTCTTTGCTAGCCTTATTTCTGTGGAATCTGAGAACAGATATTTCGGATCCCTTTGAAGACTATAGGGCCAAAGGAAATATCCTCCGATACCAAAGAGAAAGAAGTTTTCTGAGAATCTTCTTTGTGTTCTGTGAAATCATCTCACAGATTTACAGCGTTCCCCTCAAGAAGCCTTTCGCTAAGACAGTTCTTGTGGAAATGGCAAAGTGATATTTGGAAGCCCATAGAGGGCTATGGTGAAAAAGGAAATATCCTCAGATGAAATCTGGAAAGAAGCTTTCTGAGAAACTGCTTAGTGTTCTGTTAATTCATCTCACAGAGTTACATCTGTATTTCGTGGATCTCTTTGCTAGCCTTATTTCTGTGGAATGTGAGAACAGATATTTCGGATCCCTTTGAAGACTATAGGGCCAAAGGAAATATCCTCTGATAACAAAGAGAAAGAAGCTTTCTGAGAAACTTCTTTGTGTTCTGTGAAATCATCTCACGGAGTTACAACGTTCCCCACAAGAAGCCTTTCGCTAAGACAGTTCTTGTGGAATTGGTAAAGTGATATTTGGAAGCCCTTAGAGGGCTATGGTGAAAAAGGAAATATCCTCAGATGAAATCTGGAAAGAAGCTTTCTGAGAAACTGCTTAGTGTTCTGTTAATTCATCTCACAGAGTTACATCTGTATTTCGTGGATCTCTTTGCTAGCCTTATTTCTGTGGAATCTGAGAACAGATATTTCGGATCTCTTTGAAGACTATAGGGCCAAAGGAAATATCCTCGGATAACAAAGAGTAAGAAGCTTTCTGAGAAACTTCTTTGTGTTCTGAGAAATCAACTCACAGAGTTACGGCTTTCCCCTCAAGAAGCCTTTCGCTAAGACAGTTCTTGTGGAATTTGCAAAGTGATATTTGGAAGCCCAAAGAGGGCTATGGTGAAAAAGGAAATATCCTCAGATGAAATCTGGAAAGAAGCTTTCTGAGAAACTGCTTAGTGTTCTGTTAATTCATCTCACAGAGTTACATCTGTATTTCGTGGATCTCTTTGCTAGCCTTATTTCTGTGGAATCTGAAGACAAATGTTTCGGATCCCTTTGAAGACTATAGGGCCAAAGGAAATATCCCTCGATAACAAAGAGAAAGAAGCTTTCTGAGAAACTTCTTTGTGTTCTGTGATATCATCTCACAGAGTTACAGCTTTCCCCTCAAGAAGCCTTTCGCTAAGACAGTTCTTGTGGAATTGGCAAAGTGATATTTGGAAGCCCATAGAGGGCTATGGTGAAAAAGGAAATATCCTCAGATGAAATCTGGAAATAAACTTTCTCTGAAAACGCTTAGTGTTCTGTTAATTCATCTCACAGAGTTACATCTGTATTTCGTGGATCTCTTTGCTAGCCTTATTTCTGTGGAATCTGAGAACAGATATTTCGGATCCCTTTGAAGACTATAGGGCCAAAGGAAATATCCTCCGATAAGAAAGGGAAAGAAGCTTTCTGAGAAACTTCTTTGTGTTCTGTGAAATCATCTCACAGAGTTACAGCTTTCCCCTCAAGAAGCCTTTCGCTAAGACAGTTCTTGTGGAATTGGCAAAGTGATATTTGGAAGCCCATGGAGGGCTATGGTGAAAAAGGAAATATCCTCAGATAAAATCTGGAAAGAAGCTTTCTGAGAAACTGCTTAGTGTTCTGTTAATTCAACGCACAGAGTTACATCTGTATTTCGTGGATCTCTTTGCTAGCCTTATTTCTGTGGAATCTGACAACAGATATTTCGGATCCCTTTGAAGACTATAGGGCCAAAGGAAATATCCTCCGATACCAAAGAGAAAGAAGTTTTCTGAGAATCTTCTTTGTGTTCTGTGAAATCATCTCACAGAGTTACAGCGTTCCCCTCAAGAAGCCTTTCGCTAAGACAGTTCTTGTGGAAATGGCAAAGTGATATTTGGAAGCCCATAGAGGGCTATGGTGAAAAAGGAAATATCCTCAGATGAAATCTGGAAAGAAGCTTTCTGAGAAACTGCTTAGTGTTCTGTTAATTCATCTCACAGAGTTACATCTGTATTTCGTGGATCTCTTTGCTAGCCTTATTTCTGTGGAATGTGAGAACAGATATTTCGGATCCCTTTGAAGACTATAGGGCCAAAGGAAATATCCTCTGATAACAAAGAGAAAGAAGCTTTCTGAGAAACTTCTTTGTGTTCTGTGAAATCATCTCACGGAGTTACAACGTTCCCCACAAGAAGCCTTTCGCTAAGACAGTTCTTGTGGAATTGGCAAAGTGATATTTGGAAGCCCTTAGAGGGCTATGGTGAAAAAGGAAATATCCTCAGATGAAATCTGGAAAGAAGCTTTCTGAGAAACTGCTTAGTGTTCTGATAATTCATCTCACAGAGTTACATCTGTATTTCGTGGATCTCTTTGCTAGCCTTATTTCTGCGGAATCTGAGAACAGATATTTCGGATCCCTTTGAAGACTATAGGGCCAAAGGAAATATCCTCGGGTAACAAAGAGTAAGAAGCTTTCTGAGAAACTTCTTTGTGTTCTGAGAAATCAACTCACAGAGTTACGGCTTTCCCCTCAAGAAGCCTTTCGCTAAGACAGTTCTTGTGGAATTTGCAAAGTGATATTTGGAAGCCCAAAGAGGGCTATGGTGAAAAAGGAAATATCCTCAGATGAAATCTGGAAAGAAGCTTTCTGAGAAACTGGTTAGTGTTCTGTTAATTCATCTCACAGAGTTACATCTGTATTTCGTGGATCTCTTTGCTAGCCTTATTTCTGTGGAATCTGAAGACAAATGTTTCGGATCCCTTTGAAGACTATAGGGCCAAAGGAAATATCCCTCGATAACAAAGAGAAAGAAGCTTTCTGAGAAACTTCTTTGTGTTCTGTGATATCATCTCACAGAGTTACAGCTTTCCCCTCAAGAAGCCTTTCGCTAAGACAGTTCTTGTGGAATTGGCAAAGTGATATTTGGAAGCCCATAGAGGGCTATGGTGAAAAAGGAAATATCCTCAGATGAAATCTGGAAATAAACTTTCTCTGAAAACGCTTAGTGTTCTGTTAATTCATCTCACAGAGTTACATCTGTATTTCGTGGATCTCTTTGCTAGCCTTATTTCTGTGGAATCTGAGAACAGATATTTCGGATCCCTTTGAAGACTATAGGGCCAAAGGAAATATCCTCCGATAAGAAAGGGAAAGAAGCTTTCTGAGAAACTTCTTTGTGTTCTGTGAAATCATCTCACAGAGTTACAGCTTTCCCCTCAAGAAGCCTTTCGCTAAGACAGTTCTTGTGGAATTGGCAAAGTGATATTTGGAAGCCGATAGAGGGCTATGGTGAAAAAGGAAATATCCTCAGATGAAATCTGGAAAGAAGCTTTCTGAGAAACCGCTTAGTGTTCTGTTAATTCATCTCACAGAGTTACAACTGTATTTCGTGGATCTCTTTGCTAGCCTTATTTCTGTGGAATCTGAGTACAGATATTCCGGATCCCTTTGAAGACTATATGGCCAAAGAAATATCCTCCGATAAAAAAGAGAAAGAAGCTTTCTGAGAAACTTCTTTGTGTTCTGTGAAATCATCTCACAGAGTTACAGCTTTCCCCTCAAGAAGCCTTTCGCTAAGACAGTTCTTGTGGAAATGGCAAAGTGATATTTGGAAGCCCATAGAGGGCTATGGTGAAAAAGGAAATATCCTCAGATGAAATCTGGAAAGAAGCTTTCTGAGAAACTGCTTAGTGTTCTGTTAATTCATCTCACAGAGTTACATCTGTATTTCGTGGATCTCTTTGCTAGCCTTATTTCTGTGGAATCTGAGAACAGATATTTCGGATCCCTTTGAAGACTACACGGCCAAAGGAAATATCCTCTGATAAAAAAGAGAAAGAAGCTTTCTGAGAAACTTCTCTGTGTTCTGTGAAATCATCTCACAGAGTTACAACGTTCCCCACAAGAAGCCTTTCGCTAAGACAGTTCTTGTGGAATTGGCAAAGTGATATTTGGAAGCCCATCGAGGGCTATGGTGAAAAAGGAAATATCCTCAGATGAAATCTGGAAAGAAGCTTTCTGACAAACTGCTTAGTGTTCTGTTAATTCATCTCACAGAGTTACATCTGTATATCGTGGATCTCTTTGCTAGCCTTATTTCTGTGGAATCTGAGAACAGATATTTCGGATCTCTTTGAAGACTATAGGGCCAAAGGAAATATCCTCTGATAACAAAGAGAAAGAAGCTCTCTGAGAAACTTCTTTGTGTTCTGTGAAATCATCTCACAGAGTCACAACGTTCCCCTCAAGAAGCCTTTCGCTAAGACAGTTCTTGTGGAATTGGCAAAGTGATATTTGGAAGCCCATAGAGGGCTATGGTGAAAAAGGAAATATCCTCAGATGAAATCTGGAAAGAAGCTTTCTGACAAACTGCTTAGTGTTCTGTTAAGTCATCTCACAGAGTTACAACAGTATTTCGTGGATCTCTTTGCTAGCCTTATTTCTGTGGAATCTGAGAACAGATATTTCGGATCCCTTTGAAGACTATAGGGCCAAAGGAAATATCCTCCGATAACAAAGAGAAAGAAGCTTTCTGAGAAACTTCTTTGTGTTCTGTGAAATCATCTCACAGAGTTACGGCTTTCCCCTCAATAAGCCTTTCGCTAAGACAGTTCTTGTGGAATTGGCAAAGTGATATTTGGAAGCCCTTAGAGGGCTATGGTGAAAAAGGAAATATTCTCAGATGAAATCTGGAAAGAAGCTTTCTGAGAAAATGCTTAGTGTTCTGTTAATTCATCTCACAGAGTTACATCTGTATTTCGTGGATCTCTTTGCTAGCCTTATTTCTGTGGAATCTGAAAACAGATGTTTCGTATCCCTTTGAAGACTATAGGGCCAAAGGAAATATCCTCCGATAACAAAGAGAAAGAAGCTTTCTGAGAAACTTCTTTGTGTTCTGTGAAATCATCTCACAGAGTTACAGCTTTCCCCTCAAGAAGCCTTTCGCTAAGACAGTTCTTGTGGAATTGGCAAAGTGATATTTGGAAGCCCATAGAGGGCTATGGTGAAAAAGGAAATATCCTCAGATGAAATCTGGAAAGAAACTTTCTGAGAAACTGCTTAGTGTTCTGTTAATTCATCTCACAGAGTTACATCTGTATTTCGTGGATCTCTTTGCTAGCCTTATTTCTGTGGAATCTGAGAACAGATATTTCGGATCCCTTTGAAGACTATAGGGCCAAAGGAACTATCCTCCGATAACAAAGAGAAAGAAGCTTTCTGAGAAACTTCTTTGTGTTCTGTGAAATCATCTCACAGAGTTACAGCGTTCCCCTCAAGAAGCCTTTCGCTAAGACAGTTCTTGTGGAAATGGCAAAGTGATATTTGGAAGCCCATGGAGGGCTATGTTGAAAAAGGAAATATCCTCAGATAAAATCTGGAAAGAAGCTTTCTGAGAAACTGCTTAGTGTTCTGTTAATTCAACTCACAGAGTTACATCTGTATTTCGTGGATCTCTTTGCTAGCCTTATTTCTGTGGAATCTGAGAACAGATATTTCGGATCCCTTTGAAGACTATAGGGCCAAAGGAAATATCTTCCGATACCAAAGAGAAAGAAGTTTTCTGAGAATTTTCTTTGTGTTCTGTGAAATCATCTCACAGAGTTACAGCGTTCCCCTCAAGAAGCCTTTCGCTAAGACAGTTCTTGTGGAAATGGCAAAGTGATATTTGGAAGCCCATAGAGGGCTATGGTGAAAAAGGAAATATCCTCAGATGAAATCTGGAAAGAAGCTTTCTGAGAAACTGCTTAGTGTTCTGTTAATTCATCTCACAGAGTTACATCTGTATTTCGTGGATCTCTTTGCTAGCCTTATTTCTGTGGAATGTGAGAACAGATATTTCGGATACCTTTGAAGACTATAGGGCCAAAGGAAATATCCTCTGATAACAAAGAGAAAGAAGCTTTCTGAGAAACTTCTCTGTGTTCTGTGAAATCATCTCACAGAGTTACAACGTTCCCCACAAGAAGCCTTTCGCTAAGACAGTTCTTGTGGAATTGGCAAAGGGATATTTGGAAGCCCATAGAGGGCTATGGTGAAAAAGGAAATATCCTCAGATGAAATCTGGAAAGAAGCTTTCTGAGAAACTGCTTAGTGTTCTGTTAATTCATCTCACAGAGTTACATCTGTATTTCGTGGATCTCTTTGCTAGCCTTATTTCTGTGGAATCTGAGAACAGATATTTCGGATCCCTTTGAAGACTATAGGGCCAAAGGAAATATCCTCCGATAACAAAGAGAAAGAAGTTTTCTGAGAATCTTCTTTGTGTTCTGTGAAATCATCTCACAGAGTTACAGCGTTCCCCTCAAGAAGCCTTTCGCTAAGACAGTTCTTGTGGAAATGGCAAAGTGATATTTGGAAGCCCATAGAGGGCTATGGTGAAAAAGGAAATATCCTCAGATGAAATCTGGAAAGAAGCTATCTGAGAAACTGCTTAGTGTTCTGTTAATTCATCTCACAGAGTTACATCTGTATTTCGTGGATCTCTTTGCTAGCCTTATTTCTGTGGAATCTGAGAACAGATATTTCGGATCCCTTTGAAGACTATAGAGCCAAAGGAAATATCCTCTGATAACAAAGAGAAAGAAGCTTTCTGAGAAACTTCTTTGTGTTCTGTGAAATCATCTCACAGAGTTACAACGTTCCCCACAAGAAGCCTTTCGCTAAGACAGTTCTTGTGGAATTGGCAAAGTGATATTTGGAAGCCCTTAGAGGGCTATGGTGAAAAAGGAAATATCCTCAGATGAAATCTGGAAAGAAGCTTTCTGACAAACTGCTTAGTGTTCTGTTAATTCATCTCACAGAGTTACAACAGTATTTCGTGGATCTCTTTGCTAGCCTTATTTCTGTGGAATCTGAGAACAGATATTTCGGATCCCTTTGAAGACTATAGGGCCAAAGGAAATATCCTCGGATAACAAAGAGTAAAAAGCTTTCTGTGAAACTTCTTTGTGTTCTGTGAAATCATCTCACAGAGTTACGGCTTTCCCCTCAAGAAGCCTTTCGCTAAGACAGTTCTTGTGGAATTTGCAAAGTGATATTTGGAAGCCCATAGAGGGCTATGGTGAAAAAGGAAATATCCTCAGATGAAATCTGGAAATAAACTTTCTCAGAAAACGCTTAGTGTTCTGTTAATTCATCTCAAAGAGTTACATCTGTATTTCGTGGATCTCTTTGCTAGCCTTATTTCTGTGGAATCTGAGAACAGATATTTCGGATCCCTTTGAAGACTATAGGGCCAAAGGAAATATCCTCCGATAAGAAAGGGAAAGAAGCTTTCTGAGAAACTTCTTTGTGTTCTGTGAAATCATCTCACAGAGTTACAGCTTTCCCCTCAAGAAGCCTTTCGCTAAGACAGTTCTTGTGGAATTGGCAAAGTGATATTTGGAAGCCGATAGAGGGCTATGGTGAAAAAGGAAATATCCTCAGATGAAATCTGGAAAGAAGCTTTCTGAGAAACCGCTTAGTGTTCTGTTAATTCATCTCACAGAGTTACAACTGTATTTCGTGGATCTCTTTGCTAGCCTTATTTCTGTGGAATCTCAGTACAGATATTCCGGATCCCATTGAAGACTATATGGCCAAAGAAAATATCCTCCGATAAAAAAGAGAAAGAAGCTTTCTGAGAAACTTCTTTGTGTTCTGTGAAATCATCTCACAGAGTTACAGCTTTCCCCTCAAGAAGCCTTTCGCTAAGACAGTTCTTGTGGAAATGGCAAAGTGATATTTGGAAGCCCATAGAGGGCTATGGTGAAAAAGGAAATATCCTCAGATGAAATCTGGAAAGAAGCTTTCTGACAAACTGCTTAGTGTTCTGTTAAGTCATCTCACAGAGTTACAACAGTATTTCGTGGATCTCTTTGCTACCCTTATTTCTGTGGAATCTGAGAACAGATATTTCGGATCCCTTTGAAGACTATAGGGCCAAAGGAAATATCCTCCGATAACAAAGAGAAAGAAGCTTTCTGAGAAACTTCTTTGTGTTCTGTGAAATCATCTCACAGAGTTACGGCTTTCCCCTCAATAAGCCTTTCGCTAAGACAGTTCTTGTGGAATTGGCAAAGTGATATTTGGAAGCCCTTAGAGGGCTATGGTGAAAAAGGAAATATCCTCAGATGAAATCTGGAAAGAAGCTTTCTGAGAAAATGCTTAGTGTTCTGTTAATTCATCTCACAGAGTTACATCTGTATTTCGTGGATCTCTTTGCTAGCCTTATTTCTGTGGAATCTGAAAACAGATGTTTCGTATCCCTTTGAAGACTATAGTGCCAAAGGAAATATCCTCCGATAACAAAGAGAAAGAAGCTTTCTGAGAAACTTCTTTGTGTTCTGTGAAATCATCTCACAGAGTTACAGCTTTCCCCTCAAGAAGCCTTTCGCTAAGACAGTTCTTGTGGAAATGGCAAAGTGATATTTGGAAGCCCATGGAGGGCTATGGTGAAAAAGGAAATATCCTCAGATAAAATCTGGAAAGAAGCTTTCTGAGAAACTGCTTAGTGTTCTGTTAATTCAACTCACAGAGTTACATCTGTATTTCGTGGATCTCTTTGCTAGCCTTATTTCTGTGGAATCTGAGAACAGATATTTCGGATCCCTTTGAAGACTATAGGGCCAAAGGAAATATCCTCCGATACCAAAGAGAAAGAAGTTTTCTAAGAATCTTCTTTGTGTTCTGTGAAATCATCTCACAGAGTTACAGCGTTCCCCTCAAGAAGCCTTTCGCTAAGACAGTTCTTGTGGAAATGGCAAAGTGATATTTGGAAGCCCATAGAGGGCTATGGTGAAAAAGGAAATATCCTCAGATGAAATCTGGAAAGAAGCTTTCTGAGAAACTGCTTAGTGTTCTGTTAATTCATCTCACAGAGTTACATCTGTATTTCGTGGATCTCTTTGCTAGCCTTATTTCTGTGGAATGTGAGAACAGATATTTCGGATCCCTTTGAAGACTATAGGGCCAAAGGAAATATCCTCTGATAACAAAGAGAAAGAAGCTTTCTGAGAAACTTCTTTGTGTTCTGTGAAATCATCTCACGGAGTTACAACGTTCCCCACAAGAAGCCTTTCGCTAAGACAGTTCTTGTGGAATTGGCAAAGTGATATTTGGAAGCCCTTAGAGGGCTATGGTGAAAAAGGAAATATCCTCAGATGAAATCTGGAAAGAAGCTTTCTGAGAAACTGCTTAGTGTTCTGTTAATTCATCTCACAGAGTTACATCTGTATTTCGTGGATCTCTTTGCTAGCCTTATTTCTGTGGAATCTGAGAACAGATATTTCGGATCCCTTTGAAGACTATAGGGCCAAAGGAAATATCCTCGGATAACAAAGAGTAAGAAGCTTTCTGAGAAACTTCTTTGTGTTCTGAGAAATCAACTCACAGAGTTACGGCTTTCCCCTCAAGAAGCCTTTCGCTAAGACAGTTCTTGTGGAATTTGCAAAGTGATATTTGGAAGCCCAAAGAGGGCTATGGTGAAAAAGGAAATATCCTCAGATGAAATCTGGAAAGAAGCTTTCTGAGAAACTGCTTAGTGTTCTGTTAATTCATCTCACAGAGTTACATCTGTATTTCGTGGATCTCTTTGCTAGCCTTATTTCTGTGGAATCTGAAGACAAATGTTTCGGATCCCTTTGAAGACTATAGGGCCAAAGGAAATATCCATCGATAACAAAGAGAAAGAAGCTTTCTGAGAAACTTCTTTGTGTTCTGTGATATCATCTCACAGAGTTACAGCTTTCCCCTCAAGAAGCCTTTCGCTAAGACAGTTCTTGTGGAATTGGCAAAGTGATATTTGGAAGCCCATAGAGGGCTATGGTGAAAAAGGAAATATCCTCAGATGAAATCTGGAAATAAACTTTCTCTGAAAACGCTTAGTGTTCTGTTAATTCATCTCACAGAGTTACATCTGTATTTCGTGGATCTCTTTGCTAGCCTTATTTCTGTGGAATCTGAGAACAGATATTTCGGATCCCTTTGAAGACTATAGGGCCAAAGGAAATATCCTCCGATAAGAAAGGGAAAGAAGCTTTCTGAGAAACTTCTTTGTGTTCTGTGAAATCATCTCACAGAGTCACAACGTTCCCCTCAAGAAGCCTTTCGCTAAGACAGTTCTTGTGGAATTGGCAAAGTGATATTTGGAAGCCCATAGAGGGCTATGGTGAAAAAGGAAATATCCTCAGATGAAATCTGGAAAGAAGCTTTCTGACAAACTGCTTAGTGTTCTGTTAAGTCATCTCACAGAGTTACAACAGTATTTCGTGGATCTCTTTGCTAGCCTTATTTCTGTGGAATCTGAGAACAGATATTTCGGATCCCTTTGAAGACTATAGGGCCAAAGGAAATATCCTCCGATAACAAAGAGAAAGAAGCTTTCTGAGAAACTTCTTTGTGTTCTGTGAAATCATCTCACAGAGTTACAGCTTTCCCCTCAATAAGCCTTTCGCTAAGACAGTTCTTGTGGAATTGGCAAAGTGATATTTGGAAGCCCTTAGAGGGCTATGGTGAAAAAGGAAATATCCTCAGATGAAATCTGGAAAGAAGCTTTCTGAGAAAATGCTTAGTGTTCTGTTAATTCATCTCACAGAGTTACATCTGTATTTCGTGGATCTCTTTGCTAGCCTTATTTCTGTGGAATCTGAAAACAGATGTTTCGTATCCCTTTGAAGACTATAGGGCCAAAGGAAATATCCTCCGATAACAAAGAGAAAGAAGCTTTCTGAGAAACTTCTTTGTGTTCTGTGAAATCATCTCACAGAGTTACAGCTTTCCCCTCAAGAAGCCTTTCGCTAAGACAGTTCTTGTGGAAATGGCAAAGTGATATTTGGAAGCCCATGGAGGGCTATGGTGAAAAAGGAAATATCCTCAGATAAAATCTGGAAAGAAGCTTTCTGAGAAACTGCTTAGTGTTCTGTTAATTCAACTCACAGAGTTACATCTGTATTTCGTGGATCTCTTTGCTAGCCTTATTTCTGTGGAATCTGAGAACAGATATTTCGGATCCCTTTGAAGACTATAGGGCCAAAGGAAATATCCTCCGATACCAAAGAGAAAGAAGTTTTCTGAGAATCTTCTTTGTGTTCTGTGAAATCATCTCACAGAGTTTCAGCGTTCCCCTCAAGAAGCCTTTCGCTAAGACAGTTCTTGTGGAAATGGCAAAGTGATATTTGGAAGCCCATAGAGGGCTATGGTGAAAAAGGAAATATCCTCAGATGAAATCTGGAAAGAAGCTTTCTGAGAAACTGCTTAGTGTTCTGTTAATTCATCTCACAGAGTTACATCTGTATTTCGTGGATCTCTTTGCTAGCCTTATTTCTGTGGAATGTGAGAACAGATATTTCGGATCCCTTTGAAGACTATAGGGCCAAAGGAAATATCCTCTGATAACAAAGAGAAAGAAGATTTCTGAGAAACTTCTTTGTGTTCTGTGAAATCATCTCACGGAGTTACAACGTTCCCCACAAGAAGCCTTTCGCTAAGACAGTTCTTGTGGAATTGGCAAAGTGATATTTGGAAGCCCTTAGAGGGCTATGGTGAAAAAGGAAATATCCTCAGATGAAATCTGGAAAGAAGCTTTCTGAGAAACTGCTTAGTGTTCTGTTAATTCATCTCACAGAGTTACATCTGTATTTCGTGGATCTCTTTGCTAGCCTTATTTCTGTGGAATCTGAGAACAGATATTTCGGATCCCTTTGAAGACTATAGGGCCAAAGGAAATATCCTCGGATAACAAAGAGTAAGAAGCTTTCTGAGAAACTTCTTTGTGTTCTGAGAAATCAACTCACAGAGTTACGGCTTTCCCTTCAAGAAGCCTTTCGCTAAGACAGTTCTTGTGGAATTTGCAAAGTGATATTTGGAAGCCCAAAGAGGGCTATGGTGAAAAAGGAAATATCCTCAGATGAAATCTGGAAAGAAGCTTTCTGAGAAACTGCTTAGTGTTCTGTTAATTCATCTCACAGAGTTACATCTGTATTTCGTGGATCTCTTTGCTAGCCTTATTTCTGTGGAATCTGAAGACAAACGTTTCGGATCCCTTTGAAGACTATAGGGCCAAAGGAAATATCCCTCGATAACAAAGAGAAAGAAGCTTTCTGAGAAACTTCTTTGTGTTCTGTGATATCATCTCACAGAGTTACAGCTTTCCCCTCAAGAAGCCTTTCGCTAAGACAGTTCTTGTGGAATTGGCAAAGTGATATTTGGAAGCCCATTGAGGGCTATGGTGAAAAAGGAAATATCCTCAGATGAAATCTGGAAATAAACTTTCTCTGAAAACGCTTAGTGTTCTGTTAATTCATCTCACAGAGTTACATCTGTATTTCGTGGATCTCTTTGCTAGCCTTATTTCTGTGGAATCTGAGAACAGATATTTCGGATCCCTTTGAAGACTATAGGGCCAAAGGAAATATCCTCCGATAAGAAAGGGAAAGAAGCTTTCTGAGAAACTTCTTTGTGTTCTGTGAAATCATCTCACAGAGTTACAGCTTTCCCCTCAAGAAGCCTTTCGCTAAGACAGTTCTTGTGGAATTGGCAAAGTGATATTTGGAAGCTGATAGAGGGCTATGGTGAAAAAGGAAATATCCTCAGATGAAATCTGGAAAGAAGCTTTCTGAGAAACCGCTTAGTGTTCTGTTAATTCATCTCACAGAGTTACAACTGTATTTCGTGGATCTCTTTGCTAGCCTTATTTCTGTGGAATCTCAGTACAGATATTCCGGATCCCTTTGAAGACTATATGGCCAAAGAAATATCCTCCGATAAAAAAGAGAAAGAAGCTTTCTGAGAAACTTCTTTGTGTTCTGTGAAATCATCTCACAGAGTTACAGCTTTCCCCTATGAAGCCTTTCGCTAAGACAGTTCTTGTGGAAATGGCAAAGTGATATTTGGAAGCCCATAGAGGGCTATGGTGAAAAAGGAAATATCCTCAGATGAAATCTGGAAAGAAGCTTTCTGACAAACTGCTTAGTGTTCTGTTAAGTCATCTCACAGAGTTACAACAGTATTTCGTGGATCTCTTTGCTAGCCTTATTTCTGTGGAATCTGAGAACAGATATTTCGGATCCCTTTGAAGACTATAGGGCCAAAGGAAATATCCTCCGATAACAAAGAGAAAGAAGCTTTCTGAGAAACTTCTTTGTGTTCTGTGAAATCATCTCACAGAGTTACGGCTTTCCCCTCAATAAGCCTTTCGCTAAGACAGTTCTTGTGGAATTGGCAAAGTGATATTTGGAAGCCCTTAGAGGGCTATGGTGAAAAAGGAAATATCCTCAGATGAAATCTGGAAAGAAGCTTTCTGAGAAAATGCTTAGTGTTCTGTTAATTCATCTCACAGAGTTACATCTGTATTTCGTGGATCTCTTTGCTAGCCTTATTTCTGTGGAATCTGAAAACAGATGTTTCGTATCCCTTTGAAGACTATAGTGCCAAAGGAAATATCCTCCGATAACAAAGAGAAAGAAGCTTTCTGAGAAACTTCTTTGTGTTCTGTGAAATCATCTCACAGAGTTACAGCTTTCCCCTCAAGAAGCCTTTCGCTAAGACAGTTCTTGTGGAAATGGCAAAGTGATATTTGGAAGCCCATGGAGGGCTATGGTGAAAAAGGAAATATCCTCAGATAAAATCTGGAAAGAAGCTTTCTGAGAAACTGCTTAGTGTTCTGTTAATTCAACTCACAGAGTTACATCTGTATTTCGTGGATCTCTTTGCTAGCCTTATTTCTGTGGAATCTGAGAACAGATATTTCGGATCCCTTTGAAGACTATAGGGCCAAAGGAAATATCCTCCGATACCAAAGAGAAAGAAGTTTTCTAAGAATCTTCTTTGTGTTCTGTGAAATCATCTCACAGAGTTACAGCGTTCCCCTCAAGAAGCCTTTCGCTAAGACAGTTCTTGTGGAAATGGCAAAGTGATATTTGGAAGCCCATAGAGGGCTATGGTGAAAAAGGAAATATCCTCAGATGAAATCTGGAAAGAAGCTTTCTGAGAAACTGCTTAGTGTTCTGTTAATTCATCTCACAGAGTTACATCTGTATTTCGTGGATCTCTTTGCTAGCCTTATTTCTGTGGAATGTGAGAACAGATATTTCGGATCCCTTTGAAGACTATAGGGCCAAAGGAAATATCCTCTGATAACAAAGAGAAAGAAGCTTTCTGAGAAACTTCTTTGTGTTCTGTGAAATCATCTCACGGAGTTACAACGTTCCCCACAAGAAGCCTTTCGCTAAGACAGTTCTTGTGGAATTGGCAAAGTGATATTTGGAAGCCCTTAGAGGGCTATGGTGAAAAAGGAAATATCCTCAGATGAAATCTGGAAAGAAGCTTTCTGAGAAACTGCTTAGTGTTCTGTTAATTCATCTCACAGAGTTACATCTGTATTTCGTGGATCTCTTTGCTAGCCTTATTTCTGTGGAATCTGAGAACAGATATTTCGGATCCCTTTGAAGACTATAGGGCCAAAGGAAATATCCTCGGATAACAAAGAGTAAGAAGCTTTCTGAGAAACTTCTTTGTGTTCTGAGAAATCAACTCACAGAGTTACGGCTTTCCCCTCAAGAAGCCTTTCGCTAAGACAGTTCTTGTGGAATTTGCAAAGTGATATTTGGAAGCCCAAAGAGGGCTATGGTGAAAAAGGAAATATCCTCAGATGAAATCTGGAAAGAAGCTTTCTGAGAAACTGCTTAGTGTTCTGTTAATTCATCTCACAGAGTTACATCTGTATTTCGTGGATCTCTTTGCTAGCCTTATTTCTGTGGAATCTGAAGACAAATGTTTCGGATCCCTTTGAAGACTATAGGGCCAAAGGAAATATCCATCGATAACAAAGAGAAAGAAGCTTTCTGAGAAACTTCTTTGTGTTCTGTGATATCATCTCACAGAGTTACAGCTTTCCCCTCAAGAAGCCTTTCGCTAAGACAGTTCTTGTGGAATTGGCAAAGTGATATTTGGAAGCCCATAGAGGGCTATGGTGAAAAAGGAAATATCCTCAGATGAAATCTGGAAATAAACTTTCTCTGAAAACGCTTAGTGTTCTGTTAATTCATCTCACAGAGTTACATCTGTATTTCGTGGATCTCTTTGCTAGCCTTATTTCTGTGGAATCTGAGAACAGATATTTCGGATCCCTTTGAAGACTATAGGGCCAAAGGAAATATCCTCCGATAAGAAAGGGAAAGAAGCTTTCTGAGAAACTTCTTTGTGTTCTGTGAAATCATCTCACAGAGTCACAACGTTCCCCTCAAGAAGCCTTTCGCTAAGACAGTTCTTGTGGAATTGGCAAAGTGATATTTGGAAGCCCATAGAGGGCTATGGTGAAAAAGGAAATATCCTCAGATGAAATCTGGAAAGAAGCTTTCTGACAAACTGCTTAGTGTTCTGTTAAGTCATCTCACAGAGTTACAACAGTATTTCGTGGATCTCTTTGCTAGCCTTATTTCTGTGGAATCTGAGAACAGATATTTCGGATCCCTTTGAAGACTATAGGGCCAAAGGAAATATCCTCCGATAACAAAGAGAAAGAAGCTTTCTGAGAAACTTCTTTGTGTTCTGTGAAATCATCTCACAGAGTTACAGCTTTCCCCTCAATAAGCCTTTCGCTAAGACAGTTCTTGTGGAATTGGCAAAGTGATATTTGGAAGCCCTTAGAGGGCTATGGTGAAAAAGGAAATATCCTCAGATGAAATCTGGAAAGAAGCTTTCTGAGAAAATGCTTAGTGTTCTGTTAATTCATCTCACAGAGTTACATCTGTATTTCGTGGATCTCTTTGCTAGCCTTATTTCTGTGGAATCTGAAAACAGATGTTTCGTATCCCTTTGAAGACTATAGGGCCAAAGGAAATATCCTCCGATAACAAAGAGAAAGAAGCTTTCTGAGAAACTTCTTTGTGTTCTGTGAAATCATCTCACAGAGTTACAGCTTTCCCCTCAAGAAGTCTTTCGCTAAGACAGTTCTTGTGGAAATGGCAAAGTGATATTTGGAAGCCCATGGAGGGCTATGGTGAAAAAGGAAATATCCTCAGATAAAATCTGGAAAGAAGCTTTCTGAGAAACTGCTTAGTGTTCTGTTAATTCAACTCACAGAGTTACATCTGTATTTCGTGGATCTCTTTGCTAGCCTTATTTCTGTGGAATCTGAGAACAGATATTTCGGATCCCTTTGAAGACTATAGGGCCAAAGGAAATATCCTCCGATACCAAAGAGAAAGAAGTTTTCTGAGAATCTTCTTTGTGTTCTGTGAAATCATCTCACAGAGTTTCAGCGTTCCCCTCAAGAAGCCTTTCGCTAAGACAGTTCTTGTGGAAATGGCAAAGTGATATTTGGAAGCCCATAGAGGGCTATGGTGAAAAAGGAAATATCCTCAGATGAAATCTGGAAAGAAGCTTTCTGAGAAACTGCTTAGTGTTCTGTTAATTCATCTCACAGAGTTACATCTGTATTTCGTGGATCTCTTTGCTAGCCTTATTTCTGTGGAATGTGAGAACAGATATTTCGGATCCCTTTGAAGACTATAGGGCCAAAGGAAATATCCTCTGATAACAAAGAGAAAGAAGATTTCTGAGAAACTTCTTTGTGTTCCGTGAAATCATCTCACGGAGTTACAACGTTCCCCACAAGAAGCCTTTCGCTAAGACAGTTCTTGTGGAATTGGCAAAGTGATATTTGGAAGCCCTTAGAGGGCTATGGTGAAAAAGGAAATATCCTCAGATGAAATCTGGAAAGAAGCTTTCTGAGAAACTGCTTAGTGTTCTGTTAATTCATCTCACAGAGTTACATCTGTATTTCGTGGATCTCTTTGCTAGCCTTATTTCTGTGGAATCTGAGAACAGATATTTCGGATCCCTTTGAAGACTATAGGGCCAAAGGAAATATCCTCGGATAACAAAGAGTAAGAAGCTTTCTGAGAAACTTCTTTGTGTTCTGAGAAATCAACTCACAGAGTTACGGCTTTCCCCTCAAGAAGCCTTTCGCTAAGACAGTTCTTGTGGAATTTGCAAAGTGATATTTGGAAGCCCAAAGAGGGCTATGGTGAAAAAGGAAATATCCTCAGATGAAATCTGGAAAGAAGCTTTCTGAGAAACTGCTTAGTGTTCTGTTAATTCATCTCACAGAGTTACATCTGTATTTCGTGGATCTCTTTGCTAGCCTTATTTCTGTGGAATCTGAAGACAAACGTTTCGGATCCCTTTGAAGACTATAGGGCCAAAGGAAATATCCCTCGATAACAAAGAGAAAGAAGCTTTCTGAGAAACTTCTTTGTGTTCTGTGATATCATCTCACAGAGTTACAGCTTTCCCCTCAAGAAGCCTTTCGCTAAGACAGTTCTTGTGGAATTGGCAAAGTGATATTTGGAAGCCCATTGAGGGCTATGGTGAAAAAGGAAATATCCTCAGATGAAATCTGGAAATAAACTTTCTCTGAAAACGCTTAGTGTTCTGTTAATTCATCTCACAGAGTTACATCTGTATTTCGTGGATCTCTTTGCTAGCCTTATTTCTGTGGAATCTGAGAACAGATATTTCGGATCCCTTTGAAGACTATAGGGCCAAAGGAAATATCCTCCGATAAGAAAGGGAAAGAAGCTTTCTGAGAAACTTCTTTGTGTTCTGTGAAATCATCTCACAGAGTTACAGCTTTCCCCTCAAGAAGCCTTTCGCTAAGACAGTTCTTGTGGAATTGGCAAAGTGATATTTGGAAGCTGATAGAGGGCTTTGGTGAAAAAGGAAATATCCTCAGATGAAATCTGGAAAGAAGCTTTCTGAGAAACCGCTTAGTGTTCTGTTAATTCATCTCACAGAGTTACAACTGTATTTCGTGGATCTCTTTGCTAGCCTTATTTCTGTGGAATCTCAGTACAGATATTCCGGATCCCTTTGAAGACTATATGGCCAAAGAAATATCCTCCGATAAAAAAGAGAAAGAAGCTTTCTGAGAAACTTCTTTGTGTTCTGTGAAATCATCTCACAGAGTTACAGCTTTCCCCTATGAAGCCTTTCGCTAAGACAGTTCTTGTGGAAATGGCAAAGTGATATTTGGAAGCCCATAGAGGGCTATGGTGAAAAAGGAAATATCCTCAGATGAAATCTGGAAAGAAGCTTTCTGAGAAACTGCTTAGTGTTCTGTTAATTCATCTCACAGAGTTACATCTGTATTTCGTGGATCTCTTTGCTAGCCTTATTTCTGTGGAATCTGAGAACAGATATTTCGGATCCCTTTGAAGACTACACGGCCAAAGGAAATATCCTCTGATAACAAAGAGAAAGAAGCTTTCTGAGAAACTTCTCTGTGTTCTGTGAAATCATCTCACAGAGTTACAACGTTCCCCACAAGAAGCCTTTCGCTAAGACAGTTCTTGTGGAATTGGCAAAGTGATATTTGGAAGCCCATCGAGGGCTATGGTGAAAAAGGAAATATCCTCAGATGAAATCTGGAAAGAAGCTTTCTGACAAACTGCTTAGTGTTCTGTTAATTCATCTCACAGAGTTACATCTGTATATCGTGGATCTCTTTGCTAGCCTTATTTCTGTGGAATCTGAGAACAGATATTTCGGATCTCTTTGAAGACTATAGGGCCAAAGGAAATATCCTCTGATAACAAAGAGAAAGAAGCTTTCTGAGAAACTTCTTTGTGTTCTGTGAAATCATCTCACAGAGTCACAACGTTCCCCTCAAGAAGCCTTTCGCTAAGACAGTTCTTGTGGAATTGGCAAAGTGATATTTGGAAGCCCATAGAGGGCTATGGTGAAAAAGGAAATATCCTCAGATGAAATCTGGAAAGAAGCTTTCTGACAAACTGCTTAGTGTTCTGTTAAGTCATCTCACAGAATTACAACAGTATTTCGTGGATCTCTTTGCTAGCCTTATTTCTGTGGAATCTGAGAACAGATATTTCGGATCCCTTTGAAGACTATAGGGCCAAAGGAAATATCCTCCGATAACAAAGAGAAAGAAGCTTTCTGAGAAACTTCTTTGTGTTCTGTGAAATCATCTCACAGAGTTACGGCTTTCCCCTCAATAAGCCTTTCGCTAAGACAGTTCTTGTGGAATTGGCAAAGTGATATTTGGAAGCCCTTAGAGGGCTATGGTGAAAAAGGAAATATCCTCAGATGAAATCTGGAAAGAAGCTTTCTGAGAAAATGCTTAGTGTTCTGTTAATTCATCTCACAGAGTTACATCTGTATTTCGTGGATCTCTTTGCTAGCCTTATTTCTGTGGAATCTGAAAACAGATGTTTCGTATTCCTTTGAAGACTATAGGGCCAAAGGAACTATCCTCCGATAACAAAGAGAAAGAAGCTTTCTGAGAAACTTCTTTGTGTTCTGTGAAATCATCTCACAGAGTTACAGCGTTCCCCTCAAGAAGCCTTTCGCTAAGACAGTTCTTGTGGAAATGGCAAAGTGATATTTGGAAGCCCATGGAGGGCTATGGTGAAAAAGGAAATATCCTCAGATAAAATCTGGAAAGAAGCTTTCTGAGAAACTGCTTAGTGTTCTGTTAATTCAACTCACAGAGTTACATCTGTATTTCGTGGATCTCTTTGCTAGCCTTATTTCTGTGGAATCTGAGAACAGATATTTCGGATCACTTTGAAGACTATAGGGCCAAAGGAAATATCCTCCGATACCAAAGAGAAAGAAGTTTTCTGAGAATCTTCTTTGTGTTCTGTGAAATCATCTCACAGAGTTACAGCGTTCCCCTCAAGAAGCCTTTCGCTAAGACAGTTCTTGTGGAAATGGCAAAGTGATATTTGGAAGCCCATAGAGGGCTATGGTGAAAAAGGAAATATCCTCAGATGAAATCTGGAAAGAAGCTTTCTGAGAAACTGCTTAGTGTTCTGTTAATTCATCTCACAGAGTTACATCTGTATTTCGTGGATCTCTTTGCTAGCCTTATTTCTGTGGAATGTGAGAACAGATATTTCGGATCCCTTTGAAGACTATAGGGCCAAAGGAAATATCCTCTGATAACAAAGAGAAAGAAGCTTTCTGAGAAACTTCTTTGTGTTCTGTGAAATCATCTCACGGAGTTACAACGTTCCCCACAAGAAGCCTTTCGCTAAGACAGTTCTTGTGGAATTGGCAAAGTGATATTTGGAAGCCCTTAGAGGGCTATGGTGAAAAAAGAAATATCCTCAGATGAAATCTGGAAAGAAGCTTTCTGACAAACTGCTTGGTGTTCTGTTAATTCATCTCACAGAGTTACAACAGTATTTCGTGGGTCTCTTTGCTAGCCTTATTTCTGTGGAATCTGAGAACAGATATTTCGGATACCTTTGAAGACTATAGGGCCAAAGGAAATATCCTCGGATAACAAAGAGTAAGAAGCTTTCTGAGAAACTTCTTTGTGTTCTGTGAAATCATCTCACAGAGTTACGGCTTTCCCCTCAAGAAGCCTTTCGCTAAGACAGTTATTGTGGAATTTGCAAAGTGATATTTGGAAGCCCATAGAGGGCTATGGTGAAAAAGGAAATATCCTCCGATGAAATCTGGAAAGAAGCTTTCTGAGAAACTGCTTAGTGTTCTGGTAATTCATCTCACAGAGTTACATCTGTATTTCGTGGATCTCTTTGCTAGCCTTATTTCTGTGGAATCTGAGAACAGATATTTCGGATCCCTTTGAAGACTATAGGGCCAAAGGAAATATCCTCTGATAACAAAGAGAAAGAAGGTTTCTGAGAAACTTCTTTGTGTTCTGTGAAATCATCTCACAGAGTTACAACGTTCCCCACAAGAAGCCTTTCGCTAAGACAGTTCTTGTGGAATTGGCAAAGTGATATTTGGAAGCCCATAGAGGGCTATGCTGAAAAAGGAAATATCCTCAGATGAAATCTGGAAAGAAGCTTTCTGACAAACTGCTTGGTGTTCTGTTAATTCATCTCACAGAGTTACAACAGTATTTCGTGGATCTCTTTGCTAGCCTTATTTCTGTGGAATCTGAGAACAGATATTTCGGATCCCTTTGAAGACTATAGGGCCAAAGGAAATATCCTCGGATAACAAAGAGGAAGAAGCTTTCTGAGAAACTTCTTTGTGTTCTGTGAAATCATCTCACAGAGTTACGGCTTTCCCCTCAAGAAGCCTTTCGCTAAGACAGTTCTTGTGGAATTGGCTAAGTGATATTTGGAAGCCCATAGAGGGCTATGGTGAAAAAGGAAATATCCTCAGATGAAATCTGGAAAGAAGTTTTCTGAGAAACTGCTTAGTTTTCTGTTAATTCATCTCACAGAGTTACATCTGTATTTCGTGGATCTCTTTGCTAGCCTTATTTCTGTGGAATCTGAGAACAGATGTTTCGGATCACTTTGAAGACTATAGGGCCAAGGAAAATATCCTCCGATAACAAAGAGAAAGAAGCTTTCTGTGAAACTTCTTTGTGTTCTGTGAAATCAACTCACAGAGTTCCAGCTTTCCCCTCTAGAAGCCTTTCGCTAAGACAGTTCTTGTGGAATTGGCACAGTGATATTTGGAAGCCCTTAGAGGGCTATGGTGAAAAAGGAAGTATCCTCAGATGAAATCTGGAAAGAAGCCTTCTGAGAAACTGCTTAGTGTTCTGTTAATTCATCTCACAGAGTTACAACTGTATTTCGTGGATCTCTTTGCTAGCCTTATTTCTGTGGAATCTTAGAACAGATATTTCGGATCCCTTTGAAGACTATAGGGCCAAAGAAAATATCCTCCGATAAAAAAGAGAAAGAAGCTTTCTGAGAAACTTCTTTGTGTTCTGTGATATCATCTCACAGAGTAACAGCTTTCCCCTCAAGAAGCCTTTCGCTGAGACAGTTCTTGTGGAATTGGCAAAGTGATATTTGGAAGCCCATAGAGGGCTATGGTGAAAAAGGAAATATCCTCAGATGAAATCTGGAAAGAAGCTTTCTGAGAAACTGCTTAGTGTTCTGTTAATTCATCTCACGGAGTTACATCTGTATTTCGTGTATCTCTTTGCTAGCCTTATTTCTGTCGAATCTGAGAACAGATGTTTCGGATCCCTTTGAAGACTATAGGGCCAAAGGAAATATCCTCCGATAACAAAGAGAAAGAAGCTTTCTGAGAAACTTCTTTGTGTTCTGTGAAATCATCTCACAGAGTTTCAGCTTTCCCCTCCGGAAGCCTTTCGCTAAGACACTTCTTGTGGAAATGGAAAACTGATATTTGGAAGCCCATAGAGGGCTATGGTGAAAAAGGAAATATCCTCAGATGAAATCTGGAAAGAAGCTTTCTGAGAAACTGCTTAGTGTTCTGTTAATTCATCTCACAGAGTTACATCTGTATTTCGTGGATCTCTTTGCTAGCCTTATTTCTGTGGAATCTGAGAACAGATATTTCGGATCCCTTTGAAGACTATAGGGCCAAAGGAACTATCCTCCGATAACAAAGAGAAAGAAGCTTTCTGAGAAACTTCTTTGTGTTCTGTGAAATCATCTCACAGAGTTGCAGCTTTCCCCACAAGAATCCTTTCGCTAAGACAGTTCTTGTGGAATTGGCAAAGTGATATTTGGAAGCCCATAGAGGGCTATGGTGAAAAAGGAAATATCCTCAGATGAAATCTGGAAAGAAGCTTTCTGAGAAACTGCTTAGTGTTCTGTTAATTCATCTCACAGAGTTACATCTGTATTTCGTGGATCTCTTTGCTAGCCTTCTTTCTGTGGAATCTGACAACAGATATTTCGGATCCCTTTGAAGACTATAGGGCCAAAGGAACTATCCTCCGATAACAAAGAGAAAGAAGCTTTCTGAGAAACTTCTTTGTATTCTGTGAAATCATCTCACAGAGTTACAGCGTTCCCCTCAAGAAGCCTTTCGCTAAGACAGTTCTTGTGGAAATGGCAAAGTGATATTTGGAAGCCCATGGAGGGCTATGGTGAAAAAGGAAATATCCTCAGATGAAATCTGGAAATAAGCTTTCTCAGAAACCGCTTAGTGTTCTGTTAATTCATCTCACAGAGTTACATCTGTATTTCGTGGATCTCTTTGCTAGCCTTATTTCTGTGGAATCTGAGAACAGATATTTCGGATCCCTTTGAAGACTATAGGGCCAAAGGAAATATCCTCCGATACCAAAGAGAAAGAAGTTTTCTGAGAATCTTCTTTGTGTTCTGTGAAATCATCTCACAGAGTTACAGCGTTCCCCTCAAGAAGCCTTGCGCTAAGACAGTTCTTGTGGAAATGGCAAAGTGATATTTGGAAGCCCATAGAGGGCTATGGTGAAAAAGGAAATATCCTCAGATGAAATCTGGAAAGAAGCTATCTGAGAAACTGCTTAGTGTTCTGTTAATTCATCTCACAGAGTTACATCTGTATTTCGTGGATCTCTTTGCTAGCCTTATTTCTGTGGAATCTGAGAACAGATATTTCGGATCCCTTTGAAGACTATACGGCCAAAGGAAATATCCTCTGATAACAAAGAGAAAGAAGCTTTCTGAGAAACTTCTCTGTGTTCTGTGAAATCATCTCACAGAGTTACAACGTTCCCCACAAGAAGCCTTTCGCTAAGACAGTTCTTGTGGAATTGGCAAAGTGATATTTGGAAGCCCATAGAGGGCTATGGTGAAAAAGGAAATATCCTCAGATGAAATCTGGAAAGAAGCTTTCTGACAAACTGCTTAGTGTTCTGTTAATTCATCTCACAGAGTTACATTTGTATATCGTGGATCTCTTTGCTAGCCTTATTTCTGTGGAATCTGAGAACAGATATTTCGGATCTCTTTGAAGACTATAGGGCCAAAGGAAATATCCTCTGATAACAAAGAGAAAGAAGCTTTCTGAGAAACTTCTTTGTGTTCTGTGAAATCATCTCACAGAGTCACAACGTTCCCCTCAAGAAGCCTTTCGCTAAGACAGTTCTTGTGGAATTGGCAACGTGATATTTGGAAGCCCATAGAGGGCTATGGTGAAAAAGGAAATATCCTCAGATGAAATCTGGAAAGAAGCTTTCTGACAAACTGCTTAGTGTTCTGTTAAGTCATCTCACAGAGTTACAACAGTATTTCGTGGATCTCTTTGCTAGCCTTATTTCTGTGGAATCTGAGAACAGATATTTCGGATCCCTTTGAAGACTATAGGGCCAAAGGAAATATCCTCCGATAACAAAGAGAAAGAAGCTTTCTGAGAAACTTCTTTGTGTTCTGTGAAATCATCTCACAGAGTTACGGCTTTCCCCTCAATAAGCCTTTCGCTAAGACAGTTCTTGTGGAATTGGCAAAGTGATATTTGGAAGCCCTTAGAGGGCTATGGTGAAAAAGGAAATATCCTCAGATGAAATCTGGAAAGAAGCTTTCTGAGAAAATGCTTAGTGTTCTGTTAATTCATCTCACAGAGTTACATCTGTATTTCCTGGATCTCTTTGCTAGCCTTATTTCTGTGGAATCTGAAAACAGATGTTTCGTATCCCTTTGAAGACTATAGGGCCAAAGGAAATATCCTCCGATAACAAAGAGAAAGAAGCTTTCTGAGAAACTTCTTTGTGTTCTGTGAAATCATCTCACAGAGTTACAGCTTTCCCCTCAAGAAGCCTTTCGCTAAGACAGTTCTTGTGGAAATGGCAAAGTGATATTTGGAAGCCCATGGAGGGCTATGGTGAAAAAGGAAATATCCTCAGATGAAATATGGAAAGAAGCTTTCTGAGAAACTGCTTAGTGTTCTGTTAATTCATCTCACAGAGTTACATCTGTATTTCGTGGATCTCTTTGCTAGCCTTATTTCTGTGGAATCTGAGAACAGATATTTCGGATCCCTTTGAAGACTATACGGCCAAAGGAAATATCCTCAGATACCAAAGAGAAAGAAGTTTTCTGAGAATCTTCTTTGTGTTCTGTGAAATCATCTCACAGAGTTACAGCTTTCCCCTCAAGAAGTCTTTCGCTAAGACAGTTCTTGTGCAATTGGCAAAGTGATATTTGGAAGCCCTTAGAGGGCTATGGTGAAAAAGGAAATATCCTCAGATGAAATCTGGAAAGAAGCTTTCTGCCAAACTGCTTAGGGTTCTGTTAATTCATCTCACAGAGTTACAACAGTATTTCGTGGATCTCTTTGCTAGCCTTATTTCTGTGGAATCTGAGAACAGATATTTCGGATCCCTTTGAAGACTATAGGGCCAAATGAAATATCCTCCGATAACAAAGAGAAAGAAGCTTTCTGAGAAACTTCTTTGTGTTCTGTGAAATCATCTCACAGAGTTACGGCTTTCCCCTCAATAAGCCTTTCGCTAAGACAGTTCTTGTGGAATTGGCAAAGTGATATTTGGAAGCCCTTAGAGGGCTATGGTGAAAAAGGAAATATCCTCAGATGAAATCTGGAAAGAAGCTTTCTGAGAAACTGCTTAGTGTTCTGTTAATTCATCTCACAGAGTTACATCTGTATTTCGGGGATCTCTTTGCTAGCCTTATTTCTGTGGAATCTGAGAACAGATATTTCGGATCCCTTTGAAGACCATAGGGCCAAAGGAACTATCCTCCGATAACAAAGAGAAAGAAGCTTTCTGAGAAACTTCTTTGTGTTCTGTGAAATCATCTCACAGAGTTACAGCGTTCCCCTCAAGAAGCCTTTCGCTAAGACAGTTCTTGTGTAAATGGCAAAGTGATATTTGGAAGCCCATGGAGGGCTATGGTGAAAAAGGAAATATCCTCAGATAAAATCTGGAAAGAAGCTTTCTGAGAAACTGCTTAGTGTTCTGTTAATTCATCTCACAGAGTTACATCTGTATTTCGTGGATCTCTTTGCTAGCCTTATTTCTGTGGAATCTGAGAACAGATATTTCGGATCCCTTTGAAGACTATAGGGCCAAAGGAAATATCCTCCGATACCAAAGAGAAAGAAGTTTTCTGAGAATCTTCTTTGTGTTCTGTGAAATCAACTCACAGAATTACAGGTTTCCCCTCAAGAAGTCTTTCGCTAAGACAGTTCTTGTGGAATTGGCAAAGTGATATTTGGAAGCCCATAGAGGGCTATGGTGAAAAAGGAAATATCCTCAGATGAAATCTGGAAATAAGCTTTCTCAGAAAACGCTTAGTGTTCTGTTAATTCATCTCACAGAGTTACATCTGTATTTCGTGGATCTCTTTGCTAGCCTTATTTCTGTGGAATCTGAGAACAGATATTTCGGATCCCTTTGAAGACTATAGGGCCAAAGGAACTATCCTCCGATAACAAAGAGAAAGAAGCTTTCTGAGAAACTTCTTTGTGTTCTGTGAAATCATCTCACAGAGTTACAGCGTTCCCCTCAAGAAGCCTTTCGCTAAGACAGTTCTTGTGGAAATGGCAAAGTGATATTTGGAAGCCCATGGAGGGCTATGGTGAAAAAGGAAATATCCTCAGATAAAATCTGGAAAGAAGCTTTCTGAGAAACTGCTTAGTGTTCTGTTAATTCAACTCACAGAGTTACATCTGTATTTCGTGGATCTCTTTGCTAGCCTTATTTCTGTGGAATCTGAGAACAGATATTTCGGATCACTTTGAAGACTATAGGGCCAAAGGAAATATCCTCCGATACCAAAGAGAAAGAAGTTTTCTGAGAATCTTCTTTGTGTTCTGTGAAATCATCTCACAGAGTTACAGCGTTCCCCTCAAGAAGCCTTTCGCTAAGACAGTTCTTGTGGAAATGGCAAAGTGATATTTGGAAGCCCATAGAGGGCTATGGTGAAAAAGGAAATATCCTCAGATGAAATCTGGAAAGAAGCTTTCTGAGAAACTGCTTAGTGTTCTGTTAATTCATCTCACAGAGTTACATCTGTATTTCGTGGATCTCTTTGCTAGCCTTATTTCTGTGGAATGTGAGAACAGATATTTCGGATCCCTTTGAAGACTATAGGGCCAAAGGAAATATCCTCTGATAACAAAGAGAAAGAAGCTTTCTGAGAAACTTCTTTGTGTTCTGTGAAATCATCTCACGGAGTTACAACGTTCCCCACAAGAAGCCTTTCGCTAAGACAGTTCTTGTGGAATTGGCAAAGTGATATTTGGAAGCCCTTAGAGGGCTATGGTGAAAAAAGAAATATCCTCAGATGAAATCTGGAAAGAAGCTTTCTGACAAACTGCTTGGTGTTCTGTTAATTCATCTCACAGAGTTACAACAGTATTTCGTGGGTCTCTTTGCTAGCCTTATTTCTGTGGAATCTGAGAACAGATATTTCGGATACCTTTGAAGACTATAGGGCCAAAGGAAATATCCTCGGATAACAAAGAGTAAGAAGCTTTCTGAGAAACTTCTTTGTGTTCTGTGAAATCATCTCACAGAGTTACGGCTTTCCCCTCAAGAAGCCTTTCGCTAAGACAGTTATTGTGGAATTTGCAAAGTGATATTTGGAAGCCCATAGAGGGCTATGGTGAAAAAGGAAATATCCTCCGATGAAATCTGGAAAGAAGCTTTCTGAGAAACTGCTTAGTGTTCTGGTAATTCATCTCACAGAGTTACATCTGTATTTCGTGGATCTCTTTGCTAGCCTTATTTCTGTGGAATCTGAGAACAGATATTTCGGATCCCTTTGAAGACTATAGGGCCAAAGGAAATATCCTCTGATAACAAAGAGAAAGAAGCTTTCTGAGAAACTTCTTTGTGTTCTGTGAAATCATCTCACAGAGTTACAACGTTCCCCACAAGAAGCCTTTCGCTAAGACAGTTCTTGTGGAATTGGCAAAGTGATATTTGGAAGCCCATAGAGGGCTATGCTGAAAAAGGAAATATCCTCAGATGAAATCTGGAAAGAAGCTTTCTGACAAACTGCTTGGTGTTCTGTTAATTCATCTCACAGAGTTACAACAGTATTTCGTGGATCTCTTTGCTAGCCTTATTTCTGTGGAATCTGAGAACAGATATTTCGGATCCCTTTGAAGACTATAGGGCCAAAGGAAATATCCTCGGATAACAAAGAGGAAGAAGCTTTCTGAGAAACTTCTTTGTGTTCTGTGAAATCATCTCACAGAGTTACGGCTTTCCCCTCAAGAAGCCTTTCGCTAAGACAGTTCTTGTGGAATTGGCTAAGTGATATTTGGAAGCCCATAGAGGGCTATGGTGAAAAAGGAAATATCCTCAGATGAAATCTGGAAAGAAGTTTTCTGAGAAACTGCTTAGTTTTCTGTTAATTCATCTCACAGAGTTACATCTGTATTTCGTGGATCTCTTTGCTAGCCTTATTTCTCTGGAATGTGAGAACAGATATTTCGGATCCCATTGAAGACTATAGGGCCAAAGGAAATATCCTCCGATAACAAAGAGAAAGAAGCTTTCTGAGAAACTTCTTTGTGTTCTGTGAAATCATCTCACAGAGTTACAGCTTTCCCCTCAAGAAGCCTTTCGCTAAGACAGTTCGTGTGGAATTGGCAAAGTGATATTTGGAAGCCCATATAGGGCTATGGTCAAAAAGGAAATATCCTCAGATGAAATCTGGAAAGAAGCTTTCTGAGAAGCTGCTTAGTGTTCTGTTAATTCGTCTCACAGAGTTACATCTGTATTTCGTGGATCTCTTTGCTAGCCTTATTTCTGTGGAATCTGAGAACAGATGTTTCGGATCACTTTGAAGACTATAGGGCCAAGGAAAATATCCTCCGATAACAAAGAGAAAGAAGCTTTCTGTGAAACTTCTTTGTGTTCTGTGAAATCAACTCACAGAGTTCCAGCTTTCCCCTCTAGAAGCCTTTCGCTAAGACAGTTCTTGTGGAATTGGCACAGTGATATTTGGAAGCCCTTAGAGGGCTATGGTGAAAAAGGAAGTATCCTCAGATGAAATCTGGAAAGAAGCCTTCTGAGAAACTGCTTAGTGTTCTGTTAATTCATCTCACAGAGTTACAACTGTATTTCGTGGATCTCTTTGCTAGCCTTATTTCTGTGGAATCTTAGAACAGATATTTCGGATCCCTTTGAAGACTATAGGGCCAAAGAAAATATCCTCCGATAAAAAAGAGAAAGAAGCTTTCTGAGAAACTTCTTTGTGTTCTGTGATATCATCTCACAGAGTAACAGCTTTCCCCTCAAGAAGCCTTTCGCTGAGACAGTTCTTGTGGAATTGGCAAAGTGATATTTGGAAGCCCATAGAGGGCTATGGTGAAAAAGGAAATATCCTCAGATGAAATCTGGAAAGAAGCTTTCTGAGAAACTGCTTAGTGTTCTGTTAATTCATCTCACGGAGTTACATCTGTATTTCGTGTATCTCTTTGCTAGCCTTATTTCTGTCGAATCTGAGAACAGATGTTTCGGATCCCTTTGAAGACTATAGGGCCAAAGGAAATATCCTCCGATAACAAAGAGAAAGAAGCTTTCTGAGAAACTTCTTTGTGTTCTGTGAAATCATCTCACAGAGTTTCAGCTTTCCCCTCCGGAAGCCTTTCGCTAAGACACTTCTTGTGGAAATGGAAAACTGATATTTGGAAGCCCATAGAGGGCTATGGTGAAAAAGGAAATATCCTCAGATGAAATCTGGAAAGAAGCTTTCTGAGAAACTGCTTAGTGTTCTGTTAATTCATCTCACAGAGTTACATCTGTATTTCGTGGATCTCTTTGCTAGCCTTATTTCTGTGGAATCTGAGAACAGATATTTCGGATCCCTTTGAAGACTATAGGGCCAAAGGAACTATCCTCCGATAACAAAGAGAAAGAAGCTTTCTGAGAAACTTCTTTGTGTTCTGTGAAATCATCTCACAGAGTTGCAGCTTTCCCCACAAGAATCCTTTCGCTAAGACAGTTCTTGTGGAATTGGCAAAGTGATATTTGGAAGCCCATAGAGGGCTATGGTGAAAAAGGAAATATCCTCAGATGAAATCTGGAAAGAAGCTTTCTGAGAAACTGCTTAGTGTTCTGTTAATTCATCTCACAGAGTTACATCTGTATTTCGTGGATCTCTTTGCTAGCCTTCTTTCTGTGGAATCTGACAACAGATATTTCGGATCCCTTTGAAGACTATAGGGCCAAAGGAACTATCCTCCGATAACAAAGAGAAAGAAGCTTTCTGAGAAACTTCTTTGTATTCTGTGAAATCATCTCACAGAGTTACAGCGTTCCCCTCAAGAAGCCTTTCGCTAAGACAGTTCTTGTGGAAATGGCAAAGTGATATTTGGAAGCCCATGGAGGGCTATGGTGAAAAAGGAAATATCCTCAGATGAAATCTGGAAATAAGCTTTCTCAGAAACCGCTTAGTGTTCTGTTAATTCATCTCACAGAGTTACATCTGTATTTCGTGGATCTCTTTGCTAGCCTTATTTCTGTGGAATCTGAGAACAGATATTTCGGATCCCTTTGAAGACTATAGGGCCAAAGGAAATATCCTCCGATACCAAAGAGAAAGAAGTTTTCTGAGAATCTTCTTTGTGTTCTGTGAAATCATCTCACAGAGTTACAGCGTTCCCCTCAAGAAGCCTTGCGCTAAGACAGTTCTTGTGGAAATGGCAAAGTGATATTTGGAAGCCCATAGAGGGCTATGGTGAAAAAGGAAATATCCTCAGATGAAATCTGGAAAGAAGCTATCTGAGAAACTGCTTAGTGTTCTGTTAATTCATCTCACAGAGTTACATCTGTATTTCGTGGATCTCTTTGCTAGCCTTATTTCTGTGGAATCTGAGAACAGATATTTCGGATCCCTTTGAAGACTATACGGCCAAAGGAAATATCCTCTGATAACAAAGAGAAAGAAGCTTTCTGAGAAACTTCTCTGTGTTCTGTGAAATCATCTCACAGAGTTACAACGTTCCCCACAAGAAGCCTTTCGCTAAGACAGTTCTTGTGGAATTGGCAAAGTGATATTTGGAAGCCCATAGAGGGCTATGGTGAAAAAGGAAATATCCTCAGATGAAATCTGGAAAGAAGCTTTCTGACAAACTGCTTAGTGTTCTGTTAATTCATCTCACAGAGTTACATTTGTATATCGTGGATCTCTTTGCTAGCCTTATTTCTGTGGAATCTGAGAACAGATATTTCGGATCTCTTTGAAGACTATAGGGCCAAAGGAAATATCCTCTGATAACAAAGAGAAAGAAGCTTTCTGAGAAACTTCTTTGTGTTCTGTGAAATCATCTCACAGAGTCACAACGTTCCCCTCAAGAAGCCTTTCGCTAAGACAGTTCTTGTGGAATTGGCAACGTGATATTTGGAAGCCCATAGAGGGCTATGGTGAAAAAGGAAATATCCTCAGATGAAATCTGGAAAGAAGCTTTCTGACAAACTGCTTAGTGTTCTGTTAAGTCATCTCACAGAGTTACAACAGTATTTCGTGGATCTCTTTGCTAGCCTTATTTCTGTGGAATCTGAGAACAGATATTTCGGATCCCTTTGAAGACTATAGGGCCAAAGGAAATATCCTCCGATAACAAAGAGAAAGAAGCTTTCTGAGAAACTTCTTTGTGTTCTGTGAAATCATCTCACAGAGTTACGGCTTTCCCCTCAATAAGCCTTTCGCTAAGACAGTTCTTGTGGAATTGGCAAAGTGATATTTGGAAGCCCTTAGAGGGCTATGGTGAAAAAGGAAATATCCTCAGATGAAATCTGGAAAGAAGCTTTCTGAGAAAATGCTTAGTGTTCTGTTAATTCATCTCACAGAGTTACATCTGTATTTCGTGGATCTCTTTGCTAGCCTTATTTCTGTGGAATCTGAAAACAGATGTTTCGTATCCCTTTGAAGACTATAGGGCCAAAGGAAATATCCTCCGATAACAAAGAGAAAGAAGCTTTCTGAGAAACTTCTTTGTGTTCTGTGAAATCATCTCACAGAGTTACAGCTTTCCCCTCAAGAAGCCTTTCGCTAAGACAGTTCTTGTGGAAATGGCAAAGTGATATTTGGAAGCCCATGGAGGGCTATGGTGAAAAAGGAAATATCCTCAGATGAAATATGGAAAGAAGCTTTCTGAGAAACTGCTTAGTGTTCTGTTAATTCATCTCACAGAGTTACATCTGTATTTCGTGGATCTCTTTGCTAGCCTTATTTCTGTGGAATCTGAGAACAGATATTTCGGATCCCTTTGAAGACTATACGGCCAAAGGAAATATCCTCAGATACCAAAGAGAAAGAAGTTTTCTGAGAATCTTCTTTGTGTTCTGTGAAATCATCTCACAGAGTTACAGCTTTCCCCTCAAGAAGTCTTTCGCTAAGACAGTTCTTGTGCAATTGGCAAAGTGATATTTGGAAGCCCTTAGAGGGCTATGGTGAAAAAGGAAATATCCTCAGATGAAATCTGGAAAGAAGCTTTCTGCCAAACTGCTTAGTGTTCTGTTAATTCATCTCACAGAGTTACAACAGTATTTCGTGGATCTCTTTGCTAGCCTTATTTCTGTGGAATCTGAGAACAGATATTTCGGATCCCTTTGAAGACTATAGGGCCAAATGAAATATCCTCCGATAACAAAGAGAAAGAAGCTTTCTGAGAAACTTCTTTGTGTTCTGTGAAATCATCTCACAGAGTTACGGCTTTCCCCTCAATAAGCCTTTCGCTAAGACAGTTCTTGTGGAATTGGCAAAGTGATATTTGGAAGCCCTTAGAGGGCTATGGTGAAAAAGGAAATATCCTCAGATGAAATCTGGAAAGAAGCTTTCTGAGAAACTGCTTAGTGTTCTGTTAATTCATCTCACAGAGTTACATCTGTATTTCGGGGATCTCTTTGCTAGCCTTATTTCTGTGGAATCTGAGAACAGATATTTCGGATCCCTTTGAAGACCATAGGGCCAAAGGAACTATCCTCCGATAACAAAGAGAAAGAAGCTTTCTGAGAAACTTCTTTGTGTTCTGTGAAATCATCTCACAGAGTTACAGCGTTCCCCTCAAGAAGCCTTTCGCTAAGACAGTTCTTGTGTAAATGGCAAAGTGATATTTGGAAGCCCATGGAGGGCTATGGTGAAAAAGGAAATATCCTCAGATAAAATCTGGAAAGAAGCTTTCTGAGAAACTGCTTAGTGTTCTGTTAATTCATCTCACAGAGTTACATCTGTATTTCGTGGATCTCTTTGCTAGCCTTATTTCTGTGGAATCTGAGAACAGATATTTCGGATCCCTTTGAAGACTATAGGGCCAAAGGAAATATCCTCCGATACCAAAGAGAAAGAAGTTTTCTGAGAATCTTCTTTGTGTTCTGTGAAATCAACTCACAGAATTACAGGTTTCCCCTCAAGAAGTCTTTCGCTAAGACAGTTCTTGTGGAATTGGCAAAGTGATATTTGGAAGCCCATAGAGGGCTATGGTGAAAAAGGAAATATCCTCAGATGAAATCTGGAAATAAGCTTTCTCAGAAAACGCTTAGTGTTCTGTTAATTCATCTCACAGAGTTACATCTGTATTTCGTGGATCTCTTTGCTAGCCTTATTTCTGTGGAATCTGAGAACAGATATTTCGGATCCCTTTGAAGACTATAGGGCCAAAGGAAATATCCTCCGATAAGAAAGGGAAAGAAGCTTTCTGAGAAACTTCTTTGTGTTCTGTGAAATCATCTCACAGAGTTACAGCTTTCCCCTCAAGAAGCCTTTCGCTAAGACAGTTCTTGTGGAATTGGCAAAGTGATATTTGGAAGCCGATAGAGGGCTATGGTGAAAAAGGAAATATCCTCAGATGAAATCTGGAAAGAAGTTTTCTGAGAAACCGCTTAGTGTTCTGTTAATTCATCTCACAGAGTTACAACTGTATTTCGTGGATCTCTTTGCTAGCCTTATTTCTGTGGAATCTGAGTACAGATATTCCGAATCCCTTTGAAGACTATATGGCCAAAGAAAATATCCTCCGATAAAAAAGAGAAAGAAGCTTTCTGAGAAACTTCTTTGTGTTCTGTGAAATCATCTCACAGAGTTACAGCTTTCCCCTCAAGAAGCCTTTCGCTAAGACAGTTCTTCTGGAAATGGCAAAGTGATATTTGGAAGCCCATAGAGGGCTATGGTGAAAAAGGAAATATCCTCAGATGAAATCTGGAAAGAAGCTTTCTGAGAAACTGCTTAGTGTTCTGTTAATTCATCTCACAGAGTTACATCTGTATTTCGTGGATCTCTTTGCTAGCCTTATTTCTGTGGAATCTGAGAACAGATATTTCGGATCCCTTTGAAGACTATACGGCCAAAGGAAATATCCTCTGATAACAAAGAGAAAGAAGCTTTCTGAGAAACTTCTCTGTGTTCTGTGAAATCATCTCACAGAGTTACAACGTTCCCCACAAGAAGCCTTTCGCTAAGACAGTTCTTGTGGAATTGGCAAAGTGATATTTGGAAGCCCATCGAGGGCTATGGTGAAAAAGGAAATATCCTCAGATGAAATCTGGAAAGAAGCTTTCTGACAAACTGCTTAGTGTTCTGTTAATTCATCTCACAGAGTTACATCTGTATATCGTGGATCTCTTTGCTAGCCTTATTTCTGTGGAATCTGAGAACAGATATTTCGGATCTCTTTGAAGACTATAGGGCCAAAGGAAATATCCTCTGATAACAAAGAGAAAGAAGCTTTCTGAGAAACTTCTTTGTGTTCTGTGAAATCATCTCACAGAGTCACAACGTTCCCCTCAAGAAGCCTTTCGCTAAGACAGTTCTTGTGGAATTGGCAAAGTGATATTTGGAAGCCCATAGAGGGCTATGGTGAAATCGGAATTATCCTCAGATGAAATCTGGAAAGAAGCTTTCTGACAAACTGCTTAGTGTTCTGTTAATTCATCTCACAGAGTTACATCTGTATATCGTGGATCTCTTTGCTAGCCTTATTTCTGTGGAATCTGAGAACAGATATTTCGGATCTCTTTGAAGACTATAGGGCCAAAGGAAATATCCTCTGATAACAAAGAGAAAGAAGCTTTCTGAGAAACTTCTTTGTGTTCTGTGAAATCATCTCACAGAGTCACAACGTTCCCCTCAAGAAGCCTTTCGCTAAGACAGTTCTTGTGGAATTGGCAAAGTGATATTTGGAAGCCCATAGAGGGCTATGGTGAAAAAGGAAATATCCTCAGATGAAATCTGGAAAGAAGCTTTCTGAGAAACTGCTTAGGGTTCTGTTAATTCATCTCACAGAGTTACATCTGTATTTCGTGGATCTCTTTGCTAGCCTTATTTCTGTGGAATCTGAGAACAGATATTTCGGATCCCTTTGAAGACTATACGGCCAAAGGAAATATCCTCCGATAACAAAGAGAAAGAAGGTTTCTGAGAAACTTCTTTGTGTTCTGTGAAATCATCTCACAGAGTTACAGCTTTCCCCTCAAGAAGTCTTTCGCTAAGACAGTTCTTGTGCAATTGGCAAAGATATATTTGGAAGCCCTTAGAGGGCTATGGTGAAAAAGGAAATATCCTCAGATGAAATCTGGAAAGAAGCTTTCTGCCAAACTGCTTAGTGTTCTGTTAATTCATCTCACAGAGTTACAACAGTATTTCGTGGATCTCTTTGCTAGCCTTATTTCTGTGGAATCTGAGAACAGATATTTCGGATCCCTTTGAAGACTATAGGGCCAAAGGAAATATCCTCGGATAACAAAGAGAAAGAAGCTTTCTGAGAAACTTCTTTGTGTTCTGTGAAATCATCTCACAGAGTTACGGCTTTCCCCTCAATAAGCCTTTCGCTAAGACAGTTCTTGTGGAATTGGCAAAGTGATATTTGGAAGCCCTTAGAGGGCTATGGTGAAAAAGGAAATATCCTCAGATGAAATCTGGAAAGAAGCTTTCTGAGAAACTGCTTAGTGTTCTGTTAATTCATCTCACAGAGTTACATCTGTATTTCGGGGATCTCTTTGCTAGCCTTATTTCTGTGGAATCTGAGAACAGATATTTCGGATCCCTTTGAAGACCATAGGGCCAAAGGAACTATCCTCCGATAACAAAGAGAAAGAAGCTTTCTGAGAAACTTCTTTGTGTTCTGTGAAATCATCTCACAGAGTTACAGCGTTCCCCTCAAGAAGCCTTTCGCTAAGACAGTTCTTGTGTAAATGGCAAAGTGATATTTGGAAGCCCATGGAGGGCTATGGTGAAAAAGGAAATATCCTCAGATAAAATCTGGAAAGAAGCTTTCTGAGAAACTGCTTAGTGTTCTGTTAATTCATCTCACAGAGTTACATCTGTATTTCGTGGATCTCTTTGCTAGCCTTATTTCTGTGGAATCTGAGAACAGATATTTCGGATCCCTTTGAAGACTATAGGGCCAAAGGAAATATCCTCCGATACCAAAGAGAAAGAAGTTTTCTGAGAATCTTCTTTGTGTTCTGTGAAATCAACTCACAGAATTACAGGTTTCCCCTCAAGAAGTCTTTCGCTAAGACAGTTCTTGTGGAATTGGCAAAGTGATATTTGGAAGCCCATAGAGGGCTATGGTGAAAAAGGAAATATCCTCAGATGAAATCTGGAAATAAGCTTTCTCAGAAAACGCTTAGTGTTCTGTTAATTCATCTCACAGAGTTACATCTGTATTTCGTGGATCTCTTTGCTAGCCTTATTTCTGTGGAATCTGAGAACAGATATTTCGGATCCCTTTGAAGACTATAGGGCCAAAGGAAATATCCTCCGATAAGAAAGGGAAAGAAGCTTTCTGAGAAACTTCTTTGTGTTCTGTGAAATCATCTCACAGAGTTACAGCTTTCCCCTCAAGAAGCCTTTCGCTAAGACAGTTCTTGTGGAATTGGCAAAGTGATATTTGGAAGCCGATAGAGGGCTATGGTGAAAAAGGAAATATCCTCAGATGAAATCTGGAAAGAAGCTTTCTGAGAAACCGCTTAGTGTTCTGTTAATTCATCTCACAGAGTTACAACTGTATTTCGTGGATCTCTTTGCTAGCCTTATTTCTGTGGAATCTGAGTACAGATATTCCGAATCCCTTTGAAGACTATAAGGCCAAAGAAAATATCCTCCGATAAAAAAGAGAAAGAAGCTTTCTGAGAAACTTCTTTGTGTTCTGTGAAATCATCTCACAGAGTTACAGCTTTCCCCTCAAGAAGCCTTTCGCTAAGACAGTTCTTCTGGAAATGGCAAAGTGATATTTGGAAGCCCATAGAGGGCTATGGTGAAAAAGGAAATATCCTCAGATGAAATCTGGAAAGAAGCTTTCTGAGAAACTGCTTAGTGTTCTGTTAATTCATCTCACAGAGTTACATCTGTATATCGTGGATCTCTTTGCTAGCCTTATTTCTGTGGAATCTGAGAACAGATATTTCGGATCTCTTTGAAGACTATAGGGCCAAAGGAAATATCCACTGATAACAAAGAGAAAGAAGCTTTCTGAGAAACTTCTTTGTGTTCTGTGAAATCATCTCACAGAGTCACAACGTTCCCCTCAAGAAGCCTTTCGCTAAGACAGTTCTTGTGGAATTGGCAAAGTGATATTTGGAAGCCCATAGAGGGCTATGGTGAAAAAGGAAATATCCTCAGATGAAATCTGGAAAGAAGCTTTCTGACAAACTGCTTAGTGTTCTGTTAATTCATCTCACAGAGTTACATTTGTATATCGTGGATCTCTTTGCTAGCCTTATTTCTGTGGAATCTGAGAACAGATATTTCGGATCTCTTTGAAGACTATAGGGCCAAAGGAAATATCCTCTGATAACAAAGAGAAAGAAGCTTTCTGAGAAACTTCTTTGTGTTCTGTGAAATCATCTCACAGAGTCACAACGTTCCCCTCAAGAAGCCTTTCGCTAAGACAGTTCTTGTGGAATTGGCAAAGTGATATTTGGAAGCCCATAGAGGGCTATGGTGAAAAAGGAAATATCCTCAGATGAAATCTGGAAAGAAGCTTTCTGAGAAACTGCTTAGGGTTCTGTTAATTCATCTCACAGAGTTACATCTGTATTTCGTGGATCTCTTTGCTAGCCTTATTTCTGTGGAATCTGAGAACAGATATTTCGGATCCCTTTGAAGACTATAGGGCCAAAGGAAATATCCTCCGATAACAAAGAGAAAGAAGGTTTCTGAGAAACTTCTTTGTGTTCTGTGAAATCATCTCACAGAGTTACAGCTTTCCCCTCAAGAAGCCTTTCGCTAAGACAGTTCTTGTGGAATTGGCAAAGTGATATTTGGAAGCCCTTACAGGGCTATGGTGAAAAAGGAAATATCCTCAGATGAAATCTGGAAAGAAGCTTTCTGAGAAACCGCTTAGTGTTCTGTTAATTCATCTCACAGAGTTACATCTGTATTTCGTGGATCTCTTTGCTAGCCTTATTTCTGTGGAATCTGAAAACAGTTGTTTCGTATCCCTTTGATGACTATAGGACCAAAGGAAATATCCTCCGATAAGAAAGAGAAAGAAGCTTTCTGAGAAACTTCTTTGTGTTCTGTGAAATCATCTCACAGAGTTACGGCTTTCCCCTCAAGAAGCCTTTCCCTAAGACAGTTCTTGTGGAATTTGCAAAGTGATATTTGGAAGCCCATAGAGGGCTATGGTGAAAAAGGAAATATCCTCAGATGAAATCTGGAAAGAAGCTTTCTGAGAAACTGCTTAGTGTTCTGTTAATTCATCTCACAGAGTTACATCTGTATTTCGTGGATCTCTTTGCTAGCCTTATTTCTGTGGAATCTGAAGACAGATGTTTCGGATCCCTTTGAAGACTGTAGGGCCAAAGGAAATATCCCTCGATAACAAAGAGAAAGAAGCTTTCTGAGAAACTTCTTTGTGTTCTGTGATATCATCTCACAGAGTTACAGCTTTCCCCTCAAGAAGCCTTTCGCTAAGACAGTTCTTGTGGAATTGGCAAAGTGATATTTGGAAGCCCATCGAGGGCTATGGTGAAAAAGGAAATATCCTCAGATGAAATCTGGAAAGAAGCTTCCTGCCAAACTGCTTAGTGTTCTGTTAATTCATCTCACAGAGTTACAACAGTATTTCGTGGATCTCTTTGCTAGCCTTATTTCTGTGGAATCTGAGAACAGATATTTCGGATCCCTTTGAAGACTATAGGGCCAAAGGAAATATCCTCCGATAACAAAGAGAAAGAAGCTTTCTGAAAAACTTCTTTGTGTTCTGTGAAATCATCTCACAGAGTTACGGCTTTCCCCTCAATAAGCCTTTCGCTAAGACAGTTCTTGTGGAATTGGCAAAGTGATATTTGGAAGCCCTTAGAGGGCTATGGTGAAAAAGGAAATATCCTCAGATGAAATCTGGAAAGAAGCTTTCTGAGAAACTGCTTAGTGTTCTGTTAATTCATCTCACAGATTTACATCTGTATTTCGTGAATCTCTTTGCTAGCCTTATTTCTGTGGAATCTGAGAACAGATGTTTCGGATCCCTTTGAAGACTATAGGGTCAAAGGAAATATCACTCGATAACAAAGAGAAAGAAGCTTTCTGAGAAACTTCTTTGTGTTCTGTGAAATCATCTCACAGAGTTACAGCTTTCCCCTCAAGAAGCCTTTCGCTAAGACAGTTCTTGTGGAATTGGCAAAGTGATATTTGGAAGCCCATAGAGGGCTATGGTGAAAAAGGAAATATCCTCAGATGAAATCTGGAAAGAAGCTTTCTGAGAAACTGCTTAGTGTTCTGTTAATTCATCTCACAGAGTTCCATCTGTATTTCGTGGGTCTCTTTGCTAGCCTTATTTCTGTGGAATCTGAGAACAGATATTTCGGATCACTTTGAAGACTATAGGGCCAAAGGAAATATCCTCCGATAACAAAGAGAAAGAAGCTTTCTGAGAAACTTCTTTGTGTTCTGTGAAATCATCTCACAGAGTTACAGAGTTCCCCTCAAGAAGCCTTTCGCTAAGATAGTTCTTGTGGAAATGGCAAAGTGATATTTGGAAGCCCATAGAGGGCTATGGTGAAAAAGGAAACATCCTCAGATGAAATCTGGAAAGAAGCTATCTGAGAAACTGCTTAGTGTTCTGTTAATTCATCTCACAGAGTTACATCTGTATTTCGTGGATCTCTTTGCTAGCCTTATTTCTGTGGAATCTGAGAACAGATATTTCGGATCCCTTTGAAGACTATAGGGCCAAAGGAAATATCCTCTGATAACAAAGAGAAAGAAGCTTTCTGAGAAACTTCTTTGTGTTCTGTGAAATCATCTCACAGAGTTACAACGTTCCCCACAAGAAGCCTTTCGCTAAGACAGTTCTTGTGGAATTGGCAAAGTGATATTTGGAAGCCCTTAGAGGGCTATGGTGAAAAAGGAAATATCCTCAGATGAAATCTGGAAAGAAGCTTTCTGACAAACTGCTTAGTGTTCTGTTAATTCATCTCACAGAGTTACAACAGTATTTCGTGGATCTCTTTGCTAGCCTTATTTCTGTGGAATCTGAGAACAGATATTTCGGATCCCTTTGAAGACTATAGGGCCAAAGGAAATATCCTCGGATAACAAAGAGTAAAAAGCTTTCTGAGAAACTTCTTTGTGTTCTGTGAAATCATCTCACAGAGTTACGGCTTTCCCCTCAAGAAGCCTTTCGCTAAGACAGTTCTTGTGGAATTTGCAAAGTGATATTTGGAAGCCCATAGAGGGCTATGGTGAAAAAGGAAATATCCTCAGATGAAATCTGGAAATAAACTTACTCAGAAAACGCTTAGTGTTCTGTTAATTCATCTCACAGAGTTACATCTGTATTTCGTGGATCTCTTTGCTAGCCTTCTTTCTGTGGAATCTGACAACAGATATTTCGGATCCCTTTGAAGACTATAGGGCCAAAGGAACTATCCTCCGATAACAAAGAGAAAGAAGCTTTCTGAGAAACTTCTTTGTATTCTGTGAAATCATCTCACAGAGTTACAGCGTTCCCCTCAAGAAGCCTTTCGCTAAGACAGTTCTTGTGGAAATGGCAAAGTGATATTTGGAAGCCCATGGAGGGCTATGGTGAAAAAGGAAATATCCTCAGATGAAATCTGGAAATAAGCTTTCTCAGAAACCGCTTAGTGTTCTGTTAATTCATCTCACAGAGTTACATCTGTATTTCGTGGATCTCTTTGCTAGCCTTATTTCTGTGGAATCTGAGAACAGATATTTCGGATCCCTTTGAAGACTATAGGGCCAAAGGAAATATCCTCCGATACCAAAGAGAAAGAAGTTTTCTGAGAATCTTCTTTGTGTTCTGTGAAATCATCTCACAGAGTTACAGCGTTCCCCTCAAGAAGCCTTGCGCTAAGACAGTTCTTGTGGAAATGGCAAAGTGATATTTGGAAGCCCATAGAGGGCTATGGTGAAAAAGGAAATATCCTCAGATGAAATCTGGAAAGAAGCTATCTGAGAAACTGCTTAGTGTTCTGTTAATTCATCTCACAGAGTTACATCTGTATTTCGTGGATCTCTTTGCTAGCCTTATTTCTGTGGAATCTGAGAACAGATATTTCGGATCCCTTTGAAGACTATACGGCCAAAGGAAATATCCTCTGATAACAAAGAGAAAGAAGCTTTCTGAGAAACTTCTCTGTGTTCTGTGAAATCATCTCACAGAGTTACAACGTTCCCCACAAGAAGCCTTTCGCTAAGACAGTTCTTGTGGAATTGGCAAAGTGATATTTGGAAGCCCATAGAGGGCTATGGTGAAAAAGGAAATATCCTCAGATGAAATCTGGAAAGAAGCTTTCTGACAAACTGCTTAGTGTTCTGTTAATTCATCTCACAGAGTTACATTTGTATATCGTGGATCTCTTTGCTAGCCTTATTTCTGTGGAATCTGAGAACAGATATTTCGGATCTCTTTGAAGACTATAGGGCCAAAGGAAATATCCTCTGATAACAAAGAGAAAGAAGCTTTCTGAGAAACTTCTTTGTGTTCTGTGAAATCATCTCACAGAGTCACAACGTTCCCCTCAAGAAGCCTTTCGCTAAGACAGTTCTTGTGGAATTGGCAACGTGATATTTGGAAGCCCATAGAGGGCTATGGTGAAAAAGGAAATATCCTCAGATGAAATCTGGAAAGAAGCTTTCTGACAAACTGCTTAGTGTTCTGTTAAGTCATCTCACAGAGTTACAACAGTATTTCGTGGATCTCTTTGCTAGCCTTATTTCTGTGGAATCTGAGAACAGATATTTCGGATCCCTTTGAAGACTATAGGGCCAAAGGAAATATCCTCCGATAACAAAGAGAAAGAAGCTTTCTGAGAAACTTCTTTGTGTTCTGTGAAATCATCTCACAGAGTTACGGCTTTCCCCTCAATAAGCCTTTCGCTAAGACAGTTCTTGTGGAATTGGCAAAGTGATATTTGGAAGCCCTTAGAGGGCTATGGTGAAAAAGGAAATATCCTCAGATGAAATCTGGAAAGAAGCTTTCTGAGAAAATGCTTAGTGTTCTGTTAATTCATCTCACAGAGTTACATCTGTATTTCGTGGATCTCTTTGCTAGCCTTATTTCTGTGGAATCTGAAAACAGATGTTTCGTATCCCTTTGAAGACTATAGGGCCAAAGGAAATATCCTCCGATAACAAAGAGAAAGAAGCTTTCTGAGAAACTTCTTTGTGTTCTGTGAAATCATCTCACAGAGTTACAGCTTTCCCCTCAAGAAGCCTTTCGCTAAGACAGTTCTTGTGGAAATGGCAAAGTGATATTTGGAAGCCCATGGAGGGCTATGGTGAAAAAGGAAATATCCTCAGATGAAATATGGAAAGAAGCTTTCTGAGAAACTGCTTAGTGTTCTGTTAATTCATCTCACAGAGTTACATCTGTATTTCGTGGATCTCTTTGCTAGCCTTATTTCTGTGGAATCTGAGAACAGATATTTCGGATCCCTTTGAAGACTATACGGCCAAAGGAAATATCCTCAGATACCAAAGAGAAAGAAGTTTTCTGAGAATCTTCTTTGTGTTCTGTGAAATCATCTCACAGAGTTACAGCTTTCCCCTCAAGAAGTCTTTCGCTAAGACAGTTCTTGTGCAATTGGCAAAGTGATATTTGGAAGCCCTTAGAGGGCTATGGTGAAAAAGGAAATATCCTCAGATGAAATCTGGAAAGAAGCTTTCTGCCAAACTGCTTAGTGTTCTGTTAATTCATCTCACAGAGTTACAACAGTATTTCGTGGATCTCTTTGCTAGCCTTATTTCTGTGGAATCTGAGAACAGATATTTCGGATCCCTTTGAAGACTATAGGGCCAAATGAAATATCCTCCGATAACAAAGAGAAAGAAGCTTTCTGAGAAACTTCTTTGTGTTCTGTGAAATCATCTCACAGAGTTACGGCTTTCCCCTCAATAAGCCTTTCGCTAAGACAGTTCTTGTGGAATTGGCAAAGTGATATTTGGAAGCCCTTAGAGGGCTATGGTGAAAAAGGAAATATCCTCAGATGAAATCTGGAAAGAAGCTTTCTGAGAAACTGCTTAGTGTTCTGTTAATTCATCTCACAGAGTTACATCTGTATTTCGGGGATCTCTTTGCTAGCCTTATTTCTGTGGAATCTGAGAACAGATATTTCGGATCCCTTTGAAGACCATAGGGCCAAAGGAACTATCCTCCGATAACAAAGAGAAAGAAGCTTTCTGAGAAACTTCTTTGTGTTCTGTGAAATCATCTCACAGAGTTACAGCGTTCCCCTCAAGAAGCCTTTCGCTAAGACAGTTCTTGTGTAAATGGCAAAGTGATATTTGGAAGCCCATGGAGGGCTATGGTGAAAAAGGAAATATCCTCAGATAAAATCTGGAAAGAAGCTTTCTGAGAAACTGCTTAGTGTTCTGTTAATTCATCTCACAGAGTTACATCTGTATTTCGTGGATCTCTTTGCTAGCCTTATTTCTGTGGAATCTGAGAACAGATATTTCGGATCCCTTTGAAGACTATAGGGCCAAAGGAAATATCCTCCGATACCAAAGAGAAAGAAGTTTTCTGAGAATCTTCTTTGTGTTCTGTGAAATCAACTCACAGAATTACAGGTTTCCCCTCAAGAAGTCTTTCGCTAAGACAGTTCTTGTGGAATTGGCAAAGTGATATTTGGAAGCCCATAGAGGGCTATGGTGAAAAAGGAAATATCCTCAGATGAAATCTGGAAATAAGCTTTCTCAGAAAACGCTTAGTGTTCTGTTAATTCATCTCACAGAGTTACATCTGTATTTCGTGGATCTCTTTGCTAGCCTTATTTCTGTGGAATCTGAGAACAGATATTTCGGATCCCTTTGAAGACTATAGGGCCAAAGGAAATATCCTCCGATAAGAAAGGGAAAGAAGCTTTCTGAGAAACTTCTTTGTGTTCTGTGAAATCATCTCACAGAGTTACAGCTTTCCCCTCAAGAAGCCTTTCGCTAAGACAGTTCTTGTGGAATTGGCAAAGTGATATTTGGAAGCCGATAGAGGGCTATGGTGAAAAAGGAAATATCCTCAGATGAAATCTGGAAAGAAGTTTTCTGAGAAACCGCTTAGTGTTCTGTTAATTCATCTCACAGAGTTACAACTGTATTTCGTGGATCTCTTTGCTAGCCTTATTTCTGTGGAATCTGAGTACAGATATTCCGAATCCCTTTGAAGACTATATGGCCAAAGAAAATATCCTCCGATAAAAAAGAGAAAGAAGCTTTCTGAGAAACTTCTTTGTGTTCTGTGAAATCATCTCACAGAGTTACAGCTTTCCCCTCAAGAAGCCTTTCGCTAAGACAGTTCTTCTGGAAATGGCAAAGTGATATTTGGAAGCCCATAGAGGGCTATGGTGAAAAAGGAAATATCCTCAGATGAAATCTGGAAAGAAGCTTTCTGAGAAACTGCTTAGTGTTCTGTTAATTCATCTCACAGAGTTACATCTGTATTTCGTGGATCTCTTTGCTAGCCTTATTTCTGTGGAATCTGAGAACAGATATTTCGGATCCCTTTGAAGACTATACGGCCAAAGGAAATATCCTCTGATAACAAAGAGAAAGAAGCTTTCTGAGAAACTTCTCTGTGTTCTGTGAAATCATCTCACAGAGTTACAACGTTCCCCACAAGAAGCCTTTCGCTAAGACAGTTCTTGTGGAATTGGCAAAGTGATATTTGGAAGCCCATCGAGGGCTATGGTGAAAAAGGAAATATCCTCAGATGAAATCTGGAAAGAAGCTTTCTGACAAACTGCTTAGTGTTCTGTTAATTCATCTCACAGAGTTACATCTGTATATCGTGGATCTCTTTGCTAGCCTTATTTCTGTGGAATCTGAGAACAGATATTTCGGATCTCTTTGAAGACTATAGGGCCAAAGGAAATATCCTCTGATAACAAAGAGAAAGAAGCTTTCTGAGAAACTTCTTTGTGTTCTGTGAAATCATCTCACAGAGTCACAACGTTCCCCTCAAGAAGCCTTTCGCTAAGACAGTTCTTGTGGAATTGGCAAAGTGATATTTGGAAGCCCATAGAGGGCTATGGTGAAATCGGAATTATCCTCAGATGAAATCTGGAAAGAAGGTTTCTGACAAACTGCTTAGTGTTCTGTTAATTCATCTCACAGAGTTACATCTGTATATCGTGGATCTCTTTGCTAGCCTTATTTCTGTGGAATCTGAGAACAGATATTTCGGATCTCTTTGAAGACTATAGGGCCAAAGGAAATATCCTCTGATAACAAAGAGAAAGAAGCTTTCTGAGAAACTTCTTTGTGTTCTGTGAAATCATCTCACAGAGTCACAACGTTCCCCTCAAGAAGCCTTTCGCTAAGACAGTTCTTGTGGAATTGGCAAAGTGATATTTGGAAGCCCATAGAGGGCTATGGTGAAAAAGGAAATATCCTCAGATGAAATCTGGAAAGAAGCTTTCTGAGAAACTGCTTAGGGTTCTGTTAATTCATCTCACAGAGTTACATCTGTATTTCGTGGATCTCTTTGCTAGCCTTATTTCTGTGGAATCTGAGAACAGATATTTCGGATCCCTTTGAAGACTATACGGCCAAAGGAAATATCCTCCGATAACAAAGAGAAAGAAGGTTTCTGAGAAACTTCTTTGTGTTCTGTGAAATCATCTCACAGAGTTACAGCTTTCCCCTCAAGAAGTCTTTCGCTAAGACAGTTCTTGTGCAATTGGCAAAGATATATTTGGAAGCCCTTAGAGGGCTATGGTGAAAAAGGAAATATCCTCAGATGAAATCTGGAAAGAAGCTTTCTGCCAAACTGCTTAGTGTTCTGTTAATTCATCTCACAGAGTTACAACAGTATTTCGTGGATCTCTTTGCTAGCCTTATTTCTGTGGAATCTGAGAACAGATATTTCGGATCCCTTTGAAGACTATAGGGCCAAAGGAAATATCCTCGGATAACAAAGAGAAAGAAGCTTTCTGAGAAACTTCTTTGTGTTCTGTGAAATCATCTCACAGAGTTACGGCTTTCCCCTCAATAAGCCTTTCGCTAAGACAGTTCTTGTGGAATTGGCAAAGTGATATTTGGAAGCCCTTAGAGGGCTATGGTGAAAAAGGAAATATCCTCAGATGAAATCTGGAAAGAAGCTTTCTGAGAAACTGCTTAGTGTTCTGTTAATTCATCTCACAGAGTTACATCTGTATTTCGGGGATCTCTTTGCTAGCCTTATTTCTGTGGAATCTGAGAACAGATATTTCGGATCCCTTTGAAGACCATAGGGCCAAAGGAACTATCCTCCGATAACAAAGAGAAAGAAGCTTTCTGAGAAACTTCTTTGTGTTCTGTGAAATCATCTCACAGAGTTACAGCGTTCCCCTCAAGAAGCCTTTCGCTAAGACAGTTCTTGTGTAAATGGCAAAGTGATATTTGGAAGCCCATGGAGGGCTATGGTGAAAAAGGAAATATCCTCAGATAAAATCTGGAAAGAAGCTTTCTGAGAAACTGCTTAGTGTTCTGTTAATTCATCTCACAGAGTTACATCTGTATTTCGTGGATCTCTTTGCTAGCCTTATTTCTGTGGAATCTGAGAACAGATATTTCGGATCCCTTTGAAGACTATAGGGCCAAAGGAAATATCCTCCGATACCAAAGAGAAAGAAGTTTTCTGAGAATCTTCTTTGTGTTCTGTGAAATCAACTCACAGAATTACAGGTTTCCCCTCAAGAAGTCTTTCGCTAAGACAGTTCTTGTGGAATTGGCAAAGTGATATTTGGAAGCCCATAGAGGGCTATGGTGAAAAAGGAAATATCCTCAGATGAAATCTGGAAATAAGCTTTCTCAGAAAACGCTTAGTGTTCTGTTAATTCATCTCACAGAGTTACATCTGTATTTCGTGGATCTCTTTGCTAGCCTTATTTCTGTGGAATCTGAGAACAGATATTTCGGATCCCTTTGAAGACTATAGGGCCAAAGGAAATATCCTCCGATAAGAAAGGGAAAGAAGCTTTCTGAGAAACTTCTTTGTGTTCTGTGAAATCATCTCACAGAGTTACAGCTTTCCCCTCAAGAAGCCTTTCGCTAAGACAGTTCTTGTGGAATTGGCAAAGTGATATTTGGAAGCCGATAGAGGGCTATGGTGAAAAAGGAAATATCCTCAGATGAAATCTGGAAAGAAGCTTTCTGAGAAACCGCTTAGTGTTCTGTTAATTCATCTCACAGAGTTACAACTGTATTTCGTGGATCTCTTTGCTAGCCTTATTTCTGTGGAATCTGAGTACAGATATTCCGAATCCCTTTGAAGACTATAAGGCCAAAGAAAATATCCTCCGATAAAAAAGAGAAAGAAGCTTTCTGAGAAACTTCTTTGTGTTCTGTGAAATCATCTCACAGAGTTACAGCTTTCCCCTCAAGAAGCCTTTCGCTAAGACAGTTCTTCTGGAAATGGCAAAGTGATATTTGGAAGCCCATAGAGGGCTATGGTGAAAAAGGAAATATCCTCAGATGAAATCTGGAAAGAAGCTTTCTGAGAAACTGCTTAGTGTTCTGTTAATTCATCTCACAGAGTTACATCTGTATATCGTGGATCTCTTTGCTAGCCTTATTTCTGTGGAATCTGAGAACAGATATTTCGGATCTCTTTGAAGACTATAGGGCCAAAGGAAATATCCACTGATAACAAAGAGAAAGAAGCTTTCTGAGAAACTTCTTTGTGTTCTGTGAAATCATCTCACAGAGTCACAACGTTCCCCTCAAGAAGCCTTTCGCTAAGACAGTTCTTGTGGAATTGGCAAAGTGATATTTGGAAGCCCATAGAGGGCTATGGTGAAAAAGGAAATATCCTCAGATGAAATCTGGAAAGAAGCTTTCTGACAAACTGCTTAGTGTTCTGTTAATTCATCTCACAGAGTTACATTTGTATATCGTGGATCTCTTTGCTAGCCTTATTTCTGTGGAATCTGAGAACAGATATTTCGGATCTCTTTGAAGACTATAGGGCCAAAGGAAATATCCTCTGATAACAAAGAGAAAGAAGCTTTCTGAGAAACTTCTTTGTGTTCTGTGAAATCATCTCACAGAGTCACAACGTTCCCCTCAAGAAGCCTTTCGCTAAGACAGTTCTTGTGGAATTGGCAAAGTGATATTTGGAAGCCCATAGAGGGCTATGGTGAAAAAGGAAATATCCTCAGATGAAATCTGGAAAGAAGCTTTCTGAGAAACTGCTTAGGGTTGTGTTAATTCATCTCACAGAGTTACATCTGTATTTCGTGGATCTCTTTGCTAGCCTTATTTCTGTGGAATCTGAGAACAGATATTTCGGATCCCTTTGAAGACTATAGGGCCAAAGGAAATATCCTCCGATAACAAAGAGAAAGAAGGTTTCTGAGAAACTTCTTTGTGTTCTGTGAAATCATCTCACAGAGTTACAGCTTTCCCCTCAAGAAGCCTTTCGCTAAGACAGTTCTTGTGGAATTGGCAAAGTGATATTTGGAAGCCCTTACAGGGCTATGGTGAAAAAGGAAATATCCTCAGATGAAATCTGGAAAGAAGCTTTCTGAGAAACCGCTTAGTGTTCTGTTAATTCATCTCACAGAGTTACATCTGTATTTCGTGGATCTCTTTGCTAGCCTTATTTCTGTGGAATCTGAAAACAGTTGTTTCGTATCCCTTTGATGACTATAGGACCAAAGGAAATATCCTCCGATAAGAAAGAGAAAGAAGCTTTCTGAGAAACTTCTTTGTGTTCTGTGAAATCATCTCACAGAGTTACGGCTTTCCCCTCAAGAAGCCTTTCCCTAAGACAGTTCTTGTGGAATTTGCAAAGTGATATTTGGAAGCCCATAGAGGGCTATGGTGAAAAAGGAAATATCCTCAGATGAAATCTGGAAAGAAGCTTTCTGAGAAACTGCTTAGTGTTCTGTTAATTCATCTCACAGAGTTACATCTGTATTTCGTGGATCTCTTTGCTAGCCTTATTTCTGTGGAATCTGAAGACAGATGTTTCGGATCCCTTTGAAGACTGTAGGGCCAAAGGAAATATCCCTCGATAACAAAGAGAAAGAAGCTTTCTGAGAAACTTCTTTGTGTTCTGTGATATCATCTCACAGAGTTACAGCTTTCCCCTCAAGAAGCCTTTCGCTAAGACAGTTCTTGTGGAATTGGCAAAGTGATATTTGGAAGCCCTTAGAGGGCTATGGTGAAAAAGGAAATATCCTCAGATGAAATCTGGAAAGAAGCTTCCTGCCAAACTGCTTAGTGTTCTGTTAATTCATCTCACAGAGTTACAACAGTATTTCGTGGATCTCTTTGCTAGCCTTATTTCTGTGGAATCTGAGAACAGATATTTCGGATCCCTTTGAAGACTATAGGGCCAAAGGAAATATCCTCCGATAACAAAGAGAAAGAAGCTTTCTGAAAAACTTCTTTGTGTTCTGTGAAATCATCTCACAGAGTTACGGCTTTCCCCTCAATAAGCCTTTCGCTAAGACAGTTCTTGTGGAATTGGCAAAGTGATATTTGGAAGCCCTTAGAGGGCTATGGTGAAAAAGGAAATATCCTCAGATGAAATCTGGAAAGAAGCTTTCTGAGAAACTGCTTAGTGTTCTGTTAATTCATCTCACAGTTTTACATCTGTATTTCGTGAATCTCTTTGCTAGCCTTATTTCTGTGGAATCTGAGAACAGATGTTTCGGATCCCTTTGAAGACTATAGGGTCAAAGGAAATATCACTCGATAACAAAGAGAAAGAAGCTTTCTGAGAAACTTCTTTGTGTTCTGTGAAATCATCTCACAGAGTTACAGCTTTCCCCTCAAGAAGCCTTTCGCTAAGACAGTTCTTGTGGAATTGGCAAAGTGATATTTGGAAGCCCATAGAGGGCTATGGTGAAAAAGGAAATATCCTCAGATGAAATCTGGAAAGAAGCTTTCTGAGAAACTGCTTAGTGTTCTGTTAATTCATCTCACAGAGTTCCATCTGTATTTCGTGGGTCTCTTTGCTAGCCTTATTTCTGTGGAATCTGAGAACAGATATTTCGGATCACTTTGAAGACTATAGGGCCAAAGGAAATATCCTCCGATAACAAAGAGAAAGAAGCTTTCTGAGAAACTTCTTTGTGTTCTGTGAAATCATCTCACAGAGTTACAGAGTTCCCCTCAAGAAGCCTTTCGCTAAGATAGTTCTTGTGGAAATGGCAAAGTGATATTTGGAAGCCCATAGAGGGCTATGGTGAAAAAGGAAACATCCTCAGATGAAATCTGGAAAGAAGCTATCTGAGAAACTGCTTAGTGTTCTGTTAATTCATCTCACAGAGTTACATCTGTATTTCGTGGATCTCTTTGCTAGCCTTATTTCTGTGGAATCTGAGAACAGATATTTCGGATCCCTTTGAAGACTATAGGGCCAAAGGAAATATCCTCTGATAACAAAGAGAAAGAAGCTTTCTGAGAAACTTCTTTGTGTTCTGTGAAATCATCTCACAGAGTTACAACGTTCCCCACAAGAAGCCTTTCGCTAAGACAGTTCTTGTGGAATTGGCAAAGTGATATTTGGAAGCCCTTAGAGGGCTATGGTGAAAAAGGAAATATCCTCAGATGAAATCTGGAAAGAAGCTTTCTGACAAACTGCTTAGTGTTCTGTTAATTCATCTCACAGAGTTACAACAGTATTTCGTGGATCTCTTTGCTAGCCTTATTTCTGTGGAATCTGAGAACAGATATTTCGGATCCCTTTGAAGACTATAGGGCCAAAGGAAATATCCTCGGATAACAAAGAGTAAAAAGCTTTCTGAGAAACTTCTTTGTGTTCTGTGAAATCATCTCACAGAGTTACGGCTTTCCCCTCAAGAAGCCTTTCGCTAAGACAGTTCTTGTGGAATTTGCAAAGTGATATTTGGAAGCCCATAGAGGGCTATGGTGAAAAAGGAAATATCCTCAGATGAAATCTGGAAATAAACTTACTCAGAAAACGCTTAGTGTTCTGTTAATTCATCTCACAGAGTTACATCTGTATTTCGTGGATCTCTTTGCTAGCCTTATTTCTGTGGAATCTGAGAACAGATATTTCGGATCCCTTTGAAGACTATAGGGCCAAAGGAAATATCCTCCGATAAGAAAGGGAAAGAAGCTTTCTGAGAAACTTCTTTGTGTTCTGTGAAATCATCTCACAGAGTTACAGCTTTCCCCTCAAGAAGCCTTTCGCTAAGACAGTTCTTGTGGAATTGGCAAAGTGATATTTGGAAGCCGATAGAGGGCTATGGTGAAAAAGGAAATATCCTCAGATGAAATCTGGAAAGAAGCTTTCTGAGAAACCGCTTAGTGTTCTGTTAATTCATCTCACAGAGTTACAACTGTATTTCGTGGATCTCTTTGCTAGCCTTATTTCTGTGGAATCTCAGTACAGATATTCCGGATCCCTTTGAAGACTATATGGCCAAAGAAAATATCCTCCGATAAAAAAGAGAAAGAAGCTTTCTGAGAAACTTCTTTGTGTTCTGTGAAATCATCTCACAGAGTTACAGCTTTCCCCTCAAGAAGCCTTTCGCTAAGACAGTTCTTGTGGAAATGGCAAAGTGATATTTGGAAGCCCATAGAGGGCTATGGTGAAAAAGAAATATCCTCAGATGAAATCTGGAAAGAAGCTTTCTGAGAAACTGCTTAGTGTTCTGTTAATTCATCTCACAGAGTTACATCTGTATTTCGTGGATCTCTTTGCTAGCCTTATTTCTGTGGAATCTGAGAACAGATATTTCGGATCCCTTTGAAGACTATAGGGCCAAAGGAAATATCCTCTGATAACAAAGAGAAAGAAGCTTTCTGAGAAACGTCTCTGTGTTCTGTGAAATCATCTCACAGAGTTACAACGTTCCCCACAAGAAGCCTTTCGCTAAGACAGTTCTTGTGGAATTGGCAAAGTGATATTTGGAAGCCCATAGAGGGCTATGGTGAAAAAGGAAATATCCTCAGATGAAATCTGGAAAGAAGCTTTCTGACAAACTGCTTAGTGTTCTGTTAATTCATCTCACAGAGTTACATCTGTATATCGTGGATCTCTTTGCTAGCCTTATTTCTGTGGAATCTGAGACCAGATATTTCGGATCTCTTTGAAGACTATAGGGCCAAAGGAAATATCCTCTGATAACAAAGAGAAAGAAGCTTTCTGAAAAACTTCTTTGTGTTCTGTGAAATCATCTCACAGAGTCACAACGTTCCCCTCAAGGAGCCTTTCGCTAAGACAGTTCTTGTGGAATTGGCAAAGTGATATTTGGAAGCCCATAGAGGGCTATGGTGAAAAAGGAATTATCCTCAGATGAAATCTGGAAAGAAGCTTTCTGACAAACTGCTTAGTGTTCTGTTAAGTCATCTCACAGAGTTACAACAGTATTTCGTGGATCTCTTTGCTAGCCTTATTTCTGTGGAATCTGAGAACAGATATTTCGGATCCCTTTGAAGACTATAGGGCCAAAGGAAATATCCTCCGATAACAAAGAGAAAGAAGCTTTCTGAGAAACTTCTTTGTGTTCTGTGAAATCATCTCACAGAGTTACGGCTTTCCCCTCAATAAGCCTTTCGCTAAGACAGTTCTTGTGGAATTGGCAAAGTGATATTTGGAAGCCCTTAGAGGGCTATGGTGAAAAAGGAAATATCCTCAGATGAAATCTGGAAAGAAGCTTTCTGAGAAAATGCTTAGTGTTCTGTTAATTCATCTCACAGAGTTACATCTGTATTTCGTGGATCTCTTTGCTAGCCTTATTTCTGTGGAATCTGAAAACAGATGTTTCGTATCCCTTTGAAGACTATAGGGCCAAAGGAAATATCCTCCGATAACAAAGAGAAAGAAGCTTTCTGAGAAACTTCTTTGTGTTCTGTGAAATCATCTCACAGAGTTACAGCTTTCCCCTCAAGAAGCCTTTCGCTAAGACAGTTCTTGTGGAAATGGCAAAGTGATATTTGGAAGCCCATGGAGGGCTATGGTGAAAAAGGAAATATCCTCAGATAAAATCTGGAAAGAAGCTTTCTGAGAAACTGCTTAGTGTTCTGTTAATTCAACTCACAGAGTTACATCTGTATTTCGTGGATCTCTTTGCTAGCCTTATTTCTGTGGAATCTGAGAACAGATATTTCGGATCCCTTTGAAGACTATAGGGCCAAAGGAAATATCCTCCGATACCAAAGAGAAAGAAGTTTTCTGAGAATCTTCTTTGTCTTCTGTGAAATCATCTCACAGAGTTACAGAGTTCCCCTCAAGAAGCCTTTCGCTAAGACAGTTCTTGTGGAAATGGCAAAGTGATATTTGGAAGCCCATAGAGGGCTATGGTGAAAAAGGAAATATCCTCAGATGAAATCTGGAAAGAAGCTTTCTGAGAAACTGCTTAGTGTTCTGTTAATTCATCTCACAGAGTTACATCTGTATTTCGTGGATCTCTTTGCTAGCCTTATTTCTGTGGAATCTGAGAACAGATATTTCGGATCCCTTTGAAGACTATAGGACCAAAGGAAATATCCTCTGATAACAAAGAGAAAGAAGCTTTCCGAGAAACTTCTTTGTGTTCTGTGAAATCATCTCACAGAGTTACAACGTTCCCCACAAGAAGCCTTTCGCTAAGACAGTTCTTGTGGAATTGGCAAAGTGATATTTGGAAGCCCTTAGAGGGCTATGGTGAAAAAGGAAATATCCTCAGATGAAATCTGGAAAGAAGCTTTCTGACAAACTGCTTAGTGTTCTGTTAATTCATCTCACAGAGTTACAACAGTATTTCGTGGATCTCTTTGCTAGCCTTATTTCTGTGGAATCTGAGAACAGATATTTCGGATCCCTTTGAAGACTATAGGGCCAAAGGAAATATCCTCGGATAACAAAGAGAAAGAAGCTTTCTGAGAAACTTCTTTGTGTTCTGTGAAATCATCTCACAGAGTTACGGCTTTCCCCTCAAGAAGCCTTTCCCTAAGACAGTTCTTGTGGAATTTGCAAAGTGATATTTGGAAGCCCATAGAGGGCTATGGTGAAAAAGGAAATATCCTCAGATGAAATCTGGAAAGAAGCTTTCTGAGAAACTGCTTAGTGTTCTGTTAATTCATCTCACAGAGTTACATCTGTATTTCGTGGATCTCTTTGCTAGCCTTATTTCTGTGGAATCTGAAGACAGATGTTTCGGATCCCTTTGAAGACTGTAGGGCCAAAGGAAATATCCTTCGATAACAAAGAGAAAGAAGCTTTCTGAGAAACTTCTTTGTGTTCTGTGATATCATCTCACAGAGTTACAGCTTTCCCCTCAAGAAGCCTTTCGCTAAGACAGTTCTTGTGGAATTGGCAAAGTGATATTTGGAAGCCCATCGAGGGCTATGGTGAAAAAGGAAATATCCTCAGATGAAATCTGGAAAGAAGCTTCCTGCCAAACTGCTTAGTGTTCTGTTAATTCATCTCACAGAGTTACAACAGTATTTCGTGGATCTCTTTGCTAGCCTTATTTCTGTGGAATCTGAGAACAGATATTTCGGATCCCTTTGAAGACTATAGGGCCAAAGGAAATATCCTCCGATAAAAAAGAGAAAGAAGCTTTCTGAAAAACTTCTTTGTGTTCTGTGAAATCATCTCACAGAGTTACGGCTTTCCCCTCAATAAGCCTTTCGCTAAGACAGTTCTTGTGGAATTGGCAAAGTGATATTTGGAAGCCCTTAGAGGGCTATGGTGAAAAAGGAAATATCCTCAGATGAAATCTGGAAAGAAGCTTTCTGAGAAACTGCTTAGTGTTCTGTTAATTCATCTCACAGAGTTACATCTGTATATCGTGGATCTCTTTGCTAGCCTTATTTCTGTGGAATCTGAGAACAGATATTTCGGATCTCTTTGAAGACTATAGGGCCAAAGGAAATATCCTCTGATAACAAAGAGAAAGAAGCTTTCTGAGAAACTTCTTTGTGTTCTGTGAAATCATCTCACAGAGTTACAGCTTTCCCCTCAAGAAGTCTTTCGCTAAGACAGTACTTGTGGAATTGGCAAAGTGATATTTGGAAGCCCTTAGAGGGCTATGGTGAAAAAGGAAATATCCTCAGATGAAATCTGGAAATAAGCTTTCTCAGAAACCGCTTAGTGTTCTGTTAATTCATCTCACAGAGTTACATCTGTATTTCGTGGATCTCTTTGCTAGCCTTATTTCTGTGGAATCTGAGAACAGATATTTCGGATCCCTTTGAAGACTATAGGGCCAAAGGAAATATCCTCCGATGAGAAAGGGAAAGAAGCTTTCTGAGAAACTTCTTTGGGTTCTGTGAAATCATCTCACAGAGTTACAGCCTTCCCCTCAGGAAGCCTTTCGCTAAGACAGTTCTTGTGGAATTGGCAAAGTGATATTTGGAAGCCCATAGAGGGCTATGTTGAAAAAGGAAATATCCTCAGATGAAATCTGGAAAAAAGCTTTCTGAGAAACCGCTTAGTGTTCTGTTAATTCATCTCACAGAGTTACAACTGTATTTCGTGGATCTCTTTGCTAGCCTTATTTCTGTGGAATCTGAGAACAGATATTCCGGATCCCTTTGAAGACTATAGGGCCAAAGAAAATATCCTCCGATAAAAAAGAGAAAGAAGCTTTCTGAGAAACTTCTTTGTGTTCTGTGAAATCATCTCACAGAGTTTCAGCTTTCCCCTCAAGACGCCTTTCGCTAATACACTTCTTGTGGAAATGGCAAAGTGATATTTGGAAGCCCGTAGAGGGCTATGGTGAAAAAGGAAATATCCTCAGATGAAATCTGGAAAGAAGCTTTCTGAGAAACTGCTTAGTGTTCTGTTATTCATCTCACAGAGTTACATCTGTATATCGTGGATCTCTTTGATAGCCTTATTTCTGTGGAATCTGAGAACAGATATTTCGGATCCCTTTGAAGACCATAGGGCCAAAGGAACTATCCTCCGATAACAAAGAGAAAGAAGCTTTCTGAGAAACTTCTTTGTGTTCTGTGAAATCATCTCACAGAGTTACAGCGTTCCCCTCAAGAAGCCTTTCGCTAAGACAGTTCTTGTGGAAATGGCAAAGTGATATTTGGAAGCCCATGGAGGGCTATGGTGAAAAAGGAAATATCCTCAGATAAAATCTGGAAAGAAGCTTTCTGAGAAACTGCTTAGTGTTCTGTTAATTCATCTCACAGAGTTACATCTGTATTTCGTGGATCTCTTTGCTAGCCTTATTTCTGTGGAATCTGAGAACAGATATTTCGGATCCCTTTGAAGACTATAGGGCCAAAGGAAATATACTCCGATACCAAAGAGAAAGAAGTTTTCTGAGAATCTTCTTTGTGTTCTGTGAAATCAACTCACAGAATTACAGCTTTCCCCTCAAGAAGTCTTTCGCTAAGACAGTTCTTGTGGAATTGGCAAAGTGATATTTGGAAGCCCATAGAGGGCTATGGTGAAAAAGGAAATATCCTCAGATGAAATCTGGAAATAAGCTTTCTCAGAAAACGCTTAGTGTTCTGTTAATTCATCTCACAGAGTTACATCTGTATTTCGTGGATCTCTTTGCTAGCATTATTTCTGTGGAATCTGAGAACAGATATTTCGGATCCCTTTGAAGACTATAGGGCCAAAGGAAATATCCTCCGATAAGAAAGGGAAGGAAGCTTTCTGAGAAACTTCTTTGTGTTCTGTGAAATCATCTCACAGAGTTACAGCTTTCACCTCAAGAAGCCTTTCGCTAAGACAGTTCTTGTGGAATTGGCAAAGTGATATTTGGAAGCCGATAGAGGGCTGTGGTGAAAAAGGAAATATCCTCAGATGAAATCTGGAAAGAAGCTTTCTGAGAAACTGCTTAGTGTTCTGTTAATTCATCTCACAGAGTTACATCTGTATTTCGTGGATCTCTTTGCTAGCCTTATTTCTGTGGAATCTGAGAACAGATATTTCGGATCCCTTTGAAGACTATAGGGCCAAAGGAAATATCCTCCGATAACAAATAGAAAGAAGCTTTCTGAGAAACTTCTTTGTGTTCTGTGAAATCATCTCACAGAGTTACGGCTTTCCCCTCAATAAGCCTTTCGCTAAGACAGTTCTTGTGGAATTGGCAAAGTGATATTTGGAAGCCCTTAAAGGGCTATGGTGAAAAAGGAAATATCCTCAGATGAAATCTGGAAAGAAGCTTTCTGAGAAAATGCTTAGTGTTCTGTTAATTCATCTCACAGAGTTACATCTGTATTTCGTGGATCTCTTTGCTAGCCTTATTTCTGTGGAATCTGAAAACAGATGTTTCGTATCCCTTTGAAGACTATAGGGCCAAAGGAAATATCCTCCGATAACAAAGAGAAAGAAGCTTTCTGAGAAACTTCTTTGTGTTCTGTGAAATCATCTCACAGAGTTACAGCTTTCCCCTCAAGAAGCCTTTCGCTAAGACAGTTCTTGTGGAATTGGCAAAGTGATATTTGGAAGCCCTTAGAGGGCTATGGTGAAAAAGGAAATATCCTCAGATGAAATCTGGAAAGAAGCTTTCTGAGAAACTGCTTAGTGTTCTGTTAATTCATCTCACAGATTTACATCTGTATTTCGTGAATCTCTTTGCTAGCCTTATTTCTGTGGAATCTGAGAACAGATGTTTCGGATCCCTTTGAAGACTATAGGGTCAAAGGAAATATCACTCGATAACAAAGAGAAAGAAGCTTTCTGAGAAACTTCTTTGTGTTCTGTGAAATCATCTCACAGAGTTACAGCTTTCCCCTCAAGAAGCCTTTCGCTAAGACAGTTCTTGTGGAATTGGCAAAGTGATATTTGGAAGCCCATAGAGGGCTATGGTGAAAAAGGAAATATCCTCAGATGAAATCTGGAAAGAAGCTTTCTGAGAAACTGCTTAGTGTTCTGTTAATTCATCTCACAGAGTTCCATCTGTATTTCGTGGGTCTCTTTGCTAGCTTTATTTCTGTGGAATCTGAGAACAGATATTTCGGATCACTTTGAAGACTATAGGGCCAAAGGAAATATCCTCCGATAACAAAGAGAAAGAAGCTTTCTGAGAAACTTCTTTGTGTTCTGTGAAATCATCTCACAGAGTTACAGAGTTCCCCTCAAGAAGCCTTTCGCTAAGATAGTTCTTGTGGAAATGGCAAAGTGATATTTGGAAGCCCATAGAGGGCTATGGTGAAAAAGGAAACATCCTCAGATGAAATCTGGAAAGAAGCTATCTGAGAAACTGCTTAGTGTTCTGTTAATTCATCTCACAGAGTTACATCTGTATTTCGTGGATCTCTTTGCTAGCCTTATTTCTGTGGAATCTGAGAACAGATATTTCGGATCCCTTTGAAGACTATAGGGCCAAAGGAAATATCCTCTGATAACAAAGAGAAAGAAGCTTTCTGAGAAACTTCTTTGTGTTCTGTGAAATCATCTCACAGAGTTACAACGTTCCCCACAAGAAGCCTTTCGCTAAGACAGTTCTTGTGGAATTGGCAAAGTGATATTTGGAAGCCCTTAGAGGGCTATGGTGAAAAAGGAAATATCCTCAGATGAAATCTGGAAAGAAGCTTTCTGACAAACTGCTTAGTGTTCTGTTAATTCATCTCACAGAGTTACAACAGTATTTCGTGGATCTCTTTGCTAGCCTTATTTCTGTGGAATCTGAGAACAGATATTTCGGATCCCTTTGAAGACTATAGGGCCAAAGGAAATATCCTCGGATAACAAAGAGTAAAAAGCTTTCTGAGAAACTTCTTTGTGTTCTGTGAAATCATCTCACAGAGTTACGGCTTTCCCCTCAAGAAGCCTTTCGCTAAGACAGTTCTTGTGGAATTTGCAAAGTGATATTTGGAAGCCCATAGAGGGCTATGGTGAAAAAGGAAATATCCTCAGATGAAATCTGGAAATAAACTTACTCAGAAAACGCTTAGTGTTCTGTTAATTCATCTCACAGAGTTACATCTGTATTTCGTGGATCTCTTTGCTAGCCTTATTTCTGTGGAATCTGAGAACAGATATTTCGGATCCCTTTGAAGACTATAGGGCCAAAGGAAATATCCTCCGATAAGAAAGGGAAAGAAGCTTTCTGAGAAACTTCTTTGTGTTCTGTGAAATCATCTCACAGAGTTACAGCTTTCCCCTCAAGAAGCCTTTCGCTAAGACAGTTCTTGTGGAATTGGCAAAGTGATATTTGGAAGCCGATAGAGGGCTATGGTGAAAAAGGAAATATCCTCAGATGAAATCTGGAAAGAAGCTTTCTGAGAAACCGCTTAGTGTTCTGTTAATTCATCTCACAGAGTTACAACTGTATTTCGTGGATCTCTTTGCTAGCCTTATTTCTGTGGAATCTCAGTACAGATATTCCGGATCCCTTTGAAGACTATATGGCCAAAGAAAATATCCTCCGATAAAAAAGAGAAAGAAGCTTTCTGAGAAACTTCTTTGTGTTCTGTGAAATCATCTCACAGAGTTACAGCTTTCCCCTCAAGAAGCCTTTCGCTAAGACAGTTCTTGTGGAAATGGCAAAGTGATATTTGGAAGCCCATAGAGGGCTATGGTGAAAAAGGAAATATCCTCAGATGAAATCTGGAAAGAAGCTTTCTGAGAAACTGCTTAGTGTTCTGTTAATTCATCTCACAGAGTTACATCTGTATTTCGTGGATCTCTTTGCTAGCCTTATTTCTGTGGAATCTGAGAACAGATATTTCGGATCCCTTTGAAGACTATAGGGCCAAAGGAAATATCCTCTGATAACAAAGAGAAAGAAGCTTTCTGAGAAACGTCTCTGTGTTCTGTGAAATCATCTCACAGAGTTACAACGTTCCCCACAAGAAGCCTTTCGCTAAGACAGTTCTTGTGGAATTGGCAAAGTGATATTTGGAAGCCCATAGAGGGCTATGGTGAAAAAGGAAATATCCTCAGATGAAATCTGGAAAGAAGCTTTCTGACAAACTGCTTAGTGTTCTGTTAATTCATCTCACAGAGTTACATCTGTATATCGTGGATCTCTTTGCTAGCCTTATTTCTGTGGAATCTGAGACCAGATATTTCGGATCTCTTTGAAGACTATAGGGCCAAAGGAAATATCCTCTGATAACAAAGAGAAAGAAGCTTTCTGAAAAACTTCTTTGTGTTCTGTGAAATCATCTCACAGAGTCACAACGTTCCCCTCAAGGAGCCTTTCGCTAAGACAGTTCTTGTGGAATTGGCAAAGTGATATTTGGAAGCCCATAGAGGGCTATGGTGAAAAAGGAATTATCCTCAGATGAAATCTGGAAAGAAGCTTTCTGACAAACTGCTTAGTGTTCTGTTAAGTCATCTCACAGAGTTACAACAGTATTTCGTGGATCTCTTTGCTAGCCTTATTTCTGTGGAATCTGAGAACAGATATTTCGGATCCCTTTGAAGACTATAGGGCCAAAGGAAATATCCTCCGATAACAAAGAGAAAGAAGCTTTCTGAGAAACTTCTTTGTGTTCTGTGAAATCATCTCACAGAGTTACGGCTTTCCCCTCAATAAGCCTTTCGCTAAGACAGTTCTTGTGGAATTGGCAAAGTGATATTTGGAAGCCCTTAGAGGGCTATGGTGAAAAAGGAAATATCCTCAGATGAAATCTGGAAAGAAGCTTTCTGAGAAAATGCTTAGTGTTCTGTTAATTCATCTCACAGAGTTACATCTGTATTTCGTGGATCTCTTTGCTAGCCTTATTTCTGTGGAATCTGAAAACAGATGTTTCGTATCCCTTTGAAGACTATAGGGCCAAAGGAAATATCCTCCGATAACAAAGAGAAAGAAGCTTTCTGAGAAACTTCTTTGTGTTCTGTGAAATCATCTCACAGAGTTACAGCTTTCCCCTCAAGAAGCCTTTCGCTAAGACAGTTCTTGTGGAAATGGCAAAGTGATATTTGGAAGCCCATGGAGGGCTATGGTGAAAAAGGAAATATCCTCAGATAAAATCTGGAAAGAAGCTTTCTGAGAAACTGCTTAGTGTTCTGTTAATTCAACTCACAGAGTTACATCTGTATTTCGTGGATCTCTTTGCTAGCCTTATTTCTGTGGAATCTGAGAACAGATATTTCGGATCCCTTTGAAGACTATAGGGCCAAAGGAAATATCCTCCGATACCAAAGAGAAAGAAGTTTTCTGAGAATCTTCTTTGTCTTCTGTGAAATCATCTCACAGAGTTACAGAGTTCCCCTCAAGAAGCCTTTCGCTAAGACAGTTCTTGTGGAAATGGCAAAGTGATATTTGGAAGCCCATAGAGGGCTATGGTGAAAAAGGAAATATCCTCAGATGAAATCTGGAAAGAAGCTTTCTGAGAAACTGCTTAGTGTTCTGTTAATTCATCTCACAGAGTTACATCTGTATTTCGTGGATCTCTTTGCTAGCCTTATTTCTGTGGAATCTGAGAACAGATATTTCGGATCCCTTTGAAGACTATAGGACCAAAGGAAATATCCTCTGATAACAAAGAGAAAGAAGCTTTCCGAGAAACTTCTTTGTGTTCTGTGAAATCATCTCACAGAGTTACAACGTTCCCCACAAGAAGCCTTTCGCTAAGACAGTTCTTGTGGAATTGGCAAAGTGATATTTGGAAGCCCTTAGAGGGCTATGGTGAAAAAGGAAATATCCTCAGATGAAATCTGGAAAGAAGCTTTCTGACAAACTGCTTAGTGTTCTGTTAATTCATCTCACAGAGTTACAACAGTATTTCGTGGATCTCTTTGCTAGCCTTATTTCTGTGGAATCTGAGAACAGATATTTCGGATCCCTTTGAAGACTATAGGGCCAAAGGAAATATCCTCGGATAACAAAGAGAAAGAAGCTTTCTGAGAAACTTCTTTGTGTTCTGTGAAATCATCTCACAGAGTTACGGCTTTCCCCTCAAGAAGCCTTTCCCTAAGACAGTTCTTGTGGAATTTGCAAAGTGATATTTGGAAGCCCATAGAGGGCTATGGTGAAAAAGGAAATATCCTCAGATGAAATCTGGAAAGAAGCTTTCTGAGAAACTGCTTAGTGTTCTGTTAATTCATCTCACAGAGTTACATCTGTATTTCGTGGATCTCTTTGCTAGCCTTATTTCTGTGGAATCTGAAGACAGATGTTTCGGATCCCTTTGAAGACTGTAGGGCCAAAGGAACTATCCTTCGATAACAAAGAGAAAGAAGCTTTCTGAGAAACTTCTTTGTGTTCTGTGATATCATCTCACAGAGTTACAGCTTTCCCCTCAAGAAGCCTTTCGCTAAGACAGTTCTTGTGGAATTGGCAAAGTGATATTTGGAAGCCCATCGAGGGCTATGGTGAAAAAGGAAATATCCTCAGATGAAATCTGGAAAGAAGCTTCCTGCCAAACTGCTTAGTGTTCTGTTAATTCATCTCACAGAGTTACAACAGTATTTCGTGGATCTCTTTGCTAGCCTTATTTCTGTGGAATCTGAGAACAGATATTTCGGATCCCTTTGAAGACTATAGGGCCAAAGGAAATATCCTCCGATAAAAAAGAGAAAGAAGCTTTCTGAAAAACTTCTTTGTGTTCTGTGAAATCATCTCACAGAGTTACGGCTTTCCCCTCAATAAGCCTTTCGCTAAGACAGTTCTTGTGGAATTGGCAAAGTGATATTTGGAAGCCCTTAGAGGGCTATGGTGAAAAAGGAAATATCCTCAGATGAAATCTGGAAAGAAGCTTTCTGAGAAACTGCTTAGTGTTCTGTTAATTCATCTCACAGAGTTACATCTGTATTTCGTGAATCTCTTTGCTAGCCTTATTTCTGTGGAATCTGAGAACAGATGTTTCGGATCCCTTTGAAGACTATAGGGTCAAAGGAAATATCACTCGATAACAAAGAGAAAGAAGCTTTCTGAGAAACTTCTTTGTGTTCTGTGAAATCATCTCACAGAGTTACAGCTTTCCCCTCAAGAAGCCTTTCGCTAAGACAGTTCTTGTGGAATTGGCAAAGTGATATTTGGAAGCCCATAGAGGGCTATGGTGAAAAAGGAAATATCCTCAGATGAAATCTGGAAAGAAGCTTTCTGAGAAACTGCTTAGTGTTCTGTTAATTCATCTCACAGAGTTACATCTGTATTTCGTGGGTCTCTTTGCTAGCCTTATTTCTGTGGAATCTGAGAACAGATATTTCGGATCACTTTGAAGACTATAGGGCCAAAGGAAATATCCTCCGATAACAAAGAGAAAGAAGCTTTCTGAGAAACTTCTTTGTGTTCTGTGAAATCATCTCACAGAGTTACAGAGTTCCCCTCAAGAAGCCTTTCGCTAAGATAGTTCTTGTGGAAATGGCAAAGTGATACTTGGAAGCCCACGGAGGGCTATGGTGAAAAAGGAAGTATCCTCAGATAAAATATGGAAAGAAGCTTTCTGAGAAACTGCTTAGTGTTCTGTTAATTCAACTCACAGAGTTACATCTGTATTTCGTGGATCTCTTTGCTAGCCTTATTTCTGTGGAATCTGAGAAGAGATATTTCGGATCCCTTTGAAGACTATACGGCCAAAGGAAATATCCTCAGATACCAAAGAGAAAGAAGTTTTCTGAGAAACTTCTTTGTGTTCTGTGAAATCATCTCACAGAGTTACAGCTTTCCCCTCAAGAAGTCTTTCGCTAAGACAGTACTTGTGGAATTGGCAAAGTGATATTTGGAAGCCCTTAGAGGGCTATGGTGAAAAAGGAAATATCCTCAGATGAAATCTGGAAATAAGCTTTCTCAGAAACCGCTTAGTGTTCTGTTAATTCATCTCACAGAGTTACATCTGTATTTCGTGGATCTCTTTGCTAGCCTTATTTCTGTGGAATCTGAGAACAGATATTTCGGATCCCTTTGAAGACTATAGGGCCAAAGGAAATATCCTCCGATGAGAAAGGGAAAGAAGCTTTCTGAGAAACTTCTTTGGTTTCTGTGAAATCATCTCACAGAGTTACAGCCTTCCCCTCAGGAAGCCTTTCGCTAAGACAGTTCTTGTGGAATTGGCAAAGTGATATTTGGAAGCCCATAGAGGGCTATGTTGAAAAAGGAAATATCCTCAGATGAAATCTGGAAAAAAGCTTTCTGAGAAACCGCTTAGTGTTCTGTTAATTCATCTCACAGAGTTACAACTGTATTTCGTGGATCTCTTTGCTAGCCTTATTTCTGTGGAATCTGAGAACAGATATTCCGGATCCCTTTGAAGACTATAGGGCCAAAGAAAATATCCTCCGATAAAAAAGAGAAAGAAGCTTTCTGAGAAACTTCTTTGTGTTCTGTGAAATCATCTCACAGAGTTTCAGCTTTCCCCTCAAGACGCCTTTCGCTAATACACTTCTTGTGGAAATGGCAAAGTGATATTTGGAAGCCCGTAGAGGGCTATGGTGAAAAAGGAAATATCCTCAGATGAAATCTGGAAAGAAGCTTTCTGAGAAACTGCTTAGTGTTCTGTTATTCATCTCACAGAGTTACATCTGTATATCGTGGATCTCTTTGATAGCCTTATTTCTGTGGAATCTGAGAACAGATATTTCGGATCCCTTTGAAGACCATAGGGCCAAAGGAACTATCCTCCGATAACAAAGAGAAAGAAGCTTTCTGAGAAACTTCTTTGTGTTCTGTGAAATCATCTCACAGAGTTACAGCGTTCCCCTCAAGAAGCCTTTCGCTAAGACAGTTCTTGTGGAAATGGCAAAGTGATATTTGGAAGCCCATGGAGGGCTATGGTGAAAAAGGAAATATCCTCAGATAAAATCTGGAAAGAAGCTTTCTGAGAAACTGCTTAGTGTTCTGTTAATTCATCTCACAGAGTTACATCTGTATTTCGTGGATCTCTTTGCTAGCCTTATTTCTGTGGAATCTGAGAACAGATATTTCGGATCCCTTTGAAGACTATAGGGCCAAAGGAAATATACTCCGATACCAAAGAGAAAGAAGTTTTCTGAGAATCTTCTTTGTGTTCTGTGAAATCAACTCACAGAATTACAGCTTTCCCCTCAAGAAGTCTTTCGCTAAGACAGTTCTTGTGGAATTGGCAAAGTGATATTTGGAAGCCCATAGAGGGCTATGGTGAAAAAGGAAATATCCTCAGATGAAATCTGGAAATAAGCTTTCTCAGAAAACGCTTAGTGTTCTGTTAATTCATCTCACAGAGTTACATCTGTATTTCGTGGATCTCTTTGCTAGCCTTATTTCTGTGGAATCTGAGAACAGATATTTCGGATCCCTTTGAAGACTATAGGGCCAAAGGAAATATCCTCCGATAAGAAAGGGAAGGAAGCTTTCTGAGAAACTTCTTTGTGTTCTGTGAAATCATCTCACAGAGTTACAGCTTTCACCTCAAGAAGCCTTTCGCTAAGACAGTTCTTGTGGAATTGGCAAAGTGATATTTGGAAGCCGATAGAGGGCTGTGGTGAAAAAGGAAATATCCTCAGATGAAATCTGGAAAGAAGCTTTCTGAGAAACTGCTTAGTGTTCTGTTAATTCATCTCACAGAGTTACATCTGTATTTCGTGGATCTCTTTGCTAGCCTTATTTCTGTGGAATCTGAGAACTGATATTTCGGATCCCTTTGAAGACTATAGGGCCAAAGGAAATATCCTCCGATAACAAATAGAAAGAAGCTTTCTGAGAAACTTCTTTGTGTTCTGTGAAATCATCTCACAGAGTTACGGCTTTCCCCTCAATAAGCCTTTCGCTAAGACAGTTCTTGTGGAATTGGCAAAGTGATATTTGGAAGCCCTTAAAGGGCTATGGTGAAAAAGGAAATATCCTCAGATGAAATCTGGAAAGAAGCTTTCTGAGAAAATGCTTAGTGTTCTGTTAATTCATCTCACAGAGTTACATCTGTATTTCGTGGATCTCTTTGCTAGCCTTATTTCTGTGGAATCTGAAAACAGATGTTTCGTATCCCTTTGAAGACTATAGGGCCAAAGGAAATATCCTCCGATAACAAAGAGAAAGAAGCTTTCTGAGAAACTTCTTTGTGTTCTGTGAAATCATCTCACAGAGTTACAGCTTTCCCCTCAAGAAGCCTTTCGCTAAGACAGTTCTTGTGGAAATGGCAAAGTGATATTTGGAAGCCCATGGAGGGCTATGGTGAAAAAGGAAATATCCTCAGATAAAATCTGGAAAGAAGCTTTCTGAGAAACTGCTTAGTGTTCTGTTAATTCAACTCACAGAGTTACATCTGTATTTCGTGGATCTCTTTGCTAGCCTTATTTCTGTGGAATCTGAGAACAGATATTTCGGATCCCTTTGAAGAGTATAGGGCCAAAGGAAATATCCTCCGATACCAAAGAGAAAGAAGTTTTCTGAGAATCTTCTTTGTGTTCTGTGAAATCATCTCACAGAGTTACAGCGTTCCCCTCAAGAAGCCTTTCGCTAAGACAGTTCTTGTGGAAATGGCAAAGTGATATTTGGAAGCCCATAGAGGGCTATGGTGAAAAAGGAAATATCCTCAGATGAAATCTGGAAAGAAGCTTTCTGAGAAACTGCTTAGTGTTCTGTTAATTCATCTCACAGAGTTACATCTGTATTTCGTGGATCTCTTTGCTAGCCTTATTTCTGTGGAATGTGAGAACAGATATTTCGGATCCCTTTGAAGACTACAGGGCCAAAGGAAATATCCTCTGATAACAAAGAGAAAGAAGCTTTCTGAGAAACTTCTTTGTGTTCTGTGAAATCATCTCACGGAGTTACAATGTTCCCCACAAGAAGCCTTTCGCTAAGACAGTTCTTGTGGAATTGGCCAAGTGATATTTGGAAGCCCTTAGAGGGCTATGGTGAAAAAGGAAATATCCTCAGATGAAATCTGGAAAGAAGCTTTCTGAGAAACTGCTTAGTGTTCTGTTAATTCATCTCACAGAGTTACATCTGTATTTCGTGGATCTCTTTGCTAGCCTTATTTCTGTGGAATCTGAGAACAGATATTTCGGATCCCTTTGAAGACTATAGGGACAAAGGAAATATCCTCGGATAACAAAGAGTAAGAAGCTATCTGAGAAACTTCTTTGTGTTCTGAGAAATCAACTCACAGGGTTACGGCTTTCCCCTCAAGAAGCCTTTCGCTAAGACAGTTCTTGTGGAATTTGCAAAGTGATATTTGGAAGCCCAAAGAGGGCTATGGTGAAAAAGGAAATATCCTCAGATGAAATCTGGAAAGAAGCTTTCTGAGAAACTGCTTAGTGTTCTGTTAATTCATCTCACAGAGTTACATCTGTATTTCGTGGATCTCTTTGCTAGCCTTATTTCTGTGGAATCTGAAGACAAATGTTTCGGATCCCTTTGAAGACTATAGGGCCAAAGGAAATATCCCTCGATAACAAAGAGAAAGAAGCTTTCTGAGAAACTTCTTTGTGTTCTGTGATATCATCTCACAGAGTTACAGCTTTCCCCTCAAGAAGCCTTTCGCTAAGACAGTTCTTGTGGAATTGGCAAAGTGATATTTGGAAGCCCATAGAGGGCTATGGTGAAAAAGGAAATATCCTCAGATGAAATCTGGAAATAAACTTTCTCTGAAAACGCTTAGTGTTCTGTTAATTCATCTCACAGAGTTACATCTGTATTTCGTGGATCTCTTTGCTAGCCTTATTTCTGTGGAATCTGAGAACAGATATTTCGGATCCCTTTGAAGACTATAGGGCCAAAGGAAATATCCTCCGACAAGAAAGGGAAAGAAGCTTTCTGAGAAACTTCTTTGTGTTCTGTGAAATCATCTCACAGAGGTACAGCTTTCCCCTCAAGAAGCCTTTCGATAAGACAGTTCGTGTGGAATTGGCAAAGTGATATTTGGAAGCCGATAGAGGGCTATGGTGAAAAAGGAAATATCCTCAGATGAAATCTGGAAAGAAGCTTTCTGAGAAACCGCTTAGTGTTCTGTTAATTCATCTCACAGAGTTACAACTGTATTTCGTGGATCTCTTTGCTAGCCTTATTTCTGTGGAATCTCAGTACAGATATTCCGGATCCCTTTGAAGACTATATGGCCAAAGAAATATCCTCCGATAAAAAAGAGAAAGAAGCTTTCTGAGAAACTTCTTTGTGTTCTGTGAAATCATCTCACAGAGTTACAGCTTTCCCCTCAAGAAGCCTTTCGCTAAGACAGTTCTTGTGGAAATGGCAAAGTGATATTTGGAAGCCCATAGAGGGCTATGGTGAAAAAGGAAATATCCTCAGATGAAATCTGGAAAGAAGCTTTCTGAGAAACTGCTTAGTGTTCTGTTAATTCATCTCACAGAGTTACATCTGTATTTCGTGGATCTCTTTGCTAGCCTTATTTCTGTGGAATCTGAGAACAGATATTTCGGATCCCTTTGAAGACTATACGGCCAAAGGAAATATCCTCTGATAACAAAGAGAAAGAAGCTTTCTGAGAAACTTCTCTGTGTTCTGTGAAATCATCTCACAGAGTTACAACGTTCCCCACAAGAAGCCTTTCGCTAAGACAGTTCTTGTGGAATTGGCAAAGTGATATTTGGAAGCCCATCGAGGGCTATGGTGAAAAAGGAAATATCCTCAGATGAAATCTGGAAAGAAGCTTTCTGACAAACTGCTTAGTGTTCTGTTAATTCATCTCACAGAGTTACATCTGTATATCGTGGATCTCTTTGCTAGCCTTATTTCTGTGGAATCTGAGAACAGATATTTCGGATCTCTTTGAAGACTATAGGGCCAAAGGAAATATCCTCTGATAACAAAGAGAAAGAAGCTTTCTGAGAAACTTCTTTGTGTTCTGTGAAATCATCTCACAGAGTCACAACGTTCCCCTCAAGAAGCCTTTCGCTAAGAAAGTTCTTGTGGAATTGGCAAAGTGATATTTGGAAGCCCATCGAGGGCTATGGTGAAAAAGGAAATATCCACAGATGAAATCTGGAAAGAAGCTTCCTGCCAAACTGCTTAGTGTTCTGTTAAGTCATCTCACAGAGTTACAACAGTATTTCGTGGATCTCTTTGCTAGCCTTATTTCTGTGGAATCTGAGAACAGATATTTCGGATCCCTTTGAAGACTATAGGGCCAAAGGAAATATCCTCCGATAACAAAGAGAAAGAAGCTTTCTGAGAAACTTCTTTGTGTTCTGTGAAATCACCTCACAGAGTTACGGCTTTCCCCTCAATAAGCCTTTCGCTAAGACAGTTCTTGTGGAATTGGCAAAGTGATATTTGGAAGTCCTTAGAGGGCTATGGTGAAAAAGGAAATATCCTCAGATGAAATCTGGAAAGAAGCTTTCTGAGAAAATGCTTAGTGTTCTGTTAATTCATCTCACAGAGTTACATCTGTATTTCGTGGATCTCTTTGCTAGCCTTATTTCTGTGGAATCTGAAAACAGATGTTTCGTATCCCTTTGAAGACTATAGGGCCAAAGGAAATATCCTCCGATAACAAAGAGAAAGAAGCTTTCTGAGAAACTTCTTTGTGTTCTGTGAAATCATCTCACAGAGTTACAGCTTTCCCCTCAAGAAGCCTTTCGCTAAGACAGTTCTTGTGGAATTGGAAAAGTGATATTTGGAAGCCCATAGAGGGCTATGGTGAAAAAGGAAATATCCTCAGATGAAATCTGGAAAGAAACTTTCTGAGAAACTGCTTAGTGTTCTGTTAATTCATCTCACAGAGTTACATCTGTATTTCGTGGATCTCTTTGCTAGCCTTATTTCTGTGGAATCTGAGAACAGATATTTCGGATCCCTTTGAAGACTATAGGGCCAAAGGAACTATCCTCCGATAACAAAGAGAAAAAAGCTTTCTGAGAAACTTCTTTGTGTTCTGTGAAATCATCTCATAGAGTTACAGCGTTCCCCTCAAGAAGCCTTTCGCTAAGACAGTTCTTGTGGAAATGGCAAAGTGATATTTGGAAGCCCATGGAGGGCTATGGTGAAAAAGGAAATATCCTCAGATAAAATCTGGAAAGAAGCTTTCTGAGAAACTGCTTAGTGTTCTGTTAATTCAACTCACAGAGTTACATCTGTATTTCGTGGATCTCTTTGCTAGCCTTCTTTCTGTGGAATCTGAGAACAGATATTTCGGATCCCTTTGAAGACTATAGGGCCAAAGGAAATATCCTCCGATACCAAAGAGAAAGAAGTTTTCTGAGAATCTTCTTTGTGTTCTGTGAAATCATCTCACAGAGTTACAGCGTTCCCCTCAAGAAGCCTTTCGCTAAGACAGTTCTTGTGGAAATGGCAAAGTGATATTTGGAAGCCCATAGAGGGCTACGGTGAAAAAGGAAATATCCTCAGATGAAATCTGGAAAGAAGCTTTCTGAGAAACTGCTTAGTGTTCTGTTAATTCATCTCACAGAGTTACATCTGTATTTCGTGGATCTCTTTGCTAGCCTTATTTCTGTGGAATGTGAGAACAGATATTTCGGATCCCTTTGAAGACTATAGGGCCAAAGGAAATATCCTCTGATAACAAAGAGAAAGAAGCTTTCTGAGAAACTTCTTTGTGTTCTGTGAAATCATCTCACGGAGTTACAACGTTCCCCACAAGAAGGCTTTCGCTAAGACAGTTCTTGTGGAATTGGCAAAGTGATATTTGGAAGCCCTTAGAGGGCTATGGTGAAAAAGGAAATATCCTCAGATGAAATCTGGAAAGAAGCTTTCTGAGAAACTGCTTAGTGTTCTGGTAATTCATCTCACAGAGTTACATCTGTATTTCGTGGATCTCTTTGCTAGCCTTATTTCTGTGGAATCTGAGAACAGATATTTCGGATCCCTTTGAAGACTATAGGGCCAAAGGAAATATCCTCTGATAACAAAGAGAAAGAAGCTTTCTGAGAAACTTCTTTGTGTTCTGTGAAATCATCTCACAGAGTTACAACGTTCCCCACAAGAAGCCTTTCGCTAAGACAGTTCTTATGGAATTGGCAAAGTGATATTTGGAAGCCCATAGAGGGCTATGCTGAAAAAGGAAATATCCTCAGATGAAATCTGGAAAGAAGCTTTCTGACAAACTGCTTAGTGTTCTGTTAATTCATCTCACAGAGTTACATCTGTATTTCGTGGATCTCTTTGCTAGCCTTATTTCTCTGGAATGTGAGAACAGATATTTCGGATCCCATTGAAGACTATAGGGCCAAAGGAAATATCCTCCGATAACAAAGAGAAAGAAGCTTTCTGAGAAACTTCTTTGTGTTCTGTGAAATAATCTCACAGAGTTACAGCTTTCCCCTCAAGAAGCCTTTCGCTAAGACAGTTCGTGTGGAATTGGCAAAGTGATATTTGGAAGCCCATATAGGGCTATGGTCAAAAAGGAAATATCCTCAGATGAAATCTGGAAAGAAGCTTTCTGAGAAGCTGCTTAGTGTTCTGTTAATTCGTCTCACAGAGTTACATCTGTATTTCGTGGATCTCTTTGCTAGACTTATTTCTGTGGAATCTGAGAACAGATGTTTCGGATCACTTTGAAGACTATAGGGCCAAGGAAAATATCCTCCGATAACAAAGAGAAAGAAGCTTTCTGTGAAACTTCTTTGTGTTCTCTGAAATCAACTCACAGAGTTCCAGCTTTCCCCTCTAGAAGCCTTTCGCTAAGACAGTTCTTGTGGAATTGGCACAGTGATATTTGGAAGCCCTTAGAGGGCTATGGTGAAAAAGGAAGTATCCTCAGATGAAATCTGGAAAGAAGCCTTCTGAGAAACTGCTTAGTGTTCTGTTAATTCATCTCACAGAGTTACAACTGTATTTCGTGGATCTCTTTGCTAGCCTTATTTCTGTGGAATCTTAGAACAGATATTTCGGATCCCTTTGAAGACTATAGGGCCAAAGAAAATATCCTCCGATAAAAAAGAGAAAGAAGCTTTCTGAGAAACTTCTTTGTGTTCTGTGATATCATCTCACAGAGTAACAGCTTTCCCCTCAAGAAGCCTTTCGCTGAGACAGTTCTTGTGGAATTGGCAAAGTGATATTTGGAAGCCCATAGAGGGCTATGGTGAAAAAGGAAATATCCTCAGATGAAATCTGGAAAGAAGCTTTCTGAGAAACTGCTAGGTGTTCTGTTAATTCATCTCACGGAGTTACATCTGTATTTCGTGTATCTCTTTGCTAGCCTTATTTCTGTCGAATCTGAGAACAGATGTTTCGGATCCCTTTGAAGACTATAGGGCCAAAGGAAATATCCTCCGATAACAAAGAGAAAGAAGCTTTCTGAGAAACTTCTTTGTGTTCTGTGAAATCATCTCACAGAGTTTCAGCTTTCCCCTCCGGAAGCCTTTCGCTAAGACACTTCTTGTGGAAATGGAAAAGTGATATTTGGAAGCCCGTAGAGGGCTATGGTGAAAAAGGAAATATCCTCAGATGAAATCTGGAAAGAAGCTTTCTGAGAAACTGCTTGGTGTTCTGTTAATTCATCTCACAGAGTTACATCTGTATTTCGTGGATCTCTTTGCTAGCCTTATTTCTGTGGAATCTGAGAACTGGTATTTCGGTTCCCTTTGAAGACTATAGGGCCAAAGGAAATATCCTCCGATACCAAAGAGAAAGAAGTTTTCTGAGAAACTTCTTTGTGTTCTGTTAAATCATCTCACAGAGTTACAGCTTTCCCCTCAAAAAGTCTTTCGCTAAGACAGTTCTTGTGGAATTGGCAAAGTGATATTTGGAAGCCCGTAGAGGGCTATGGTGAAAAAGGAAATATCCTCAGATGAAACCTGGAAAGAAGCTTTCTGAGAAACCGCTTAGTGTTCTGTTAATTCATCTCACAGAGTTACATCTGTATTTCGTGGATCTCTTTGCTAGCCTTATTTCTGTGGAATCTGAGAACAGATATTTCGGATCCCTTTGAAGACTATAGGGCCAAAGGAAATATGCTCCGATAACAAAGAAAAAGAAGCTTTCTGAGAAACTTCTTTGTGTTCTGTGAAATCATCTCACAGAGTTACGGCTTTCCCCTCAAGAAGCCTTTCGCTAAGACAGTTCTTGTGGAATTGGCAAAGTGATATTTGGAAGCCCATGGAGGGCAATGGTGAAAAAGGAAATATCCTCAGATGAAATCTGGAAAGAAGCTTTCTGAGAAACTGCTTAGTGTTCTGTTAATTCATCTCACAGAGTTACATCTGTTTCGTGAATCTCTTTGCTAGCCTTATTTCTGTGGAATCTGAGAACAGATGTTTCGGATCCCTTTGAAGACTATAGGGTCAAAGGAAATATCCCTCGATAACAAAGAGAAAGAAGCTTTCTGAGAAACTTCTTTGTGTTCTGTGAAATCATCTCACAGAGTTACAGCTTTCCCCTCAAGAAGCCTTTCGCTAAGACAGTTCTTGTGGAATTGGCAAAGTGATATTTGGAAGCCCATAGAGGGCTACGGCGAAAAAGGTAATATCCTCAGATGAAATCTGGAAAGAAGCTTTCTGAGAAACTGTTTAGTGTTCTGTTAATTCATCTCACAGAGTTACATCTGCATTTCGTGGATCTCTTTGCTAGCCTTATTTCTGTGGAATCTGAGAACAGATATTTCGGATCCCTTTGAAGACTATAGGGCCAAAGGAAATATCCTCCGATAACAAAGAGAAAGAAGCTTTCTGAGAAACTTCTTTGTGTTCTGTGAAATCATCTCACAGAGTTACAGAGTTCCACTCAAGAAGCCTTTCGCTAAGACAGTTCCTGTGGAATTGGCAAAGTGATATTTGGAAGCCCATAGAGGGCTATGGTGAAAAAGGAAATATCCTCAGATGAAATCTGGAAAGAAGCTTTCTGACAAACTGCTTATTGTTCTGTTAATTCATCTCACAGAGTTACAACAGTATTTCGTGGATCTCTTTGCTAGCCTTATTTCTGTGGAATCTGAGAACAGATATTTCGGATCCCTTTGAAGACTATAGGGCCAAAGGAAATATCCTCGGATAACAAAGAGAAAGAAGCTTTCTGAGAAACTTCTTTGTGTTCTGTGAAATCATCTCACAGAGTTACGGCTTTCCCCTCAAGAAGCCTTTCGCTAAGACAGTTCTTGTGGAATTGGCAAAGTGATATTTGGAAGCCCTTAGAGGGCTATGGTGAAAAAGGATATATCCTCAGATGAAATCTGGAAAGAAGCTTTCTGACAAACTGCTTAGTGTTCTGTTAATTCATCTCACAGAGTTACAACAGTATTTCGTGGATCTCTTTGCTAGCCTTATTTCTGTGGAATCTGAGAACAGATATTTCGGATCCCTTTGAAGACTATAGGGCCAAAGGAAATATCCTCCGATAACAAAGAGAAAGAAGCTTTCTGAGAAACTTCTTTGTGTTCTGTGAAATCATCTCACAGAGTTACGGCTTTCCCCTCAAGAAGCCTTTCGCTAAGACAGTTCTTGTGGAATTGGCAAAGTGATATTTGGAAACCCATAGAGGGCTACGGTGAAAAAGGAAATATCCTCAGATGAAATCTGGAAAGAAGCTTTCTGAGAAACTGCTTAGTGTTCTGTTAATTCATCTCACAGAGTTACATCTGTATTTCGTGGATCTCTTTGCTAGCCTTATTTCTGTGGAATCTGAAGACAGATGTTTCGGATCCCTTTGAAGACTATAGTGCCAAAGGAAATATCCTCCGATAACAAAGAGAAAGAAGCTTTCTGAGAAACTTCTTTGTGTTCTGTGAAATCATCTCACAGAGTTACAGCTTTCCCCTCAAGAAACCTTTCGCTAAGACAGTTCTTGTGGAATTGGCAAAGTGATATTTGGAAGCCCATAGAGGGCTATGGTGAAAAAGGAAATATCCTCAGATGAAATCTGGAAAGAAGCTTTCTGAGAAACTGCTTAGTGTTCTGTTAATTCATCTCACAGAGTTACATCTGTATTTCGTGGATCTCTTTGCTAGCCTTATTTCTGTGGAATCTGAGAACAGATATTTCGGATCCCTTTGAAGAATATAGGGCCAAAGGAACTATCCTCCGATAACAAAGAGAAAGAAGCTTTCTGAGAAACTTCTTTGTGTTCTGTGAAATCATCTCACATAGTTGCAGCTTTCCCCTCAAGAAGCCTTTCGATAAGACAGTTCTTGTGGAATTGGCAAAGTGATATTTGGAAGTCCATAGAGGGCTATGGTGAAAAAGGAAATATCCTCAGATGAAATCTAGAAAGAAGCTTTCTGAGAAACTGCTTAGTGTTCTGTTAATTCATCTCACAGAGTTACATCTGTATTTCGTGGATCTCTTTGCTAGCCTTATTTCTGTGGAATCTGAGAACAGATATTTCGGATCCCTTTGAAGACTATAGGGCCAAAGGAACTATCCTCCGATAACAAAGAGAAAGAAGCTTTCTGAGAAACTTCTTTGTGTTCTGTGAAATCATCTCACAGAGTTACAGCGTTCCCCTCAAGAAGCCTTTCGCTAAGACAGTTCTTGTGGAAATGGCAAAGTGATATTTGGAAGCCCATGGAGGGCTATGGTGAAAAAGGAAATATCCTCAGATGAAATCTGGAAATAAGCTTTCTCAGAAACCGCTTAGTGTTCTGTTAATTCATCTCACAGAGTTACATCTGTATTTCGTGGATCTCTTTGCTAGCCTTATTTCTGTGGAATCTGAGAACAGATATTCCGGATCCCTTTGAAGACTATAGGGCCAAAGGAACTATCCTCCGATAAGAAAGGGAAAGAAGCTTTCTGAGAAACTTCTTTGTGTTCTGTGAAATCATCTCACAGAGTTACGGCTTTCCCTTTAATAAGCCTTTCGCTAAGACAGTTCTTGTGGAATTGGGAAAGTGATATTTGGAAGCCCATAGAGGGCTACGGTGAAAAAGGAAATATCCTCAGATGAAATCTGGAAAGAAGCTTTCTGAGAAACCGCTTAGTGTTCTGTTAATTCATCTCACAGAGTTACAACTGTATTTCGTGGATCTCTTTGCTAGCCTTATTTCTGTGGAATCTGAGAACAGATATTCCGGATCCCTTTGAAGACTATAGGGCTAAACAAAATATCCTCCGATAAAAAAGAGAAAGAAGCTTTCTGAGCAACTTCTTTGTGTTCTGTGAAATCATCTCACAGAGTTACAGCTTTCCCCTCAAGAAGCCTTTCGCTAAGACACTTCTTGTGGAAATGGCAAAGTTATATTTGGAAGCCCGTAGAGGGCTATGGTGAAAAAGGAAATATCCTCAGATGAAATCTGGAAAGAAGGTTTCTGACAAACTGCTTAGTGTTCTGTTAATTCATCTCACAGAGTTACAACAGTATTTCGTGGATCTCTTTGCTAGCCTTATTTCTGTGGAATCTGAGTACAGATATTTCGGATCCCTTTGAAGACTATAGGGCCAAAGGAACTATCCTCCGATAACAAAGAGAAAGAAGCTTTCTGAGAAACTTCTTTGTGTTCTGTGAAATCATCTCACAGAGTTACGGCTTTCCCCTCAAGAAGCCTTTCGCTAAGACAGTTCTTGTGGAATTGGCAAAGTGATATTTGGAAGCCCTTAGAGGGCTATGGTGAAAAAGGAAATACCCTCAGATGAAATCTGGAAAGAAGCTTTCTGAGAAACTGCTTAGTTTTCTGTTAATTCATCTCACAGAGTTACATCTGTATTTCGTGGATCTCTTTGCTAGCCTTATTTCTGTGGAATCTGAAGACAGATGTTTCGGATCCCTTTGAAGACTATAGGGCCAAAGGAAATATCCTCCGATAACAAAGAGAAAGAAGCTTTCTGAGAAACTTCTTTGTGTTCTGTGAAATCATCTCACAGAGTTACAGCTTTCCCCTCAAGAAGCCTTTTTCTAAGACAGTTCTTGTGGAATTGGCAAAGTGATATTTGGAAGCCCATAGAGGGCTATGGTGAAAAAGGAAATATCCTCAGATGAAATCTGGAAAGAAGCTTTCTGAGAAACTGCTTAGTGTTCTGTTAATTCATCTCACAGAGTTACATCTGTATTTCGTGGATCTCTTTGCTAGCCTTATTTCTGTGGAATCTGAGAACAGATATTTCGGATCCCTTTGAAGACTATAGGGCCAAAGGAACTATCCTCCGATAACAAAGAGAAAGAAGCTTTCTGAGAAACTTCTTTGTGTTCTGTGAAATCATCTCACAGAGTTGCAGCTTTCCCCACAAGAAGCCTTTCGCTAAGACAGTTCTTGTGGAATTGGCAAAGTGATATTTGGAAGCCCATAGAGGGCTATGGTGAAAAAGGAAATATCCTCAGATGAAATCTGGAAAGAAGCTTTCTGAGAAGCTGCTTAGTGTTCTGTTAATTCATCTCACAGAGTTACATCTGTATTTCGTGGATCTCTTTGCTATCCTTCTTTCTGTGGAATCTGAGAACAGATATTTCGGATCCCTTTGAAGACTATAGGGCCAAAGGAACTATCCTCCGATAACAAAGAGAAAGAAGCTTTCTGAGAAAATTCTTTGTGTTCTGTGAAATCATCTCACAGAGTTACAGCGTTCCCCTCAAGAAGCCTTTCGCTAAGACAGTTCTTGTGGAAATGGCAAAGTGATATTTGGAAGCCCATGGAGGGCTATGGTGAAAAAGGAAATATCCTCAGATGAAATCTGGAAATAAGGTTTCTCAGAAACCGCTTAGTGTTCTGTTAATTCATCTCACAGAGTTACACCTGTATTTCGTGGATCTCTTTGCTAGCCTTATTTCTGTGGAATCTGAGAACAGATAATTCGGATCCCTTTGAAGACTACAGGGCCAAAGGAAATATCCTCCGATAAGAAAGGGAAAGAAGCTTTCTGAGAAACTTCTTTGTGTTCTGTGAAATCATCTCACAGAGTTACGGCTTTCCCTTCAATAAGCCTTTCGCTAAGACAGTTCTTGTGGAATTGGGAAAGTGATATTTGGAAGCCCATAGAGGGCTACGGTGAAAAAGGAAATATCCTCAGATGAAATCTGGAAAGAAGCTTTCTGAGAAACTGCTTGGTGTTCTGTTAATTCATCTCACAGAGTTACAACTGTATTTCGTGGATCTCCTTGCTAGCCTTATTTCTGTGGAATCTGAGAACTGATATTCCGGATCCCTTTGAAGACTATAGGGCTAAACAAAATATCCTCCGATAAAAAAGAGAAAGAAGCTTTCTGAGCAACTTCTTTGTGTTCTGTGAAATCATCTCACAGAGTTACAGCTTTCCCCTCAAGAAGCCTTTCGCTAAGACACTTCTTGTGGAAATGGCAAAGTGATATTTGGAAGCCCGTAGAGGGCTATGGTGAAAAAGGAAATATCCTCAGATGAAATCTGGAAAGAAGCTTTCTGAGAAACTGCTTGGTGTTCTGTTAATTCATCTCACAGAGTTACATCTGTATTTCGTGGATCTCTTTGCTAGCCTTATTTCTGTGGAATCTGATAACAGATATTTCGGTTCCCTTTGAAGACTATAGGGCCAAAGGAAATATCCTCCGATACCAAAGAGAAAGAAGTTTACTGAGAAACTTCTTTGTGTTCTGTTAAATCATCTCACAGAGTTACAGATTTCCCCTCAAAAAGTCTTTCGCTAAGACAGTTCTTGTGGAATTGGCAAAGTGATATTTGGAAGCCCGTAGAGGGCTATGGTGAAAAAGGAAATATCCTCAGATGAAACCTGGAAAGAAGCTTTCTGAGAAACCGCTTAGTGTTCTGTTAATTCATCTCACAGAGTTACATCTGTATTTCGTGGATCTCTTTGCTAGCCTTATTTCTGTGGAAGCTGAGAACAGATATTTCGGATCCTTTTGAAGACTATAGGGCCAAAGGAAATATGCTCCGATAACAAAGAGAAAGAAGATTTCTGAGAAACTTCTTTGTGTTCTGTGAAATCATCTCACAGAGTTACAACGTTCCCCTCAAGAAGCCTTTCACTAAGACAGTTCTTGTGGAATTGGCAAAGTGATATTTGGAAGCCCATAGAGGGCTATGGTGAAAAAGGAAATATCCTCAGATGAAATCTGGAAAGAAGGTTTCTGACAAACTGCTTAGTGTTCTGTTAATTCATCTCACAGAGTTACAACAGTATTTCGTGGATCTCTTTGCTAGCCTTATTTCTGTGGAATCTGAGTACAGATATTTCGGATCCCTTTGAAGACTATAGGGCCAAAGGAAATATCCTCCGATAACAAAGAGAAAGAAGCTTTCTGAGAAACTTCTTTGTGTTCTGTGAAATCATCTCACAGAGTTACGGCTTTCCCCTCAAGAAGCCTTTCGCTAAGACAGTTCTTGTGGAATTGGCAAAGTGATATTTGGAAGCCCATAGAGGGCTATGGTGAAAAAGGAAATATCCTCAGATGAAATCTGGAAAGAATCTTTCTGAGAAACTGCTTAGTGTTCTGTTAATTCATCTCACAAAGTTACATCTGTTTCGTGAATCTCTTTGCTAGCCTTATTTCTGTGGAATCTGAGAACAGATGTTTCAGATCCCTTTGAAGACTACAGGGTCAAAGGAAATATCCCTCGATAACAAAGAGAAAGAAGCTTTCTGAGAAACTTCTTTGTGTTCTGTGAAATCATCTCACAGAGTTACAGCTTTCCCCTCAAGAAGCCTTTCGCTAAGACAGTTCTTGTGGAATTGGCAAAGTGATATTTGGAAGCCCATAGAGGGCTACGGTGAAAAAGGAAATATACTCAGATGAAATCTGGAAAGAAGCTTTCTGAGAAACTGCTTACTGTTCTGTTAATTCATCTCACAGAATTACATCTGTATTTCATGGATCTCTTTGCTAGCCTTATTTCTGTGGAATCTGAGAACAGATATTTCGGATCCCTTTGAAGACTATAGGGCCAAAGGAAATATCCTCCGATAACAAAGAGAAAGAAGCTTTCTGAGAAACTTCTTTGTGTTCTGTGAAATCATCTCACAGAGTTACGGCTTTCCCTTCAATAAGCCTTTCGCTAAGACAGTTCTTGTGGAATTGGGAAAGTCATATTTGGAAGCCCATAGAGGGCTACGGTGAAAAAGGAAATATCCTCAGGTGAAATCTGGAAAGAAGCTTTCTGAGAAACCGCTTAGTGTTCTGTTAATTCATCTCACAGAGTTACAACTGTATTTCGTGGATCTCTTTGCTAGCCTTATTTCTGTGGAATCTGAGAACAGATATTCCAGATCCCTTTGAAGACTATAGGGCTAAACAAAATATCCTCCGATAAAAAAGAGAAAGAAGCTTTCTGAGCAACTTCTTTGTGTTCTGTGAAATCATCTCACAGAGTTACAGCTTTCCCCTCAAGAAGCCTTTCGCTAAGACACTTCTTGTGGAAATGGCAAAGTGATATTTGGAAGCCCGTAGAGGGCTATGGTGAAAAAGGAAATATCCTCAGATGAAATCTGGAAAGAAGCTTTCTGAGAAACTGCTTGGTGTTCTGTTAATTCATCTCACAGAGTTACATCTGTATTTCGTGGATCTCTTTGCTAGCCTTATTTCTGTGGAATCTGAGAACAGATATTTCGCTTCCCTTTGAAGACTATAGGGTCAAAGGAAATATCCTCCGATAACAAAGAGATAGAAGTTTTCTGAGAAACTTCTTTGTGTTCTGTGAAATCATCTCACAGAGTTACAACGTTCCCCTCAAGAAGCCTTTCACTAAGACAGTTCTTGTGGAATTGGCAAAGTGATATTTGGAAGCCCTTAGAGGGCTATGGTGAAAAAGGAAATATCCTCAGATGAAATCTGGAAAGAAGGTTTCTGACAAACTGCTTAGTGTTCTGTTAATTCATCTCACAGAGTTACAACAGTATGTCGTGGATCTCTTTGCTAGCCTTATTTCTGTGGAATCTGAGTACAGATATTTCGGATCCCTTTGAAGACTATAGGGCCAAGGGAAATATCCTCCGATAACAAAGAGAAAGAAGCTTTCTGAAAAACTTCTTTGTGTTCTGTGAAATCATCTCACAGAGTTACGGCTTTCCCCTCAATAAGCCTTTCGCTAAGACAGTTCTTGTGGAATTGGCAAAGTGATATTTGGAAGCCCATAGAGGGCTATGGTGAAAAAGGAAATATCCTCAGGTGAAATCTGGAAAGAAGCTTTCTGAGAAACTGCTTAGTGTTCTGTTAATTCATCTCACTGAGTTACATCTGTATTTCGTGGATCTCTTTGCTAGCCTTATTTCTGTGGAATCTGAGAACAGATATTTCGGATCCCTTTGAAGACTATAGGGCCAAAGGAAATATCCTCCGAAAACAAAGAGAAAGAAGCTTTCTGAGAAACTTGTTTGTGTTCTGTGAAATCATCTCACAGAGTTACAACGTTCCCCTCAAGAAGCCTTTCGCTAAGACAGTTCTTGTGGAATTCGCAAAGTGATATTTGGAAGCCCATAGAGGGCTATGGTGAAAAAGGAAATATCCTCAGATGAAATCTGGAAAGAAGCTTTCAGAGAAACTGCTTAGTGTTCTGTTAATTCATCTCACAGAGTTACAACAGTATTTCGTGGATCTCTTTGCTAGCCTTATTTCTGTGGAATCTGAGAACAGATATTTCGGATCCCTTTGAAGACTATAGGGCCAAAGGAAATATCCTCCGATAACAAAGAGAAAGAAGCTTTCTGAGAAACTTCTTTGTGTTCTGTGAAATCATCTCACAGAGTTACGACTTTCCCCTCAAGAAGCCTTTCGCTAAGACAGTTCTTGTGGAATTGGCAATGTGATATTTGGAAGCCCATAGAGTGCTATGGTGAAAAAGGAAATATCCTCAGATGAAATCTGGAAAGAAGCTTTCTGAGAAACTGCTTGGTGTTCTGTTAATTCATCTCACAGAGTTACATCTGTATTTCGTGGATCTCTTTGCTAGCCTTATTTCTGTGGAATCTGAGAACAGATATTTCGGTTCCCTTTGAAGACTATAGGGCCAAAGGAAATATCCTGCGATAACAAAGAGAAAGAAGTTTTCTGAGAAACTTCTTTGTGTTCTGTGAAATCATCTCACAGAGTTACAGCTTTCCCCTCAAGAAGTCTTTCGCTAAGACAGTTTTTGTGGAATTGGCAAAGTGATATTTGGAAGCCCGTAGAGGGCTATGGTGAAAAAGGAAATATCCTCAGAAGAAACCTGGAAAGAAGCTTTCTGAGAAACCGCTTAGTGTTCTGTTAATTCATCTCACAGAGTTACATCTGTATTTCGTGGATCTCTTTGCTAGCCTTATTTCTGTGGAATCTGAGAACAGATATTTCGGATCCCTTTGAAGACTATAGGGCCAAAGGAAATATCCTCCGATAACAAAGAGAAAGAAGCTTTCTGAGAAACTTCTTTGTGTTCTGTGAAATCATCTCACAGAGTTACAACGTTCCCCTCAAGAAGCCTTTCACTAAGACAGTTCTTGTGGAATTGGGAAAGTGATATTTGGAAGCCCATAGAGGGCTACGTTGAAAAAGGAAATATCCTCAGATGAAATCTGGAAAGAAGCTTTCTGAGAAACTGCTTAGTTTTCTGTTAATTCATCTCACAGAGTTACATCTGTATTTCGTGGATCTCTTTGCTAGCCTTATTTCTGTGGAATCTGAAGACAGATGTTTCGGATCCCTTTGAAGACTATAGGGCCAAAGGAAATATCCTCCGATAACAAAGAGAAAGAAGCTTTCTGAGAAACTTCTTTGTGTTCTGTGAAATCATCTCACAGAGTTACAGCTTTCCCCTCAAGAAGCCTTTTTCTAAGACAGTTCTTGTGGAATTGGCAAAGTGATATTTGGAAGCCCATAGAGGGCTATGGTGAAAAAGGAAATATCCTCAGATGAAATCTGGAAAGAAGCTTTCTGAGAAACTGCTTAGTGTTCTGTTAATTCATCTCACAGAGTTACATCTGTATTTCGTGGATCTCTTTGCTAGCCTTATTTCTGTGGAATCTGAGAACAGATATTTCGGATCCCTTTGAAGACTATAGGGCCAAAGGAACTATCCTCCGATAACAAAGAGAAAGAAGCTTTCTGAGAAACTTCTTTGTGTTCTGTGAAATCATCTCACAGAGTTGCAGCTTTCCCCACAAGAAGCCTTTCGCTAAGACAGTTCTTGTGGAATTGGCAAAGTGATATTTGGAAGCCCATAGAGGGCTATGGTGAAAAAGGAAATATCCTCAGATGAAATCTGGAAAGAAGCTTTCTGAGAAGCTGCTTAGTGTTCTGTTAATTCATCTCACAGAGTTACATCTGTATTTCGTGGATCTCTTTGCTATCCTTCTTTCTGTGGAATCTGAGAACAGATATTTCGGATCCCTTTGAAGACTATAGGGCCAAAGGAACTATCCTCCGATAACAAAGAGAAAGAAGCTTTCTGAGAAAATTCTTTGTGTTCTGTGAAATCATCTCACAGAGTTACAGCGTTCCCCTCAAGAAGCCTTTCGCTAAGACAGTTCTTGTGGAAATGGCAAAGTGATATTTGGAAGCCCATGGAGGGCTATGGTGAAAAAGGAAATATCCTCAGATGAAATCTGGAAATAAGGTTTCTCAGAAACCGCTTAGTGTTCTGTTAATTCATCTCACAGAGTTACACCTGTATTTCGTGGATCTCTTTGCTAGCCTTATTTCTGTGGAATCTGAGAACAGATAATTCGGATCCCTTTGAAGACTACAGGGCCAAAGGAAATATCCTCCGATAAGAAAGGGAAAGAAGCTTTCTGAGAAACTTCTTTGTGTTCTGTGAAATCATCTCACAGAGTTACGGCTTTCCCTTCAATAAGCCTTTCGCTAAGACAGTTCTTGTGGAATTGGGAAAGTGATATTTGGAAGCCCATAGAGGGCTACGGTGAAAAAGGAAATATCCTCAGATGAAATCTGGAAAGAAGCTTTCTGAGAAACTGCTTGGTGTTCTGTTAATTCATCTCACAGAGTTACAACTGTATTTCGTGGATCTCCTTGCTAGCCTTATTTCTGTGGAATCTGAGAACTGATATTCCGGATCCCTTTGAAGACTATAGGGCTAAACAAAATATCCTCCGATAAAAAAGAGAAAGAAGCTTTCTGAGCAACTTCTTTGTGTTCTGTGAAATCATCTCACAGAGTTACAGCTTTCCCCTCAAGAAGCCTTTCGCTAAGACACTTCTTGTGGAAATGGCAAAGTGATATTTGGAAGCCCGTAGAGGGCTATGGTGAAAAAGGAAATATCCTCAGATGAAATCTGGAAAGAAGCTTTCTGAGAAACTGCTTGGTGTTCTGTTAATTCATCTCACAGAGTTACATCTGTATTTCGTGGATCTCTTTGCTAGCCTTATTTCTGTGGAATCTGATAACAGATATTTCGGTTCCCTTTGAAGACTATAGGGCCAAAGGAAATATCCTCCGATACCAAAGAGAAAGAAGTTTACTGAGAAACTTCTTTGTGTTCTGTTAAATCATCTCACAGAGTTACAGATTTCCCCTCAAAAAGTCTTTCGCTAAGACAGTTCTTGTGGAATTGGCAAAGTGATATTTGGAAGCCCGTAGAGGGCTATGGTGAAAAAGGAAATATCCTCAGATGAAACCTGGAAAGAAGCTTTCTGAGAAACCGCTTAGTGTTCTGTTAATTCATCTCACAGAGTTACATCTGTATTTCGTGGATCTCTTTGCTAGCCTTATTTCTGTGGAAGCTGAGAACAGATATTTCGGATCCTTTTGAAGACTATAGGGCCAAAGGAAATATGCTCCGATAACAAAGAGAAAGAAGATTTCTGAGAAACTTCTTTGTGTTCTGTGAAATCATCTCACAGAGTTACAACGTTCCCCTCAAGAAGCCTTTCACTAAGACAGTTCTTGTGGAATTGGCAAAGTGATATTTGGAAGCCCATAGAGGGCTATGGTGAAAAAGGAAATATCCTCAGATGAAATCTGGAAAGAAGGTTTCTGACAAACTGCTTAGTGTTCTGTTAATTCATCTCACAGAGTTACAACAGTATTTCGTGGATCTCTTTGCTAGCCTTATTTCTGTGGAATCTGAGTACAGATATTTCGGATCCCTTTGAAGACTATAGGGCCAAAGGAAATATCCTCCGATAACAAAGAGAAAGAAGCTTTCTGAGAAACTTCTTTGTGTTCTGTGAAATCATCTCACAGAGTTACGGCTTTCCCCTCAAGAAGCCTTTCGCTAAGACAGTTCTTGTGGAATTGGCAAAGTGATATTTGGAAGCCCATAGAGGGCTATGGTGAAAAAGGAAATATCCTCAGATGAAATCTGGAAAGAATCTTTCTGAGAAACTGCTTAGTGTTCTGTTAATTCATCTCACAAAGTTACATCTGTTTCGTGAATCTCTTTGCTAGCCTTATTTCTGTGGAATCTGAGAACAGATGTTTCAGATCCCTTTGAAGACTACAGGGTCAAAGGAAATATCCCTCGATAACAAAGAGAAAGAAGCTTTCTGAGAAACTTCTTTGTGTTCTGTGAAATCATCTCACAGAGTTACAGCTTTCCCCTCAAGAAGCCTTTCGCTAAGACAGTTCTTGTGGAATTGGCAAAGTGATATTTGGAAGCCCATAGAGGGCTACGGTGAAAAAGGAAATATACTCAGATGAAATCTGGAAAGAAGCTTTCTGAGAAACTGCTTACTGTTCTGTTAATTCATCTCACAGAATTACATCTGTATTTCATGGATCTCTTTGCTAGCCTTATTTCTGTGGAATCTGAGAACAGATATTTCGGATCCCTTTGAAGACTATAGGGCCAAAGGAAATATCCTCCGATAACAAAGAGAAAGAAGCTTTCTGAGAAACTTCTTTGTGTTCTGTGAAATCATCTCACAGAGTTACGGCTTTCCCTTCAATAAGCCTTTCGCTAAGACAGTTCTTGTGGAATTGGGAAAGTCATATTTGGAAGCCCATAGAGGGCTACGGTGAAAAAGGAAATATCCTCAGGTGAAATCTGGAAAGAAGCTTTCTGAGAAACCGCTTAGTGTTCTGTTAATTCATCTCACAGAGTTACAACTGTATTTCGTGGATCTCTTTGCTAGCCTTATTTCTGTGGAATCTGAGAACAGATATTCCAGATCCCTTTGAAGACTATAGGGCTAAACAAAATATCCTCCGATAAAAAAGAGAAAGAAGCTTTCTGAGCAACTTCTTTGTGTTCTGTGAAATCATCTCACAGAGTTACAGCTTTCCCCTCAAGAAGCCTTTCGCTAAGACACTTCTTGTGGAAATGGCAAAGTGATATTTGGAAGCCCGTAGAGGGCTATGGTGAAAAAGGAAATATCCTCAGATGAAATCTGGAAAGAAGCTTTCTGAGAAACTGCTTGGTGTTCTGTTAATTCATCTCACAGAGTTACATCTGTATTTCGTGGATCTCTTTGCTAGCCTTATTTCTGTGGAATCTGAGAACAGATATTTCGCTTCCCTTTGAAGACTATAGGGTCAAAGGAAATATCCTCCGATAACAAAGAGATAGAAGTTTTCTGAGAAACTTCTTTGTGTTCTGTGAAATCATCTCACAGAGTTACAACGTTCCCCTCAAGAAGCCTTTCACTAAGACAGTTCTTGTGGAATTGGCAAAGTGATATTTGGAAGCCCTTAGAGGGCTATGGTGAAAAAGGAAATATCCTCAGATGAAATCTGGAAAGAAGGTTTCTGACAAACTGCTTAGTGTTCTGTTAATTCATCTCACAGAGTTACAACAGTATGTCGTGGATCTCTTTGCTAGCCTTATTTCTGTGGAATCTGAGTACAGATATTTCGGATCCCTTTGAAGACTATAGGGCCAAGGGAAATATCCTCCGATAACAAAGAGAAAGAAGCTTTCTGAAAAACTTCTTTGTGTTCTGTGAAATCATCTCACAGAGTTACGGCTTTCCCCTCAATAAGCCTTTCGCTAAGACAGTTCTTGTGGAATTGGCAAAGTGATATTTGGAAGCCCATAGAGGGCTATGGTGAAAAAGGAAATATCCTCAGGTGAAATCTGGAAAGAAGCTTTCTGAGAAACTGCTTAGTGTTCTGTTAATTCATCTCACTGAGTTACATCTGTATTTCGTGGATCTCTTTGCTAGCCTTATTTCTGTGGAATCTGAGAACAGATATTTCGGATCCCTTTGAAGACTATAGGGCCAAAGGAAATATCCTCCGAAAACAAAGAGAAAGAAGCTTTCTGAGAAACTTGTTTGTGTTCTGTGAAATCATCTCACAGAGTTACAACGTTCCCCTCAAGAAGCCTTTCGCTAAGACAGTTCTTGTGGAATTCGCAAAGTGATATTTGGAAGCCCATAGAGGGCTATGGTGAAAAAGGAAATATCCTCAGATGAAATCTGGAAAGAAGCTTTCAGAGAAACTGCTTAGTGTTCTGTTAATTCATCTCACAGAGTTACAACAGTATTTCGTGGATCTCTTTGCTAGCCTTATTTCTGTGGAATCTGAGAACAGATATTTCGGATCCCTTTGAAGACTATAGGGCCAAAGGAAATATCCTCCGATAACAAAGAGAAAGAAGCTTTCTGAGAAACTTCTTTGTGTTCTGTGAAATCATCTCACAGAGTTACGACTTTCCCCTCAAGAAGCCTTTCGCTAAGACAGTTCTTGTGGAATTGGCAATGTGATATTTGGAAGCCCATAGAGTGCTATGGTGAAAAAGGAAATATCCTCAGATGAAATCTGGAAAGAAGCTTTCTGAGAAACTGCTTGGTGTTCTGTTAATTCATCTCACAGAGTTACATCTGTATTTCGTGGATCTCTTTGCTAGCCTTATTTCTGTGGAATCTGAGAACAGATATTTCGGTTCCCTTTGAAGACTATAGGGCCAAAGGAAATATCCTGCGATAACAAAGAGAAAGAAGTTTTCTGAGAAACTTCTTTGTGTTCTGTGAAATCATCTCACAGAGTTACAGCTTTCCCCTCAAGAAGTCTTTCGCTAAGACAGTTTTTGTGGAATTGGCAAAGTGATATTTGGAAGCCCGTAGAGGGCTATGGTGAAAAAGGAAATATCCTCAGAAGAAACCTGGAAAGAAGCTTTCTGAGAAACCGCTTAGTGTTCTGTTAATTCATCTCACAGAGTTACATCTGTATTTCGTGGATCTCTTTGCTAGCCTTATTTCTGTGGAATCTGAGAACAGATATTTCGGATCCCTTTGAAGACTATAGGGCCAAAGGAAATATCCTCCGATAACAAAGAGAAAGAAGCTTTCTGAGAAACTTCTTTGTGTTCTGTGAAATCATCTCACAGAGTTACAACGTTCCCCTCAAGAAGCCTTTCACTAAGACAGTTCTTGTGGAATTGGGAAAGTGATATTTGGAAGCCCATAGAGGGCTACGTTGAAAAAGGAAATATCCTCAGATGAAATCTGGAAAGAAGGTTTCTGACAAACTGCTTAGTGTTCTGTTAATTCATCTCACAGAGTTACAACAGTATTTCGTGGATCTCTTTGCTAGCCTTATTTCTGTGGAATCTGAGTACAGATATTTCGGATCCCTTTGAAGACTATAGGGCCAAAGGAAATATCCTCCGATAACAAAGAGAAAGAAGCTTTCTGAGAAACTTCTTTGTGTTCTGTGAAATCATCTCACAGAGTTACGGCTTTCCCCTCAAGAAGCCTTTCGCTAAGACAGTTCTTGTGGAATTGGCAAAGTGATATTTGGAAGCCCATAGAGGGCTATGGTGAAAAAGGAAATATCCTCAGATGAAATCTGGAAAGAAGCTTTCTGAGAAACTGCTTAGTGTTCTGTTAATTCATCTCACTGAGTTACATCTGTATTTCGTGGATCTCTTTGCTAGCCTTATTTCTGTGGAATCTGAGAACAGATATTTCGGATCCCTTTGAAGACTATAGGGCCAAAGGAAATATCCTCCGAAAACAAAGAGAAAGAAGCTTTCTGAGAAACTTGTTTGTGTTCTGTGAAATCATCTCACAGAGTTACAACGTTCCCTTCAAGAAGCCTTTCGCTAAGACAGTTCTTGTGGAATTCGCAAAGTGATATTTGGAAGCCCATAGAGGGCTATGGTGAAAAAGGAAATATCCTCAGATGAAATCTGGAAAGAAGCTTTCTGAGAAACTGCTTAGTGTTCTGTTAATTCATCTCACAGAGTTACATCTGTATTTCGTGGATCTCTTTGCTAGCCTTATTTCTGTGGAATCTGAGAACAGATATTTCGGATCCCTTTGAAGACTATACGGCCAAAGGAAATATCCTCAGATACCAAAGAGAAAGAAGTTTTCTGAGAAATTCTTTGTGTTCTGTGAAATCATCTCACAGAGTTACAGCTTTCCCCTCAAGAAGTCTTTCGCTAAGACAGTTCTTGTGGAATTGGCAAAGTGATATTTGGAAGCCCTTAGAGGGCTATGGTGAAAAAGGAAATATCCTCAGATGAAATCTGGAAATAAGCTTTCTCAGAAACCGCTTAGTGTTCTGTTAATTCATCTCACAGAGTTACATCTGTATTTCGTGGATCTCTTTGCTAGCCTTATTTCTGTGGAATCTGAGAACAGATATTTCGGATCCCTTTGAAGACTATAGGGCCAAAGGAAATATCCTCCGATAAGAAAGGGAAAGAAGCTTTCTGAGAAACTTCTTTGTGTTCTGTGAAATCATCTCACAGAGTTACAGCTTTCCCCTCAAGAAGCCTTTCGCTAAGACAGTTCTTGTGGAATTGGCAAAGTGATATTTGGAAGCCCATAGAGGGCTATGGTGAAAAAGGAAATATCCTCAGATGAAATCTGGAAAGAAGCTTTCTGAGAAACCGCTTAGTGTTCTGTTAATTCATCTCACAGAGTTACAACTGTATTTCGTGGATCTCTTTGCTAGCCTTATTTCTGTGGAATCTGAGAACAGATATTCCGGTTCCCTTTGAAGACTATAGGGCCAAAGAAAATATCCTCCGATAAAAAAGAGAAAGAAGCTTTCTGAGAAACTTCTTTGTGTTCTGTGAAATCATCTCACAGAGTTTCAGCTTTCCCCTCAAGAAGCCTTTCGCTAAGACACTTCTTGTGGAAATGGCAAAGTGATATTTGGAAGCCCGTAGAGGGCTATGGTGAAAAAGGAAATATCCTCAGATGAAATCTGGAAAGAAGCTTTCTGAGAAACTGCTTAGTGTTCTGTTAATTCATCTCACAGAGTTACATCTGTATATCGTGGATCTCTTTGATAGCCTTATTTCTGTGGAATCTGAGAACAGATATTTCGGATCCCTTTGTAGACTATAGGGCCAAAGGAAATATCCTCTGATAACAAAGAGAAAGAAGCTTTCTGAGAAACTTCTTTGTGTTCTGTGAAATCATCTCACAGAGTCACAACGTTCCCCTCAAGAAGCCTTTCGCTAAGACAGTTCTTGTGGAATTGGCAAAGTGATATTTGGAAGCCCATAGAGGGCTATGGTGAAAAAGGAAATATCCTCAGATGAAATCTGGAAAGAAGCTTTCTGCCAACCTGCTTAGTGTTCTGTTAATTCATCTCAAAGAGTTACAACAGTATTTCGTGGATCTCTTTGCTAGCCTTATTTCTGTGGAATCTGAGAACAGATATTTCGGATCCCTTTGAAGACTATAGGGCCAAAGGAAATATCCTCCGATAACAAAGAGAAAGAAGCTTTCTGAGAAACTTCTTTGTGTTCTGTGAAATCACCTCACAGAGTTACGGCTTTCCCCTCAATAAGCCTTTCGCTAAGACAGTTCTTGTGGAATTGGCAAAGTGATATTTGGAAGCCCTTAGAGGGCTATGGTGAAAAAGGAAATATCCTCAGATGAAATCTGGAAAGAAGCTTTCTGAGAAACTGCTTAGTGTTCTGTTAATTCATCTCACAGAGTTACATCTGTATTTCGGGGATCTCTTTGCTAGCCTTATTTCTGTGGAATCTGAGAACAGATATTTCGGATCCCATTGAAGACCATAGGGCCAAAGGAACTATCCTCCAATAACAAAGAGAAAGAAGCTTTCTGAGAAACTTCTTTGTGTTCTGTGAAATCATCTCACAGAGTTACAGCGTTCCCCTCCAGAAGCCTTTCGCTAAGACAGTTCTTGTGGAAATGGCAAAGTGATATTTGGAAGAACAAGGAGGGCTATGGTGAAAAAGGAAATATCCTCAGATAAAATCTGGAAAGAAGCTTTCTGAGAAACTGCTTAGTGTTCTGTTAATTCATCTCACCGAGTTATATCTGTATTTCGTGGATCTCTTTGCTAGCCTTATTTCTGTGGAATCTGAGAACAGATATTTCGGATCCCTTTGAAGACTATAGGGCCAAAGGAACTATCCTCTGATAACAAAGAGAAAGAAGCTTTCTGAGAAACTTCTTTGTGTTCTGTGAAATCATCTCACAGAGTTACAGCGTTCCCCTCAAGAAGCCTTTCGCTAAGACAGTTCTTGTGGAAATGGCAAAGTGATATTTGGAAGCCCATGGAGGGCTATGGTGAAAAAGGAAATATCCTCAGATAAAATCTGGAAAGAAGCTTTCTGAGAAACTGCTTAGTGTTCTGTTAATTCATCTCACAGAGTTACATCTGTATTTCGTGGATCTCTTTGCTAGCCTTATTTCTGTGGAATCTGAGAACAGATATTGCGGATCCCTTTGAAGACTATAGGGCCAAAGGAAATATCCTCCGATACCAAAGAGAAAGAAGTTTTCTGAGAATCTTCTTTGTGTTCTGTGAAATCATCTCACAGAGTTACAGCGTTCCCCTCAAGAAGCCTTTCGCTAAGACAGTTCTTGTGGAAATGGCAAAGTGATATTTGGAAGCCCATAGAGGGCTATGGTGAAAAAGGAAATATCCTCAGATGAAATCTGGAAAGAAGCTTTCTGAGAAACTGCTTAGTGTTCTGTTAATTCATCTCACAGAGTTACATCTGTATTTCGTGGATCTCTTTGCTAGCCTTATTTCTGTGGAATCTGAGAACAGATATTTCGGATCCCTTTGAAGACTCTAGGGCCAAAGGAAATATCCTCTGATAACAAAGAGAAAGAAGCTTTCTGAGAAACTTCTTTGTGTTCTGTGAAATCATCTCACAGAGTTACAACGTTCCCCACAAGAAGCCTTTCGCTAAGACAGTTCTTGTGGAATTGGCAAAGTGATATTTGGAAGCCCTTAGAGGGATATGGTGAAAAAGGAAATATCCTCAGATGAAATCTGGAAAGAAGCTTTCTGACAAACTGCTTAGTGTTCTGTTAATTCATCTCACAGAGTTACAACAGTATTTCGTGGATCTCTTTGCTGGCCTTATTTCTGTGGAATCTGAGAACAGATATTTCGGATCCCTTTGAAGACTATAGGGCCAAAGGAAATATCCTCGGATAAGAAAGAGTAAGAAGCTTTCTGAGAAACTTCTTTGTGTTCTGTGAAATCATCTCACAGAGTTACGGCTTTCCCCTCAAGAAGCCTTTCGCTAAGACAGTTCTTGTGGAATTTGCAAAGTGATATTTGGAAGCCCATAGAGGGCTATGGTGAAAAAGGAAATATCCTCAGATGAAATCTGGAAAGAAGCTTTCTGAGAAACTGCTTAGTGTTCTGTTAATTCATCTCACAGAGTTACATCTGTATTTCGTGGATCTCTTTGCTAGCCTTATTTCTGTGGAATCTGAGAACAGATATTTCGGATCCCTTTGAAGACTATAGGGCCAAAGGAAATATCCTCTGATAACAAAGAGAAAGAAGCTTTCTGAGAAACTTCTTTGTGTTCTGTGAAATCATCTCACAGAGTTACAACGTTCCCCACAAGAAGCCTTTGGCTAAGACAGTTCTTGTGGAATTGGCAAAGTTATATTTGGAAGCCCATAGAGGGCTATGGTGAAAAAGGAAATATCCTCAGATGAAATCTGGAAAGAAGCTTTCTGACAAACTGCTTAGTGTTCTGTTAATTCATCTCACAGAGTTACAACAGTATTTCGTGGATCTCTTTGCTAGCCTTATTTCTGTGGAATCTGAGAACAGATATTTCGGATCCCTTTGAAGACTATAGGGCCAAAGGAAATATCCTCGGATAACAAAGAGTAAGAAGCTTTCTGAGAAACTTCTTTGTGTTCTGTGAAATCATCTCACAGAGTTACGGCTTTCCCCTCAAGAAGCCTTTCGCTAAGACAGTTCTTGTGGAATTTGCAAAATGATATTTGGAAGCCCATAGAGGGCTATGGTGAAAAAGGAAATATCCTCAGATGAAATCTGGAAAGAAGCTTTCTGAGAAACTGCTTAGTGTTCTGTTAATTCATCTCACAGAGTTACATCTGTATTTCGTGGATCTCTTTGCTAGCCTTATTTCTCTGGAATGTGAGAACAGATATTTCGGATCCCATTGAAGACTATAGGGCCAAAGGAAATATCCTCCGATAACAAAGAGAAAGAAGCTTTCTGAGAAACTTCTTTGTGTTCTGTGAAATCATCTCACAGAGTTACAGCTTTCCCCTCAAGAAGCCTTTCGCTAAGACAGTTCGTGTGGAATTGGCAAAGTGATATTTGGAAGCCCATATAAGGCTATGGTCAAAAAGGAAATATCCTCAGATGAAATCTGGAAAGAAGCTTTCTGAGAAGCTGCTTAGTGTTCTGTTAATTCGTCTCACAGAGTTACATCTGTATTTCGTGGATCTCTTTGCTAGCCTTATTTCTGTGGAATCTGAGAACAGATGTTTCGGATCCCTTTGAAGACTATAGGGCCAAGGGAAATATCCTCCGATAACAAAGAGAAAGAAGCTTTCTGTGAAACTTCTTTGTGTTCTGTGAAATCAACTCACAGAGTTCCAGCTTTCCCCTCTAGAAGCCTTTCGCTAAGACAGTTCTTGTGGAATTGGCAAAGTGATATTTGCAAGCCCTTAGAGGGCTATGGTGAAAAAGGAAGTATCCTCAGATGAAATCTGGAAAGAAGCCTTCTGAGAAACTGCTTAGTGTTCTGTTAATTCATCTCACAGAGATACAACTGTATTTGGTGGATCTCTTTGCTAGCCTTATTTCTGTGGAATCTGAGAACAGATATTTCGGATCCCTTTGAAGACTATAGGGCCAAAGGAAATATCCTCGGATAACAAAGAGTAAGAAGCTTTCTGAGAAACTTCTTTGTGTTCTGTGAAATCATCTCACAGAGTTACGGCTTTCCCCTCAAGAAGCCTTTCGCTAAGACAGTTCTTGTGGAATTTGCAAAGTGATATTTGGAAGCCCATAGAGGGCTATGGTGAAAAAGGAAATATCCTCAGATGAAATCTGGAAAGAAGCTTTCTGAGAAACTGCTTAGTGTTCTGTTAATTCATCTCACAGAGTTACATCTGTATTTCGTGGATCTCTTTGCTAGCCTTGTTTCTCTGGAATGTGAGAACAGATATTTCGGATCCCATTGAAGACTATAGGGCCAAAGGAAATATCCTCCGATAACAAAGAGAAAGAAGCTTTCTGAGAAACTTCTTTGTGTTCTGTGAAATCATCTCACAGAGTTACAGCTTTCCCCTCAAGAAGCCTTTCGCTAAGACAGTTCGTGTGGAATTGGCAAAGTGATATTTGGAAGCCCATATAGGGCTATGGTCAAAAAGGAAATATCCTCAGATGAAATCTGGAAAGAAGCTTTCTGAGAAGCTGCTTAGTGTTCTGTTAATTCGTCTCACAGAGTTACATCTGTATTTCGTGGATCTCTTTGCTAGCCTTATTTCTGTGGAATCTGAGAACAGATGTTTCGGATCCCTTTGAAGACTATAGGGCCAAGGGAAATATCCTCCGATAACAAAGAGAAAGAAGCTTTCTGTGAAACTTCTTTGTGTTCTGTGAAATCAACTCACAGAGTTCCAGCTTTCCCCTCTAGAAGCCTTTCGCTAAGACAGTTCTTGTGGAATTGGCAAAGTGATATTTGGAAGCCCTTAGAGTGCTATGGTGAAAAAGGAAGTATCCTCAGATGAAATCTGGAAAGAAGCCTTCTGAGAAACTGCTTAGTGTTCTGTTAATTCATCTCACAGAGATACAACTGTATTTCGTGGATCTCTTTGCTAGCCTTATTTCTGTGGAATCTGAGAACAGATATTCCGGATCCCTTTGAAGACTATAGGGCCAAAGAAAATATCCTCTGATAAAAAAGAAAAAGAAGCTTTCTGAGAAACTTCTTTGTGTTCTGTGAAATCATCTCACAGAGTTTCAGCTTTCCCCTCCAGAAGCCTTTCGCTAAGACACTTCCTGTGGAAATGGCAAAGTGATATTTGGAAGCCCATAGAGGGCTATGGTGAAAAAGGAAATATCCTCAGATGAAATCTGGAAAGAAGCTTTCTGAGAATCTGCTTAGTGTTCTGTTAATTCATCTCACAGAGTTACAACAGTATTTCGTGGATCTCTTTGCTAGCCTTATTTCTGTGGAATCTGAGAACAGATATTTCGGATCCCTTTGAAGACTATAGGGCCAAAGTAAATATCCTCCGATAACAAAGAGAAAGAAGCTTTCTGAGAAACTTCTTTGTGTTCTGTGAAATCATCTCACAGAGTTACGACTTTCCCCTCAAGAAGCCTTTCGCTAAGACAGTTCTTGTGGAATTGGCAATGTGATATTTGGAAGCCCATAGAGGGCTATGGTGAAAAAGGAAATATCCTCAGATGAAATCTGGAAAGAAGCTTTCTGAGAAACTGCTTAGTGTTCTGTTAATTCATCTCACAGAGTTACATCTGTATTTCGTGGATCTCTTTGCTAGCCTTATTTCTGTGGAATCTGAGAACAGATATTTCGGATCCCTTTGAAGACTATAGGGCCAAAGGAAATATCCTCCGATAACAAAGAGAAAGAAGCTTTCTGAGAAACTTCTTTGTGTTCTGTGAAATCATCTCACAGAGTTACAGCTTTCCCCTCAAGAAGCCTTTCGCTAAGACTGTTCTTCTGGAATTGGCAAAGTGATATTTGGAAGCCCATAGAGGGCTATGGTGAAAAAGGAAATGTCCTCAGATGATATCTGGAAAGAAGCTTTCTGAGAAACTGCTTAGTGTTCTGTTAATTCATCTCACAGAGTTACATCTGTATTTCGTGGATCTCTTTGCTAGCCTTATTTCTGTGGAGTCTGAGAACAGATATTTCGGATCCCTTTGAAGACTATAGGGCCAAAGGAAATATCCTCCGATAAGAAAGGGAAAGAAGCTTTCTGAGAAACTTCTTTGTGTTCTGTGAAATCATCTCACAGAGTTACAACTTTCCCCTCAAGAAGCCTTTCGCTAAGACAGTTCTTGTGGAAATGGCAAAGTGATATTTGGAAGCCCATAGAGGGCTATGGTGAAAAAGGAAATATCCTCAGATGAAATCTGGAAAGAAGCTTTCTGACAAACTGCTTAGTGTTCTGTTAATTCATCTCACAGTGTTACATCTGTATATCGTGGATCTCTTTGCTAGCCTTATTTCTGTGGAATCTGAGAACAGATATTTCGGATCTCTTTGAAGACTGTAGGGCCAAAGGAAATATCCTCTGATAACAAAGAGAAAGAAGCTTTCTGAGAAACTTTTTTGTGTTCTGTGAAATCATCTCACAGAGTCACAACGTTCCCCTCAAGAAGCCTTTCGCTAAGACAGTTCTTGTGGAATTGGCAAAGTGATATTTGGAAGCCCATAGAGGGCTATGGTGAAAAAGGAAATATCCTCAGATGAAATCTGGAAAGAAGCTTTCTGACAAACTGCTTAGTGTTCTGTTAATTCATCTCACAGAGTTACAACAGTATTTCGTGGATCACTTTGCTAGCCTTATTTCTGTGGAATCTGAGAACAGATATTTCGGATCCCTTTGAAGACTATAGGGCCAAAGGAAATATCCTCCGATAACAAAGAGAAAGAAGCTTTCTGAGAAACTTCTTTGTGTTCTGTGAAATCATCTCACAGAGTTACGGCTTTCCCCTCAATAAGCCTTTCGCTAAGACAGTTCTTGTGGAATTGGCAAAGTGATATTTGGAAGCCCTTAGAGGGCTATGGTGAAAAAGGAAATATCCTCAGATGAAATCTGGAAAGAAGCTTTCTGAGAAACTGCTTAGTGTTCTGTTAATTCATCTCACAGAGTTACATCTGTATTTCGTGGATCTCTTTGCTAGACTTATTTCTGTGGAATCTGAAAACAGATGTTTCGTATCCCTTTGAAGACTATAGGACCAAAGGAAATATCCTCCGATACCAAAGAGAAAGAAGCTTTCTGAGAAACTTCTTTGTGTTCTGTGAAATCATCTCACAGAGTTACAGCTTTCCCCTCAAGAAGCCTTTCGCTAAGACAGTTCTTGTGGAATTGGCAAAGTGATATTTGGAAGCCCATAGAGGGCTATGGTGAAAAAGGATATATCCTCAGATGAAATCTGGAAAGAAGCTTTCTGAGAAACTGCTTAGTGTTCTGTTAATTCATCTCACAGAGTTACATCTGTATTTCGGGGATCTCTTTGCCAGCCTTATTTCTGTGGAATCTGAGAACAGATATTTCGGATCCCTTTGAAGACCATAGGGCCGTAGGAACTATCCTCCGATAACAAAGAGAAAGAAGCTTTCTGAGAAACTTCTTTGTGTTCTGTGAAATCATCTCACAGAGTTACAGCATTCCCCTCAAGAAGCCTTTCGCTAAGACAGTTCTTGTGGAAATGGCAAAGTGATATTTGGAAGCCCATGGAGGGCTATGGTGAAAAAGGAAATATCCTCAGATAAAATCTGGAAAGAAGCTTTCTGAGAAACTGCTTAGTGTTCTGTTAATTCATCTCACAGAGTTACATCTGTATTTCGTGGATCTCTTTGCTAGCCTTATTTCTGTGGAATCTGAGAACAGATATTTCGGATCCCTTTGAAGACTATAGGGCCAAAGGAAATATCCTCCGATACCAAAGAGAAAGAAGTTTTCTGAGAATCTTCTTTGTGTTCTGTGAAATCAACTCACAGAATTACAGCTTTCCCCTCAAGAAGTCTTTCGCAAAGACAGTTCTTGTGGAAATGGCAAAGTGATATTTGGAAGCCCATAGAGGGCTAAGGTGAAAAAGGAAATATCCTCAGATGAAATCTGGAAATAAGCTTTCTCAGAAAACGCTTAGTGTTCTGTTAATTCATCTCACAGAGTTACATCTGTATTTCGTGGATCTCTTTGCTAGCCTTATTTCTGTGCAATCTGAGAACAGATATTTCGGATCCCTTTGAAGACTATAGGGCCAAAGGAAATATCCTCCGATAAGAAAGGGAAAGAAGCTTTCTGAGAAACTTCTTTGTGTTCTGTGAAATCATCTCACAGAGTTACAGCTTTCCCCTCAAGAAGCCTTTCGCTAAGACAGTTCTTGTGGAATTGGCAAAGTGATATTTGGAAGCCCATAGAGGGCTATGGTGAAAAAGGAAATATCCTCAGATGAAATCTGGAAAGAAGCTTTCTGTGAAACCGCTTAGTGTTCTGTTAATTCATCTCACAGAGTTACAACTGTATTTCGTGGATCTCTTTGCTAGCCTTATTTCTGTGGAATCTGAGAACAGATATTCCGGATCCCTTTGAAGACTATATGGCCAAAGAAAATATCCTCCGATAAAAAAGGGAAAGAAGCTTTCTGAGAAACTTCTTTGTGTTCTGTGAAATCATCTCACAGAGTTACAGCTTTCCCCTCAAGAAGCCTTTCGCTAAGACAGTTCTTGTGGAAATGGCAAAGTGATATTTGGAAGCCCATAGAGGGCTATGGTGAAAAAGGAAATATCCTCAGATGAAATCTGGAAAGAAGCCTTCTGAGAAACTGCTTAGTGTTCTGTTAATTCATCTCACAGAGTTACATCTGTATTTCGTGGATCTCTTTGCTAGCCTTATTTCTGTGCAATCTGAGAACAGATATTTCGGATCCCTTTGAAGACTATAGGGCCAAAGGAAATATCCTCTGATAACAAAGAGAAAGAAGCTTTCTGAGAAACTTCTCTGTGTTCTGTGAAATCATCTCACAGAGTTACAACGTTCCCCACAAGAAGCCTTTCGCTAAGACAGTTCTTGTGGAATTGGCAAAGTGATATTTGGAAGCCCATAGAGGGCTATGGTGAAAAAGGAAATATTCTCAGATGAAATCTGGAAAGAAGCTTTCTGACAAACTGCTTAGTGTTCTGTTAATTCATCTCACAGTGTTACATCTGTATATCGTGGATCTATTTGCTAGCCTTATTTCTGTGGAATCTGAGAACAGATATTTCGGATCTCTTTGAAGACTATAGGGCCAAAGGAAATATCCTCTGATAACAAAGAGAAAGAAGCTTTCTGAGAAACTCCTTTGTGTTCTGTGAAATCGTCTCACAGAGTCACAACGTTCCCCTCAAGAAGCCTTTCGCTAAGACAGTTCTTGTGGTATTGGCAAAGTGATATTTGGAAGCCCATAGAGGGCTATGGTGAAAAAGGAAATATCCTCAGATGAAATCTGGAAATAAGCTTTCTCAGAAAACGCTTAGTGTTCTCTTAATTCATCTCACAGAGTTACATCTGTATTTCGTGGATCTCTTTGCTAGACTTATTTCTGTGGAATCTGAAAACAGATGTTTCGTATCCCTTTGAAGACTATAGGACCAAAGGAAATATCCTCTGATACCAAAGAGAAAGAAGCTTTCTGAGAAACTTCTTTGTGTTCTGTGAAATCATCTCACAGAGTTACAGCTTTCCCCTCAAGAAGCCTTTCGCTAAGACAGTTCTTGTGGAATTGGCAAAGTGATATTTGGAAGCCCATAGAGGGCTATGGTGAAAAAGGATATATCCTCAGATGAAATCTGGAAAGAAGCTTTCTGAGAAACTGCTTAGTGTTCTGTTAATTCATCTCACAGAGTTACATCTGTATTTCGGGGATCTCTTTGCCAGCCTTATTTCTGTGGAATCTGAGAACAGATATTTCGGATCCCTTTGAAGACCATAGGGCCGTAGGAACTATCCTACGATAACAAAGAGAAAGAAGCTTTCTGAGAAACTTCTTTGTGTTCTGTGAAATCATCTCACAGAGTTACAGCATTCCCCTCAAGAAGCCTTTCGCTAAGACAGTTCTTGTGGAAATGGCAAAGTGATATTTGGAAGCCCATGGAGGGCTATGGTGAAAAAGGAAATATCCTCAGATAAAATCTGGAAAGAAGCTTTCTGAGAAACTGCTTAGTGTTCTGTTAATTCATCTCACAGAGTTACATCTGTATTTCGTGGATCTCTTTGCTAGCCTTATTTCTGTGGAATCTGAGAACAGATATTTCGGATCCCTTTGAAGACTATAGGGCCAAAGGAAATATCCTCCGATACCAAAGAGAAAGAAGTTTTCTGAGAATCTTCTTTGTGTTCTGTGAAATCAACTCACAGAATTACAGCTTTCCCCTCTAGAAGTCTTTCGCAAAGACAGTTCTTGTGGAAATGGCAAAGTGATATTTGGAAGCCCATAGAGGGCTAAGGTGAAAAAGGAAATATCCTCAGATGAAATCTGGAAATAAGCTTTCTCAGAAAACGCTTAGTGTTCTGTTAATTCATCTCACAGAGTTACATCTGTATTTCGTGGATCTCTTTGCTAGCCTTATTTCTGTGGAATCTGAGAACAGATATTTCGGATCCCTTTGAAGACTATAGGGCCAAAGGAAATATCCTCCGATAAGAAAGGGAAAGAAGCTTTCTGAGAAACTTCTTTGTGTTCTGTGAAATCATCTCACAGAGTTACAGCTTTCCCCTCAAGAAGCCTTTCGCTAAGACAGTTCTTGTGGAATTGGCAAAGTGATATTTGGAAGCCCATAGAGGGCTATGGTGAAAAAGGAAATATCCTCAGATGAAATCTGGAAAGAAGCTTTCTGTGAAACCGCTTAGTGTTCTGTTAATTCATCTCACAGAGTTACAACTGTATTTCGTGGATCTCTTTGCTAGCCTTATTTCTGTGGAATCTGAGAACAGATATTCCGGATCCCTTTGAAGACTATATGGCCAAAGAAAATATCCTCCGATAAAAAAGGGAAAGAAGCTTTCTGAGAAACTTCTTTGTGTTCTGTGAAATCATCCCACAGAGTTACAGCTTTCCCCTCAAGAAGCCTTTCGCTAAGACAGTTCTTGTGGAAATGGCAAAGTGATATTTGGAAGCCCATAGAGGGCTATGGTGAAAAAGGAAATATCCTCAGATGAAATCTGGAAAGAAGCCTTCTGAGAAACTGCTTAGTGTTCTGTTAATTCATCTCACAGAGTTACATCTGTATTTCGTGGATCTCTTTGCTAGCCTTATTTCTGTGCAATCTGAGAACAGATATTTCGGATCCCTTTGAAGACTATAGGGCCAAAGCAAATATCCTCTGATAACAAAGAGAAAGAAGCTTTCTGAGAAACTTCTCTGTGTTCTGTGAAATCATCTCACAGAGTTACAACGTTCCCCACAAGAAGCCTTTCGCTAAGACAGTTCTTGTGGAATTGGCAAAGTGATATTTGGAAGCCCATAGAGGGCTATGGTGAAAAAGGAAATATTCTCAGATGAAATCTGGAAAGAAGCTTTCTGACAAACTGCTTAGTGTTCTGTTAATTCATCTCACAGTGTTACATCTGTATATCGTGGATCTCTTTGCTAGCCTTATTTCTGTGGAATCTGAGAACAGATATTTCGGATCTCTTTGAAGACTATAGGGCCAAAGGAAATATCCTCTGATAACAAAGAGAAAGAAGCTTTCTGAGAAACTTCTTTGTGTTCTGTGAAATCATCTCACAGAGTTACGGCTTTCCCCTCAATAAGCCTTTCGCTAAGACAGTTCTTGTGGAATTGGCAAAGTGATATTTGGAAGCCCTTAGAGGGCTATGGTGAAAAAGGAAATATCCTCAGATGAAATCTGGAAAGAAGCTTTCTGAGAAACTGCCTAGTGTTCTGTTAATTCATCTCACAGAGTTACATCTGTATTTCGTGGATCTCTTTGCTAGCCTTATTTCTGTGGAATCTGAAAACAGATGTTTCGTATCCCTTTGAAGACTATAGGACCAAAGGAAATATCCTCCGATATCAAAGAGAAAGAAGCTTTCTGAGAAACTTCTTTGTGTTCTGTGAAATCATCTCACAGAGTTACAGCTTTCCCCTCAAGAAGCCTTTCGCTAAGACAGTTCTTGTGGAATTGGCAAAGTGATATTTGGAAGCCCATAGAGGGCTATGGTGAAAAAGGATATATCCTCAGATGAAATCTGGAAAGAAGCTTTCTGAGAAACTGCTTAGTGTTCTGTTAATTCATCTCACAGAGTTACATCTGTATTTCGGGGATCTCTTTGCCAGCCTTATTTCTGTGGAATCTGAGAACAGATATTTCGGATAACTTTGAAGACCATAGGGCCGAAGGAACTTTCCTCCGATAACAAAGAGAAAGAAGCTTTCTGAGAAACTTCTTTGTGTTCTGTGAAATCATCTCACAGAGTTACAGCGTTCCCCTCAAGAAGCCTTTCGCTAAGACAGTTCTTGTGGAAATGGCAAAGTGATATTTGGAAGCCCATGGAGGGCTATGCTGAAAAAGGAAATATCCTCAGATAAAATCTGGAAAGAAGCTTTCTGAGAAACTGCTTAGTGTTCTGTTAATTCATCTCACAGAGTTACATCTGTATTTCGTGGATCTCTTTGCTAGCCTTATTTCTGTGGAATCTGAGAACAGATATTTCGGATCCCTTTGAAGACTATAGGGCCAAAGGAAATATCCTCCGATACCAAAGAGAAGGAAGTTTTCTGAGAATCTTCTTTGTGTTCTGTGAAATCAACTCACAGAATTACAGCTTTCCCCTCAAGAAGTCTTTCGCTAAGACAGTTCTTGTGGAATTGGCAAAGTGATATTTGGAAGACCATAGAGGGCTATGGTGAAAAAGGAAATATCCTCAGATGAAATCTGGAAATAAGCTTTCTCAGAAAACGCTTAGTGTTCTGTTAATTCATCTCACAGAGTTACATCTGTATTTCGTGGATCTCTTTGCTAGCCTTATTTCTGTGGAATCAGAGAACAGATATTTCGGATCCCTTTGAAGACTATAGGGCCAAAGGAAATATCCTCCGATAAGAAAGGGAAAGAAGCTTTCTGAGAAACTTCTTTGTGTTCTGTGAAATCATCTCACAGAGTTACAGCTTTCCCCTCAAGAAGCCTTTCGCTAAGACAGTTCCTGTGGAATTGGCAAAGTGATATTTGGAAGCCGATAGAGGGCTATGGTGAAAAAGGAAATATCCTCAGATGAAATCTGGAAAGAAGCTTTCTGAGAAACGGCTTAGTGTTCTGTTAATTCATCTCACAGAGTTACATCTGTATTTCGGGGATCTCTTTGCTAGCCTTATTTCTGTGGAATCTGAGAACAGATATTTCGGATCCCTTTGAAGACCATAGGGCCAAAGGAACTATCCTCCGATAACAAAGAGAAAGAAGCTTTCTGAGAAACTTCTTTGTGTTCTGTGAAATCATCTCACAGAGTTACAGCGTTCCCCTCAAGAAGCCTTTCGCTAAGACAGTTCTTGTGGAAATGGCAAAGTGATATTTGGAAGCCCATGGAGGGCTATGGTGAAAAAGGAAATATCCTCAGATAAAATCTGGAAAGAAGCTTTCTGAGAAACTGCTTAGTGTTCTGTTAATTCATCTCACAGAGTTACATCTGTATTTCGTCGATCTCTCTGCTATCCTTATTTCTGTGGAATCTGAGAACAGATATTTCGGATCCCTTTGAAGACTATAGGGCCAAAGGAAATATCCTCCGATACCAAAGAGAAAGAAGTTTTCTGAGAATCTTCTTTGTGTTCTGTGAAATCAACTCACAGAATTACAGCTTTCCCCTCAAGAAGTCTTTCGCTAAGACAGTTCTTGTGGAATTGGCCAAGTGATATTTGGAAGCCCATAGAGGGCTATGGTGAAAAAGGAAATATCCTCAGATGAAATCTGGAAATAAGCTTTCTCAGAAAACGCTTAGTGTTCTGTTAATTCATCTCACAGAGTTACATCTGTATTTCGTGGATCTCTTTGCTAGCCTTATTTCTGTGGAATCTGAGAACAGATATTTCGGATCCCTTTGAAGACTATAGGGCCAAAGGAAATATCCTCCGATAAGAAAGGGAAAGAAGCTTTCTGAGAAACTTCTTTGTGTTCTGTGAAATCATCTCACAGAGTTACAGCTTTCCCCTCAAGAAGCCTTTCGCTAAGACAGTTCTTGTGGAATTGGCAAAGTGATATTTGGAAGCCCATAGAGGGCTATGTTGAAAAAGGAAATATCCTCAGATGAAATCTGGAAAGAAGCTTTCTGAGAAACCGCTTAGTGTTCTGTTAATTCATCTCACAGAGTTACAACTCTATTTCGTGGATCTCTTTGCTAGCCTTATTTCTGTGGAATCTGAAAACAGATGTTTCGTATCCCTTTGAAGACTATAGGACCAAAGGAAATATCCTCCGATATCAAAGAGAAAGAAGCTTTCTGAGAAACTTCTTTGTGTTCTGTGAAATCATCTCACAGAGTTACAGCTTTCCCCTCAAGAAGCCTTTCGCTAAGACAGTTCTTGTGGAATTGGCAAAGTGATATTTGGAAGCCCATAGAGGGCTATGGTGAAAAAGGAAATATCCTCAGATGAAATCTGGAAAGAAGCTTTCTGAGAAACTGCTTAGTGTTCTGTTAATTCATCTCACAGTGTTACATCTGTATTTCGTGGATCTCTTTGCTAGCCTTATTTCTGTGGAATCTGAGAACAGATATTTCGGATCTCTTTGAAGACTATAGGGCCAAAGGAAATATCCTCTGATAACAAAGAGAAAGAAGCTTTCTGAGAAACTTCTTTGTGTTCTGTGAAATCATCTCACAGAGTCACAACGTTCCCCTCAAGAAGCCTTTCGCTAAGACAGTTCTTGTGGAATTGGCAAAGTGATATTTGGAAGCCCATAGAGGGCTATGGTGAAAAAGGAAATATCCTCAGATGAAATCTGGAAAGAAGCTTTCTGACAAACTGCTTAGTGTTCTGTTAATTCATCTCACAGAGTTACAACAGTATTTCGTGGATCACTTTGCTAGCCTTATTTCTGTGGAATCTGAGAACAGATATTTCGGATCCCTTTGAAGACTATAGGGCCAATGGAAATATCCTCCGATAACAAAGAGAAAGAAGCTTTCTGAGAAACTTCTTTGTGTTCTGTGAAATCATCTCACAGAGTTACGGCTTTCCCCTCAATAAGCCTTTCGCTAAGACAGTTCTTGTGGAATTGGCAAAGTGATATTTGGAAGCCCTTAGAGGGCTATGGTGAAAAAGGAAATATCCTCAGATGAAATCTGTAAAGAAGCTTTCTGAGAAACTGCTTAGTGTTCTGTTAATTCATCTCACAGAGTTACATCTGTATTTCGTGGATCTCTTTGCTAGACTTATTTCTGTGGAATCTGAAAACAGATGTTTCGTATCCCTTTGAAGACTATAGGACCAAAGGAAATATCCTCCGATACCAAAGAGAAAGAAGCTTTCTGAGAAACTTCTTTGTGTTCTGTGAAATCATCTCACAGAGTTACAGCTTTCCCCTCAAGAAGCCTTTCGCTAAGACAGTTCTTGTGGAATTGGCAAAGTGATATTTTGAAGCCCATAGAGGGCTATGGTGAAAAAGGAAATATCCTCAGATGAAATCTGGAAAGAAGCTTTCTGAGAAACTGCTTAGTGTTCTGTTAATTCATCTCACAGAGTTACATCTGTATTTCGGGGATCTCTTTGCCAGCCTTATTTCTGTGGAATCTGAGAACAGATATTTCGGATCCCTTTGAAGACCATAGGGCCGTAGGAACTATCCTCCGATAACAAAGAGAAAGAAGCTTTCTGAGAAACTTCTTTGTGTTCTGTGAAATCATCTCACAGAGTTACAGCTTTCCCCTCAAGAAGCCTTTCGCTAAGACAGTTCTTGTGGAAATGGCAAAGTGATATTTGGAAGCCCATGGAGGGCTATGGTGAAAAAGGAAATATCCTCAGATAAAATCTGGAAAGAAGCTTTCTGAGAAACTGCTTAGTGTTCTGTTAATTCATCTCACAGAGTTACATCTGTATTTCGTGGATCTCTTTGCTAGCCTTATTTCTGTGGAATCTGAGAACAGATATTTCGGATCCCTTTGAAGACTATAGGGCCAAAGGAAATATCCTCCGATACCAAAGAGAAAGAAGTTTTCTGAGAATCTTCTTTGTGTTCTGTGAAATCAACTCACAGAATTACAGCTTTCCCCTCTAGAAGTCTTTCGCAAAGACAGTTCTTGTGGAAATGGCAAAGTGATATTTGGAAGCCCATAGAGGGCTAAGGTGAAAAAGGAAATATCCTCATGAAATCTGCAAATAAGCTTTCTCAGAAAACGCTTAGTGTTCTGTTAATTCCTCTCACAGAGTTACATCTGTATTTCGTGGATCTCTTTGCTAGCCTTATTTCTGTGGAATCTGAGAACAGATATTTCGGATCCCTTTGAAGACTATAGGGCCAAAGGAAATATCCTCCGATAAGAAAGGGAAAGAAGCTTTCTGAGAAACTTCTTTGTGTTCTGTGAAATCATCTCACAGAGTTACAGCTTTCCCCTCAAGAAGCCTTTCGCTAAGACAGTTCTATTGGAATTGGCAAAGTGATATTTGGAAGCCCATAGAGGGCTATGGTGAAAAAGGAAATATCCTCAGATGAAATCTGGAAAGAAGCTTTCTGTGAAACCGCTTAGTGTTCTGTTAATTCATCTCACAGAGTTACAACTGTATTTCGTGGATCTCTTTGCTAGCCTTATTTCTGTGGAATCTGAGAACAGATATTCCGGATCCCTTTGAAGACTATATGGCCAAAGAAAATATCCTCCGATAAAAAAGGGAAAGAAGCTTTCTGAGAAACTTCTTTGTGTTCTGTGAAATCATCTCACAGAGTTACAGCTTTCCCCTCAAGAAGCCTTTCGCTAAGACAGTTCTTGTGGAAATGGCAAAGTGATATTTGGAAGCCCATAGAGGGCTATGGTGAAAAAGGAAATATCCTCAGATGAAATCTGGAAAGAAGCTTTCTGAGAAACTGCTTAGTGTTCTGTTAATTCATCTCACAGTGTTACATCTGTATTTCGTGGATCTCTTTGCTAGCCTTATTTCTGTGGAATCTGAGAACAGATATTTCGGATCTCTTTGAAGACTATAGGGCCAAAGGAAATATCCTCTGATAACAAAGAGAAAGAAGCTTTCTGAGAAACTTCTTTGTGTTCTGTGAAATCATCTCACAGAGTCACAACGTTCCCCTCAAGAAGCCTTTCGCTAAGACAGTTCTTGTGGAATTGGCAAAGTGATATTTGGAAGCCCATAGAGGGCTATGGTGAAAAAGGAAATATCCTCAGATGAAATCTGGAAAGAAGCTTTCTGACAAACTGCTTAGTGTTCTGTTAATTCATCTCACAGAGTTACAACAGTATTTCGTGGATCACTTTGCTAGCCTTATTTCTGTGGAATCTGAGAACAGATATTTCGGATCCCTTTGAAGACTATAGGGCCAATGGAAATATCCTCCGATAACAAAGAGAAAGAAGCTTTCTGAGAAACTTCTTTGTGTTCTGTGAAATCATCTCACAGAGTTACAGCTTTCCCCTCAAGAAGCCTTTCGCTAAGACAGTTCTTGTGGAAATGGCAAAGTGATATTTGGAAGCCCATAGAGGGCTATGGTGAAAAAGGAAATATCCTCAGATGAAATCTGGAAAGAAGCCTTCTGAGAAACTGCTTAGTGTTCTGTTAATTCATCTCACAGAGTTACATCTGTATTTCGTGGATCTCTTTGCTAGCCTTATTTCTGTGCAATCTGAGAACAGATATTTCGGATCCCTTTGAAGACTATAGGGCCAAAGCAAATATCCTCTGATAACAAAGAGAAAGAAGCTTTCTGAGAAACTTCTCTGTGTTCTGTGAAATCATCTCACAGAGTTACAACGTTCCCCACAAGAAGCCTTTCGCTAAGACAGTTCTTGTGGAATTGGCAAAGTGATATTTGGAAGCCCATAGAGGGCTATGGTGAAAAAGGAAATATTCTCAGATGAAATCTGGAAAGAAGCTTTCTGACAAACTGCTTAGTGTTCTGTTAATTCATCTCACAGAGTTACATCTGTATTTCGTGGATCTCTTTGCTAGCCTTATTTCTGTGGAATCTGAAAACAGATGTTTCGTATCCCTTTGAAGACTATAGGACCAAAGGAAATATCCTCCGATATCAAAGAGAAAGAAGCTTTCTGAGAAACTTCTTTGTGTTCTGTGAAATCATCTCACAGAGTTACAGCTTTCCCCTCAAGAAGCCTTTCGCTAAGACAGTTCTTGTGGAATTGGCAAAGTGATATTTGGAAGCCCATAGAGGGCTATGGTGAAAAAGGAAATATCCTCAGATGAAATCTGGAAAGAAGCTTTCTGACAAACTGCTTAGTGTTCTGTTAATTCATCTCACAGAGTTACAACAGTATTTCGTGGATCACTTTGCTAGCCTTATTTCTGTGGAATCTGAGAACAGATATTTCGGATCCCTTTGAAGACTATAGGGCCTATGGAAATATCCTCCGATAACAAAGAGAAAGAAGCTTTCTGAGAAACTTCTTTGTGTTCTGTGAAATCATCTCACAGAGTTACGGCTTTCCCCTCAATAAGCCTTTCGCTAAGACAGTTCTTGTGGAATTGGCAAAGTGATATTTGGAAGCCCTTAGAGGGCTATGGTGAAAAAGGAAATATCCTCAGATGAAATCTGGAAAGAAGCTTTCTGAGAAACTGCTTAGTGTTCTGTTAATTCATCTCACAGAGTTACATCTGTATTTCGTGGATCTCTTTGCTAGACTTATTTCTGTGGAATCTGAAAACAGATGTTTCGTATCCCTTTGAAGACTATAGGACCAAAGGAAATATCCTCCGATACCAAAGAGAAAGAAGCTTTCTGAGAAACTTCTTTGTGTTCTGTGAAATCATCTCACAGAGTTACAGCTTTCCCCTAAAGAAGCCTTTCGCTAAGACAGTTCTTGTGGAATTGGCAAAGTGATATTTGGAAGCCCATAGAGGGCTATGGTGAAAAAGGATATATCCTCAGATGAAATCTGGAAAGAAGCTTTCTGAGAAACTGCTTAGTGTTCTGTTAATTCATCTCACAGAGTTACATCTGTATTTCGGGGATCTCTTTGCCAGCCTTATTTCTGTGGAATCTGAGAACAGATATTTCGGATCCCTTTGAAGACCATAGGGCCGTAGGAACTATCCTCCGATAACAAAGAGAAAGAAGCTTTCTGAGAAACTTCTTTGTGTTCTGTGAAATCATCTCACAGAGTTACAGCATTCCCCTCAAGAAGCCTTTCGCTAAGACAGTTCTTGTGGAAATGGCAAAGTGATATTTGGAAGCCCATGGAGGGCTATGGTGAAAAAGGAAATATCCTCAGATAAAATCTGGAAAGAAGCTTTCTGAGAAACTGCTTAGTGTTCTGTTAATTCATCTCACAGAGTTACATCTGTATTTCGTGGATCTCTTTGCTAGCCTTATTTCTGTGGAATCTGAGAACAGATATTTCGGATCCCTTTGAAGACTATAGGGCCAAAGGAAATATCCTCCGATACCAAAGAGAAAGAAGTTTTCTGAGAATCTTCTTTGTGTTCTGTGAAATCAACTCACAGAATTACAGCTTTCCCCTCTAGAAGTCTTTCGCAAAGACAGTTCTTGTGGAAATGGCAAAGTGATATTTGGAAGCCCATAGAGGGCTAAGGTGAAAAAGGAAATATCCTCAGATGAAATCTGGAAATAAGCTTTCTCAGAAAACGCTTAGTGTTCTGTTAATTCATCTCACAGAGTTACATCTGTATTTCGTGGATCTCTTTGCTAGCCTTATTTCTCTGGAATCTGAGAACAGATATTTCGGATCCCTTTGAAGACTATAGGGCCAAAGGAAATATCCTCCGATAAGAAAGGGAAAGAAGCTTTCTGAGAAACTTCTTTGTGTTCTGTGAAATCATCTCACAGAGTTACAGCTTTCCCCTCAAGAAGCCTTTCGCTAAGACAGTTCTTGTGGAATTGGCAAAGTGATATTTGGAAGCCCATAGAGGGCTATGGTGAAAAAGGAAATATCCTCAGATGAAATCTGGAAAGAAGCTTTCTGTGAAACCGCTTAGTGTTGTGTTAATTCATCTCACAGAGTTACAACTGTATTTCGTGGATCTCTTTGCTAGCCTTATTTCTGTGGAATCTGAGAACAGATATTCCGGATCCCTTTGAAGACTATATGGCCAAAGAAAATATCCTCCGATAAAAAAGGGAAAGAAGCTTTCTGAGAAACTTCTTTGTGTTCTGTGAAATCATCTCACAGAGTTACAGCTTTCCCCTCAAGAAGCCTTTCGCTAAGACAGTTCTTGTGGAAATGGCAAAGTGATATTTGGAAGCCCATAGAGGGCTATGGTGAAAAAGGAAATATCCTCAGATGAAATCTGGAAAGAAGCTTTCTGAGAAACTGCTTAGTGTTCTGTTAATTCATCTCACAGAGTTACATCTGTATTTCGGGGATCTCTTTGCCAGCCTTATTTCTGTGGAATCTGAGAACAGATATTTCGGATAACTTTGAAGACCATAGGGCCGAAGGAACTATCCTCCGATAACAAAGAGAAAGAAGCTTTCTGAGAAACTTCTTTGTGTTCTGTGAAATCATCTCACAGAGTTACAGCGTTCCCCTCAAGAAGCCTTTCGCTAAGACAGTTCTTGTGGAATTGGCAAAGTGATATTTGGAAGCCCATGGAGGGCTATGGTGAAAAAGGAAATATCCTCAGATAAAATCTGGAAAGAAGCTTTCTGAGAAACTGCTTAGTGTTCTGTTAATTCATCTCACAGAGTTACATCTGTATTTCGTGGATCTCTTTGCTAGCCTTATTTCTGTGGAATCTGAGAACAGATATTTCGGATCCCTTTGAAGACTATAGGGCCAAAGGAAATATCCTCCGATACCAAAGAGAAGGAAGTTTTCTGAGAATCTTCTTTGTGTTCTGTGAAATCAACTCACAGAATTACAGCTTTCCCCTCAAGAAGTCTTTCGCAAAGACAGTTCTTGTGGAATTGGCAAAGTGATATTTTGAAGCCCTTACAGGGCTATGGTGAAAAAGGAAATATCCTCAGATGAAATCTGGAAATAAGCTTTCTCAGAAAACGCTTAGTGTTCTGTTAATTCATCTCACAGAGTTACATCTGTATTTCGTGGATCTCTTTGCTAGCCTTATTTCTGTGGAATCTGAGAACAGATATTTCGGATCCCTTTGAAGACTATAGGGCCAAAGGAAATATCCTCCGATAAGAAAGGGAAAGAAGCTTTCTGAGAAACTTCTTTGTGTTCTGTGAAATCATCTCACAGAGTTACAGCTTTCCCCTCAAGAAGCCTTTCGCTAAGACAGTTCCTGTGGAATTGGCAAAGTGATATTTGGAAGCCGATAGAGGGCTATGGTGAAAAAGGAAATATCCTCAGATGAAATCTGGAAAGAAGCTTTCTGAGAAACGGCTTAGTGTTCTGTTAATTCATCTCACAGAGTTACATCTGTATTTCGGGGATCTCTTTGCTAGCCTTATTTCTGTGGAATCTGAGAACAGATATTTCGGATCCCTTTGAAGACCATAGGGCCAAAGGAACTATCCTCCGATAACAAAGAGAAAGAAGCTTTCTGAGAAACTTCTTTGTGTTCTGTGAAATCATCTCACAGAGTTACAGCGTTCCCCTCAAGAAGCCTTTCGCTAAGACAGTTCTTGTGGAAATGGCAAAGTGATATTTGGAAGCCCATGGAGGGCTATGGTGAAAAAGGAAATATCCTCAGATAAAATCTGGAAAGAAGCTTTCTGAGAAACTGCTTAGTGTTCTGTTAATTCATCTCACAGAGTTACATCTGTATTTCGTGGATCTCTTTGCTATCCTTATTTCTGTGGAATCTGAGAACAGATATTTCGGATCCCTTTGAAGACTATAGGGCCAAAGGAAATATCCTCCGATACCAAAGAGAAAGAAGTTTTCTGAGAATCTTCTTTGTGTTCTGTGAAATCAACTCACAGAATTACAGCTTTCCCCTCAAGAAGTCTTTCGCTAAGACAGTTCTTGTGGAATTGGCCAAGTGATATTTGGAAGCCCATAGAGGGCTATGGTGAAAAAGGAAATATCCTCAGATGAAATCTGGAAATAAGCTTTCTCAGAAAACGCTTAGTGTTCTGTTAATTCATCTCACAGAGTTACATCTGTATTTCGTGGATCTCTTTGCTAGCCTTATTTCTGTGGAATCTGAGAACAGATATTTCGGATCCCTTTGAAGACTATAGGGCCAAAGGAAATATCCTCCGATAAGAAAGGGAAAGAAGCTTTCTGAGAAACTTCTTTGTGTTCTGTGAAATCATCTCACAGAGTTACAGCTTTCCCCTCAAGAAGCCTTTCGCTAAGACAGTTCTTGTGGAATTGGCAAAGTGATATTTGGAAGCCCATAGAGGGCTATGTTGAAAAAGGAAATATCCTCAGATGAAATCTGGAAAGAAGCTTTCTGAGAAACCGCTTAGTGTTCTGTTAATTCATCTCACAGAGTTACAACTCTATTTCGTGGATCTCTTTGCTAGCCTTATTTCTGTGGAATCTGAGAACAGATATTCCGGATCCCTTTGAAGACTATAGGGCCAAAGAAAATATCCTCCGATAAAAAAGAGAAAGAAGCTTTCTGAGAAACTTCTTTGTGTTCTGTGAAATCATCTCACAGAGTTACAGCTTTCCCCTCAAGAAGCCTTTCGCTAAGACAGTTCTTGTGGAAATGGCAAAGTGATATTTGGAAGCCCATAGAGGGCAATGGTGAAAAAGGAAATATCCTCAGATGAAATCTGGAAAGAAGCTTTCTGAGAAACTTCTTAGTGTTCTGTTAATTCATCTCACAGAGTTACATCTGTATTTCGTGGATCTCTTTGCTAACCTTATTTCTGTGGAATCTGAGAACAGATATTCCGGATCCCTTTGAAGACTATAGGGCCAAAGGAAATATCCTCTGATAACAAAGAGAAAGAAGCTTTCTGAGAAACTTCTTTGTGTTCTGTGAAATCATCTCACAGAGTTACAGCTTTCCCCTCAAGAAGCCTTTCGCTAAGACAGTTCTTGTGGAATTGGCAAAGTGATATTTGGAAGCCCATAGAGAGCTATGGTGAAAAAGGAAATATCCTCAGATGAAATCTGGAAAAAAGCTTTCTGAGAAACCGCTTAGTGTTCTGTTAATTCATCTCACAGAGTTACAACTCTATTTCGTGGATCTCTCTGCTCGCCTTATTTCTGTGGAATCTGAGAACAGATATTTGGGATCCCATTGAAGACTATATGGCCAAAGAAAATATCCTCCGATAAAAAAGAGAAAGAAGCTTTCTGAGAAACTTCTTTGTGTTCTGTGAAATCATCTCACAGAGTTACAGCTTTCCCCTCAAGAAGCCTTTCGCTAAGACAGTTCTTGTGGAAATGGCAAAGTGATATTTGGAAGCCCATAGAGGGCTATGGTGAAAAAGGAAATATCCTCAGATGAAATCTGGAAAGAAACTTTCTGAGAAACTGCTTAGTGTTCTGTTAATTCATCTCACAGAGTTACATCTGTATTTCGTGGATCTCTTTGCTAGCCTTATTTCTGTGGAATCTGAGAACAGATATTTCGGATCCCTTTGAAGACTATAGGGCCAAAGGAAATATCCTCTGATAACAAAGAGAAAGAAACTTTCTGAGAAACTTCTCTGTGTTCTGTGAAATCATCTCACAGAGTTACAACGTTCCCCACAAGAAGCCTTTCGCTAAGACAGTTCTTGTTGAATTGGCAAAGTGATATTTGGAAGCCCATGGAGGGCTATGGTGAAAAAGGAAGTATCCTCAGATAAAATCTGGAAAGAAGCTTTCTGAGAAACTGCTTAGTGTTCTGTTAATTCATCTCACAGAGTTACATCTGTATTTCGTGGATCTCTTTGCTAGCCTTATTTCTGTGGAATCTGAGAACAGATATTTCGGATCCCTTTGAAGACTATAGGGCCAAAGGAAATATCCTCCGATACCAAAGAGAAAGAAGTTTTCTGAGAATCTTCTTTGTGTTCTGTGAATCAAATCACAGAATTACAGCTTTCCCCTCAAGAAGTCTTTCGCTAAGACAGTTCTTCTGGAATTGGCCAAGTGATATTTGGAAGCCCATAGAGGGCTATGGTGAAAAAGGAAATATCCTCAGATGAAATCTGGAAATAAGCTTTCTGTGAAACCGCTTAGTGTTCTGTTAATTCATCTCACAGAGTTACAACTGTATTTCGTGGATCTCTTTGCTAGCCTTATTTCTGTGGAATCTGAGAACAGATATTCCGGATCCCTTTGAAGACTATATGGCCAAAGAAAATATCCTCCGATAAAAAAGAGAAAGAAGCTTTCTGAGAAACTTCTTTGTGTTCTGTGAAATCATCTCACAGAGTTACAGCTTTCCCCTCAAGAAGCCTTTCGCTAAGACAGTTCTTGTGGAAATGGCAAAGTGATATTTGGAAGCCCATAGAGGGCTATGGTGAAAAAGGAAATATCCTCAGATGAAATCTGGAAAGAAGCTTTCTGAGAAACTGCTTAGTGTTCTGTTAATTCATCTCACAGAGTTACATCTGTATTTCGTGGATCTCTTTGCTAGCCTTATTTCTGTGGAATCTGAGAACAGATATTTCGGTTCCCTTTGAAGACTATAGGGCCAAAGGAAATATCCTCTGATAACAAAGAGAAAGAAGCTTTCTGAGAAACTTCTCTGTGTTCTGTGAAATCATCTCACAGAGTTACAACGTTCCCCACAAGAAGCCTTTCGCTAAGACAGTTCTTTTGGAATTGGCAAAGTGATATTTGGAAGCCCATAGAGGGCTACGGTGAAAAAGGAAATATCCTCAGATGAAATCTGGAAAGAAGCTTTCTGACAAACTGCTTAGTGTTCTGTTAATTCATCTCACAGAGTTACATCTGTATATCGTGGATCTCTTTGCTAGCCTTATTTCTGTGGAATCTGAGAACAGATATTTCGGATCTCTTTGAAGACTATAGGGCCAAAGGAAATATCCTCTGATAACAAAGAGAAAGAAGCTTTCTGAGAAACTTCTTTGTGTTCTGTGAAATCATCTCACAGAGTCACAACGTTCCCCTCAAGAAGCCTTTCGCTAAGACAGTTCTTGTGGAATTGGCAAAGTGATATTTGGAAGCCCATAGAGGGCTATGGTGAAAAAGGAAATATCCTCAGATGAAATCTGGAAAGAAGCTTTCTGACAAACTGCTTAGTGTTCTGTTAATTCATCTCACAGAGTTACAACAGTATTTCGTGGATCTCTTTGCTAGCCTTATTTCTGTGGAATCTGAGAACAGATATTTCGGATCCCTTTGAAGAATATAGGGCCAAAGGAAATATCCTCCGATAAGAAAGGGAAAGAAGCTTTCTGAGAAACTTCTTTGTGTTCTGTGAAATCATCTCACAGAGTTACAGCTTTCCCCTCAAGAAGCCTTTCGCTAAGACAGTTCTTGTGGAATTGGCAAAGTGATATTTGGAAGCCGATAGAGGGCTATGGTGAAAAAGGAAATATCCTCAGATGAAATCTGGAAAGAAGCTTTCTGTGAAACCGCTTAGTGTTCTGTTAATTCATCTCACAGAGTTACAACTCTATTTCGTGGATCTCTTTGCTAGCCTTATTTCTGTGGAATCTGAGAACAGATATTCCGGATCCCTTTGAAGACTATATGGCCAAAGAAAATATCCTCCGATAAAAAAGAGAAAGAAGCTTTCTGAGAAACTTCTTTGTGTTCTGTGAAATCATCTCACAGAGTTACAGCTTTCCCCTCAAGAAGCCTTTCGCTAAGACAGTTGTTGTGGAAATGGCAAAGTGATATTTGGAAGCCCATAGAGGGCTATGGTTAAAAAGGAAATATCCTCAGATGAAATCTGGAAAGAAGCTTTCTGAGAAACTGCTTAGTGTTCTGTTAATTCATCTCACAGAGTTACATCTGTATTTCGTGGATCTCTTTGCTAGCCTTATTTCTGTGGAATCTGAGAATAGATATTTCGGATCCCTTTGAAGACTATAGGGCCAAAGGAAATATCCTCTGATAACAAAGAGAAAGAAGCTTTCTGAGAAACTTCTCTGTGTTCTGTGAAATCATCTCACAGAGTTACAACGTTCCCCACAAGAAGCCTTTCGCTAAGACAGTTCTTGTGGAATTGGCAAAGTGATATTTGGAAGCCCATAGAGGGCTATGGTGAAAAAGGAAGTATCCTCAGATGAAATCTGGAAAGAATCTTTCTGACAAACTGCTTAGTGTTCTGTTAATTCATCTCACAGTGTTACATCTGTATATCGTGGATCTCTTTGCTAGCCTTATTTCTGTGGAATCTGAGAACAGATATTTCGGATCTCTTTGAAGACTATAGGGCCAAAGGAAATATCCTCTGATAACAAAGAGAAAGAAGCTTTCTGAGAAACTTCTTTGTGTTCTGTGAAATCATCTCACAGAGTCACAACGTTCCCCTCAAGAAGCCTTTCGCTAAGACAGTTCTTGTGGAATTGGCAAAGTGATATTTGGAAGCCCATAGAGGGCTATGGTGAAAAAGGAAATATCCTCATATGAAATCTGGAAAGAAGCTTTCTGACAAACTGCTTAGTGTTCTGTTAATTCATCTCACAGAGTTACAACAGTATTTCGTGGATCTCTTTGCTAGCCTTATTTCTGTGGAATCTGAGAACAGATATTTCGGATCCCTTTGAAGACTATAAGGCCAAAGGAAATATCCTCCGATAACAAAGAGAAAGAAGCTTTCTGAGAAACTTCTTTGTGTTCTGTGAAATCATCTCACAGAGTTACGGCTTTCCCCTCAAGAAGGCTTTCACTAAGACAGTTCTTGTGGAATGGGCAAAGTGATATTTGGAAGCCCTTAGAGGGCTATGGTGAAAATGGAAATATCCTCGGATGAAATCTGGAAAGAAGCTTTCTGAGAAACTGCTTAGTGTTCTGTTAATTCATCTCACAGAGTTATATCTGTATTTCGTGGATCTCTTTGCTAGCCTTATTTCTGTGGAATCTGAAAACAGATGTTTCGTATCCCTTTGAAGACTATAGGACCAAAGGAAATATCCTCCGATACCAAAGAGAAAGAAGCTTTCTGAGAAACTTCTTTGTGTTCTGTGAAATCATCTCACAGAGTTACAGCTTTCCCCTCAAGAAGCCTTTCGCTAAGACAGTTCTTGTGGAATTGGCAAAGTGATATTTGGAAGCCCATAGAGGGCTATGGTGAAAAAGGAAATATCCACAGATGAAATCTGGAAAGAAGCTTTCTGAGAAACTGCTTAGTGTTCTGTTAATTCATCTCACAGAGTTACATCTGTATTTCGGGGATCTCTTTGCTAGCCTTATTTCTGTGGAATCTGAGAACAGATATTTCGGATCCCTTTGAAGACCTTAGGGCCAAAGGAACTATCCTCCGATAACAAAGAGAAAGAAGCTTTCTGAGAAACTTCTTTGTGTTCTGTGAAATCATCTCACAGAGTTACAGCGTTCCCCTCAAGAAGCCTTTCGCTAAGACAGTTCTTGTGGAAATGGCAAAGTGATATTTGGAAGCCCATGGAGGGCTATGGTGAAAAAGGAAATATCCTCAGATGAAATCTGGAAAGAAGCTTTCTGAGAAACCGCTTAGTGTTCTGTTAATTCATCTCACAGAGTTACATCTGTATTTCGTGGATCTCTTTGCTAGCCTTATTTCTGTGGAATCTGAGAACAGATATTTCGGATCCCTTTGAAGACTATAGGGCCAAAGGAAATATCCTCCGATACCAAAGAGAAAGAAGTTTTCTGAGAATCTTCTTTGTGTTCTGTGAAATCAACTCACAGAATTACAGCTTTCCCCTCAAGAAGTCTTTCGCTAAGACAGTTCTTGTGGAATTGGCAAAGTGATATTTGGAAGCCCATAGAGGGCTATGGTGAAAAAGGAAATATCCTCAGATGAAATCTGGAAAGAAGCTTTCTGAGAAACTTCTTAGTGTTCTGTTAATTCATCTCACAGAGTTACATCTGTATTTCGTGGATCTCTTTGCTAACCTTATTTCTGTGGAATCTGAGAACAGATATTCCGGATCCCTTTGAAGACTATAGGGCCAAAGGAAATATCCTCTGATAACAAAGAGAAAGAAGCTTTCTGAGAAACTTCTTTGTGTTCTGTGAAATCATCTCACAGAGTTACAGCTTTCCCCTCAAGAAGCCTTTCGCTAAGACAGTTCTTGTGGAATTGGCAAAGTGATATTTGGAAGCCCATAGAGAGCTATGGTGAAAAAGGAAATATCCTCAGATGAAATCTGGAAAAAAGCTTTCTGAGAAACCGCTTAGTGTTCTGTTAATTCATCTCACAGAGTTACAACTCTATTTCGTGGATCTCTTTGCTAGCCTTATTTCTGTGGAATCTGAGAACAGATATTTCGGATCTCTTTGAAGACTATAGGGCCAAAGGAAATATCCTCTGATAACAAAGAGAAAGAAGCTTTCTGAGAAACTTCTTTGTGTTCTGTGAAATCATCTCACAGAGTCACAACGTTCCCCTCAAGAAGCCTTTCGCTAAGACAGTTCTTGTGGAATTGGCAAAGTGATATTTGGAAGCCCATAGAGGGCTATGGTGAAAAAGGAAATATCCTCAGATGAAATCTGGAAAGAAGCTTTCTGACAAACTGCTTAGTGTTCTGTTAATTCATCTCACAGAGTTACAACAGTATTTCGTGGATCTCTTTGCTAGCCTTATTTCTGTGGAATCTGAGAACAGATATTTCGGATCCCTTTGAAGACTATAAGGCCAAAGGAAATATCCTCCGATAACAAAGAGAAAGAAGCTTTCTGAGAAACTTCTTTGTGTTCTGTGAAATCATCTCACAGAGTTACGGCTTTCCCCTCAAGAAGGCTTTCACTAAGACAGTTCTTGTGGAATGGGCAAAGTGATATTTGGAAGCCCTTAGAGGGCTATGGTGAAAATGGAAATATCCTCGGATGAAATCTGGAAAGAAGCTTTCTGAGAAACTGCTTAGTGTTCTGTTAATTCATCTCACAGAGTTATATCTGTATTTCGTGGATCTCTTTGCTAGCCTTATTTCTGTGGAATCTGAAAACAGATGTTTCGTATCCCTTTGAAGACTATAGGACCAAAGGAAATATCCTCCGATACCAAAGAGAAAGAAGCTTTCTGAGAAACTTCTTTGTGTTCTGTGAAATCATCTCACAGAGTTACAGCTTTCCCCTCAAGAAGCCTTTCGCTAAGACAGTTCTTGTGGAATTGGCAAAGTGATATTTGGAAGCCCATAGAGGGCTATGGTGAAAAAGGAAATATCCACAGATGAAATCTGGAAAGAAGCTTTCTGAGAAACTGCTTAGTGTTCTGTTAATTCATCTCACAGAGTTACATCTGTATTTCGGGGATCTCTTTGCTAGCCTTATTTCTGTGGAATCTGAGAACAGATATTTCGGATCCCTTTGAAGACCTTAGGGCCAAAGGAACTATCCTCCGATAACAAAGAGAAAGAAGCTTTCTGAGAAACTTCTTTGTGTTCTGTGAAATCATCTCACAGAGTTACAGCGTTCCCCTCAAGAAGCCTTTCGCTAAGACAGTTCTTGTGGAAATGGCAAAGTGATATTTGGAAGCCCATGGAGGGCTATGGTGAAAAAGGAAATATCCTCAGATGAAATCTGGAAAGAAGCTTTCTGAGAAACCGCTTAGTGTTCTGTTAATTCATCTCACAGAGTTACATCTGTATTTCGTGGATCTCTTTGCTAGCCTTATTTCTGTGGAATCTGAGAACAGATATTTCGGATCCCTTTGAAGACTATAGGGCCAAAGGAAATATCCTCCGATACCAAAGAGAAAGAAGTTTTCTGAGAATCTTCTTTGTGTTCTGTGAAATCAACTCACAGAATTACAGCTTTCCCCTCAAGAAGTCTTTCGCTAAGACAGTTCTTGTGGAATTGGCAAAGTGATATTTGGAAGCCCATAGAGGGCTATGGTGAAAAAGGAAATATCCTCAGATGAAATCTGGAAAGAAGCTTTCTGAGAAACTTCTTAGTGTTCTGTTAATTCATCTCACAGAGTTACATCTGTATTTCGTGGATCTCTTTGCTAACCTTATTTCTGTGGAATCTGAGAACAGATATTCCGGATCCCTTTGAAGACTATAGGGCCAAAGGAAATATCCTCTGATAACAAAGAGAAAGAAGCTTTCTGAGAAACTTCTTTGTGTTCTGTGAAATCATCTCACAGAGTTACAGCTTTCCCCTCAAGAAGCCTTTCGCTAAGACAGTTCTTGTGGAATTGGCAAAGTGATATTTGGAAGCCCATAGAGAGCTATGGTGAAAAAGGAAATATCCTCAGATGAAATCTGGAAAAAAGCTTTCTGAGAAACCGCTTAGTGTTCTGTTAATTCATCTCACAGAGTTACAACTCTATTTCGTGGATCTCTTTGCTCGCCTTATTTCTGTGGAATCTGAGAACAGATATTTGGGATCCCATTGAAGACTATATGGCCAAAGAAAATATCCTCCGATAAAAAAGAGAAAGAAGCTTTCTGAGAAACTTCTTTGTGTTCTGTGAAATCATCTCACAGAGTTACAGCTTTCCCCTCAAGAAGCCTTTCGCTAAGACAGTTCTTGTGGAAATGGCAAAGTGATATTTGGAAGCCCATAGAGGGCTATGGTGAAAAAGGAAATATCCTCAGATGAAATCTGGAAAGAAACTTTCTGAGAAACTGCTTAGTGTTCTGTTAATTCATCTCACAGAGTTACATCTGTATTTCGTGGATCTCTTTGCTAGCCTTATTTCTGTGGAATCTGAGAACAGATATTTCGGATCCCTTTGAAGACTATAGGGCCAAAGGAAATATCCTCTGATAACAAAGAGAAAGAAACTTTCTGAGAAACTTCTCTGTGTTCTGTGAAATCATCTCACAGAGTTACAACGTTCCCCACAAGAAGCCTTTCGCTAAGACAGTTCTTGTTGAATTGGCAAAGTGATATTTGGAAGCCCATGGAGGGCTATGTTGAAAAAGGAAGTATCCTCAGATAAAATCTGGAAAGAAGCTTTCTGAGAAACTGCTTAGTGTTCTGTTAATTCATCTCACAGAGTTACATCTGTATTTCGTGGATCTCTTTGCTAGCCTTATTTCTGTGGAATCTGAGAACAGATATTTCGGATCCCTTTGAAGACTATAGGGCCAAAGGAAATATCCTCCGATACCAAAGAGAAAGAAGTTTTCTGAGAATCTTCTTTGTGTTCTGTGAATCAAATCACAGAATTACAGCTTTCCCCTCAAGAAGTCTTTCGCTAAGACAGTTCTTCTGGAATTGGCCAAGTGATATTTGGAAGCCCATAGAGGGCTATGGTGAAAAAGGAAATATCCTCAGATGAAATCTGGAAATAAGCTTTCTGTGAAACCGCTTAGTGTTCTGTTAATTCATCTCACAGAGTTACAACTGTATTTCGTGGATCTCTTTGCTAGCCTTATTTCTGTGGAATCTGAGAACAGATATTCCGGATCCCTTTGAAGACTATATGGCCAAAGAAAATATCCTCCGATAAAAAAGAGAAAGAAGCTTTCTGAGAAACTTCTTTGTGTTCTGTGAAATCATCTCACAGAGTTACAGCTTTCCCCTCAAGAAGCCTTTCGCTAAGACAGTTCTTGTGGAAATGGCAAAGTGATATTTGGAAGCCCATAGAGGGCTATGGTGAAAAAGGAAATATCCTCAGATGAAATCTGGAAAGAAGCTTTCTGAGAAACTGCTTAGTGTTCTGTTAATTCATCTCACAGAGTTACATCTGTATTTCGTGGATCTCTTTGCTAGCCTTATTTCTGTGGAATCTGAGAACAGATATTTCGGTTCCCTTTGAAGACTATAGGGCCAAAGGAAATATCCTCTGATAACAAAGAGAAAGAAGCTTTCTGAGAAACTTCTCTGTGTTCTGTGAAATCATCTCACAGAGTTACAACGTTCCCCACAAGAAGCCTTTCGCTAAGACAGTTCTTTTGGAATTGGCAAAGTGATATTTGGAAGCCCATAGAGGGCTACGGTGAAAAAGGAAATATCCTCAGATGAAATCTGGAAAGAAGCTTTCTGACAAACTGCTTAGTGTTCTGTTAATTCATCTCACAGAGTTACATCTGTATATCGTGGATCTCTTTGCTAGCCTTATTTCTGTGGAATCTGAGAACAGATATTTCGGATCTCTTTGAAGACTATAGGGCCAAAGGAAATATCCTCTGATAACAAAGAGAAAGAAGCTTTCTGAGAAACTTCTTTGTGTTCTGTGAAATCATCTCACAGAGTCACAACGTTCCCCTCAAGAAGCCTTTCGCTAAGACAGTTCTTGTGGAATTGGCAAAGTGATATTTGGAAGCCCATAGAGGGCTATGGTGAAAAAGGAAATATCCTCAGATGAAATCTGGAAAGAAGCTTTCTGACAAACTGCTTAGTGTTCTGTTAATTCATCTCACAGAGTTACAACAGTATTTCGTGGATCTCTTTGCTAGCCTTATTTCTGTGGAATCTGAGAACAGATATTTCGGATCCCTTTGAAGAATATAGGGCCAAAGGAAATATCCTCCGATAAGAAAGGGAAAGAAGCTTTCTGAGAAACTTCTTTGTGTTCTGTGAAATCATCTCACAGAGTTACAGCTTTCCCCTCAAGAAGCCTTTCGCTAAGACAGTTCTTGTGGAATTGGCAAAGTGATATTTGGAAGCCGATAGAGGGCTATGGTGAAAAAGGAAATATCCTCAGATGAAATCTGGAAAGAAGCTTTCTGTGAAACCGCTTAGTGTTCTGTTAATTCATCTCACAGAGTTACATCTGCATTTCGTGGATCTCTTTGCTAGCCTTATTTCTGTGGAATCTGAGAACAGATATTCCGGATCCCTTTGAAGACTATATGGCCAAAGAAAATATCCTCCGATAAAAAAGAGAAAGAAGCTTTCTGAGAAACTTCTTTGTGTTCTGTGAAATCATCTCACAGAGTTACAGCTTTCCCCTCAAGAAGCCTTTCGCTAAGACAGTTCTTGTGGAAATGGCAAAATGATATTTGGAAGCCCATAGAGGGCTATGGTTAAAAAGGAAATATCCTCAGATGAAATCTGGAAAGAAGCTTTCTGAGAAACTGCTTAGTGTTCTGTTAATTCATCTCACAGAGTTACATCTGTATTTCGTGGATCTCTTTGCTAGCCTTATTTCTGTGGAATCTGAGAATAGATATTTCGGATCCCTTTGAAGACTATAGGGCCAAAGGAAATATCCTCTGATAACAAAGAGAAAGAAGCTTTCTGAGAAACTTCTCTGTGTTCTGTGAAATCATCTCACAGAGTTACAACGTTCCCCACAAGAAGCCTTTCGCTAAGACAGTTCTTGTGGAATTGGCAAAGTGATATTTGGAAGCCCATAGAGGGCTATGGTGAAAAAGGAAGTATCCTCAGATGAAATCTGGAAAGAATCTTTCTGACAAACTGCTTAGTGTTCTGTTAATTCATCTCACAGTGTTACATCTGTATATCGTGGATCTCTTTGCTAGCCTTATTTCTGTGGAATCTGAGAACAGATATTTAGGATCTCTTTGAAGACTATAGGGCCAAAGGAAATATCCTCTGATAACAAAGAGAAAGAAGCTTTCTGAGAAACTTCTTTGTGTTCTGTGAAATCATCTCACAGAGTCACAACGTTCCCCTCAAGAAGCCTTTCGCTAAGACAGTTCTTGTGGAATTGGCAAAGTGATATTTGGAAGCCCATAGAGGGCTATGGTGAAAAAGGAAATATCCTCAGATGAAATCTGGAAAGAAGCTTTCTGACAAACTGCTTAGTGTTCTGTTAATTCATCTCACAGAGTTACAACAGTATTTCGTGGATCTCTTTGCTAGCCTTATTTCTGTGGAATCTGAGAACAGATATTTCGGATCCCTTTGAAGACTATAGGGCCAAAGGAAATATCCTCCGATAACAAAGAGAAAGAAGCTTTCTGAGAAACTTCTTTGTGTTCTGTGAAATCATCTCACAGAGTTACGGCTTTCCCCTCAAGAAGGCTTTCGCTAAGACAGTTCTTGTGGAATGGGCAAAGTGATATTTGGAAGCCCTTAGAGGGCTATGGTGAAAATGGAAATATCCTCGGATGAAATCTGGAAAGAAGCTTTCTGACAAACTGCTTAGTGTTCTGTTAATTCATCTCACAGTGTTACATCTGTATATCGTGGATCTCTTTGCTAGCCTTATTTCTGTGGAATCTGAGAACAGATATTTAGGATCTCTTTGAAGACTATAGGGCCAAAGGAAATATCCTCTGATAACAAAGAGAAAGAAGCTTTCTGAGAAACTTCTTTGTGTTCTGTGAAATCATCTCACAGAGTCACAACGTTCCCCTCAAGAAGCCTTTCGCTAAGACAGTTCTTGTGGAATTGGCAAAGTGATATTTGGAAGCCCATAGAGGGCTATGGTGAAAAAGGAAATATCCTCAGATGAAATCTGGAAAGAAGCTTTCTGACAAACTGCTTAGTGTTCTGTTAATTCATCTCACAGAGTTACAACAGTATTTCGTGGATCTCTTTGCTAGCCTTATTTCTGTGGAATCTGAGAACAGATATTTCGGATCCCTTTGAAGACTATAGGGCCAAAGGAAATATCCTCCGATAACAAAGAGAAAGAAGCTTTCTGAGAAACTTCTTTGTGTTCTGTGAAATCATCTCACAGAGTTACGGCTTTCCCCTCAAGAAGGCTTTCGCTAAGACAGTTCTTGTGGAATGGGCAAAGTGATATTTGGAAGCCCTTAGAGGGCTATGGTGAAAATGGAAATATCCTCGGATGAAATCTGGAAAGAAGCTTTCTGACAAACTGCTTAGTGTTCTGTTAATTCATCTCACAGTGTTACATCTGTATATCGTGGATCTCTTTGCTAGCCTTATTTCTGTGGAATCTGAGAACAGATATTTCGGATCTCTTTGAAGACTATAGGGCCAAAGGAAATATCCTCTGATAACAAAGAGAAAGAAGCTTTCTGAGAAACTTCTTTGTGTTCTGTGAAATCATCTCACAGAGTCACAACGTTCCCCTCAAGAAGCCTTTCGCTAAGACAGTTCTTGTGGAATTGGCAAAGTGATATTTGGAAGCCCATAGAGGGCTATGGTGAAAAAGGAAATATCCTCAGATGAAATCTGGAAAGAAGGTTTCTGACAAACTGCTTAGTGTTCTGTTAATTCATCTCACAGAGTTACAACAGTATTTCGTGGATCTCTTTGCTAGCCTTATTTCTGTGGAATCTGAGAACAGATATTTCGGATCCCTTTGAAGACTATAGGGCCAAAGGAAATATCCTCCGATAACAAAGAGAAAGAAGCTTTCTGAGAAACTTCTTTGTGTTCTGTGAAATCATCTCACAGAGTTACGGCTTTCCCCTCAATAAGCCTTTCGCTAAGACAGTTCTTGTGGAATTGGCAAAGTGATATTTGGAAGCCCTTAGAGGGCTATGGTGAAAAAGGAAATATCCTCAGATGAAATCTGGAAAGAAGCTTTCTGAGAAACTGCTTAGTGTTCTGTTAATTCATCTCACAGAGTTACATCTGTATTTCGTGGATCTCTTTGCTAGCCTTATTTCTGTGGAATCTGAAAACATATGTTTCGTATCCCTTTGAAGACTATAGGACCAAAGGAAATATCCTCCGATAACAAAGAGAAAGAAGCTTTCTGAGAAACTTCTTTGTGTTCTGTGAAATCATCTCACAGAGTTACAGCTTTCCCCTCAAGAAGCCTTTCGCTAAGACAGTTCTTGTGGAATTGGCAAAGTGATATTTGGAAGCCCATAGAGGGCTATGGTGAAAAAGGAAATATCCTCAGATGAAATCTGGAAAGAAGCTTTCTGACAAACTGCTTAGTGTTCTGTTAATTCATCTCACAGAGTTACAACAGTATTTCGTGGATCTCTTTGCTAGCCTTATTTCTGTGGAATCTGAGAACAGATATTTCGGATCCCTTTGAAGAATATAGGGCCAAAGGAAATATCCTCCGATAAGAAAGGGAAAGAAGCTTTCTGAGAAACTTCTTTGTGTTCTGTGAAATCATCTCACAGAGTTACAGCTTTCCCCTCAAGAAGCCTTTCGCTAAGACAGTTCTTGTGGAATTGGCAAAGTGATATTTGGAAGCCGATAGAGGGCTATGGTGAAAAAGGAAATATCCTCAGATGAAATCTGGAAAGAAGCTTTCTGTGAAACCGCTTAGTGTTCTGTTAATTCATCTCACAGAGTTACAACTCTATTTCGTGGATCTCTTTGCTAGCCTTATTTCTGTGGAATCTGAGAACAGATATTCCGGATCCCTTTGAAGACTATATGGCCAAAGAAAATATCCTCCGATAAAAAAGAGAAAGAAGCTTTCTGAGAAACTTCTTTGTGTTCTGTGAAATCATCTCACAGAGTTACAGCTTTCCCCTCAAGAAGCCTTTCGCTAAGACAGTTCTTGTGGAAATGGCAAAGTGATATTTGGAAGCCCATAGAGGGCTATGGTTAAAAAGGAAATATCCTCAGATGAAATCTGGAAAGAAGCTTTCTGAGAAACTGCTTAGTGTTCTGTTAATTCATCTCACAGAGTTACATCTGTATTTCGTGGATCTCTTTGCTAGCCTTTTTTCTGTGGAATCTGAGAATAGATATTTCGGATCCCTTTGAAGACTATAGGGCCAAAGGAAGTATCCTCTGATAACAAAGAGAAAGAAGCTTTCTGAGAAACTTCTCTGTGTTCTGTGAAATCATCTCACAGAGTTACAACGTTCCCCACAAGAAGCCTTTCGCTAAGACAGTTCTTGTGGAATTGGCAAAGTGATATTTGGAAGCCCATAGAGGGCTATGGTGAAAAAGGAAGTATCCTCAGATGAAATCTGGAAAGAATCTTTCTGACAAACTGCTTAGTGTTCTGTTAATTCATCTCACAGTGTTACATCTGTATATCGTGGATCTCTTTGCTAGCCTTATTTCTGTGGAATCTGAGAACAGATATTTCGGATCTCTTTGAAGACTATAGGGCCAAAGGAAATATCCTCTGATAACAAAGAGAAAGAAGCTTTCTGAGAAACTTCTTTGTGTTCTGTGAAATCATCTCACAGAGTCACAACGTTCCCCTCAAGAAGCCTTTCGCTAAGACAGTTCTTGTGGAATTGGCAAAGTGATATTTGGAAGCCCATAGAGGGCTATGGTGAAAAAGGAAATATCCTCAGATGAAATCTGGAAAGAAGCTTTCTGACAAACTGCTTAGTGTTCTGTTAATTCATCTCACAGAGTTACAACAGTATTTCGTGGATCTCTTTGCTAGCCTTATTTCTGTGGAATCTGAGAACAGATATTTCGGATCCCTTTGAAGACTATAGGGCCAAAGGAAATATCCTCCGATAACAAAGAGAAAGAAGCTTTCTGAGAAACTTCTTTGTGTTCTGTGAAATCATCTCACAGAGTTACGGCTTTCCCCTCAAGAAGCCTTTCGCTAAGACAGTTCTTGTGGAATGGGCAAAGTGATATTTGGAAGCCCTTAGAGGGCTATGGTGAAAATGGAAATATGCTCGGATGAAATCTGGAAAGAAGCTTTCTGAGAAACTGCTTAGTGTTCTGTTAATTCATCTCACAGAGTTATATCTGTATTTCGTGGATCTCTTTGCTAGCCTTATTTCTGTGGAATCTGAAAACAGATGTTTCGTATCCCTTTGAAGACTATAGGACCAAAGGAAATATCCTCCGATACCAAAGAGAAAGAAGCTTTCTGAGAAACTTCTTTGTGTTCTGTGAAATCATCTCACAGAGTTACAGCTTTCCCCTCAAGAAGCCTTTCGCTAAGACAGTTCTTGTGGAATTGGCAAAGTGATATTTGGAAGCCCATAGAGGGCTATGGTGAAAAAGGAAATATCCACAGATGAAATCTGGAAAGAAGCTTTCTGAGAAACTGCTTAGTGTTCTGTTAATTCATCTCACAGAGTTACATCTGTATTTCGGGGATCTCTTTGCTAGCCTTATTTCTGTGGAATCTGAGAACAGATATTTCGAATCCCTTTGAAGACCTTAGGGCCAAAGGAACTATCCTCCGATAACAAAGAGAAAGAAGCTTTCTGAGAAACTTCTTTGTGTTCTGTGAAATCATCTCACAGAGTTACAGCGTTCCCCTCAAGAAGCCTTTCGCTAAGACAGTTCTTGTGGAAATGGCAAAGTGATATTTGGAAGCCCATGGAGGGCTATGGTGAAAAAGGAAATATCCTCAGATGAAATCTGGAAAGAAGCTTTCTGAGAAACCGCTTAGTGTTCTGTTAATTCATCTCACAGAGTTACATCTGTATTTCGTGGATCTCTTTGCTAGCCTTATTTCTGTGGAATCTGAGAACAGATATTTCGGATCCCTTTGAAGACTATAGGGCCAAAGGAAATATCCTCCGATACCAAAGAGAAAGAAGTTTTCTGAGAATCTTCTTTGTGTTCTGTGAAATCAACTCACAGAATTACAGCTTTCCCCTCAAGAAGTCTTTCGCTAAGACAGTTCTTGTGGAATTGGCAAAGTGATATTTGGAAGCCCATAGAGGGCTATGGTGAAAAAGGGAATATCCTCAGATGAAATCTGGAAATAAGCTTTCTCAGAAAACGCTTAGTGTTCTGTTAATTCATCTCACAGAGTTACATCTGTATTTCGTGGATCTCTTTGCTAGCCTTATTTCTGTGGAATGTGAGAATAGATATTTCGGATCCCTTTGAAGACTATAGGGCCAAAGGAAATATCCTCCGATAAGAAAGGGAAAGAAGCTTTCTGAGAAACTTCTTTGTGTTCTGTGAAATCATCTCACAGAGTTACAGCTTTCCCCTCAAGAAGCCTTTCGCTAAGACAGTTCTTGTGGAATTGGCAAAGTGATATTTGGAAGCCGATAGAGGGCTATGGTGAAAAAGGAAATATCCTCAGATGAAATCTGGAAAGAAGCTTTCTGTGAAACCGCTTAGTGTTCTGTTAATTCATCTCACAGAGTTACAACTGTATTTCGTGGATCTCTTTGCTAGCCTTATTTCTGTGGAATCTGAGAACAGATATTCCGGATCCCTTTGAAGACTATATGGCCAAAGAAAATATCCTCCGATAAAAAAGAGAAAGAAGCTTTCTGAGAAACTTCTTTGTGTTCTGTGAAATCATCTCACAGAGTTACAGCTTTCCCCTCAAGAAGCCTTTCGCTAAGACAGTTCTTGTGGAATTGGCAAAGTGATATTTGGAAGCCCATAGAGGGCTATGGTGAAAAAGGAAATATCCTCAGATGAAATCTGGAAAGAAGCTTTCTGAGAAACTGCTTAGTGTTCTGTTAATTCATCTCACAGAGTTACATCTGTATTTCGTGGATCTCTTTGCTAGCCTTATTTCTGTGGAATCTGAGAACAGATATTTCGGTAACCTTTGAAGACTATAGGGCCAAAGGAAATATCCTCTGATAACAAAGAGAAAGAAGCTTTCTGAGAAACTTCTTTGTGTTCTGTGAAATCATCTCACAGAGTCACAACGTTCCCCTCAAGAAGCCTTTCGCTAAGACAGTTCTTGTGGAATTGGCAAAATGATATTTGGAAGCCCATAGAGGGCTATGGTGAAAAAGGAAATATCCTCAGATGAAATCTGGAAAGAAGCTTTCTGACAAACTGCTTAGTGTTCTGTTAATTCATCTCACAGTGTTACATCTGTATATCGTGGATCTCTTTGCTAGCCTTATTTCTGTGGAATCTGAGAACAGATATTTCGGATCTCTTTGAAGACTATAGGGCCAAAGGAAATATCCTCTGATAACAAAGAGAAAGAAGCTTTCTGAGAAACTTCTTTGTGTTCTGTGAAATCATCTCACAGAGTCACAACGTTCCCCTCAAGAAGCCTTTCGCTAAGACAGTTCTTGTGGAATTGGCAAAGTGATATTTGGAAGCCCATAGAGGGCTATGGTGAAAAAGGAAATATCCTCAGATGAAATCTGGAAAGAAGGTTTCTGACAAACTGCTTAGTGTTCTGTTAATTCATCTCACAGAGTTACAACAGTATTTCGTGGATCTCTTTGCTAGCCTTATTTCTGTGGAATCTGAGAACAGATATTTCGGATCCCTTTGAAGACTATAGGGCCAAAGGAAATATCCTCCGATAACAAAGAGAAAGAAGCTTTCTGAGAAACTTCTTTGTGTTCTGTGAAATCATCTCACAGAGTTACGGCTTTCCCCTCAATAAGCCTTTCGCTAAGACAGTTCTTGTGGAATTGGCAAAGTGATATTTGGAAGCCCTTAGAGGGCTATGGTGAAAAAGGAAATATCCTCAGATGAAATCTGGAAAGAAGCTTTCTGAGAAACTGCTTAGTGTTCTGTTAATTCATCTCACAGAGTTACATCTGTATTTCGTGGATCTCTTTGCTAGCCTTATTTCTGTGGAATCTGAAAACATATGTTTCGTATCCCTTTGAAGACTATAGGACCAAAGGAAATATCTCCGATAACAAAGAGAAAGAAGCTTTCTGAGAAACTTCTTTGTGTTCTGTGAAATCATCTCACAGAGTTACAGCTTTCCCCTCAAGAAGCCTTTCGCTAAGACAGTTCTTGTGGAATTGGCAAAGTGATATTTGGAAGCCCATAGAGGGCTATGGTGAAAAAGGAAATATCCTCAGATGAAATCTGGAAAGAAGCTTTCTGAGAAACTGCTTAGTGTTCTGTTAATCCATCTCACAGAGTTACATCTGTATTTCGGGGATCTCTTTGCTAGCCTTATTTCTGTGGAATCTGAGAACAGATATTTCGGATCCCTTTGAAGACTATAGGGCCAAAGGAAATATCCTCTGATACCAAAGAGAAAGAAGTTTTCTGAGAATCTTCTTTGTGTTCTGTGAAATCAACTCACAGAAATACAGCTTTCCCCTCAAGAAGTCTTTCGCTAAGACAGTTCTTGTGGAATTGGCAAAGTGATATTTGGAAGCCCATAGAGGGCTATGGTGAAAAAGGAAATATCCTCAGATGAAATCTGGAAATAAGCTTTCTCAGAAAACACTTAGTGTTCTGTTAATTCATCTCACAGAGTTACATCTGTATTTCGTGGATCTCTTTGCTAGCCTTATTTCTGTGGAATCTGAGAACAGATATTTCGGATCCCTTTGAAGACTATAGGGCCAAAGGAAATATCCTCCGATAAGAAAGGGAAAGAAGCTTTCTGAGAAACTTCTTTGTGTTCTGTGAAATCATCTCACAGAGTTACAGCTTTCCCCTCAAGAAGCCTTTCGCTAAGACAGTTCTTGTGGAATTGGCAAAGTGATATTTGGAAGCCGATAGAGGGCTATGGTGAAAAAGGAAATATCCTCAGATGAAATCTGGAAAGAAGCTTTCTGTGAAACCGCTTAGTGTTCTGTTAATTCATCTCACAGAGTTACAACTGTATTTCGAGGATCTCTTTGCTAGCCTTATTTCTGTGGAATCTGAGAACAGATATTCCGGATCCCTTTGAAGACTATATGGACAAAGAAAATATCCTCCGATAAAAAAGAGAAAGAAGCTTTCTGAGAAACTTCTTTGTGTTCTGTGAAATCATCTCACAGAGTTACAGCTTTCCCCTCAAGAAGCCTTTCGCTAAGACAGTTCTTGTGGAAATGGCAAAGTGATATTTGGAAGCCCATAGAGGGCTATGGTGAAAAAGGAAATATCCTCAGATGAAATCTGGAAAGAAGCTTTCTGAAAAACTGCTTAGTGTTCTGTTAATTCATCTCACAGAGTTACATCTGTATTTCGTGGATCTCTTTGCTAGCCTTATTTCTGTGGAATCTGAGAACAGATATTTCGGTAACCTTTGAAGACTATAGGGCCAAAGGAAATATCCTCTGATAACAAAGAGAAAGAAGCTTTCTGAGAAACTTCTCTGTGTTCTGTGAAATCATCTCACAGAGTTACAACGTTCCCCACAAGAAGCCTTTCGCTAAGACAGTTCTTGTGGAATTGGCAAAGTGATATTTGGAAGCCCATAGAGGGCTACGGTGAAAAAGGAAATATCCTCAGATGAAATCTGGAAAGAAGCTTTCTGACAAACTGCTTAGTGTTCTGTTAATTCATCTCACAGAGTTACATCTGTATATCGTGGATCTCTTTGCTAGCCTTATTTCTGTGGAATCTGAGAACAGATATTTCGGATCTCTTTGAAGACTATAGGGCCAAAGGAAATATCCTCTGATAACAAAGAGAAAGAAGCTTTCTGAGAAACTTCTTTGTGTTCTGTGAAATCATCTCACAGAGTCACAACGTTCCCCTCAAGAAGCCTTTCGCTAAGACAGTTCTTGTGGAATTGGCAAAGTGATATTTGGAAGCCCATAGAGGGCTATGGTGAAAAAGGAAATATCCTCAGATGAAATCTGGAAAGAAGCTTTCTGACAAACTGCTTAGTGTTCTCTTAATTCATCTCACAGTGTTACATCTGTATATCGTGGATCTCTTTGCTAGCCTTATTTCTGTGGAATCTGAGAACAGATATTTCGGATCTCTTTGAAGACTATAGGGCCAAAGGAAATATCCTCTGATAACAAAGAGAAAGAAGCTTTCTGAGAAACTTCTTTGTGTTCTGTGAAATCATCTCACAGAGTCACAACGTTCCCCTCAAGAAGCCTTTCGCTAAGACAGTTCTTGTGGAATTGGCAAAGTGATATTTGGAAGCCCATAGAGGGCTATGGTGAAAAAGGAAATATCCTCAGATGAAATCTGGAAAGAAGGTTTCTGACAAACTGCTTAGTGTTCTGTTAATTCATCTCACAGAGTTACAACAGTATTTCGTGGATCTCTTTGCTAGCCTTATTTCTGTGGAATCTGAGAACAGATATTTCGGATCCCTTTGAAGACTATAGGGCCAAAGGAAATATCCTCCGATAACAAAGAGAAAGAAGCTTTCTGAGAAACTTCTTTGTGTTCTGTGAAATCATCTCACAGAGTTACGGCTTTCCCCTCAATAAGCCTTTCGCTAAGACAGTTCTTGTGGAATTGGCAAAGTGATATTTGGAAGCCCTTAGAGGGCTATGGTGAAAAAGGAAATATCCTCAGATGAAATCTGGAAAGAAGCTTTCTGAGAAACTGCTTAGTGTTCTGTTAATTCATCTCACAGAGTTACATCTGTATTTCGTGGATCTCTTTGCTAGCCTTATTTCTGTGGAATCTGAAAACATATGTTTCGTATCCCTTTGAAGACTATAGGACCAAAGGAAATATCCTCCGATAACAAAGAGAAAGAAGCTTTCTGAGAAACTTCTTTGTGTTCTGTGAAATCATCTCACAGAGTTACAGCTTTCCCCTCAAGAAGCCTTTCGCTAAGACAGTTCTTGTGGAATTGGCAAATTGATATTTGGAAGCCCATAGAGGGCTATGGTGAAAAAGGAAATATCCTCAGATGAAATCTGGAAAGAAGCTTTCTGAGAAACTGCTTAGTGTTCTGTTAATCCATCTCACAGAGTTACATCTGTATTTCGGGGATCTCTTTGCTAGCCTTATTTCTGTGGAATCTGAGAACAGATATTTCGGATCCCTTTGAAGACTATAGGGCCAAAGGAAATATCCTCTGATACCAAAGAGAAAGAAGTTTTCTGAGAATCTTCTTTGTGTTCTGTGAAATCAACTCACAGAAATACAGCTTTCCCCTCAAGAAGTCTTTCGCTAAGACAGTTCTTGTGGAATTGGCAAAGTGATATTTGGAAGCCCATAGAGGGCTATGGTGAAAAAGGAAATATCCTCAGATGAAATCTGGAAATAAGCTTTCTCAGAAAACACTTAGTGTTCTGTTAATTCATCTCACAGAGTTACATCTGTATTTCGTGGATCTCTTTGCTAGCCTTATTTCTGTGGAATCTGAGAACAGATATTTCGGATCCCTTTGAAGACTATAGGGCCAAAGGAAATATCCTCCGATAAGAAAGGGAAAGAAGCTTTCTGAGAAACTTCTTTGTGTTCTGTGAAATCATCTCACAGAGTTACAGCTTTCCCCTCAAGAAGCCTTTCGCTAAGACAGTTCTTGTGGAATTGGCAAAGTGATATTTGGAAGCCGATAGAGGGCTATGGTGAAAAAGGAAATATCCTCAGATGAAATCTGGAAAGAAGCTTTCTGTGAAACCGCTTAGTGTTCTGTTAATTCATCTCACAGAGTTACAACTGTATTTCGAGGATCTCTTTGCTAGCCTTATTTCTGTGGAATCTGAGAACAGATATTCCGGATCCCTTTGAAGACTATATGGACAAAGAAAATATCCTCCGATAAAAAAGAGAAAGAAGCTTTCTGAGAAACTTCTTTGTGTTCTGTGAAATCATCTCACAGAGTTACAGCTTTCCCCTCAAGAAGCCTTTCGCTAAGACAGTTCTTGTGGAAATGGCAAAGTGATATTTGGAAGCCCATAGAGGGCTATGGTGAAAAAGGAAATATCCTCAGATGAAATCTGGAAAGAAGCTTTCTGAAAAACTGCTTAGTGTTCTGTTAATTCATCTCACAGAGTTACATCTGTATTTCGTGGATCTCTTTGCTAGCCTTATTTCTGTGGAATCTGAGAACAGATATTTCGGTAACCTTTGAAGACTATAGGGCCAAAGGAAATATCCTCTGATAACAAAGAGAAAGAAGCTTTCTGAGAAACTTCTCTGTGTTCTGTGAAATCATCTCACAGAGTTACAACGTTCCCCACAAGAAGCCTTTCGCTAAGACAGTTCTTGTGGAATTGGCAAAGTGATATTTGGAAGCCCATAGAGGGCTACGGTGAAAAAGGAAATATCCTCAGATGAAATCTGGAAAGAAGCTTTCTGACAAACTGCTTAGTGTTCTGTTAATTCATCTCACAGAGTTACATCTGTATATCGTGGATCTCTTTGCTAGCCTTATTTCTGTGGAATCTGAGAACAGATATTTCGGATCTCTTTGAAGACTATAGGGCCAAAGGAAATATCCTCTGATAACAAAGAGAAAGAAGCTTTCTGAGAAACTTCTTTGTGTTCTGTGAAATCATCTCACAGAGTCACAACGTTCCCCTCAAGAAGCCTTTCGCTAAGACAGTTCTTGTGGAATTGGCAAAGTGATATTTGGAAGCCCATAGAGGGCTATGGTAAAAAAGGAAATATCCTCAGATGAAATCTGGAAAGAAGCTTTCTGACAAACTGCTTAGTGTTCTGTTAATTCATCTCACAGAGTTACAACAGTATTTCGTGGATCTCTTTGCTAGCCTTATTTCTGTGGAATCTGAGAACAGATATTTCGGATCCCTTTGAAGACTATAGGGCCAAAGGAAATATCCTCCGATAACAAAGAGAAAGAAGCTTTCTGAGAAACTTCTTTGTGTTCTGTGAAATCATCTCACAGAGTTACGGCTTTCCCCTCAAGAAGGCTTTCGCTAAGACAGTTCTTGTGGAATGGGCAAAGTGATATTTGGAAGCCCTTAGAGGGCTATGGTGAAAATGGAAATATCCTCGGATGAAATCTGGAAAGAAGCTTTCTGAGAAACTGCTTAGTGTTCTGTTAATTCATCTCACAGAGTTATATCTGTATTTCGTGGATCTCTTTGCTAGCCTTATTTCGGTGGAATCTGAAAACAGATGTTTCGTATCCCATTGAAGACTATAGGACCAAAGGAAATATCCTCCGATACCAAAGAGAAAGAAGCTTTCTGAGAAACTTCTTTGTGTTCTGTGAAATCATCTCACAGAGTTACAGCTTTCCCCTCAAGAAGCCTTTCGCTAAGACAGTTCTTGTGGAATTGGCAAAGTGATATTTGGAAGCCCATAGAGGGCTATGGTGAAAAAGGAAATATCCACAGATGAAATCTGGAAAGAAGCTTTCTGAGAAACTGCTTAGTGTTCTGTTAATTCATCTCACAGAGTTACATCTGTATTTCGGGGATCTCTTTGCTAGCCTTATTTCTGTGGAATCTGAGAACAGATATTTCGGATCCCTTTGAAGACCTTAGGGCCAAAGGAACTATCCTCCGATAGCAAAGAGAAAGAAGCTTTCTGAGAAACTTCTTTGTGTTCTGTGAAATCATCTCACAGAGTTACAGCGTTCCCCTCAAGAAGCCTTTCGCTAAGACAGTTCTTGTGGAAATGGCAAAGTGATATTTGGAAGCCCATGGAGGGCTATGGTGAAAAAGGAAATATCCTCAGATGAAATCTGGAAAGAAGCTTTCTGAGAAACCGCTTAGTGTTCTGTTAATTCATCTCACAGAGTTACATCTGTATTTCGTGGATCTCTTTGCTAGCCTTATTTCTGTGGAATCTGAGAACAGATATTTCGGATCCCTTTGAAGACTATAGGGCCAAAGGAAATATCCTCCGATACCAAAGAGAAAGAAGTTTTCTGAGAATCTTCTTTGTGTTCTGTGAAATCAACTCACAGAATTACAGCTTTCCCCTCAAGAAGTCTTTCGCTAAGACAGTTCTTGTGGAATTGGCAAAGTGATATTTGGAAGCCCATAGAGGGCTATGGTGAAAAAGGGAATATCCTCAGATGAAATCTGGAAATAAGCTTTCTCAGAAAACGCTTAGTGTTCTGTTAATTCATCTCACAGAGTTACATCTGTATTTCGTGGATCTCTTTGCTAGCCTTATTTCTGTGGAATCTGAGAACAGATATTTCGGATCCCTTTGAAGACTATAGGGCCAAAGGAAATATCCTCCGATAAGAAAGGGAAAGAAGCTTTCTGAGAAACTTCTTTGTGTTCTGTGAAATCATCTCACAGAGTTACAGCTTTCCCCTCAAGAAGCCTTTCGCTAAGACAGTTCTTGTGGAATTGGCAAAGTGATATTTGGAAGCCGATAGAGGGCTATGGTGAAAAAGGAAATATCCTCAGATGAAATCTGGAAAGAAGCTTTCTGTGAAACCGCTTAGTGTTCTGTTAATTCATCTCACAGAGTTACAACTGTATTTCGTGGATCTCTTTGCTAGCCTTATTTCTGTGGAATCTGAGAACAGATATTCCGGATCCCTTTGAAGACTATATGGCCAAAGAAAATATCCTCCGATAAAAAAGAGAAAGAAGCTTTCTGAGAAACTTCTTTGTGTTCTGTGAAATCATCTCACAGAGTTACAGCTTTCCCCTCAAGAAGCCTTTCGCTAAGACAGTTCTTGTGGAATTGGCAAAGTGATATTTGGAAGCCCATAGAGGGCTATGGTGAAAAAGGAAGTATCCTCAGATGAAATCTGGAAAGAAGCTTTCTGAGAAACTGCTTAGTGTTCTGTTAATTCATCTCACAGAGTTACATCTGTATTTCGTGGATCTCTTTGCTAGCCTTATTTCTGTGGAATCTGAGAACAGATATTTCGGTAACCTTTGAAGACTATAGGGCCAAAGGAAATATCCTCTGATAACAAAGAGAAAGAAGCTTTCTGAGAAACTTCTTTGTGTTCTGTGAAATCATCTCACAGAGTCACAACGTTCCCCTCAAGAAGCCTTTCGCTAAGACAGTTCTTGTGGAATTGGCAAAATGATATTTGGAAGCCCATAGAGGGCTATGGTGAAAAAGGAAATATCCTCAGATGAAATCTGGAAAGAAGCTTTCTGACAAACGGCTTAGTGTTCTGTTAATTCATCTCACAGAGTTACATCTGTATTTCGTGGATCTCTTTGCTAGCCTTATTTCTGTGGAATCTGAAAACATATGTTTCGTATCCCTTTGAAGACTATAGGACCAACGGAAATATCCTCCGATAACAAAGAGAAAGAAGCTTTCTGAGAAACTTCTTTGTGTTCTGTGAAATCATCTCACAGAGTTACAGCTTTCACCTCAAGAAGCCTTTCGCTAAGACAGTTCTTGTGGAATTGGCAAAGTGATATTTGGAAGCCCATAGAGGGCTATGGTGAAAAAGGAAATATCCTCAGATGAAATCTGGAAAGAAGCTTTCTGAGAAACTGCTTTGTGTTCTGTTAATCCATCTCACAGAGTTACATCTGTATTTCGGGGATCTCTTTGCTAGCCTTATTTCTGTGGAATCTGAGAACAGATATTTCGGATCCCTTTGAAGACTATAGGGCCAAAGGAAATATCCTCTGATACCAAAGAGAAAGAAGTTTTCTGAGAATCTTCTTTGTGTTCTGTGAAATCAACTCACAGAATTACAGCTTTCCCCTCAAGAAGTCTTTCGCTAAGACAGTTCTTGTGGAATTGGCAAAGTGATATTTGGAAGCCCATAGAGGGCTATGGTGAAAAAGGAAATATCCTCAGATGAAATCTGGAAATAAGCTTTCTCAGAAAACACTTAGTGTTCTGTTAATTCATCTCACAGAGTTACATCTGTATTTCGTGGATCTCTTTGCTAGCCTTATTTCTGTGGAATCTGAGAACAGATATTTCGGATCCCTTTGAAGACTATAGGGCCAAAGGAAATATCCTCCGATAAGAAAGGGAAAGAAGCTTTCTGAGAAACTTCTTTGTGTTCTGTGAAATCATCTCACAGAGTTACAGCTTTCCCCTCAAGAAGCCTTTCGCTAAGACAGTTCTTGTGGAATTGGCAAAGTGATATTTGGAAGCCGATAGAGGGCTATGGTGAAAAAGGAAATATCCTCAGATGAAATCTGGAAAGAAGCTTTCTGTGAAACCGCTTAGTGTTCTGTTAATTCATCTCACAGAGTTACAACTGTATTTCGTGGATCTCTTTGCTAGCCTTATTTCTGTGGAATCTGAGAACAGATATTCCGGATCCCTTTGAAGACTATATGGACAAAGAAAATATCCTCCGATAAAAAAGAGAAAGAAGCTTTCTGAGAAACTTCTTTGTGTTCTGTGAAATCATCTCACAGAGTTACAGCTTTCCCCTCAAGAAGCCTTTCGCTAAGACAGTTCTTGTGGAAATGGCAAAGTGATATTTGGAAGCCCATAGAGGGCTATGGTGAAAAAGGAAATATCCTCAGATGAAATCTGGAAAGAAGCTTTCTGAGAAACTGCTTAGTGTTCTGTTAATTCATCTCACAGAGTTACATCTGTATTTCGTGGATCTCTTTGCTAGCCTTATTTCTGTGGAATCTGAGAACAGATATTTCGGATCCCTTTGAAGACTATAGGGCCAAAGGAAATATCCTCCGATAACAAAGAGAAAGAAGCTTTCTGAGAAACTTCTCTGTGTTCTGTGAAATCATCTCACAGAGTTACAACGTTCCCCACAAGAAGCCTTTCGCTAAGACAGTTCTTGTGGAATTGGCAAAGTGATATTTGGAAGCCCATAGAGGGCTACGGTGAAAAAGGAAATATCCTCAGATGAAATCTGGAAAGAAGCTTTCTGACAAACTGCTTAGTGTTCTGTTAATTCATCTCACAGAGTTACATCTGTATATCGTGGATCTCTTTGCTAGCCTTATTTCTGTGGAATCTGAGAACAGATATTTCGGATCTCTTTGAAGACTATAGGGCCAAAGGAAATATCCTCTGATAACAAAGAGAAAGAAGCTTTCTGAGAAACTTCTTTGTGTTCTGTGAAATCATCTCACAGAGTCACAACGTTCCCCTCAAGAAGCCTTTCGCTAAGACAGTTCTTGTGGAATTGGCAAAATGATATTTGGAAGCCCATAGAGGGCTATGGTGAAAAAGGAAATATCCTCAGATGAAATCTGGAAAGAAGCTTTCTGACAAACTGCTTAGTGTTCTGTTAATTCATCTCACAGTGTTACATCTGTATATCGTGGATCTCTTTGCCAGCCTTATTTCTGTGGAATCTGAGAACAGATATTTCGGATCTCTTTGAAGACTATAGGGCCAAAGGAAATATCCTCTGATAACAAAGAGAAAGAAGCTTTCTGAGAAAATTCTTTGTGTTCTGTGAAATCATCTCACAGAGTCACAACGTTCCCCTCAAGAAGCCTTTCGCTAAGACAGTTCTTGTGGAATTGGCAAAGTGATATTTGGAAGCCCATAGAGGGCTATGGTGAAAAAGGAAATATCCTCAGATGAAATCTGGAAAGAAGCTTTCTGACAAACTGCTTAGTGTTCTGTTAATTCAATCACAGAGTTACAACAGTATTTCGTGGATCTCTTTGCTAGCCTTATTTCTGTGGAATCTGAGAACAGATATTTCGGATCCCTTTGAAGACTATAGGGCCAAAGGAAATATCCTCCGATAACAAAGAGAAAGAAGCTTTCTGAGAAACTTCTTTGTGTTCTCTGAAATCATCTCACAGAGTTACAGCTTTCACCTCAAGAAGCCTTTCGCTAAGACAGTTCTTGTGGAATTGGCAAAGTGATATTTGGAAGCCCATAGAGGGCTATGGTGAAAAAGGAAATATCCTCAGATGAAATCTGGAAAGAAGCTTTCTGAGAAACAGCTTAGTGTTCTGTTAATCCATCTCACAGAGTTACATCTGTATTTCGTGGATCTCTTTGCTAGCCTTATTTCTGTGGAATCTGAGAACAGATATTTCGGATCCCTTTGAAGACTATAGGGCCAAAGGAAATATCCTCTGATACCAAAGAGAAAGAAGTTTTCTGAGAATCTTCTTTGTGTTCTGTGAAATCAACTCACAGAATTACAGCTTTCCCCTCAAGAAGTCTTTCGCTAAGACAGTTCTTGTGGAATTGGCAAAGTGATATTTGGAAGCCCATAGAGGGCTATGGTGAAAAAGGAAATATCCTCCGATGAAATCTGGAAATAAGCTTACTCAGAAAACGCTTAGTGTTCTGTTAATTCATCTCACAGAGTTACATCTGTATTTCGTGAATCTCTTTGCTAGCCTTATTTCTGTGGAATCTGAGAACAGATATTTCGGATCCCTTTGAAGACTATAGGGCCAAAGGAAATATCCTCCGATAAGAAAGGGAAAGAAGCTTTCTGAGAAACTTCTTTGTGTTCTGTGAAATCATCTCACAGAGTTACAGCTTTCCCCTCAAGAAGCCTTTCGCTAAGACAGTTCTTGTGGAATTGGCAAAGTGATATTTGAAAGCCGATAGAGGGCTATGGTGAAAAAGGAAATATCCTCAGATGAAATCTGGAAAGAAGCTTTCTGAGAAACGGCTTAGTGTTCTGTTAATTCATCTCACATAGTTACATCTGTATTTCGGGGATCTCTTTGCTAGCCTTATTTCTGTGGAATCTGAGAACAGATATTTCGGATCCCTTTGAAGACCATGGGGCCAAAGGAACTATCCTCCGAAAACAAAGAGAAAGAAGCTTTCTGAGAAACTTTTTTGTGTTCTGTGAAATCATCTCACAGAGTTACAGCGTTCCCCTCAAGAAGCCTTTCGCTAAGACAGTTCTTGTGGAAATGGCAAAGTGATATTTGGAAGCCCATGGAGGGCTATGGTGAAAAAGGAAATATCCTCAGATAAAATCTGGAAAGAAGATTTCTGAGAAACTGCTTAGTGTTCTGTTAATTCATCTCACAGAGTTACATCAGTATTTAGTGGATCTCTTTGCTAGCCTTATTTCTGTGGAATCTGAGAACAGATATTTCGGATCCCTTTGAAGACTATAGGGCCAAAGGAAATATCCTCCGATACCAAAGAGAAAGAAGTTTTCTGAGAATCTTCTTTGTGTTCTGTGAAATCAACTCACAGAATTACAGCTTTCCCCTCAAGAAGTCTTTCGCTAAGACAGTTCTTGTGGAATTGGCAAAGTGATATTTGGAAGCCCATAGAGGGCTATGGTGAAAAAGGAAATATCCTCAGATGAAATCTGGAAATAAGCTTTCTCAGAAAACGCTTAGTGTTCTGTTAATTCATCTCACAGAGTTACATCTGTATTTCGTGGATCTCTTTGCTAGCCTTATTTCTGTGGAATCTGAGAACAGATATTTCGGATCCCTTTGAAGACTATAGGGCCAAAGGAAATATCCTCCGATAAGAAAGGGAAAGAAGTTTTCTGAGAAACTTCTTTGTGTTCTGTGAAATCATCTCACAGAGTTACAGCTTTCCCCTCAAGAAGCCTTTCGCTAAGACAGTTCTTGTGGAATTGGCAAAGTGATATTTGGAAGCCCATAGAGGGCTATGGTGAAAAAGGAAATATCCTCAGATGAAATCTGGAAAGAAGCTTTCTGTGAAACCGCTTAGTGTTCTGTTAATTCATCTCACAGAGTTACAACTGTATTTCGTGGATCTCTTTGCTAGCCTTATTTCTGTGGAATCTGAGAACAGATATTCCGGATCCCTTTGAAGACTATATGGCCAAAGAAAATATCCTCCGATAAAAAAGAGAAAGAAGCTTTCTGAGAAACTTCTTTGTGTTCTGTGAAATCATCTCACAGAGTTACAGCTTTCCCCTCAAGAAGCCTTTCGCTAAGACAGTTCTTGTGGAAATGGCAAAGTGATATTTGGAAGCCCATAGAGGGCTATGGTGAAAAAGGAAATATCCTCAGATGAAATCTGGAAAGAAGCTTTCTGAGAAACTGCTTAGTGTTCTGTTAATTCATCTCACAGAGTTACATCTGTATTTCGTGGATCTCTTTGCTAGCCTTATTTCTGTGGAATCTGAGAACAGATATTTCGGATCCCTTTGAAGACTATAGGGCCAAAGGAAATATCCTCAGATAACAAAGAGAAAGAAGCTTTCTGAGAAACTTCTCTGTGTTCTGTGAAATCATCTCACAGAGTTACAACGTTCCACACAAGAAGCCTTTCGCTAAGACAGTTCTTGTGGAATTGGCAAAGTGATATTTGAAAGCCCATAGAGGGCTATGGTGAAAAAGGAAATATCCTCAGATGAAATCTGGAAAGAAGCTTTCTGACAAACTGCTTAGTGTTCTGTTAATTCATCTCACAGTGTTACATCTGTATATCGTGGATCTCTTTGCTAGCCTTATTTCTGTGGAATCTGAGAACAGATATTTCGGATCTCTTTGAAGACTATAGGGCCAAAGGAAATATCCTCTGATAACAAAGAGAAAGAAGCTTTCTGAGGAACTTCTTTGTGTTCTGTGAAATCATCTCACAGAGTCACAACGTTCCCCTCAAGAAGCCTTTCGCTAAGACAGTTCTTGTGGAATTGGCAAAGTGATATTTGGAAGCCCATAGAGGGCTATGGTGAAAAAGGAAATATCCTCAGATGAAATCTGGAAAGAAGCTTTCTGACAAACTGCTTAGTGTTCTGTTAATTCATCTCACAGAGTTACAACAGTATTTCTTGGATCTCTTTGCTAGCCTTATTTCTGTGGAATCTGAGAACAGATATTTCGGATCCCTTTGAAGACTATAGGGCCAAAGGAAATATCCTCCGATAACAAAGAGAAAGAAGCTTTCTGAGAAACTTCTTTGTGTTCTGTGAAATCATCTCACAGAGTTACGGCTTTCCCCTCAAGAAGGCTGTCGCTAAGACAGTTCTTGTGGAATTGGCAAAGTGATATTTGGAAGCCCTTAGAGGGCTATGGTGAAAAAGGAAATATCCTCAGATGAAATCTGGAAAGAAGCTTTCTGACAAACTGCTTAGTGTTCTGTTAATTCATCTCACAGAGTTACATCTGTATTTCGTGGATCTCTTTGCTAGCCTTATTTCTGTAGAATCTGAAAACAGATGTTTTGTATCCCTTTGAAGACTATAGGACCAAAGGAAATATCCTCCGATAACAAAGAGAAAGAAGCTTTCTGAGAAACTTCTTTGTGTTCTGTGAAATCATCTCACAGAGTTACAGCTTTCCCCTCAAGAAGCCTTTCGCTAAGACAGTTCTTGTGGAATTGGCAAAGTGATATTTCTAAGCCCATGGAGGGCTATGGTGAAAAAGGAAATATCCTCAGATAAAATCTGGAAAGAAGCTTTCTGAGAAACTGCTTAGTGTTCTGTTAATTCATCTCACAGAGTTACATCTGTATTTCGTGGATCTCTTTGCTAGCCTTATTTCTGTGGAATCTGAGAACAGATATTTCGGATCCCTTTGAAGACTATAGGGCCAAAGGAAATATCCTCCGATACCAAAGAGAAAGAAGTTTTCTGAGAATCTTCTTTGTGTTCTGTGAAATCAACTCACAGAATTACAGCTTTCCCCTCAAGTAGTCTTTCGCTAAGACAGTTCTTGTGGAATTGGCAAAGTGATATTTGGAAGCCCATAGAGGGCTATGGTGAAAAAGGAAATATCCTCAGATGAAATCTGGAAAGAAGCTTTCTGACAAACTGCTTAGTGTTCTGTTAATTCATCTCACAGAGTTACAACAGTATTTCGTGGATCTCTTTGCTAGCCTTATTTCTGTGGAATCTGAGAACAGATATTTCGGATCCCTTTGAAGAATATAGGGCCAAAGGGAATATCCTCCGATAACAAAGAGTAAGAAGCTTTCTGAGAAACTTCTTTGTGTTCTGTGAAATCATCTCACAGAGTTACGGCTTTCCCTTAAGAAGCCTTTCGCTAAGACAGTTCTTGTGGAATTGGCAAAGTGATATTTGGAAGCCCATAGAGGGCTATGGTGAAAAAGGAAATATCCTCAGATGAAATCTGGAAAGAAGCTTTCTGAGAAACTGCTTAGTGTTCTGTTAATTCATCTCACAGAGTTACATCTGTATTTCGTGGATCTCTTTGCTAGCCTTATTTCTGTGGAATCTGAAGACAAATGTTTCGGATCCCTTTGAAGACTATAGGGCCAAAGGAAATATCCCTCGATAACAAAGAGAAAGAAGCTTTCTGAGAAACTTCTTTGTGTTCTGTGATATCATCTCACAGAGTTACAGCTTTCCCCTCAAGAAGCCTTTCGCTAAGACAGTTCTTGTGGAATTGGCAAAGTGATATTTGGAAGCCCATAGAGGGCTATGGTGAAAAAGGAAATATCCCCAGATGAAATCTGGAAGGAAGCTTTCTGACAAACTGCTTAGTGTTCTGTTAATTCATCTCACAGAGTTACAACAGTATTTCGTGGATCCCTTTGCTAGCCTTATTTCTGTGGAATCTGAGAACAGATATTTCGGATCCCTTTGAAGAATATAGGGCCAAAGGGAATATCCTCCGATAACAAAGAGTAAGAAGCTTTCTGAGAAACTTCTTTGTGTTCTGTGAAATCATCTCACAGAGTTACAGCTTTCCCCTCAAGAAGCCTTTCGCTAAGACAGTTCTTGTGGAATTGGCAAAGTGATATTTGGAAGCCCATGGAGGGCTATGGTGAAAAAGGAAATATCCTCAGATGAAATCTGGAAAGAAGCTTTCTGAGAAACTGCTTAGTGTTCTGTTAATTCATCTCACAGAGTTACATCTGTATTTCGTGGATCTCTTTGCTAGCCTTATTTCTGTGGAATCTGAGAACAGATATTTCGGATCCCTTTGAAGACTATAGGGCCAAAGGAAATATCCTCCGATACCAAAGAGAAAGAAGTTTTCTGAGAATCTTCTTTGTGTTCTGTGAAATCAACTCACAGAATTACAGCTTTCCCCTCAAGTAGTCTTTCGCTAAGACAGTTCTTGTGGAATTGGCAAAGTGATATTTGGAAGCCCATAGAGGGCTATGGTGAAAAAGGAAATATCCTCAGATGAAATCTGGAAAGAAGCTTTCTGAGAAACAGCTTAGTGTTCTGTTAATCCATCTCACAGAGTTACATCTGTATTTCGGGGATCTCTTTGCTAGCCTTATTTCTGTGGAATCTGAGAACAGATATTTCGGATCCCTTTGAAGTCTATAGGGCCAAAGGAAATATCCTCTGATACCAAAGAGAAAGAAGTTTTCTGAGAATCTTCTTTGTGTTCTGTGAAATCAACTCACAGAATTACAGCTTTCCCCTCAAGAAGTCTTTCGCTAAGACAGTTCTTGTGGAATTGGCAAAGTGATATTTGGAAGCCCATAGAGGGCTATGGTGAAAAAGGAAATATCCTCAGATGAAATCTGGAAATAAGCTTACTCAGAAAACGCTTAGTGTTCTGTTAATTCATCTCACAGAGTTACATCTGTATTTCGTGAATCTCTTTGCTAGCCTTATTTCTGTGGAATCTGAGAACAGATATTTCGGATCCCTTTGAAGACTATAGGGCCAAAGGAAATATCCTCCGATAAGAAAGGGAAAGAAGCTTTCTGAGAAACTTCTTTGTGTTCTGTGAAATCATCTCACAGAGTTACAGCTTTCCCCTCAAGAAGCCTTTCGCTAAGACAGTTCTTGTGGAATTGGCAAAGTGATATTTGGAAGCCGATAGAGGGCTATGGTGAAAAAGGAAATATCCTCAGATGAAATCTGGAAAGAAGCTTTCTGAGAAACGGCTTAGTGTTCTGTTAATTCATCTCACAGAGTTACATCTGTATTTCGGGGATCTCTTTGCTAGCCTTATTTCTGTGGAATCTGAGAACAGATATTTCGGATCCCTTTGAAGACCATGGGGCCAAAGGAACTATCCTCCGATACCAAAGAGAAAGAAGTTTTCTGAGAATCTTCTTTGTGTTCTGTGAAATCAACTCACAGAATTACAGCTTTCCCCTCAAGAAGTCTTTCGCTAAGACAGTTCTTGTGGAATTGGCAAAGTGATATTTGGAAGCCCATAGAGGGCTATGGTGAAAAAGGAAATATCCTCAGATGAAATCTGGAAATAAGCTTTCTCAGAAAACGCTTAGTGTTCTGTTAATTCATCTCACAGAGTTACATCTGTATTTCGTGGATCTCTTTGCTAGCCTTATTTCTGTGGAATCTGAGAACAGATATTTCGGATCCCTTTGAAGACTATAGGGCCAAAGGAAATATCCTCCGATAAGAAAGGGAAAGAAGTTTTCTGAGAAACTTCTTTGTGTTCTGTGAAATCATCTCACAGAGTTACAGCTTTCCCCTCAAGAAGCCTTTCGCTAAGACAGTTCTTGTGGAATTGGCAAAGTGATATTTGGAAGCCCATAGAGGGCTATGGTGAAAAAGGAAATATCCTCAGATGAAATCTGGAAAGAAGCTTTCTGTGAAACCGCTTAGTGTTCTGTTAATTCATCTCACAGAGTTACAACTGTATTTCGTGGATCTCTTTGCTAGCCTTATTTCTGTGGAATCTGAGAACAGATATTCCGGATCCCTTTGAAGACTATATGGCCAAAGAAAATATCCTCCGATAAAAAAGAGAAAGAAGCTTTCTGAGAAACTTCTTTGTGTTCTGTGAAATCATCTCACAGAGTTACAGCTTTCCCCTCAAGAAGCCTTTCGCTAAGACAGTTCTTGTGGAAATGGCAAAGTGATATTTGGAAGCCCATAGAGGGCTATGGTGAAAAAGGAAATATCCTCAGATGAAATCTGGAAAGAAGCTTTCTGAGAAACTGCTTAGTGTTCTGTTAATTCATCTCACAGAGTTACATCTGTATTTCGTGTATCTCTTTGCTAGCCTTATTTCTGTGGAATCTGAGAACAGATATTTCGGATCCCTTTGAAGACTATAGGGCCAAAGGAAATATCCTCAGATAACAAAGAGAAAGAAGCTTTCTGAGAAACTTCTCTGTGTTCTGTGAAATCATCTCACAGAGTTACAACGTTCCCCACAAGAAGCCTTTCGCTAAGACAGTTCTTGTGGAATTGGCAAAGTGATATTTGGAAGCCCATAGAGGGCTATGGTGAAAAAGGAAATATCCTCAGATGAAATCTGGAAAGAAGCTTTCTGACAAACTGCTTAGTGTTCTGTTAATTCATCTCACAGTGTTACATCTGTATATCGTGGATCTCTTTGCTAGCCTTATTTCTGTGGAATCTGAGAACAGATATTTCGGATCTCTTTGAAGACTATAGGGCCAAAGGAAATATCCTCTGATAACAAAGAGAAAGAAGCTTTCTGAGGAACTTCTTTGTGTTCTGTGAAATCATCTCACAGAGTCACAACGTTCCCCTCAAGAAGCCTTTCGCTAAGACAGTTCTTGTGGAATTGGCAAAGTGATATTTGGAAGCCCATAGAGGGCTATGGTGAAAAAGGAAATATCCTCAGATGAAATCTGGAAAGAAGCTTTCTGACAAACTGCTTAGTGTTCTGTTAATTCATCTCACAGAGTTACAACAGTATTTCTTGGATCTCTTTGCTAGCCTTATTTCTGTGGAATCTGAGAACAGATATTTCGGATCCCTTTGAAGACTATAGGGCCAAAGGAAATATCCTCCGATAACAAAGAGAAAGAAGCTTTCTGAGAAACTTCTTTGTGTTCTGTGAAATCATCTCACAGAGTTACGGCTTTCCCCTCAAGAAGGCTGTCGCTAAGACAGTTCTTGTGGAATTGGCAAAGTGATATTTGGAAGCCCTTAGAGGGCTATGGTGAAAAAGGAAATATCCTCAGATGAAATCTGGAAAGAAGCTTTCTGACAAACTGCTTAGTGTTCTGTTAATTCATCTCACAGAGTTACATCTGTATTTCGTGGATCTCTTTGCTAGCCTTATTTCTGTAGAATCTGAAAACAGATGTTTTGTATCCCTTTGAAGACTATAGGACCAAAGGAAATATCCTCCGATAACAAAGAGAAAGAAGCTTTCTGAGAAACTTCTTTGTGTTCTGTGAAATCATCTCACAGAGTTACAGCTTTCCCCTCAAGAAGCCTTTCGCTAAGACAGTTCTTGTGGAATTGGCAAAGTGATATTTCTAAGCCCATGGAGGGCTATGGTGAAAAAGGAAATATCCTCAGATAAAATCTGGAAAGAAGCTTTCTGAGAAACTGCTTAGTGTTCTGTTAATTCATCTCACAGAGTTACATCTGTATTTCGTGGATCTCTTTGCTAGCCTTATTTCTGTGGAATCTGAGAACAGATATTTCGGATCCCTTTGAAGACTATAGGGCCAAAGGAAATATCCTCCGATACCAAAGAGAAAGAAGTTTTCTGAGAATCTTCTTTGTGTTCTGTGAAATCAACTCACAGAATTACAGCTTTCCCCTCAAGTAGTCTTTCGCTAAGACAGTTCTTGTGGAATTGGCAAAGTGATATTTGGAAGCCCATAGAGGGCTATGGTGAAAAAGGAAATATCCTCAGATGAAATCTGGAAAGAAGCTTTCTGACAAACTGCTTAGTGTTCGGTTAATTCATCTCACAGAGTTGCAACAGTATTTCGTGGATCTCTTTGCTAGCCTTATTTCTGTGGAATCTGAGAACAGATATTTCGGATCCCTTTGAAGAATATAGGGCCAAAGGGAATATCCTCCGATAACAAAGAGTAAGAAGCTTTCTGAGAAACTTCTTTGTGTTCTGTGAAATCATCTCACAGAGTTACGGCTTTCCCTTAAGAAGCCTTTCGCTAAGACAGTTCTTGTGGAATTGGCAAAGTGATATTTGGAAGCCCATAGAGGGCTATGGTGAAAAAGGAAATATCCTCAGATGAAATCTGGAAAGAAGCTTTCTGAGAAACTGCTTAGTGTTCTGTTAATTCATCTCACAGAGTTACATCTGTATTTCGTGGATCTCTTTGCTAGCCTTATTTCTGTGGAATCTGAAGACAAATGTTTCGGATCCCTTTGAAGACTATAGGGCCAAAGGAAATATCCCTCGATAACAAAGAGAAAGAAGCTTTCTGAGAAACTTCTTTGTGTTCTGTGATATCATCTCACAGAGTTACAGCTTTCCCCTCAAGAAGCCTTTCGCTAAGACAGTTCTTGTGGAATTGGCAAAGTGATATTTGGAAGCCCATAGAGGGCTATGGTGAAAAAGGAAATATCCCCAGATGAAATCTGGAAGGAAGCTTTCTGACAAACTGCTTAGTGTTCTGTTAATTCATCTCACAGAGTTACAACAGTATTTCGTGGATCTCTTTGCTAGCCTTATTTCTGTGGAATCTGAGAACAGATATTTCGGATCCCTTTGAAGAATATAGGGCCAAAGGGAATATCCTCCGATAACAAAGAGTAAGAAGCTTTCTGAGAAACTTCTTTGTGTTCTGTGAAATCATCTCACAGAGTTACAGCTTTCCCCTCAAGAAGCCTTTCGCTAAGACAGTTCTTGTGGAATTGGCAAAGTGATATTTGGAAGCCCATGGAGGGCTATGGTGAAAAAGGAAATATCCTCAGATGAAATCTGGAAAGAAGCTTTCTGAGAAACTGCTTAGTGTTCTGTTAATTCATCTCACAGAGTTACATCTGTATTTCGTGGATCTCTTTGCTAGCCTTATTTCTGTGGAATCTGAGAACAGATATTTCGGATCCCTTTGAAGACTATAGGGCCAAAGGAAATATCCTCCGATACCAAAGAGAAAGAAGTTTTCTGAGAATCTTCTTTGTGTTCTGTGAAATCAACTCACAGAATTACAGCTTTCCCCTCAAGTAGTCTTTCGCTAAGACAGTTCTTGTGGAATTGGCAAAGTGATATTTGGAAGCCCATAGAGGGCTATGGTGAAAAAGGAAATATCCTCAGATGAAATCTGGAAAGAAGCTTTCTGACAAACTGCTTAGTGTTCTGTTAATTCATCTCACAGAGTTACAACAGTATTTCGTGGATCTCTTTGCTAGCCTTATTTCTGTGGAATCTGAGAACAGATATTTCGGATCCCTTTGAAGAATATAGGGCCAAAGGGAATATCCTCCGATAACAAAGAGTAAGAAGCTTTCTGAGAAACTTCTTTGTGTTCTGTGAAATCATCTCACAGAGTTACGGCTTTCCCTTAAGAAGCCTTTCGCTAAGACAGTTCTTGTGGAATTTGCAAAATGATATTTGGAAGCCCATAGAGGGCTATGGTGAAAAAGGAAATATCCTCAGATGAAATCTGGAAAGAAGCTTTCTGAGAAACTGCTTAGTGTTCTGTTAATTCATCTCACAGAGTTACATCTGTATTTCGTGGATCTCTTTGCTAGCCTTATTTCTGTGGAATCTGAAGACAAATGTTTCGGATCCCTTTGAAGACTATAGGGCCAAAGGTAATATCCTCCGATAACAAAGAGAAAGAAGATTTCTGAGAAACTTCTTTGTGTTCTGTGATATCATCTCACAGAGTTACAGCTTTCCCCTCAAGAAGACTTTCGCTAAGACAGTTCGTGTGGAATTGGCAAAGTGATATTTGGAAGCCCATAGAGGGCTATGGTCAAAAAGGAAATAATCTCAGATGAAATCTGGAAAGAAGCTTTCTGAGAAGCTGCTTAGTGTTCTGTTAATTCGTCTCACAGAGTTACATCTGTATTTCGTGGATCTCTTTGCTAGCCTTATTTCTGTGGAATCTGAGAACAGATGTTTCGTATCCCTTTGAAGACTATAGGGCCAAGGGAAATATCCTCCGATAACAAAGAGAAAGAAGCTTTCTGTGAAACTTCTTTGTGTTCTGTCAAATCAACTCACAGAGTTCCAGCTTTCCCCTCTAGAAGCCTTTCGCTAAGACAGTTCTTGTGGAATTGGCAAAGTGATATTTGGAAGCCCTTAGAGGGCTATGGTGAAAAAGGAAATATCCTCAGATGAAATGTGGAAAGAAGCCTTCTGAGAAATTGCTTAGTGTTCTGTTAATTCATCTCACAGAGTTACAACTGTATTTCGTGGATCTCTTTGCTAGCCTTATTTCTGTGGAATCTGAGAACAGATATTTCGGATCCCTTTGAAGACTATAGGGCCAAAGGAAATATCCTCCGATAACAAAGAGAAAGAAGCTTTCTGAGAAACTTCTTTGTGTTCTGTGAAATCATCTCACAGAGTTACAGCTTTCCCCTCAAGAAGCCTTTCGCTAAGACAGTTCTTGTGGAATTGGCAAAGTGATATTTGGAAGCCCATAGAGGGCTATGGTGAAAAAGGAAATATCCTCAGATGAAATCTGGAAAGAAGCTTTCTGAGAAACTGCTTAGTGTTCTGTTAATTCATCTCACAGAGTTACATCTGTATTTCGTGGATCTCTTTGCTAGCCTTCTTTCTGTGGAATCTGAGAACAGATATTTCGGATCCCTTTGAAGACTATAGGGCCAAAGGAAATATCCTCCGATAACAAAGAGAAAGAAGCTTTCTGAGAAACTTCTTTGTGTTCTGTGAAATCATGTCACAGAGTTACAGCTTTCCCCTCAAGAAGCCTTTCGCTAAGACAGTTCTTGTGGAATTGCCAAAGTGATATTTGGAAGCCCCTAGAGGGCTATGGTGAAAAAGGAAATATCCTCAGATGAAATCTGGAAAGAAGCTTTCTGACAAACTGCTTAGTGTTCTGTTAATTCATCTCACAGATTTACAGCAGTATTTCGTGGATCTCTTTGCTAGAATTATTTCTGTGGAATCTGAGAACAGATATTTCGGATCCCTTTGAAGACTATAGGGCCAAAGGAAATATCCTCCGATAACAAAGAGAAAGAAGCTTTCTGAGAAACTTCTTTGTGTTCTGTGAAATCATCTCACAGAGTTACGGCTTTCCCCTCAAGAAGCCTTTCGCTAAGACAATTCTTGTGGAATTGGCAAAGTGATATTTGGAAGCCCATAGAGGGCTATGGTGAAAAAGGAAATATCCTCAGATGAAATCTGGAAAGAAGCTTTCTGAGAAACTGCTTAGTGTTCTGTTAATTCATCTCACAGAGTTACATCTGTATTTCGTGGATCTCTTTGCTAGCCTTATTTCTGTCGAATCTGAGAACAGATGTTTCGGATCCCTTTGAAGACTATAGGGCCAAGGGAAATATCCTCCGATAACAAAGAGAAAGAAGCTTTCTGAGAAACTTCTCTGTGTTCTGTGAAATCATCTCACAGAGTTACAGCTTTCCCCTCAAGAAGTCTTTCGCCAAGACAGTTCTTGTGGAATTGGCAAAGTGATATTTGGAAGCCCATAGAGGGCTATGGTGAAAAAGGAAATATCCTCAGATGAAATCTGGAAAGAAGCTTTCTGAGAAACCGCTTAGTGTTGTGTTAATTCTTCTCACAGAGTTACAACTGTATTTCGTGGATCTCTTTGCTAGCCTTATTTCTGTGGAATCTGAGAACAGATATTCCGGATCCCTTTGAAGACTATAGGGCCAAAGAAAATATTCTCCGATAAAAAAGAGAAAGAAGCTTTCTGAGAAACTTCTTTGTGTTCTGTGAAATCATCTTACAGAGTTTCAGCTTTCCCCTCAAGAAGCCTTTCGCTAAGACACTTCTTGTGGAAATGGCAAAGTGATATTTGGAAGCCCATAGAGGGCTATGGTGAAAAAGGAAATATCCTCAGATGAAATCTGGAAAGAAGCTTTCTGAGAAACTGCTTAGTGTTCTGTTAATTCATCTCACAGAGTTACATCTGTATTTCGTGGATCTCTTTGCTAGCCTTATTTCTGTGGAATCTGAGAACAGATATTTCGGATCCCTTTGAAGTCTATAGGGCCAAAGGAAATATCCTCTGATAACAAAGAGAAAGAAGCTTTCTGAGAAACTTCTTTGTGTTCTGTGAAATCATCTCACAGAGTTACAACGTTCCCCTCAAGAAGCCTTTCGCTCAGACAGTTTTTGTGTAATTGGCAAAGTGATATTTGGAAGCCCATAGAGGGCTATGGTGAAAAAGGAAATATCCTCAGATGAAATCTGGAAAGAAGCTTTCTGAGAAACTGCTTAGTGTTCTGTTAATTCATCTCACAGAGTTACAACAGTATTTCGTGGATCTCTTTGCTAGCCTTATTTCTGTGGAATCTGAGACAGATATTTCGGATCCCTTTGAAGACTATAGGGCCAAAGGAACTATCCTCCGATAACGAAGAGAAAGAAGCTTTCTGAGAAACTTCTTTGTGTTCTGTGAAATCATCTCACAGAGTTACGGCTTTCCCCTCAAGAAGCCTTTCGCTAAGACAGTTCTTGTGGAATTGGCAAAGTGATATTTGGAAGCCCATAGAGGGCTATGGTGAAAAAGGAAATATCCTCAGATGAAATCTGGAAAGAAGCTTTCTGAGAAACTGCTTAGTGTTCTGTTAATTCATCTCACAGAGTTACATCTGTATTTCGTGGATCTCTTTGCTAGCCTTATTTCTGTGGAATCTGAAGACAGATGTTTCGGATCCCTTTGAAGACTATAGGGCCAAAGGAAATATCCTCCGATAACAAAGAGAAAGAAGCTTTCTGAGAAACTTCTTTGTGTTCTGTGAAATCATCTCACAGAGTTACAGCTTTCCCCTCAAGAAGCCTTTCGCTAAGACAGTTCTTGTGGAATTGGCAAAGTGATATTTGGAAGCCCATAGAGGGCTATGGTGAAAAAGGAAATATCCTCAGATGAAATCTGGAAATAAGCTTACTCAGAAAACGCTTAGTGTTCTGTTAATTCATCTCACAGAGTTACATCTGTATTTCGTGAATCTCTTTGCTAGCCTTATTTCTGTGGAATCTGAGAACAGATATTTCGGATCCCTTTGAAGACTATAGGGCCAAAGGAAATATCCTCCGATAAGAAAGGGAAAGAAGCTTTCTGAGAAACTTCTTTGTGTTCTGTGAAATCATCTCACAGAGTTACAGCTTTCCCCTCAAGAAGCCTTTCGCTAAGACAGATCTTGTGGAATTGGCAAAGTGATATTTGGAAGCCGATAGAGGGCTATGGTGAAAAAGGAAATATCCTCAGATGAAATCTGGAAAGAAGCTTTCTGAGAAACGGCTTAGTGTTCTGTTAATTCATCTCACAGAGTTACATCTGTATTTCGTGGATCTCTTTGCTAGCCTTATTTCTGTGGAATCTGAGAACAGATATTCCGGATCCCTTTGAAGACTATATGGCCAAAGAAAATATCCTCCGATAAAAAAGAGAAAGAAGCTTTCTGAGAAACTTCTTTGTGTTCTGTGAAATCATCTCACAGAGTTACAGCTTTCCCCTCAAGAAGCCTTTCGCTAAGACAGTTCTTGTGGAAATGGCAAAGTGATATTTGGAAGCCCATAGAGGGCTATGGTGAAAAAGGAAATATCCTCAGATGAAATCTGGAAAGAAGCTTTCTGAGAAACTGCTTAGTGTTCTGTTAATTCATCTCACAGAGTTACATCTGTATTTCGTGGATCTCTTTGCTAGCCTTATTTCTGTGGAATCTGAGAACAGATATTTCGGATCCCTTTGAAGACTATAGGGCCAAAGGAAATATCCTCAGATAACAAAGAGAAAGAAGCTTTCTGAGAAACTTCTCTGTGTTCTGTGAAATCATCTCACAGAGTTACAACGTTCCCCACAAGAAGCCTTTCGCTAAGACAGTTCTTGTGGAATTGGCAAAGTGATATTTGGAAGCCCATAGAGGGCTATGGTGAAAAAGGAAATATCCTCAGATGAAATCTGGAAAGAAGCTTTCTGACAAACTGCTTAGTGTTCTGTTAATTCATCTCACAGTGTTACATCTGTATATCGTGGATCTCTTTGCTAGCCTTATTTCTGTGGAATCTGAGAACAGATATTTCGGATCTCTTTGAAGACTATAGGGCCAAAAGAAATATCCTCTGATAACAAAGAGAAAGAAGCTTGCTGAGGAACTTCTTTGTGTTCTGTGAAATCATCTCACAGAGTCACAACGTTCCCCTCAAGAAGCCTTTCGCTAAGACAGTTCTTGTGGAATTGGCAAAGTGATATTTGGAAGCCCATAGAGGGCTATGGTGAAAAAGGAAATATCCTCAGATGAAATCTGGAAAGAAGCTTTCTGACAAACTGCTTAGTGTTCTGTTAATTCATCTCACAGAGTTACAACAGTATTTCTTGGATCTCTTTGCTAGCCTTATTTCTGTGGAATCTGAGAACAGATATTTCGGATCCCTTTGAAGACTATAGGGCCAAAGGAAATATCCTCCGATAACAAAGAGAAAGAAGCTTTCTGAGAAACTTCTTTGTGTTCTGTGAAATCATCTCACAGAGTTACGGCTTTCCCCTCAAGAAGGCTTTCGCTAAGACAGTTCTTGTGGAATTGGCAAAGTGATATTTGGAAGCCCTTAGAGGGCTATGGTGAAAAAGGAAATATCCTCAGATGAAATCTGGAAAGAAGCTTTCTGACAAACTGCTTAGTGTTCTGTTAATTCATCTCACAGAGTTACATCTGTATTTCGTGGATCTCTTTGCTAGCCTTATTTTTGTAGAATCTGAAAACAGATGTTTTGTATCCCTTTGAAGACTATAGCACCATAGGAAATATCCTCCGATAACAAAGAGAAAGAAGCTTTCTGAGAAACTTCTTTGTGTTCTGTGAAATCATCTCACAGAGTTACAGCTTTCCCCTCAAGAAGCCTTTCGCTAAGACAGTTCTTGTGGAATTGGCAAAGTGATATTTCTAAGCCCATGGAGGGCTATGGTGAAAAAGGAAATATCCTCAGATAAAATCTGGAAAGAAGCTTTCTGAGAAACTGCTTAGTGTTCTGTTAATTCATCTCACAGAGTTACATCTGTATTTCGTGGATCTCTTTGCTAGCCTTATTTCTGTGGAATCTGAGAACAGATATTTCGGATCCCTTTGAAGACTATAGGGCCAAAGGAAATATCCTCCGATACCAAAGAGAAAGAAGTTTTCTGAGAATCTTCTTTGTGTTCTGTGAAATCAACTCACAGAATTACAGCTTTCCCCTCAAGTAGTCTTTCGCTAAGACAGTTCTTGTGGAATTGGCAAAGTGATATTTGGAAGCCCATAGAGGGCTATGGTGAAAAAGGAAATATCCTCAGATGAAATCTGGAAAGAAGCTTTCTGACAAACTGCTTAGTGTTCTGTTAATTCATCTCACAGAGTTACCACAGTATTTCGTGGATCTCTTTGCTAGCCTTATTTCTGTGGAATCTGAGAACAGATATTTCGGATCCCTTTGAAGAATATAGGGCCAAAGGGAATATCCTCCGATAACAAAGAGTAAGAAGCTTTCTGAGAAACTTCTTTGTGTTCTGTGAAATCATCTCACAGAGTTACGGCTTTCCCTTAAGAAGCCTTTCGCTAAGACAGTTCTTGTGGAATTTGCAAAGTGATATTTGGAAGCCCATAGAGGGCTATGGTGAAAAAGGAAATATCCTCAGATGAAATCTGGAAAGAAGCTTTCTGAGAAACTGCTTAGTGTTCTGTTAATTCATCTCACAGAGTTACATCTGTATTTCGTGGATCTCTTTGCTAGCCTTATTTCTGTGGAATCTGAAGACAAATGTTTCGGATCCCTTTGAAGACTATAGGGCCAAAGGAAATATCCCTCGATAACAAAGAGAAAGAAGCTTTCTGAGAAACTTCTTTGTGTTCTGTGATATCATCTCACAGAGTTACAGCTTTCCCCTCAAGAAGCCTTTCGCTAAGACAGTTCTTGTGGAATTGGCAAAGTGATATTTGGAAGCCCATAGAGGGCTATGGTGAAAAAGGAAATATCCTCAGATGAAATCTGGAAGGAAGATTTCTGACAAACTGCTTAGTGTTCTGTTAATTCATCTCACAGAGTTACAACAGTATTTCGTGGATCTCTTTGCTAGCCTTATTTCTGTGGAATCTGAGAACAGATATTTCGGATCCCTTTGAAGAATATAGGGCCAAAGGGAATATCCTCCGATAACAAAGAGTAAGAAGCTTTCTGAGAAACTTCTTTGTGTTCTGTGAAATCATCTCACAGAGTTACAGCTTTCCCCTCAAGAAGCCTTTCGCTAAGACAGTTCTTGTGGAATTGGCAAAGTGATATTTGGAAGCCCATGGAGGGCTATGGTGAAAAAGGAAATATCCTCAGATGAAATCTGGAAAGAAGCTTTCTGAGAAACTGCTTAGTGTTCTGTTAATTCATCTCACAGAGTTACATCTGTATTTCGTGGATCTCTTTGCTAGCCTTATTTCTGTGGAATCTGAGAACAGATATTTCGGATCCCTTTGAAGACTATAGGGCCAAAGGAAATATCCTCCGATACCAAAGAGAAAGAAGTTTTCTGAGAATCTTCTTTGTGTTCTGTGAAATCAACTCACAGAATTACAGCTTTCCCCTCAAGTAGTCTTTCGCTAAGACAGTTCTTGTGGAATTGGCAAAGTGATATTTGGAAGCCCATAGAGGGCTATGGTGAAAAAGGAAATATCCTCAGATGAAATCTGGAAAGAAGCTTTCTGACAAACTGCTTAGTGTTCTGTTAATTCATCTCACAGAGTTACAACAGTATTTCGTGGATCTCTTTGCTAGCCTTATTTCTGTGGAATCTGAGAACAGATATTTCGGATCCCTTTGAAGAATATAGGGCCAAAGGGAATATCCTCCGATAACAAAGAGTAAGAAGCTTTCTGAGAAACTTCTTTGTGTTCTGTGAAATCATCTCACAGAGTTACGGCTTTCCCTTAAGAAGCCTTTCGCTAAGACAGTTCTTGTGGAATTTGCAAAATGATATTTGAAAGCCCATAGAGGGCTATGGTGAAAAAGGAAATATCCTCAGATGAAATCTGGAAAGAAGCTTTCTGAGAAACTGCTTAGTGTTCTGTTAATTCATCTCACAGAGTTACATCTGTATTTCGTGGATCTCCTTGCTAGCCTTATTTCTGTGGAATCTGAAGACAAATGTTTCGGATCCCTTTGAAGACTGTAGGGCCAAAGGAAATATCCTCCGATAACAAAGAGAAAGAAGATTTCTGAGAAACTTCTTTGTGTTCTGTGATATCATCTCACAGAGTTACAGCTTTCCAGTCAAGAAGCCTTTCGCTAAGACAGTTCGTGTGGAATTGGCAAAGTGATATTTGGAAGCCCATAGAGGGCTATGGTCAAAAAGGAAATAATCTCAGATGAAATCTGGAAAGAAGCTTTCTGAGAAGCTGCTTAGTGTTCTGTTAATTCGTCTCACAGAGTTACATCTGTATTTCGTGGATCTCTTTGCTAGCCTTATTTCTGTGGAATCTGAGAACAGATGTTTCGGATCCCTTTGAAGACTATAGGGCCAAGGGAAATATCCTCCGATAACAAAGAGAAAGAAGCTTTCTGTGAAACTTCTTTGTGTTCTGTCAAATCAACTCACAGAGTTCCAGCTTTCCCCTCTAGAAGCCTTTCGCTAAGACAGTTCTTGTGGAATTGGCAAAGTGATATTTGGAAGCCCATAGAGGGCTATGGTGAAAAAGGAAATATCCTCAAATGAAATCTGGAAAGAAGCTTTCTGAGAAACTGCTTAGTGTTCTGTTAATTCATCTCACAGAGTTACATCTGTATTTCGTGGATCTCTTTGCTAGCCTTATTTCTGTCGAATCTGAGAACAGATGTTTCGGATCCCTTTGAAGACTATAGGGCCAAGGGAAATATCCTCCGATAACAAAGAGAAAGAAGCTTTCTGAGAAACTTCTTTGTGTTCCGTGAAATCATCTCACAGAGTTACAGCTTTCCCCTCAAGAAGTCTTTCGCCAAGACAGTTCTTGTGGAATTGGCAAAGTGATATTTGGAAGCCCATAGAGGGCTATGGTGAAAAAGGAAATATCCTCAGATGAAATCTGGAAAGAAGCTTTCTGAGAAACCGCTTAGTGTTGTGTTAATTCTTCTCACAGAGTTACAACTGTATTTCGTGGATCTCTTTGCTAGCCTTATTTCTGTGGAATCTGAGAACAGATATTCCGGATCCCTTTGAAGACTATAGGGCCAAAGAAAATATTCTCCGATAAAAAAGAGAAAGAAGCTTTCTGAGAAACTTCTTTGTGTTCTGTGAAATCATCTCACAGAGTTTCAGCTTTCCCCTCAAGAAGCCTTTCGCTAAGACACTTCTTGTGGAAATGGCAAAGTGATATTTGGAAGCCCATAGAGGGCTATGGTGAAAAAGGAAATATCCTCAGATGAAATCTGGAAAGAAGCTTTCTGAGAAACTGCTTAGTGTTCTGTTAATTCATCTCACAGAGTTACATCTGTATTTCGTGGATCTCTTTGCTAGCCTTATTTCTGTGGAATCTGAGAACAGATATTTCGGATCCCTTTGAAGACTATAGGGCCAAAGGAAATATCCTCTGATAACAAAGAGAAAGAAGCTTTCTGAGAAACTTCTTTGTGTTCTGTGAAATCATCTCACAGAGTTACAACGTTCCCCTCAAGAAGCCTTTCGCTCAGACAGTTTTTGTGTAATTGGCAAAGTGATATTTGGAAGCCCATAGAGGGCTATGGTGAAAAACGAAATATCCTCAGATGAAATCTGGAAAGAAGCTTTCTGAGAAACTGCTTAGTGTTCTGTTAATTCATCTCACAGAGTTACAACAGTATTTCGTGGATCTCTTTGCTAGCCTTATTTCTGTGGAATCTGAGACAGATATTTCGGATCCCTTTGAAGACTATAGGGCCAAAGGAACTATCCTCCGATAACGAAGAGAAAGAAGCTTTCTGAGAAACTTCTTTGTGTTCTGTGAAATCATCTCACAGAGTTACGGCTTTCCCCTCAAGAAGCCTTTCGCTAAGACAGTTCTTGTGGAATTGGCAAAGTGATATTTGGAAGCCCATAGAGGGCTATGGTGAAAAAGGAAATATCCTCAGATGAAATCTGGAAAGAAGCTTTCTGAGAAACTGCTTAGTGTTCTGTTAATTCATCTCACAGAGTTACATCTGTATTTCGTGGATCTCTTTGCTAGCCTTATTTCTGTGGAATCTGAAGACAGATGTTTCGGATCCCTTTGAAGACTATAGGGCCAAAGGAAATATCCTCCGGTAACAAAGAGAAAGAAGCTTTCTGAGAAACTTCTTTGTGTTCTGTGAAATCATCTCACAGAGTTACAGCTTTCCCCTCAAGAAGCCTTTCGCTAAGACAGTTCTTGTGGAATTGGCAAAGTGATATTTGGAAGCCCATAGAGGGCTATGGTGAAAAAGGAAATATCCTCAGATGAAATCTGGAAAGAAGCTTTCTGAGAAAGTGCTTAGTGTTCTGTTACTTCATCTCACAGAGTTACATCTGTATTTCGTGGATCTCTTTGCTAGCCTTCTTTCTGTGGAATCTGAGAACAGATATTTCGGATCCCTTTGAAGACTATAGGGCCAAAGGAAATATCCTCCGATAACAAAGAGAAAGAAGCTTTCTGAGAAACTTCTTTGTGTTCTGTGAAATCATGTCACAGAGTTACAGCTTTCCCCTCAAGAAGCCTTTCGCTAAGACAGTTCTTGTGGAATTGCCAAAGTGATATTTGGAAGCCCCTAGAGGGCTATGGTGAAAAAGGAAATATCCTCAGATGAAATCTGGAAAGAAGCTTTCTGACAAACTGCTTAGTGTTCTGTTAATTCATCTCACAGAGTTACAACAGTATTTCGTGGATGTCTTTGCTAGAATTATTTCTGTGGAATCTGAGAACAGATATTTCGGATCCCTTTGAAGACTATAGGGCCAAAGGAAATATCCTCCGATAACAAAGAGAAAGAAGCTTTCTGAGAAACTTCTTTGTGTTCTGTGAAATCATCTCACAGAGTTACGGCTTTCCCCTCAATAAGCCTTTCGCTAAGACAGTTCTTGTGGAATTGGCAAAGTGATATTTGGAAGCCCTTAGAGGGCTATGGTGAAAAAGGAAATATCCTCAGATGAAATCTGGAAAGAAGCTTTCTGAGAAACTGCTTAGTGTTCTGTTAATTCATCTCACAGAGTTACATCTGTATTTCGTGGATCTCTTTGCTAGCCTTATTTCTGTGGAATCTGAAAACATATGTTTCGTATCCCTTTGAAGACTATAGGACCAAAGGAAATATCCTCCGATAACAAAGAGAAAGAAGCTTTCTGAGAAACTTCTTTGTGTTCTGTGAAATCATCTCACAGAGTTACAGCTTTCCCCTCAAGAAGCCTTTCGCTAAGACAGTTCTTGTGGAATTGGCAAAGTGATATTTGGAAGCCCATAGAGGGCTATGGTGAAAAAGGAAATATCCTCAGATGAAATCTGGAAAGAAGCTTTCTGAGAAACTGCTTAGTGTTCTGTTAATCCATCTCACAGAGTTACATCTGTATTTCGGGGATCTCTTTGCTAGCCTTATTTCGGTGGAATCTGAGAACAGATATTTCGGATCCCTTTGAAGACTATAGGGCCAAAGGAAATATCCTCTGATACCAAAGAGAAAGAAGTTTTCTGAGAATCTTCTTTGTGTTCTGTGAAATCAACTCACAGAATTACAGCTTTCCCCTCAAGAAGTCTTTCGCTAAGACAGTTCTTGTGGAATTGGCAAAGTGATATTTGGAAGCCCATAGAGGGCTATGGTGAAAAAGGAAATATCCTCAGATGAAATCTGGAAATAAGCTTTCTCAGAAAACGCTTAGTGTTCTGTTAATTCATCTCACAGAGTTACATCTGTATTTCGTGAATCTCTTTGCTAGCCTTATTTCTGTGGAATCTGAGAACAGATATTTCGGATCCCTTTGAAGACTATAGGGCCAAATGAAATATCCTCCGATAAGAAAGGGAAAGAAGCTTTCTGAGAAACTTCTTTGTGTTCTGTGAAATCATCTCACAGAGTTACAGCTTTCCCCTCAAGAAGCCTTTCGCTAAGACAGTTCTTGTGGAATTGGCAAAGTGATATTTGGAAGCCGATAGAGGGCTATGGTGAAAAAGGAAATATCCTCAGATGAAATCTGGAAAGAAGCTTTCTCAGAAAACGCTTAGTGTTCTGTTAATTCATCTCACAGAGTTACATCTGTGTTTCGTGGATCTCTTTGCTAGCCTTATTTCTGTGGAATCTGAGAACAGATATTTCGGATCCCTTTGAAGACTATAGGGCCAAAGGAAATATCCTCCGATAAGAAAGGGAAAGAAGTTTTCTGAGAAACTTCTTTGTGTTCTGTGAAATCATCTCACAGAGTTACAGCTTTCCCCTCAACAAGCCTTTCGCTAAGACAGTTCTTGTGGAATTGGCAAAGTGATATTTGGAAGCCCATAGAGGGCTATGGTGAAAAAGGAAATATCCTCAGATGAAATCTGGAAAGAAGCTTTCTGTGAAACCGCTTAGTGTTCTGTTAATTCATCTCACAGAGTTACAACTGTATTTCGTGGATCTCTTTGCTAGCCTTATTTCTGTGGAATCTGAGAACAGATATTCCGGATCCCTTTGAAGACTATATGGCCAAAGAAAATATCCTCCGATAAAAAAGAGAAAGAAGCTTTCTGAGAAACTTCTTTGTGTTCTGTGAAATCATCTCACAGAGTTACAGCTTTCCCCTCAAGAAGCCTTTCGCTAAGACAGTTCTTGTGGAAATGGCAAAGTGATATTTGGAAGCCCATAGAGGGCTATGGTGAAAAAGGAAATATCCTCAGATGAAATCTGGAAAGAAGCTTTCTGAGAAACTGCTTAGTGTTCTGTTAATTCATCTCACAGAGTTACAACAGTATTTCGTGGATCTCTTTGCTAGAATTATTTCTGTGGAATCTGAGAACAGATATTTCGGATCCCTTTGAAGACTATAGGGCCAAAGGAAATATCCTCCGATAACAAAGAGAAAGAAGCTTTCTGAGAAACTTCTTTGTGTTCTGTGAAATCATCTCACAGAGTTACGGCTTTCCACTCAAGAAGCCTTTCGCTAAGACAATTCTTGTGGAATTGGCAAAGTGATATTTGGAAGCCCATAGAGGGCTATGGTGAAAAAGGAAATATCCTCAGATGAAATCTGGAAAGAAGCTTTCTGAGAAACTCCTTAGTGTTCTGTTAATTCATCTCACAGAGTTACATCTGTATTTCGTGGATCTCTTTGCTAGCCTTATTTCTGTCGAATCTGAGAACAGATGTTTCGGATCCCTTTGAAGACTATAGGGCCAAAGGAAATATCCTCCGATAACAAAGAGAAAGAAGCTTTCTGAGAAACTTCTTTGTGTTCTGTGAAATCATCTCACAGAGTTACAGCTTTCCCCTCAAGAAGTCTTTTGCCAAGACAGTTCTTGTGGAATTCGCAAAGTGATATTTGGAAGCCCATAGAGGGCTATGGTGAAAAAGGAAATATCCTCAGATGAAATCTGGAAAGAAGCTTTCTGAGAAACCGCTTAGTGTTGTGTTAATTCATCTCACAGAGTTACATCTGTATTTCGTGGATCTCTTTGCTAGCCTTATTTCTGTGGAATCTGAGAACAGATATTCCGGATCCCTTTGAAGACTATAGGGCCAAAGGAACTATCCTCCGATAACGAAGAGAAAGAAGCTTTCTGAGAAACTTCTTTGTGTTCTGTGAAATCATCTCACAGAGTTACGGCTTTCTCCTCAAGAAGCCTTTCGCTAAGACAGTTCTTGTGGAATTGGCAAAGTGATATTTGGAAGCCCATAGAGGGCTATGGTGAAAAAGGAAATATCCTCAGATGAAATCTGGAAAGAAGCTTTCTGAGAAACTGCTTAGTGTTCTGTTAAATCATCTCACAGAGTTACATCTGTATTTCGTGGATCTCTTTGCTAGCCTTATTTCTGTGGAATCTGAAGACAGATGTTTCGGATCCTTTTGAAGACTATAGGGCCAAAGGAAATATCCTCCGATAACAAAGAGAAAGAAGCTTTCTGAGAAACTTCTTTGTGTTCTGTGAAATCATCTCACAGAGTTACAGCTTTCCCCTCAAGAAGCCTTTCGCTAAGACAGTTCCTGTGGAATTGGCAAAGTGATATTTGGAAGCCCATAGAGGGCTATGGTGAAAAAGGAAATATCCTCAGATGAAATCTGGAAAGAAGCTTTCTGAGAAACTGCTTAGTGTTCTGTTAATTCATCTCACAGAGTTACATCTGTATTTCGTGGATCTCTTTGCTAGCCTTCTTTCTGTGGAATCTGAGAACAGATATTTCGGATCCCTTTGAAGACTATAGGGCCAAAGGAAATATCCTCCGATAACAAAGAGAAAGAAGCTTTCTGAGAAACTTCTTTGTGTTCTGTGAAATCATGTCACAGAGTTACAGGTTTCCCCTCAAGAAGCCTTTCGCTAAGACAGTTCTTGTGGAATTGCCAAAGTGATATTTGGAAGCCCCTAGAGGGCTATGGTGAAAAAGGAAATATCCTCAGATGAAATCTGGAAATAAGCTTTCTCAGAAAACGCTTAGTGTTCTGTTAATTCATCTCACACAGTTACATCTGTATTTCGTGGATCTCTTTGCTAGCCTTATTTCTGTGGAATCTGAGAACAGATATTTCGGATCCCTTTGAAGACTATAGGGCCAAAGGAAATATCCTCCGATAAGAAAGGGAAAGAAGTTTTCTGAGAAACTTCTTTGTGTTCTGTGAAATCATCTCACAGAGTTACAGCTTTCCCCTCAACAAGCCTTTCGCTAAGACAGTTCTTGTGGAATTGGCAAAGTGATATTTGGAAGCCCATAGAGGGCTATGGTTAAAAAGGAAATATCCTCAGATGAAATCTGGAAAGCAGCTTTCTGTGAAACCGCTTAGTGTTCTGTTAATTCATCTCACAGAGTTACAACTGTATTTCGTGGATCTCTTTGCTAGCCTTATTTCTGTGGAATCTGAGAACAGATATTCCGGATCCCTTTGAAGACTATATGGCCAAAGAAAATATCCTCCGATAAAAAAGAGAAAGAAGCTTTCTGAGAAACTTCTTTGTGTTCTGTGAAATCATCTCACAGAGTTACAGCTTTCCCCTCAAGAAGCCTTTCGCTAAGACAGTTCTTGTGGAAATGGCAAAGTGATATTTGGAAGCCCATAGAGGGCTATGGTGAAAAAGGAAATATGTTCAGATGAAATCTGGAAAGAAGCTTTCTGAGAAACTGCTTAGTGTTCTGTTAATTCATCTCACAGAGTTACATCTGTATTTCGTGGATCTCTTTGCTAGCCTTATTTCTGTGGAATCTGAGAACAGATATTTCGGTTCCCTTTGAAGACTATAGGGCCAAAGGAAATATCCTCTGATAACAAAGAGAAAGAAGCTTTCTGAGAAACTTCTCTGTGTTCTGTGAAATCATCTCACAGAGTTACAACGTTCCCCACAAGAAGCCTTTCGCTAAGACAGTTCTTGTGGAATTGGCAAAGTGATATTTGGAAGCCCATAGAGGGCTATGGTGAAAAAGGAAATATCCTCAGATGAAATCTGGAAAGAAGCTTTCTGACAAACTGCTTAGTGTTCTGTTAATTCATCTCACAGAGTTACATCTGTATATCGTGGATCTCTTTGCTAGCCTTATTTCTGTGGAATCTGAGAACAGATATTTCGGATCTCTTTGAAGACTATAGGGCCAAAGGAAATATCCTCTGATAACAAAGAGAAAGAAGCTTTCTGAGAAACTTCTTTGTGTTCTGTGAAATCATCTCACAGAGTCACAACGTTCCCCTCAAGAAGCCTTTCGCTAAGACAGTTCTTGTGGAATTGGCAAAATGATATTTGGAAGCCCATAGAGGGCTATGGTGAAAAAGGAAATATCCTCAGATGAAATCTGGAAAGAAGCTTTCTGACAAACTGCTTAGTGTTCTGTTAATTCATCTCACAGTGTTACATCTGTATATCGTGGATCTCTTTGCTAGCCTTATTTCTGTGGAATCTGAGAACAGATATTTCGGATCTCTTTGAAGACTATAGGGCCAAAGGAAATATCCTCTGATAACAAAGAGAAAGAAGCTTTTTGAGAAACTTCTTTGTGTTCTGTGAAATCATCTCACAGAGTCACAACGTTCCCCTGAAGAAGCCTTTCGCTAAGACAGTTCTTGTGGAATTGGCAAAGTGATATTTGGAAGCCCATAGAGGGCTATGGTGAAAAAGGAAATATCCTCAGATGAAATCTGGAAAGAAGCTTTCTGAGAAACTGCTTAGTGTTCTGTTAATTCATCTCACAGAGTTACATCTGTATTTCGTGGATCTCTTTGCTAGCCTTATTTCTGTGGAATCTGAGGACAGATATTTCGGATCCCTTTGAAGACTATAGGGCCAAAGGAAATATCCTCTGATAACAAAGAGAAAGAAGCTTTCTGAGAAACTTCTTTGTGTTCTGTGAAATCATCTCACAGAGTTACAACGTTCCCCTCAAGAAGCCTTTCGCTCAGACAGTTTTTGTGTAATTGGCAAAGTGATATTTGGAAGCCCATAGAGGGCTATGGTGAAAAAGGAAATATCCTCAGATGAAATCTGGAAAGAAGCTTTCTGAGAAACTGCTTAGTGTTCTGTTAATTCATCTCACAGAGTTACAACAGTATTTCATGGATCTCTTTGGTAGCCTTATTTCTGTGGAATCTGAGACAGATATTTCGGATCCCTTTGAAGACTATAGGGCCAAAGGAACTATCCTCCGATAACGAAGAGAAAGAAGCTTTCTGAGAAACTTCTTTGTGTTCTGTGAAATCATCTCACAGAGTTACAGCTTTCCCCTCAAGAAGCCTTTCGCTAAGACAGTTCTTGTGGAATTGGCAAAGTGATATTTGGAAGCCCATAGAGGGCTATGGTGAAAAAGGAAATATCCTCAGATGAAATCTGGAAAGAAGCTTTCTGAGAAACTGCTTAGTGTTCTGTTAATTCATCTCACAGAGTTACATCTGTATTTCGTGGATCTCTTTGCTAGCCTTCTTTCTGTGGAATCTGAGAACAGATATTTCGGATCCCTTTGAAGACTATAGGGCCAAAGGAAATATCCTCCGATAACAAAGAGAAAGAAGCTTTCTGAGAAACTTCTTTGTGTTCTGTGAAATCATGTCACAGAGTTACAGCTTTCCCCTCAAGAAGCCTTTCGCTAAGACAGTTCTTGTGGAATTGCCAAAGTGATATTTGGAAGCCCCTAGAGGGCTATGGTGAAAAAGGAAATATCCTCAGATGAAATCTGGAAAGAAGCTTTCTGACAAACTGCTTAGTGTTCTGTTAATTCATCTCACAGAGTTACAACAGTATTTCGTGGATGTCTTTGCTAGAATTATTTCTGTGGAATCTGAGAACAGATATTTCGGATCCCTTTGAAGACTATAGGGCCAAAGGAAATATCCTCCGATAACAAAGAGAAAGAAGCTTTCTGAGAAACTTCTTTGTGTTCTGTGAAATCATCTCACAGAGTTACGGCTTTCCCCTCAATAAGCCTTTCGCTAAGACAGTTCTTGTGGAATTGGCAAAGTGATATTTGGAAGCCCTTAGAGGGCTATGGTGAAAAAGGAAATATCCTCAGATGAAATCTGGAAAGAAGCTTTCTGAGAAACTGCTTAGTGTTCTGTTAATTCATCTCACAGAGTTACATCTGTATTTCGTGGATCTCTTTGCTAGCCTTATTTCTGTGGAATCTGAAAACATATGTTTCGTATCCCTTTGAAGACTATAGGACCAAAGGAAATATCCTCCGATAACAAAGAGAAAGAAGCTTTCTGAGAAACTTCTTTGTGTTCTGTGAAATCATCTCACAGAGTTACAGCTTTCCCCTCAAGAAGCCTTTCGCTAAGACAGTTCTTGTGGAATTGGCAAAGTGATATTTGGAAGCCCATAGAGGGCTATGGTGAAAAAGGAAATATCCTCAGATGAAATCTGGAAAGAAGCTTTCTGAGAAACTGCTTAGTGTTCTGTTAATCCATCTCACAGAGTTACATCTGTATTTCGGGGATCTCTTTGCTAGCCTTATTTCGGTGGAATCTGAGAACAGATATTTCGGATCCCTTTGAAGACTATAGGGCCAAAGGAAATATCCTCTGATACCAAAGAGAAAGAAGTTTTCTGAGAATCTTCTTTGTGTTCTGTGAAATCAACTCACAGAATTACAGCTTTCCCCTCAAGAAGTCTTTCGCTAAGACAGTTCTTGTGGAATTGGCAAAGTGATATTTGGAAGCCCATAGAGGGCTATGGTGAAAAAGGAAATATCCTCAGATGAAATCTGGAAATAAGCTTTCTCAGAAAACGCTTAGTGTTCTGTTAATTCATCTCACAGAGTTACATCTGTATTTCGTGAATCTCTTTGCTAGCCTTATTTCTGTGGAATCTGAGAACAGATATTTCGGATCCCTTTGAAGACTATAGGGCCAAATGAAATATCCTCCGATAAGAAAGGGAAAGAAGCTTTCTGAGAAACTTCTTTGTGTTCTGTGAAATCATCTCACAGAGTTACAGCTTTCCCCTCAAGAAGCCTTTCGCTAAGACAGTTCTTGTGGAATTGGCAAAGTGATATTTGGAAGCCGATAGAGGGCTATGGTGAAAAAGGAAATATCCTCAGATGAAATCTGGAAAGAAGCTTTCTCAGAAAACGCTTAGTGTTCTGTTAATTCATCTCACAGAGTTACATCTGTGTTTCGTGGATCTCTTTGCTAACCTTATTTCTGTGGAATCTGAGAACAGATATTTCGGATCCCTTTGAAGACTATAGGGCCAAAGGAAATATCCTCCGATAAGAAAGGGAAAGAAGTTTTCTGAGAAACTTCTTTGTGTTCTGTGAAATCATCTCACAGAGTTACAGCTTTCCCCTCAACAAGCCTTTCGCTAAGACAGTTCTTGTGGAATTGGCAAAGTGATATTTGGAAGCCCATAGAGGGCTATGGTGAAAAAGGAAATATCCTCAGATGAAATCTGGAAAGAAGCTTTCTGTGAAACCGCTTAGTGTTCTGTTAATTCATCTCACAGAGTTACAACTGTATTTCGTGGATCTCTTTGCTAGCCTTATTTCTGTGGAATCTGAGAACAGATATTCCGGATCCCTTTGAAGACTATATGGCCAAAGAAAATATCCTCCGATAAAAAAGAGAAAGAAGCTTTCTGAGAAACTTCTTTGTGTTCTGTGAAATCATCTCACAGAGTTACAGCTTTCCCCTCAAGAAGCCTTTCGCTAAGACAGTTCTTGTGGAAATGGCAAAGTGATATTTGGAAGCCCATAGAGGGCTATGGTGAAAAAGGAAATATCCTCAGATGAAATCTGGAAAGAAGCTTTCTGAGAAACTGCTTAGTGTTCTGTTAATTCATCTCACAGAGTTACAACAGTATTTCGTGGATCTCTTTGCTAGAATTATTTCTGTGGAATCTGAGAACAGATATTTCGGATCCCTTTGAAGACTATAGGGCCAAAGGAAATATCCTCCGATAACAAAGAGAAAGAAGCTTTCTGAGAAACTTCTTTGTGTTCTCTGAAATCATCTCACAGAGTTACGGCTTTCCACTCAAGAAGCCTTTCGCTAAGACAATTCTTGTGGAATTGGCAAAGTGATATTTGGAAGCCCATAGAGGGCTATGGTGAAAAAGGAAATATCCTCAGATGAAATCTGGAAAGAAGCTTTCTGAGAAACTCCTTAGTGTTCTGTTAATTCATCTCACAGAGTTACATCTGTATTTCGTGGATCTCTTTGCTAGCCTTATTTCTGTCGAATCTGAGAACAGATGTTTCGGATCCCTTTGAAGACTATAGGGCCAAAGGAAATATCCTCCGATAACAAAGAGAAAGAAGCTTTCTGAGAAACTTCTTTGTGTTCTGTGAAATCATCTCACAGAGTTACAGCTTTCCCCTCAAGAAGTCTTTTGCCAAGACAGTTCTTGTGGAATTCGCAAAGTGATATTTGGAAGCCCATAGAGGGCTATGGTGAAAAAGGAAATATCCTCAGATGAAATCTGGAAAGAAGCTTTCTGAGAAACCGCTTAGTGTTGTGTTAATTCATCTCACAGAGTTACATCTGTATTTCGTGGATCTCTTTGCTAGCCTTATTTCTGTGGAATCTGAGAACAGATATTCCGGATCCCTTTGAAGACTATAGGGCCAAAGGAACTATCCTCCGATAACGAAGAGAAAGAAGCTTTCTGAGAAACTTCTTTGTGTTCTGTGAAATCATCTCACAGAGTTACGGCTTTCTCCTCAAGAAGCCTTTCGCTAAGACAGTTCTTGTGGAATTGGCAAAGTGATATTTGGAAGCCCATAGAGGGCTATGGTGAAAAAGGAAATATCCTCAGATGAAATCTGGAAAGAAGCTTTCTGAGAAACTGCTTAGTGTTCTGTTAATTCATCTCACAGAGTTACATCTGTATTTCGTGGATCTCTTTGCTAGCCTTATTTCTGTGGAATCTGAAGACAGATGTTTCGGATCCTTTTGAAGACTATAGGGCCAAAGGAAATATCCTCCGATAACAAAGAGAAAGAAGCTTTCTGAGAAACTTCTTTGTGTTCTGTGAAATCATCTCACAGAGTTACAGCTTTCCCCTCAAGAAGCCTTTCGCTAAGACAGTTCCTGTGGAATTGGCAAAGTGATATTTGGAAGCCCATAGAGGGCTATGGTGAAAAAGGAAATATCCTCAGATGAAATCTGGAAAGAAGCTTTCTGAGAAACTGCTTAGTGTTCTGTTAATTCATCTCACAGAGTTACATCTGTATTTCGTGGATCTCTTTGCTAGCCTTCTTTCTGTGGAATCTGAGAACAGATATTTCGGATCCCTTTGAAGACTATAGGGCCAAAGGAAATATCCTCCGATAACAAAGAGAAAGAAGCTTTCTGAGAAACTTCTTTGTGTTCTGTGAAATCATGTCACAGAGTTACAGGTTTCCCCTCAAGAAGCCTTTCGCTAAGACAGTTCTTGTGGAATTGCCAAAGTGATATTTGGAAGCCCCTAGAGGGCTATGGTGAAAAAGGAAATATCCTCAGATGAAATCTGGAAATAAGCTTTCTCAGAAAACGCTTAGTGTTCTGTTAATTCATCTCACAGAGTTACATCTGTATTTCGTGGATCTCTTTGCTAGCCTTATTTCTGTGGAATCTGAGAACAGATATTTCGGATCCCTTTGAAGACTATAGGGCCAAAGGAAATATCCTCCGATAAGAAAGGGAAAGAAGTTTTCTGAGAAACTTCTTTGTGTTCTGTGAAATCATCTCACAGAGTTACAGCTTTCCCCTCAACAAGCCTTTCGCTAAGACAGTTCTTGTGGAATTGGCAAAGTGATATTTGGAAGCCCATAGAGGGCTATGGTGAAAAAGGAAATATCCTCAGATGAAATCTGGAAAGAAGCTTTCTGTGAAACCGCTTAGTGTTCTGTTAATTCATCTCACAGAGTTACAACTGTATTTCGTGGATCTCTTTGCTAGCCTTATTTCTGTGGAATCTGAGAACAGATATTCCGGATCCCTTTGAAGACTATATGGCCAAAGAAAATATCCTCCGATAAAAAAGAGAAAGAAGCTTTCTGAGAAACTTCTTTGTGTTCTGTGAAATCATCTCACAGAGTTACAGCTTTCCCCTCAAGAAGCCTTTCGCTAAGACAGTTCTTGTGGAAATGGCAAAGTGATATTTGGAAGCCCATAGAGGGCTATGGTGAAAAAGGAAATATGTTCAGATGAAATCTGGAAAGAAGCTTTCTGAGAAACTGCTTAGTGTTCTGTTAATTCATCTCACAGAGTTACATCTGTATTTCGTGGATCTCTTTGCTAGCCTTATTTCTGTGGAATCTGAGAACAGATATTTCGGTTCCCTTTGAAGACTATAGGGCCAAAGGAAATATCCTCTGATAACAAAGAGAAAGAAGCTTTCTGAGAAACTTCTCTGTGTTCTGTGAAATCATCTCACAGAGTTACAACGTTCCCCACAAGAAGCCTTTCGCTAAGACAGTTCTTGTGGAATTGGCAAAGTGATATTTGGAAGCCCATAGAGGGCTATGGTGAAAAAGGAAATATCCTCAGATGAAATCTGGAAAGAAGCTTTCTGACAAACTGCTTAGTGTTCTGTTAATTCATCTCACAGAGTTACATCTGTATATCGTGGATCTCTTTGCTAGCCTTATTTCTGTGGAATCTGAGAACAGATATTTCGGATCTCTTTGAAGACTATAGGGCCAAAGGAAATATCCTCTGATAACAAAGAGAAAGAAGCTTTCTGAGAAACTTCTTTGTGTTCTGTGAAATCATCTCACAGAGTCACAACGTTCCCCTCAAGAAGCCTTTCGCTAAGACAGTTCTTGTGGAATTGGCAAAATGATATTTGGAAGCCCATAGAGGGCTATGGTGAAAAAGGAAATATCCTCAGATGAAATCTGGAAAGAAGCTTTCTGACAAACTGCTTAGTGTTCTGTTAATTCATCTCACAGTGTTACATCTGTATATCGTGGATCTCTTTGCTAGCCTTATTTCTGTGGAATCTGAGAACAGATATTTCGGATCTCTTTGAAGACTATAGGGCCAAAGGAAATATCCTCTGATAACAAAGAGAAAGAAGCTTTTTGAGAAACTTCTTTGTGTTCTGTGAAATCATCTCACAGAGTCACAACGTTCCCCTGAAGAAGCCTTTCGCTAAGACAGTTCTTGTGGAATTGGCAAAGTGATATTTGGAAGCCCATAGAGGGCTATGGTGAAAAAGGAAATATCCTCAGATGAAATCTGGAAAGAAGCTTTCTGAGAAACTGCTTAGTGTTCTGTTAATTCATCTCACAGAGTTACATCTGTATTTCGTGGATCTCTTTGCTAGCCTTATTTCTGTGGAATCTGAGGACAGATATTTCGGATCCCTTTGAAGACTATAGGGCCAAAGGAAATATCCTCTGATAACAAAGAGAAAGAAGCTTTCTGAGAAACTTCTTTGTGTTCTGTGAAATCATCTCACAGAGTTACAACGTTCCCCTCAAGAAGCCTTTCGCTCAGACAGTTTTTGTGTAATTGGCAAAGTGATATTTGGAAGCCCATAGAGGGCTATGGTGAAAAAGGCAATATCCTCAGATGAAATCTGGAAAGAAGCTTTCTGAGAAACTGCTTAGTGTTCTGTTAATTCATCTCACAGAGTTACAACAGTGTTTCATGGATCTCTTTGGTAGCCTTATTTCTGTGGAATCTGAGACAGATATTTCGGATCCCTTTGAAGACTATAGGGCCAAAGGAACTATCCTCCGATAACGAAGAGAAAGAAGCTTTCTGAGAAACTTCTTTGTGTTCTGTGAAATCATCTCACAGAGTTACGGCTTTCCCCTCAAGAAGCCTTTCGCTAAGACAGTTCTTGTGGAATTGGCAAAGTGATATTTGGAAGCCCATAGAGGGCTATGGTGAAAAAGGAAATATCCTCAGATGAAATCTGGAAAGAAGCTTTCTGAGAAACTGCTTAGTGTTCTGTTAATTCATCTCACAGAGTTACATCTGTATTTCGTGGATCTCTTTGCTAGCCTTATTTCTGTGGAATCTGAAGACAGATGTTTCGGATCCCTTTGAAGACTATAGGGCCAAAGGAAATATCCTCCGATAACAAAGAGAAAGAAGCTTTCTGAGAAACTTCTTTGTGTTCTGTGAAATCATCTCACAGAGTTACAGCTTTCCCCTCAAGAAGCCTTTCGCTAAGACAGTTCTTGTGTAATTGCCAAAGTGATATTTGGAAGCCCCTAGAGGGCTATGGTGAAAAAGGAAATATCCTCAGATGAAATCTGGAAAGAAGCTTTCTGACAAACTGCTTAGTGTTCTGTTAATTCATCTCACAGAGTTACAACAGTATTTCGTGGATCTCTTTGCTAGAATTATTTCTGTGGAATCTGAGAACAGATATTTCGGATCCCTTTGAAGACTATAGGGCCAAAGGAAATATCCTCCGATAACAAAGAGAAAGAAGCTTTCTGAGAAACTTCTTTGTGTTCTGTGAAATCATCTCACAGAGTTACGGCTTTCCCCTCAATAAGCCTTTCGCTAAGACAGTTCTTGTGGAATTGGCAAAGTGATATTTGGAAGCCCTTAGAGGGCTATGGTGAAAAAGGAAATATCCTCAGATGAAATCTGGAAAGAAGCTTTCTGAGAAACTGCTTAGTGTTCTGTTAATTCATCTCACAGAGTTACATCTGTATTTCGTGGATCTCTTTGCTAGCCTTATTTCTGTGGAATCTGAAAACATATGTTTCGTATCCCTTTGAAGACTATAGGACCAAAGGAAATATCCTCCGATAACAAAGAGAAAGAAGCTTTCTGAGAAACTTCTTTGTGTTCTGTGAAATCATCTCACAGAGTTACAGCTTTCCCCTCAAGAAGCCTTTCGCTAAGACAGTTCTTGTGGAATTGGCAAAGTGATATTTGGAAGCCCATAGAGGGCTATGGTGAAAAAGGAAATATCCTCAGATGAAATCTGGAAAGAAGCTTTCTGAGAAACTGCTTAGTGTTCTGTTAATCCATCTCACAGAGTTACATCTGTATTTCGGGGATCTCTTTGCTAGCCTTATTTCTGTGGAATCTGAGAACAGATATTTCGGATCCCTTTGAAGACTATAGGGCCAAAGGAAATATCCTCTGATACCAAAGAGAAAGAAGTTTTCTGAGAATCTTCTTTGTGTTCTGTGAAATCAACTCACAGAATTACAGCTTTCCCCTCAAGAAGTCTTTCGCTAAGACAGTTCTTGTGGAATTGGCAAAGTGATATTTGGAAGCCCATAGAGGGCTATGGTGAAAAAGGAAATATCCTCAGATGAAATCTGGAAATAAGCTTTCTCAGAAAACGCTTAGTGTTCTCTTAATTCATCTCACAGAGTTACATCTGTATTTCGTGAATCTCTTTGCTAGCCTTATTTCTGTGGAATCTGAGAACAGATATTTCGGATCCCTTTGAAGACTATAGGGCCAAATGAAATATCCTCCGATAAGAAAGGGAAAGAAGCTTTCTGAGAAACCTCTTTGTGTTCTGTGAAATCATCTCACAGTGTTACAGCTTTCCCCTCAAGAAGCCTTTCGCTAAGACAGTTCTTGTGGAATTGGCAAAGTGATATTTGGAAGCCGATAGAGGGCTATGGTGAAAAAGGAAATATACTCAGATGAAATCTGGAAAGAAGCTTTCTGAGAAACTGCTTAGTGTTCTGTTAATTCATCTCACAGAGTTACAACAGTATTTCGTGGATCTCTTTGGTAGCCTTATTTCTGTGGAATCTGAGACAGATATTTCAGATCCCTTTGAAGACTATAGGGCCAAAGGAACTATCCTCCGATAACGAAGAGAAAGAAGCTTTCTGAGAAACTTCTTTGTGTTCTGTGAAATCATCTCACAGAGTTACGGCTTTCCCCTCAAGAAGCCTTTCGCTAAGACAGTTCTTGTGGAATTGGCAAAGTGATATTTGGAAGCCCATAGAGGGCTATGGTGAAAAAGGAAATATCCTCAGATGAAATCTGGAAAGAAGCTTTCTGAGAAACTGCTTAGTGTTCTGTTAATTCATCTCACAGAGTTACATCTGTATTTCGTGGATCTCTTTGCTAGCCTTATTTCTGTGGAATCTGAAGACAGATGTTTCGGATCCCTTTGAAGACTATAGGGCCAAAGGAAATATCCTCCGATAACAAAGAGAAAGAAGCTTTCTGAGAAACTTCTTTGTGTTCTGTGAAATCATCTCACAGAGTTACAGCTTTCCCCTCAAGAAGCCTTTCGCTAAGACAGTTCTTGTGGAATTGCCAAAGTGATATTTGGAAGCCCCTAGAGGGCTATGGTGAAAAAGGAAATATCCTCAGATGAAATCTGGAAAGAAGCTTTCTGACAAACTGCTTAGTGTTCTGTTAATTCATCTCACAGAGTTACAACAGTATTTCGTGGATCTCTTTGCTAGAATTATTTCTGTGGAATCTGAGAACAGATATTTCGGATCCCTTTGAAGACTATAGGGCCAAAGGAAATATCCTCCGATAACAAAGAGAAAGAAGCTTTCTGAGAAACTTCTTTGTGTTCTGTGAAATCATCTCACAGAGTTACGGCTTTCCCCTCAATAAGCCTTTCGCTAAGACAGTTCTTGTGGAATTGGCAAAGTGATATTTGGAAGCCCTTAGAGGGCTATGGTGAAAAAGGAAATATCCTCAGATGAAATCTGGAAAGAAGCTTTCTGAGAAACTGCTTAGTGTTCTGTTAATTCATCTCACAGAGTTACATCTGTATTTCGTGGATCTCTTTGCTAGCCTTATTTCTGTGGAATCTGAAAACATATGTTTCGTATCCCTTTGAAGACTATAGGACCAAAGGAAATATCCTCCGATAACAAAGAGAAAGAAGCTTTCTGAGAAACTTCTTTGTGTTCTGTGAAATCATCTCACAGAGTTACAGCTTTCCCCTCAAGAAGCCTTTCGCTAAGACAGTTCTTGTGGAATTGGCAAAGTGATATTTGGAAGCCCATAGAGGGCTATGGTGAAAAAGGAAATATCCTCAGATGAAATCTGGAAAGAAGCTTTCTGAGAAACTGCTTAGTGTTCTGTTAATCCATCTCACAGAGTTACATCTGTATTTCGGGGATCTCTTTGCTAGCCTTATTTCTGTGGAATCTGAGAACAGATATTTCGGATCCCTTTGAAGACTATAGGGCCAAAGGAAATATCCTCTGATACCAAAGAGAAAGAAGTTTTCTGAGAATCTTCTTTGTGTTCTGTGAAATCAACTCACAGAATTACAGCTTTCCCCTCAAGAAGTCTTTCGCTAAGACAGTTCTTGTGGAATTGGCAAAGTGATATTTGGAAGCCCATAGAGGGCTATGGTGAAAAAGGAAATATCCTCAGATGAAATCTGGAAATAAGCTTTCTCAGAAAACGCTTAGTGTTCTCTTAATTCATCTCACAGAGTTACATCTGTATTTCGTGAATCTCTTTGCTAGCCTTATTTCTGTGGAATCTGAGAACAGATATTTCGGATCCCTTTGAAGACTATAGGGCCAAATGAAATATCCTCCGATAAGAAAGGGAAAGAAGCTTTCTGAGAAACCTCTTTGTGTTCTGTGAAATCATCTCACAGTGTTACAGCTTTCCCCTCAAGAAGCCTTTCGCTAAGACAGTTCTTGTGGAATTGGCAAAGTGATATTTGGAAGCCGATAGAGGGCTATGGTGAAAAAGGAAATATCCTCAGCTGAAATCTGGAAAGAAGCTTTCTGAGAAACGGCTTAGTGTTCTGTTAATTCATCTCACAGAGTTACATCTGTATTTCGGGGATGTCTTTGCTAGCCTTATTTCTGTGGAATCTGAGAACAGATATTTCGTTTCCCTTTGAAGACTATAGGGCCAAAGGAAATATCCTCTGATAACAAAGAGAAAGAAGCTTTCTGAGAAACTTCTCTGTGTTCTGTGAAATCATCTCACAGAGTTACAACGTTCCCCACAAGAAGCCTTTCGCTAAGACAGTTCTTGTGGAATTGGCAAAGTGATATTTGGAAGCCCATAGAGGGCTATGGTGAAAAAGGAAATATCCTCAGATGAAATCTGGAAAGAAGCTTTCTGACAAACTGCTTAGTGTTCTGTTAATTCATCTCACAGAGTTACATCTGTATATCGTGGATCTCTTTGCTAGCCTTATTTCTGTGGAATCTGAGAACAGATATTTCGGATCTCTTTGAAGACTATAGGGCCAAAGGAAATATCCTCTGATAACAAAGAGAAAGAAGCTTTCTGAGAAACTTCTTTGTGTTCTGTGAAATCATCTCACAGAGTCACAACGTTCCCCTCAAGAAGCCTTTCGCTAAGACAGTTCTTGTGGAATTGGCAAAATGATATTTGGAAGCCCATAGAGGGCTATGGTGAAAAAGGAAATATCCTCAGATGAAATCTGGAAAGAAGCTTTCTGACAAACTGCTTAGTGTTCTGTTAATTCATCTCACAGTGTTACATATGTATATCGTGGATCTCTTTGCTAGCCTTATTTCTGTGGAATCTGAGAACAGATATTTCGGATCTCTTTGAAGACTATAGGCCAAAGGAAATATCCTCTGATAACAAAGAAAAAGAAGCTTTCTGAGAAACTTCTTTGTGTTCTGTGAAATCATCTCACAGAGTCACAACGTTCCCCTCAAGAAGCCTTTCGCTAAGACAGTTCTTGTGGAATTGGCAAAGTGATATTTGGAAGACCATAGAGGGCTATGGTGAAAAAGGAAATATCCTCAGATGAAATCTGGAAAGAAGCTTTCTGACAAACTGCTTAGTGTTCTGTTAATTCATCTCACAGAGTTACAAAAGTATTTCGTGGATCTCTTTGCTAGCCTTATTTCTGTGGAATCTGAGAACAGATATTTCGGATCCTTTGAAGACTATAGGGCCAAAGGAAATATCCTCCGATAACAAAGAGAAAGAAGCTTTCTGAGAATCTTCTTTGTGTTCTGTGAAATCAACTCACAGAATTACAGCTTTCCCCTCAAGAAGTCTTTCGCTAAGACAGTTCTTGTGGAATTGGCAAAGTGATATTTGGAAGCCCATAGAGGGCTATGGTGAAAAAGGAAATATCCTCAGATGAAATCTGGAAATAAGCTTTCTCAGAAAACGCTTAGTGTTCTGTTAATTCATCTCACAGAGTTACATCTGTATTTCGTGAATCTCTTTGCTAGCCTTATTTCTGTGGAATCTGAGAACAGATATTTCGGATCCCTTTGAAGACTATAGGGCCAAAGGAAATATCCTCCGATAAGAAAGGGAAAGAAGCTTTCTGAGAAACTTCTTTGTGTTCTGTGAAATCATCTCACAGAGTTACAACAGTATTTCGTGGATCTCTTTGGTAGCCTTATTTCTGTGGAATCTGAGACAGATATTTCAGATCCCTTTGAAGACTATAGGGCCAAAGGAACTATCCTCCGATAACGAAGAGAAAGAAGCTTTCTGAGAAACTTCTTTGTGTTCTGTGAAATCATCTCACAGAGTTACGGCTTTCCCCTCAAGAAGCCTTTCGCTAAGACAGTTCTTGTGGAATTGGCAAAGTGATATTTGGAAGCCCGTAGAGGGCTATGGTGAAAAAGGAAATATCCTCAGATGAAATCTGGAAAGAAGCTTTCTGAGAAACTGCTTAGTGTTCTGTTAATTCATCTCACAGAGTTACATCTGTATTTCGTGGATCTCTTTGCTAGCCTTATTTCTGTGGAATCTGAAGACAGATGTTTCGGATCCCTTTGAAGACTATAGGGCCAAAGGAAATATCCTCCGATAACAAAGAGAAAGAAGCTTTCTGAGAAACTTCTTTGTGTTCTGTGAAATCATCTCACAGAGTTACAGCTTTCCCCTCAAGAAGCCTTTCGCTAAGACATTTCTTGTGGAATTGCCAAAGTGATATTTGGAAGCCCCTAGAGGGCTATGGTGAAAAAGGAAATATCCTCAGATGAAATCTGGAAAGAAGCTTTCTGACAAACTGCTTAGTGTTCTGTTAATTCATCTCACAGAGTTACAACAGTATTTCGTGGATCTCTTTGCTAGAATTATTTCTGTGGAATCTGAGAACAGATATTTCGGATCCCTTTGAAGACTATAGGGCCAAAGGAAATATCCTCCGATAACAAAGAGAAAGAAGCTTTCTGAGAAACTTCTTTGTGTTCTGTGAAATCATCTCACAGAGTTACGGCTTTCCCCTCAATAAGCCTTTCGCTAAGACAGTTCTTGTGGAATTGGCAAAGTGATATTTGGAAGCCCTTAGAGGGCTATGGTGAAAAAGGAAATATCCTCAGATGAAATCTGGAAAGAAGCTTTCTGAGAAACTGCTTAGTGTTCTGTTAATTCATCTCACAGAGTTACATCTGTATTTCGTGGATCTCTTTGCTAGCCTTATTGCTGTGGAATCTGAAAACATATGTTTCGTATCCCTTTGAAGACTATAGGACCAAAGGAAATATCCTCCGATAACAAAGAGAAAGAAGCTTTCTGAGAAACTTCTTTGTGTTCTGTGAAATCATCTCACAGAGTTACAGCTTTCCCCTCAAGAAGCCTTTCGCTAAGACAGTTCTTGTGGAATTGGCAAAGTGATATTTGGAAGCCCATAGAGGGCTATGGTGAAAAAGGAAATATCCTCAGATGAAATCTGGAAAGAAGCTTTCTGAGAAACTGCTTAGTGTTCTGTTAATCCATCTCACAGAGTTACATCTGTATTTCGGGGATCTCTTTGCTAGCCTTATTTCTGTGGAATCTGAGAACAGATATTTCGGATCCCTTTGAAGACTATAGGGCCAAAGGAAATATCCTCTGATACCAAAGAGAAAGAAGTTTTCTGAGAATCTTCTTTGTGTTCTGTGAAATCAACTCACAGAATTACAGCTTTCCCCTCAAGAAGTCTTTCGCTAAGACAGTTCTTGTGGAATTGGCAAAGTGATATTTGGAAGCCCATAGAGGGCTATGGTGAAAAAGGAAATATCCTCAGATGAAATCTGGAAATAAGCTTTCTCAGAAAACGCTTAGTGTTCTCTTAATTCATCTCACAGAGTTACATCTGTATTTCGTGAATCTCTTTGCTAGCCTTATTTCTGTGGAATCTGAGAACAGATATTTCGGATCCCTTTGAAGACTATAGGGCCAAATGAAATATCCTCCGATAAGAAAGGGAAAGAAGCTTTCTGAGAAACCTCTTTGTGTTCTGTGAAATCATCTCACAGTGTTACAGCTTTCCCCTCAAGAAGCCTTTCGCTAAGACAGTTCTTGTGGAATTGGCAAAGTGATATTTGGAAGCCGATAGAGGGCTATGGTGAAAAAGGAAATATCCTCAGATGAAATCTGGAAAGAAGCTTTCTGAGAAACGGCTTAGTGTTCTGTTAATTCATCTCACAGAGTTACATCTGTATTTCTTCAATCTCTTTGCTAGCCTTATTTCTGTGGAATCTGAGAACAGATATTTCGGATCCCTTTGAAGACCATAGGGCCAAAGGAACTATCCTCCGAAAACAAAGAGAAAGAAGCTTTCTGAGAAACTTTTTTGTGTTCTGTGAAATCATCTCACAGAGTTACAGCGTTCCCCTCAAGAAGCCTTTCGCTAAGACAGTTCTTGTGGAAATGGCAAAGTGATATTTGGAAGCCCATGGAGGGCTATGGTGAAAAAGGAAATATCCTCAGATAAAATCTGGAAAGAAGCTTTCTGAGAAACTGCTTAGTGTTCTGTTAATTCATCTCACAGAGTTACCTCAGTATTTCGTGGATCTCTTTGCTAGCCTTATTTCTGTGGAATCTGAGAACAGATATTTCGGATCCCTTTGAAGACTATAGGGCCAAAGGAAATATCCTCCGATACCAAAGAGAAAGAAGTTTTCTGAGAATCTTCTTTGTGTTCTGTGAAATCAACTCACAGAATTACAGCTTTCCCCTCAAGAAGTCTTTCGCTAAGACAGTTCTTGTGGAATTGGCAAAGTGATATTTGGAAGCCCATAGAGGGCTATGGTGAAAAAGGAAATATCCTCAGATGAAATCTGGAAATAAGCTTTCTCAGAAAACGCTTAGTGTTCTGTTAATTCATCTCACAGAGTTACATCTGTATTTCGTGGATCTCTTTGCTAGCCTTATTTCTGTGGAATCTGAGAACAGATATTTCGGATCCCTTTGAAGACTATAGGGCCAAAGGAAATATCCTCCGATAAGAAAGGGAAAGAAGTTTTCTGAGAAACTTCTTTGTGTTCTGTGAAATCATCTCACAGAGTTAGAGCTTTCCCCTCAAGAAGCCTTTCGCTAAGACAGTTCTTGTGGAATTGGCAAAGTGATATTTGGAACCCCTAGAGGGCTAGGGTGAAAAAGGAAATATCCTCAGATGAAATCTGGAAAGAAGCTTTCTGTGAAACCGCTTAGTGTTCTGTTAATTCATCTCACAGAGTTACAACTGTCTTTCGTGGATCTGTTTGCTAGCCTTATTTCTGTGGAATCTGAGAACAGATATTCCGGATCCCTTTGAAGACTATATGGCCAAAGAAAATATCCTCCGATAAAAAAGAGAAAGAAGCTTTCTGAGAAACTTCTTTGTGTTCTGTGAAATCATCTCACAGAGTTACAGCTTTCCCCTCAAGAAGCCTTTCGCTAAGAGAGTTCTTGTGGAAATGGGAAAGTGATATTTGGAAGCCCATAGAGGGCTACGGTGAAAAAGGAAATATCCTCAGATGAAATCTGGAAAGAAGCTTTCTGAGAAACTGCTTAGTGTTCTGTTAATTCATCTCACAGAGTTACATCTGTATTTCGTGGATCTCTTTGCTAGCCTTATTTCTGTGGAATCTGAGAACAGATATTTCGTTTCCCTTTGAAGACTATAGGGCCAAAGGAAATATCCTCTGATAACAAAGAGAAAGAAGCTTTCTGAGAAACTTCTCTGTGTTCTGTGAAATCATCTCACAGAGTTACAACGTTCCCCACAAGAAGCCTTTCGCTAAGACAGTTCTTGTGGAATTGGCAAAGTGATATTTGGAAGCCCATAGAGGGCTATGGTGAAAAAGGAAATATCCTCAGATGAAATCTGGAAAGAAGCTTTCTGACAAACTGCTTAGTGTTCTGTTAATTCATCTCACAGAGTTACATCTGTATATCGTGGATCTCTTTGCTAGCCTTATTTCTGTGGAATCTGAGAACAGATATTTCGGATCTCTTTGAAGACTATAGGGCCAAAGGAAATATCCTCTGATAACAAAGAGAAAGAAGCTTTCTGAGAAACTTCTTTGTGTTCTGTGAAATCATCTCACAGAGTCACAACGTTCCCCTCAAGAAGCCTTTCGCTAAGACAGTTCTTGTGGAATTGGCAAAATGATATTTGGAAGCCCATAGAGGGCTATGGTGAAAAAGGAAATATCCTCAGATGAAATCTGGAAAGAAGCTTTCTGACAAACTGCTTAGTGTTCTGTTAATTCATCTCACAGTGTTACATATGTATATCGTGGATCTCTTTGCTAGCCTTATTTCTGTGGAATCTGAGAACAGATATTTCGGATCCCTTTGAAGACTATAGGGCCAAAGGAAATATCCTCCGATACCAAAGAGAAAGAAGTTTTCTGAGAATCTTCTTTGTGTTCTGTGAAATCAACTCACAGAATTACAGCTTTCCCCTCAAGAAGTCTTTCGCTAAGACAGTTCTTGTGGAATTGGCAAAGTGATATTTGGAAGCCCATAGAGGGCTATGGTGAAAAAGGAAATATCCTCAGATGAAATCTGGAAAGAAGCTTTCTGACAAACTGCTTAGTGTTCTGTTAATTCATCTCACAGAGTTACAACAGTATTTCGTGGATCTCTTTGCTAGCCTTATTTCTGTGGAATCTGAGAACAGATATTTCGGATCCCTTTGAAGACTATAGGGCCAAAGGAAATATCCTCCGATAACAAAGAGAAAGAAGCTTTCTGAGAATCTTCTTTGTGTTCTGTGAAATCAACTCACAGAATTACAGCTTTCCCCTCAAGAAGTCTTTCGCTAAGACAGTTCTTGTGGAATTGGCAAAGTGATATTTGGAAGCCCATAGAGGGCTATGGTGAAAAAGGAAATATCCTCAGATGAAATCTGGAAATAAGCTTTCTCAGAAAACGCTTAGTGTTCTGTTAATTCATCTCACAGAGTTACATCTGTATTTCGTGAATCTCTTTGCTAGCCTTATTTCTGTGGAATCTGAGAACAGATATTTCGGATCCCTTTGAAGACTATAGGGCCAAAGGAAATATCCTCCCATAACAAAGAGAAAGAAGCTTTCTGAGAAACTTCTTTGTGTTCTGTGAAATCATCTCACAGAGTTACAGCTTTCCCCTCAAGAAGCCTTTCGCTAAGACAGTTCTTGTGGAATTGGCAAAGTGATATTTGGAAGCCGATAGAGGGCTATGGTGAAAAAGGAAATATCCTCAGATGAAATCTGGAAAGAAGCTTTCTGAGAAACGGCTTAGTGTTCTGTTAATTCATCTCACAGAGTTACATCTGTATTTCGGGGATCTCTTTGCTAGCCTTATTTCTGTGGAATCTGAGAACAGATATTTCGGATCCCTTTGAAGACCATAGGGCCAAAGGAACTATCCTCCGAAAACAAAGAGAAAGAAGCTTTCTGAGAAACTTTTTTGTGTTCTGTGAAATCATCTCACAGAGTTACAGCGTTCCCCACAAGAAGCCTTTCGCTAAGACAGTTCTTGTGGAAATGGCAAAGTGATATTTGGAAGCCCATGGAGGGCTATGGTGAAAAAGGAAATATCCTCAGATGAAATCTGGAAATAAGCTTTCTCAGAAAACACTTAGTGTTCTGTTAATTCATCTCACAGAGTTACATCTGTATTTCGTGGATCTCTTTGCTAGCCTTATTTCTGTGGAATCTGAGAACAGATATTTCGGATCCCTTTGAAGACTATAGGCCCAAAGGAAATATCCTCCGATAAGAAAGGGAAAGAAGTTTTCTGAGAAACTTCTTTGTGTTCTGTGAAATCATCTCACAGAGTTACAGCTTTCCCCTCAACAAGCCTTTCGCTAAGACAGTTCTTGTGGAATTGGCAAAGTGATATTTGGAAGCCCATAGAGGGCTATGGTGAAAAAGGAAATATCCTCAGATGAAATCTGGAAAGAAGCTTTCTGTGAAACCGCTTAGTGTTCTGTTAATTCATCTCACAGAGTTACAACTGTATTTCGTGGATCTCTTTGCTAGCCTTATTTCTGTGGAATCTGAGAACAGATATTCCGGATCCCTTCGAAGACTATATGGCCAAAGAAAATATCCTCCGATAAAAAAGAGAAAGAAGCTTTCTGAGAAACTTCTTTGTGTTCTGTGAAATCATCTCACAGAGTTACAGCTTTCCCCTCAAGAAGCCTTTCGCTAAGACAGTTCTTGTGGAAATGGCAAAGTGATATTTGGAAGCCCATAGAGGGCTATGGTGAAAAAGGAAATATCCTCAGATGAAATCTGGAAAGAAGCTTTCTGAGAAACTGCTTAGTGTTCTGTTAATTCATCTCACAGAGTTACATCTGTATTTCGTGGATCTCTTTGCTAGCCTTATTTCTGTGGAATCTGAGAACAGATATTTCGGATCCCTTTGAAGACTATAGGGCCAAAGGAAATATCCTCCGATAACAAAGAGAAAGAAGCTTTCTGAGAAACTTCTCTGTGTTCTGTGAAATCATCTCACAGAGTTACAACGTTCCCCACAAGAAGCCTTTCGCTAAGACAGTTCTTGTGGAATTGGCAAAGTGATATTTGGAAGCCCATAGAGGGCTATGGTGAAAAAGGAAATATCCACAGATGAAATCTGGAAAGAAGCTTTCTGACAAACTGCTTAGTGTTCTGTTAATTCATCTCACAGTGTTACATCTGTATATCGTGGATCTCTTTGCTAGCCTTATTTCTGTGGAATCTGAGAACAGATATTTCGGATCTCTTTGAAGACTACAGGGCCAAAGGAAATATCCTCTGATAACAAAGAGAAAGAAGCTTTCTGAGGAACTTCTTTGTGTTCTGTGAAATCATCTCACAGAGTTACAGCTTTCCCCTCAAGAAGCCTTTCGCTAAGACAGTTCTTGTGGAATTGGCAAAGTGATATTTGGAAGCCCATAGAGGGCTATGGTGAAAAAGGAAATATCCTCAGATGAAATCTGGAAAGAAGCTTTCTGAGAAACTGCTTAGTGTTCTGTTAATTCATCTCACAGAGTTACATCTGTATTTCGTGGATCTCTTTGCTAGCCTTCTTTCTGTGGAATCTGAGAACAGATATTTCGGATCCCTTTGAAGACTATAGGGCCAAAGGAAATATCCTCCGATAAAAAGAGAAAGAAGCTTTCTGAGAAACTTCTTTGTGTTCTGTGAAATCATGTCACAGAGTTACAGCTTTCCCCTCAAGAAGCCTTTCGCTAAGACAGTTCTTGTGGAATTGCCAAAGTGATATTTGGAAGCCCCTAGAGGGCTATGGTGAAAAAGGAAATATCCTCAGATGAAATCTGGAAAGAAGCTTTCTGACAAACTGCTTAGTGTTCTGTTAATTCATCTCACAGAGTTACAACAGTATTTCGTGGATCTCTTTGCTAGAATTATTTCTGTGGAATCTGAGAACAGATATTTCGCATCCCTTTGAAGACTATAGGGCCAAAGGAAATATCCTCCGATAACAAAGAGAAAGAAGCTTTCTGAGAAACTTCTTTGTGTTCTGTGAAATCATCTCACAGAGTTACGGCTTTCCCCTCAAGAAGCCTTTCGCTAAGACAGTTCTTGTGGAATTGGCAAAGTGATATTTGGAAGCCCATAGAGGGCTATGGTGAAAAAGTAAATATCCTCAGATGAAATCTGGAAAGAAGCTTTCTGAGAAACTGCTTAGTGTTCTGTTAATTCATCTCACAGAGTTACATCTGTATTTCGTGGATCTCTTTGCTAGCCTTATTTCTGTCGAGTCTGAGAACAGATGTTTCGGATTCCTTTGAAGACTATAGGGCCAAAGGAAATATCCTCCGATAACAAAGAGAAAGAAGCTTTCTGAGAAACTTCTTTGTGTTCTGTGAAATCATCTCACAGAGTTACAGCTTTCCCCTCAACAAGCCTTTCGCTAAGACAGTTCTTGTGGAATTGGCAAAGTGATATTTGGAAGCCCATAGAGGGCTAGGGTGAAAAAGGAAATATCCTCAGATGAAATCTGGAAAGAAGCTTTCTGTGAAACCGCTTAGTGTTCTGTTAATTCATCTCACAGAGTTACAACTGTATTTCGTGGATCTCTTTGCTAGCCTTATTTCTGTGGAATCTGAGAACAGATATTCCGGATCCCTTCGAAGACTATATGGCCAAAGAAAATATCCTCCGATAAAAAAGAGAAAGAAGCTTTCTGAGAAACTTCTTTGTGTTCTGTGAAATCATCTCACAGAGTTACAGCTTTCCCCTCAAGAAGCCTTTCGCTAAGACAGTTCTTGTGGAAATGGCAAAGTGATATTTGGAAGCCCATAGAGGGCAATGGTGAAAAAGGAAATATCCTCAGATGAAATCTGGAAAGAAGCTTTCTGAGAAACTGCTTAGTGTTCTGTTAATTCATCTCACAGAGTTACATCTGTATTTCGTGGATCTCTTTGCTAGCCTTATTTCTGTGGAATCTGAGAACAGATATTTCGGATCCCTTTGAAGACTATAGGGCCAAAGGAAATATCCTCCGATAACAAAGAGAAAGAAGCTTTCTGAGAAACTTCTCTGTGTTCTGTGAAATCATCTCACAGAGTTACAACGTTCCCCACAAGAAGCCTTTCGCTAAGACAGTTCTTGTGGAATTGGCAAAGTGATATTTGGAAGCCCATAGAGGGCTATGGTGAAAAAGGAAATATCCTCAGATGAAATCTGGAATGAAGCTTTCTGACAAACTGCTTAGTGTTCTGTTAATTCATCTCACAGTGTTACATCTGTATATCGTGGATCTCTTTGCTAGCCTTATTTCTGTGGAATCTGAGAACAGATATTTCGGATCTCTTTGAAGACTATAGGGCCAAAGGAAAAATCCTCTGATAAAAAAGAGAAAGAAGCTTTCTGAGGAACTTCTTTGTGTTCTGTGAAATCATCTCACAGAGTTACAGCTTTCCCCTCAAGAAGCCTTTCGCTAAGACAGTTCTTGTGGAATTGGCAAAGTGATATTTGGAAGCCCATAGAGGGCTATGGTGAAAAAGGAAATATCCTCAGATGAAATCTGGAAAGAAGCTTTCTGAGAAACTGCTTAGTGTTCTGTTAATTCATCTCACAGAGTTACATCTGTATTTCGTGGATCTCTTTGCTAGCCTTCTTTCTGTGGAATCTGAGAACAGATATTTCGGATCCCTTTGAAGACTATAGGGCCAAAGGAAATATCCTCCGATAAAAAGAGAAAGAAGCTTTCTGAGAAACTTCTTTGTGTTCTGTGAAATCATGTCACAGAGTTACAGCTTTCCCCTCAAGAAGCCTTTCGCTAAGACAGTTCTTGTGGAATTGCCAAAGTGATATTTGGAAGCCCCTAGAGGGCTATGGTGAAAAAGGAAATATCCTCAGATGAAATCTGGAAAGAAGCTTTCTGACAAACTGCTTAGTGTTCTGTTAATTCATCTCACAGAGTTACAACAGTATTTCGTGGATCTCTTTGCTAGAATTATTTCTGTGGAATCTGAGAACAGATATTTCGGATCCCTTTGAAGACTATAGGGCCAAAGGAAATATCCTCCGATAACAAAGAGAAAGAAGCTTTCTGAGAAACTTCTTTGTGTTCTGTGAAATCATCTCACAGAGTTACGGCTTTCCCCTCAAGAAGCCTTTCGCTAAGACAGTTCTTGTGGAATTGGCAAAGTGATATTTGGAAGCCCATAGAGGGCTATGGTGAAAAAGGAAATATCCTCAGATGAAATCTGGAAAGAAGCTTTCTGAGAAACTGCTTAGTGTTCTGTTAATTCATCTCACAGTGTTACATCTGTATTTCGTGGATCTCTTTGCTAGCTTTATTTCTGTCGAATCTGAGAACAGATGTTTCGGATTCCTTTGAAGACTATAGGGCCAAAGGAAATATCCTCCGATAACAAAGAGAAAGAAGCTTTCTGAGAAACTTCTTTGTGTTCTGTGAAATCATCTCACAGAGTTACAGCTTTCCCCTCAAGAAGTCTTTCGCCAAGACAGTTCTTGTGGAATTGGCAAAGTGATATTTGGAAGCCCATAGAGGGCTATGGTGAAAAAGGAAATATCCTCAGATGAAATCTGGAAAGAAGCTTTCTGAGAAACCGCTTAGTGTTGTGTTAATTCTTCTCACAGAGTTACAACTGTATTTCGTGGATCTCTTTGCTAGCCTTATTTCTGTGGAATATGAGAACAGATATTCCGGATCCCTTTGAAGACTATAGGGCCAAAGAAAATATCCTCCGATAAAAAAGAGAAAGAAGCTTTCTGAGAAACTTCTTTGTGTTCTGTGAAATCATCTCACAGAGTTTCAGCTTTCCCCTCAAGAAGCCTTTCTCTAAGACACTTCTTGTGGAAATGGCAAAGTGATATTTGGAAGCCCATAGAGGGCTATGGTGAAAAAGAAAATATCCTCAGATGAAATCTGGAAAGAAGCTTTCTGAGAAACTGCTTAGTGTTCTGTTAATTCATCTCACAGAGTTACATCTGTATTTCGTGGATCTCTTTGCTAGCCTTATTTCTGTGGAATCTGAGAACAGATATTTCGGATCCCTTTGAAGACTATAGGGCCAATTAAATATCCTCTGATAACAAAGAGAAAGAAGCTTTATGAGAAACTTCTTTGTGTTCTGTGAAATCATCTCACAGAGTTACAACGTTCCCCTCAAGAAGCCTTTCGCTCAGACAGTTTTTGTGGAATTGGCAAAGTGATATTTGGAAGCCCATAGAGGGCTATGGTGAAAAAGGAAATATCCTCAGATGAAATCTGGAAAGAAGCTTTCTGACAAACTGCTTAGTGTTCTGTTAATTCATCTCACAGAGTTACAACAGTATTTCGTGGATCTCTTTGCTAGCCTTATTTCTGTGGAATCTGAGAACAGATATTTCGGATCCCTTTGAAGACTATAGGGCCAAAGGAACTATCCTCCGATAACGAAGAGAAAGAAGCTTTCTGAGAAACTTCTTTGTGTTCTGTGAAATCATCTCACAGAGTTACGGCTTTCCCCTCAAGAAGCCTTTCGCTAAGACAGTTCTTGTGGAATTGGCAAAGTGATATTTGGAAGCCCATAGAGGGCTATGGTGAAAAAGGAAATATCCTCAGATGAAATCTGGAAAGAAGCTTTCTGAGAAACTGCTTAGTGTTCTGTTAATTCATCTCACAGAGTTACATCTGTATTTCGTGGATCTCTTTGCTAGCCTTATTTCTGTGGAATCTGAAGACAGATGTTTCGGATCCCTTTGAAGACTATAGGGCCAAAGGAAATATCCTCCGATAACAAAGAGAAAGAAGCTTTCTGAGAAACTTCTTTGTGTTCTGTGAAATCATCTCACAGAGTTACAGCTTTCCCCTCAAGAAGCCTTTCGCTAAGGCAGTTCTTGTGGAATTGGCAAAGTGATATTTGGAAGCCCATAGAGGGCTATGGTGAAAAAGGAAATATCCTCAGATGAAATCTGGAAAGAAGCTTTCTGAGAATCTGCTTAGTGTTCTGTTAATTCATCTCACAGAGTTACATCTGTATTTCGTGGATCTCTTTGCTAGCCTTCTTTCTGTGGAATCTGAGAACAGATATTTCGGATCCCTTTGAAGACTATAGGGCCAAAGGAAATATCCTCCGATAACAAAGAGAAAGAAGCTTTCTGAGAAACTTCTTTGTGTTCTGTGAAATCATCTCACAGAGTTACAGCTTTCCCCTCAAGAAGCCTTTCGCTAAGACAGTTCTTGTGGAATTGCCAAAGTGATATTTGGAAGCCCCTAGAGGGCTATGGTGAAAAAGGAAATATCCTCAGATGAAATCTAGAAAGAAGCTTTCTGACAAACTGCTTAGTGTTCTGTTAATTCATCTCACAGAGTTACAACAGTATTTCGTGGATCTCTTTGCTAGAATTATTTCTGTGGAATCTGAGAACAGATATTTCGGATCCCTTTGAAGACTATAGGACCAAAGGAAATATCCTCCGATAACAAAGAGAAAGAAGCTTTCTGAGAAACTTCTTTGTGTTCTGTGAAATCATCTCACAGAGTTACGGCTTTCCACTCAAGAAGCCTTTCGCTAAGACAGTTCTTGTGGAATTGGCAGAGTGATATTTGGAAGCCCATAGAGGGCTATGGTGAAAAAGGAAATATCCTCAGATGAAATCTGGAAAGAAGCTTTCTGAGAAACTGCTTAGTGTTCTGTTAATTCATCTGACAGAGTTACATCTGTATTTCGTGGATCCCTTTGCTAGCTTTATTTCTGTGGAATCTGAAGACAGATGTTTCAGATCCCTTTGAAGACTATAGGGCCAAAGGAAATATCCTCCGATAAAAAAGAGAAAGAAGTTTTCTTGGAAACTTCTTTGTGTTCTGTGAAATCATCTCACAGAGTTACAGCTTTCCCCTCAAGAAGCCTTTCGTTAAGACAGTTCTTGTGGAATTGGCAAAGTGATATTTGGAAGCCCATAGAGGGCTATGGTGAAAAACGAAATATCCTAAGATGAAATGTGGAAAGAAGCTTTCTGAGAAACTGCTTAGTGTTCTGTTAATTCATCTCACAGAGTTACATCTGTATTTCGTGAATCTCTTTGCTAGCCTTATTTCTGTGGAATCTGAGAACAGATATTTCGGATCCCTTTGAAGACTATAGGGCCAAAGGAACTATCCTCCGATAACAAAGAGAAAGAAGCTTTCTGAGAAACTTCTTTGTGTTCTGTGAAATCATCTCACAGAGTTACGGCTTTCCCCTCAAGAAGCCTTTCGCTAAGACAGTTCTTGTGGAATTGGCAAAGTGATATTTGGAAGCCCATAGAGGGCTATGGTGAAAAAGGAAATATCCTCAGATGAAATCTGGAAAGAAGCTTTCTGAGAAACTGCTTAGTGTTCTGTTAATTCATCTCACAGAGTTACATCTGTATTTCGTGGATCTCTTTGCTAGCCTTATTTCTGTAGAATCTGAAGACAGATGTTTCGGATCCCTTTGAAGACTATAGGGCCAAAGAAAATATCCTCCGATAAGAAAGGGAAAGAAGCTTTCTGAGAAACTTCTTTGTGTTCTGTGAAATCATCTCACAGAGTTACAGCTTTCCCCTCAAGAAGCCTTTCGCTAAGACAGTTCTTGTGGAATTGGCAAAGTGATATTTGGAAGCCCATAGAGGGCTATGGTGAAAAAGGAATTATCCTCAGATGAAATCTGGAAAGAAGCTTTCTGAGAAACCGCTTAGTGTTGTGTTAATTCATCTCACAGAGTTACAACTGTATTTCGTGGATCTCTTTGCTAGCCTTATTTCTGTGGAATCTGAGAACAGATATTCCGGATCCCTTTGAAGACTATAGGGCCAAAGAAATTATCCTCCGATAAAAAAGAGAAAGAAGCTTTCTGAGAAACTTCTTTGTGTTCTGTGAAATCATCTCACAGAGTTTCAGCTTTCCCCTCAAGAAGCCTTTTGCTAAGACACTTCTTGTGGAAATTGCAAAGTGATATTTGGAAGCCCATAGAGGGCTATGATGAAAAAGGAAATATCCTCAGATGAAATCTGGAAAGAAGCTTTCTGAGAAACTGCTTAGTGTTCTGTTAATTCATCTCACAGAGTTACATCTGTATTTCGTGGATCTCTTTGCTAGCCTTATTTTTGTGGAATCTGAAGACAGATATTCCGGATCCCTTTGAAGACTATAGGGCCAAAGGAAATATCCTCCGATAACAAAGAGAAAGAAGCTTTCTGAGAAACTTCTTTGTGTTCTGTGAAATCATCTCACAGAGTTACAGCGTTCCCCTCAAGAAGCCTTTCGCTAAGACAGTTCTTGTGGAAATGGCAAAGTGATATTTGGAAGCCCATGGAGGGCTATGGTGAAAAAGGGAATATCCTCAGATAAAATCTGGAAAGAAGCTTTCTGAGAAACTGCTTAGTGTTCTGTTAATTCATCTCACAGAGTTACATCTGTATTTCGTGGATCTCTTTGCTAGCCTTATTTCTGTGGAATCTGAGAACAGATATTTCGGATCCCTTTGAAGACTATAGGGCCAAAGGAAATATCCTCCGATACCAAAGAGAAAGAAGTTTTCTGAGAAACTTCTTTGTGTTCTGTGAAATCATCCCACAGAGTTACAACGTTCCCCTCAAGAAGCCTTTCGCTAAGACAGTTCTTGTGGAATTGGCAAAGTGATATTTGGAAGCCCATAGAGGGCTATGGTGAAAAAGGAAATATCCTCAGATGAAATCTGGAAAGAAGCTTTCTGAGAAACTGCTTAGTGTTCTGTTATTTCATCTCACAGAGTTACATCTGTATTTCGTGGATCTCTTTGCTAGCCTTATTTCTGTGGAATCTGAGAACAGATATTTCGGATCCCTTTGAAGACTATAGGGCCAAAGGAAATATCCTCCGATAACAAAGAGAAAGAAGCTTTCTGAGAAACTTCATTGTGTTCTGTGAAATCATCTCACAGATTTACAGCTTTCCCCTCAAGAAGCCGTTCGCTAAGACAGTTCTTGTGGAATTGGCCAAGTGATATTTGGAAGCCCATAGAGGGCTATGGCGAAAAAGGAAATATCCTCAGATGAAATCTGGAAAGAAGCTTTCTGAGAAACAGCTTAGTGTTCTGTTATTTCATCTCACAGAGTTACATCTGTGTTTCGTGGATCTCTTTGCTAGCCTTATTTCTGTGGAATCTGAGAACAGATATTTCGGATCCCTTTGAAGACTATAGGGCCAAGGGAAATATCCTCCGATAACAAAGAGAAAGAAGCTTTCTGAGAAACTTCTTTGTGTTCTGTGAAATCACCTCACAGAGTTACAGCTTTCCCCTCAAGAAGCCTTTCGCTAAACAGTTCTTGTGGAATTGGCCCAATGATATTTGGAAGCCCATAGAGGGCTATGGTGAAAAAGGAAATATCCTCAGATGAAAACTGGAAAGAAGCTTTCTGAGAAACTGCTTAGTGTTCTGTTAATTCATCTCACAGAGTTACATCTGTATTTCGTGGATCTCTTTGCTAGCCTTATTTCTGTGGAATCTGAGAACAGATGTTTCGGATCCCTTTGAAGACTATAGGGCCAAAGGAAATATCCCTCGATAACAAAGAGAAGGAAGCTTTCTGAGAAACTTCTTTGTGTTCTGTGAAAACATCTCACAGAGTTACAGCTTTCCCCTCTTTCGCTAAGACGGTTCTTGTGGAATTGGCCAAGTGATATTTGGAAGCCCATAGAGGGCTATGGTGAAAAAGGAAATATCCTCAGATGAAATCTGGAAAGAAGCTTTCTGAGAAACTCCTTAGTGTTCTGTTATTTCATCTCACAGAGTTACATCTGTATTTCGTGGATCTCTTTGCTAGCCTTATTTCTGTGGAATCTGAGAACAGATATTTCGGATCCCTTTGAAGACTATAGGGCCAAAGGAAATATCCTCCGATAACAAAGAGAAAGAAGCTTTCTGAGAAACTTCTTTGTGTTCTGTGAAATCATCTCACAGAGTTACAGCTTTCCCCTCAAGAAGCCTTTCGCTAAGACAGTTCTTTTGGAATTGGCAAAGTGATATTTGGAAGCCCATAGAGGGCTATGGTGAAAAAGGAAATATCCTCAGATGAAATCTGGAAAGAAGATTTCTGAGAAACTGCTTAGTGTTCTGTTAATTCATCTCACAGAGTTACATCTGTATTTCGTGGATCTCTTTGCTAGCCTTATTTCTGTGGAATCTGAGAACAGATATTTCGGATCCCTTTGAAGACTATAGGGCCAAAGGAAATATCCTCCGATAACAAAGAGAACGAAGCTTTCTGAGAAACTTCTTTGTGTTCTGTGAAATCATCTCACAGAGTTACAGCTTTCCCCTCAAGAAGCCTTTCGCTAAGACAGTTCTTGTGGAATTGGCAAAGTGATATTTGGAAGCCCATAGAGGGCTATGGTGAAAAAGGAAATATCCTCAGATGAAATCTGGAAAGAAGCTTTCTGAGAAACTGCTTAGTGTTCTGTTAATTCATCTCACAGAGTTACATCCTTATTTCGTGGATCTCTTTGCTAGCCTTATTTCTGTGGAATCTGAGAACTGATATTTCGGATCCCTTTGAAGACTATAGGGCCAAAGGAAATATCCTCCGATAACAAAGAGAAAGAAGCTTTCTGAGAAACTTCTTTGTGTTCTGTGAAATCATCTCACAGAGTTACAGCTTTCCCCTCAAGAAGCCGTTCGCTAAGACAGTTCTTGTGGAATTGGCCAAGTGATATTTGGAAGCCCATAGAGGGCTATGGCGAAAAAGGAAATATCCTCAGATGAAATCTGGAAAGAAGCTTTCTGAGAAACTGCTTAGTGTTCTGTTATTTCATCTCACAGTGTTACATGTGTATTTCGTGGATCTCTTTGCTAGCCTTATTTCTGTGGAATCTGAGAACAGATATTTCGGATCCCTTTGAAGACTATAGGGCCAAGGGAAATATCCTCCGATAACAAAGAGAAAGAAGCTTTCTGAGAAACTTCTTTGTGTTCTGTGAAATCATCTCACAGAGTTACAGCTTTCCCCTAAAGAAGCCTTTCGCTAAACAGTTCTTGTGGAATTGGCCCAATGATATTTGGAAGCCCATAGAGGGCTATGGTGAAAAAGAAAATATCCTCAGATGAAATCTGGAAAGAAACTTTCTGAGAAACTGCTCAGTGTTCTGTTAATTCATCTCACAGAGTTACATCTGTATTTCGTGGATCTCTTTGCTAGCCTTATTTCTGTGGAATCTGAGAACAGATGTTTCGGATCCCTTTGAAGACTATAGGGCCAAAGGAAATATCCCTCGATAACAAAGAGAAGGAAGCTTTCAGAGAAACTTCTTTGTGTTCTGTGAAAACATCTCACAGAGTTACAGCTTTCCCCTCTTTCGCTAAGACAGTTCTTGTGGAATTGGCCAAGTGATATTTGGAAGCCCATAGAGGGCTACGGTGAAAAAGGAAATATCCTCAGATGAAATCTGGAAAGAAGCTTTCTGAGAAACTGCTTAGTGTTCTCTTATTTCATCTCACAGAGTTACATCTGTATTTCGTGGATCTCTTTGCTAGCCTTATTTCTGTGGAAACTGAGAACAGATATTTCGGATCCCTTTGTAGACTATAGGGCCAAAGGAAATATCCTCCGATAACAAAGAGAAAGAAGCTTTCTGAGAAACTTCTTTGTGTTCTGTGAAATCATCTCACAGAGTTACAGCGTTCCCCTCAAGAAGCCTTTCGCTAAGACAGTTCTTGTGGAAATGGCAAAGTGATATTTGGAAGCCCATAGAGGGCTACGGCGAAAAAGGTAATATCCTCAGATGAAATCTGGAAAGAAGCTTTCTGAGAAACTGTTTAGTGTTCTGTTAATTCATCTCACAGAGTTACATCTGTATTTCGTGGATCTCTTTGCTAGCCTTATTTCTGTGGAATCTGAGAACAGTTATTTCGGATCCCTTTGAAGACTATAGGGCCAAAGGAAATATCCTCCGATACCAAAGAGAAAGAAGTTTTCTGAGAAACTTCTTTGTGTTCTGTGAAATCATCCCACAGAGTTACAACGTTCCCCTCAAGAAGCCTTTCGCTAAGACAGTTCTTGGGGAATTGGCAAAGTGATATTTGGAAGCCCATAGAGGGCTATGGTGAAAAAGGAAATATCCTCAGATGAAATCTGGAAAGAAGCTTTCTGAGAAACTGCTTAGTGTTCTGTTATTTCATCTCACAGAGTTACATCTGTATTTCGTGGATCTCTTTGCTAGCCTTATTTCTGTGGAATCTGAGAACAGATATTTCGGATCCCTTTGAAGACTATAGGGCCAAAGGAAATATCCTCCGATAACAAAGAGAAAGAAGCTTTCTGAGAAACTTCATTGTGTTCTGTGAAATCATCTCACAGATTTACAGCTTTCCCCTCAAGAAGCCGTTCGCTAAGACAGTTCTTGTGGAATTGACCAAGTGATATTTGGAAGCCCATAGAGGGCTATGGCGAAAAAGGAAATATCCTCAGATGAAATCTGGAAAGAAGCTTTCTGAGAAACAGCTTAGTGTTCTGTTATTTCATCTCACAGAGTTACATCTGTGTTTCGTGGATCTCTTTGCTAGCCTTATTTCTGTGGAATCTGAGAACAGATATTTCGGATCCCTTTGAAGACTATAGGGCCAAGGGAAATATCCTCCGATAACAAAGAGAAAGAAGCTTTCTGAGAAACTTCTTTGTGTTCTGTGAAATCACCTCACAGAGTTACAGCTTTCCCCTCAAGAAGCCTTTCGCTAAACAGTTCTTGTGGAATTGGCCCAATGATATTTGGAAGCCCATAGAGGGCTATGGTGAAAAAGGAAATATCCTCAGATGAAAACTGGAAAGAAGCTTTCTGAGAAACTGCTTAGTGTTCTGTTAATTCATCTCACAGAGTTACATCTGTATTTCGTGGATCTCTTTGCTAGCCTTATTTCTGTGGAATCTGAGAACAGATGTTTCGGATCCCTTTGAAGACTATAGGGCCAAAGGAAATATCCCTCGATAACAAAGAGAAGGAAGCTTTCTGAGAAACTTCTTTGTGTTCTGTGAAAACATCTCACAGAGTTACAGCTTTCCCCTCTTTCGCTAAGACGGTTCTTGTGGAATTGGCCAAGTGATATTTGGAAGCCCATAGAGGGCTATGGTGAAAAAGGAAATATCCTCAGATGAAATCTGGAAAGAAGCTTTCTGAGAAACTCCTTAGTGTTCTGTTATTTCATCTCACAGAGTTACATCTGTATTTCGTGGATCTCTTTGCTAGCCTTATTTCTGTGGAATCTGAGAACAGATATTTCGGATCCCTTTGAAGACTATAGGGCCAAAGGAAATATCCTCCGATAACAAAGAGAAAGAAGCTTTCTGAGAAACTTCTTTGTGTTCTGTGAAATCATCTCACAGAGTTACAGCTTTCCCCTCAAGAAGCCTTTCGCTAAGACAGTTCTTGTGGAATTGGCAAAGTGATATTTGGAAGCCCATAGAGGGCTATGGTGAAAAAGGAAATATCCTCAGATGAAATCTGGAAAGAAGATTTCTGAGAAACCGCTTAGTGTTCTGTTAATTCATCTCACAGAGTTACATCTGTATTTCGTGGATCTCTTTGCTAGGCTTATTTCTGTGGAATCTGAGAAGAGATATTTCGGATCCCTTTGAAGACTATAGGGCCAAAGAAAATATCCTCCGATAACAAAGAGAAAGAAGGTTTCTGAGAAACTTCTTTGTGTTCTGTGAAATCATCTCACAGAGTTACAGCATTCCCCTCAAGAAGCCTTTCGCTAAGACAGTTCTTGTGGAATTGGCAAAGTGATATTTGGAAGCCCCTAGAGGGCTATGGTGAAAAAGGAAATATCCTCACATGAAATCTGGAAAGAAGCTTTCTAAGAAAGTGCTTAGTGTTCTGTTATTTCATCTCACAGAGTTACATCTGTATTTCGTGGATCTCTTTGCTAGCCTTATTTTTGTGGAATCTGAGAACAGATACTTCCGATCTCTTTGAAGACTATAGGGCCAAAGGAAATATCCTCCGATAACAAAGAGAAAGAAGCTTTCTGAGCAATGTCTTTGTGTTCTGTGAAATCATCTCAAAGAGTTACAGCTTTCCCCTCAAGAAGCCTTTCGCTAAGACAGTTCTTTTGGAATTGGCAAAGTGATATTTGGAAGCCCTTAGAGGGCTATGGTGAAAAAGGAAATATCCTCAGATGAAATCTGGAAAGAAGATTTCTGAGAAACTGCTTAGTGTTCTGTTAATTCATCTCACAGAGTTACATCTGTATTTCGTGGATCTCTTTGCTAGCCTTATTTCTGTGGAATCTGAGAACAGATATTTCGGATCCCTTTGAAGACTATAGGGCCAAAGGAAATATCCTCCGATAACAAAGAGAACGAAGCTTTCTGAGAAACTTCTTTGTGTTCTGTGAAATCATCTCACAGAGTTACAGCTTTCCCCTCAAGAAGCCTTTCGCTAAGACAGTTCTTGTGGAATTGGCAAAGTGATATTTGGAAGCCCATAGAGGGCTATGGTGAAAAAGGAAATATCCTCAGATGAAATCTGGAAAGAAGCTTTTTGAGAAACTGCTTAGTGTTCTGTTAATTCATCTCACAGAGTTACATCCTTATTTCGTGGATCTCTTTGCTAGCCTTATTTCTGTGGAATCTGAGAACTGATATTTCGGATCCCTTTGAAGACTATAGGGCCAAAGGAAATATCCTCCGATAACAAAGAGAAAGAAGCTTTCTGAGAAACTTCTTTGTGTTCTGTGAAATCATCTCACAGAGTTACAGCTTTCCCCTCAAGAAGCCGTTCGCTAAGACAATTCTTGTGGAATTGGCCAAGTGATATTTGGAAGCCTATAGAGGGCTATGGCGAAAAAGGAAATATCCCCAGATGAAATCTGGAAAGAAGCTTTCTGACAAACTGCTTAGTGTTCTGTTATTTCATCTCACAGTGTTACATGTGTATTTCGTGGATCTCTTTGCTAGCCTTATTTCTGTGGAATCTGAGAACAGATATTTCGGATCCCTTTGAAGACTATAGGGCCAAGGGAAATATCCTCCGATAACAAAGAGAAAGAAGCTTTCTGAGAAACTTCTTTGTGTTCTGTGAAATCATCTCACAGAGTTACAGCTTTCCCCTAAAGAAGCCTTTCGCTAAACAGTTCTTGTGGAATTGGCCCAATGATATTTGGAAGCCCATAGAGGGCTATGGTGAAAAAGGAAATATCCTCAGATGAAATCTGGAAAGAAGCTTTCTGAGAAACTGCTTAGTGTTCTGTTAATTCATCTCACAGAGTTCCATCTGTATTTCGTGGATCTCTTTGCTAGCCTTATTTCTGTGGAATCTGAGAACAGATGTTTCGGATCCCTTTGAAGACTATAGGACCAAAGGAAATATCCCTCCATAACAAAGAGAAGGAAGCTTTCAGAGAAACTTCTTTGTGTTCTGTGAAAACATCTCACAGAGTTACAGCTTTCCCCTCTTTCGCTAAGACAGTTCTTGTGGAATTGGCCAAGTGATATTTGGAAGCCCATAGAGGGCTACGGTGAAAAAGGAAATATCCTCAGATGAAATCTGGAAAGAAGCTTTCTGAGAAACTGCTTAGTGTTCTGTTATTTCATCTCACAGAGTTACATCTGTATTTCGTGGATCTCTTTGCTAGCCTTATTTCTGTGGAATCTGAGAACAGATATTTCGGATCCCTTTGTAGACTATAGGGCCAAAGGAAATATCCTCCGATAACAAAGAGAAAGAAGCTTTCTGAGAAACTTCTTTGTGTTCTGTGAAATCATCTCACAGAGTTACAGCTTTCCCCTCAAGAAGCCTTTCGCTAAGACAGTTCTTGTGGAATTGGCAAAGTGATATTTGGAAGCCCATAGAGGGCTATGGTGAAAAAGGAAATATCCTCACATGAAATCTTTAAAGAAGATTTCTGAGAAACCGCTTAGTGTTCTGTTAATTCATCTCACAGAGTTACATCTGTATTTTGTGGATCTCTTTGCTAGCCTTATTTCTGTGGAATCTGAGAACAGATATTTCGGATCCCTTTGAAGACTATAGGGCCAAAGGAAATATCCTCCGATAACAAAGAGAAAGAAGCTTTCTGAGAAACTTCTTTGTGTTCTGTGAAATAATCTCACAGAGTTACAGCTTTCCCCTCAAGAAGCCTTTCGCTAAGACAGTTCTTGTGGAATTGGCAAAGTGATATTTGGAAGCCCATAGAGGGCTATGGTGAAAAAGGAAATATCCTCAGATGAAATCTGGAAAGAAGCTTTCTGAGAAACTGCTTAGTGTTCTGTTAATTCATCGCACAGAGTTACATCTGTATTTCGTGGATCTCTTTGCTAGCCTTATTTCTGTTGAATCTGAGAACAGATATTTCGGATCCCTTTGAAGACTATAGGGTCAAAGGAAATAGCCTCCGATAACAAAGAGAAAGAAGCTTTCTGAGAAACTTCTTTGTGTTCTGTGAAATCATCTCACAGAGTTACAGCTTTCCCCTCAAGAAGCCTTTCGCTAAGACAGTTCTGGTGGAATTGGCAAAGTGATATTTGGAAGCCCATAGAGGGCTATGGTGAAAAAGGAAATATCCTCACATGAAATCTGGAAAGAAGCTTTCTAAGAAAGTGCTTAGTGTTCTGTTATTTCATCTCACAGAGTTACATCTGTATTTCGTGGATCTCTTTGCTAGCCTTATTTCTGTGGAATCTGAGAACTGATACTTCGGATCCCTTTGAAGACTATAGGGCCAAAGGAAATATCCTCCGATAACAAAGAGAAAGAAGATTTCTGAGAAACTTCTTTGTGTTCTGTGAAATCATCTCACAGAGTTACAGCTTTCCCCTCAAGAAGCCGTACGCTAAGACAGTTCTGGTGGAATTGGCCAAGTGATATTTGGAAGCCCAAAGAGTGCTATGGTGAAAAAGGAAATATCCTCAGATGAAATCTGGAAAGAAGCTTTCTGAGAAACAGCTTAGTGTTCTGTTATTTCATCTCACAGAGTTACATGTGTATTTCGTGGATCTCTTTGCTAGCCTTATTTCTGTGGAATCTGAGAACAGATATTTCGGATCCCTTTGAAGACTATAGGGCCAAGGGAAATATCCTCCGATAACAAAGAGAAAGAAGCTTTCTGAGAAACTTCTTTGTGTTCTGTGAAATCATCTCACAGAGTTACAGCTTTCCCCTCAAGAAGCCTTTCGCTAAGACAGTTCTTGTGGAATTGGCAAAGTGATATTTGGAAGCCCATACAGGGCTATGGTGAAAAAGGAAATATCCTCAGATGAAATCTGGAAAGAAGCTTTCTGAGAAACTGCTTAGTGTTCTGTTAATTCATCTCACAGAGTTACATCTGTATTTCGTGGATCTCTTTGCTAGCCTTATTTCTGTGGAGTCTGAGAACAGATATTTCGGATCCCTTTGAAGACTATAGGGCCAAAGGAAATATCCTCTGATAACAAAGAGAACGAAGCTTTCTGAGAAACTTCTTTGTGTTCTGTGAAATCATCTCACAGAGTTACAGCTTTCCCCTCAAGAAGCCTTTCGCTAAGACAGTTCTTGTGGAATTGGCCAAGTGATATTTGGAAGCCCATAGAGGGCTATGGTGAAAAAGGAAATATCCTCAGATGAAATCTGGAAAGAAGCTTTCTGACAAACTGCTTAGTGTTCCGTTAATTCATCTCACAGAGTTACAACAGTATTTCGTGGATCTCTTTGCTAACCTTCTTTCTGTGGAATCTGAGAACAGGTATTTCGGATCCCTTAGAAGACTCTAGGGCCAAAGGAAATATCCTCCGATACCAAAGAGTAAGAAGCTTTCTGAGAAACTTCTTTGTGTTCTGTGATATCATCTCACAGAGTTACAGCTTTCCCCTCAAGAAGCCTTTCGCTAAGACAGTTCTTGTGGAATTGGCAAAGTGATATTTGGAAGCCCATAGAGGGCTATGGTGAAAAAGGAAATATCCTCAGATGAAATCTGGAAAGAAGCTTTCTGAGAAACCGCTTAGTGTTCTGTTATTTCATCTCACAGAATTACATCTGTATTTCGTGGATCTCTTTGCTAGCCTTATTTCTGTGGAATCTGAGAACAGATATTCCGGATCCCTTTGAAGACTATAGGGCCAAAGGAAATATCCTCCGGTAACAAAGAGAAAGAAGCTTTCTGAGAAACTTCTTTGTGTTCTGTGAAATCATCTCACAGAGTTACAGCTTTCCCCTCAAGAAGCCTTTCGCTAAGACAGTTCTTGTGGAATTGGCAAAGTGATATTTGGAAGCCCATAGAGGTCTATGGTGAAAAAGGAAATATCCTCAGATGAAATCTGGAAAGAAGCTTTCTGAGAAACTGCTTAGTGTTCTGTTAATTCATCTCACAGAGTTACATCTGTATTTTGTGGATCTCTTTGCTAGCCTTATTTCTGTGGAATCTGAGAACAGATATTTCGGATCCCTTTGAAGACTATAGGGACAAAGGAAATATCCTCCGATAACAAAGAGAAAGAAGCTTTCTGAGAAACTTCTTTGTGTTCTGTGAAATCATCTCACAGAGTTACAGCTTTCCCCTCAAGAAGCCTTTCGCTAAGACAGTTCTTGTGGAATTGGCAAAGTGATATTTGGAAGCCCATAGAGGGCTATGGTGAAAAAGGAAATATCCTCAGATGATATCTGGAAAGAAGCTTTCTAAGAAAGTGCTTAGTGTTCTGTTATTTCATCTCACAGAGTTACATCTGTATTTCGTGGATCTCTTTGTTACCCTTATTTCTGTGGAATCTGAGAACAGATACTTCGGATCCCTTTGAAGACTAGAGGGCCAATGGAAATATCCTCCGACAACAAAGAGAAAGAAGCTTTCTGAGAAACTTCTTTGTGTTCTGTGAAATCATCTCACAGAGATACAGCTTTCCCCTCAAGAAGCCTTTCGCTAAGACAGTTCTTGTGGAATTGGCAAAGTGATATTTGGAAGCCCATAGAGGGCTATGGTGAAAAAGGAAATATCCTCAGATGAAATCTGGAAAGAAGATTTCTGAGAAACCGCTTAGTGTTCTGTTAATTCATCTCACAGAGTTACATCTGTATTTCGTGGATCTCTTTGCTAGCCTTATTTTTGTGGAATCTGAGAAGAGATATTTCGGATCCCTTTGAAGACTATAGGGCCAAAGAAAATATCCTCCGATAACAAAGAGAAAGAAGGTTTCTGAGAAACTTCTTTGTGTTCTGTGAAATCATCTCACAGAGTTACAGAATTCCCCTCAAGAAGCCTTTCGCTAAGACAGTTCTTGTGGAATTGGCAAAGTGATATTTGGAAGCCCCTAGAGGGCTATGGTGAAAAAGGAAATATCCTCACATGAAATTTGGAAAGAAGCTTTCTAAGAAAGTGCTTAGTGTTCTGTTATTTCATCTCACAGAGTTACATCTGTATTTCGTGGATCTCTTTGCTAGCCTTATTTTTGTGGAATCTGAGAACAGATACTTCCGATCTCTTTGAAGACTATAGGGCCAAAGGAAATATCCTCCGATAACAAAGAGAAAGAAGCTTTCTGAGCAATGTCTTTGTGTTCTGTGAAATCATCTCACAGAGTTACAGCTTTCCCCTCAAGAAGCCTTTCGCTAAGACAGTTCTTTTGGAATTGGCAAAGTGATATTTGGAAGCCCATAGAGGGCTATGGTGAAAAAGGAAATATCCTCAGATGAAATCTGGAAAGAAGATTTCTGAGAAACTGCTTAGTGTTCTGTTAATTCATCTCACAGAGTTACATCTGTATTTCGTGGATCTCTTTGCTAGCCTTATTTCTGTGGAATCTGAGAACAGATATTTCGGATCCCTTTGAAGACTATAGGGCCAAAGGAAATATCCTCCGATAACAAAGAGAACGAAGCTTTCTGAGAAACTTCTTTGTGTTCTGTGAAATCATCTCACAGAGTTACAGCTTTCCCCTCAAGAAGCCTTTCGCTAAGACAGTTCTTGTGGAATTGGCAAAGTGATATTTGGAAGCCCATAGAGGGCTATGGTGAAAAAGGAAATATCCTCAGATGAAATCTGGAAAGAAGCTTTCTGAGAAACTGCTTAGTGTTCTGTTAATTCATCTCACAGAGTTACATCCTTATTTCGTGGATCTCTTTGCTAGCCTTATTTCTGTGGAATCTGAGAACTGATATTTCGGATCCCTTTGAAGACTATAGGGCCAAAGGAAATATCCTCCGATAACAAAGAGAAAGAAGCTTTCTGAGAAACTTCTTTGTGTTCTGTGAAATCATCTCACAGAGTTACAGCTTTCCCCTCAAGAAGCCGTTCGCTAAGACAGTTCTTGTGGAATTGGCCAAGTGATATTTGGAAGCCCATAGAGGGCTATGGCGAAAAAGGAAATATCCTCAGATGAAATCTGGAAAGAAGCTTTCTGACAAACTGCTTAGTGTTGTGTTATTTCATCTCACAGTGTTACATGTGTATTTCGTGGATCTCTTTGCTAGCCTTATTTCTGTGGAATCTGAGAACAGATATTTCGGATCCCTTTGAAGACTATAGGGCCAAGGGAAATATCCTCCGATAACAAAGAGAAAGAAGCTTTCTGAGAAACTTCTTTGTGTTCTGTGAAATCATCTCACAGAGTTACAGCTTTCCCCTAAAGAAGCCTTTCGCTAAACAGTTCTTGTGGAATTGGCCCAATGATATTTGGAAGCCCATAGAGGGCTATGGTGAAAAAGGAAATATCCTCAGATGAAATCTGGAAAGAAGCTTTCTGAGAAACTGCTTAGTGTTCTGTTAATTCATCTCACAGAGTTCCATCTGTATTTCGTGGATCTCTTTGCTAGCCTTATTTCTGTGGAATCTGAGAACAGATGTTTCGGATCCCTTTGAAGACTATAGGGCCAAAGGAAATATCCCTCGATAACAAAGAGAAGGAAGCTTTCAGAGAAACTTCTTTGTGTTCTGTGAAAACATCTCACAGAGTTACAGCTTTCCCCTCTTTCGCTAAGACAGTTCTTGTGGAATTGTCCAAGTGATATTTGGAAGCCCATAGAGGGCTATGGTGAAAAAGGAAATATCCTCAGATGAAATCTGGAAAGAAGCTTTCTGAGAAACTGCTTAGTGTTCTGTTATTTCATCTCACAGAGTTACATCTGTATTTCGTGGATCTCTTTGCTAGCCTTATTTCTGTGGAATCTGAGAACAGATATTTCGGATCCCTTTGTAGACTATAGGGCCAAAGGAAATATCCTCCGATAACAAAGAGAAAGAAGCTTTCTGAGAAACTTCTTTGTGTTCTGTGAAATCATCTCACAGAGTTACAGCTTTCCCCTCAAGAAGCCTTTCGCTAAGACAGTTCTTGTGGAATTGGCAAAGTGATATTTGGAAGCCCATAGAGGGCTATGGTGAAAAAGGAAATATCCTCACATGAAATCTTTAAAGAAGATTTCTGAGAAACCGCTTAGTGTTCTGTTAATTCATCTCACAGAGTTACATCTGTATTTCGTGGATCTCTTTGCTAGCCTTATTTCTGTGGAATCTGAGAAGAGATATTTCGGATCCCTTTGAAGACTATAGGGCCAAAGAAAATATCCTCCGATAACAAAGAGAAAGAAGGTTTCTGAGAAACTTCTTTGTGTTCTGTAAATCATCTCACAGAGTTACAGAATTCCCCTCAAGAAGCCTTTCGCTAAGACAGTTCTTGTGGAATTGGCAAAGTGATATTTGGAAGCCCATAGAGGGCTATGGTGAAAAAGGAAATATCCTCACATGAAATCTGGAAAGAAGCTTTCTAAGAAAGTGCTTAGTGTTCTGTTATTTCATCTCACAGAGTTACATCTGTATTTCGTGGATCTCTTTGCTAGCCTTATTTCTGTGGAATCTGAGAACAGATACTTCCGATCCCTTTGAAGACTATAGGGCCAAAGGAAATATCCTCCGATAACAAAGAGAAAGAAGCTTTCTGAGCAATGTCTTTATGTTCTGTGAAATCATCTCACAGAGTTACAGCTTTCCCCTCAAGAAGCCTTTCGCTAAGACAGTTCTTGTGGAATGGGCAAAGTGATATTTGGAAGCCCATAGAGGGCTATGGTGAAAAAGGAAATATCCTCAGATGAAATCTGGAAAGAAGCTTTCAGAGAAACTGCTTAGTGTTCTGTTAATTCATCTCACAGAGTTACATCTGTATTTCGTGGATCTCTTTGCTAGCCTTATTTCTGTGGAATCTGAGAACAGATATTTCGGATCCCTTTGAAGACTATAGGGCCAAAGGAAATATCCTCCGATAACAAAGAGAAAGAAGCTTTCTGAGAAACTTCTTTGTGTTCTGTGAAATCATCTCACAGAGTTACAGCTTTCCCCTCAAGAAGCCTTTCGCTAAGACAGTTCTTGTGGAATTGGCAAAGTGATATTTGGAAGCCCATAGAGGGCTATGGTGAAAAAGGAAATATCCTCAGATGAAATCTGGAAAGAAGCTTTCTGAGAAACTGCTTAGTGTTCTGTTAATTCATCGCACAGAGTTACATCTGTATTTCGTGGATCTCTTTGCTAGCCTTATTTCTGTTGAATCTGAGAACAGATATTTCGGATCCCTTTGAAGACTATAGGGTCAAAGGAAATAGCCTCCGATAACAAAGAGAAAGAAGCTTTCTGAGAAACTTCTTTGTGTTCTGTGAAATCATCTCACAGAGTTACAGCTTTCCCCTCAAGAAGCCTTTCGCTAAGACAGTTCTGGTGGAATTGGCAAAGTGATATTTGGAAGCCCATAGAGGGCTATGGTGAAAAAGGAAATATCCTCACATGAAATCTGGAAAGAAGCTTTCTAAGAAAGTGCTTAGTGTTCTGTTATTTCATCTCACAGAGTTACATCTGTATTTCGTGGATCTCTTTGCTAGCCTTATTTCTGTGGAATCTGAGAACTGATACTTCGGATCCCTTTGAAGACTATAGGGCCAAAGGAAATATCCTCCGATAACAAAGAGAAAGAAGATTTCTGAGAAACTTCTTTGTGTTCTGTGAAATCATCTCACAGAGTTACAGCTTTCCCCTCAAGAAGCCGTACGCTAAGACAGTTCTGGTGGAATTGGCCAAGTGATATTTGGAAGCCCAAAGAGTGCTATGGTGAAAAAGGAAATATCCTCAGATGAAATCTGGAAAGAAGCTTTCTGAGAAACAGCTTAGTGTTCTGTTATTTCATCTCACAGAGTTACATGTGTATTTCGTGGATCTCTTTGCTAGCCTTATTTCTGTGGAATCTGAGAACAGATATTTCGGATCCCTTTGAAGACTATAGGGCCAAGGGAAATATCCTCCGATAACAAAGAGAAAGAAGCTTTCTGAGAAACTTCTTTGTGTTCTGTGAAATCATCTCACAGAGTTACAGCTTTCCCCTCAAGAAGCCTTTCGCTAAGACAGTTCTTGTGGAATTGGCAAAGTGATATTTGGAAGCCCATACAGGGCTATGGTGAAAAAGGAAATATCCTCAGATGAAATCTGGAAAGAAGCTTTCTGAGAAACTGCTTAGTGTTCTGTTAATTCATCTCACAGAGTTACATCTGTATTTCGTGGATCTCTTTGCTAGCCTTATTTCTGTGGAGTCTGAGAACAGATATTTCGGATCCCTTTGAAGACTATAGGGCCAAAGGAAATATCCTCCGATAACAAAGAGAACGAAGCTTTCTGAGAAACTTCTTTGTGTTCTGTGAAATCATCTCACAGAGTTACAGCTTTCCCCTCAAGAAGCCTTTCGCTAAGACAGTTCTTGTGGAATTGGCCAAGTGATATTTGGAAGCCCATAGAGGGCTATGGTGAAAAAGGAAATATCCTCAGATGAAATCTGGAAAGAAGCTTTCTGACAAACTGCTTAGTGTTCTGTTAATTCATCTCACAGAGTTACAACAGTATTTCGTGGATCTCTTTGCTAGCCTTCTTTCTGTGGAATCTGAGAACAGGTATTTCGGATCCCTTAGAAGACTCTAGGGCCAAAGGAAATATCCTCCGATACCAAAGAGTAAGAAGCTTTCTGAGAAACTTCTTTGTGTTCTGTGATATCATCTCACAGAGTTACAGCTTTCCCCTCAAGAAGCCTTTCGCTAAGACAGTTCTTGTGGAATTGGCAAAGTGATATTTGGAAGCCCATAGAGGGCTATGGTGAAAAAGGAAATATCCTCAGATGAAATCTGGAAAGAAGCTTTCTGAGAAACCGCTTAGTGTTCTGTTATTTCATCTCACAGAATTACATCTGTATTTCGTGGATCTCTTTGCTAGCCTTATTTCTGTGGAATCTGAGAACAGATATTTCGGATCCCTTTGAAGACTATAGGGCCAAAGGAAATATCCTCCGATAACAAAGAGAAAGAAGCTTTCTGAGAAACTTCTTTGTGTTCTGTGAAATCATCTCACAGAGTTACAGCTTTCCCCTCAAGAAGCCTTTCGCTAAGTCAGTTCTTGTGGAATTGGCAAAGTGATATTTGGAAGCCCATAGAGGTCTATGGTGAAAAAGGAAATATCCTCAGATGAAATCTGGAAAGAAGCTTTCTGAGAAACTGCTTAGTGTTCTGTTAATTCATCTCACAGAGTTACATCTGTATTTTGTGGATCTCTTTGCTAGCCTTATTTCTGTGGAATCTGAGAACAGATATTTCGGATCCCTTTGAAGACTATAGGGACAAAGGAAATATCCTCCGATAACAAAGAGAAAGAAGCTTTCTGAGAAACTTCTTTGTGTTCTGTGAAATCATCTCACAGAGTTACAGCTTTCCCCTCAAGAAGCCTTTCGCTAAGACAGTTCTTGTGGAATTGGCAAAGTGATATTTGGAAGCCCATAGAGGGCTATGGTGAAAAAGGAAATATCCTCAGATGAAATCTGGAAAGAAGCTTTCTAAGAAAGTGCTTAGTGTTCTGTTATTTCATCTCACAGAGTTACATCTGTATTTCGTGGATCTCTTTGCTACCCTTATTTCTGTGGAATCTGAGAACAGATACTTCGGATCCCTTTGAAGACTAGAGGGCCAATGGAAATATCCTCCGACAACAAAGAGAAAGAAGCTTTCTGAGAAACTTCTTTGTGTTCTGTGAAATCATCTCACAGAGATACAGCTTTCCCCTCAAGAAGCCTTTCGCTAAGACAGTTCTTGTGGAATTGGCAAAGTGATATTTGGAAGCCCATAGAGGGCTATGGTGAAAAAGGAAATATCCTCAGATGAAATCTGGAAAGAAGCTTTCTAAGAAACAGCTTAGTGTTCTGTTATTTCATCTCACAGAGTTACATCTGTATTTCGTGGATCTCTTTGCTAGCCTTATTTCTGTGGAATCTGAGAACAGATATTTCGGATCCCTTTGAAGACTATAGGGCCAAAGGAAATATCCTCCGAAAACAAAGAGAAAGAAGCTTTCTGAGAAACTTCTTTGTGTTCTGTGAAATCATCTCACGGAGTTACAGCTTTCCCCTCAAGAAGCCTTTCGCTAAGACAGTTCTTGTGGAATTGGCAAAGTGATATTTGGAAGCCCATAGAGGGCTATGGTGAAAAAGGAAATATCCTCAGATGAAATCTGGAAAGAAGCTTTCTGAGAAACTGCTTAGTGTTCTGTTAATTCATCTCACAGAGTTACATTTGTATTTCGTGGATCTCTTTGCTACCCTTATTTCTGTGGAATCTGAGAACAGATATTTCGGATCCCTTTGAAGACTATAGGGCCAACGGAAATATCCTCCGATAACAAAGAGAAAGAAAGTTTCTGAGAAACTTCTTTGTGTTCTGTGAAATCATCTCACAGAGTTACAGCTTTCCCCTCAAGAAGCCTTTCGCTAAGACAGTTCTTGTGGAATTGGCAAAGTGATATTTGGAAGCCCATAGAGGGCTATGGTGAAAAAGGAAATATCCTCAGATGAAATCTGGAAAGAAGATTTCTGAGAAACCGCTTAGTGTTCTGTTAATTCATCTCACAGAGTTACATCTGTATTTCGTGGATCTCTTTGCTAGCCTTATTTTTGTGGAATCTGAGAAGAGATATTTCGGATCCCTTTGAAGACTATAGGGCCAAAGAAAATATCCTCCGATAACAAAGAGAAAGAAGGTTTCTGAGAAACTTCTTTGTGTTCTGTGAAATCATCTCACAGAGTTACAGAATTCCCCTCAAGAAGCCTTTCGCTAAGACAGTTCTTGTGGAATTGGCAAAGTGATATTTGGAAGCCCCTAGAGGGCTATGGTGAAAAAGGAAATATCCTCACATGAAATTTGGAAAGAAGCTTTCTAAGAAAGTGCTTAGTGTTCTGTTATTTCATCTCACAGAGTTACATCTGTATTTCGTGGATCTCTTTGCTAGCCTTATTTTTGTGGAATCTGAGAACAGATACTTCCGATCTCTTTGAAGACTATAGGGCCAAAGGAAATATCCTCCGATAACAAAGAGAAAGAAGCTTTCTGAGCAATGTCTTTGTGTTCTGTGAAATCATCTCACAGAGTTACAGCTTTCCCCTCAAGAAGCCTTTCGCTAAGACAGTTCTTTTGGAATTGGCAAAGTGATATTTGGAAGCCCATAGAGGGCTATGGTGAAAAAGGAAATATCCTCAGATGAAATCTGGAAAGAAGATTTCTGAGAAACTGCTTAGTGTTCTGTTAATTCATCTCACAGAGTTACATCTGTATTTCGTGGATCTCTTTGCTAGCCTTATTTCTGTGGAATCTGAGAACAGATATTTCGGATCCCTTTGAAGACTATAGGGCCAAAGGAAATATCCTCCGATAACAAAGAGAACGAAGCTTTCTGAGAAACTTCTTTGTGTTCTGTGAAATCATCTCACAGAGTTACAGCTTTCCCCTCAAGAAGCCTTTCGCTAAGACAGTTCTTGTGGAATTGGCAAAGTGATATTTGGAAGCCCATAGAGGGCTATGGTGAAAAAGGAAATATCCTCAGATGAAATCTGGAAAGAAGCTTTCTGAGAAACTGCTTAGTGTTCTGTTAATTCATCTCACAGAGTTACATCCTTATTTCGTGGATCTCTTTGCTAGCCTTATTTCTGTGGAATCTGAGAACTGATATTTCGGATCCCTTTGAAGACTATAGGGCCAAAGGAAATATCCTCCGATAACAAAGAGAAAGAAGCTTTCTGAGAAACTTCTTTGTGTTCTGTGAAATCATCTCACAGAGTTACAGCTTTCCCCTCAAGAAGCCGTTCGCTAAGACAGTTCTTGTGGAATTGGCCAAGTGATATTTGGAAGCCCATAGAGGGCTATGGCGAAAAAGGAAATATCCTCAGATGAAATCTGGAAAGAAGCTTTCTGACAAACTGCTTAGTGTTGTGTTATTTCATCTCACAGTGTTACATGTGTATTTCGTGGATCTCTTTGCTAGCCTTATTTCTGTGGAATCTGAGAACAGATATTTCGGATCCCTTTGAAGACTATAGGGCCAAGGGAAATATCCTCCGATAACAAAGAGAAAGAAGCTTTCTGAGAAACTTCTTTGTGTTCTGTGAAATCATCTCACAGAGTTACAGCTTTCCCCTAAAGAAGCCTTTCGCTAAACAGTTCTTGTGGAATTGGCCCAATGATATTTGGAAGCCCATAGAGGGCTATGGTGAAAAAGGAAATATCCTCAGATGAAATCTGGAAAGAAGCTTTCTGAGAAACTGCTTAGTGTTCTGTTAATTCATCTCACAGAGTTCCATCTGTATTTCGTGGATCTCTTTGCTAGCCTTATTTCTGTGGAATCTGAGAACAGATGTTTCGGATCCCTTTGAAGACTATAGGGCCAAAGGAAATATCCCTCGATAACAAAGAGAAGGAAGCTTTCAGAGAAACTTCTTTGTGTTCTGTGAAAACATCTCACAGAGTTACAGCTTTCCCCTCTTTCGCTAAGACAGTTCTTGTGGAATTGTCCAAGTGATATTTGGAAGCCCATAGAGGGCTATGGTGAAAAAGGAAATATCCTCAGATGAAATCTGGAAAGAAGCTTTCTGAGAAACTGCTTAGTGTTCTGTTATTTCATCTCACAGAGTTACATCTGTATTTCGTGGATCTCTTTGCTAGCCTTATTTCTGTGGAATCTGAGAACAGATATTTCGGATCCCTTTGTAGACTATAGGGCCAAAGGAAATATCCTCCGATAACAAAGAGAAAGAAGCTTTCTGAGAAACTTCTTTGTGTTCTGTGAAATCATCTCACAGAGTTACAGCTTTCCCCTCAAGAAGCCTTTCGCTAAGACAGTTCTTGTGGAATTGGCAAAGTGATATTTGGAAGCCCATAGAGGGCTATGGTGAAAAAGGAAATATCCTCACATGAAATCTTTAAAGAAGATTTCTGAGAAACCGCTTAGTGTTCTGTTAATTCATCTCACAGAGTTACATCTGTATTTCGTGGATCTCTTTGCTAGCCTTATTTCTGTGGAATCTGAGAAGAGATATTTCGGATCCCTTTGAAGACTATAGGGCCAAAGAAAATATCCTCCGATAACAAAGAGAAAGAAGGTTTCTGAGAAACTTCTTTGTGTTCTGTAAATCATCTCACAGAGTTACAGAATTCCCCTCAAGAAGCCTTTCGCTAAGACAGTTCTTGTGGAATTGGCAAAGTGATATTTGGAAGCCCATAGAGGGCTATGGTGAAAAAGGAAATATCCTCACATGAAATCTGGAAAGAAGCTTTCTAAGAAAGTGCTTAGTGTTCTGTTATTTCATCTCACAGAGTTACATCTGTATTTCGTGGATCTCTTTGCTAGCCTTATTTCTGTGGAATCTGAGAACAGATACTTCCGATCCCTTTGAAGACTATAGGGCCAAAGGAAATATCCTCCGATAACAAAGAGAAAGAAGCTTTCTGAGCAATGTCTTTATGTTCTGTGAAATCATCTCACAGAGTTACAGCTTTCCCCTCAAGAAGCCTTTCGCTAAGACAGTTCTTGTGGAATGGGCAAAGTGATATTTGGAAGCCCATAGAGGGCTATGGTGAAAAAGGAAATATCCTCAGATGAAATCTGGAAAGAAGCTTTCAGAGAAACTGCTTAGTGTTCTGTTAATTCATCTCACAGAGTTACATCTGTATTTCGTGGATCTCTTTGCTAGCCTTATTTCTGTGGAATCTGAGAACAGATATTTCGGATCCCTTTGAAGACTATAGGGCCAAAGGAAATATCCTCCGATAACAAAGAGAAAGAAGCTTTCTGAGAAACTTCTTTGTGTTCTGTGAAATCATCTCACAGAGTTACAGCTTTCCCCTCAAGAAGCCTTTCGCTAAGACAGTTCTTGTGGAATTGGCAAAGTGATATTTGGAAGCCCATAGAGGGCTATGGTGAAAAAGGAAATATCCTCAGATGAAATCTGGAAAGAAGCTTTCTGAGAAACTGCTTAGTGTTCTGTTAATTCATCGCACAGAGTTACATCTGTATTTCGTGGATCTCTTTGCTAGCCTTATTTCTGTTGAATCTGAGAACAGATATTTCGGATCCCTTTGAAGACTATAGGGTCAAAGGAAATAGCCTCCGATAACAAAGAGAAAGAAGCTTTCTGAGAAACTTCTTTGTGTTCTGTGAAATCATCTCACAGAGTTACAGCTTTCCCCTCAAGAAGCCTTTCGCTAAGACAGTTCTGGTGGAATTGGCAAAGTGATATTTGGAAGCCCATAGAGGGCTATGGTGAAAAAGGAAATATCCTCACATGAAATCTGGAAAGAAGCTTTCTAAGAAAGTGCTTAGTGTTCTGTTATTTCATCTCACAGAGTTACATCTGTATTTCGTGGATCTCTTTGCTAGCCTTATTTCTGTGGAATCTGAGAACTGATACTTCGGATCCCTTTGAAGACTATAGGGCCAAAGGAAATATCCTCCGATAACAAAGAGAAAGAAGATTTCTGAGAAACTTCTTTGTGTTCTGTGAAATCATCTCACAGAGTTACAGCTTTCCCCTCAAGAAGCCGTACGCTAAGACAGTTCTGGTGGAATTGGCCAAGTGATATTTGGAAGCCCAAAGAGTGCTATGGTGAAAAAGGAAATATCCTCAGATGAAATCTGGAAAGAAGCTTTCTGAGAAACAGCTTAGTGTTCTGTTATTTCATCTCACAGAGTTACATGTGTATTTCGTGGATCTCTTTGCTAGCCTTATTTCTGTGGAATCTGAGAACAGATATTTCGGATCCCTTTGAAGACTATAGGGCCAAGGGAAATATCCTCCGATAACAAAGAGAAAGAAGCTTTCTGAGAAACTTCTTTGTGTTCTGTGAAATCATCTCACAGAGTTACAGCTTTCCCCTCAAGAAGCCTTTCGCTAAGACAGTTCTTGTGGAATTGGCAAAGTGATATTTGGAAGCCCATACAGGGCTATGGTGAAAAAGGAAATATCCTCAGATGAAATCTGGAAAGAAGCTTTCTGAGAAACTGCTTAGTGTTCTGTTAATTCATCTCACAGAGTTACATCTGTATTTCGTGGATCTCTTTGCTAGCCTTATTTCTGTGGAGTCTGAGAACAGATATTTCGGATCCCTTTGAAGACTATAGGGCCAAAGGAAATATCCTCCGATAACAAAGAGAACGAAGCTTTCTGAGAAACTTCTTTGTGTTCTGTGAAATCATCTCACAGAGTTACAGCTTTCCCCTCAAGAAGCCTTTCGCTAAGACAGTTCTTGTGGAATTGGCCAAGTGATATTTGGAAGCCCATAGAGGGCTATGGTGAAAAAGGAAATATCCTCAGATGAAATCTGGAAAGAAGCTTTCTGACAAACTGCTTAGTGTTCTGTTAATTCATCTCACAGAGTTACAACAGTATTTCGTGGATCTCTTTGCTAGCCTTCTTTCTGTGGAATCTGAGAACAGGTATTTCGGATCCCTTAGAAGACTCTAGGGCCAAAGGAAATATCCTCCGATACCAAAGAGTAAGAAGCTTTCTGAGAAACTTCTTTGTGTTCTGTGATATCATCTCACAGAGTTACAGCTTTCCCCTCAAGAAGCCTTTCGCTAAGACAGTTCTTGTGGAATTGGCAAAGTGATATTTGGAAGCCCATAGAGGGCTATGGTGAAAAAGGAAATATCCTCAGATGAAATCTGGAAAGAAGCTTTCTGAGAAACCGCTTAGTGTTCTGTTATTTCATCTCACAGAATTACATCTGTATTTCGTGGATCTCTTTGCTAGCCTTATTTCTGTGGAATCTGAGAACAGATATTTCGGATCCCTTTGAAGACTATAGGGCCAAAGGAAATATCCTCCGATAACAAAGAGAAAGAAGCTTTCTGAGAAACTTCTTTGTGTTCTGTGAAATCATCTCACAGAGTTACAGCTTTCCCCTCAAGAAGCCTTTCGCTAAGTCAGTTCTTGTGGAATTGGCAAAGTGATATTTGGAAGCCCATAGAGGTCTATGGTGAAAAAGGAAATATCCTCAGATGAAATCTGGAAAGAAGCTTTCTGAGAAACTGCTTAGTGTTCTGTTAATTCATCTCACAGAGTTACATCTGTATTTTGTGGATCTCTTTGCTAGCCTTATTTCTGTGGAATCTGAGAACAGATATTTCGGATCCCTTTGAAGACTATAGGGACAAAGGAAATATCCTCCGATAACAAAGAGAAAGAAGCTTTCTGAGAAACTTCTTTGTGTTCTGTGAAATCATCTCACAGAGTTACAGCTTTCCCCTCAAGAAGCCTTTCGCTAAGACAGTTCTTGTGGAATTGGCAAAGTGATATTTGGAAGCCCATAGAGGGCTATGGTGAAAAAGGAAATATCCTCAGATGAAATCTGGAAAGAAGCTTTCTAAGAAAGTGCTTAGTGTTCTGTTATTTCATCTCACAGAGTTACATCTGTATTTCGTGGATCTCTTTGCTACCCTTATTTCTGTGGAATCTGAGAACAGATACTTCGGATCCCTTTGAAGACTAGAGGGCCAATGGAAATATCCTCCGACAACAAAGAGAAAGAAGCTTTCTGAGAAACTTCTTTGTGTTCTGTGAAATCATCTCACAGAGATACAGCTTTCCCCTCAAGAAGCCTTTCGCTAAGACAGTTCTTGTGGAATTGGCAAAGTGATATTTGGAAGCCCATAGAGGGCTATGGTGAAAAAGGAAATATCCTCAGATGAAATCTGGAAAGAAGCTTTCTAAGAAACAGCTTAGTGTTCTGTTATTTCATCTCACAGAGTTACATCTGTATTTCGTGGATCTCTTTGCTAGCCTTATTTCTGTGGAATCTGAGAACAGATATTTCGGATCCCTTTGAAGACTATAGGGCCAAAGGAAATATCCTCCGAAAACAAAGAGAAAGAAGCTTTCTGAGAAACTTCTTTGTGTTCTGTGAAATCATCTCACGGAGTTACAGCTTTCCCCTCAAGAAGCCTTTCGCTAAGACAGTTCTTGTGGAATTGGCAAAGTGATATTTGGAAGCCCATAGAGGGCTATGGTGAAAAAGGAAATATCCTCAGATGAAATCTGGAAAGAAGCTTTCTGAGAAACTGCTTAGTGTTCTGTTAATTCATCTCACAGAGTTACATTTGTATTTCGTGGATCTCTTTGCTACCCTTATTTCTGTGGAATCTGAGAACAGATATTTCGGATCCCTTTGAAGACTATAGGGCCAACGGAAATATCCTCCGATAACAAAGAGAAAGAAAGTTTCTGAGAAACTTCTTTGTGTTCTGTGAAATCATCTCACAGAGTTACAGCTTTCCCCTCAAGAAGCCTTTCGCTAAGACAGTTCTTGTGGAATTGGCAAAGTGATATTTGGAAGCCCATAGAGGGCTACGGTGAAAAAGGAAATATCCTCAGATGAAATCTGGAAAGAAGCTTTCTGACAAACTGCTTAGTGTTCTGTTAATTCATCTCACAGAGTTACAACAGTATTTCGTGGATCTCTTTGCTAGCCTTCTTTCTGTGGAATCTGAGAACAGGTATTTCGGATCCCTTTGAAGACTATAGGGCCAAAGGAAATATCCCCCGATAAAAAAGAGAAAGAAGCTTTCTGAGAAACTTCTTTGTGTTCTGTGAAATCACCTCACAGAGTTACAGCTTTCCCCTCAAGAAGCCTTTCGCTAAGACAGTTCTTGTGGAATTGGCCCAGTGATATTTGGAAGCCCATAGAGGGCTATTTTGAAAAAGGATATATCCTCAGATGAAATCTGGAAAGAGCTTTCTGAGAAACTGCTTAGTGTTCTGTTAATTCATCTCACAGAGTTACATCTGTATTTCGTGGATCTCTTTGCTAGCCTTATTTCTGTGGAAACTGAGAACAGATATTTCGGATCCCTTTGAAGACTATAGGGCCAAAGGAAATATCCTCCGATAACAAAGAGAAAGAAGCTTTCTGAGAAACTTCTTTGTGTTCTGTGAAATAATCTCACAGAGTTACAGCTTTCCCCTCAAGAAGCCTTTCGCTAACACAGTTCTTGAGGAATTGGCAAAGTGATATTTGGAAGCCCATAGAGGGCTATGGTGAAAAAGGAAATATCCTCAGATGAAATCTGGAAAGAAGCTTTCTGAGAAACTGCTTAGTGTTCTGTTAATTCATCTCACAGAGTTACATCTGTATTTCGTGGATCTCTTTGCTAGACTTATTTCTGTGGAATCTGAGAACAGATGTTTCGGATCCCTTTGAAGACTATAGGGCCAAAGGAAATATCCCTCGATAACAAAGAGAAGGAAGCTTTCTGAGAAACTTCTTTGTGTTCTGTGAAATCATCTCACAGAGTTACAGCTTTCCCCTCAAGAAGCCTTTCGCTAAGACAGTTCTTGTGGAATTGGCCAAGTGATATTTGGAAGCCCATAGAGGGCTACGGTGAAAAAGGAAATATCCTCAGATGAAATCTGGAAAGAAGCTTTCTGAGAAACTGCTTAGTGTTCTGTTATTTCATCTCACAGAGTTACATCTGTATTTCGTGGATCTCTTTGCTAGCCTTATTTCTGTGGAATCTGAGAACAGATATTTCGGATCCCTTTGAAGACTATAGGGCCAAAGGAAATATCCTCCGATAACAAAGAGAAAGAAGCTTTCTGAGAAACTTCTTTGTGTTCTGTGAAATCATCTCACAGAGATACAGCTTTCCCCTCAAGAAGCCTTTCGCTAAGACAGTTCTTGTGGAATTGGCAAAGTGATATTTGGAAGCCCATAGAGGGCTATGGTGAAAAAGGAAATATCCTCAGATGAAATCTGGAAAGAAGCTTTCTGAGAAACTGCTTAGTGTTCTGTTAGTTCATCTCACAGAGTTACATCTGTATTTTGTGGATCTCTTTGCTAGCCTTATTTCTGTGGAATCTGAGAACAGATATTTCGGATCCCTTTGAAGACTATAGGGCCAACGGAAATATCCTCCGATAACAAAGAGAAAGAAGCTTTCTGAGAAACTTCTTTGTGTTCTGTGAAATCATCTCACAGAGTTACAGCTTTCCCCTCAAGAAGCCTTTCGCTAAGACAGTTCTTGTGGAATTGGCCCAGTGATATTTGGAAGCCCATAGAGGGCTATTTTGAAAAAGGATATATCCTCAGATGAAATCTGGAAAGAGCTTTCTGAGAAACTGCTTAGTGTTCTGTTAATTCATCTCACAGAGTTACATCTGTATTTCGTGGATCTCTTTGCTAGCCTTATTTCTGTGGAAACTGAGAACAGATATTTCGGATCCCTTTGAAGACTATAGGGCCAAAGGAAATATCCTCCGATAACAAAGAGAAAGAAGCTTTCTGAGAAACTTCTTTGTGTTCTGTGAAATAATCTCACAGAGTTACAGCTTTCCCCTCAAGAAGCCTTTCGCTAAGACAGTTCTTGAGGAATTGGCAAAGTGATATTTGGAAGCCCATAGAGGGCTATGGTGAAAAAGGAAATATCCTCAGATGAAATCTGGAAAGAAGCTTTCTGAGAAACTGCTTAGTGTTCTGTTAATTCATCTCCCAGAGTTACATCTGTATTTCGTGGATCTCTTTGCTAGCCTTATATCTGTGGAATCTGAGAACAGATATTTCGGATCCCTTGGAAGACTATAGGGCGAAAGGAAATATCCTCCGATAACAAAGGTAAAGAAGCTTTCTGAGAAACTTCTTTGTGTTCTGTGAAAATATCTCACAGAGTTACAGCTTTCCCCTCAAGAAGCCTTTGGCTAAGAGATTTCTTGTGGAATTGGCAAAGTGATATTTGGAAGCCCATAGAGGGATATGATGAAAAAGGAAATATCCTCAGATGAAATCTGGAAAGAAGCTTTCTAAGAAAGTGCTTAGTGTTCTGTTATTTCATCTCACAGAGTTACATCTGTATTTCGTGGATCTCTTTGCTAGCCTTCTTTCTGTGGAATCTGAGAGCAGATATTCCGGATCACTTTGAAGACTATAGGGCCAAAGGAAATATCCTCCGATAACAAAGAGAAAGAAGCTTTCTGAGAAACTTCTTTGTGTTCTGTGAAATCATCTCACAGAGTTACAGCTTTCCCCTCAAGAAGCCTTTCGCTAAGACAGTTCTTGTGGAATTGGCAAATTGATATTTGGAAGCCCATAGAGGGCTATGGTGAAAAAGGAAATATCCTCAGATGAAATCTGGAAAGAAGCTTTCTGAGAAACTGCTTAGTGTTCTGTTAATTCATCTCACAGAGTTACATCTGTATTTCGTGGATCTCTTTGCTAGCCTTATTTCTGTGGAATCTGAGAACAGATATTTCGGATCCCTTTGAAGACTATAGGGCCAAAGGAAATGTCCTCCGATAACAAAGAGAAAGAAGCTTTCTGAGAAACTTCTTTGTGTTCTGTGAAATCATCTCACAGAGTTACAGCTTTCCCCTCAAGAAGCCTTTCGCTAAGACAGTTCTTGTGGAATTGGCAAAGTGATATTTGGAAGCCCATAGAGGGCTATGGTGAAAAAGGAAATATCCTCAGATGAAATCTGGAAAGAAGCTTTCTGAGAAACTGCTTAGTGTTCTGTTAATTCATCTCACAGAGTTACATCTGTATTTCGTGGATCTCTTTGCTAGCCTTATTTCTGTGGAATCTGAAGACAGATGTTTCGGATCCCTTTGAAGACTATAGGGCCAAAGGAAATATCATCCGATATCAAAGAGAAAGAAGCTTTCTGAGAAACTTTTTTGTGTTCTGTGAAATCATCTCACAGAGTTACAGCTTTCCCCTCAAGAAGCCTTTCGCTAAGACAGTTCTTGTGGAATTGGCAAAGTGATATTTGGAAGCCCATAGAGGGCTATGGTGAAAAAGGAAATATCCTCAGATGAAATCTGGAAAGAAGCTTTCTAAGAAAGTCCTTAGTGTTCTGTTATTTCATCTCACAGAGTTACATCTGTATTTCGTGGATCTCTTTGCTAGCCTTATTTCTGTGGAATCTGAGAACAGATATTTCGGATCCCTTTGAAGACTATAGGGCCAAAGGAAATATCCTCCGATAACAAAGAGAAAGAAGCTTTCTGAGAAACTTCTTTGTGTTCTGTGAAATCATCTCACAGAGTTACAGCTTTCCCCTCAAGAAGCCTTTCGCTAAGACAGTTCTTGTGGAATTGGCAAAGTGTTATTTGGAAGCCCCTAGAAGGCTATGGTGAAAAAGGAAATATCCTCAGATGAAATCTGGAAAGAAGCTTTCTGAGAAACTGCTTAGTGTTCTGTTAATTCATCTCACAGAGTTACATCTGTATTTCGTGGATCTCTTTGCTAGCCTTATTTCTGTGAAATCTGAGAACAGATATTCCGGATCCCTTTGAAGACTACAGGGCCAAAGGAAATATCCTCCGATAACAAAGAGAAAGAAGCTTTCTGAGAAACTTCTTTGTGTTCTGTGAAATCATCTCACAGAGTTACAGCTTTCACCTCAAGAAGCCTTTCGCTAAGACAGTTCTTGTGGAATTGGCAAAGTGATATTTGGAAGCCCTTAGAGGGCTATGGTGAAAAAGCAAATATCCTCAGATGAAATCTGGAAAGAAGCTTTCTGAGAAACTGCTTAGTGTTCTGTTAATTCATCTCCCATAGTTACATCTGTATTTCGTGGATTCTTTGCTAGCCTTATTTCTGTGGAATCTGAGAACAGATATTTCGGATCCCTTTGAAGACTGTAGGGCCAAAGGAAATATCCTCCGATAACAAAGGTAAAGAAGCTTTCTGAGAAACTTCTTTGTGTTCTGTGAAAATATCTCACAGAGTTACAGCTTTCCCCTCAAGAAGCCTTTGGCTAAGAGATTTCTTGTGGAATTGGCAAAGTGATATTTGGAAGCCCATAGAGGGATACGATGAAAAAGGAAATATCCTCAGATGAAATCTGGAAAGAAGCTTTCTAAGAAAGTGCTTAGTGTTCTGTTATTTCATCTCACAGAGTTACATCTGTATTTCGTGGATCTCTTTGCTAGCCTTCTTTCTGTGGAATCTGAGAGCAGATATTCCGGATCACTTTGAAGACTATAGGGCCAAAGGAAATATCCTCCGATAACAAAGAGAAAGAAGCTTTCTGAGAAACTTCTTTGTGTTCTGTGAAATCATCTCACAGAGTTACAGCTTTCCCCTCAAGAAGCCTTTCGCTAAGACAGTTCTTGTGGAATTGGCAAAGTGATATTTGGAAGCCCATAGAGGGCTATGGTGAAAAAGGAAATATCCTCAGATGAAATCTGGAAAGAAGCTTTCTGAGAAACTGCTTAGTGTTCTGTTAATTCATCTCACAGAGTTACATCTGTATTTCGTGGATCTCTTTGCTAGTCTTATTTCTGTGGAATCTGAGAACAGATACTTCGTATCCCTTTGAAGACGATAGGGCCAAAGGAAATATCCTCCGATAACAAAGAGAAAGAAGCTTTCTGAGAAACTTCTTTGTGTTCTGTGAAATCATCTCACAGAAATTCAGCTTTACCCTCAAGAAGCCCTTCGCTAAGACAGTTCTTGTGTAATTGGCAAAGTGATATTTGGAAGCCCATAGAGGGCTATGGTGAAAAAGGAAATATCCTCAGATGAAATCTGGAAAGAAGCTTTCGGAGAAACTGCTTAGTGTTCTGTTAATTCATCTCACAGACTTACATCTGTATTTCGTGGATCTCTTTGCTAGCCTTATTTCTGTGGAATCTGAGAACAGATATTCCGGATCCCTTTGAAGACTATAGGGCCAAAGGAAATATCCTCCGATAACAAAGAGAAAGAAAGTTTCTGAGAAACTTCTTTGTGTTCTGTGAAATCATCTCACAGAGTTACAGCTTTCCCCTCAAGAAGCCTTTCGCTAAGACAGTTCTTGTGTAATTGGCAAAGTGATATTTGGAAGCCCTTAGAGGGCTAAGGTGAAAAAGGAAATATCCTCAGATGAAATCTGGAAAGAAGCTTTCTGAGAAACTGCTTAGTGTTCTGTTAATTCATCTCACAGAGTTACATCTGTATTTCGTGGATCTCTTTGCTAGCCTTATTTCTGTGGAATCTGAGAACAGATATTCCGGATCCCTTTGAAGACTATAGGGCCAAAGGAAATCTCCTCCGATAACAAGGAGAAAGAAGCTTTCCGAGAAACTTCTTTGTGTTCTGTGAAATCATCTCACAGAGTTACAGCTTTCCCCTCAAGAAGCCTTTCGCTAAGACAGTTCTTGTGGAATTGGCAAAGTGATATTTTGAAGCCCTTAGGGGGCTATGGTGAAAAAGGAAATATCCTCAGATGAAATCTGGAAAGAAGCTTTCTGAGAAACCGCTTAGTGTTCTGTTAATTCATCTAACGGAGTTTCAACTGTGTTTCGTGGATCTCTTTGCTAGCCTTATTTCTGTGGAATCTGAGAACAGATATTTCGGATCCCTTTGAAGACTATAGGGCCAAAGGAAATATCCCCCGATAAAAAAGAGAAAGAAGCTTTCTGAGAAACTTCTTTGTGTTCTGTGAAATCATCTCACAGAGTTACAGCTTTCCCCTCAAGAAGCCTTTCGCTAAGACAGTTCTTGTGGAATTGGCCAAGTGATATTTGGAAGCCCATAGAGGGCTATGGTGAAAAAGGAAATATCCTCAGATGAAATCTGGAAAGAAGCTTTCTGACAAACTGCTTAGTGTTCTGTTAATTCATCTCACAGAGTTACAACAGTATTTCGTGGATCTCTTTGCTAGCCTTCTTTCTGTGGAATCTGAGAACAGGTATTTCGGATCCCTTAGAAGACTCTAGGGCCAAAGGAAATATCCTCCGATACCAAAGAGTAAGAAGCTTTCTGAGAAACTTCTTTGTGTTCTGTGATATCATCTCACAGAGTTACAGCTTTCCCCTCAAGAAGCCTTTCGCTAAGACAGTTCTTGTGGAATTGGCAAAGTGATATTTGGAAGCCCATAGAGGGCTATGGTGAAAAAGGAAATATCCTCAGATGAAATCTGGAAAGAAGCTTTCTGAGAAACCGCTTAGTGTTCTGTTAATTCATCTAACGGAGTTTCAACTGTGTTTCGTGGATCTCTTTGCTAGCCTTATTTCTGTGGAATCTGAGAACAGATATTTCGGATCCCTTTGAAGACTATAGGGCCAAAGGACATATCCCCCGATAAAAAAGAGAAAGAAGCTTTCTGAGAAACTTCTTTGTGTTCTGTGAAATCATCTCACAGAGTTACAGCTTTCGCCTCAAGAAGCCTTTCGCTAAGACAGTTCTTGTGGAATTGGCCCAGTGATATTTGGAAGCCCATAGAGGGCTATTTTGAAAAAGGAAATATCCTCAGATGAAATCTGGAAAGAAGCTTTCTGAGAAACTGCTTAGTGTTCTGTTAATTCATCTCACAGAGTTACATCTGTATTTCGTGGATCTCTTTGCTAGCCTAATTTCTGTGGATTCTGAGAACAGATGTTTCGGATCCCTTTGAAGACTATAGGGCCAAAGGAAATATCCCTCGATAACAAAGAGAAGGAAGCTTTCTGAGAAACTTCTTTGTGTTCTGTGAAATCATCTCACAGAGTTACAGCTTTCCCCTCAAGAAGCCTTTCGCTAAGACACTTCTTGTGGAATTGGCCAAGTGATATTTGGAAGCCCATAGAGGGCTACGGTGAAAAAGGAAATATCCTCAGATGAAATCTGGAAAGAAGCTTTCTAAGAAAGTGCTTAGTGTTCTGTTATTTCATCTCACAGAGTTACATCTGTATTTCGTGGATCTCTTTGCTACCCTTATTTCTGTGGAATCTGAGAACAGATACTTCGGATCCCTTTGAAGACTAGAGGGCCAATGGAAATATCCTCCGACAACAAAGAGAAAGAAGCTTTCTGAGAAACTTCTTTGTGTTCTGTGAAATCATCTCACAGAGATACAGCTTTCCCCTCAAGAAGCCTTTCGCTAAGACAGTTCTTGTGGAATTGGCAAAGTGATATTTGGAAGCCCATAGAGGGCTATGGTGAAAAAGGAAATATCCTCAGATGAAATCTGGAAAGAAGCTTTCTAAGAAACAGCTTAGTGTTCTGATATTTCATCTCACAGAGTTACATCTGTATTTCGTGGATCTCTTTGCTAGCCTTATTTCTGTGGAATCTGAGAACAGATATTTCGGATCCCTTTGAAGACTATAGGGCCAAAGGAAATATCCTCCGAAAACAAAGAGAAAGAAGCTTTCTGAGAAACTTCTTTGTGTTCTGTGAAATCATCTCACGGAGTTACAGCTTTCCCCTCAAGAAGCCTTTCGCTAAGACAGTTCTTGTGGAATTGGCAAAGTGATATTTGGAAGCCCATAGAGGGCTATGGTGAAAAAGGAAATATCCTCAGATGAAATCTGGAAAGAAGCTTTCTGAGAAACTGCTTAGTGTTCTGTTAATTCATCTCACAGAGTTACATCTGTATTTCGTGGATCTCTTTGCTACCCTTATTTCTGTGGAATCTGAGAACAGATATTTCGGATCCCTTTGAAGACTATAGGGCCAACGGAAATATCCTCCGATAACAAAGAGAAAGAAAGTTTCTGAGAAACTTCTTTGTGTTCTGTGAAATCATCTCACAGAGTTACAGCTTTCCCCTCAAGAAGCCTTTCGCTAAGACAGTTCTTGTGGAATTGGCAAAGTGATATTTGGAAGCCCATAGAGGGCTACGGTGAAAAAGGAAATATCCTCAGATGAAATCTGGAAAGAAGCTTTCTGACAAACTGCTTAGTGTTCTGTTAATTCATCTCACAGAGTTACAACAGTATTTCGTGGATCTCTTTGCTAGCCTTCTTTCTGTGGAATCTGAGAACAGGTATTTCGGATCCCTTTGAAGACTATAGGGCCAAAGGAAATATCCCCCGATAAAAAAGAGAAAGAAGCTTTCTGAGAAACTTCTTTGTGTTCTGTGAAATCACCTCACAGAGTTACAGCTTTCCCCTCAAGAAGACTTTCGCTAAGACAGTTCTTGTGGAATTGGCCCAGTGATATTTGGAAGCCCATAGACGGCTATTTTGAAAAAGGATATATCCTCAGATGAAATCTGGAAAGAGCTTTCTGAGAAACTGCTTAGTGTTCTGTTAATTCATCTCACAGAGTTACATCTGTATTTCGTGGATCTCTTTGCTAGCCTTATTTCTGTGGAAACTGAGAACAGATATTTCGGATCCCTTTGAAGACTATAGGGCCAAAGGAAATATCCTCCGATAACAAAGAGAAAGAAGCTTTCTGAGAAACTTCTTTGTGTTCTGTGAAATAATCTCACAGAGTTACAGCTTTCCCCTCAAGAAGCCTTTCGCTAAGACAGTTCTTGAGGAATTGGCAAAGTGATATTTGGAAGCCCATAGAGGGCTATGGTGAAAAAGGAAATATCCTCAGATGAAATCTGGAAAGAAGCTTTCTGAGAAACTGCTTAGTGTTCTGTTAATTCATCTCACAGAGTTACATCTGTATTTCGTGGATCTCTTTGCTAGACTTATTTCTGTGGAATCTGAGAACAGATATTTCGGATCCCTTTGAAGACTATAGGGCGAAAGGAAATATCCTCCGATAACAAAGGTAAAGAAGCTTTCTGAGAAACTTCTTTGTGTTCTGTGAAAATATCTCACAGAGTTACAGCTTTCCCCTCAAGAAGCCTTTGGCTAAGAGATTTCTTGTGGAATTGGCAAAGTGATATTTGGAAGCCCATAGAGGGATATGATGAAAAAGGAAATATCCTCAGATGAAATCTGGAAAGAAGCTTTCTAAGAAAGTGCTTAGTGTTCTGTTATTTCATCTCACAGAGTTACATCTGTATTTCGTGGATCTCTTTGCTAGCCTTCTTTCTGTGGAATCTGAGAGCAGATATTCCGGATCACTTTGAAGACTATAGGGCCAAAGGAAATATCCTCCGATAACAAAGAGAAAGAAGCTTTCTGAGAAACTTCTTTGTGCTCTGTGAAATCATCTCACAGAGTTACAGCTTTCCCCTCAAGAAGCCTTTCGCTAAGACAGTTCTTGTGGAATTGGCAAATTGATATTTGGAAGCCCATAGAGGGCTATGGTGAAAAAGGAAATATCCTCAGATGAAATCTGGAAAGAAGCTTTCTGAGAAACTGCTTAGTGTTCTGTTAATTCATCTCACAGAGTTACATCTGTATTTCGTGGATCTCTTTGCTAGCCTTATTTCTGTGGAATCTGAGAACAGATATTTCGGATCCCTTTGAAGACTATAGGGCCAAAGGAAATGTCCTCCGATAACAAAGAGAAAGAAGCTTTCTGAGAAACTTCTTTGTGTTCTGTGAAATCATCTCACAGAGTTACAGCTTTCCCCTCAAGAAGCCTTTCGCTAAGACAGTTCTTGTGGAATTGGCAAAGTGATATTTGGAAGCCCATAGAGGGCTATGGTGAAAAAGGAAATATCCTCAGATGAAATCTGGAAAGAAGCTTTCTGAGAAACTGCTTAGTGTTCTGTTAATTCATCTCACAGAGTTACATCTGTATTTCGTGGATCTCTTTGCTAGCCTTATTTCTGTGGAATCTGAGAACAGATATTTCGGATCCCTTTGAAGACTATAGGGCCAAAGGAAATATCCTCCGATATCAAAGAGAAAGAAGCTTTCTGAGAAACTTTTTTGTGTTCTGTGAAATCATCTCACAGAGTTACAGCTTTCCCCTCAAGAAGCCTTTCGCTAAGACAGTTCTTGTGGAATTGGCAAAGTGATATTTGGAAGCCCATAGAGGGCTATGGTGAAAAAGGAAATATCCTCACATGAAATCTGGAAAGAAGCTTTCTAAGAAAGTGCTTAGTGTTCTGTTATTTCATCTCACAGAGTTACATCTGTATTTCGTGGATCTCTTTGCTAGCCTTATTTCTGTGGAATCTGAGAACAGATATTTCGGATCCCTTTGAAGACTATAGGGCCAAAGGAAATATCCTCCGATAACAAAGAGAAAGAAGCTTTCTGAGAAACTTCTTTGTGTTCTGTGAAATCATCTCACAGAGTTACAGCTTTCCCCTCAAGAAGCCTTTCGCTAAGACAGTTCTTGTGGAATTGGCAAAGTGTTATTTGGAAGCCCCTAGAAGGCTATGGTGAAAAAGGAAATATCCTCAGATGAAATCTGGAAAGAAGCTTTCTGAGAAACTGCTTAGTGTTCTGTTAATTCATCTCACAGAGTTACATCTGTATTTCGTGGATCTCTTTGCTAGCCTTATTTCTGTGAAATCTGAGAACAGATATTCCGGATCCCTTTGAAGACTACAGGGCCAAAGGAAATATCCTCCGATAACAAAGAGAAAGAAGCTTTCTGAGAAACTTCTTTGTGTTCTGTGAAATCATCTCACAGAGTTACAGCTTTCCCCTCAAGAAGCCTTTCGCTAAGACAGTTCTTGTGGAATTGGCAAAGTGATATTTGGAAGCCCTTACAGGGCTATGGTGAAAAAGGAAATATCCTCAGATGAAATCTGGAAAGAAGCTTTCTGAGAAACTGCTTAGTGTTCTGTTAATTCATCTCCCATAGTTACATCTGTATTTCGTGGATCTCTTTGCTAGCCTTATTTCTGTGGAATCTGAGAACAGATATTTCGGATCCCTTTGAAGACTATAGGGCCAAAGGAAATATCCTCCGATAACAAAGGTAAAGAAGCTTTCTGAGAAACTTCTTTGTGTTCTGTGAAATCATCTCACAGAGTTACAGCTTTCCCCTCAAGAAGCCTTTGGCTAAGAGATTTCTTGTGGAATTGGCAAAGTGATATTTGGAAGCCCATAGAGGGATATGATGAAAAAGGAAATATCCTCAGATGAAATCTGGAAAGAAGCTTTCTAAGAAAGTGCTTAGTGTTCTGTTATTTCATCTCACAGAGTTACATCTGTATTTCGTGGATCTCTTTGCTAGCCTTCTTTCTGTGGAATCTGAGAGCAGATATTCCGGATCACTTTGAAGACTATAGGGCCAAAGGAAATATCCTCCGATAACAAAGAGAAAGAAGCTTTCTGAGAAACTTCTTTGTGTTCTGTGAAATCATCTCACAGAGTTACAGCTTTCCCCTCAAGAAGCCTTTCGCTAAGACAGTTCTTGTGGAATTGGCAAAGTGATATTTGGAAGCCCATAGAGGGCTATGGTGAAAAAGGAAATATCCTCAGATGAAATCTGGAAAGAAGCTTTCTGAGAAACTGCTTAGTGTTCTGTTAATTCATCTCACAGAGTTACATCTGTATTTCGTGGATCTCTTTGCTAGTCTTATTTCTGTGGAATCTGAGAACAGATATTCCGGATCCCTTTGAAGACAATAAGGCCAAAGGAAATATCCTCCGATAACAAACAGAAAGAAACTTTCTGAGAAACTTCTTTGTGTTCTGTGAAATCATCTCTCCGAGTTACAGCTTTCCCCTCAAGAAGCCTTTCGCTAAGACAGTTCTTGTGTAATTGGCAAAGTGATATTTGGAAGCCCATAGAGGGCTATGGTGAAAAAGGAAATATCCTCAGATGAAATCTGGAAAGAAGGTTTCTGAGAAACTGCTTAGTGTTCTGTTAATTCATCTCACAGAGTTACATCTGTATTTCGTGGATCTCTTTGCTAGCCATATTTCTGTGGAATCTGAGAACAGATACTTCGTATCCCTTTGAAGACTATAGGGCCAAAGGAAATATCCTCCGATAACAAAGAGAAAGAAGCTTTCTGAGAAACTTCTTTGTGTTCTGTGAAATCATCTCACAGAGATTCAGCTTTACCCTCAAGAAGCCCTTCGCTAAGACAGTTCTTGTGTAATTGGCAAAGTGATATTTGGAAGCCCATAGAGGGCTATGGTGAAAAAGGAAATATCCTCAGATGAAATCTGGAAAGAAGCTTTCTAAGAAAGTGCTTAGTGTTCTGTTATTTCATCTCACAGAGTTACATCTGTATTTCGTGGATCTCTTTGCTAGCCTTCTTCCTGTGGAATCTGAGAGCAGATATTCCGGATCACTTTGAAGACTATAGGGCCAAAGGAAATATCCTCCGATAACAAAGAGAAAGAAGCTTTCTGAGAAACTTCTTTGTGTTCTGTGAAATCATCTCACAGAGTTACAGCTTTCCCCTCAAGAAGCCTTTCGCTAAGACAGTTCTTGTGGAATTGGCAAAGTGATATTTTGAAGCCCTTAGGGGGCTATGGTGAAAAAGGAAATATCCTCAGATGAAATCTGTAAAGAAGCTTTCTGAGAAACCGCTTAGTGTTCTGTTACTTCATCTCACAGAGTTACATCTGTATTTCGTGGATCTCTTTGCTAGCCTTATTTTTCTGGAATCTGAGAAAGATATTTCGGATCCCTTTGAAGACTATAGGGCCAAAGGAGATATACTCCGATAACAAAGAGAAAGAAGGTTTCCGAGAAACTTCTTTGTGTTCTGTGAAATCATCTCACAGAGTTACAGCTTTCCCCTCAACAAGCCTTTCGCTAAGACAGTCCTTGTGGAATTGGCAAAGTGATATTTAGAAGCCCATAGAGGGCTATGGTGAAAAAGGAAATATCCTCAGATGAAATATGGAAAGAAGCTTTCTGAGAAACTGCTTAGTGTTCTGTTAATTCCTCTCATAGAGTTACATCTGTATTTCGTGGATCTCTTTGCTAGCCTTATTTCTGTGGAATCTGAGAACAGATATTTCGGATCCCTTTGAAAACTACAGGGCCAAAGGAAATATCCTCCGATAACAAAGAGAAAGAAGGTTTCTGAGAAACTTCTTTGTGTTCTGTGAAATCATCTGACAGAGTTACAGCTTTCCCCTCAAGAAGCCTTTCGCTAAGACAGTTCTTGTGGAATTGGCCAAATCATATTTGGAAGCCCATAGAGGGCTATGGTGAAAAAGGAAATATCCTCAGATGAAATCTGGAAAGAAGCTTTCTGAGAAACTGCTTAGTGTTCTGTTAATTCATCTCACAGAGTTACAACTGTATTTCGTGGATCTCTTTGCTAGCCTTATTTCTGTGGAATCTGAGAACAGATATTTCTTATCCCTTTGAAGAGTATAGGGCCAAAGAAAACATCCTCCGACAAAAAAGAGAAAGAAGCTTTCTGAGAAACTTCTTTGTGTTCTGTGAAATCATCTCACAGAGTAACAGCTTTCCCCACAAGAAGCCTTTCGCTAAGACAGTTCTTGTGGAATTGGCAAGGTGATATTTGGAAGCCCATAGAGGGCTATGGTGAAAAAGGAAATGTCCTCAGATGAAATCTGGAAAGAAGCTCTCTGAGAAACTGCTTAGTGTTCTGTTATTTCATCTCACAGAGTTACATCTGTATTTCGTGGATCTCTTTGCTAGCCTTATTTCTGTGGAATCTGAGAACAGATATTTCGGATCCCTTTGAAGACTATAGGGCCAAAGGAAATATCCTCCGATAACAAAGAGAAAGAAGCTTTCTGAGAAACTTCTTTGTGTTCTGTGAAATCATCTCACAGAGTTACAGCTTTCCCCTCAAGAAGCCTTTCGCTAAGACAGTTCTTGTGGAATTGGCAAAGTGATATTTGGAAGCCCATAGAGGGCTATGGTGAAAAAGGAAATATCCTCAGATGAAATCTGGAAAGAAGCTTTCTGAGAAACTGCTTAGTGTTCTGTTAATTCATCTCACAGAGTTACATCTGTATTTCGTGGATCTCTTTGCTAGCCTTATTTCTGTGGAATCTGAGAACAGATACTTCGGATCCCTTTGAAGACTACACTTCCAAAGGAAATATCCTCCGACAACAATGAGAAAGAAGCTTTCTGAGAAACTTCTTTGTGTTCTGTGAAATCATCTCACAGAGTTTCAGCTTTCCCCTCAAGAAGACTTTCGCTAAGACAGTTCTTGTGGAATTGGCAAAGTGATATTTGGAAGCCCATAGAGGGCTATGGTGAAAAAGGAAAAATCCTCAGATGAAATCTGGAAAGAAGCTTTCGGAGAAACTGCTTAGTGTTCTGTTAATTCATCTCACAGAGTTACATCTCTATTTCGTGGATCTCTTTGCTAGCCTTTTTTTCTGTGGAATCTGAGAACAGATATTTCGGATCCCTTTGAAGACTATAGGGCCAAAGGAAATATCCTCCGATAACAAAGAGAAAGAAGCTTTCTGAGAAACTTCTTTGTGTTCTGTGAAATCATCTCACAGAGTTACAGCTTTCCCCTCAAGAAGCCTTTCGCTAAGACAGTTCTTGTGGAATTGGCAAAGTGATATTTTGAAGCCCTTAGGGGGCTATGGTGAAAAAGGAAATATCCTCAGATGAAATCTGGAAAGAAGCTTTCTAAGAAAGTGCTTAGTGTTCTGTTATTTCATCTCACAGAGTTACATCTGTATTTCGTGGATCTCTTTGCTAGCCTTCTTTCTGTGGAATCTGAGAGCAGATATTCCGGATCCCTTTGAAGACTATAGGGCCAAAGGAAATATCCTCCGATAACAAACAGAAAGAAGCTTTCTGAGAAACTTCTTTGTGTTCTGTGAAATCATCTCTCCGAGTTACAGCTTTCCCCTCAAGAAGCCTTTCGCTAAGACAGTTCTTTTGGAATTGGCAAAGTGATATTTGGAAGCCCATAGAGGTCTATGGTGAAAAAGGAAATATCCTCAGATGAAATCTGGAAAGAAGCTTTCTGAGAAACTGCTTAGTGTTCTGTTAATTCATCTCACAGAGTTACATCTGTGTTTCGTGGATCTCTTTGCTAGCCTTATTTCTGTGGAATCTGAGAACAGATACTTCGGATCCCTTTGAAGACTATAGGGCCAAAGGAAATATCCTCCGATAACAAAGAGAAAGAAGCTTTCTGAGAAACTTCTTTGTGTTCTGTGAAATCATCTCACAGAGTTACAGCTTTCCCCTCAAGAAGCCTTTCGCTAAGACAGTTCTTGTGGAATTGGCAAAGTGATATTTGGAAGCCCATAGAGGGCTATGGTGAAAAAGGAAATATCCTCAGATGAAATCTGGAAAGAAGCTTTCGGAGAAACTGCTTAGTGTTCTGTTAATTCATCTCACAGAGTTACATCTGTATTTCGTGGATCTCTTTGCTAGCCTTATTTCTGTGGAATCTGAGAACAGATATTTCGGATCCCTTTGAAGACTATAGGGCCAAAGGTAATATCCTCCCATAACAAAGAGAAAGAAGCTTTCTGAGAAACTTCTTTGTGTTCTGTGAAATCATCTCACAGAGTTACAGCTTTCCCCTCAAGAAGCCTTTCGCTAAGACAGTTCTTGTGTAATTGGCAAAGTGATATTTGGAAGCCCTTAGAGGGCTAAGGTGAAAAAGGAAATATCCTCAGATGAAATCTGGAAAGAAGCTTTCTGAGAAACTGCTTAGTGTTCTGTTAATTCATCTCACCGAGTTACATCTGTATTTCGTGGATCTCTTTGCTAGCCTTATTTCTGTGGAATCTGAGAACAGATATTCCGGATCCCTTTGAAGACTATAGGGCCAAAGGAAATATCCTCCGATAACAAGGAGAAAGAAGCTTTCCGAGAAACTTCTTTGTGTTCTGTGAAATCATCTCACAGAGTTACAGCTTTCCCCTCAAGAAGCCTTTCGCTAAGACAGTTCTTGTGGAATTGGCAAAGTGATATTTTGAAACCCTTAGGGGGCTATGGTGAAAAAGGAAATATCTTCAGATGAAATCTGTAAAGAAGCTTTCTGAGAAACCGCTTAGTGTTCTGTTACTTCATCTCACAGAGTTACATCTGTATTTCGTGGATCTCTTTGCTAGCCTTATTTTTCTGGAATCTGAGAAAAGATATTTCGGATCCCTTTGAAGACTATAGGGCCAAAGGAGATATACTCCGATAACAAAGAGAAAGAAGGTTTCCGAGAAACTTCTTTGTGTTCTGTGAAATCATCTCACAGAGTTACAGCTTTCCCCTCAACAAGCCTTTCGCTAAGACAGTCCTTGTGGAATTGGCAAAGTGATATTTAGAAGCCCATAGAGGGCTATGGTGAAAAAGGAAATATCCTCAGATGAAATACGGAAAGAAGTTTTCTGAGAAACTGCTTAGTGTTCTGTTAATTCATCTCATAGAGTTACATCTGTATTTCGTGGATCTCTTTGCTAGCCTTATTTCTGTGGAATCTGAGAACAGATATTCCGGATCCCTTTGAAGACTACAGGGCCAAAGGAAATATCCTCCGATAACAAAGAGAAAGAAGGTTTCTGAGAAACTTCTTTGTGTTCTGTGAAATCATCTGACAGAGTTACAGCTTTCCCCTCAAGAAGCCTTTCGCTAAGACAGTTCTTGTGGAATTGGCCAAGTCATATTTGGAAGCCCATAGAGGGCTATGGTGAAAAAGGAAATATCCTCAGATGAAATCTGGAAAGAAGCTTTCTGAGAAACTGCTTAGTGTTCTGTTAATTCATCTCACAGAGTTACAACTGTATTTCGTGGATCTCTTTGCTAGCCTTTTTTCTGTGGAATCTGAGAACAGATATTTCTGATCCCTTTGAAGACTATAGGGCCAAAGAAAATATCCTCCGACAAAAAAGAGAAAGAAGCTTTCTGAGAAACTTCTTTGTGTTCTGTGAAATCATCTCACAGAGTTTCAGCTTTCCCCTCAAGAAGCCTTTCGCTAAGAGAGTTCTTGTGGAATTGGCAAAGTGATATTTGGAAGCCCATAGAGGGCTATGGTGAAAAAGGAAATATCCTCAGATGAAATCTGGAAAGAAGCTTTCGGAGAAACTGCTTAGTGTTCTGTTAATTCATTTCACAGAGTTACATCTGTATTTCGTGGATCTCTTTGCTAGCCTTTTTTTCTGTGGAATCTGAGAACAGATATTTCGGATCCCTTTGAAGACTATAGGGCCAAAGGAAATATCCTCCGATAACAAGGAGAAAGAAGCTTTCTGAGAAACTTCTTTGTGTTCTGTGAAATCATCTCAGAGAGTTACAGCTTTCCCCTCAAGAAGCCTTTCGCTAAGACAGTTCTTGTGTAATTGGCAAAGTGATATTTGGAAGCCTATAGAAGGCTAAGGTGAAAAAGGAAATATCCTCAGATGAAATCTGGAAAGAAGCTTTCTGAGAAACTGCTTAGTGTTCTGTTAATTCATCTCACAGAGTTACATCTGTATTTCGTGGATCTCTTTGCTAGCCTTATTTCTGTGGAATCTGAGAACAGATATTCCGGATCCCTTTGAAGACTATAGGGCCAAAGGAAATATACTCCGATAACAAGGAGAAAGAAGCTTTCTGAGAAACTTCTTTGTGTTCTGTGAAATCATCTCACAGAGTTACAGCTTTCCCCTCAAGAAGCCTTTCGCTAAGACAGTTCTTGTGGAATTGGCAAAGTGATATTTTGAAGCCCTTAGGGGGCTATGGGGAAAAAGGAAATATCCTCAGATGAAATCTGTAAAGAAGCTTTCTGAGAAACCGCTTAGTGTTCTGTTACTTCATCTCACAGAGTTACATCTGTATTTCGTGGATCTCTTTGCTAGCATTATTTTTCTGAAATCTGAGAAAAGATATTTCGGATCCCTTTGAAGACTATAGGGCCAAAGGAAATATCCTCCGATAACAAAGAGAAAGAAGGTTTCCGAGAAACTTCTTTGTGTTCTGTGAAATCATCTCACAGAGTTACAGCTTTAACCTCAAGAAGCCTTTCGCTAAGACAGTTCTTGTGGAATTGGCAAAGTGATATTTGGAAGCCCATAGAGGGCTATGGTGAAAAAGGAAATATCCTCAGATGAAATCTGGAAAGAAGCTTTCTGAGAAACTGCTTAGTGTTCTGTTAATTCATCTCACAGAGTTACATCTGTATTTCGTGGATCTCTTTGCTAGCCTTATTTCTGTGGAATCTGAGAACAGATATTCCGGATCCCTTTGAAGACTATAGGGCCAAAGGAAATATCCACCGATAACAAGGAGAAAGAAGCTTTCTGAGAAACTTCTTTGTGTTCTGTGAAATCATCTCACAGAGTTACAGCTTTCCCCTCAAGAATCCTTTCGCTAAGACAGTTCTTGTGGAATTGGCAAAGTGATATTTTGAAGCCCTTAGGGGGCTATGGTGAAAAAGGAAATATCCTCAGATGAAATCTGGAAAGAAGCTTTCTGAGAAACCGCTCAGTGTTCTGTTACTTCATCTCACAGAGTTACATCTGTAATTCGTGGATCTCTTTGCTAGCATTATTTTTCTGGAATCTGAGAAAAGATATTTCGGATCCCTTTGAAGACTATAGGGCCAAAGGAAATATCCTCCGATAACAAAGAGAAAGAAGGTTTCCGAGAAACTTCTTTGTGTTCTGTGAAATCATCTCACAGAGTTACAGCTTTAACCTCAAGAAGCCTTTCGCTAAGACAGTTCTTGTGGAATTGGCAAAGTGATATTTGGAAGCCCATAGAGGGCTATGGTGAAAAAGGAAATATCCTCAGATGAAATCTGGAAAGAAGCTTTCTGAGAAACCGCTTAGTGTTCTGTTAATTCATCTCACAGAGTTACATCTGTATTTCGTTGATCTCTTTGCTAGCCTTATTTTTCTGGAGTCTGAGAAAAGATATTTCGAATCCCTTTGAAAACTATAGGGCCAAAGGAAATATCCTCCGATAACAAAGAGAAAGAAGCTTTCTGAGAAACTTCTTTGTGTTCTGTGAAATCATCTCACAGAGTTACAGCTTTCCCCTCAAGAAGCCTTTCGCTAAGACAGTTCTTGTGGAATTGGCAAAGTGATATTTTGAAGCCCTTACAGGGCTATGGTGAAAAAGGAAATATCCTCAGATGAAATATGGAAAGAAGCTTTCTGAGAAACTGCTTAGTGTTCTGTTAATTCATCTCATAGAGTTACATCTGTATTTCGTGGATCTCTTTGCTAGCCTTATTTCTGTGGAATCTGAGAACAGATATTCCGGATCCCATTGAAGACTACAGGGCCAAAGGAAATATCCTACGATAACAAAGAGAAAGAAGGTTTCTGAGAAACTTCTTTGTGTTCTGTGAAATCATCTGACAGAGTTACAGCTTTCCTCTCAAGAAGCCTTTCACTAAGACAGTTCTTGTGGAATTGGCAAAGTGATATTTGGAAGCCCATAGAGGGCTATGGTGAAAAAGGAAATATCCTCAGATGAAATCTGGAAAGAAGCTTTCTGAGAAACTGCTTAGTGTTCTGTTAATTCATCTCACAGAGTTACATCTGTATTTCGTGGATCTCCTTGCTAGCCTTATTTCTGTGGAATCTGAGAACAGATATCCGGATCCCTTTGAAGACTAGAGGGACAAAGGAAATATCCTCCGATAACAAAGAGAAAGAAGCTTTCTGAGAAACTTCTTTGTGTTCTGTGAAATCATCTCACAGAGTTACAGCTTTCCCCTCAAGAAGCCTTTCGCTAAGACAGTTCTTGTGGTATTGGCAAAGTGATATTTGGATGCCCTTAGAGGGCTATGGTGAAAAAGGAAATTTCCTCAGATGAAATCTGGAAAGAAGCTTTCTGAGAAACCGCTTAGTGTTCTGTTAATTCATCTCACAGAGTTACATCTTTATTTCGTTGATCTCTTTGCTAGCCTTATTTTTCTGGAATCTGAGGAAAGATATTTCGGATCCCTTTGAAGACTATAGGGCCAAAGGAAATATCCTCCGATAACAAAGAGAAAGAAGGTTTCTGAGAAACTTCTTTGTATTCTGTGAAATCATCTCACAGAGTTACAGCTTTCCCCTCAAGAAGCCTTTCGCTAAGACAGTTCTTGTGGAATTGGCAAAGTGATATTTGGAAGCCCATAGAGGGCTATGGTGAAAAAGGAAATATCCTCAGATGAAATCTGGAAAGAAGCTTTCTGAGAAACTGCTTAGTTTTCTGTTAATTCATCTCACAGAGTTACATCTGTATTTCGTGGATCTCTTTGCTAGCCTTATATCTGTGGAATCTGAAAACAGATATTTCGGATCCCTTTGAAGACTATAGGGACAAAGGAAATATCCTCCGATAACAAAGAGAAAGAAGCTTTCTGAGAAACTTCTTTGTGTTCTGTGAAATCATCTCACAGAGTTACAGCTTTCCCCTCAAGAAGCCTTTGGCTAAGAGAGTTCTTGTGGAATTGGCAAAGTGATATTTGGAAGCCCATAGAGGGCTATGGTGAAAAAGGAAATATCCTCAGATGAAATCTGGAAAGAAGCTTTCTTAGAAAGTGCTTAGTGTTCTGTTATTTCATCTCACAGAGTTACATCTGTATTTCGTGGGTCTCTTTGCTAGCCTTATTTCTGTGGAATCTGAGAACAGATACTTCCGATCCCTTTGAAAACTATAGGGCCAAAGGAAATATCCTCCGATAACAAAGAAAAAGAAGCTTTCTGAGAAACTTCTTTGTGTTCTGTGAAATCATCTCACAGAGTTACAGCTTTCCCCTCAAGAATCCTTTCGCTAAGACAGTTCTTGTGGAATTGGCCAAGTGATATTTTGAAGCCCTTAGGGGGCTATGGTGAAAAAGGAAATATCCTCAGATGAAATCTGGAAAGAAGCTTTCTGAGAAACCGCTCAGTGTTCTGTTACTTCATCTCACAGAGTTACATCTGTAATTCGTGGATCTCTTTGCTAGCATTATTTTTCTGGAATCTGAGAAAAGATATTTCGGATCCCTTTGAAGACTATAGGGCCAAAGGAAATATCCTCCGATAACAAAGAGAAAGAAGCTTTCTGAGAAACTTCTTTGTGTTCTGTGAAATCATCTCACAGAGTTACAGCTTTAACCTCAAGAAGCCTTTCGCTAAGACAGTTCTTGTGGAATTGGCAAAGTGATATTTGGAAGCCCATAGAGGGCTATGGTGAAAAAGGAAATATCCTCAGATGAAATCTGGAAAGAAGCTTTCTGAGAAACCGCTTAGTGTTCTGTTAATTCATCTCACAGAGTTACATCTGTATTTCGTTGATCTCTTTGCTAGCCTTATTTTTCTGGAATCTGAGAACAGATATTCCGGATCCCTTTGAAGACTATAGGGCCAAAGGAAATATCCTCCGATAACAAAGAGAAAGAAGCTTTCTGAGAAACATCTTTGTGTTCTGTGAAATCATCTCACAGAGTTACAGCTTTCCCCTCAAGAAGCCTTTCGCTAAGACAGTTCTTGTGGAATTGGCAACGTGATATTTGGAAGCCCATAGAGGGCTAAGGTGAAAAAGAAAATATCCTCAGAAGAAATCTGGAAAGAAGCTTTCTGAGAAACCGCTTAGTGTTCTGTTAATTCATATCACAGAGTTTCATCTGTATTTCGTGGATCTCTTTTCTAGCCTTATTTCTGTGGAATCTGAGAACAGATATTCCGGATCCCTTTGAAGACTATAGGGCCAAAGGAAATATCCTCCGATAACAAAGAGAAAGAAGCTTTCTGAGAAACTTCTTTGTGTTCTGTGAAATCATCTCAGAGAGTTACAGCTTTCCCCTCAAGAAGCCTTTCGCTAAGACAGTTCTTGTGTAATTGGCAAAGTGATATTTGGAAGCCTATAGAAGGCTAAGGTGAAAAAGGAAATATCCTCAGATGAAATCTGGAAAGAAGCTTTCTGAGAAACTGCTTAGTGTTCTGTTAATTCATCTCACAGAGTTACATCTGTATTTCGTGGATCTCTTTGCTAGCCTTATTTCTGTGGAATCTGAGAACAGATATTCCGGATCCCTTTGAAGACTATAGGGCCAAAGGAAATATACTCCGATAACAAGGAGAAAGAAGCTTTCTGAGAAACTTCTTTGTGTTCTGTGAAATCATCTCACAGAGTTACAGCTTTCCCCTCAAGAAGCCTTTCGCTAAGACAGTTCTTGTGGAATTGGCAAAGTGATATTTTGAAGCCCTTAGGGGGCTATGGGGAAAAAGGAAATATCCTCAGATGAAATCTGTAAAGAAGCTTTCTGAGAAACCGCTTAGTGTTCTGTTACTTCATCTCACAGAGTTACATCTGTATTTCGTGGATCTCTTTGCTAGCATTATTTTTCTGAAATCTGAGAAAAGATATTTCGGATCCCTTTGAAGACTATAGGGCCAAAGGAAATATCCTCCGATAACAAAGAGAAAGAAGGTTTCCGAGAAACTTCTTTGTGTTCTGTGAAATCATCTCACAGAGTTACAGCTTTAACCTCAAGAAGCCTTTCGCTAAGACAGTTCTTGTGGAATTGGCAAAGTGATATTTGGAAGCCCATAGAGGGCTATGGTGAAAAAGGAAATATCCTCAGATGAAATCTGGAAAGAAGCTTTCTGAGAAACCACTTAGTGTTCTGTTAATTCATCTCACAGAGTTACATCTGTATTTCGTTGATCTCTTTGCTAGCCTTATTTTTCTGGAGTCTGAGAAAAGATATTTCAAATCCCTTTGAAAACTATAGGGCCAAAGGAAATATCCTCCGATAACAAAGAGAAAGAAGCTTTCTGAGAAACTTCTTTGTGTTCTGTGAAATCATCTCACAGAGTTACAGCTTTCCCCTCAAGAAGCCTTTCGCTAAGACAGTTCTTGTGGAATTGGCAAAGTGATATTTTGAAGCCCTTACAGGGCTATGGTGAAAAAGGAAATATCCTCAGATGAAATATGGAAAGAAGCTTTCTGAGAAACTGCTTAGTGTTCTGTTAATTCATCTCATAGAGTTACATCTGTATTTCGTGGATCTCTTTGCTAGCCTTATTTCTGTGGAATCTGAGAACAGATATTCCGGATCCCATTGAAGACTACAGGGCCAAAGGAAATATCCTACGATAACAAAGAGAAAGAAGGTTTCTGAGAAACTTCTTTGTGTTCTGTGAAATCATCTGACAGAGTTACAGCTTTCCTCTCAAGAAGCCTTTCACTAAGACAGTTCTTGTGGAATTGGCAAAGTGATATTTGGAAGCCCATAGAGGGCTATGGTGAAAAAGGAAATATCCTCAGATGAAATCTGGAAAGAAGCTTTCTGAGAAACTGCTTAGTGTTCTGTTAATTCATCTCAAAGAGTTACATCTGTATTTCGTGGATCTCCTTGCTAGCCTTATTTCTGTGGAATCTGAGAACAGATATCCGGATCCCTTTGAAGACTAGAGGGCCAAAGGAAATATCCTCCGATAACAAAGAGAAAGAAGCTTTCTGAGAAACTTCTTTGTGTTCTGTGAAATCATCTCACAGAGTTACAGCTTTCCCCTCAAGAAGCCTTTCGCTAAGACAGTTCTTGTGGTATTGGCAAAGTGATATTTGGATGCCCTTAGAGGGCTATGGTGAAAAAGGAAATTTCCTCAGATGAAATCTGGAAAGAGGCTTTCTGAGAAACCGCTTAGTGTTCTGTTAATTCATCTCACAGAGTTACATCTTTATTTCGTTGATCTCTTTGCTAGCCTTATTTTTCTGGAATCTGAGGAAAGATATTTCGGATCCCTTTGAAGACTATAGGGCCAAAGGAAATATCCTCCGATAACAAAGAGAAAGAAGGTTTCTGAGAAACTTCTTTGTATTCTGTGAAATCATCTCACAGAGTTACAGCTTTCCCCTCAAGAAGCCTTTCGCTAAGACAGTTCTTGTGGAATTGGCAAAGTGATATTTGGAAGCCCATAGAGGGCTATGGTGAAAAAGGAAATATCCTCAGATGAAATCTGGAAAGAAGCTTTCTGAGAAACTGCTTAGTTTTCTGTTAATTCATCTCACAGAGTTACATCTGTATTTCGTGGATCTCTTTGCTAGCCTTATTTCTGTGGAATCTGAAAACAGATATTTCGGATCCCTTTGAAGACTATAGGGACAAAGGAAATATCCTCCGATAACAAAGAGAAAGAAGCTTTCTGAGAAACTTCTTTGTGTTCTGTGAAATCATCTCACAGAGTTACAGCTTTCCCCTCAAGAAGCCTTTGGCTAAGAGAGTTCTTGTGGAATTGGCAAAGTGATATTTGGAAGCCCATAGAGGGCTATGGTGAAAAAGGAAATATCCTCAGATGAAATCTGGAAAGAAGCTTTCTTAGAAAGTGCTTAGTGTTCTGTTATTTCATCTCACAGAGTTACATCTGTATTTCGTGGATCTCTTTGCTAGCCTTATTTTTCTGGAATCTGAGAACAGATATTCCGGATCCCTTTGAAGACTATAGGGCCAAAGGAAATATCCTCCGATAACAAAGAGAAAGAAGCTTTCTGAGAAACATCTTTGTGTTCTGTGAAATCATCTCACAGAGTTACAGCTTTCCCCTCAAGAAGCCTTTCGCTAAGACAGTTCTTGTGGAATTGGCAACGTGATATTTGGAAGCCCATAGAGGGCTAAGGTGAAAAAGAAAATATCCTCAGAAGAAATCTGGAAAGAAGCTTTCTGAGAAACCGCTTAGTGTTCTGTTAATTCATATCACAGAGTTTCATCTGTATTTCGTGGATCTCTTTTCTAGCCTTATTTCTGTGGAATCTGAGAACAGATATTCCGGATCCCTTTGAAGACTATAGGGCCAAAGGAAATATCCTCCGATAACAAAGAGAAAGAAGGTTTCTGAGAAACTTCTTTGTGTTCAGTGAAATCATCTCACAGAGTTACAGCTTTCCCCTCAAGAAGCCTTTCGCTAAGACAATTCCTGTGGCATTGGCAAAGTGATATTTTGAAGCCCTTAGAGGGCTATGGTGAAAAAGGAAATATCCTCAGATGAAATCTGGAAAGAAGCTTTCTGAGAAACCGCTTAGTGTTCTGTTAATTCATCTCACAGAGTTACATCTGTATTTCGTGGATCTCTTTGCTAGCCTTATTTTTCTGGAATGTGAGAAAAGATATTTCGGATCCCTTTGAAGACTATAGGGCCAAAGAAAATATCCTCCGATAACAAAGAGAAAGAAGCTTTCTGAGAAACTTCTTTGTGTTCTGTGAAATCATCTCACAGAGTTACAGCTTTCCCCTCAAGAAGCCTTTCGCTAAGACAGTTCTTGTGGAATTGGCAAAGTGATATTTTGAAGCCCTTACAGGGCTATGGTGAAAAAGGAAATATCCTCAGATGAAATATGTAAAGAAGCTTTCTGAGAAACTGCTTAGTGTTCTGTTAATTCATCTCATAGAGTTACATCTGTATTTCGTGGATCTCTTTGCTAGCCTTATTTCTGTGGAATCTGAGAACAGATATTCCGGATCCCTTTGAAGACTACAGGGCCAAAGGAAATATCCTACGATAACAAAGAGAAAGAAGGTTTCTGAGAAACTTCTTTGTGTTCTGTGAAATCATCTGACAGAGTTACAGCTTTCCTCTCAAGAAGCCTTTCACTAAGACAGTTCTTGCGGAATTGGCAAAGTGATATTTGGAAGCCCATAGAGGGCTATGGTGAAAAAGGAAATATCCTCAGATGAAATCTGGAAAGAAGCTTTCTGAGAAACTGCTTAGTGTTCTGTTAATTCATCTCACAGAGTTACATCTGTATTTCGTGGATCTCCTTGCTAGCCTTATTTCTGTGGAATCTGAGAACAGATATTCCGGATCCCTTTGAAGACTAGAGGGCCAAAGGAAATATCCTCCGATAACAAAGAGAAAGAAGCTTTCTGAGAAACTTCTTTGTGTTCTGTGAAATCATCTCACAGAGTTACAGCTTTCCCCTCAAGAAGCCTTTCGCTAAGACAGTTCTTGTGGTATTGGCAAAGTGATATTTGGATGCCCTTAGAGGGCTATGGTGAAAAAGGAAATTTCCTCAGATGAAATCTGGAAACAAGCTTTCTGAGAAACCGCTTAGTGTTCTGTTAATTCATCTCACAGAGTTACATCTTTATTTCGTTGATCTCTTTGCTAGCCTTATTTTTCTGGAATCTGAGGAAAGATATTTCGGATCCCTTTGAAGAATATAGGGCCAAAGGAAATATCCTCCGATAACAAAGAGAAAGAAGGTTTCTGAGAAACTTCTTTGTATTCTGTGAAATCATCTCACAGAGTTACAGCTTTCCCCTCAAGAAGCCTTTCGCTAAGACAGTTCTTGTGGAATTGGCAAAGTGATATTTGGAAGCCCATAGAGGGCTATGGTGAAAAAGGAAATATCCTCAGATGAAATCTGGAAAGAAGCTTTCTGAGAAACTGCTTAGTTTTCTGTTAATTCATCTCACAGAGTTACATCTGTATTTCGTGGATCTCTTTGCTAGCCTTATTTCTGTGGAATCTGAGAACAGATATTTCGGATCCCTTTGAAGACTATAGGGACAAAGGAAATATCCTCCGATAACAAAGAGAAAGAAGCTTTCTGAGAAACTTCTTTGTGTTCTGTGAAATCATCTCACAGAGTTACAGCTTTCCCCTCAAGAAGCCTTTGGCTAAGAGAGTTCTTGTGGAATTGGCAAAGTGATATTTGGAAGCCCATAGAGGGCTATGGTGAAAAAGGAAATATCCTCAGATGAAATCTGGAAAGAAGCTTTCTTAGAAAGTGCTTAGTGTTCTGTTATTTCATCTCACAGAGTTACATCTGTATTTCGTGGATCTCTTTGCTAGCCTTATTTCTGTGGAATCTGAGAACAGATACTTCCGATCCCTTTGAAAACTATAGGGCCAAAGGAAATATCCTCCGATAACAAAGAGAAAGAAGCTTTCTGAGAAACTTCTTTGTGTTCTGTGAAATCATCTCACAGAGTTACAGCTTCCCCCTCAAGAAGCCTTTCGCTAAGACAGTTCTTGTGGAATTGGCAAAGTGATATTTGGAAGCCCCTAGAGGGCTATGGTGAAAAAGGAAATATCCTCAGATGAAATCTGGAAAGAAGCTTTCTGAGAAACTGCTTAGTGTTCTGTTAATTCATCTCACAGAGTTACATCTGTATTTCGTGGATCTCTTTGCTAGCCTTATTTCTGTGGAATCTGGGAACAGATATTCCGGATCCCTTTGAAGACTGTAGGGCCAAAGGAAATATCCTCCGATAACAAAGAGAAAGAAGCTTTCTGAGAAACATCTTTGTGTTCTGTGAAATCATCTCACAGAGTTACAGCTTTCCCCTCAAGAAGCCTTTCGCTAAGACAGTTCTTGTGGAATTGGCAACGTGATATTTGGAAGCCCATAGAGGGCTAAGGTGAAAAAGGAAATATCCTCAGAAGAAATCTGGAAAGAAGCTTTCTGAGAAACCGCTTAGTGTTCTGTTAATTCATTTCACAGAGTTTCATCTGTATTTCGTGGATCTCTTTTCTAGCCTTATTTCTGTGGAATCTGAGAACAGATATTCCGGATCCCTTTGAAGACTATAGGGCCAAAGGAAATATCCTCCGATAACAAAGAGAAAGAAGCTTTCTGAGAAACTTCTTTGTGTTCTGTGAAATCATCTCACAGAGTTACAGCTTTCCCCTCAAGAAGCCTTTCGCTAAGACAATTCCTGTGGAATTGGCAAAGTGATATTTTGAAGCCCTTAGAGGGCTATGGTGAAAAACGAAATATCCTCAGATGAAATCTGGAAAGAAGCTTTCTGAGACACCGCTTAGTGTTCTGTTAATTCATCTCACAGAGTTACATCTGTATTTCGTTGATCTCTTTGCTAGCCTTATTTTTCTGGAATGTGAGAAAAGATATTTCGGATCCCTTTGAAGACTATAGGGCCAAAGAAAATATCCTCCGATAACAAAGAGAAAGCAGCTTTCTGAGAAACTTCTTTGTGTTCTGTGAAATCATCTCACAGAGTTACAGCTTTCCCCTCAAGAAGCCTTTCGCTAAGACAGTTCTTGTGGAATTGGCAAAGTGATATTTGGAAGCCCCTAGAGGGCTATGGTGAAAAAGGAAATATCCTCAGATGAAATCTGGAAAGAAGCTTTCTGAGAAACCGCTTAGTGTTCCGTTAATTCATCTCACAGAGTTACATCTGTATTTCGTGGATCTCTTTGCTAGCCTTATTTTTCTGGAATCTGAGAACAGATATTTCGGATCCCTTTGAAGACTATAGGGCCAAAGGAAATATCCTCCGATAAGAAAGAGAAAGAAGCTTTCTGAGAAACTTCTTTGTGTTCTGTGAAATCATCTCACAGAGTTACAGCTTTCCCCTCAAGAAGCCTTTCGCTAAGACATTTCTTGTGGAATTGGCAAAGTGATATTTGGAAGCCCTTAGAGGGCTATGGTGAAAAACGAAATATCCTCAGATGAAATCTGGAAAGAAGCTTTCTGAGAAACTGCTTAGTGTTCTGTTAATTCATCTCACAGAGTTACATCTGTATTTCGTGGATCTCTTTGCTAGCCTTATTTCTGTGGAATCTGAGACAGATATTCCGGATCCCATTGAAGACTACAGGGCCAAAGGAAATATCCTCCGATAACAAAGAGAAAGAAGGTTTCTGAGAAACTTCTTTGTGTTCTGTGAAATCATCTCACAGAGTTACAGCTTTCCCCTCAAGAAGCCTTTCGCTAAGACAGTTCTTGTGGAATTGGCAAAGTGATATTTGGAAGCCCATGGAGGGCTATGGTGAAAAAGGAAATATCCTCAGATGAAATCTGGAAAGAAGCTTTCTGAGAAACCGCTTAGTGTTCTGTTAATTCATCTAACAGAGTTTCAACTATATTTCGTGGATCTCTTTGGTAGCCTTATTTCTGTGGAATCTGAGAACAGATATTTCGGATCCCTTTGAAGACTATAGGGCCAAGGGAATATCCCCCGATAAAAAAGAGAAAGAAGCTTTCTGAGAAACTTCTTTGTGTTCTGTGAAATCATCTCTCAGAGATACAGCTTTCCCCTCAAGAAGCCTTTCGCTAAGACAGTTCTTGTGGAATTGGCCAAGTCATATTTGGAAGCCCATAGAGGGCTATGGTGAAAAAGGAAATATTCTCAGATGAAATCTGGAAAGAAGCTTTCTGAGAAACTGCTTAGTGTTCTGTTAATTCATCTCACAGAGTTACAACTGTATTTCGTGGATCTCTTTACTAGCCTTATTTCTGTGGAATCTGAGAACAGATATTTCGGATCCCTTTGAAGACTATAGGGCCAAAGAAAATATCCTCCGACAAAAAAGAGAAAGAAGCTTTCTGAGAAACTTCTTTGTGTTCTGTGAAATCATCTCACAGAGTAACAGCTTTCCCCACAAGAAGCCTTTCGCTAAGACAGTTCTTCTGGAATTGGCAAAGTGATATTTGGAAGCCCATAGAGGGCTATGGTGAAAAAGGAAATATCCTCAGATGAAATCTGGAAAGAAGCTTTCTGAGAAACTGCTTAGTATTCTGTTAATTCATCGCACAGAGTTACAACTGTATTTCGTGGATCTCTTTGCTAGTCTTATTTCTGTGGAATCTGAGAACAGATGTTTCGGATCCCTTTGAAGACTATAGGGCCAAAGGAAATATCCCTCGATAACAAAGAGAAGGAAACTTTCTGAGAAACTTCTTTGTGTTCCGTGAAATCATCTCACAGAGTTACAGCTTTCCCCTCAAGAAGCCTTTCGCTAAGACAGTTCTTGTGGAATTGGCGAAGTGATATTTGGAAGCCCATAGAGGGCTATGGTGAAAAAGGAAATATCCTCAGATGAAATCTGGAAAGAAGCTTTCTGAGAAACCGCTTAGTGTTCTGTTAATTCATCTCACAGAGTTACATCTGTATTTCGTGGATCTCTTTGCTAGCCTTATTTTTCTGGAATGTGAGAAAAGATATTTCGGATCCCTTTGAAGACTATAGGGCCAAAGAAAATATCCTCCGATAACAAAGAGAAAGAAGCTTTCTGAGAAACTTCTTTGTGTTCTGTGAAATCATCTCACAGAGTTACAGCTTTCCCCTCAAGAAGCCTTTCGCTAAGACAGTTCTTGTGGAATTGGAAAAGTGATATTTTGAAGCCCTTACAGGGCTATGGTGAAAAAGGAAATATCCTCAGATGAAATATGGAAAGAAGCTTTCTGAGAAACTGCTTAGTGTTCTGTTAATTCATCTCATAGAGTTACATCTGTATTTCGTGGATCTCTTTGCTAGCCTTATTTCTGTGGAATCTGAGAACAGATATTCCGGATCCCTTTGAAGACTACAGGGCCAAAGGAAATATCCTACGATAACAAAGAGAAAGAAGGTTTCTGAGAAACTTCTTTGTGTTCTGTGAAATCATCTGACAGAGTTACAGCTTTCCTCTCAAGAATCCTTTCACTAAGACAGTTCTTGTGGAATTGGCAAAGTGATATTTGGAAGCCCATAGAGGGCTATGGTGAAAAAGGAAATATCCTCAGATGAAATCTGGAATGAAGCTTTCTGAGACACTGCTTAGTGTTCTGTTAATTCATCTCACAGAGTTACATCTGTATTTCGTGGATCTCCTTGCTAGCCTTATTTCTGTGGAATATGAGAACAGATATTCCGGATCCCTTTGAAGACTAGAGGGCCAAAGGAAATATCCTCCGATAACAAAGAGAAAGAAGCGTTCTGAGAAACTTCTTTGTGTTCTGTGAAATCATCTCACAGAGTTACAGCTTTCCCCTCAAGAAGCCTTTCGCTAAGACAGTTCTTGTGGTATTGGCAAAGTGATATTTGGATGCCCTTAGAGGGCTATGGTGAAAAAGGAAATTTCCTCAGATGAAATCTGGAAACAAGCTTTCTGAGAAACCGCTTAGTGTTCTGTTAATTCATCTCACAGAGTTACATCTTTATTTCGTTGATCTCTTTGCTAGCCTTATTTTTCTGGAATCTGAGGAAAGATATTTCGGATCCCTTTGAAGAATATAGGGCCAAAGGAAATATCCTCCGATAACAAAGAGAAAGAAGGTTTCTGAGAAACTTCTTTGTATTCTGTGAAATCATCTCACAGAGTTACAGCTTTCCCCTCAAGAAGCCTTTCGCTAAGACAGTTCTTGTGGAATTGGCAAAGTGATATTTGGAAGCCCATAGAGGGCTATGGTGAAAAAGGAAATATCCTCAGATGAAATCTGGAAAGAAGCTTTCTGAGAAACTGCTTAGTTTTCTGTTAATTCATCTCACAGAGTTACATCTGTATTTCGTGGATCTCTTTGCTAGCCTTATTTCTGTGGAATCTGAGAACAGATATTTCGGATCCCTTTGAAGACTATAGGGACAAAGGAAATATCCTCCGATAACAAAGAGAAAGAAGCTTTCTGAGAAACTTCTTTGTGTTCTGTGAAATCATCTAGCAGAGTTACAGCTTTCCCCTCAAGAAGCCTTTGGCTAAGAGAGTTCTTGTGGAATTGGCAAAGTGATATTTGGAAGCCCATAGAGGGCTATGGTGAAAAAGGAAATATCCTCAGATGAAATCTGGAAAGAAGCTTTCTTAGAAAGTGCTTAGTGTTCTGTTATTTCATCTCACAGAGTTACATCTGTATTTCGTGGATCTCTTTGCTAGCCTTATTTCTGTGGAATCTGAGAACAGATACTTCCGATCCCTTTGAAAACTATAGGGACAAAGGAAATATCCTCCGATAACAAAGAGAAAGAAGCTTTCTGAGAAACTTCTTTGTGTTCTGTGAAATCATCTCACAGAGTTACAGCTTCCCCCTCAAGAAGCCTTTCGCTAAGACAGTTCTTGTGGAATTGGCAAAGTGATATTTGGAAGCCCCTAGAGGGCTATGGTGAAAAAGGAAATATCCTCAGATGAAATCTGGAAAGAAGCTTTCTGAGAAACTGCTTAGTGTTCTGTTAATTCATCTCACAGAGTTACATCTGTATTTCGTGGATCTCTTTGCTAGCCTTATTTCTGTGGAATCTGGGAACAGATATTCCGGATCCCTTTGAAGACTATAGGGCCAAAGGAAATATCCTCCGATAACAAAGAGAAAGAAGCTTTCTGAGAAACATCTTTGTGTTCTGTGAAATCATCTCACAGAGTTACAGCTTTCCCCTCAAGAAGCCTTTCGCTAAGACAGTTCTTGTGGAATTGGCAACGTGATATTTGGAAGCCCATAGAGGGCTAAGGTGAAAAAGGAAATATCCTCAGAAGAAATCTGGAAAGAAGCTTTCTGAGAAACCGCTTAGTGTTCTGTTAATTCATTTCACAGAGTTTCATCTGTATTTCGTGGATCTCTTTTCTAGCCTTATTTCTGTGGAATCTGAGAACAGATATTCCGGATCCCTTTGAAGACTATAGGGCCAAAGGAAATATCCTCCGATAACAAAGAGAAAGAAGCTTTCTGAGAAACTTCTTTGTGTTCTGTGAAATCATCTCACAGAGTTACAGCTTTCCCCTCAAGAAGCCTTTCGCTAAGACAATTCCTGTGGAATTGGCAAAGTGATATTTTGAAGCCCTTAGAGGGCTATGGTGAAAAAGGAAATATCCTCAGATGAAATCTGGAAAGAAGCTTTCTGAGAAACCGCTTAGTGTTCTGTTAATTCATCTCACAGAGTTACATCTGTATTTCGTGGATCTCTTTGCTAGCCTTATTTTTCTGGAATGTGAGAAAAGATATTTCGGATCCCTTTGAAGACTATAGGGCCAAAGAAAATATCCTCTGATAACAAAGAGAAAGAAGCTTTCTGAGAAACTTCTTTGTGTTCTGTGAAATCATCTCACAGAGTTACAGCTTTCCCCTCAAGAAGCCTTTCGCTAAGACAGTTCTTGTGGAATGGGCAAAGTGATATTTGGAAGCCCATAGAGGGCTATGGTGAAAAAGGAAATATCCTCAGATGAAATCTGGAAAGAAGCTTTCTGAGAAACCGCTTAGTGTTCCGTTAATTCATCTCACAGAGTTACATCTGTATTTCGTGGATCTCTTTGCTAGCCTTATTTTTCTGGAATCTGAGAACAGATATTTCGGATCCCTTTGAAGACTATAGGGCCAAAGGAAATATCCTCCGATAAGAAAGAGAAAGAAGCTTTCTGAGAAACTTCTTTGTGTTCTGTGAAATCATCTCACAGAGTTACAGCTTTCCCCTCAAGAAGCCTTTCGCTAAGACATTTCTTGTGGAATTGGCAAAGTGATATTTGGAAGCCCTTAGAGGGCTATGGTGAAAAACGAAATATCCTCAGATGAAATCTGGAAAGAAGCTTTCTGAGAAACTGCTTAGTGTTCTGTTAATTCATCTCACAGAGTTACATCTGTATTTCGTGGATCTCTTTGCTAGCCTTATTTCTGTGGAATCTGAGACAGATATTCCGGATCCCTTTGAAGACTACAGGGCCAAAGGAAATATCCTCCGATAACAAAGAGAAAGAAGGTTTCTGAGAAACTTCTTTGTGTTCTGTGAAATCATCTCACAGAGTTACAGCTTTCCCCTCAAGAAGCCTTTCGCTAAGACAGTTCTTGTGGAATTGGCAAAGTGATATTTGGAAGCCCATGGAGGGCTATGGTGAAAAAGGAAATATCCTCAGATGAAATCTGGAAAGAAGCTTTCTGAGAAACCGCTTATTGTTCTGTTAATTCATCTAACAGAGTTTCAACTATATTTCGTGGATCTCTTTGGTAGCCTTATTTCTGTGGAATCTGAGAACAGATATTTCGGATCCCTTTGAAGACTATAGGGCCAAGGGAATATCCCTCGATAAAAAAGAGAAAGAAGCTTTCTGAGAAACTTCTTTGTGTTCTGTGAAATCATCTCTCAGAGATACATCTTTCCCCTCAAGAAGCCTTTCGCTAAGACAGTTCTTGTGGAATTGGCCAAGTCATATTTGGAAGCCCATAGAGGGCTATGGTGAAAAAGGAAATATCCTCAGATGAAATCTGGAAAGAAGCTTTCTGAGAAACTGCTTAGTGTTCTGTTATTTCATCTCAGAGAGTTACATCTGTATTTCGTGGATCTCTTTGCTAGCCTTATTTCTGTGGAATCTGAGAACAGATATTTCGGATCCCTTTGAAGACTATAGGGCCAAAGGAAATATCCTCCGATAACAAAGAGAAAGAAGGTTTCTGAGAAACTTCTTTGTGTTCTGTGAAATCATCTCACAGAGTTACAGCTTTCCCCTCAAGAAGCATTCCGCTAAGACAGTTCTTGTGGAATTGGCAAAGTGATATTTGGAAGCCCATAGAGGGCTATGGTGAAAAAGGAAATATCCTCAGATGAAATCTGGAAAGAAGCTTTCTGAGAAACTGCTTAGTGTTCTGTTAGTTCATCTCATAGAGTTACATTTGTATTTCGTGGATCTCTTTGCTAGCCTTATTTCTGTGGAATCTGAGAACAGATATTCCGGATCCCTTTGAAGACTTTAGGGCCAAAGGAAATATCCTCCGATAACAAAGAGAAAGAAGCTTTCTGAGAAACTTCTTTGTGTTCTGTGAAATCATTTGACAGAGTTACAGCTTTCCCCTCAAGAAGCCTTTCGCTAAGACAGTTCTTGTGGAATTGGCAACGTGATATTTGGAAGCACATAGAGGGCTATGGTGAAAAAGGAAATATCCTCAGATGAAATCTGGAAAGAAGCTTTCTGAGAATCCGCTTAGTGTTCTGTTAATTCATCTCACAGAGTTACATCTGTATTTCGTGGATCTCTTTGCTAGCCTTATTTCTGTGGAATATGAGAACAGATATTCCGGATCCCTTTGAAGACTACAGGGCCAAAGGAAATATCCTCTGATAACAAAGAGAAAGAAGCTATCTAAGAAACTTTTTGTGGTCTGTGAAATCATCTCACAGAGTTACAGCTTTCCCCTCAAGAAGCCTTTCGCTAAGACAGTTCTTGTGGAATTGGCAAAGTGATATTTGGAAGCACATAGAGGGCTATGGTGAAAAAGGAAATATCCTCAGATGAAATCTGGAAAGAAGCTTTCAGAGAAACCGCTTAGTGTTCTGTTAATTCATCTCACAGAGTTACATCTGTATTTCGTGGATCTGTTTGCTAGCCTTATTTCTGTGGAATATGAGAGCAGATCTTCCGGATCCCTTTGAAGACTATAGGGCCAAAGGAAATATCCTCCCATAACAGAGAGAAAGAAGCTTTCTGAGAAACTTCTTTGTGTTCTGTGAAATCATCTCACAGAATTACAGCTTTCCCCTCAAGAAGCCTTTCGCTAAGACAGTTCTTGTGGAATTGGCAAAGTGATATTTGGAAGCCCAATGAGGGCTATGGTGAAAAAGGAAATATCCTCAGATGAAATCTGGAAAGAAGCTTTCTGAGAAACTGCTTAGTGTTCTGTTATTCATCTCACAGAGTTACATCTGTATTTCGTGGATCTCTTTGCTAGCCTTATTTCTGTGGAATCTGAGAACAGATATTTCGGATCCCTTTGAAGACTATAGGGCCAAAGGAAATATCCTCCGATAACAAAGAGAAAGAAGCTTTCTGCGAAACTTCTTTGTGTTCTGTGAAATCATCTCACAGAGTTACAGCTTTCCCCTCAAGAAGCCTTTCGCTAAGACAGTTCTTTTGGAATTGGCAAAGTCATATTTGGAAGCCCTTAGAGGGCTATGGTGAAAAAGGAAATATCCTCAGATGAAATCTGGAAAGAAGCTTTCTGAGAAACTGCTTAGTGTTCTGTTAATTCATCTCACAGAGTTACATCTGTATTTCGTGGATCTCTTTGCTAGCCTTATTTCTGTGGAATCTGAGAAAAGATAATCCGGATCCCTTTGAAGACTATAGGGCCAAAGGAAATATCCTCCGATAACAAAGAGAAAGAAGCTTTCTGAGAAACTTCTTTGTGTTCTGTGAAATCATCCCATAGAGTTACAGCTTTCCCCTCAAGAAGCCTTTCGCTAAGACAGTTCTTGTGGAATTGGGAAAGTGATATTTGGAAGCCCATAGAGGGCTATGGTGAAAAAGGAAATATCCTCAGATGAAATCTGGAAAGAAGCTTTCTGAGAAACTGCTTAGTGTTCTGTTAATTCATCTCACAGAGTTACATCTGTATTTCGTGGATCTCTTTGCTAGCCTTATTTCTGTGGAATCTGAGAACAGATATTCCGGATCCCTTTTGAAGACTATAGGGCCAAAGGAAATATCCTCCGATAACAAAGAGAAAGAAGCTTTCTGAGAAACTTCTTTGTGTTCTGTGAAATCATCTCACAGAGTTACAGCTTTACCATCAAGAAGCCTTTCGCTAAGACAGTTCTTGTGGAATTGGCAAAGTGATATTTGGGAGCCCATAGAGGGCTATGGTGAAAAAGGAAATATCCTCAGAAAAAATCTGGAAAGAAACTTTCTGAGAAACTGCTTAGTGTTCTGTTAATTCATCTCACAGAGTTACATCTGTATTTCGTGGATCTCTTTGCTAGCCTTATTTCTGTGGAATCTTAGAACTGATATTCCGGATCCCTTTGAAGACTATAGGGCCAAAGGAAATATCCTCCGATAACAAAGAGAAAGAAGCTTTCTGAGAAACTTCTTTGTGTTCTGTGAAATCATCTCACAGAGTTACAGCTTTCCCCTCAAGAAGCCTTTCGCTAAGACAGTTCTTGTGGAATTGGCAAAGTGATATTTGGAAGCACATAGAGGGCTATGGTGAAAAAGGAAATATCCTCAGATGAAATCTGGAAAGAAGCTTTCAGAGAAACCGCTTAGTGTTCTGTTAATTCATCTCACAGAGTTACATCTGTATTTCGTGGATCTGTTTGCTAGCCTTATTTCTGTGGAATATGAGAGCAGATCTTCCGGATCCCTTTGAAGACTATAGGGCCAAAGGAAATATCCTCCCATAACAAAGAGAAAGAAGCTTTCTGAGAAACTTCTTTGTGTTCTGTGAAATCATCTCACAGAGTTACAGCTTTCCCCTCAAGAAGCCTTTCGCTAAGACAGTTCTTGTGGAATTGGCAAAGTGATATTTGGAAGCCCAAAGAGGGCTATGGTGAAAAAGGAAATATCCTCAGATGAAATCTGGAAAGAAGCTTTCTGAGAAACTGCTTAGTGTTCTGTTATTCATCTCACAGAGTTACATCTGTATTTCGTGGATCTCTTTGCTAGCCTTATTTCTGTGGAATCTGAGAACAGATATTTCGGATCCCTTTGAAGACTATAGGGCCAAAGGAAATATCCTCCGATAACAAAGAGAAAGAAGCTTTCTGAGAAACATCTTTGTGTTCTGTGAAATCATCTCACAGAAATACAGATTTCCCCTCAAGAAGCCTTTCGCTAAGACAGTTCTTGTGGAATTGGGAAAGTGATATTTGGAAGCCCATAGAGGGCTATGGTGAAAAAGGAAATATCCTCAGATGAAATCTGGAAAGAAGCTTTCTGACAAACTGCTTAGTGTTCTGTTAATTCATCTCACAGAGTTACAACAGGATTTCTGGATCTCTTTGCTAGCCTTCTTTCTGTGAATTCTGAGAACAGATATTTCGGATCCCTTTGAAGACTATAGGGCCAAAGGAAATATCCTCTGATAACAAAGAGAAAGAAGCTTTCTGAGACACTTCTTTGTGTTCTGTGAAATCATCTCACAGAGTTACAGCTTTCCCCTCAAGAAGCCTTTCGCTAAGACAGTTCTTGTGGAATTGGCAAAGTGATATTTGGAAGCCCATACAGGGCTATGGTGAAAAAGGAAATATCCTCAGATGAAATCTGGAAAGAAGCTTTCTGAGAAACTGCTTAGTGTTCTGTTATTTCATCTCACAGAGTTACATCTGTATTTCGTGGATCTCTTTGCTAGCCTTATTTCTGTGGAATCTGAGAACAGATATTTCAGATCCCTTTGAAGACTATAGGGCCAAAGGAAATATCCTCCGATAACAAAGAGATAGAAGATTTCTGAGAAACTTCTTTGTGTTCTGTGAAATCATCTCACAGAGTTACAGCTTTCCCCTCAAGAAGCCTTTCGCTAAGACAGTTCTTGTGGAATTGGCAAAGTGATATTTTGAAGCCCTTACAGGGCTATGATGAAAAAGGAAATATCCTCAGATGAAATCTGGAAAGAAGCTTTCAGAGAAACTGCTTAGTGTTCTGTTAATTCATCTCACAGAGTTACATCTGTATTTCGTGGATCTCTTTGCTAGCCTTATTTCTGTGGAATCTGAGAACAGATATTCCGGATCCCTTTGAAGACTATAGGGCCAAAGGAAATATCCTCCGATAACAAAGAGAAAGAAGCTTTCTGAGAAACATCTTTGTGTTCTGTGAAATCATCTCACAGAGTTACAGCTTTCCCCTCAAGAAGCCTTTCGCTAAGACAGTTCTTGTGGAATTGGCAACGTGATATTTGGAAGCCCATAGAGGGCTATGGTGAAAAAGGAAATATCCTCAGATGAAATCTGGAAAGAAGCTTTCTGAGAAACGCTTAGTGTTCTGTTAATTCATCTAACAGAGTTTCAACTATATTTCGTGGATCTCTTTGGTAGCCTTATTTCTGTGGAATCTGAGAACAGATATTTCGGATCCCTTTGAAGACTATAGGGCCAAAGGATTATCCCCCGATAAAAAAGAGAAAGAAGCTTTCTGAGAAACTTCTTTGTGTTCTGTGAAATCATCTCTCAGAGTTACAGATTTCCCCTCAAGAAGACTTTCGCTAAGACAGTTCTTGTGGAATTGGCCAAATCATATTTGGAAGCCCATAGAGGGCTATGGTGAAAAAGGAAATATCCTCAGATGAAATCTGGAAAGAAGCTTTCTGAGAAACTGCTTAGTGTTCTGTTATTTCATCTCAGAGAGTTACATCTGTATTTCGTGGATCTCTTTGCTAGCCTTATTTCTGTGGAATCTGAGAACAGATATTTCGGATCCCTTTGAAGACTATAGGGCCAAAGGAAATATCCTCCGATAACAAAGAGAAAGAAGGTTTCTGAGAAACTTCTTTGTGTTCTGTGAAATCATCTCACAGAGTTACAGCTTTCCCCTAAAGAAGCATTCCGCTAAGACAGTTCTTGTGGAATTGGCAAAGTGATATTTGGAAGCCCATAGAGGGCTATGGTGAAAAAGGAAATATCCTCAGATGAAATCTGGAAAGAAGCTTTCTGAGAATCCGCTTAGTGTTCTGTTAATTCATCTCACAGAGTTACATCTGTATTTCGTGGATCTCTTTGCTAGCCTTATTTCTGTGGAATATGATAACAGATATTCCGGATCCCTTTGAAGACTACAGGGCCAAAGGAAATATCCTCCGATAACAAAGAGAAAGAAGCTATCTAAGAAACTTCTTTGTGGTCTGTGAAATCATCTCACAGAGTTACAGCTTTCCCCTCAAGAAGCCTTTCGCTAAGACAGTTCTTGTGGAATTGGCAAAGTGATATTTGGAAGCACATAGAGGGCTATGGTGAAAAAGGAAATATCCTCAGATGAAATCTGGAAAGAAGCTTTCAGAGAAACCGCTTAGTGTTCTGTTAATTCATCTCACAGAGTTACATCTGTATTTCGTGGATCTGTTTGCTAGCCTTATTTCTGTGGAATATGAGAGCAGATCTTCCGGATCCCTTTGAAGACTATAGGGCCAAAGGAAATATCCTCCCATAACAGAGAGAAAGAAGCTTTCTGAGAAACTTCTTTGTGTTCTGTGAAATCATCTCACAGAATTACAGCTTTCCCCTCAAGAATCCTTTCGCTAAGACAGTTCTTGTGGAATTGGCAAAGTGATATTTGGAAGCCCAATGAGGGCTATGGTGAAAAAGGAAATATCCTCAGATGAAATCTGGAAAGAAGCTTTCTGAGAAACTGCTTAGTGTTCTGTTATTCATCTCACAGAGTTACATCTGTATTTCGTGGATCTCTTTGCTAGCCTTATTTCTGTGGAATCTGAGAACAGATATTTCGGATCCCTTTGAAGACTATAGGGCCAAAGGAAATATCCTCCGATAACAAAGAGAAAGAAGCTTTCTGAGAAACATCTTTGTGTTCTGTGAAATCATCTCACAGAAATACAGCTTTCCCCTCAAGAAGCCTTTCGCTAAGACAGTTCTTGTGGAATTGGGAAAGTGATATTTGGAAGCCCATAGAGGGCTATGGTGAAAAAGGAAATATCCTCAGATGAAATCTGGAAAGAAGCTTTCTGACAAACTGCTTAGTGTTCTGCTAATTCATCTCACAGAGTTACAACAGGATTTCGTGGATCTCTTTGCTAGCCTTCTTTCTGTGGATTCTGAGAACAGATATTTCGGATCCCTTTGAAGACTATAGGGCCAAAGAAAATATCCTCTGATAACAAAGAGAAAGAAGCTTTCTGAGACACTTCTTTGTGTTCTGTGAAATCATCTCACAGAGTTACAGCTTTCCCCTCAAGAAGCCTTTCGCTAAGACAGTTCTTGTGGAATTGGCAAAGTGATATTTGGAAGCCCATAGAGGGCTATGGTGAAAAAGGAAATATCCTCAGATGAAATCTGGAAAGAAGCTTTCTGAGAAACTGCTTAGTGTTCTGTTATTTCATCTCACAGAGTTACATCTGTATTTCGTGGATCTCTTTGCTAGCCTTATTTCTGTGGAATCTGAGAACATATATTTCGGATCCCTTTGAAGACTATAGGGCCAAAGGAAATATCCTCCGATAACAAAGAGAAAGAAGGTTTCTGAGAAACTTCTTTGTGTTCTGTGAAATCATCTCACAGAGTTACAGCTTTCCCCTCAAGAAGCTTTTCGCTAAGACAGTTCTTGTGGAATTGGCAAAGTGATATTTGGAAGTCCATAGAGGGCTATGGTGAAAAAGGAAATATCCTCAGATGAAATCTGGAAAGAAGTTTTCTGAGAAACTGCTTTGTGTTCTGTTAATTCATCTCACAGAGTTACATCTGTATTTCGTGGATCTCTTTGCTAGCCTTATTTCTGTGGAATCTGAAAACAGATATTCCGGATCCCTTTGAAGACTATAGGGCCAAAGGAAATATCCTCCGATAACAAAGAGAGAGAAGATTTCTGAGAAACTTCTTTGTGTTCTGTGAAATCATCTCACAGAGTTACAGCTTTCCCCTCAAGAAGCCTTTCGCTAAGACAGTTCTTGTGGAATTGGCAAAGTGATATTTTGAAGCCCTTACAGGGCTATGATGAAAAAGGAAATATCCTCAGATGAAATCTGGAAAGAAGCTTTCAGAGAAACTGCTTAGTGTTCTGTTAATTCATCTCACAGAGTTACATCTGTATTTCGTGGATCTCTTTGCTAGCCTTATTTCTGTGGAATCTGAGAACAGATATTCCGGATCCCTTTGAAGACTATAGGGCCAAAGGAAATATCCTCCGATAACAAAGAGAAAGAAGCTTTCTGAGAAACATCTTTGTGTTCTGTGAAATCATCTCACAGAGTTACAGCTTTCCCCTCAAGAAGCCTTTCGCTAAGACAGTTCTTGTGGAATTGGCAACGTGATATTTGGAAGCCCATAGAGGGCTATGGTGAAAAAGGAAATATCCTCAGATGAAATCTGGAAAGAAGCTTTCTGAGAAACGCTTAGTGTTCTGTTAATTCATCTAACAGAGTTTCAACTATATTTCGTGGATCTCTTTGGTAGCCTTATTTCTGTGGAATCTGAAAACAGATATTCCGGATCCCTTTGAAGACTATAGGGCCAAAGGAAATATCCTCCGATAACAAAGAGAGAGAAGATTTCTGAGAAACTTCTTTGTGTTCTGTGAAATCATCTCACAGAGTTACAGCTTTCCCCTCAAGAAGCCTTTCGCTAAGACAGTTCTTGTGGAATTGGCAAAGTGATATTTTGAAGCCCTTACAGGGCTATGATGAAAAAGGAAATATCCTCAGATGAAATCTGGAAAGAAGCTTTCAGAGAAACTGCTTAGTGTTCTGTTAATTCATCTCACAGAGTTACATCTGTATTTCGTGGATCTCTTTGCTAGCCTTATTTCTGTGGAATCTGAGAACAGATATTCCGGATCCCTTTGAAGACTATAGGGCCAAAGGAAATATCCTCCGATAAAAAAGAGAAAGAAGCTTTCTGAGAAACATCTTTGTGTTCTGTGAAATCATCTCACAGAGTTACAGCTTTCCCCTCAAGAAGCCTTTCGCTAAGACAGTTCTTGTGGAATTGGCAACGTGATATTTGGAAGCCCATAGAGGGCTATGGTGAAAAAGGAAATATCCTCAGATGAAATCTGGAAAGAAGCTTTCTGAGAAACGCTTAGTGTTCTGTTAATTCATCTAACAGAGTTTCAACTATATTTCGTGGATCTCTTTGGTAGCCTTATTTCTGTGGAATCTGAGAACAGATATTTCGGATCCCTTTGAAGACTATAGGGCCAAAGGATTATCCCCCGATAAAAAAGAGAAAGAAGCTTTCTGAGAAACTTCTTTGTGTTCTGTGAAATCATCTCTCAGAGTTACAGATTTCCCCTCAAGAAGACTTTCGCTAAGACAGTTCTTGTGGAATTGGCCAAGTCATATTTGGAAGCCCATAGAGGGCTATGGTGAAAAAGGAAATATCCTCAGATTAAATCTGGAAAGAAGCTTTCTGAGAAACTGCTTAGTGTTTTGTTATTTCATCTCAGAGAGTTACATCTGTATTTCGTGGATCTCTTTGCTAGCCTTATTTCTGTGGAATCTGAGAACAGATATTTCGGATCCCTTTGAAGACTATAGGGCCAAAGGAAATATCCTCCGATAACAAAGAGAAAGAAGGTTTCTGAGAAACTTCTTTGTATTCTGTGAAATCATCTCACAGAGTTACAGCTTTCCCCTAAAGAAGCATTCCGCTAAGACAGTTCTTGTGGAATTGGCAAAGTGATATTTGGAAGCCCATAGAGGGCTATGGTGAAAAAGGAAATATCCTCAGATGAAATCTGGAAAGAAGCTTTCTGAGAAACTGCTTAGTGTTCTGTTAGTTCATCTCATAGAGTTACATTTGTATTTCGTGGATCTCTTTGCTAGCCTTATTTCTGTGGAATCTGAGAACAGATATTCCGGATCCCTTTGAAGACTTTAGGGCCAAAGGAAATATCCTCCGATAACAAAGAGAAAGAAGCTTTCTGAGAAACTTCTTTGTGTTCTGTGAAATCATCTGACAGAGTTACAGCTTTCCCCTCAAGAAGCCTTTCGCTAAGACAGTTCTTGTGGAATTGGCAACGTGATATTTGGAAGCACATAGAGGGCTATGGTGAAAAAGGAAATATCCTCAGATGAAATCTGGAAAGAAGCTTTCTGAGAATCCGCTTAGTGTTCTGTTAATTCATCTCACAGAGTTACATCTGTATTTCGTGGATCTCTTTGCTAGCCTTATTTCTGTGGAATATGAGAACAGATATTCCGGATCCCTTTGAAGACTACAGGGCCAAAGGAAATATCCTCCGATAACAAAGAGAAAGAAGCTTTCTAAGAAACTTCTTTGTGGTCTGTGAAATCATCTCACAGAGTTACAGCTTTCCCCTCAAGAAGCCTTTCGCTAAGACAGTTCTTGTGGAATTGGCAAAGTGATATTTGGAAGCCCATAGAGGGCTATGGTGAAAAAGGAAATATCCACCGATGAAATCTGGAAAGAAGATTTCTGAGAAACTGCTTAGTGTTCTGTTAATTCATCTCACAGAGTTATATCTGTATTTCATACATCTCTTTGCTAGCCTTATTTCTCTGGAACCTGAGAACAGATATTTCGGATCCCTTTGAAGACTATAGGGCCAAAGGAAGTATCCTCCGATAACAAAGAGAAAGGAGCTTTCTGAGAAACTTCTTTGTGTTCTGTGAAATCATCTCACAGAGTTACAGCTTTCCCCTCAAGAAGCCTTTCGCTAAGACAGTTCTTGTGGATTTGGCAAAGTGATATTTGGAAGCCCTTAGAGGGCTATGGTGAAAAAGGAAATATCCTCAGATGAAATCTGGAAAGAAGATTTCTGAGAAATTGCATAGTGTTCTGTTAATTCAACTCACAGAGTTACATCTGTATTTCATGGATCTCTTTGCTAGCCTTATTTCTTTGGAATCCGAGAACAGATATTCCGGATCCCTTTGAAGACTATAGGGCCAAAGGAAATATCCTCCGATAACAAAGACAAAGAAGCCTTCTGAGAAACTTCTTTGTGTTCTGTGAAATCATCTCACAGAGTTACAGCTTTCCCCTGAAGAAGCCTTTCGCTAAGACAGTTCATATGGAATTGGCAAAGTGATATTTGGAAGCCCATAGAGGGCTATGGTGAAAAAGGAAATATCCTCAGATGAAATCTGGAAAGAAGCTTTCTGAGAAACTGCTTAGTATTCTGTTAATTCATCTCACAGAGTTACATCTGTATTTCGTGGATCTCTTTGCTAGCCTTATTTCTGTGGAATCTGAGAACAGATATTCCGGATCCCTTTGAAGACAATAGGGCCGAAGGAAATATCCTCCGATAACAAAGATAAAGAAGCTTTCTGAGAAACTTCTTTCTGTTCTGTGAAATCATCTCACAGAGTTACAGATTTCCCCTAAAGAAGCCTTTCGCTAAAACAGTTCTTGTGGAATTGGCAAAGTGATATTTGGAAGCCCATAGAGGGCTATGGTGAAAAAGGAAATAACCTCAGATGAAATCTGGAAAGAAGCTTTCTGAGAAACTGCTTAGTGTTCTGTTAATTCATCTCACAGAGTTACATGTGTATTTCGTGGATCTCTTTGCTAGCCTTTTTTCTGAGGAATCTGAGAACAGATATTCCGGATACTTTTGAAGACTATAGGGCCAAAGGAAATATCCTCCGATAACAAAGAGAAAGAAGCTTTCTGAGAAACTTCTTTGTGTTCTGTGAAATCATCTCACAGAGTTACACCTTTCCCCTCAAGAAGCCTTTCGCTAAGACAGTTCTTGTGGAATTGGCAATGTGATATTTGGAAGCACATAGAGGGCTATGGTGAAAAAGGAAATATCCTCAGATGAAATCTGGAAAGAAGTTTTCTGAGAAACCGCTTAGTGTTCTGTTAATTCATCTCACAGATTTACATCTGTATTTCGTGGATCTCTTTGCTAGCCTTATTTCTGTGGAATCTGAGAACAGATATTCCGGATCCCTTTGAAGACTATAGGGCCAAAGGAAATATCCTCCGATAACAAAGAGAAAGAAGCTTTTTGAGAAACTTCTTTGTGTTCTGTGAAATCAACTCACAGAGTTACAGCTTTCCCCTCAAGAAGCCTTTCGCTAAGACAGTTCTTGTGGAATTGGCAAAGTGATATTTGGAAACCCATAGAGGGCTATGGTGAAAAAGGAAATATCCTCAGATGAAATCTGGAAAGAAGATTTCTGAGAAACTGCTTACTGTTCTGTTAATTCATCTCACAGAGTTACATCTCTATTTCGTGGATCTCTTTGCTAGCCTTATTTCTCTGGAATCTGAGAACAGATATTTCGGATCCCTTTGAAGACTATAGGGCCAAAGAAAATATCCTCCGATAACAAAGAGAAAGAAGCTTTCTGAGAAACTTCTTTGTGTTCTGTGAAATCATCTCACAGAGTTACAGCTTTCCCCTCAAGAAGCCTTTCGATAAGACAGTTCTTGTGTCATTGGCAAAGTGATATTTGGAAGCCCATAGAGGGCTATGGTGAAAAAGGAAATATCCTCGGATGAAATCTGGAAAGAAGCTTTCTGAGAAACAGCTTAGTGTTCTGTTAATTCATCTCACAGAGTTACATATTTATTTCGTGGATATCTTTGCTAGCCTTATTTCTCTGGAATCTGAGAACAGATATTTCGGATCCCTTTGAAGACTATAGGGCCAAGGGAAATATCCTCCGATATCAAAGAGAAAGAAGCTTTCTGAGAAACTTCTTTGTGTTCTGTGAAATCATCTCACAGAGTTACAGCTTTCCCCTCAAGAAGCCTTTCGCTAAGACAGTTCTAGTGGAATTGGCAAAGTGATATTTGGAAGCCCTTAGAAGGCTATGGTGAAAAAGGAAATATCCTCAGATGAAATCTGGAAAGAAGCTTTCTGAGAAATGCTTAGTGTTCTGTTAATTCATCTCACAGAGTTACATTTGTATTTCGTGGATCTCTTTGCTAGCCTTATTTCTGTGGAATCTGAGAACAGATATTCCGGATCTCTTTGAAGACTATAGGGCCAAAGGAAATATCCTCCGATAACAAAGAGAAAGAAGCTTTCTGAGAAACTTCTTTGTGTTCTGTGAAATCATCTCACAGAGGTACAGCTTTCCCCTCAAGAAGCCTTTCGCTAAGACAGTAATTGTGGAATTGGCAACGTGGTATTTGGAAGCCCATAGAGGGCTATGGTGAAAAAGGAAATATCCTCAGATGAAATCTGGAAAGAAGGTTTCTGAGAAACTGCTTAGTGTTCTGTTAATTCATCTCACAGAGTTACATCTGTATTTCGTGGATCTCTTTGCTAGCCTTGTTTCTGTGGAATCTGAGAACAGATATTCCGGATCCCTTTGAAGACTATAGGGCCAAAGGAAATATCCTCCGATAACAAAGAGAAAGAAGCTTTCTGAGAAACTTCTTTGTGTTCTGTGAAATCATCTCACAGAGTTACAGCTTTCCCCTCAAGAAGCCTTTCGCTAAGACAGTTCTAGTGGAATTGGCAAAGTGATATTTGGAAGCCCTTGGAAGTCTTTGGTGAAAAAGGAAATATCCTCAGATGAAATCTGGAAAGAAGCTTTCTGAGAAATGCTTAGTGTTCTGTTAATTCATCTCACAGAGTTACATCTGTATTTCGTGGATCTCTTTGCTGGCCTTATTTTTCTGGAATCTGAGAAAAGATATTTCGGATCCCTTTGAAGACTATAGGGCCAAAGGAAATATCCTCCGATAACAAAGAGAAAGAAGGTTTCCGAGAAACTTCTTTGTGTTCTGTGAAATCATCTCACAGAGTTACAGCTTTCCCCTCAAGAAGCCCTTCACTAAGACAGTTCTTGTGGAATTGGCAAAGTGATATTTGGAAGCCCATAGAGGACTATGGTTAAAAAGGAAATATCCTCAGATGAAATCTGGAAAGAAGCTTCCTGAGAAACTGCTTAGTTTTCTGTTAATTCATCACACAGAGTTACATCTGTATTTCGTGGATCTCTTTGCTAGCCTTATTTCTGTGGAATCTGAGAACAGATATTTCGGATCCCTTTGAAGACTATAGGGCCAAAGGAAATATCCTCCGATAACAAAGAGAAAGAAGCTTTCTGAGAAACTTCTTTGTGTTCTGTGAAATCATCTCACAGAGTTACAGCTTTCCCCTCAAGAAGCCTTTGGCTAAGAGAGTTCTTGTGGAATTGGCAAAGTGATATTTGGAAGCCCATAGAGGGCTATGGTGAAAAAGGAAATATCCTCAGATGAAATCTGGAAAGAAGCTTTCTTAGGAAGTGCTTAGTGTTCTGTTATTTCATCTCACAGAGTTACATCTTTATTTCGTGGATCTCTTTCCTAGCCGTATTTCTGTGGAATCTGGGAACAGATAGTTCGGATCCCTTTGAAAACTATAGGGCCAAAGGAAATATCCTCCGATAACAAAGAGAAAGAAGCTTTCTGAGAAACTTCTTTGTGTTCTGTGAAATCATCTCACAGAGTTACAGCTTCCCCCTCAAGAAGCCTTTCGCTAAGACAGTTCTTGTGAAATTGGCAAAGTGATATTTGGAAGCCCCTAGAGGGCTATGGTGTAAAAGGAAATATCCTCAGATGAAATCTGGAAAGAAGCTTTCTGAGAAACTGCTTAGTATTCTGTTAATTCATCTCACAGAGTTACATCTGTATTTCGTGGATCTCTTTGCTAGCCTTATTTCTGTGGAATCTGAGAACAGATATTCCGGATCCCTTTGAAGACTATATGGCCAAAGGAAATATCCTCCGATAACAAAGAGAAAGAAGCTTTCTGAGAAACATCTTTGTGTTCTGTGAAATCATCTCACAGAGTTACAGCATTCCCCTCAAGAAGCCTTTCGCTAAGACAGTTCTTGTGGAATTGGCAACGTGATATTTGGAAGCCCATAGAGGGCTAAGGTGAAAAACGAAATATCCTCAGAAGAAATCTGGAAAGAAGCTTTCTGAGAAACTGCTTAGTGTTCTGTTAATTCATATCACAGTGTTTCATCTGTATTTCGTGGATCTCTTTGCTAGCCTTATTTCTGTGGAATCTGAGAACAGATATTCCGGATCCCTTTGAAGACTATAGGGCCAAAGGAAATATCCTCCGATAACAAAGAGAAAGAAGCTTTCTGAGAAACTTCTTTGTGTTCTGTGAAATCATCTCAGAGAGTTACAGCTTTCCCCTCAAGAAGCCTTTCGCTAAGACAGTTCTTGTGGAATTGGCAACGTGATATTTGGAAGCACATAGAGGGCTATGGTGAAAAAGGAAATATCCTCAGATGAAATCTGGAAAGAAGCTTTCAGAGAAACCGCTTAGTGTTCTGTTAATTCATCTCACAGAGTTACATCTGTATTTCGTGGATCTCTTTGCTAGCCTTATTTCTGTGGAATCTGAGAAAAGATACTCCGGATCCCTTTGAAGACTATAGGGCCAAAGGAAATATCCTCCGATAACAAAGAGAAAGAAGCTTTCTGAGAAATTTCTTTGTGTTCTGTGAAATCATCTCACAGAGTTACAGCCTTCCCCTCAAGAAGCCTTTTGCTAAGACAGTTCTTGTGGAATTGGCAAAGTGATATTTGGAAGCCCATAGAGAGCTATGGTGAAAAAGGAAATATCCTCCGATGAAATCTGGAAAGAAGATTTCTGAGAAACTGCTTAGTGTTCTGTTAATTCATCTCACAGAGTTACATCTGTATTTCGTGGATCTCTTTGATAGCCTTATTTCTCTGGAATCTAAGAACAGATATTTCGGATCCCTTTGAAGACTATAGGGTCAAAGGAAATATCCTCCGATAACAAAGACAAAGAAGATTTCTGAGAAACATCTTTGTGTTCTGTGAAATCATCTCACAGAGTTACAGCTTTCCCCTCAAGAATCCTTTCGCTAAGACAGTTCTTGTGGAATTGGCAAAGTGATATTTTGAAGCCCTTACAGGGCTATGGTGAAAAAGGAAATATCCTCAGATGAAATCTGGAAAGAAGCTTTCTGAGAAACTGCTTAGTGTTCTGTTAACTCATCTCACAGAATTACATCTGTATTTCGTGGATCTCTTTGCTAGCCTTATTTCTTTGGAATCTGAGAACAGATATTCCGGATCCCTTTGAAGACTACAGGGCCAAAGGAAATATCCTCCGATAACAAAGAGAAAGAAGCTTTCTGAGAAACTTCTTTGTGTTCTGTGAAATCATCTCACAGAGTTACAGCTTTCCCCTCAAGAAGCCTTTCGCTAAGACAGTTCTTGTGGAATTGGCAAAGTGATATTTGGATGCCCTTAGAGGGCTATGGTGAAAAAGGAAATATCCTCAGATGAAATCTGGAAAGAAGCTTTCTGAGAAACCGCTTAGTGTTCTGTTAATTCATCTCACAGAGTTACATCTTTATTTCGTGGATCTCTTTGCTAGCCTTATTTTTCTGGAATCTGAGAAGAGATATTTCGGATCCCTTTGAAGACTATAGGGCCAAAGGAAATATCCTCCGATAACAAAGAGAAAGAAGGTTTCTGAGAAACTTCTTTGTGTTCTGTGAAATCATCTCACAGAGTTACAGCTTTCCCCTCAAGAAGCCTTTCGCTAAGACAGTTCTTGTGGAATTGGCAAACTGATATTTGGAAGCCCATAGAGGGCTATGGTGAAATAGGAAATATCCTCAGATGAAATCTGGAAAGAAGCTTTCTGAGAAACTGCTTAGTGTTCTGTTAATTCATCTCACAGAGTTACATCTGTATTTCGTGGATGTCTTTGCTAGCCTTATTTCTGTTGAATCTGAGAAAAGATATTTCGGATCCCTTTGAAGACTATAGGGCCAAAGGAAATATCCTCCGATAACAAAGAGAACGAAGCTTTCTGAGAAACTTCTTTGTGTTCTGTGAAATCATCTCACAGAGTTACAGCTTTCCCCTCAAGAAGCCTTTGGCTAAGAGAGTTCTTGTGGAATTGGCAAAGTGATATTTGGAAGCCCATAGAGGGCTATGGTGAAAAAGGAAATATCCTCAGATGAAATCTGGAAAGAAGCTTTCTAAGAAAGTACTTAGTGTTCTGCTATTTCATCTCACAGAATTACATCTCTATTTCGTGGATCTCTTTGCTAGCCTTATTTCTGTGGAATCTGAGAACAGATACTTCGGATCCCTTTGAAGAGTAGAGGGCCAAAGGAAATATCCTCCGATAAAAATGAGAAAGAAGCTTTCTGAGAAACTTCTTTGTGTTCTGTGAAATCATCTCACCGAGTTACAGCTTTCCCCTCAGGAAGCCTTTCGCTAAGACAGTTCTTGTGGAATTGGCAAAGTGATATTTGGAAGCCCCTAGAGGGCTATGGTGAAAAAGGAAATATCCTCAGATGAAATCTGGAAAGAAGCTTTCTGAGAAACCGCTTAGTGTTCTGTTAATTCATCTCACAGAGTTACATCTTTATTTCGTGGATCTCTTTGCTAGCCTTATTTTTCTGGAATCTGAGAAAAGATATTTCGGATCCCTTTGAAGACTATAGGGCCAAAGGAAATATCCTCCGATAACAAAGAGAAAGAAGCTTTCTGAGACACTTCTTTGCGTTGTGTGAAATCATCTCACAGAGTTACAGCTTTCCCCTCAAGAAGCCTTTCGCTAAGACAGTTCTTGTGGAATTGGCAAAGTGATATTTGGAAGCCCATAGAGGGCTATGGTGAAAAAGGAAATATCCACAGATGAAATCTGGAAAGAAGCTTTCTAAGAAAGTGCTTAGTGTTCTGTTATTTCATCTCACAGAATTACATCTCTATTTCGTGGATCTCTTTGCTAGCCTTATTTCTGTGGAATCTGAGAACAGATACTTCGGATCCCTTTGAAGAGTAGAGTGCCAAAGGAAATATCCTCCGATAAAAATGAGAAAGAAGCTTTCTGAGAAACTTCTTTGTGTTCTGTGAAATCATCTCACCGAGTTACAGCTTTCCCCTCAGGAAGCCTTTCTCTAAGACAGTTCTTGTGGAATTGGCAAAGTGATATTTGGAAGCCCCTAGAGGGCTATGGTGAAAAAGGAAATATCCTCAGATGAAATCTGGAAAGAAGCTTTCTGAGAAACTGCTTAGTGTTCTGTTAATTCATCTCACAGAGTTACATCTGTATTTCGTGGATCTCTTTTCTAGCCTTATTTCTGTGGAATCTGAGAACAGATACTTCGGATCCCTTTGAAGAGTAGAGGGCCAAAGGAAATATCCTCCGATAACAATGAGAAAGAATCTTTCTGAGAAACTTCTTTGTGTTCTGTGAAATCATCTCACAGAGTTACAGCTTTCCCCTCAGGAAGCCTTTCGCTAAGACAGTTCTTGTGGAATTGGCAAAGTGATATTTGGAAGCCCCTAGAGGGCTATGGTGAAAAAGGAAATATCCTCAGATGAAATCTGGAAAGAAGCTTTCTGAGAAACTGCTTAGTGTTCTGTTAATTCATCTCACAGAGTTACATCTGTATTTCGTGGATCTCTTTGCTAGCCTTATTTCTGTGGAATCTGAGAACAGATATTCCGGATCCCTTTGAAGACTATAGGGCCAAAGGAAATATCCTCCGATAACAAAGAGAAAGAAGCTTTCTGAGACACTTCTTTGCGTTCTGGGAAATCATCTCACAGAGTTACAGCTTTCCCCTCAAGAAGCCTTTCGCTAAGACAGTTCTTGTGGAATTGGCAAAGTGATATTTGGAAGCCCTTAGACGGCTATGGTGAAAAAGGAAATATCCTCAGATGAAATCTGGAAAGAAGCTTTCTGAGAAACCGCTTAGTGTTCTGTTAGTTCATCTCACAGAGTGACAGCTGTATTTCATGGATCTCTTTGCTAGCCTTATTTTTCTAGAATCTGAGAAAAGATATTTCGGATCCCTTTGAAGACTATAGGGGCAAAGGAAATATCCTCCGATAACAAAGAGAAAGAAGCTTTCTGAGACAGTTCTTTGCGTTCTGTGAAATCATCTCACAGAGTTACAGCTTTCCCCTCAAGAAGCCTTTCGCTAAGACAGTTATTGTGGAATTGGCAAAGTGATATTTGGAAGCCCTTAGAGGGCTATGATGAAAAAGGAAATATCCTCAGATGAAATCTGGAAAGAAGCTTTCTGAGAAACCGCTTAGTGTTCTGTTAATTCATCTCACAGAGTTACATCTGTATTTCGTGGATCTCTTTGCTAGCCTTATTTTTCTGGAATCTGAGAAAAGATATTTCGGATCCCTTTGAAGACTAGAGGGCCAAAGGAAATATCCTCCGATAACAAAGAGAAAGAAGCTCTCTGAGAAACTTCTTTGTGTTCTGTGAAATCATCTCACAGAGTTAGAGCTTTCCCCTCAAGAAGCCTTTGGCTAAGACAGTTCTTGTGGAATTGGCAAAGTGATATTTGGAAGCCCATGGAGGGCTATGGTGAAAAAGGAAATATCCTCAGATGAAATCTGGAAAGAAGCTTTCTAAGAAAGTGCTTAGTGTTCTGTTATTTCATCTCACAGAGTTACATCTGTATTTCGTGGATCTCTTTGCTAGCCTTATTTCTGTGGAATCTGAGAACAGATCCTTCGGATCCCTTTGAAGACTAGAGGGCCAAAAAAAAATCCTCCGATAACAATGAGAAAGAAGCTTTCTGAGAAACTTCTTTGTGTTCTGTGAAATCATCTCACAGAGTTACAGCTTTCCCCTAAGGAAGCCTTTCGCTAAGACAGTTCTTGTGGAATTGGCAAAGTGATATTTGGAAGCCCCTAGAGGGCTATGGTGAAAAAGGAAATATCCTCAGATGAAATCTGGAAAGAAGCTTTCTGAGAAACTGCTTAGTGTTCTGTTAATTCATCTCACAGAGTTACATCTGTATTTCGTGGATCTCTTTGCTAGCCTTATTTCTGTGGAATCTGAGAACAGATACTTCGGATCCCTTTGAAGTGTAGAGGGCCAAAGGAAATATCCTCCGATAACAATGAGAAAGAAGCTTTCTGAGAAACTTCTTTGTGTTCTGTGAAATCATCTCACAGAGTTACAGCTTTCCCCTCAGGAAGCCTTTCGCTAAGACAGTTCTTTTGGAATTGGCAAAGTGATATTTGGAAGCCCCTAGAGGGCTATGGTGAAAAAGGAAATATCCTCAGATGAAATCTGGAAAGAAGCTTTCTGAGAAACTGCTTAGTGTTCTGTTAATTCATCTCACAGAGTTACATCTGTATTTCGTGGATCTCTTTGCTAGCCTTATTTCTGTGGAATCTGAGAACAGATATTCCGGATCCCTTTGAAGACTATAGGGCCAAAGGAAATATCCTCCGATAACAAAGAGAAAGAAGCTTTCTGAGACACTTCTTTGTGTTCTGTGAAATCATCTCACAGAGTTACAGCTTTCCCCTCAAGAAGACTTTCGCTAAGACAGTTCTTGTGGAATTGGCAAAGTGATATTTGGAAGCCCATATAGGGCTATGGTGAAAAAGGAAATATCCTCAGATGAAATCTGGAAAGAAGATTTCTGAGAAACTGCTTAGTGTTCTGTTAATTCATCTCACAGAGTTACATCTGTATTTCGTGGATCTCTCTACTATCCTTATTTCTGTGGAATCTGAAAACAGATATTCCGGATCCCTTTGAAGACTATAGGGCCAAAGGAAATATCCTCCGATTACAAGGAGGAAGAAGCTTTCTGAGAAACTTCTTTGTGTTCTGTGAAATCATCTCACAGAGTTACAGCTTTCCCCTCAAGAAGCCTTTCGCTAAGACAGTTCTTGTGGAATTGGCAAAGTGATATTTGGAAGCCCTTAGAGGGCTATGGTGAAAAAGGAAATATCCTCAGATGAAATCTGGAAAGAAGCTTTCTGAGAAACCGCTTAGTGTTCTGTTAATTCATCTCACAGGGTTACATCTGTATTTCGTGGATCTCTTTGCTAGCCTTATTTTTCTGAAATCTGAGAAAAGATATTTTGGATCCCTTTGAGGAATATAGGGCCAAAGGAAATATCCTCCGATTACAAAGAGAAAGAAGCTCTCTGAGAAACTTCTTTGTGTTCTGTGAAATCATCTCACAGAGTTACAGCTTTCCCCTCAAGAAGCCTTTCGCTAAGACAGTTCTTGTGGAATTGGCAAAGTGATATTTTGAAGCCCTTAGAGGGCTATGATGAAAAAGGAAATATCCTCAGATGAAATCTGGAAAGAAGCTTTCTGAGAAACTGCTTAGTGTTCTGTCAATTCATCTCACAGAGTTACATCTGTATTTCGTGGATCTCTTTGCTAGCCTTATTTCTGTGGAATCTGAGAACAGATATTTCGGATCCCTTTGAAGACTATAGGGCCAAAGGAAATATCCTCCGATACCAAAGAGAAAGAAGCTTTCTGAGAAACATCTTTGTGTTCTGTGAAATCATCTCACAGAGTTACAGCTTTCCCATCAAGAAGCCTTTCGATAAGACTCTTCTTGTGGAATTGGGAAAGTGATATTTGGAAGCCCATAGAGGGCTATGGTGAAAAAGGAAATATCCTCAGATGAAATCTGGAAAGAAGCTTTCTGACAAACTGCTTAGTGTTCTGTTAATTCATCTCACAGAGTTACAACAGTATTTCGTGGATCTCTTTGCTAGCCTTCTTTCTGTGGATTCTGAGAACAGATATTTCGGATCCCTTTGAAGACTATAGGGCCAAAGGAAATATCCTCCGATAACAAAGAGAAAGAAGCTTTCTGAGAAACTTCTTTGTGTTCTGTGAAATCATCTCACAGAGTTAGAGCTTTCCCCTCAAGAAGCCTTTCGCTAAGACAGTTCTCGTGGAATTGGCAAAGTGATATTTGGAAGCCCATAGAGGGCTATGGTGAAAAAGGAAATATCCTCAGATGAAATCTGGAAAGAAGCTTTCTGAGAAACTGGTTAGTGTTCTGTTATTTCATCTCACAGAGTTACATCTGTATTTCGTGGATCTCTTTGCTAGCCTTATTTCTGTGGAATCTGAGAACAGATATTTCGGATCCCTTTGAAGACTATAGGGCCAAAGGAAATATCCTCCGATAACAAAGAGAAAGAAGCTTTCTGAGAAACTTCTTTGTGTTCTGTGAAATCATCTCACAGAGTTACAGCTTTCCCCTCAAGAAGCCTTTCGCTAAGACAGTTCTTGTGGAATTGGCAAAGTGATATTTGGAAGCCCTTAGAGGGCTATGGTGAAAAAGGAAATATCCTCAGATGAGATCTGGAAAGAAGCTTTCTGAGAAACCGCTTAGTGTTCTGTTAATTCATCTCACAGAGTTACATCTGTATTTCGTGGATCTCTTTGCTAGCCTTATTTTTCTGGAATCTGAGAAAAGATATTTCGGATCCCTTTGAAGACTAGAGGGCCAAAGGAAATATCCTCCGATAAAAAAGACAAAGAAGCTTTCTGAGAAACTTCTTTGTGTTCTGTGAAATCATCTCACAGAGTTACAGCTTTCCCCTCAAGAAGCCTTTCGCTAAGACAGTTCTTGTGGAATTGGCAAAGTGATATTTTGAAGCCCTTAGAGGGCTATGATGAAAAAGGAAATATCCTCAGATGAAATCTGGAAAGAAGCCTTCTGAGAAACTGCTTAGTGATCTGTTAATTCATCTCACAGAGTTACATCTGTATTTCGTGGATCTCTTTGCTGGCCTTATTACTGTGGAATCTGAGAAGAGATATTCCGGATCCCTTTGAAGACTATAGGGCCAAAGGAAATATCCTCCGATAACAAAGAGAGAGAAGATTTCTGAGAAACTTCTTTGTGTTCTGTGAAATCATCTCACAGAGTTACAGCTTTCCCCTCAAGAAGCCTTTCGCTAAGACAGTTCTTGTGGAATTGGCAACGTGATATTTGGAAGCCCATAGAGGGCTAAGGTGAAAAACGAAATATCCTCAGAAGAAATCTGGAAAGAAGCTTTCTGAGAAACTGCTTAGTGTTCTGTTAATTCATATCACAGTGTTTCATCTGTATTTCGTGGATCTCTTTGCTAGCCTTATTTCTGTGGAATCTGAGAACAGATATTCCGGATCCCTTTGAAGACTATAGGGCCAAAGGAAATATCCTCCGATAACAAAGAGAAAGAAGCTTTCTGAGAAACTTCTTTGTGTTCTGTGAAATCATCTCAGAGAGTTACAGCTTTCCCCTCAAGAAGCCTTTCGCTAAGACAGTTCTTGTGGAATTGGCAACGTGATATTTGGAAGCACATAGAGGGCTATGGTGAAAAAGGAAATATCCTCAGATGAAATCTGGAAAGAAGCTTTCAGAGAAACCGCTTAGTGTTCTGTTAATTCATCTCACAGAGTTACATCTGTATTTCGTGGATCTGTTTGCTAGCCTTATTTCTGTGGAATATGAGAGCAGATATTCCGGATCCCTTTGAAGACTATAGGGCCAAAGGAAATATCCTCCGATAACAAAGAGAAAGAAGCTTTCTGAGAAACTTCTTTGTGTTCTGTGAAATCATCTCACAGAGTTACAGCTTTCCCCTCAAGAAGCCTTTTGCTAAGACAGTTCTTGTGGAATTGGCAAAGTGATATTTGGAAGCCCATAGAGGGCTATGGTGAAAAAGGAAATATCCTCAGATGAAATCTGGAAAGAAGCTTTCTGAGAAACCGTTTAGTGTTCTGTTAATTCATCTCACAGAGTTACATCTGTATTTCGTGGATCTCTTTGCTAGCCTTATTTCTGTGGAATCTGAGAAAAGATACTCCGGATCCCTTTGAAGACTATAGGGCCAAAGGAAATATCCTCCGATAACAAAGAGAAAGAAGCTTTCTGAGAAATTTCTTTGTGTTCTGTGAAATCATCTCACAGAGTTACAGCTTTCCCCTCAAGAAGCCTTTCGCTAAGACAGTTCTAGTGGAATTGGCAAAGTGATATTTGGAAGCCCTTAGAAGGCTATGGTGAAAAAGGAAATATCCTCAGATGAAATCTGGAAAGAAGCTTTCTGAGAAATGCTTAGTGTTCTGTTAATTCATCTCACAGAGTTACATCTGTATTTCGTGGATCTCTTTGCTAGCCTTATTTCTGTGGAATCTGAGAACAGATATTCCGGATCTCTTTGAAGACTATAGGGCCAAAGGAAATATCCTCCGATAACAAAGAGAAAGAAGCTTTCTGAGAAACTTCTTTGTGTTCTGTGAAATCATCTCACAGAGGTACAGCTTTCCCCTCAAGAAGCCTTTCGCTAAGACAGTAATTGTGGAATTGGCAACGTGGTATTTGGAAGCCCATAGAGGGCTATGATGAAAAAGGAAATATCCTCAGATGAAATCTGGAAAGAAGCTTTCTGAGAAACTGCTTAGTGTTCTGTTAATTCATCTCACAGAGTTACATCTGTATTTCGTGGATCTCTTTGCTAGCCTTGTTTCTGTGGAATCTGAGAACAGATATTCCGGATCCCTTTGAAGACTATAGGGCCAAAGGAAATATCCTCCGATAACAACGAGAAAGAAGCTTTCTGAGAAACTTCTTTGTGTTCTGTGAAATCATCTCACAGAGGTACAGCTTTTCCCTCAAGAAGCCTTTCGCTAAGACAGTTCTTGTGGAATTGGAAAAGTGATATTTGGAAGCCCATAGAGGGCTATGGTGAAAAAGGAAATATCCTCAGATGAAATCTGGAAAGAAGATTTCTGAGAAACTGCTTAGTGTTCTGTTAATTCATCTCACAGAGTTACATCTGTATTTCTTGGATCTCTTTGCTAGCCTTATTTCTGTGGAATCTGAGAACAGATATTCCGGATCCCTTTGAAGACTATAGGGCCAAAGGAAATATCCTCCGATAACAAAGAGAAAGAAGCTTTCTGAGAAACTTCTTTGTGTTCTGTGAAATCATCTCACAGAGTTACAGCTTTCCCCTCAAGAAGCCTTTCGCTAAGACAGTTCTAGTGGAATTGGCAAAGTGATATTTGGAAGCCCTTGGAAGGCTATGGTGAAAAAGGAAATATCCTCAGATGAAATCTGGAAAGAAGCTTTCTGAGAAATGCTTAGTGTTCTGTTAATTCATCTCACAGAGTTACATCTGTATTTCGTGGATCTCTTTGCTGGCCTTATTTTTCTGGAATCTGAGAAAAGATATTTCGGATCCCTTTGAAGACTATAGGGCCAAAGGAAATATCCTCCGATAACAAAGAGAAAGAAGGTTTCCGAGAAACTTCTTTGTGTTCTGTGAAATCATCTCACAGAGTTACAGCTTTCCCCTCAAGAAGCCCTTCACTAAGACAGTTCTTGTGGAATTGGCAAAGTGATATTTGGAAGCCCATAGAGGACTATGGTTAAAAAGGAAATATCCTCAGATGAAATCTGGAAAGAAGCTTCCTGAGAAACTGCTTAGTTTTCTGTTAATTCATCTCACAGAGTTACATCTGTATTTCGTGGATCTCTTTGCTAGCCTTATTTCTGTGGAATCTGAGAACAGATATTTCGGATCCCTTTGAAGACTATAGGGCCAAAGGAAATATCCTCCGATAACAAAGAGAAAGAAGCTTTCTGAGAAACTTCTTTGTGTTCTGTGAAATCATCTCACAGAGTTACAGCTTTCCCCTCAAGAAGCCTTTGGCTAAGAGAGTTCTTGTGGAATTGGCAAAGTGATATTTGGAAGCCCATAGAGGGCTATGGTGAAAAAGGAAATATCCTCAGATGAAATCTGGAAAGAAGCTTTCTTAGAAAGTGCTTAGTGTTCTGTTATTTCATCTCACAGAGTTACATCTTTATTTCGTGGATCTCTTTGCTAGCCGTATTTCTGTGGAATCTGAGAACAGATAGTTCGGATACCTTTGAAAACTATAGGGCCAAAGGAAATATCCTCCGATAACAAAGAGAAAGAAGCTTTCTGAGAAACTTCTTTGTGTTCTGTGAAATCATCTCACAGAGTTACAGCTTCCCCCTCAAGAAGCCTTTCGCTAAGACAGTTCTTGTGGAATTGGCAAAGTGATATTTGGAAGCCCCTAGAGGGCTATGGTGTAAAAGGAAATATCCTCAGATGAAATCTGGAAAGAAGCTTTCTGAGAAACTGCTTAGTATTCTGTTAATTCATCTCACAGAGTTACATCTGTATTTCGTGGATCTCTTTGCTAGCCTTATTTCTGTGGAATCTGAGAACAGATATTCCGGATCCCTTTGAAGACTATATGGCCAAAGGAAATATCCTCCGATAACAAAGAGAAAGAAGCTTTCTGAGAAACATCTTTGTGTTCTGTGAAATCATCTCACAGAGTTACAGCTTTCCCCTCAAGAAGCCTTTCGCTAAGACAGTTCTTGTGGAATTGGCAACGTGATATTTGGAAGCCCATAGAGGGCTAAGGTGAAAAAAGAAATATCCTCAGAAGAAATCTGGAAAGAAGCTTTCTGAGAAACTGCTTAGTGTTCTGTTAATTGATATCACAGTGTTTCATCTGTATTTCGTGGATCTCTTTGCTAGCCTTATTTCTCTGGAATCTGAGAACAGATATTCCGGATCCCTTTGAAGACTATAGGGCCAAAGGAAATATCCTCCGATAACAAAGAGAAAGAAGCTTTCTGAGAAACTTCTTTGTGTTCTGTGAAATCATCTCACAGAGTTACAGCTTTCCCCTCAAGAAGCCTTTCGCTAAGACAGTTCTTGTGGAATTGGCAAAGTGATATTTGGAAGCCCATAGAGGGCTATGGTGAAAAAGGAAATATCCTCAGATGAAATCTGGAAAGAAGCTTTCTGAGAAACCGTTTAGTGTTCTGTTAATTCATCTCACAGAGTTACATCTGTATTTCGTGGATCTCTTTGCTAGCCTTATTTCTGTGGAATCTGAGAACAGATACTTCGGATCCCTTTGAAGAGTAGAGGGCCAAAGGAAATATCCTCCGATAACAATGAGAAAGAAGCTTTCTGAGAAACTTCTTTGTGTTCTGTGAAATCATCTCACAGAGTTACAGCTTTCCCCTCAAGAAGCCTTTCGCTAAGACAGTTCTTGTGGAATTGGCAAAGTGATATTTGGATGCCCTTAGAGGGCTATGGTGAAAAAGGAAATATCCTCAGATGAAATCTGGAAAGAAGCTTTCTGAGAAACCGCTTAGTGTTCTGTTAATTCATCTCACAGAGTTACATCTTTATTTCGTGGATCTCTTTGCTAGCCTTATTTTTCTGGAATCTGAGAAGAGATATTTCGGATCCCTTTGAAGACTATAGGGCCAAAGGAAATATCCTCCGATAACAAAGAGAAAGAAGGTTTCTGAGAAACTTCTTTGTGTTCTGTGAAATCATCTCACAGAGTTACAGCTTTCCCCTCAAGAAGCCTTTCGCTAAGACAGTTCTTGTGGAATTGGCAAACTGATATTTGGAAGCCCATAGAGGGCTATGGTGAAATAGGAAATATCCTCAGATGAAATCTGGAAAGAAGCTTTCTGAGAAACTGCTTAGTGTTCTGTTAATTCATCTCACAGAGTTACATCTGTATTTCGTGGATGTCTTTGCTAGCCTTATTTCTGTTGAATCTGAGAAAAGATATTTCGGATCCCTTTGAAGACTATAGGGCCAAAGGAAATATCCTCCGATAACAAAGAGAACGAAGCTTTCTGAGAAACTTCTTTGTGTTCTGTGAAATCATCTCACAGAGTTACAGCTTTCCCCTCAAGAAGCCTTTTGCTAAGACAGTTCTTGTGGAATTGGCAAAGTGATATTTGGAAGCCCATAGAGGGCTATGGTGAAAAAGGAAATATCCTCAGATGAAATCTGGAAAGAAGCTTTCTGAGAAACCGTTTAGTGTTCTGTTAATTCATCTCACAGAGTTACATCTGTATTTCGTGGATCTCTTTGCTAGCCTTATTTCTGTGGAATCTGAGAAAAGATACTCCGGATCCCTTTGAAGACTATAGGGCCAAAGGAAATATCCTCCGATAACAAAGAGAAAGAAGCTTTCTGAGAAATTTCTTTGTGTTCTGTGAAATCATCTCACAGAGTTACAGCTTTCCCCTCAAGAAGCCTTTCGCTAAGACAGTTCTAGTGGAATTGGCAAAGTGATATTTGGAAGCCCTTAGAAGGCTATGGTGAAAAAGGAAATATCCTCAGATGAAATCTGGAAAGAAGCTTTCTGAGAAATGCTTAGTGTTCTGTTAATTCATCTCACAGAGTTACATCTGTATTTCGTGGATCTCTTTGCTAGCCTTATTTCTGTGGAATCTGAGAACAGATATTCCGGATCTCTTTGAAGACTATAGGGCCAAAGGAAATATCCTCCGATAACAAAGAGAAAGAAGCTTTCTGAGAAACTTCTTTGTGTTCTGTGAAATCATCTCACAGAGGTACAGCTTTCCCCTCAAGAAGCCTTTCGCTAAGACAGTAATTGTGGAATTGGCAACGTGGTATTTGGAAGCCCATAGAGGGCTATGATGAAAAAGGAAATATCCTCAGATGAAATCTGGAAAGAAGCTTTCTGAGAAACTGCTTAGTGTTCTGTTAATTCATCTCACAGAGTTACATCTGTATTTCGTGGATCTCTTTGCTAGCCTTGTTTCTGTGGAATCTGAGAACAGATATTCCGGATCCCTTTGAAGACTATAGGGCCAAAGGAAATATCCTCCGATAACAACGAGAAAGAAGCTTTCTGAGAAACTTCTTTGTGTTCTGTGAAATCATCTCACAGAGGTACAGCTTTTCCCTCAAGAAGCCTTTCGCTAAGACAGTTCTTGTGGAATTGGAAAAGTGATATTTGGAAGCCCATAGAGGGCTATGGTGAAAAAGGAAATATCCTCAGATGAAATCTGGAAAGAAGATTTCTGAGAAACTGCTTAGTGTTCTGTTAATTCATCTCACAGAGTTACATCTGTATTTCTTGGATCTCTTTGCTAGCCTTATTTCTGTGGAATCTGAGAACAGATATTCCGGATCCCTTTGAAGACTATAGGGCCAAAGGAAATATCCTCCGATAACAAAGAGAAAGAAGCTTTCTGAGAAACTTCTTTGTGTTCTGTGAAATCATCTCACAGAGTTACAGCTTTCCCCTCAAGAAGCCTTTCGCTAAGACAGTTCTAGTGGAATTGGCAAAGTGATATTTGGAAGCCCTTGGAAGGCTATGGTGAAAAAGGAAATATCCTCAGATGAAATCTGGAAAGAAGCTTTCTGAGAAATGCTTAGTGTTCTGTTAATTCATCTCACAGAGTTACATCTGTATTTCGTGGATCTCTTTGCTGGCCTTATTTTTCTGGAATCTGAGAAAAGATATTTCGGATCCCTTTGAAGACTATAGGGCCAAAGGAAATATCCTCCGATAACAAAGAGAAAGAAGGTTTCCGAGAAACTTCTTTGTGTTCTGTGAAATCATCTCACAGAGTTACAGCTTTCCCCTCAAGAAGCCCTTCACTAAGACAGTTCTTGTGGAATTGGCAAAGTGATATTTGGAAGCCCATAGAGGACTATGGTTAAAAAGGAAATATCCTCAGATGAAATCTGGAAAGAAGCTTCCTGAGAAACTGCTTAGTTTTCTGTTAATTCATCTCACAGAGTTACATCTGTATTTCGTGGATCTCTTTGCTAGCCTTATTTCTGTGGAATCTGAGAACAGATATTTCGGATCCCTTTGAAGACTATAGGGCCAAAGGAAATATCCTCCGATAACAAAGAGAAAGAAGCTTTCTGAGAAACTTCTTTGTGTTCTGTGAAATCATCTCACAGAGTTACAGCTTTCCCCTCAAGAAGCCTTTGGCTAAGAGAGTTCTTGTGGAATTGGCAAAGTGATATTTGGAAGCCCATAGAGGGCTATGGTGAAAAAGGAAATATCCTCAGATGAAATCTGGAAAGAAGCTTTCTTAGAAAGTGCTTAGTGTTCTGTTATTTCATCTCACAGAGTTACATCTTTATTTCGTGGATCTCTTTGCTAGCCGTATTTCTGTGGAATCTGAGAACAGATAGTTCGGATACCTTTGAAAACTATAGGGCCAAAGGAAATATCCTCCGATAACAAAGAGAAAGAAGCTTTCTGAGAAACTTCTTTGTGTTCTGTGAAATCATCTCACAGAGTTACAGCTTCCCCCTCAAGAAGCCTTTCGCTAAGACAGTTCTTGTGGAATTGGCAAAGTGATATTTGGAAGCCCCTAGAGGGCTATGGTGTAAAAGGAAATATCCTCAGATGAAATCTGGAAAGAAGCTTTCTGAGAAACTGCTTAGTATTCTGTTAATTCATCTCACAGAGTTACATCTGTATTTCGTGGATCTCTTTGCTAGCCTTATTTCTGTGGAATCTGAGAACAGATATTCCGGATCCCTTTGAAGACTATATGGCCAAAGGAAATATCCTCCGATAACAAAGAGAAAGAAGCTTTCTGAGAAACATCTTTGTGTTCTGTGAAATCATCTCACAGAGTTACAGCTTTCCCCTCAAGAAGCCTTTCGCTAAGACAGTTCTTGTGGAATTGGCAACGTGATATTTGGAAGCCCATAGAGGGCTAAGGTGAAAAAAGAAATATCCTCAGAAGAAATCTGGAAAGAAGCTTTCTGAGAAACTGCTTAGTGTTCTGTTAATTGATATCACAGTGTTTCATCTGTATTTCGTGGATCTCTTTGCTAGCCTTATTTCTCTGGAATCTGAGAACAGATATTCCGGATCCCTTTGAAGACTATAGGGCCAAAGGAAATATCCTCCGATAACAAAGAGAAAGAAGCTTTCTGAGAAACTTCTTTGTGTTCTGTGAAATCATCTCACAGAGTTACAGCTTTCCCCTCAAGAAGCCTTTCGCTAAGACAGTTCTTGTGGAATTGGCAAAGTGATATTTGGAAGCCCATAGAGGGCTATGGTGAAAAAGGAAATATCCTCAGATGAAATCTGGAAAGAAGCTTTCTGAGAAACCGTTTAGTGTTCTGTTAATTCATCTCACAGAGTTACATCTGTATTTCGTGGATCTCTTTGCTAGCCTTATTTCTGTGGAATCTGAGAACAGATACTTCGGATCCCTTTGAAGAGTAGAGGGCCAAAGGAAATATCCTCCGATAACAATGAGAAAGAAGCTTTCTGAGAAACTTCTTTGTGTTCTGTGAAATCATCTCACAGAGTTACAGCTTTCCCCTCAAGAAGCCTTTCGCTAAGACAGTTCTTGTGGAATTGGCAAAGTGATATTTGGATGCCCTTAGAGGGCTATGGTGAAAAAGGAAATATCCTCAGATGAAATCTGGAAAGAAGCTTTCTGAGAAACCGCTTAGTGTTCTGTTAATTCATCTCACAGAGTTACATCTTTATTTCGTGGATCTCTTTGCTAGCCTTATTTTTCTGGAATCTGAGAAGAGATATTTCGGATCCCTTTGAAGACTATAGGGCCAAAGGAAATATCCTCCGATAACAAAGAGAAAGAAGGTTTCTGAGAAACTTCTTTGTGTTCTGTGAAATCATCTCACAGAGTTACAGCTTTCCCCTCAAGAAGCCTTTCGCTAAGACAGTTCTTGTGGAATTGGCAAACTGATATTTGGAAGCCCATAGAGGGCTATGGTGAAATAGGAAATATCCTCAGATGAAATCTGGAAAGAAGCTTTCTGAGAAACTGCTTAGTGTTCTGTTAATTCATCTCACAGAGTTACATCTGTATTTCGTGGATGTCTTTGCTAGCCTTATTTCTGTTGAATCTGAGAAAAGATATTTCGGATCCCTTTGAAGACTATAGGGCCAAAGGAAATATCCTCCGATAACAAAGAGAACGAAGCTTTCTGAGAAACTTCTTTGTGTTCTGTGAAATCATCTCACAGAGTTACAGCTTTCCCCTCAAGAAGCCTTTGGCTAAGAGAGTTCTTGTGGAATTGGCAAAGTGATATTTGGAAGCCCATAGAGGGCTATGGTGAAAAAGGAAATATCCTCAGATGAAATCTGGAAAGAAGCTTTCTAAGAAAGTACTTAGTGTTCTGCTATTTCATCTCACAGAATTACATCTCTATTTCGTGGATCTCTTTGCTAGCCTTATTTCTGTGGAATCTGAGAACAGATACTTCGGATCCCTTTGAAGAGTAGAGGGCCAAAGGAAATATCCTCCGATAAAAATGAGAAAGAAGCTTTCTGAGAAACTTCTTTGTGTTCTGTGAAATCATCTCACCGAGTTACAGCTTTCCCCTCAGGAAGCCTTTCGCTAAGACAGTTCTTGTGGAATTGGCAAAGTGATATTTGGAAGCCCCTAGAGGGCTATGGTGAAAAAGGAAATATCCTCAGATGAAATCTGGAAAGAAGCTTTCTGAGAAACCGCTTAGTGTTCTGTTAATTCATCTCACAGAGTTACATCTTTATTTCGTGGATCTCTTTGCTAGCCTTATTTTTCTGGAATCTGAGAAAAGATATTTCGGATCCCTTTGAAGACTATAGGGCCAAAGGAAATATCCTCCGATAACAAAGAGAAAGAAGCTTTCTGAGACACTTCTTTGCGTTGTGTGAAATCATCTCACAGAGTTACAGCTTTCCCCTCAAGAAGCCTTTCGCTAAGACAGTTCTTGTGGAATTGGCAAAGTGATATTTGGAAGCCCATAGAGGGCTATGGTGAAAAAGGAAATATCCACAGATGAAATCTGGAAAGAAGCTTTCTAAGAAAGTGCTTAGTGTTCTGTTATTTCATCTCACAGAATTACATCTCTATTTCGTGGATCTCTTTGCTAGCCTTATTTCTGTGGAATCTGAGAACAGATACTTCGGATCCCTTTGAAGAGTAGAGTGCCAAAGGAAATATCCTCCGATAAAAATGAGAAAGAAGCTTTCTGAGAAACTTCTTTGTGTTCTGTGAAATCATCTCACCGAGTTACAGCTTTCCCCTCAGGAAGCCTTTCTCTAAGACAGTTCTTGTGGAATTGGCAAAGTGATATTTGGAAGCCCCTAGAGGGCTATGGTGAAAAAGGAAATATCCTCAGATGAAATCTGGAAAGAAGCTTTCTGAGAAACTGCTTAGTGTTCTGTTAATTCATCTCACAGAGTTACATCTGTATTTCGTGGATCTCTTTTCTAGCCTTATTTCTGTGGAATCTGAGAACAGATACTTCGGATCCCTTTGAAGAGTAGAGGGCCAAAGGAAATATCCTCCGATAACAATGAGAAAGAATCTTTCTGAGAAACTTCTTTGTGTTCTGTGAAATCATCTCACAGAGTTACAGCTTTCCCCTCAGGAAGCCTTTCGCTAAGACAGTTCTTGTGGAATTGGCAAAGTGATATTTGGAAGCCCCTAGAGGGCTATGGTGAAAAAGGAAATATCCTCAGATGAAATCTGGAAAGAAGCTTTCTGAGAAACTGCTTAGTGTTCTGTTAATTCATCTCACAGAGTTACATCTGTATTTCGTGGATCTCTTTGCTAGCCTTATTTCTGTGGAATCTGAGAACAGATATTCCGGATCCCTTTGAAGACTATAGGGCCAAAGGAAATATCCTCCGATAACAAAGAGAAAGAAGCTTTCTGAGACACTTCTTTGCGTTCTGGGAAATCATCTCACAGAGTTACAGCTTTTCCCTCAAGAAGCCTTTCGCTAAGACAGTTCTTGTGGAATTGGCAAAGTGATATTTGGAAGCCCTTAGACGGCTATGGTGAAAAAGGAAATATCCTCAGATGAAATCTGGAAAGAAGCTTTCTGAGAAACCGCTTAGTGTTCTGTTAGTTCATCTCACAGAGTGACAGCTGTATTTCATGGAACTCTTTGCTAGCCTTATTTTTCTAGAATCTGAGAAAAGATATTTCGGATCCCTTTGAAGACTAGAGGGCCAAAGGAAATATCCTCCGATAACAAAGAGAAAGAAGCTCTCTGAGAAACTTCTTTGTGTTCTGTGAAATCATCTCACAGAGTTAGAGCTTTCCCCTCAAGAAGCCTTTGGCTAAGACAGTTCTTGTGGAATTGGCAAAGTGATATTTGGAAGCCCATGGAGGGCTATGGTGAAAAAGGAAATATCCTCAGATGAAATCTGGAAAGAAGCTTTCTAAGAAAGTGCTTAGTGTTCTGTTATTTCATCTCACAGAGTTACATCTGTATTTCGTGGATCTCTTTGCTAGCCTTATTTCTGTGGAATCTGAGAACAGATCCTTCGGATCCCTTTGAAGACTAGAGGGCCAAAAAAAAATCCTCCGATAACAATGAGAAAGAAGCTTTCTGAGAAACTTCTTTGTGTTCTGTGAAATCATCTCACAGAGTTACAGCTTTCCCCTAAGGAAGCCTTTCGCTAAGACAGTTCTTGTGGAATTGGCAAAGTGATATTTGGAAGCCCCTAGAGGGCTATGGTGAAAAAGGAAATATCCTCAGATGAAATCTGGAAAGAAGCTTTCTGAGAAACTGCTTAGTGTTCTGTTAATTCATCTCACAGAGTTACATCTGTATTTCGTGGATCTCTTTGCTAGCCTTATTTCTGTGGAATCTGAGAACAGATACTTCGGATCCCTTTGAAGTGTAGAGGGCCAAAGGAAATATCCTCCGATAACAATGAGAAAGAAGCTTTCTGAGAAACTTCTTTGTGTTCTGTGAAATCATCTCACAGAGTTACAGCTTTCCCCTCAGGAAGCCTTTCGCTAAGACAGTTCTTTTGGAATTGGCAAAGTGATATTTGGAAGCCCCTAGAGGGCTATGGTGAAAAAGGAAATATCCTCAGATGAAATCTGGAAAGAAGCTTTCTGAGAAACTGCTTAGTGTTCTGTTAATTCATCTCACAGAGTTACATCTGTATTTCGTGGATCTCTTTGCTAGCCTTATTTCTGTGGAATCTGAGAACAGATATTCCGGATCCCTTTGAAGACTATAGGGCCAAAGGAAATATCCTCCGATAACAAAGAGAAAGAAGCTTTCTGAGACACTTCTTTGTGTTCTGTGAAATCATCTCACAGAGTTACAGCTTTCCCCTCAAGAAGACTTTCGCTAAGACAGTTCTTGTGGAATTGGCAAAGTGATATTTGGAAGCCCATATAGGGCTATGGTGAAAAAGGAAATATCCTCAGATGAAATCTGGAAAGAAGATTTCTGAGAAACTGCTTAGTGTTCTGTTAATTCATCTCACAGAGTTACTTCTGTATTTCGTGGATCTCTCTACTATCCTTATTTCTGTGGAATCTGAAAACAGATATTCCGGATCCCTTTGAAGACTATAGGGCCAAAGGAAATATCCTCCGATTATAAGGAGGAAGAAGCTTTCTGAGAAACTTCTTTGTGTTCTGTGAAATCATCTCACAGAGTTACAGCTTTCCCCTCAAGAAGCCTTTCGCTAAGACAGTTCTTGTGGAATTGGCAAAGTGATATTTGGAAGCCCTTAGAGGGCTATGGTGAAAAAGGAAATATCCTCAGATGAAATCTGGAAAGAAGCTTTCTGAGAAACCGCTTAGTGTTCTGTTAATTCATCTCACAGGGTTACATCTGTATTTCGTGGATCTCTTTGCTAGCCTTATTTTTCTGAAATCTGAGAAAAGATATTTTGGATCCCTTTGAAGAATATAGGGCCAAAGGAAATATCCTCCGATTACAAAGAGAAAGAAGCTCTCTGAGAAACTTCTTTGTGTTCTGTGAAATCATCTCACAGAGTTACAGCTTTCCCCTCAAGAAGCCTTTCGCTAAGACAGTTCTTGTGGAATTGGCAAAGTGATATTTTGAAGCCCTTAGAGGGCTATGATGAAAAAGGAAATATCCTCAGATGAAATCTGGAAAGAAGCTTTCTGAGAAACTGCTTAGTCTTCTGTCAATTCATCTCACAGAGTTACATCTGTATTTCGTGGATCTCTTTGCTAGCCTTATTTCTGTGGAATCTGAGAACAGATATTTCGGATCCCTTTGAAGACTATAGGGCCAAAGGAAATATCCTCCGATACCAAAGAGAAAGAAGCTTTCTGAGAAACATCTTTGTGTTCTGTGAAATCATCTCACAGAGTTACAGCTTTCCCATCAAGAAGCCTTTCGATAAGACTCTTCTTGTGGAATTGGGAAAGTGATATTTGGAAGCCCATAGAGGGCTATGGTGAAAAAGGAAATATCCTCAGATGAAATCTGGAAAGAAGCTTTCTGACAAACTGCTTAGTGTTCTGTTAATTCATCTCACAGAGTTACAACAGTATTTCGTGGATCTCTTTGCTAGCCTTCTTTCTGTGGATTCTGAGAACAGATATTTCGGATCCCTTTGAAGACTATAGGGCCAAAGGAAATATCCTCCGATAACAAAGAGAAAGAAGCTTTCTGAGAAACTTCTTTGTGTTCTGTGAAATCATCTCACAGAGTTAGAGCTTTCCCCTCAAGAAGCCTTTCGCTAAGACAGTTCTCGTGGAATTGGCAAAGTGATATTTGGAAGCCCATAGAGGGCTATGGTGAAAAAGGAAATATCCTCAGATGAAATCTGGAAAGAAGCTTTCTGAGAAACTGCTTAGTGTTCTGTTATTTCATCTCACAGAGTTACATCTGTATTTCGTGGATCTCTTTGCTAGCCTTATTTCTGTGGAATCTGAGAACAGATATTTCGGATCCCTTTGAAGACTATAGGGCCAAAGGAAATATCCTCCGATAACAAAGAGAAAGAAGCTTTCTGAGAAACTTCTTTGTGTTCTGTGAAATCATCTCACAGAGTTACAGCTTTCCCCTCAAGAAGCCTTTCGCTAAGACAGTTCTTGTGGAATTGGCAAAGTGATATTTGGAAGCCCTTAGAGGGCTATGGTGAAAAAGGAAATATCCTCAGATGAGATCTGGAAAGAAGCTTTCTGAGAAACCGCTTAGTGTTCTGTTAATTCATCTCACAGAGTTACATCTGTATTTCGTGGATCTCTTTGCTAGCCTTATTTTTCTGGAATCTGAGAAAAGATATTTCGGATCCCTTTGAAGACTAGAGGGCCAAAGGAAATATCCTCCGATAAAAAAGACAAAGAAGCTTTCTGAGAAACTTCTTTGTGTTCTGTGAAATCATCTCACAGAGTTACAGCTTTCCCCTCAAGAAGCCTTTCGCTAAGACAGTTCTTGTGGAATTGGCAAAGTGATATTTTGAAGCCCTTAGAGGGCTATGATGAAAAAGGAAATATCCTCAGATGAAATCTGGAAAGAAGCCTTCTGAGAAACTGCTTAGTGATCTGTTAATTCATCTCACAGAGTTACATCTGTATTTCGTGGATCTCTTTGCTGGCCTTATTACTGTGGAATCTGAGAAGAGATATTCCGGATCCCTTTGAAGACTATAGGGCCAAAGGAAATATCCTCCGATAACAAAGAGAAAGAAGGTTTCTGAGAAACTTCTTTGTGTTCTGTGAAATCATCTCACAGAGTTACAGCTTTCCCCTCAAGAAGCATTCCGCTAAGACAGTTCTTGTGGAATTGGCAAAGTGATATTTGGAAGCCCATAGAGGGCTATGGTGAAAAAGGAAATAATCTCAGATGAAATCTCGAAAGAAGCTTTCTGAGAAACTGCTTAGTGTTCTGTTAATTCATCTCACAGGGTTACATCTGTATTTCGTGGATCTCTTTGCTAGCCTTATTTTTCTGAAATCTGAGAAAAGATATTTCGGATCCCTTTGAAGACTAGAGGGCCAAAGGAAATATCCTCCGATAACAAAGAGAAAGAAGCTTTCTGAGAAACTTCTTTGTGTTCTGTGAAATCATCTCACAGAGTTAGAGCTTTCCCCTCAAGAAGCCTTTCGCTAAGACAGTTCTTGTGGAATTGGGAAAGTGATATTTGGAAGCCCATAGAGGGCTATGGTGAAAAAGGAAATATCCTCAGATGAAATCTGGAAAGAAGCTTTCTGAGAAACTGCTTAGTGTTCTGTTATTTCATCTCACAGAGTTACATTAGTATTCGTGGATCTCTTTGCTAGCCTTATTTCTGTGGAATCTGAGAACAGATATTTCGGATCCCTTTGAAGACTATAGGGCCAAAGGAAATATCCTCCGATAACAAAGAGAAAGAAGGTTTCTGAGAAACTTCTTTGTGTTCTGTGAAATCATCTCACAGAGTTACAGCTTTCTCCTCAAGAAGCCTTTCGCTAAGACAGTTCTTGTGGAATTGGCAAAGTGATATTTGGAAGCCCATAGAGGGCTATAGTGAAAAAGGAAATATCCTCAGATGAAATGTGGAAAGAAGCTTTCTGAGAAACCGCTTAGTGTTCTGTTAATTCATCTCACAGAGTTACATCTGTATTTATTGGATCTCTTTGCTAGCCTTATTTCTGTGGAATCTGAGAACAGATATTTCGGATCCCTTTGAAGACTATAGGGCCAAAGGAAATATCCTCCGATAACAAAGAGAAAGAAGCTTTCTGAGAAACTGCTTAGTATTCTGTTAATTTATCTCACAGAGTTACATCTGTATTTCGTGGATCTCTTTGCTAGCCTTATTTCTGTGGAATCTGAGAACAGATATTCCGGATCCCTTTGAAGACTATAGGGCCAAAGGAAATATCCTCCGATAACAAAGAGAAAGAAGCTTTTTGAGACACTTCTTTGTGTTCTGTGAAATCATCTCACAGAGTTACAGCTTTCCCCTCAAGAAGACTTTCGCTAAGACAGTTCTTGTGGAATTGGCCAAGTGATATTTGGAAGCCCATAGAGGGCTATGGTGAAAAAGGAAATATCCTCAGATGAAATCTGGAAAGAAGATTTCTGACAAACTGCTTAGTGTTCTGTTAATTCATCTCACAGAGTTACATCTGTATTTCGTGGATCTCTCTACTATCCTTATTTCTGTGGAATCTGAGAACAGATATTCCGGATCCCTTTGAAGACTATAGGGCCAAAGGAAATATCCTCCGATTACAAGGAGAAAGAAGCTTTCTCAGAAACTTCTTTGTGTTCTGTGAAATCATCTCACAGAGTTACAGCTTTCCCCTCAAGAAGCCTTTCGCTAAGACAGTTCTTGTGGAATTGGCAAAGTGATATTTGGAAGCCCTTAGAGGGCTATGGTGGAAAAGGAAATATCCTCAGATGAAATCTGGAAAGAAGCTTTCTGAGAAACCGCTTAGTGTTCTGTTAATTCATCTCACAGAGTTACATCTGTATTTCGTGGATCTCTTTGCTAGCCTTATTTTTCTGGAATCTGAGAAAAGATATTTCGGATCCCTTTGAAGACTAGAGGGCCAAAGGAAATATCCTCCGATAACAAAGAGAAAGAAGCTCTCTGAGAAACTTCTTTGTGTTCTGTGAAATCATCTCACAGAGTTACAGCTTTCCCCTCAAGAAGCCTTTCGCTAAGACAGTTCTTGTGGAATTGGCAAAGTGATATTTTGAAGCCCTTAGAGGGCTATGATGAAAAAGGAAATATCCTCAGATGAAATCTGGAAAGAAGCTTTCTGAGAAACTGCTTAGTGTTCTGTCAATTCATCTCACAGAGTTACATCTGTATTTCGTGGATCTCTTTGCTAGCCTTATTTCTGTGGAATCTGAGAACGGATATTTCGGATCCCTTTGAAGACTATAGGGCCAAAGGAAATATCCTCCGATAACAAAGAGAAAGAAGCTTTCTGAGAAACATCTTTGTGTTCTGTGAAATCATCTCACAGAGTTACAGCTTTCCCATAAAGAAGCCTTTCGATAAGACTCTTCTTGTGGAATTGGGAAAGTGATATTTGGAAGCCCATAGAGGGCTATGGTGAAAAAGGAAATATCCTCAGATGAAATCTGGAAAGAAGCTTTCTGACAAACTGCTTAGTGTTCTGTTAATTCATCTCACAGAGTTACAACAGTATTTCGTGGATCTCTTTGCTAGCCTTCTTTCTGTGGATTCTGAGAACAGATATTTCGGATCCCTTTGAAGACTATAGGGCCAAAGGAAATATCCTCCGATAACAAAGAGAAAGAAGCTTTCTGAGAAACTTCTTTGTGTTCTGTGAAATCATCTCACAGAGTTAGAGCTTTCCCCTCAAGAAGCCTTTCGCTAAGACAGTTCTTGTGGAATTGGCAAAGTGATATTTGGAAGCCCATAGAGGGCTATGGTGAAAAAGGAAATATCCTCAGATGAAATCTGGAAAGAAGCTTTCTGAGAAACTGCTTAGTGTTCTGTTATTTCATCTCACAGAGTTACATCTGTATTTCGTGGATCTCTTTGCTAGCCTTATTTCTGTGGAATCTGAGAACAGATATTTCGGATCCCTTTGAAGACTATAGGGCCAAAGGAAATAACCTCCGATAACAAAGAGAAAGAAGGTTTCTGAGAAACTTCTTTGTGTTCTGTGAAATCATCTCACAGAGTTACAGCTTTCCCCTCAAGAAGCCTTTCGCTAAGACAGTTCTTGTGGAATTGGCAAAGTGATATTTGGAAGCCCTTAGAGGGCTATGGTGAAAAAGGAAATATCCTCAGATGAAATCTGGAAAGAAGCTTTCTGAGAAACCGCTTAGTGTTCTGTTAATTCATCTCACAGAGTTACATCTGTATTTCGTGGATCTCTTTGCTAGCCTTATTTTTCTGGAATCTGAGAAAAGATATTTCGGATCCCTTTGAAGACTAGAGGGCCAAAGGAAATATCCTCCGATAACAAAGAGAAAGAAGCTTTCTGAGAAACTTCTTTGTGTTCTGTGAAATCATCTCACAGGGTTACAGCTTTCCCCTCAAGAAGCCTTTCGCTAAGACAGTTCTTGTGGAATTGGCAAAGTGATATTTTGAAGCCCCTAGAGGGCTATGATGAAAAAGGAAATATCCTCAGATGAAATCTGGAAAGAAGCCTTCTGAGAAACTGCTTAGTGATCTGTTAATTCATCTCACAGAGTTACATCTGTATTTCGTGGATCTCCTTGCTAGCCTTATTACTGTGGAATCTGAGAAGAGATATTCCGGATCCCTTTGAAGACTATAGGGCCAAAGGAAATATCCTCCGATAACAAAGAGAAAGAAGGTTTCTGAGAAACTTCTTTGTGTTCTGTGAAATCATCTCACAGAGTTACAGCTTTCCCCTCAAGAAGCATTCCGCTAAGACAGTTCTTGTGGAATTGGCAAAGTGATATTTGGAAGCCCATAGAGGGCTATGGTGAAAAAGGAAATATCCTCAGATAAAATCTGGAAAGAAGCTTTCTGAGAAACTGCTTAGTGTTCTGTTAATTCATCTCACAGAGTTACATCTGTATTTCGTGGATCTCTTTGCTAGCCTTATTTCTGTGGAATCTGAGAACGGATATTTCGGATCCCTTTGAAGACTATAGGGCCAAAGGAAATATCCTCCGATAACAAAGAGAAAGAAGCTTTCTGAGAAACATCTTTGTGTTCTGTGAAATCATCTCACAGAGTTACAGCTTTCCCATAAAGAAACCTTTCGATAAGACTCTTCTTGTGGAATTGGGAAAGTGATATTTGGAAGCCCATAGAGGGCTATGGTGAAAAAGGAAATATCCTCAGATGAAATCTGGAAAGAAGCTTTCTGAGAAACTGCTTAGTGTTCTGTTAATTCATCTCACAGAGTTACAACAGTATTTCGTGGATCTCTTTGCTAGCCTTCTTTCTGTGGATTCTGAGAACAGATATTTCGGATCCCTTTGAAGACTATAGGGCCAAAGGAAATATCCTCCGATAACAAAGAGAAAGAAGCTTTCTGAGAAACTTCTTTGTGTTCTGTGAAATCATCTCACAGAGTTAGAGCTTTCCCCTCAAGAAGCCTTTCGCTAAGACAGTTCTTGTGGAATTGGCAAAGTGATATTTGGAAGCCCATAGAGGGCTATGGTGAAAAAGGAAATATCCTCAGATGAAATCTGGAAAGAAGCTTTCTGAGAAACTGCTTAGTGTTCTGTTATTTCATCTCACAGAGTTACATCTGTATTTCGTGGATCTCTTTGCTAGCCTTATTTCTGTGGAATCTGAGAACAGATATTTCGGATCCCTTTGAAGACTATAGGGCCAAAGGAAATATCCTCCGATAACAAAGAGAAAGAAGGTTTCTGAGAAACTTCTTTGTGTTCTGTGAAATCATCTCACAGAGTTACAGCTTTCCCCTCAAGAAGCCTTTCGCTAAGACAGTTCTTGTGGAATTGGCAAAGTGATATTTGGAAGCCCTTAGAGGGCTATGGTGAAAAAGGAAATATCCTCAGATGAAATCTGGAAGGAAGCTTTCTGAGAAACCGCTTAGTGTTCTGTTAATTCATCTCACAGAGTTACATCTGTATTTCGTGGATCTCTTTGCTAGCCTTATTTTTCTGGAATCTGAGAAAAGATATTTCGGATCCCTTTGAAGACTAGAGGGCCAAAGGAAATATCCTCCGATAACAAAGAGAAAGAAGCTTTCTGAGAAACTTCTTTGTGTTCTGTGAAATCATCTCACAGGGTTACAGCTTTCCCCTCAAGAAGCCTTTCGCTAAGACAGTTCTTGTGGAATTGGCAAAGTGATATTTTGAAGCCCCTAGAGGTCTATGATGAAAAAGGAAATATCCTCAGATGAAATCTGGAAAGAAGCCTTCTGAGAAACTGCTTAGTGATCTGTTAATTCATCTCACAGAGTTACATCTGTATTTCGTGGATCTCCTTGCTAGCCTTATTACTGTGGAATCTGAGAAGAGATATTCCGGATCCCTTTGAAGACTATAGGGCCAAAGGAAATATCCTCCGATAACAAAGAGAAAGAAGGTTTCTGAGAAACTTCTTTGTGTTCTGTGAAATCATCTCACAGAGTTACAGCTTTCCCCTAAAGAAGCATTCCGCTAAGACAGTTCTTGTGGAATTGGCAAAGTGATATTTGGAAGCCCATAGAGGGCTATGGTGAAAAAGGAAATATCCTCAGATGAAATCTGGAAAGAAGCTTTCTGAGAAACTGCTTAGTGTTCTGTTAATTCATCTCACAGAGTTACATCTGTATTTCGTGGATCTCTTTGCTAGCCTTATTTCTGTGGAATCTGAGAACGGATATTTCGGATCCCTTTGAAGACTATAGGGCCAAAGGAAATATCCTCCGATAACAAAGAGAAAGAAGCTTTCTGAGAAACATCTTTGTGTTCTGTGAAATCATCTCACAGAGTTACAGCTTTCCCTTAAAGAAGCCTTTCGATAAGACTCTTCTTGTGGAATTGGGAATGTGATATTTGGAAGCCCATAGAGGGCTATGGTGAAAAAGGAAATATCCTCAGATGAAATCTGGAAAGAAGCTTTCTGAGAAACTGCTTAGTGTTCTGTTAATTCATCTCACAGAGTTACAACAGTATTTCGTGGATCTCTTTGCTAGCCTTCTTTCTGTGGATTCTGAGAACAGATATTTCGGATCCCTTTGAAGACTATAGGGCCAAAGGAAATATCCTCCGATAACAAAGAGAAAGAAGCTTTCTGAGAAACTTCTTTGTGTTCTGTGAAATCATCTCACAGAGTTAGAGCTTTCCCCTCAAGAAGCCTTTCGCTAAGACAGTTCTTGTGGAATTGGCAAAGTGATATTTGGAAGCCCATAGAGGGCTATGGTGAAAAAGGAAATATCCTCAGATGAAATCTGGAAGGAAGCTTTCTGAGAAACTGCTTAGTGTTCTGTTATTTCATCTCACAGAGTTACATCTGTATTTCGTGGATCTCTTTGCTAGCCTTATTTCTGTGGAATCTGAGAACAGATATTTCGGATCCCTTTGAAGACTATAGGGCCAAAGGAAATATCCTCCGATAACAAAGAGAAAGAAGGTTTCTGAGAAACTTCTTTGTGTTCTGTGAAATCATCTCACAGAGTTACAGCTTTCCCCTCAAGAAGCCTTTCGCTAAGACAGTTCTTGTGGAATTGGCAAAGTGATATTTGGAAGCCCTTAGAGGGCTATGGTGAAAAAGGAAATATCCTCAGATGAAATCTGGAAAGAAGCTTTCTGAGAAACCGCTTAGTGTTCTGTTAATTCATCTCACAGAGTTACATCTGTATTTCTTGGATCTCTTTGCTAGCCTTATTTTTCTGGAATCTGAGAAAAGATATTTCGGATCCCTTTGAAGACTAGAGGGCCAAAGGAAATATCCTCCGATAACAAAGAGAAAGAAGCTTTCTGAGAAACTTCTTTGTGTTCTGTGAAATCATCTCACAGGGTTACAGCTTTCCCCTCAAGAAGCCTTTCGCTAAGACAGTTCTTGTGGAATTGGCAAAGTGATATTTTGAAGCCCCTAGAGGGCTATGATGAAAAAGGAAATATCCTCAGATGAAATCTGGAAAGAAGCCTTCTGAGAAACTGCTTAGTGATCTGTTAATTCATCTCACAGAGTTACATCTGTATTTCGTGGATCTCCTTGCTAGCCTTATTACTGTGGAATCTGAGAAGAGATATTCCGGATCCCTTTGAAGACTATAGGGCCAAAGGAAATATCCTCCGATAACAAAGAGAAAGAAGGTTTCTGAGAAACTTCTTTGTGTTCTGTGAAATCATCTCACAGAGTTACAGCTTTCCCCTAAAGAAGCATTCCGCTAAGACAGTTCTTGTGGAATTGGCAAAGTGATATTTGGAAGCCCATAGAGGGCTATGGTGAAAAAGGAAATATCCTCAGATGAAATCTGGAAAGAAGCTTTCTGAGAAACTGCTTAGTGTTCTGTTAATTCATCTCACAGAGTTACATCTGTATTTCGTGGATCTCTTTGCTAGCCTTATTTCTGTGGAATCTGAGAACAGATATTCCGGATCCCTTTGAAGACTATAGGGCCAAAGGAAATATCCTCCGATAACAAAGAGAAAGAAGCTTTTTGAGACACTTCTTTGTGTTCTGTGAAATCATCTCACAGAGTTACAGCTTTCCCCTAAAGAAGCATTCCGCTAAGACAGTTCTTGTGGAATTGGCAAAGTGATATTTGGAAGCCCTTAGAGGGCTATGGTGAAAAAGGAAATATCCTCAGATGAAATCTGGAAAGAAGCTTTCTGAGAAACCGCTTAGTGTTCTGTTAATTCATCTCACAGAGTTACATCTGTATTTCGTGGATCTCTTTGCTAGCCTTATTTTTCTGGAATCTGAGAAAAGATATTTCGGATCCCTTTGAAGACTAGAGGGCCAAAGGAAATATCCTCCGATAACAAAGGAAAGAAGCTCTCTGAGAAACTTCTTTGTGTTCTGTGAAATCATCTCACAGAGTTACAGCTTTCCCCTCAAGAAGCCTTTCGCTAAGACAGTTCTTGTGGAATTGGCAAAGTGATATTTTGAAGCCCTTAGAGGGCTATGATGAAAAAGGAAATATCCTCAGATGAAATCTGGAAAGAAGCTTTCTGAGAAACTGCTTAGTGTTCTGTCAATTCATCTCACAGAGTTACATCTGTATTTCGTGGATCTCTTTGCTAGCCTTATTTCTGTGGAATATGAGAACGGATATTTCGGATCCCTTTGAAGACTATAGGGCCAAAGGAAATATCCTCCGATAACAAAGAGAAAGAAGCTTTCTGAGAAACATCTTTGTGTTCTGTGAAATCATCTCACAGAGTTACAGCTTTCCCATAAAGAAGCCTTTCGATAAGACTCTTCTGGTGGAATTGGGAAAGTGATATTTGGAAGCCCATAGAGGGCTATGGTGAAAAAGGAAATATCCTCAGATGAAATCTGGAAAGAAGCTTTCTGACAAACTGCTTAGTGTTCTGTTAATTCATCTCATAGAGTTACAACAGTATTTCGTGGATCTCTTTGCTAGCCTACTTTCTGTGGATTCCGAGAACAGATATTTCGGATCCCTTTGAAGACTATAGGGCCAAAGGAAATATCCTCCGATAACAAAGAGAAAGAAGCTTTCTGAGAAACTTCTTTGTGTTCTGTGAAATCATCTCACAGAGTTACAGCTTTCCCCTCAAGAAGCCTTTCGCTAAGACAGTTCTTGTGGAATTGGCAAAGTGATATTTGGAAGCCCTTAGAGGGCTATGGTGAAAAAGGAAATATCCTCAGATGAAATCTGGAAGAAGCTTTCTGAGAGACCGCTTAGTGTTCTGTTAATTCATCTCACAGGGTTACATCTGTATTTCGTGGATCTCTTTGCTAGCCTTATTTTTCTGAAATCTGAGAAAAGATATTTCGGATCCCTTTGAAGACTAGAGGGCCAAAGGAAATATCCTCCGATAACAAAGAGAAAGAAGCTTTCTGAGAAACTTCTTTGTGTTCTGTGAAATCATCTCACAGAGTTAGAGCTTTCCCCTCAAGAAGCCTTTCGCTAAGACAGTTCTTGTGGAATTGGCAAAGTGATATTTGGAAGCCCATAGAGGGCTATAGTGAAAAAGGAAATATCCTCAGATGAAATCTGGAAAGAAGCTTTCTGAGAAACTGCTTAGTGTTCTGTTATTTCATCTCACAGAGTTACATTAGTATTCGTGGATCTCTTTGCTAGCCTTATTTCTGTGGAATCTGAGAACAGATATTTCGGATCCCTTTGAAGACTATAGGGCCAAAGGAAATATCCTCCGATAACAAAGAGAAAGAAGGTTTCTGAGAAACTTCTTTGTGTTCTGTGAAATCATCTCACAGAGTTACAGCTTTCTCCTCAAGAAGCCTTTCGCTAAGACAGTTCTTGTGGAATTGGCAAAGTGATATTTGGAAGCCCATAGAGGGCTATAGTGAAAAAGGAAATATCCTCAGATGAAATCTGGAAAGAAGCTTTCTGAGAAACCGCTTAGTGTTCTGTTAATTCATCTCACAGAGTTACATCTGTATTTATTGGATCTCTTTGCTAGCCTTATTTCTGTGGAATCTGAGAACAGATATTTCGGATCCCTTTGAAGACTATAGGGCCAAAGGAAATATCCTCCGATAACAAAGAGAAAGAAGCTTTCTGAGAAACTTCTTTGTGTTCTGTGAAATCATCTCACAGAGTTACAGCTTTCCCCTCAAGAAACCTTTCGCTAAGACAGTTCTTGTGGAATTGGCAAAGTGATATTTGGAAGCCCATAGAGGGCTATGGTGAAAAAGGAAATAACCTCAGATGAAATCTGGAAAGAAGATTTCTGAGAAACTGCTTAGTGTTCTGTTAATTCATCTCACAGAGTTACATCTGTATTTCGTGGATCTCTTTGCTAGCCTTTTTTCTGAGGAATCTGAGAACAGATATTCCGGATACTTTTGAAGACTATAGGGCCAAAGGAAATATCCTCCGATAACAAAGAGAAAGAAGCTTTCTGGGAAACTTCTTTGTGTTCTGTGAAATCATCTCACAGAGTTACACCTTTCCCCTCAAGAAGCCTTTCCCTAAGACAGTTCTTGTGGAATTGGCAATGTGATATTTGGAAGCACATAGAGGGCTATGGTGAAAAAGGAAATATCCTCAGATGAAATCTGGAAAGAAGCTTTCTAAGAAAGTGCTTAGTGTTCTGTTATTTCATCTCACAGAATTACATCTGTATTTCGTGGATCTCTTTGCTAGCCTTATTTCTGTGGAATCTGAGAACAGATATTTCGGATCCCTTTGAAGAGTAGAGGGCCAAAGGAAATATCCTCCGATAACAATGAGAAAGAAGCTTTCTGAGAAACTTCTTTGTGTTCTGTGAAATCATCTCACAGAGTTACAGCTTTCCCCTCAGGAAGCCTTTCGCTAAGACAGTTCTTTTGGAATTGGCAAAGTGATATTTGGAAGCCCCTAGAGGGCTATGGTGAAAAAGGAAATATCCTCAGATGAAATCTGGAAAGAAGCTTTCTGAGAAACTGCTTAGTGTTCTGTTAATTCATCTCACAGAGTTACATCTGTATTTCGTGGATCTCTTTGCTAGCCTTATTTCTGTGGAATCTGAGAACAGATATTCCGGATCCCTTTGAAGACTATAGGGCCAAAGGAAATATCCTCCGATAACAAAGAGAAAGAAGCTTTTTGAGACACTTCTTTGTGTTCTGTGAAATCATCTCACAGAGTTACAGCTTTCCCCTCAAGAAGACTTTCGCTAAGACAGTTCTTGTGGAATTGGCAAAGTGATATTTGGAAGCCCATAGAGGGCTATGGTGAAAAAGGAAATATCCTCAGATGAAATCTGGAAAGAAGCTTTCTGAGAAACTGCTTAGTGTTCTGTCAATTCATCTCACAGAGTTACATCTGTATTTCGTGGATCTCTTTGCTAGCCTTATTTCTGTGGAATCTGAGAACGGATATTTCGGATCCCTTTGAAGACTATAGGGCCAAAGGAAATATCCTCCGATAACAAAGAGAAAGAAGCTTTCTGAGAAACATCTTTGTGTTCTGTGAAATCATCTCACAGAGTTACAGCTTTCCCATAAAGAAGCCTTTCGATAAGACTCTTCTTGTGGAATTGGGAAAGTGATATTTGGAAGCCCATAGAGGGCTATGGTGAAAAAGGAAATATCCTCAGATGAAATCTGGAAAGAAGCTTTCTGACAAACTGCTTAGTGTTCTGTTAATTCATCTCACAGAGTTACAACAGTATTTCGTGGATCTCTTTGCTAGCCTTCTTTCTGTGGATTCTGAGAACAGATATTTCGGATCCCTTTGAAGACTATAGGGCCAAAGGAAATATCCTCCGATAACAAAGAGAAAGAAGCTTTCTGAGAAACTTCTTTGTGTTCTGTGAAATCATCTCACAGAGTTAGAGCTTTCCCCTCAAGAAGCCTTTCGCTAAGACAGTTCTTGTGGAATTGGCAAAGTGATATTTGGAAGCCCATAGAGGGCTATGGTGAAAAAGGAAATATCCTCAGATGAAATCTGGAAAGAAGCTTTCTGAGAAACTGCTTAGTGTTCTGTTATTTCATCTCACAGAGTTACATCTGTATTTCGTGGATCTCTTTGCTAGCCTTATTTCTGTGGAATCTGAGAACAGATATTTCGGATCCCTTTGAAGACTATAGGGCCAAAGGAAATAACCTCCGATAACAAAGAGAAAGAAGGTTTCTGAGAAACTTCTTTGTGTTCTGTGAAATCATCTCACAGAGTTACAGCTTTCCCCTCAAGAAGCCTTTCGCTAAGACAGTTCTTGTGGAATTGGCAAAGTGATATTTGGAAGCCCTTAGAGGGCTATGGTGAAAAAGGAAATATCCTCAGATGAAATCTGGAAAGAAGCTTTCTGAGAAACCGCTTAGTGTTCTGTTAATTCATCTCACAGAGTTACATCTGTATTTCGTGGATCTCTTTGCTAGCCTTATTTTTCTGGAATCTGAGAAAAGATATTTCGGATCCCTTTGAAGACTAGAGGGCCAAAGGAAATATCCTCCGATAACAAAGAGAAAGAAGCTTTCTGAGAAACTTCTTTGTGTTCTGTGAAATCATCTCACAGGGTTACAGCTTTCCCCTCAAGAAGCCTTTCGCTAAGACAGTTCTTGTGGAATTGGCAAAGTGATATTTTGAAGCCCCTAGAGGGCTATGATGAAAAAGGAAATATCCTCAGATGAAATCTGGAAAGAAGCCTTCTGAGAAACTGCTTAGTGATCTGTTAATTCATCTCACAGAGTTACATCTGTATTTCGTGGATCTCCTTGCTAGCCTTATTACTGTGGAATCTGAGAAGAGATATTCCGGATCCCTTTGAAGACTATAGGGCCAAAGGAAATATCCTCCGATAACAAAGAGAAAGAAGGTTTCTGAGAAACTTCTTTGTGTTCTGTGAAATCATCTCACAGAGTTACAGCTTTCCCCTCAAGAAGCATTCCGCTAAGACAGTTCTTGTGGAATTGGCAAAGTGATATTTGGAAGCCCATAGAGGGCTATGGTGAAAAAGGAAATATCCTCAGATAAAATCTGGAAAGAAGCTTTCTGAGAAACTGCTTAGTGTTCTGTTAATTCATCTCACAGAGTTACATCTGTATTTCGTGGATCTCTTTGCTAGCCTTATTTCTGTGGAATCTGAGAACGGATATTTCGGATCCCTTTGAAGACTATAGGGCCAAAGGAAATATCCTCCGATAACAAAGAGAAAGAAGCTTTCTGAGAAACATCTTTGTGTTCTGTGAAATCATCTCACAGAGTTACAGCTTTCCCATAAAGAAACCTTTCGATAAGACTCTTCTTGTGGAATTGGGAAAGTGATATTTGGAAGCCCATAGAGGGCTATGGTGAAAAAGGAAATATCCTCAGATGAAATCTGGAAAGAAGCTTTCTGAGAAACTGCTTAGTGTTCTGTTAATTCATCTCACAGAGTTACAACAGTATTTCGTGGATCTCTTTGCTAGCCTTCTTTCTGTGGATTCTGAGAACAGATATTTCGGATCCCTTTGAAGACTATAGGGCCAAAGGAAATATCCTCCGATAACAAAGAGAAAGAAGCTTTCTGAGAAACTTCTTTGTGTTCTGTGAAATCATCTCACAGAGTTAGAGCTTTCCCCTCAAGAAGCCTTTCGCTAAGACAGTTCTTGTGGAATTGGCAAAGTGATATTTGGAAGCCCATAGAGGGCTATGGTGAAAAAGGAAATATCCTCAGATGAAATCTGGAAAGAAGCTTTCTGAGAAACTGCTTAGTGTTCTGTTATTTCATCTCACAGAGTTACATCTGTATTTCGTGGATCTCTTTGCTAGCCTTATTTCTGTGGAATCTGAGAACAGATATTTCGGATCCCTTTGAAGACTATAGGGCCAAAGGAAATATCCTCCGATAACAAAGAGAAAGAAGGTTTCTGAGAAACTTCTTTGTGTTCTGTGAAATCATCTCACAGAGTTACAGCTTTCCCCTCAAGAAGCCTTTCGCTAAGACAGTTCTTGTGGAATTGGCAAAGTGATATTTGGAAGCCCTTAGAGGGCTATGGTGAAAAAGGAAATATCCTCAGATGAAATCTGGAAAGAAGCTTTCTGAGAAACCGCTTAGTGTTCTGTTAATTCATCTCACAGAGTTACATCTGTATTTCGTGGATCTCTTTGCTAGCCTTATTTTTCTGGAATCTGAGAAAAGATATTTCGGATCCCTTTGAAGACTAGAGGGCCAAAGGAAATATCCTCCGATAACAAAGAGAAAGAAGCTTTCTGAGAAACTTCTTTGTGTTCTGTGAAATCATCTCACAGGGTTACAGCTTTCCCCTCAAGAAGCCTTTCGCTAAGACAGTTCTTGTGGAATTGGCAAAGTGATATTTTGAAGCCCCTAGAGGTCTATGATGAAAAAGGAAATATCCTCAGATGAAATCTGGAAAGAAGCCTTCTGAGAAACTGCTTAGTGATCTGTTAATTCATCTCACAGAGTTACATCTGTATTTCGTGGATCTCCTTGCTAGCCTTATTACTGTGGAATCTGAGAAGAGATATTCCGGATCCCTTTGAAGACTATAGGGCCAAAGGAAATATCCTCCGATAACAAAGAGAAAGAAGGTTTCTGAGAAACTTCTTTGTGTTCTGTGAAATCATCTCACAGAGTTACAGCTTTCCCCTAAAGAAGCATTCCGCTAAGACAGTTCTTGTGGAATTGGCAAAGTGATATTTGGAAGCCCATAGAGGGCTATGGTGAAAAAGGAAATATCCTCAGATGAAATCTGGAAAGAAGCTTTCTGAGAAACTGCTTAGTGTTCTGTTAATTCATCTCACAGAGTTACATCTGTATTTCGTGGATCTCTTTGCTAGCCTTATTTCTGTGGAATCTGAGAACGGATATTTCGGATCCCTTTGAAGACTATAGGGCCAAAGGAAATATCCTCCGATAACAAAGAGAAAGAAGCTTTCTGAGAAACATCTTTGTGTTCTGTGAAATCATCTCACAGAGTTACAGCTTTCCCTTAAAGAAGCCTTTCGATAAGACTCTTCTTGTGGAATTGGGAATGTGATATTTGGAAGCCCATAGAGGGCTATGGTGAAAAAGGAAATATCCTCAGATGAAATCTGGAAAGAAGCTTTCTGAGAAACTGCTTAGTGTTCTGTTAATTCATCTCACAGAGTTACAACAGTATTTCGTGGATCTCTTTGCTAGCCTTCTTTCTGTGGATTCTGAGAACAGATATTTCGGATCCCTTTGAAGACTATAGGGCCAAAGGAAATATCCTCCGATAACAAAGAGAAAGAAGCTTTCTGAGAAACTTCTTTGTGTTCTGTGAAATCATCTCACAGAGTTAGAGCTTTCCCCTCAAGAAGCCTTTCGCTAAGACAGTTCTTGTGGAATTGGCAAAGTGATATTTGGAAGCCCATAGAGGGCTATGGTGAAAAAGGAAATATCCTCAGATGAAATCTGGAAGGAAGCTTTCTGAGAAACTGCTTAGTGTTCTGTTATTTCATCTCACAGAGTTACATCTGTATTTCGTGGATCTCTTTGCTAGCCTTATTTCTGTGGAATCTGAGAACAGATATTTCGGATCCCTTTGAAGACTATAGGGCCAAAGGAAATATCCTCCGATAACAAAGAGAAAGAAGGTTTCTGAGAAACTTCTTTGTGTTCTGTGAAATCATCTCACAGAGTTACAGCTTTCCCCTCAAGAAGCCTTTCGCTAAGACAGTTCTTGTGGAATTGGCAAAGTGATATTTGGAAGCCCTTAGAGGGCTATGGTGAAAAAGGAAATATCCTCAGATGAAATCTGGAAAGAAGCTTTCTGAGAAACCGCTTAGTGTTCTGTTAATTCATCTCACAGAGTTACATCTGTATTTCTTGGATCTCTTTGCTAGCCTTATTTTTCTGGAATCTGAGAAAAGATATTTCGGATCCCTTTGAAGACTAGAGGGCCAAAGGAAATATCCTCCGATAACAAAGGAAAGAAGCTCTCTGAGAAACTTCTTTGTGTTCTGTGAAATCATCTCACAGAGTTACAGCTTTCCCCTCAAGAAGCCTTTCGCTAAGACAGTTCTTGTGGAATTGGCAAAGTGATATTTTGAAGCCCTTAGAGGGCTATGATGAAAAAGGAAATATCCTCAGATGAAATCTGGAAAGAAGCTTTCTGAGAAACTGCTTAGTGTTCTGTCAATTCATCTCACAGAGTTACATCTGTATTTCGTGGATCTCTTTGCTAGCCTTATTTCTGTGGAATATGAGAACGGATATTTCGGATCCCTTTGAAGACTATAGGGCCAAAGGAAATATCCTCCGATAACAAAGAGAAAGAAGCTTTCTGAGAAACATCTTTGTGTTCTGTGAAATCATCTCACAGAGTTACAGCTTTCCCATAAAGAAGCCTTTCGATAAGACTCTTCTGGTGGAATTGGGAAAGTGATATTTGGAAGCCCATAGAGGGCTATGGTGAAAAAGGAAATATCCTCAGATGAAATCTGGAAAGAAGCTTTCTGACAAACTGCTTAGTGTTCTGTTAATTCATCTCATAGAGTTACAACAGTATTTCGTGGATCTCTTTGCTAGCCTACTTTCTGTGGATTCCGAGAACAGATATTTCGGATCCCTTTGAAGACTATAGGGCCAAAGGAAATATCCTCCGATAACAAAGAGAAAGAAGCTTTCTGAGAAACTTCTTTGTGTTCTGTGAAATCATCTCACAGAGTTACAGCTTTCCCCTCAAGAAGCCTTTCGCTAAGACAGTTCTTGTGGAATTGGCAAAGTGATATTTGGAAGCCCTTAGAGGGCTATGGTGAAAAAGGAAATATCCTCAGATGAAATCTGGAAGAAGCTTTCTGAGAGACCGCTTAGTGTTCTGTTAATTCATCTCACAGGGTTACATCTGTATTTCGTGGATCTCTTTGCTAGCCTTATTTTTCTGAAATCTGAGAAAAGATATTTCGGATCCCTTTGAAGACTAGAGGGCCAAAGGAAATATCCTCCGATAACAAAGAGAAAGAAGCTTTCTGAGAAACTTCTTTGTGTTCTGTGAAATCATCTCACAGAGTTAGAGCTTTCCCCTCAAGAAGCCTTTCGCTAAGACAGTTCTTGTGGAATTGGCAAAGTGATATTTGGAAGCCCATAGAGGGCTATAGTGAAAAAGGAAATATCCTCAGATGAAATCTGGAAAGAAGCTTTCTGAGAAACTGCTTAGTGTTCTGTTATTTCATCTCACAGAGTTACATTAGTATTCGTGGATCTCTTTGCTAGCCTTATTTCTGTGGAATCTGAGAACAGATATTTCGGATCCCTTTGAAGACTATAGGGCCAAAGGAAATATCCTCCGATAACAAAGAGAAAGAAGGTTTCTGAGAAACTTCTTTGTGTTCTGTGAAATCATCTCACAGAGTTACAGCTTTCTCCTCAAGAAGCCTTTCGCTAAGACAGTTCTTGTGGAATTGGCAAAGTGATATTTGGAAGCCCATAGAGGGCTATAGTGAAAAAGGAAATATCCTCAGATGAAATCTGGAAAGAAGCTTTCTGAGAAACCGCTTAGTGTTCTGTTAATTCATCTCACAGAGTTACATCTGTATTTATTGGATCTCTTTGCTAGCCTTATTTCTGTGGAATCTGAGAACAGATATTTCGGATCCCTTTGAAGACTATAGGGCCAAAGGAAATATCCTCCGATAACAAAGAGAAAGAAGCTTTCTGAGAAACTTCTTTGTGTTCTGTGAAATCATCTCACAGAGTTACAGCTTTCCCCTCAAGAAACCTTTCGCTAAGACAGTTCTTGTGGAATTGGCAAAGTGATATTTGGAAGCCCATAGAGGGCTATGGTGAAAAAGGAAATAACCTCAGATGAAATCTGGAAAGAAGATTTCTGAGAAACTGCTTAGTGTTCTGTTAATTCATCTCACAGAGTTACATCTGTATTTCGTGGATCTCTTTGCTAGCCTTTTTTCTGAGGAATCTGAGAACAGATATTCCGGATACTTTTGAAGACTATAGGGCCAAAGGAAATATCCTCCGATAACAAAGAGAAAGAAGCTTTCTGGGAAACTTCTTTGTGTTCTGTGAAATCATCTCACAGAGTTACACCTTTCCCCTCAAGAAGCCTTTCCCTAAGACAGTTCTTGTGGAATTGGCAATGTGATATTTGGAAGCACATAGAGGGCTATGGTGAAAAAGGAAATATCCTCAGATGAAATCTGGAAAGAAGCTTTCTAAGAAAGTGCTTAGTGTTCTGTTATTTCATCTCACAGAATTACATCTGTATTTCGTGGATCTCTTTGCTAGCCTTATTTCTGTGGAATCTGAGAACAGATATTTCGGATCCCTTTGAAGAGTAGAGGGCCAAAGGAAATATCCTCCGATAACAATGAGAAAGAAGCTTTCTGAGAAACTTCTTTGTGTTCTGTGAAATCATCTCACAGAGTTACAGCTTTCCCCTCAGGAAGCCTTTCGCTAAGACAGTTCTTTTGGAATTGGCAAAGTGATATTTGGAAGCCCCTAGAGGGCTATGGTGAAAAAGGAAATATCCTCAGATGAAATCTGGAAAGAAGCTTTCTGAGAAACTGCTTAGTGTTCTGTTAATTCATCTCACAGAGTTACATCTGTATTTCGTGGATCTCTTTGCTAGCCTTATTTCTGTGGAATCTGAGAACAGATATTCCGGATCCCTTTGAAGACTATAGGGCCAAAGGAAATATCCTCCGATAACAAAGAGAAAGAAGCTTTTTGAGACACTTCTTTGTGTTCTGTGAAATCATCTCACAGAGTTACAGCTTTCCCCTCAAGAAGACTTTCGCTAAGACAGTTCTTGTGGAATTGGCAAAGTGATATTTGGAAGCCCATAGAGGGCTATGGTGAAAAAGGAAATATCCTCAGATGAAATCTGGAAAGAAGATTTCTGAGAAACTGCTTAGTGTTCTGTTAATTCATCTCACAGAGTTACATCTGTATTTCGTGGATCTCTCTACTATCCTTATTTCTGTGGAATCTGAGAACAGATATTCCGGATCCCTTTGAAGACTATAGGGCCAAAGGAAATAACCTCCGATTACAAGGAGAAAGAAGCTTTCTCAGAAACTTCTTTGTGTTCTGTGAAATCATCTCACAGAGTTACAGATTTCCCCTCAAGAAGCCTTTCGCTAAGACAGTTCTTGTGGAATTGGCAAAGTGATATTTGGAAGCCCTTAGAGGGCTATGGTGAAAAAGGAAATATCCTCAGATGAAATCTGGAAAGAAGCTTTCTGAGAAACCGCTTAGTGTTCTGTTAATTCATCTCACAGAGTTACATCTGTATTTCGTGGATCTCTTTGCTAGCCTTATTTTTCTGGAATCTGAGAAAAGATATTTCGGATCCCTTTGAAGACTAGAGGGCCAAAGGAAATATCCTCCGATAACAAAGAGAAAGAAGCTCTCTGAGAAACTTCTTTGTGTTCTGTGAAATCATCTCACAGAGTTACAGCTTTCCCCTCAAGAAGCCTTTCGCTAAGACAGTTCTTGTGGAATTGGCAAAGTGATATTTTGAAGCCCTTAGAGGGCTATGATGAAAAAGGAAATATCCTCAGATGAAATCTGGAAAGAAGCTTTCTGACAAACTGCTTAGTGTTCTGTTAATTCATCTCACAGAGTTACATCTGTATTTCGTGGATCTCTTAGCTAGCCTTCTTTCTGTGGATTCTGAGAACAGATATTTCGGATCCCTTTGAAGACTATAGGGCCAAAGGAAATATCCTCCGATAACAAAGAGAAAGAAGCTTTCTGAGAAACTTCTTTGTGTTCTGTGAAATCATCTCACAGAGTTAGAGCTTTCCCCTCAAGAAGCCTTTCGCTAAGACAGTTCTTGTGGAATTGGCAAAGTGATATTTGGAAGCCCATAGAGGGCTATGGTGAAAAAGGAAATATCCTCAGATGAAATCTGGAAAGAAGCTTTCTGAGAAACTGCTTAGTGTTCTGTTATTTCATCTCACAGAGTTACATCTGTATTTCGTGGATCTCTTTGCTAGCCTTATTTCTGTGGAATCTGAGAACAGATATTTCGGATCCCTTTGAAGACTATAGGGCCAAAGGAAATATCCTCCGATAACAAAGAGAAAGAAGGTTTCTGAGAAACTTCTTTGTGTTCTGTGAAATCATCTCACAGAGTTACAGCTTTCCCCTCAAGAAGCCTTTCGCTATGACAGTTCTTGTGGAATTGGCAAAGTGATATTTGGAAGCCCTTAGAGGGCTATGGTGAAAAAGGAAATATCCTCAGATGAAATCTGGAAAGAAGCTTTCTGAGAAACCGCTTAGTGTTCTGTTAATTCATCTCACAGAGTTACATCTGTATTTCGTGGATCTCTTTGCTAGCCTTATTTTTCTGGAATCTGAGAAAAGATATTTCGGATCCCTTTGAAGACTAGAGGGCCAAAGGAAATATCCTCCGATAACAAAGAGAAAGAAGCTTTCTGAGAAACTTCTTTGTGTTCTGTGAAATCATCTCACTGAGTTACAGCTTTCCCCTCAAGAAGCCTTTCGCTAAGACAGTTCTTGTGGAATTGGCAAAGTGATATTTTGAAGCCCTTAGAGGGCTATGATGAAAAAGGAAATATCCTCAGATGAAATCTGGAAAGAAGCCTTCTGAGAAACTGCTTAGTGATCTGTTAATTCATCTCACAGAGTTACATCTGTATTTCGTGGATCTCCTTGCTAGCCTTATTACTGTGGAATCTGAGAACAGATATTCCGGATCCCTTTGAAGACTATAGGGCCAAAGGAAATATCCTCCGATAACAAAGAGAAAGAAGGTTTCTGAGAAACTTCTTTGTGTTCTGTGAAATCATCTCACAGAGTTACAGCTTTCCCCTAAAGAAGCATTCCGCTAAGACAGTTCTTGTGGAATTGGCAAAGTGATATTTGGAAGCCCATAGAGGGCTATGGTGAAAAAGGAAATATCCGCAGATGAAATCTGGAAAGAAGCTTTCTGAGAAACTGCTTCGTGTTCTGTTAGTTCATCTCATAGAGTTACATTTGTATTTCGTGGATCTCTTTGCTAGCCTTATTTCTGTGGAATCTGAGAACAGATATTCCGGATCCCTTTGAAGTCTTTAGGGCCAAAGGAAATATCCTCCGATAACAAAGAGAAAGAAGCTTTCTGAGAAACTTTTTTGTGTTCTGTGAAATCATCTCACAGAGTTACAGCTTTCCCCTCAAGAAGCCTTTCGCTAAGACAGTTCTTGTGGAATTGGCAACGTGATATTTGGAAGCACATAGAGGGCTATGGTGAAAAAGGAAATATCCTCAGATGAAATCTGGAAAGAAGCTTTCTGAGAATCCGCTTAGTGTTCTGTTAATTCATCTCACAGAGTTACATCTGTATTTCGTGGATCTCTTTGCTAGCCTTATTTCTGTGGAATATGAGAACAGATATTCCGGATCCCTTTGAAGACTACAGGGCCAAAGGAAGTATCCTCCGATAACAAAGAGAAAGAAGCTTTCTACGAAACTTCTTTGTGGTCTGTGAAATCATCTCACAGAGTTACAGCTTTCCCCTCAAGAAGCCTTTCGCTAAGACAGTTCTTGTGGAATTGGCAAAGTGATATTTGGAAGCCCATAGAGGGCTATGGTGAAAAAGGAAATATCCACCGATGAAATCTGGAAAGAAGATTTCTGAGAAACTGCTTAGTGTTCTGTTAATTCATCTCACAGAGTTACATCTGTATTTCATGCATCTCTTTGCTAGCCTTATTTCTCTGGAACCTGAGAACAGATATTTCGGATCCCTTTGAAGACTATAGGGCCAAAGGAAATATCCTCCGATAACAAAGAGAAAGGAGCTTTCTGAGAAACTTCTTTGTGTTCTGTGAAATCATCTCACAGAGTTACAGCTTTCCCCTCAGGAAGCCTTTCGCTAGGACAGTTCTTGTGGATTTGGCAAAGTGATATTTGGAAGCCCTTAGAGGGCTATGGTGAAAAAGGAAATATCCTCAGATGAAATCTGGAAAGAAGATTTCTGAGAAATTGCATAGTGTTCTGTTAATTCAACTCACAGAATTACATCTGTATTTCATGGATCTCTTTGCTAGCCTTATTTCTGTGGAATCCGAGAACAGATATTCCGGATCCCTTTGAAGACTATAGGGCCAAAGGAAATATCCTCCGATAACAAAGACAAAGAAGCCTTCTGAGAAACTTCTTTGTGTTCTGTGAAATCATCTCACAGAGTTACAGCTTTCCCCTGAAGAAGCCTTTCGCTAAGACAGTTCATGTGGAATTGGCAAAGTGATATTTGGAAGCCCATATAGGGCTATGGTCAAAAAGGAAATATCCTCAGATGAAATCTGGAAAGAAGCTTTCTGAGAAACTGCTTAGTAATCTGTTAATTCATCTCACAGAGTTACATCTGTATTTCGTGGATCTCTTTGCTAGCCTTATTTCTGTGGAATCTGAGAACAGTTATTCCGGATCCCTTTGAAGACTATAGGGCCTAAGGAAATATCCTCCGATAACAAAGAGAAAGAAGCTTTCTGAGAAACTTCTTTGTGTTCTGTGAAATCATCTCACAGAGTTACAGCTTTAACCTCAAGAAGCCTTTCGCTAAGACAGTTCTTGTGGAATTGGCAAAGTGATATTTGGAAGCCTATAGAGGGCTATGGTGAAAAAGGAAATAACCTCAGATGAAATCTGGAAAGAAGATTTCTGAGAAACTGCTTACTGTTCTGTTAATTCATCTCACAGAGTTACATCTGTATTTCGTGGATCTCTTTGCTAGCCTTATTTCTCTGGAATCTGAGAACAGATATTTCGGATCCCTTTGAAGACTATAGGGCCAAAGGAAATATCCTCCGATAACAAAGAGAAAGAAGCTTTCTGAGAAACTTCTTTGTGTTCTGTGAAATCATCTCACAGAGTTACAGCTTTCCCCTCAAGAATCCTTTCGATAAGACAGTTCTTGTGTAATTGGCAAAGTGATATTTGGAAGCCCATAGAGGGCTATGGTGAAAAAGGAAATATCCTCAGATGAAATCAGGAAAGAAGCTTTCTGAGAAACAGCTTAGTGTTCTGTTAATTCATCTCACAGAATTACATATTTATTTCGTGGATCTCTTTGCTAGCCTTATTTCTCTGGAATCTGAGAACAGATATTTCGGATCCCTTTGAAGACTATAGGGCCAAAGGAAATATCCTCCGATATCAAAGAGAAAGAAGCTTTCTGAGAAACTTCTTTGTGTTCTGTGAAATCATCTCACAGAGTTACAGCTTTCCCCTCAAGAAGCCTTTCGCTAAGACAGTTCTAGTGGAATTGGCAAAGTGATATTGGAAGCCCTTAGAAGGCTATGGTGAAAAAGGAAATATCCTCAGATGAAATCTGGAAAGAAGCTTTCTGAGAAATGCTTAGTGTTCTGTTAATTCATGTCACAGAGTTACATCTGTATTTCGTGGATCTCTTTGCTAGCCTTATTTCTGTGGAATCTGAGAACAGATATTCCGGATCTCTTTGAAGACTATAGGGCCAAAGGAAATATCCTCCGATAACAAAGAGAAAGAAGCTTTCTGAGAAACTTCTTTGTGTTCTGTGAAATCATCTCACAGAGTTACAGCTTTCCCCTCAAGAAGCCTTTCGCTAAGACAGTTCTTGTGGAATTGGCAACGTGATATTTGGAAGCCCATAGAGGGCTATGGTGAAAAACGAAATATCCTCAGATGAAATCTGGAAAGAAGCTTTCTGAGAAACTGCTTAGTGTTCTGTTAATTCATCTCACAGAGTTACATCTGTATTTCGTGGATCTCTTTGCTAGCCTTGTTTCTGTGTAATCTGAGAACAGATATTCCGGATCCCTTTGAAGACTACAGGGCCAAAGGAAATATCCTCCGATAACAAAGAGAAAGAAGCTTTCTGAGAAACTTCTTTGTGTTCTGTGAAATCATCTCACAGAGGTACAGCTTTCCCCTCAAGAAGCCTTTCGCTAAGACAGTTCTTGTGGAATTGGAAAAGTGATATTTGGAAGCCCATAGAGGGCTATGGTGAAAAAGGAAATATCCTCAGATGAAATCTGGAAAGAAGATTTCTGAGAAACTGCTTAGTGTTCTGTTAATTCATCTCACAGAGTTACATGTGTATTTCGTGGATCTCTTTGCTAGCCTTATTTCTGTGGAATCTGAGAACAGATATTTCGGATCCCTTTGAAGACTATAGGGCCAAAGGAAATATCCTCTGATAACAAAGAGAAAGAAGGTTTCTGAGAAACTTCTTTGTGTTCTGTGAAATCATCTCACAGAGTTACAGCTTTCCCCTCAAGAAGCCTTTCGCTAAGACAGTTCTTGTGGAATTGGCAAAGTGATATTTGGAAGCCCATAGAGGGCTATGGTGAAAAAGGAAATATCCTCAGATGAAATCTGGAAAGAAGCTTCCTGAGAAACTGCTTAGTGTTCTGTTAATTCATCTCACAGAGTTACATCTGTATTTCGTGGATCTCTTTGCTAGCCTTATTTCTGTGGAATCTGAGAACAGATATTTCGGATCCCTTTGAAGACTATAGGGCCAAAGGAAATATCCTCCGATAACAAAGAGAAAGAAGGTTTCTGAGAAACTTCTTTGTGTTCTGTGAAATCATCTCACAGAGTTACAGCTTTCCCCTCAAGAAGCCTTTCGCTAAGACAGTTCTTGTGGAATTGGCAAAGTGATATTTGGAAGCCCATAGAGGGCTACGGTGAAAAAGGAAATATCCTCAGATGAAATCTGGAAAGAAGCTTTCTGAGAAACCGCTTAGTGTTCCATTAATTCATCTCACAGAGTTACATCTGTATTTCGTGGATCTCTTTGCTAGCCTTATTTTTCTGGAATCTGAGAAAAGATATTTCGGATCCCTTTGAAGACTATACGGCCAAAGGAAATATCCTCCGATAACAAAGAGAAAGAAGCTTTCTGAGAAACTTCTTTGTGTTCTGTGAAATCATCTCACAGAGTTACAGCTTTCCCCTCAAGAAGCCTTTCGCTAGGACAGTTCTTGTGGATTTGGCAAAGTGATATTTGGAAGCCCTTAGAGGGCTATGGTGAAAAAGGAAATATCCTCAGATGAAATCTGGAAAGAAGATTTCTGAGAAATTGCATAGTGTTCTGTTAATTCAACTCACAGAATTACATCTGTATTTCATGGATCTCTTTGCTAGCCTTATTTCTGTGGAATCCGAGAACAGATATTCCGGATCCCTTTGAAGACTATAGGGCCAAAGGAAATATCCTCCGATAACAAAGACAAAGAAGCCTTCTGAGAAACTTCTTTGTGTTCTGTGAAATCATCTCACAGAGTTACAGCTTTCCCCTGAAGAAGCCTTTCGCTAAGACAGTTCATGTGGAATTGGCAAAGTGATATTTGGAAGCCCATAGAGGGCTATGGTCAAAAAGGAAATATCCTCAGATGAAATCTGGAAAGAAGCTTTCTGAGAAACTGCTTAGTAATCTGTTAATTCATCTCACAGAGTTACATCTGTATTTCGTGGATCTCTTTGCTAGCCTTATTTCTGTGGAATCTGAGAACAGTTATTCCGGATCCCTTTGAAGACTATAGGGCCTAAGGAAATATCCTCCGATAACAAAGAGAAAGAAGCTTTCTGAGAAACTTCTTTGTGTTCTGTGAAATCATCTCACAGAGTTACAGCTTTAACCTCAAGAAGCCTTTCGCTAAGACAGTTCTTGTGGAATTGGCAAAGTGATATTTGGAAGCCTATAGAGGGCTATGGTGAAAAAGGAAATAACCTCAGATGAAATCTGGAAAGAAGATTTCTGAGAAACTGCTTACTGTTCTGTTAATTCATCTCACAGAGTTACATCTCTATTTCGTGGATCTCTTTGCTAGCCTTATTTCTCTGGAATCTGAGAACAGATATTTCGGATCCCTTTGAAGACTATAGGGCCAAAGGAAATATCCTCCGATAACAAAGAGAAAGAAGCTTTCTGAGAAACTTCTTTGTGTTCTGTGAAATCATCTCACAGAGTTACAGCTTTCCCCTCAAGAATCCTTTCGATAAGACAGTTCTTGTGTAATTGGCAAAGTGATATTTGGAAGCCCATAGAGGGCTATGGTGAAAAAGGAAATATCCTCAGATGAAATCAGGAAAGAAGCTTTCTGAGAAACAGCTTAGTGTTCTGTTAATTCATCTCACAGAATTACATATTTATTTCGTGGATCTCTTTGCTAGCCTTATTTCTCTGGAATCTGAGAACAGATATTTCGGATCCCTTTGAAGACTATAGGGCCAAAGGAAATATCCTCCGATATCAAAGAGAAAGAAGCTTTCTGAGAAACTTCTTTGTGTTCTGTGAAATCATCTCACAGAGTTACAGCTTTCCCCTCAAGAAGCCTTTCGCTAAGACAGTTCTAGTGGAATTGGCAAAGTGATATTGGAAGCCCTTAGAAGGCTATGGTGAAAAAGGAAATATCCTCAGATGAAATCTGGAAAGAAGCTTTCTGAGAAATGCTTAGTGTTCTGTTAATTCATGTCACAGAGTTACATCTGTATTTCGTGGATCTCTTTGCTAGCCTTATTTCTGTGGAATCTGAGAACAGATATTCCGGATCTCTTTGAAGACTATAGGGCCAAAGGAAATATCCTCCGATAACAAAGAGAAAGAAGCTTTCTGAGAAACTTCTTTGTGTTCTGTGAAATCATCTCACAGAGTTACAGCTTTCCCCTCAAGAAGCCTTTCGCTAAGACAGTTCTTGTGGAATTGGCAACGTGATATTTGGAAGCCCATAGAGGGCTATGGTGAAAAACGAAATATCCTCAGATGAAATCTGGAAAGAAGCTTTCTGAGAAACTGCTTAGTGTTCTGTTAATTCATCTCACAGAGTTACATCTGTATTTCGTGGATCTCTTTGCTAGCCTTGTTTCTGTGTAATCTGAGAACAGATATTCCGGATCCCTTTGAAGACTACAGGGCCAAAGGAAATATCCTCCGATAACAAAGAGAAAGAAGCTTTCTGAGAAACTTCTTTGTGTTCTGTGAAATCATCTCACAGAGGTACAGCTTTCCCCTCAAGAAGCCTTTCGCTAAGACAGTTCTTGTGGAATTGGAAAAGTGATATTTGGAAGCCCATAGAGGGCTATGGTGAAAAAGGAAATATCCTCAGATGAAATCTGGAAAGAAGATTTCTGAGAAACTGCTTAGTGTTCTGTTAATTCATCTCACAGAGTTACATGTGTATTTCGTGGATCTCTTTGCTAGCCTTATTTCTGTGGAATCTGAGAACAGATATTTCGGATCCCTTTGAAGACTATAGGGCCAAAGGAAATATCCTCTGATAACAAAGAGAAAGAAGGTTTCTGAGAAACTTCTTTGTGTTCTGTGAAATCATCTCACAGAGTTACAGCTTTCCCCTCAAGAAGCCTTTCGCTAAGACAGTTCTTGTGGAATTGGCAAAGTGATATTTGGAAGCCCATAGAGGGCTATGGTGAAAAAGGAAATATCCTCAGATGAAATCTGGAAAGAAGCTTCCTGAGAAACTGCTTAGTGTTCTGTTAATTCATCTCACAGAGTTACATCTGTATTTCGTGGATCTCTTTGCTAGCCTTATTTCTGTGGAATCTGAGAACAGATATTTCGGATCCCTTTGAAGACTATAGGGCCAAAGGAAATATCCTCCGATAACAAAGAGAAAGAAGGTTTCTGAGAAACTTCTTTGTGTTCTGTGAAATCATCTCACAGAGTTACAGCTTTCCCCTCAAGAAGCCTTTCGCTAAGACAGTTCTTGTGGAATTGGCAAAGTGATATTTGGAAGCCCATAGAGGGCTACGGTGAAAAAGGAAATATCCTCAGATGAAATCTGGAAAGAAGCTTTCTGAGAAACCGCTTAGTGTTCCATTAATTCATCTCACAGAGTTACATCTGTATTTCGTGGATCTCTTTGCTAGCCTTATTTTTCTGGAATCTGAGAAAAGATATTTCGGATCCCTTTGAAGACTATACGGCCAAAGGAAATATCCTCCGATAACAAAGAGAAAGAAGCTTTCTGAGAAACTTCTTTGTGTTCTGTGAAATCATCTCACAGAGTTACAGCTTTCCCCTCAAGAAGCCTTTCGCTAAGACAGTTCTTTTGGAATTGGCAAAGTGATATTTGGAAGCCCTTAGAGGGCTATGGTGAAAAAGGAAATATCCTCAGATGAAATCTGGAAAGAAGCTTTCTGAGAAACTGCTTAGTGTTCTGTTAATTCATCTCACAGAGTTACATCTGTATTTCGTGGATCTCTTTGCTAGCCTTATTTCTGTGGAATCTGAGAACAGATAATCCGGATCCCTTTGAAGACTATAGGGCCAAAGGAAATATCCTCCGATAACAAAGAGAAAGAAGCTTTCTGAGAAACTTCTTTGTGTTCTGTGAAATCATCCCATAGAGTTACAGCTTTCCCCTCAAGAAGCCTTTCGCTAAGACAGTTCTTGTGGAATTGGCAAAGTGATATTTATAAGCCCATAGAGGGCTATGGTGAAAAAGGAAATATCCTCAGATGAAATCTGTAAAGAAGCTTTCTGAGAAACTGCTTAGTGTTCTGTTATTTCATCTCACAGAGTTACATCTGTATTTCGTGGATCTCTTTGCTAGCCTTATTTCTGTGGAATCTGAGAACAGATATTCCGGATCCCTTTAAATACTATAGGGCCAAAGGAAATATCCTCCGATAACAAGGAGAAAGAAGCTTTCTGAGAAACTTCTTTGTGTTCTGTGAAATCATCTCACAGAGTTACAGCTTTCCCCTCAAGAAGCCTTTCGCTAAGACAGTTCTTGTGGAATTGGCAAAGTGATATTTTGAAGCCCTTACGGGGCTATGGTGAAAAAGGAAATATCCTCAGATGAAATCTGGAAAGAAGCTTTCTGAGAAACCGCTTAGTGTTCTGTTACTTCATCTCACAGAGTGACATCTGTATTTCGTGGATCTCTTTGCTAGCCTTATTTTTCTGGAATCTGAGAAAAGATATTTCGGATCCCTTTGAAGACTATAGGGCCAAAGGAAATATCCTCCGATAACAAAGAGAAAGAAGGTTTCCGAGAAACTTCTCTGTGTTCTGTGAAATCATCTCACCGAGTTACAGCTTTCCCCTCAAGAAGCCTTTCGCTAAGACAGTTCTTGTGGAATTGGCAAAGTGATATTTGGAAGCCCATAGAGGGCTATGGTGAAAAAGGAAATATCCTCAGATGAAATCTGGAAAGAAGCTTTCTGAGAAACCGCTTAGTGTTCTGTTAATTCATCTCACAGAGTTACATCTGTATTTCGTGGATCTCTTTGCTAGCCTTATTTTTCTGGAATGTGAGAAAACATATTTCGGATCCCTTTGAAGACTATAGGGCCAAAGGAAATATCCTCCGATAACAAAGAGAAAGAAGCTTTCTGAGAAACTTCTTTGTGTTCTGTGAAATCATCTCACAGAGTTACAGCTTTCCCCTCAAGAAGCCTTTCGCTAAGACAGTTCTTGTGGAATTGGCAAAGTGATATTTGGAAGCCCATAGAGGGCTATGGTGAAAAAGGAAATATCCTCAGATGAAATCTGGAAAGAAGCTTTCTGAGAAACCGCTTAGTGTTCCATTAATTCATCTCACAGAGTTACATCTGTATTTCGTGGATCTCTTTGCTAGCCTTATTTTTCTGGAATCTGAGAAAAGATATTTCGGATCCCTTTGAAGACTATAGGGCCAAAGGAAAGATCCTCCGATAACAAAGAGAAAGAAGCTTTCTGAGAAACTTCTTTGTGTTCTGTGAAATCATCTCACAGAGTTACAGCTTTCCCCTCAAGAAGCCTTTCGCTAAGACAGTTCTTTTGGAATTGGCAAAGTGATATTTGGAAGCCCTTAGAGGGCTATGGTGAAAAAGGAAATATCCTCAGATGAAATCTGTAAAGAAGCTTTCTGAGAAACTGCTTAGTGTTCTGTTAATTCATCTCACAGAGTTACATCTGTATTTCGTGGATCTCTTTGCTAGCCTTATTTCTGTGAAATCTGAGAACAGATAATCCGGATCCCTTTGAAGACTATAGGGCCAAAGGAAATATCCTCCGATAACAAAGAGAAAGAAGCTTTCTGAGAAACTTCTTTGTGTTCTGTGAAATCATCCCATAGAGTTACAGCTTTCCCCTCAAGAAGCCTTTCGCTAAGACAGTTCTTGTGGAATTGGCAAAGTGATATTTGTAAGCCCATAGAGGGCTATGGTGAAAAAGGAAATATCCTCAGATGAAATCTGGAAAGAAGCTTTCTGAGAAACTGCTTAGTGTTCTGTTATTTCATCTCACAGAGTTACATCTGTATTTCGTGGATCTCTTTGCTAGCCTTATTTCTGTGGAATCTGAGAACAGATATTCCGGATCCCTTTAAATACTATAGGGCCAAAGGAAATATCCTCCGATAACAAGGAGAAAGAAGCTTTCTGAGAAACTTCTTTGTGTTCTGTGAAATCATCTCACAGAGTTACAGCTTTCCCCTCAAGAAGCCTTTCGCTAAGACAGTTCTTGTGGAATTGGAAAAGTGATATTTTGAAGCCCTTAGGGGGATATGGTGAAAAAGGAAATATCCTCAGATGAAATCTGAAAAGAAGCTTTCTGAGAAACCGCTTAGTGTTCTGTTACTTCATCTCACAGAGTTACATCTGTATTTCGTGGATCTCTTTGCTAGCCTTATTTTTCTGGAATCTGAGAAAAGATATTTCGGATCCCTTTGAAGACTATAGGGCCAAAGGAAATATCCTCCGATAACAAAGAGAAAGAAGGTTTCCGAGAAACTTCTCTGTGTTCTGTGAAATCATCTCACAGAGTTACAGCTTTCCCCTCAAGAAGCCTTTCGCTAAGACAGTTCTTGTGGAATTGGCAAAGTGATATTTGGAAGCCCATAGAGGGCTATGGTGAAAAAGGAAATATCCTCAGATGAAATCTGGAAAGAAGCTTTCTGAGAAACCGCTTAGTGTTCCATTAATTCATCTCACAGAGTTACATCTGTATTTCGTGGATCTCTTTGCTAGCCTTATTTTTCTGGAATCTGAGAAAAGATATTTCGGATCCCTTTGAAGACTATAGGGCCAAAGGAAAGATCCTCCGATAACAAAGAGAAAGAAGCTTTCTGAGAAACTTCTTTGTGTTCTGTGAAATCATCTCACAGAGTTACAGCTTTCCCCTCAAGAAGCCTTTCGCTAAGACAGTTCTTTTGGAATTGGCAAAGTGATATTTGGAAGCCCTTAGAGGGCTATGGTGAAAAAGGAAATATCCTCAGATGAAATCTGGAAAGAAGCTTTCTGAGAAACTGCTTAGTGTTCTGTTAATTCATCTCACAGAGTTACATCTGTATTTCGTGGATCTCTTTGCTAGCCTTATTTCTGTGAAATCTGAGAACAGATAATCCGGATCCCTTTGAAGACTATAGGGCCAAAGGAAATATCCTCCGATAACAAAGAGAAAGAAGCTTTCTGAGAAACTTCTTTGTGTTCTGTGAAATCATCCCATAGAGTTACAGCTTTCCCCTCAAGAAGCCTTTCGCTAAGACAGTTCTTGTGGAATTGGCAAAGTGATATTTGTAAGCCCATAGAGGGCTATGGTGAAAAAGGAAATATCCTCAGATGAAATCTGGAAAGAAGCTTTCTGAGAAACTGCTTAGTGTTCTGTTACTTCATCTCACAGAGTTACATCTGTATTTCGTGGATCTCTTTGCTAGCCTTATTTCTCTGGAATCTGAGAACAGATATTCCGGATCCCTTTAAATACTATAGGGCCAAAGGAAATATCCTCCGATAACAAGGAGAAAGAAGCTTTCTGAGAAACTTCTTTGTGTTCTGTGAAATCATCTCACAGAGTTACAGCTTTCCCCTCAAGAAGCCTTTCGCTAAGACAGTTCTTGTGGAATTGGAAAAGTGATATTTTGAAGCCCTTAGGGGGATATGGTGAAAAAGGAAATATCCTCAGATGAAATCTGAAAAGAAGCTTTCTGAGAAACCGCTTAGTGTTCTGTTACTTCATCTCACAGAGTTACATCTGTATTTCGTGGATCTCTTTGCTAGCCTTATTTTTCTGGAATCTGAGAAAAGATATTTCGGATCCCTTTGAAGACTATAGGGCCAAAGGAAATATCCTCCGATAACAAAGAGAAAGAAGGTTTCCGAGAAACTTCTCTGTGTTCTGTGAAATCATCTCACAGAGTTACAGCTTTCCCCTCAAGAAGCCTTTCGCTAAGACAGTTCTTGTGGAATTGGCAAAGTGATATTTGGAAGCCCATAGAGGGCTATGGTGAAAAAGGAAATATCCTCAGATGAAATCTGGAAAGAAGCTTTCTGAGAAACCGCTTAGTGTTCTGTTAATTCATCTCACAGAGTTACATCTGTATTTCGTGGATCTCTTTGCTAGCCTTATTTTTCTGGAATGTGAGAAAAGATATTTCGGATCCCTTTGAAGACTATAGGGCCAAAGGAAATATCCTCCGATAACAAAGAGAAAGAAGCTTTCTGAGAAACTTCTTTGTGTTCTGTGAAATCATCTCACAGAGTTACAGCTTTCCCCTCAAGAAGCCTTTCGCTAAGACAGTTCTTGTGGAATTGGCAAAGTGATATTTGGAAGCCCATAGAGGGCTATGGTGAAAAAGGAAATATCCTCAGATGAAATCTGGAAAGAAGCTTTCTGAGAAACTGCTTAGTGTTCTGTTATTTCATCTCACAGAGTTACATCTGTATTTCGTGGATCTCTTTGCTAGCCTTATTTCTGTGGAATCTGAGAACAGATATTTCGGATCCCTTTGAAGACTATAGGGCCAAAGGAAATATCCTCCGATAACAAAGAGAAAGAAGCTTTCTGAGAAACTTCTTTGTGTTCTGTGAAATCATCTCACAGAGTTACAGCTTTCCCTTCAAGAAGCCTTTCGCTAAGACAGTTCTTGTGGAATTGGCAAAGTGATATTTGGAAGCCCATAGAGGGCTATGTTGAAAAAGGAAATATCCTCAGATGAAATCTGGAAAGAAGGTTTCTGAGAAACTGCTTAGTGTTCTGTTAATTCATCTCACAGAGTTACATCTGTATTTCGTGGATCTCTTTGCTAGCCTTATTTCTGTGGAGTCTGAGAACAGATACTTCGGATCCCTTTGAAGACTATAGGGCCAAAGGAAATATCCTCCGATAACAAAGAGAAAGAAGCTTTCTGAGAAACTTCTTTGTGTTCTGTGAAATCATCTCACAGAGTTACAGCTTTCCCCTCAAGAAGCCTTTCGCTAAGACAGTTCTTGTGGAATTGGCAAAGTGGTATTTGGAAGCCCAAAGAGGGCTATGGTGAAAAAGGAAATATCCTCAGATGAAATCTGGAAATAAGCTTTCTGAGAAACTGCTTAGTGTTCTGTTAATTCATCTCACCGAGTTACATCTGTATTTCGTGGATCTCTTTGCTAGCCTTATTTCTGTGGAATCTGAGAACAGATATTTCGGATCCCTTTGAAGACTATAGGGCCAAAGGAAATATCCTCCGATAACAAAGAGAAAGAAGCTTTCTGAGAAACATCTTTGTGTTCTGTGAAATCATCTCACAGAAATACAGCTTTCCCCTCAAGAAGCCTTTCGCTAAGACAGTTCTTTTGGAATTGGCAAAGTGATATTTGGAAGCCCTTAGAGGGCTATGGTGAAAAAGGAAATATCCTCAGATGAAATCTGGAAAGAAGCTTTCTGAGAAACCGCTTAGTGTTCTGTTAATTCATCTCACAGAGTTTCAACAATATTTCGTGGATCTCTTTGCTAGCCTTATTTCTGTGGAATCTGAGAACAGATATTTCGGATCCCTTTGAAGACTATAGGGCCAAAGGAATATCCCCCGATAAAAAAGAGAAAAAAGCTTTCTGAGAAACTTCTTTGTGTTCTGTGAAATCATCTCTCAGAGTTACAGCTTTCCCCTCAAGAAGACTTTCGCTAAGACAGTTCTTGTGGAATTGGCCAAGTCGTATTTGGAAGACCATAGAGGGCTATGATGAAAAAGGAAATATCCTCAGATGAAATCTGGAAAGAAGCTTTCTGAGAAACTGCTTAGTGTTCTGTTATTTCATCTCACAGAGTTACATCTGTATTTCATGGATCTCTTTGCTAGCCTTATTTCTGTGGAATCTGAGAACAGATATTTCGGATCCCTTTGAAGACTATAGGGCCAAAGGAAATATCCTCCGATAACAAAGAGAAAGAAGCTTTCTGAGAAACTTCTTTGTGTTCTGTGAAATCATCTCACAGAGTTACAGCTTTCCCTTCAAGAAGCCTTTCGCTAAGACAGTTCTTGTGGAATTGGCAAAGTGATATTTGGAAGCCCATAGAGGGCTATGGTGAAAAAGGAAATATCCTCAGATGAAATCTGGAAAGAAGTTTTCGGAGAAACTGCTTAGTGTTCTGTTAATTCATCTCACAGAGTTACATCTGTATTTCGTGGATCTCTTTGCTAGCCTTATTTCTGTGGAATCTGAGAACAGATACTTCGGATCCCTTTGAAGACTATAGGGCCAAAGGAAATATCCTCCGATAACAAAGAGAAAGAAGCTTTCTGAGAAACTTCTTTGTGTTCTGTGAAACCATCTCACAGAGTCACAGCTTTCCCTTCAAGAAGCCTTTCGCTAAGACAGTTCTTGTGGAATTGGCAAAGTGATATTTGGAAGCCCATAGAGGGCAATGGTGAAAAAGGAAATATCCTCAGATGAAATCTGGAAAGAAGCTTTCTGAGAAACCGCTTAGTGTTCCGTTAATTCATCTCACAGAGATACATCTGTATTTCGTGGATCTCTTTGCTAGCCTTATTTTTCTGGAATCTGAGAAAAGATATTTCGGATCCCTTTGAAGACTATAGGGCCAAAGGAAATATCCTCCGATAACAAAGAGAAAGAAGCTTTCTGAGAAACTTCTTTGTGTTCTGTGAAATCATCTCACAGAGTTACAGCTTTCCCCTCAAGAAGCCTTTCGCTAAGACAGTTCTTTTGGAATTGGCAAAGTGATATTTGGAAGCCCTTAGAGGGCTATGGTGAAAAAGGAAATATCCTCAGATGAAATCTGGAAAGAAGCTTTCTGAGAAACTGCTTAGTGTTCTGTTAATTCATCTCACAGAGTTACATCTGTATTTCGTGGATCTCTTTGCTAGCCTTATTTCTGTGGAATCTGAGAACAGATATTCCGGATCCCTTTGAAGACTACAGGGCCAAAGCAAATATCCTCCGATAACAAAGAGAAAGAAGGTTTCTGAGAAACTTCTTTGTGTTCTGTGAAATCATCTCACAGAGTTACAGCTTTCCCCACAAGAAGCTTTTCGCTAAGACAGTTCTTGTGGAATTGGCAAAGTGATATTTGGAATTCCATAGAGGGCTATGATGAAAAAGGAAATATCCTCAGATGAAATCTGGAAAGAAGTTTTCTGAGAAACTGCTTAGTGTTCTGTTAATTCATCTCACAGAGTTACATCTGTATTTCGTGGATCTCTTTGCTAGCCTTATTTCTGTGGAATCTGAGAATAGATATTTCGGATCCCTTTGAAGACTATAGGGCCAAAGGAAATATCCTCCGATAACAGAGAGAAAGAAGCTTTCTGAGAAACTTCTTTGTGTTCTGTGAAATCATCTCACAGAGTTACAGCTTTCCCCTCAAGAAGCCTTTCGCTAAGACAGTTCTTGTGGAATTGGCAAAGTGATATTTGGAAGCCCATAGAGGGCTATGGTGAAAAAGGAAATATCCTCAGATGAAATCTGGAAAGAAGCTTTCTAAGAAAGTGCTTAGTGTTCTGTTATTTCATCTCACAGAGTTACATCTGTATTTCGTGGATCTCTTTGCTAGCCTTATTTCTGTGGAATCTGAGAACAGATACTTCGGATCCCTTTGAAGAGTAGAGGGCCAAAGGAAATATCCTCCGATAACAATGAGAAAGAAGCTTTCTGAGAAACTTCTTTGTGTTCTGTGAAATCATCTCACAGAGTTACAGCTTTCCCCTCAGGAAGCCTTTCGCTAAGACAGTTCTTGTGGAATTGGCAAAGTGATATTTGGAAGCCCCTAGAGGGCTCTGGTGAAAAAGGAAATATCCTCAGATGAAATCTGGAAAGAAGCTTTCGGAGAAACTGCTTAGTGTTCTGTTAATTCATCTCACAGAGTTACATCTGTATTTCGTGGATCTCTTTGCTAGCCTTATTTCTGTAGAATCTGAGAACAGATATTCCGGATCCCTTTGAAGACTATCGGGCCAAAGGAAATATCCTCCGATAACAAAGAGAAAGAAGCTTTCTGAGAAACTTCTTTGTGTTCTGTGAAATCATCTCACAGAGTTACAGCTTTCCCCTCAAGAAGCCTTTCGCTAAGACAGTTCTTGTGGAATTGGCAAAGTGATATTTTGAAGCCCTTACAGGGCTATGGTGAAAAAGGAAATATCCTCAGATGAAATATGGAAAGAAGCTTTCTGAGAAACCGCTTAGTGTTCTGTTAATTCATCTAACAGAGTTTCAACTATATTTCGTGGATCTCTTTGCTAGCCTTATTTCTGTGGAATCTGAGAACAGATATTTCGGATCCCTTTGAAGACTATAGGGCCAAAGGAATATCCCCCGATAAAAAAGAGAAAGAAGCTTTCTGAGAAACTTCTTTGTGTTCTGTGAAATCATCTCTCAGAGTTACAGCTTTCCCCTCAAGAAGACTTTCGCTAAGACAGTTCTTGTGGAATTGGCCAAGTCATATTTGGAAGCCCATAGAGGGCTATGGTGAAAAAGGAAATATCCTCAGATGAAATCTGGAAAGAAGCTTTCTGAGAAACTACTTAGTGTTCTGTTAATTCATATCACAGAGTTACAACTGTATTTCGTGGATCTCTTTGCTAGCCTTATTTCTGTGGAATCTGAGAACAGATATTTCGGATCCCTTTGAAGACTATAGGGCCAAAGGAAATATCCTCCGACAAAAAAGAGAAAGAAGCTTTCTGAGAAACTTCTTTGTGTTCTGTGAAATCATCTCACAGAGTAACAGCTTTCCCCACAAGAAGCCTTTCGGTAAGACAGTTCTTCTGGAATTGGCAAAGTGATATTTGGAAGCCCATAGAGGGCTATGGTGAAAAAGGAAATATCCTCAGATGAAATCTGGAAAGAAGCTTTCTGAGAAACTGCTTAGTATTCTGTTAATTCATCTCACAGAGTTACAACTGTATTTCGTGGATCTCTTTGCTAGCCTTATTTCTGTGGAATCTGAGAACAGATGTTTCGGATCCCTTTGAAGACTATAGGGCCAAAGGAAATATCCCTCGATAACAAAGAGAAGGAAACTTTCTGAGAAACTTCTTTGTGTTCCGTGAAATCATCTCACAGAGTTACAGCTTTCCCCTCAAGAAGCCTTTCGCTAAGACAGTTCTTGTGGAATTGGCAAAGTGATATTTGGAAGCCCATAGAGGGCTATGGTGATAAAGGAAATATCCTCAGATGAAATCTGGAAAGAAGCTTTCTGAGAAACTGCTTAGTGTTCTTTTATTTCATCTCACAGAGTTACATCTGTATTTCGTGGATCTCTTTGCTAGCCTTATTTCTGTGGAATCTGAGAACAGATATTTCGGATCCCTTTGAAGACTATAGGGCCAAAGGAAATATCCTCCGATAACAAAGAGAAAGAAGCTTTCTGAGAAACTTCTTTGTGTTCTGTGAAATCATCTCACAGAGTTACAGCTTTCCCTTCAAGAAGCCTTTCGCTAAGACAGTTCTTGTGGAATTGGCAAAGTGATATTTGGAAGCCCATAGAGGGCTATGGTGAAAAAGGAAATATCCTCAGATGAAATCTGGAAAGAAGTTTTCGGAGAAACTGCTTAGTGTTCTGTTAATTCATCTCACAGAGTTACATCTGTATTTCGTGGATCTCTTTGCTAGCCTTATTTCTGTGGTATCTGAGAAGAGATACTTCGGATCCCTTTGAAGACTATGGGGCCAAAGGAAATATCCTCCGATAACAAAGAGAAAGAAGCTTTCTGAGAAACTTCTTTGTGTTCTCTGAAATCATCTCACAGAGTTACAGCTTTCCCCTCAAGAAGCCTTTCGCTAAGACAGTTCTTGTGGAATTGGCAAAGTGATATTTGGAAGCCCATAGAGGGCAATGGTGAAAAAGGAAATATCCTCAGATGAAATCTGGAAAGAAGCTTTCTGAGAAACCGCTTAGTGTTCCGTTAATTCATCTCACAGACTTACATCTGTATTTCGTGGATCTCTTTGCTAGCCTTATTTTTCTGGAATCTGAGAAAAGATATTTCGGATCCCTTTGAAGACTATAGGGCCAAAGGAAATATCCTCCGATAACAAAGAGAAAGAAGCTTTCTGAGAAACTTCTTTGTGTTCTGTGAAATCATCTCACAGAGTTACAGGATTCCCCTCAAGAAGCCTTTCGCTAAGACAGTTCTTTTGGAATTGGGAAAGTGATATTTGGAAGCCCTTAGAGGGCTATGGTGAAAAAGGAAATATCCTCAGATGAAATCTGGAAAGAAGCTTTCTGAGAAACTGCTTAGTGTTCTGTTAATTCATCTCACAGAGTTACATCTGTATTTCGTGGATCTCTTTGCTAGCCTTATTTCTGTGGAATCTGAGAACAGATATTCCGGATCCCTTTGAAGACTACAGGGCCAAAGCAAATATCCTCCGATAACAAAGAGAAAGAAGGTTTCTGAGAAACTTCTTTGTGTTCTGTGAAATCATCTCACAGAGTTACAGCTTTCCCCTCAAGAAGCTTTTCGCTAAGACAGTTCTTGTGGAATTGGCAAAGTGATATTTGGAAGCCCATAGAGGGCTATGGTGAAAAAGGATATATCCTCAGATGAAATCTGGAAAGAAGTTTTCTGAGAAACTGCTTAGTGTTCTGTTAATTCATCTCACAGAGTTACATCTGTATTTCGTGGATCTCTTTGCTAGCCTTATTTCTGTGGAATCTGAGAACAGATATTCCGGATCCCTTTGAAGACTATAGGGCCAAAGGAAATATCCTCCGATAACAAAGAGAAAGAAGCTTTCTGAGAAACATCTTTGTGTTCTGTGAAATCATCTCACAGAGTTACAGCTTTCCCCTCAGGAAGCCTTTCGCTAAGACAGTTCTTGTGGAATTGGCAAAGTGATATTTGGAAGCCCAAAGAGGGCTATGGTGAAAAAGGAAATATCCTCAGATGAAATCTGGAAAGAAGCTTTCTAAGAAAGTGCTTAGTGTTCTGTTAGTTCATCTCACAGAGTTATATCTGTATTTCGTGGATCTCTTTGCTAGCCTTATTTCTGTGGAATCTGAGAACAGATACTTCGGATCCCTTTGAAGAGTAGAGGGCCAAAGGAAATATCCTCCGATAACAATGAGAAAGAAGCTTTCTGAGAAACTTCTTTGTGTTCTGTGAAATCATCTCACAGAGTTACAGCTTTCCCCTCAGGAAGCCTTTCGCTAAGACAGTTCTTGTGGAATTGGCAAAGTGATTTTGGAAGCCCCTAGCGGGCTATGGTGAAAAAGGAAATATCCTCAGATGAAATCTGGAAAGACGCTTTCTGAGAAACTGCTTAGTGTTCTGTTAATTCATCTCACAGAGTTACATCTGTATTTCGTGGATCTCTTTGCTAGCCTTATTTCTGTGGAATCTGAAAACAGATATTCCGGATCCCTTTGAAGACTATAGGGCCAAAGGAAATATCCTCCGATAACAAAGAGAAATAAGATTTCTGAGAAACTTCTTTGTATTCTGTGAAATCACCTCACAGAGTTACAGCTTTCCCCTCAAGAGGCCTTTCGCTAAGACAGTTCTTGTGGAATTGGCAAAGTGATATTTTGAAGCCCTTACAGGGCTATGATGAAAAAGGAAATATCCTCAGATGAAATCTGGAAAGAAGCTTTCGGAGAAACTGCTTAGTGTTCTGTGAAATCATCTCACAGAGTTACAGCTTTCCCCTCAAGAAGCCTTTCGCTAAGACAGTTCTTGTGGAATTGGCAAAGTGATATTTGGAAGCCCATAGAGGGCTATGGTGAAAAAGGAAATATCCTCAGATGAAATCTGGAAAGAAGCTTTCTAAGAAAGTGCTTAGTGTTCTGTTATTTCATCTCACAGAGTTACATCTGTATTTCCTGGATCTCTTTGCTAACCTTATTTCTGTGGAATCTGAGAACAGATACTTCGGATCCCTTTGAAGAGTAGAGGGCCAAAGGAAATATCCTCCGATAACAATGAGAAAGAAGCTTTCTGAGAAACTTCTTTGTGTTCTGTGAAATCATCTCACAGAGTTACAGCTTTCCCCTCAGGAAGCCTTTCGCTAAGACAGTTCTTGTGGAATTGGCAAAGTGATATTTGGAAGCCCCTAGAGGGCTATGGTGAAAAAGGAAATATCCTCAGATGAAATCTGGAAAGAAGCTTTCTAAGAAAGTGCTTAGTGTTCTGTTATTTCATCTCACAGAGTTACATCTGTATTTCGTGGATCTCTTTGCTAGCCTTATTTCTGTGGAATCTGAAAACAGATATTCCGGATCCCTTTGAAGACTATAGGGCCAAAGGAAATATCCTCCGATAACAAAGAGAAAGAAGCTTTCTGAGAAACATCTTTGTGTTCTGTGAAATCATCTCACAGAGTTACAGCTTTCCCCTCAAGAAGCCTTTCGCTAAGACAGTTCTTGTGGAATTGGCAAAGTGATATTTGGAAGCCCATAGAGGGCTTTGGTGAAAAAGGAAATATCCTCAGATGAAATCTGGAAAGAAGCTTTCTGAGAAACCGCTTAGTGTTCTGTTAATTCAACTAACAGAGTTTCAACTATATTTCGTGGATCTCTTTGCTAGCCTTATTTCTGTGGAATCTGAGAACAGATATTTCGGATCCCTTTGAAGACTATAGGGCCAAAGGAATATCCCCCGATAAAAAAGAGAAAGAAGCTTTCTGAGAAACTTCTTTGTGTTCTGTGAAATCATCTCTCAGTGTTACAGCTTTCCCCTCAAGAAGACTTTCGCTGAGACAGTTCTTGTGGAATTGGCCAAGTCATATTTGGAAGCCCATAGAGGGCTATGGTGAAAAAGGAAATATCCTCAGATGAAATCTGGAAATAAGCTTTCTGAGAAACTACTTAGTGTTCTCTTAATTCATATCACAGAGTTACAACTGTATTTCGTGGATCTCTTTGCTAGCCTTATTTCTGTGGAATCTGAGAACAGATATTTCGGATCCCTTTGAAGACTATAGGGCCAAAGGAAATATCCTCCGACAAAAAAGAGAAAGAAGCTTTCTGAGAAACTTCTTTGTGTTCTGTGAAATCATCTCACAGAGTAACAGCTTTCCCCACAAGAAGCCTTTCACTAAGACAGTTCTTCTGGAATTGGCAAAGTGATATTTGGAAGCCCTTAGAGGGCTATGGTGAAAAAGGAAATATCCTCAGATGAAATCTGGAAAGAAGCTTTCTGAGAAACTGCTTAGTATTCTGTTAATTCCTCTCACAGAGTTACAACTGTATTTCGTGGATCTCTTTGCTAGCCTTATTTCTGTGGAATCTGAGAACAGATGTTTCAGATCCCTTTGAAGACTATAGGGCCAAAGGAAATATCCCTCGATAACAAAGAGAAGGAAACTTTCTGAGAAACTTCTTTGTGTTCCGTGAAATCATCTCACAGAGTTACAGCTTTCCCCTCAAGAAGCCTTTCGCTAAGACAGTTCTTGTGGAATTGGCGAAGTGATATTTGGAAGCCCATAGAGGGCTATGGTGATAAAGGAAATATCCTCAGATGAAATCTGGAAAGAAGCTTTCTGAGAAACTGCTTAGTGTTCTTTTATTTCATCTCACAGAGTTACATCTGTATTTCGTGGATCTCTTTGCTAGCCTTATTTCTGTGGAATCTGAGAACAGATATTTCGGATCCCTTTGAAGACTATAGGGCCAAAGGAAATATCCTCCGATAACAAAGAGAAAGAAGCTTTCTGAGAAACTTCTTTGTGTTCTGTGAAATCATCTCACAGAGTTACAGCTTTCCCTTCAAGAAGCCTTTCGCTAAGACAGTTCTTGTGGAATTGGCCAAGTCATATTTGGAAGCCCATAGAGGGCTATGGTGAAAAAGGAAATATCCTCAGATGAAATCTGGAAAGAAGCTTTCTGAGAAACTACTTAGTGTTCTGTTAATTCATATCACAGAGTTACAACTGTATTTCGTGGATCTCTTTGCTAGCCTTATTTCTGTGGAATCTGAGAACAGATATTTCGGATCCCTTTGAAGACTATAGGGCCAAAGGAAATATCCTCCGACAAAAAAGAGAAAGAAGCTTTCTGAGAAACTTCTTTGTGTTCTGTGAAATCATCTCACAGAGTAACAGCTTTCCCCACAAGAAGCCTTTCGCTAAGACAGTTCTTCTGTAATTGGCAAAGTGATATTTGGAAGCCCATAGAGGGCTATGGTGAAAAAGGAAATATCCTCAGATGAAATCTGGAAAGAAGCTTTCTGAGAAACTGCTTAGTATTCTGTTAATTCATCTCACAGAGTTACAACTGTATTTCGTGGATCTCTTTGCTAGCCTTATTTCTGTGGAATCTGAGATCAGATGTTTCGCATCCCTTTGAAGACTATAGGGCCAAAGGAAATATCCCTCGATAACAAAGAGAAGGAAACTTTCTGAGAAACTTCTTTGTGTTCCGTGAAATCATCTCACAGAGTTACAGCTTTCCCCTCAGGAAGCCTTTCGCTAAGACAGTTCTTGTGGAATTGGCAAAGTGATATTTGGAAGCCCATAGAGGGCTATGGTGAAAAACGAAATATCCTCAGATGAAATCTGGAAAGAAGCTTTCTGAGAAACTGCTTAGTGTTCTGTTATTTCATCTCACAGAGTTACATCTGTATTTCGTGGATCTCTTTGCTAGCCTTATTTCTGTGGAATCTGAGAACAGATATTTCGGATCCCTTTGAAGACTATAGGGCCAAAGGAAATATCCTCCGATAACAAAGAGAAAGAAGCTTTCTGAGAAACTTCTTTGTGTTCTGTGAAATCATCTCACAGAGTTACAGCTTTCCCTTCAAGAAGCCTTTCGCTAAGACAGTTCTTGTGGAATTGGCAAAGTGATATTTGGAAGCCCATAGAGGTCTATGGTGAAAAAGGAAATATCCTCAGATGAAATCTGGAAAGAAGTTTTCGGAGAAACTGCTTAGTGTTCTGTTAATTCATCTCACAGAGTTACATCTGTATTTCTTGGATCTCTTTGCTAGCCTTATTTCTGTGGAATCTGAGAAGAGATACTTCGGATCCCTTTGAAGACTATAGGGCCAAAGGAAATATCCTCCGATAACAAAGAGAAAGAAGCTTTCTGAGAAACTTCTTTGTGTTCTGTGAAATCATCTCACAGAGTTACAGCTTTCCCCTCAAGAAGCCTTTCGCTAAGACAGTTCTTGTGGAATTGGCAAAGTGATATTTGGAAGCCCATAGAGGGCAATGGTGAAAAAGGAAATATCCTCAGATGAAATCTGGAAAGAAGCATTCTGAGAAACCGCTTAGTGTTCCGTTAATTCATCTCACAGAGTTACATCTGTATTTCGTGGAACTCTTTGCTAGCCTTATTTTTCTGGAATCTGAGAAAAGATATTTCGGATCCCTTTGAAGACTATAGGGCCAAAGGAAATATCCTCCGATAACAAAGAGAAAGAAGCTTTCTGAGAAACTTCTTTGTGTTCTGTGAAATCATCTCACAGAGTTACAGCTTTCCCCTCAAGAAGCCTTTCGCTAAGACAATTCTTTTGGAATTGGCAAAGTGATATTTGGAAGCCCTTAGAGGGCTATGGTGAAAAAGGAAATATCCTCAGATGAAATCTGGAAAGAAGCTTTCTGAGAAACTGCTTAGTGTTCTGTTAATTCATCTCACAGAGTTACATCTGTATTTCGTGGATCTCTTTGCTAGCCTTATTTCTGTGGAATCTGAGAACAGATATTCCGGATCCCTTTGAAGACTACAGGGCCAAAGCAAATATCCTCCGATAACAAAGAGAAAGAAGGTTTCTGAGAAACTTCTTTGTGTTCTGTGAAATCATCTCACAGAGTTACAGCTTACCCCTCAAGAAGCTTTTCGCTAAGACAGTTCTTGTGGAATTGGCAAAGTGATATTTGGAAGCCCATAGAGGGCTATGGTGAAAAAGGAAATATCCTCAGATGAAATCTGGAAAGAAGTTTTCTGAGAAACTGCTTAGTGTTCTGTTAATTCATCTCACAGAGTTACATCTGTATTTCGTGGATCTCTTTGCTAGCCTTATTTCTGTGGAATCTGAGAATAGATATTTCGGATCCCTTTGAAGACTATAGGGCCAAAGGAAATATCCTCCGATAACAAAGAGAAAGAAGCTTTCTGAGAAACTTCTTTGTGTTCTGTGAAATCATCTCAGAGTTACAGCTTTCCCCTCAAGAAGCCTTTCGCTAAGACAGTTCTTGTGGAATTGGCAAAGTGATATTTTGAAGCCCATAGAGGGCTATGGCGAAAAAGGAAATATCCTCAGATGAAATCTGGAAAGAAGCTTTCTAAGAAAGTGCTTAGTGTTCTGTTAGTTCATCTCACAGAGTTATATCTGTATTTCGTGGATCTCTTTGCTAGCCTTATTTCTGTGGAATCTGAGAAGAGATACTTCGGATCCCTTTGAAGACTAGAGGGCCAAAGGAAATATCCTCCGATAACAATGAGAAAGAAGCTTTCTGAGAAACTTCTTTGTGTTCTGTGAAATCATCTCACAGAGTTACAGCTTTCCCCTCTGGAAGCCTTTCGCTAAGACAGTTCTTGTGGAATTGGCAAAGTGATATTTGGAAGCCCCTAGAGGGCTATGGTGAAAAAGGAAATATCCTCAGATGAAATCTGGAAAGAAGCTTTCTGAGAAACTGCTTAGTGTTCTGTTAATTCATCTCACAGAGTTACATCTGTATTTCGTGGATCTCTTTGCTAGCCTTATTTCTGTGGAATCTGAAAACAGATATTCCGGAACCCTTTGAAGACTATAGGGCCAAAGGAAATATCCTCCGATAACAAAGAGAAAGAAGATTTCTGAGAAACTTCTTTGTGTTCTGTGAAATCATCTCACAGAGTTACAGCTTTCCCCTCAAGAAGCCTTTAGCTAAGACAGTTCTTGTGGAATTGGCAAAGTGATATTTGGAAGCCCTTAGAGGGCTATGGTGAAAAACGAAATATCCTCAGATGAAATCTGGAAAGAAGCTTTCGGAGAAACTGCTTAGTGTTCTGTTAATTCATCTCACAGAGTTACATCTGTATTTCGTGGATCTCTTTGCTAGCCTTATTTCTGTGGAATCTGAGAACAGATATTCCGGATCCATTTGAAGACTATAGGGCCAAAGGAAATATCCTCCGATAACAAAGAGAAAGAAGCTTTCTGAGAAACATCTTTGTGTTCTGTGAAACCATCTCACAGAGTTACAGCTATCCCCTCAAGAAGCCTTTCGCTAAGACAGTTCTTGTGGAATTGGCAACGTGATATTTGGAAGCCCATAGAGGGCTATGGTGAAAAAGGAAATATCCTCAGATGAAATCTGGAAAGAAGCTTTCTGAGAAACCGCTTAGTGTTCTGTTACTTCATCTCACAGAGTTACATCTGTATTTCGTGGATCTCTTTGCTAGCCTTATTTTTCTGGAATCTGAGAAAAGATATTTCGATTCCCTTTGAAGACTATAGGGCCAAAGGAAATATCCTCCGATAACAAAGAGAAAGAAGGTTTCCGAGAAACTTCTTGGTGTTCTGTGAAATCATCTCACAGAGTTACAGCTTTCCCCTCAAGAAGCCTTTCGCTAAGACAGTTCTTGTGGAATTGGCAAAGTGATATTTGGAAGCCCATAGAGGGCTATGGTGAAAAAGGAAATATCCTCAGATGAAATCTGGAAAGAAGCTTTCTAAGAAAGTGCTTAGTGTTCTGTTATTTCATCTCACAGAGTTACATCTGTATTTCGTGGATCTCTTTGCTAGCCTTATTTCTGTGGAATCTGAGAACAGATACTTCGGATCCCTTTGAAGAGTAGAGGGCCAAAGGAAATATCCTCCGATAACAATGAGAAAGAAGCTTTCTGAGAAACTTCTTTGTGTTCTGTGAAATCATCTCACAGAGTTACAGCTTTCCCCTCAGGAAGCCTTTCGCTAAGACAGTTCTTGTGGAATTGGCAAAGTGATATTTGGAAGCCCCTAGAGGGCTATGGTGAAAAAGGAAATATCCTCAGATGAAATCTGGAAAGAAGCTTTCTGAGAAACTGCTTAGTGTTCTGTTAATTCATCTCACAGAGTTACATCTGTATTTCGTGGATCTCTTTGCTAGCCTTATTTCTGTGGAATCTGAGAACAGATATTCCGGATCCCTTTGAAGACTATAGGGCCAAAGGAAATATCCTCCGATAACAAAGAGAAAGAAGCTTTCTGAGAAACATCTTTGTGTTCTGTGAAATCATCTCACAGAGTTACAGCTTTCCGCTCAAGAAGCCTTTCGCTAAGACAGTTCTTGTGGAATTGGCATCGTGATATTTGGAAGCCCATAGAGGGCTATGGTGAAAAAGGAAATATCCTCAGATGAAATCTGGAAAGAAGCTTTCTGAGAAACTACTTAGTGTTCTGTTAATTCATCTCACAGAGTTACAACTGTATTTCGTGGATCTCTTTGCTAGCCTTATTTCTGTGGAATCTGAGAACAGATATTTCGGATCCCTTTGAAGACTATAGGTCCAAAGAAAATATCCTCCGACATAAAAGAGAAAGAAGCTTTCTGAGAAACTTATTTGTGTTCTGTGAAATCATCTCACAGAGTAACAGCTTTCCCCACAAGAAGCCTTTCGCTAAGACAGTTCTTCTGGAATTGGCAAAGTGATATTTGGAAGCCCTTAGAGGGCTATGGTGAAAAAGGAAATATCCTCAGATGCAATCTGGAAAGAAGTTTTCGAAGAAACTGCTTAGTGTTCTGTTAATTCATCACACAGAGTTACATCTGTATTTCGTGGATCTCTTTGCTAGCCTTATTTCTGTGGAATCTGAGAAGAGATACTTCGGATCCCTTTGAAGACTATGGGGCCAAAGGAAATATCCTCCGATAACAAAGAGAAAGAAGCTTTCTGAGAAACTTCTTTGTGTTCTGTGAAATCATCTCACAGAGTTACAGCTTTCCCCTCAAGAAGCCTTTCGCTAAGACAGTTCTTGTGGAATTGGCAAAGTGATATTTGGAAGCCCATAGAGGGCAATGGTGAAAAAGGAAATATCCTCAGATGAAATCTGGAAAGAAGCTTTCTGAGAAACCGCTTAGTGTTCCGTTAATTCATCTCACAGAGTTACATCTGTATTTCGTGGATCTCTTTGCTTGCCTTATTTTTCTGGAATCTGAGAAAAGATATTTCGGATCCCTTTGAAGACTATAGGGCCAAAGGAAATATCCTCCGATAACAAAGAGAAAGAAGCTTTCTGAGAAACTTCTTTGTGTTCTGTGAAATCATCTCACACAGTTACAGCTTTCCCCTCAAGAAGCCTTTCGCTAAGACAGTTCTTTTGGAATTGGCAAAGTGATATTTGGAAGCCCTTAGAGGGCTATGGTGAAAAAGGAAATATCCTCAGATGAAATCTGGAAAGAAGCTTTCTGAGAAACTGCTTAGTGTTCTGTTAATTCATCTCACAGAGTTACATCTGTATTTCGTGGATCTCTTTGCTAGCCTTATTTCTGTGGAATCTGAGAACAGATATTCCGGATCCCTTTGAAGACTACAGGGCCAAAGCAAATATCCTCCGATAACAAAGAGAAAGAAGGTTTCTGAGAAACTTCTTTGTGTTCTGTGAAATCATCTCACAGAGTTACAGCTTTCCCCTCAAGAAGCTTTTCGCTAAGACAGTTCTTGTGGAATTGGCAAAGTGATATTTGGAAGCCCATAGAGGGCTATGGTGAAAAAGGAAATATCCTCAGATGAAATCTGGAAAGAAGTTTTCTGAGAAACTGCTTAGTGTTCTGTTAATTCATCTCACAGAGTTACATCTGTATTTCGTGGATCTCTTTGCTAGCCTTATTTCTGTGGAATCTGAGAACAGATATTCCGGATCCCTTTGAAGACTATAGGGCCAAAGGAAATATCCTCCGATAACAAAGAGAAAGAAGCTTTCTGAGAAACATCTTTGTGTTCTGTGAAATCATCTCACAGAGTTACAGCTTTCCCCTCAGGAAGCCTTTCGCTAAGACAGTTCTTTTGGAATTGGCAAAGTGATATTTGGAAGCCCCTAGAGGGCTATGGTGAAAAAGGAAATATCCTCAGATGAAATCTGGAAAGAAGCTTTCTAAGAAAGTGCTTAGTGTTCTGTTATTTCATCTCACAGAGTTACATCTGTATTTCGTGGATCTCTTTGCTAGCCTTATTTCTGTGGAATCTGAGAACAGATACTTCGGATCCCTTTGAAGAGTAGAGGGCCAAAGGAAATATCCTCCGATAACAATGAGAAAGAAGCTTTCATGAGAAACTTCTTTGTGTTCTGTGAAATCATCTCACAGAGTTACAGCTTTCCCCTCAGGAAGCCTTTCGCTAAGACAGTTCTTGTGGAATTGGCAAAGTGATTTTGGAAGCCCCTAGAGGGCTATGGTGAAAAAGGAAATATCCTCAGATGAAATCTGGAAAGACGCTTTCTGAGAAACTGCTTAGTGTTCTGTTAATTCATCTCACAGAGTTACATCTGTATTTCGTGGATCTCTTTGCTAGCCTTATTTCTGTGGAATCTGAAAACAGATATTCCGGATCCCTTTGAAGACTATAGGGCCAAAGGAAATATCCTCCGATAACAAAGAGAAAGAAGATTTCTGAGAAACTTCTTTGTTTTCTGTGAAATCACCTCACAGAGTTACAGCTTTCCCCTCAAGAGGCCTTTCGCTAAGACAGTTCTTGTGGAATTGGCAAAGTGATATTTTGAAGCCCTTACAGGGCTATGATGAAAAAGGAAATATCCTCAGATGAAATCTGGAAAGAAGCTTTCGGAGAAACTGCTTAGTGTTCTGTTAATTCATCTCACAGAGTTACATCTGTATTTCGTGGATCTCTTTGCTAGCCTTATTTCTGTGGAATCTGAGAACAGATATTTCGGATCCCTTTGAAGACTATAGGGCCAAAGGAATATCCCCCGATAAAAAAGAGAAAGAAGCTTTCTGAGAAACTTCTTTGTGTTCTGTGAAATCATCTCTCAGAGTTACAGCTTTCCCCTCAAGAAGACTTTCGCTAAGACAGTTCTTGTGGAATTGGCCAAGTCATATTTGGAAGCCCATAGAGGGCTATGGTGAAAAAGGAAATATCCTCAGATGAAATCTGGAAAGAAGCTTTCTGAGAAACTACTTAGTGTTCTGTTAATTCATATCACAGAGTTACAACTGTATTTCGTGGATCTCTTTGCTAGCCTTATTTCTGTGGAATCTGAGAACAGATATTTCGGATCCCTTTGAAGACTATAGGGCCAAAGGAAATATCCTCCGACAAAAAAGAGAAAGAAGCTTTCTGAGAAACTTCTTTGTGTTCTGTGAAATCATCTCACAGAGTAACAGCTTTCCCCACAAGAAGCCTTTCGCTAAGACAGTTCTTCTGGAATTGGCAAAGTGATATTTGGAAGCCCATAGAGGGCTATGGTGAAAAAGGAAATATCCTCAGATGAAATCTGGAAAGAAGCTTTCTGAGAAACTGCTTAGTATTCTGTTAATTCATCTCACAGAGTTACAACTGTATTTCGTGGATCTCTTTGCTAGCCTTATTTCTGTGGAATCTGAGAACAGATGTTTCGGATCCCTTTGAAGACTATAGGGCCAAAGGAAATATCCCTCGATAACAAAGAGAAGGAAACTTTCTGAGAAACTTCTTTGTGTTCCGTGAAATCATCTCACAGAGTTACAGCTTTCCTCTCAAGAAGCCTTTCGCTAAGACAGTTCTTGTGGAATTGGCAAAGTGATATTTGGAAGCCCATAGAGGGCTATGGTGAAAAACGAAATATCCTCAGATGAAATCTGGAAAGAAGCTTTCTGAGAAACTGCTTAGTGTTCTGTTATTTCATCTCACAGAGTTACATCTGTATTTCGTGGATCTCTTTGCTAGCCTTATTTCTGTGGAATCTGAGAACAGATATTTCGGATCCCTTTGAAGACTATAGGGCCAAAGGAAATATCCTCCGATAACAAAGAGAAAGAAGCTTTCTGAGAAACTTCTTTGTGTTCTGTGAAATCATCTCAGAGTTACAGCTTTCCCCTCAAGAAGCCTTTCGCTAAGACAGCTCTTGTGGAATTGGCAAAGTGATATTTGGAAGCCCATAGAGGGCTATGGCGAAAAAGGAAATATCCTCAGAAGAAATCTGGAAAGAAGTTTTCGGAGAAACTGCTTAGTGTTCTGTTAATTCATCTCACAGAGTTACATCTGTATTTCGTGGATCTCTTTGCTAGCCTTGTTTCTGTGGAATCTGAGAAGAGATACTTCGGATCCCTTGGAAGACTATAGGGCCAAAGGAAATATCCTCCGATAACAAAGAGAAAGAAGCTTTCTGAGAAACTTCTTTGTGTTCTGTGAAATCATCTCACAGAGTTACAGCTTTCCCCTCAAGAAGACTTTCGCTAAGACAGTTCTTGTGGAATTGGCAAAGTGATAATTGGAAGCCCATAGAGGGCAATGGTGAAAAAGGAAATATCCTCAGATGAAATCTGGAAAGAAGCTTTCTGAGAAACCGCTTAGTGTTCCGTTAATTCATCTCACAGAGTTACATCTGTATTTCGTGGAACTCTTTGCTAGCCTTATTTTTCTGGAATCTGAGAAAAGATATTTCGGATCCCTTTGAAGACTATAGGGCCAAAGGAAATATCCTCCGATAACAAAGAGAAAGAAGCTTTCTGAGAAACTTCTTTGTGTTCTGTGAAATCATCTCACAGAGTTACAGCTTTCCCCTCAAGAAGCCTTTCGCTAAGACAGTTCTTTTGGAATTGGCAAAGTGATATTTGGAAGCCCTTAGAGGGCTATGGTGAAAAAGGAAATATCCTCAGATGAAATCTGGAAAGAAGCTTTCTGAGAAACTGCTTAGTGTTCTGTTAATTCATCTCACAGAGTTACATCTGTATTTCGTGGATCTCTTTGCTAGCCTTATTTCTGTGGAATCTGAGAACAGATATTCCGGATCCCTTTGAAGACTACAGGGCCAAAGCAAATATCCTCCGATAACAAAGAGAAAGAAGGTTTCTGAGAAACTTCTTTGTGTTCTGTGAAATCATCTCACAGAGTTACAGCTTACCCCTCAAGAAGCTTTTCGCTAAGACAGTTCTTGTGGAATTGGCAAAGTGATATTTGGAAGCCCATAGAGGGCTATGGTGAAAAAGGAAATATCCTCAGATGAAATCTGGAAAGAAGTTTTCTGAGAAACTGCTTAGTGTTCTGTTAATTCATCTCACAGAGTTACATCTGTATTTCGTGGATCTCTTTGCTAGCCTTATTTCTGTGGAATCTGAGAATAGATATTTCGGATCCCTTTGAAGACTATAGGGCCAAAGGAAATATCCTCCGATAACAAAGAGAAAGAAGCTTTCTGAGAAACTTCTTTGTGTTCTGTGAAATCATCTCACAGTTACAGCTTTCCCCTCAAGAAGCCTTTCGCTAAGACAGTTCTTGTGGAATTGGCAAAGTGATATTTGGAAGCCCATAGAGGGCTATGGTGAAAAAGGAAATATCCTCAGATGAAATCTGGAAAGAAGCTTTCTGAGAAACTGCTTAGTGTTCTGTTAATTCATCTCACAGAGTTACATCTGTATTTCGTGGATCTCTTTGCTAGCCTTATTTCTGTGGAATCTGAAAACAGATATTCCGGATCCCTTTGAAGACTATAGGGCCAAAGGAAATATCCTCCGATAACAAAGAGAAAGAAGATTTCTGAGAAACTTCTTTGTGTTCTGTGAAATCATCTCACAGAGTTACAGCTTTCCCCTCAAGAAGCCTTTAGCTAAGACAGTTCTTGTGGAATTGGCAAAGTGATATTTGGAAGCCCTTAGAGGGCTCTGGTGAAAAAGGAAATATCCTCAGATGAAATCTGGAAAGAAGCTTTCGGAGAAACTGCTTAGTGTTCTGTTAATTCATCTCACAGAGTTACATCTGTATTTCGTGGATCTCTTTGCTAGCCTTATTTCTGTGGAATCTGAGAACAGATATTCCGGATCCATTTGAAGACTATAGGGCCAAAGGAAATATCCTCCGATAACAAAGAGAAAGAAGCTTTCTGAGAAACATCTTTGTGTTCTGTGAAATCATCTCACAGAGTTACAGCTTTCCCCTCAAGAAGCCTTTCGCTAAGACAGTTCTTGTGGAATTGGCAACGTGATATTTGGAAGCCCATAGAGGGCTATGGTGAAAAAGGAAATATCCTCAGATGAAATCTGGAAAGAAGCTTTCTAAGAAAGTGCTTAGTGTTCTGTTATTTCATCTCACAGAGTTACATCTGTATTTCGTGGATCTCTTTGCTAGCCTTATTTCTGTGGAATCTGAGAACAGATACTTCGGATCCCTTTGAAGAGTAGAGGGCCAAAGGAAATATCCTCCGATAACAATGAGAAAGAAGCTTTCTGAGAAACTTCTTTGTGTTCTGTGAAATCATCTCACAGAGTTACAGCTTTCCCCTCAGGAAGCCTTTCGCTAAGACAGTTCTTGTGGAATTGGCAAAGTGATATTTGGAAGCCCCTAGAGGGCTATGGTGAAAAAGGAAATATCCTCAGATGAAATCTGGAAAGAAGCTTTCTGAGAAACTGCTTAGTGTTCTGTTAATTCATCTCACAGAGTTACATCTGTATTTCGTGGATCTCTTTGCTAGCCTTATTTCTGTGGAATCTGAGAACAGATATTCCGGATCCCTTTGAAGACTATAGGGCCAAAGGAAATATCCTCCGATAACAAAGAGAAAGAAGCTTTCTGAGAAACATCTTTGTGTTCTGTGAAATCATCTCACAGAGTTACAGCTTTCCGCTCAAGAAGCCTTTCGCTAAGACAGTTCTTGTGGAATTGGCATCGTGATATTTGGAAGCCCATAGAGGGCTATGGTGAAAAAGGAAATATCCTCAGATGAAATCTGGAAAGAAGCTTTCTGAGAAACTACTTAGTGTTCTGTTAATTCATCTCACAGAGTTACAACTGTATTTCGTGGATCTCTTTGCTAGCCTTATTTCTGTGGAATCTGAGAACAGATATTTCGGATCCCTTTGAAGACTATAGGTCCAAAGAAAATATCCTCCGACATAAAAGAGAAAGAAGCTTTCTGAGAAACTTCTTTGTGTTCTGTGAAATCATCTCACAGAGTAACAGCTTTCCCCACAAGAAGCCTTTCGCTAAGACAGTTCTTCTGGAATTGGCAAAGTGATATTTGGAAGCCCTTAGAGGGCTATGGTGAAAAAGGAAATATCCTCAGATGAAATCTGGAAAGAAGTTTTCGAAGAAACTGCTTAGTGTTCTGTTAATTCATCACACAGAGTTACATCTGTATTTCGTGGATCTCTTTGCTAGCCTTATTTCTGTGGAATCTGAGAAGAGATACTTCGGATCCCTTTGAAGACTATGGGGCCAAAGGAAATATCCTCCGATAACAAAGAGAAAGAAGCTTTCTGAGAAACTTCTTTGTGTTCTGTGAAATCATCTCACAGAGTTACAGCTTTCCCCTCAAGAAGCCTTTCGCTAAGACAGTTCTTGTGGAATTGGCAAAGTGATATTTGGAAGCCCATAGAGGGCAATGGTGAAAAAGGAAATATCCTCAGATGAAATCTGGAAAGAAGCTTTCTGAGAAACCGCTTAGTGTTCCGTTAATTCATCTCACAGAGTTACATCTGTATTTCGTGGATCTCTTTGCTTGCCTTATTTTTCTGGAATCTGAGAAAAGATATTTCGGATCCCTTTGAAGACTATAGGGCCAAAGGAAATATCCTCCGATAACAAAGAGAAAGAAGCTTTCTGAGAAACTTCTTTGTGTTCTGTGAAATCATCTCACAGAGTTACAGCTTTCCCCTCAAGAAGCCTTTCGCTAAGACAGTTCTTTTGGAATTGGCAAAGTGATATTTGGAAGCCCTTAGAGGGCTATGGTGAAAAAGGAAATATCCTCAGATGAAATCTGGAAAGAAGCTTTCTGAGAAACTGCTTAGTGTTCTGTTAATTCATCTCACAGAGTTACATCTGTATTTCGTGGATCTCTTTGCTAGCCTTATTTCTGTGGAATCTGAGAACAGATATTCCGGATCCCTTTGAAGACTACAGGGCCAAAGCAAATATCCTCCGATAACAAAGAGAAAGAAGGTTTCTGAGAAACTTCTTTGTGTTCTGTGAAATCATCTCACAGAGTTACAGCTTTCCCCTCAAGAAGCTTTTCGCTAAGACAGTTCTTTTGGAATTGGCAAAGTGATATTTGGAAGCCCATAGAGGGCTATGGTGAAAAAGGAAATATCCTCAGATGAAATATGGAAAGAAGTTTTCTGAGAAACTGCTTAGTGTTCTGTTAATTCATCTCACAGAGTTACATCTGTATTTCGTGGATCTCTTTGCTAGCCTTATTTCTGTGGAATCTGAGAACAGATATTCCGGATCCCTTTGAAGACTATAGGGCCAAAGGAAATATCCTCCGATAACAAAGAGAAAGAAGCTTTCTGAGAAACATCTTTGTGTTCTGTGAAATCATCTCACAGAGTTACAGCTTTCCCCTCAGGAAGCCTTTCGCTAAGACAGTTCTTTTGGAATTGGCAAAGTGATATTTGGAAGCCCCTAGAGGGCTATGGTGAAAAAGGAAATATCCTCAGATGAAATCTGGAAAGAAGCTTTCTAAGAAAGTGCTTAGTGTTCTGTTATTTCATCTCACAGAGTTACATCTGTATTTCGTGGATCTCTTTGCTAGCCTTATTTCTGTGGAATCTGAGAACAGATACTTCGGATCCCTTTGAAGAGTAGAGGGCCAAAGGAAATATCCTCCGATAACAATGAGAAAGAAGCTTTCATGAGAAACTTCTTTGTGTTCTGTGAAATCATCTCACAGAGTTACAGCTTTCCCCTCAGGAAGCCTTTCGCTAAGACAGTTCTTGTGGAATTGGCAAAGTGATTTTGGAAGCCCCTAGAGGGCTATGGTGAAAAAGGAAATATCCTCAGATGAAATCTGGAAAGACGCTTTCTGAGAAACTGCTTAGTGTTCTGTTAATTCATCTCACAGAGTTACATCTGTATTTCGTGGATCTCTTTGCTAGCCTTATTTCTGTGGAATCTGAAAACAGATATTCCGGATCCCTTTGAAGACTATAGGGCCAAAGGAAATATCCTCCGATAACAAAGAGAAAGAAGATTTCTGAGAAACTTCTTTGTTTTCTGTGAAATCACCTCACAGAGTTACAGCTTTCCCCTCAAGAGGCCTTTCGCTAAGACAGTTCTTGTGGAATTGGCAAAGTGATATTTTGAAGCCCTTACAGGGCTATGATGAAAAAGGAAATATCCTCAGATGAAATCTGGAAAGAAGCTTTCGGAGAAACTGCTTAGTGTTCTGTTAATTCATCTCACAGAGTTACATCTGTATTTCGTGGATCTCTTTGCTAGCCTTATTTCTGTGGAATCTGAGAACAGATATTTCGGATCCCTTTGAAGACTATAGGGCCAAAGGAATATCCCCCGATAAAAAAGAGAAAGAAGCTTTCTGAGAAACTTCTTTGTGTTCTGTGAAATCATCTCTCAGAGTTACAGCTTTCCCCTCAAGAAGACTTTCGCTAAGACAGTTCTTGTGGAATTGGCCAAGTCATATTTGGAAGCCCATAGAGGGCTATGGTGAAAAAGGAAATATCCTCAGATGAAATCTGGAAAGAAGCTTTCTGAGAAACTACTTAGTGTTCTGTTAATTCATATCACAGTGTTACAACTGTATTTCGTGGATCTCTTTGCTAGCCTTATTTCTGTGGAATCTGAGAACAGATATTTCGGATCCCTTTGAAGACTATAGGGCCAAAGGAAATATCCTCCGACAAAAAAGAGAAAGAAGCTTTCTGAGAAACTTCTTTGTGTTCTGTGAAATCATCTCACAGAGTAACAGCTTTCCCCACAAGAAGCCTTTCGCTAAGACAGTTCTTCTGGAATTGGCAAAGTGATATTTGGAAGCCCATAGAGGGCTATGGTGAAAAAGGAAATATCCTCAGATGAAATCTGGAAAGAAGCTTTCTGAGAAACTGCTTAGTATTCTGTTAATTCATCTCACAGAGTTACAACTGTATTTCGTGGATCTCTTTGCTAGCCTTATTTCTGTGGAATCTGAGAACAGATGTTTCGGATCCCTTTGAAGACTATAGGGCCAAAGGAAATATCCCTCGATAACAAAGAGAAGGAAACTTTCTGAGAAACTTCTTTGTGTTCCGTGAAATCATCTCACAGAGTTACAGCTTTCCTCTCAAGAAGCCTTTCGCTAAGACAGTTCTTGTGGAATTGGCAAAGTGATATTTGGAAGCCCATAGAGGGCTATGGTGAAAAACGAAATATCCTCAGATGAAATCTGGAAAGAAGCTTTCTGAGAAACTGCTTAGTGTTCTGTTATTTCATCTCACAGAGTTACATCTGTATTTCGTGGATCTCTTTGCTAGCCTTATTTCTGTGGAATCTGAGAACAGATATTTCGGATCCCTTTGAAGACTATAGGGCCAAAGGAAATATCCTCCGATAACAAAGAGAAAGAAGCTTTCTGAGAAACTTCTTTGTGTTCTGTGAAATCATCTCAGAGTTACAGCTTTCCCCTCAAGAAGCCTTTCGCTAAGACAGCTCTTGTGGAATTGGCAAAGTGATATTTGGAAGCCCATAGAGGGCTATGGCGAAAAAGGAAATATCCTCAGAAGAAATCTGGAAAGAAGTTTTCGGAGAAACTGCTTAGTGTTCTGTTAATTCATCTCACAGAGTTACATCTGTATTTCGTGGATCTCTTTGCTAGCCTTGTTTCTGTGGAATCTGAGAAGAGATACTTCGGATCCCTTGGAAGACTATAGGGCCAAAGGAAATATCCTCCGATAACAAAGAGAAAGAAGCTTTCTGAGAAACTTCTTTGTGTTCTGTGAAATCATCTCACAGAGTTACAGCTTTCCCCTCAAGAAGCCTTTCGCTAAGACAGTTCTTGTGGAATTGGCAAAGTGATAATTGGAAGCCCATAGAGGGCAATGGTGAAAAAGGAAATATCCTCAGATGAAATCTGGAAAGAAGCTTTCTGAGAAACCGCTTAGTGTTCCGTTAATTCATCTCACAGAGTTACATCTGTATTTCGTGGAACTCTTTGCTAGCCTTATTTTTCTGGAATCTGAGAAAAGATATTTCGGATCCCTTTGAAGACTATAGGGCCAAAGGAAATATCCTCCGATAACAAAGAGAAAGAAGCTTTCTGAGAAACTTCTTTGTGTTCTGTGAAATCATCTCACAGAGTTACAGCTTTCCCCTCAAGAAGCCTTTCGCTAAGACAGTTCTTTTGGAATTGGCAAAGTGATATTTGGAAGCCCTTAGAGGGCTATGGTGAAAAAGGAAATATCCTCAGATGAAATCTGGAAAGAAGCTTTCTGAGAAACTGCTTAGTGTTCTGTTAATTCATCTCACAGGGTTACATCTGTATTTCGTGGATCTCTTTGCTAGCCTTATTTCTGTGGAATCTGAGAACAGATATTCCGGATCCCTTTGAAGACTACAGGGCCAAAGCAAATATCCTCCGATAACAAAGAGAAAGAAGGTTTCTGAGAAACTTCTTTGTGTTCTGTGAAATCATCTCACAGAGTTACAGCTTACCCCTCAAGAAGCTTTTCGCTAAGACAGTTCTTGTGGAATTGGCAAAGTGATATTTGGAAGCCCATAGAGGGCTATGGTGAAAAAGGAAATATCCTCAGATGAAATCTGAAAGAAGTTTTCTGAGAAACTGCTTAGTGTTCTGTTAATTCATCTCACAGAGTTACATCTGTATTTCGTGGATCTCTTTGCTAGCCTTATTTCTGTGGAATCTGAGAATAGATATTTCGGATCCCTTTGAAGACTATAGGGCCAAAGGAAATATCCTCCGATAACAAAGAGAAAGAAGCTTTCTGAGAAACTTCTTTGTGTTCTGTGAAATCATCTCAGAGTTACAGCTTTCCCCTCAAGAAGCCTTTCGCTAAGACAGTTCTTGTGGAATTGGCAAAGTGATATTTGGAAGCCCATAGAGGGCTATGGTGAAAAAGGAAATATCCTCAGATGAAATCTGGAAAGAAGCTTTCTGAGAAACTGCTTAGTGTTCTGTTAATTCATCTCACAGAGTTACATCTGTATTTCGTGGATCTCTTTGCTAGCCTTATTTCTGTGGAATCTGAAAACAGATATTCCGGATCCCTTTGAAGACTATAGGGCCAAAGGAAATATCCTCCGATAACAAAGAGAAAGAAGATTTCTGAGAAACTTCTTTGTGTTCTGTGAAATCATCTCACAGAGTTACAGCTTTCCCCTCAAGAAGCCTTTAGCTAAGACAGTTCTTGTGGAATTGGCAAAGTGATATTTGGAAGCCCTTAGAGGGCTATGGTGAAAAAGGAAATATCCTCAGATGAAATCTGGAAAGAAGCTTTCGGAGAAACTGCTTAGTGTTCTGTTAATTCATCTCACAGAGTTACATCTGTATTTCGTGGATCTCTTTGCTAGCCTTATTTCTGTGGAATCTGAGAACAGATATTCCGGATCCATTTGAAGACTATAGGGCCAAAGGAAATATCCTCCGATAACAAAGAGAAAGAAGCTTTCTGAGAAACATCTTTGTGTTCTGTGAAATCATCTCACAGAGTTACAGCTTTCACCTCAAGAAGCCTTTCGCTAAGACAGTTCTTGTGGAATTGGCAACGTGATATTTGGAAGCCCATAGAGGGCTATGGTGAAAAAGGAAATATCCTCAGATGAAATCTGGAAAGAAGCTTTCTGAGAAACCGCTTAGTGTTCTGTTACTTCATCTCACAGAGTTACATCTGTATTTCGTGGATCTCTTTGCTAGCCTTATTTTTCTGGAATCTGAGAAAAGATATTTCGGATCCCTTTGAAGACTATAGGGCCAAAGGAAATATCCTCCGATAACAAAGAGAAAGAAGGTTTCCGAGAAACTTCTTGGTGTTCTGTGAAATCATCTCACAGAGTTACAGCTTTCCCCTCAAGAAGTCTTTCGCTAAGACAGTTCTTGTGGAATTGGCAAAGTGATATTTGGAAGCCCACAGAGAGCTATGGTGAAAAAGGAAATATCCTCAGATGAAATCTGGAAAGAAGCTTTGTAAGAAATTGCTTAGTGTTCTGTTATTTCATCTCACAGAGTTACATCTGTATTTCGTGGATCTCTTTGCTAGCCTTATTTCTGTGGAATCTGAGAACAGATACTTCGGATCCCTTTGAAGAGTAGAGGGCCAAAGGAAATATCCTCCGATAACAATGAGAAAGAAGCTTTCTGAGAAACTTCTTTGTGTTCTGTGAAATCATCTCACAGAGTTACAGCTTTCCCCTCAGGAAGCCTTTCGCTAAGACAGTTCTTGTGGAATTGGCAAAGTGATATTTGGAAGCCCCTAGAGGGCTATGGTGAAAAAGGAAATATCCTCAGATGAAATCTGGAAAGAAGCTTTCTGAGAAACTGCTTAGTGTTCTGTTAATTCATCTCACAGAGTTACATCTGTATTTCATGGATCTCTTTGCTAGCCTTATTTCTGTGGAATCTGAGAACAGATATTCCGGATCCCTTTGAAGACTATAGGGCCAAAGGAAAAATCCTCCAATAACAAAGAGAAAGAAGCTTTCTGAGAAACATCTTTGTGTTCTGTGAAATCATCTCACAGAGTTACAGCTTTCCGCTCAAGAAGACTTTCGCTACGACAGTTCTTGTGGAATTGGCATCGTGATATTTGGAAGCCCATAGAGGGCTATGGTGAAAAAGGAAATATTCTCAGATGAAATCTGGAAAGAAGCTTTCTGAGAAACTACTTAGTGTTCTGTTAATTCATCTCACAGAGTTACAACTGTATTTCGTGGATCTCTTTGCTAGCCTTATTTCTGTGGAATCTGAGAACAGATATTTCGGATCCCTTTGAAGACTATAGGGCCAAAGAAAATATCCTCCGACATAAAAGAGAAAGAAGCTTTCTGAGAAACTTCTTTGTGTTCTGTGAAATCATCTCACAGAGTAACAGCTTTCCCCACAAGAAGCCTTTCGCTAAGACAGTTCTTCTGGAATTGGCAAAGTGATATTTGGAAGCCCTTAGAGGGCTATGGTGAAAAAGGAAATATCCTCAGATGAAATCTGGAAAGAAGCTTTCTGAGAAACTGCTTAGTGTTCTGTTAATTCATCTCACAGAGTTACATCTGTATTTCGTGGATCTCTTTGCTAGCCTTATTTCTGTGGAATCTGAGAGTAGATATTTCGGATCCCTTTGAAGACTATAGGGCCAAAGGAAATATCCTCCGATAACAAAGAGAAAGAAGCTTTCTGAGAAACTTCTTTGTGTTCTGTGAAATCATCTCACAGAGTTACAGCTTTCCCTTCAAGAAGCCTTTCGCTAAGACAGTTCTTGTGGAATTGGCAAAGTGATATTTGGAAGCCCATAGAGGGCTATGGTGAAAAAGGAAATATCCTCAGATGAAATCTGGAAAGAAGCTTTCTAAGAAAGTGCTTTGTGTTCTGTTAGTTCATCTCACAGAGTTACATCTGTATTTCGTGGATCTCTTTGCTAGCCTTATTTCTGTGGAATCTGAAAACAGATATTTCGGATCCCTTTGAAGACTATACGGCCAAAGGAAATATCCTCCGATAACAAAGAGAAAGAAGATTTCTGAGAAACTTCTTTGTGTTCTGTGAAATCATCTCACAGAGTTACAGCTTTCCCCTCAAGAAGCCTTTCGCTAAGACAGTTTTTGTGGAATTGGCAAAGTGATATTTGGAAGCCCTTAGAGGGCTATGGTGAAAAAGAAATATCCTCAGATGAAATCTGGAAAGAAGCTTTCTGAGAAACTGCTTAGTGTTCTGTTAATTCATCTCACAGAGTTACATCTGTATTTCGTGGATCTCTTTGCTAGCCTTATTTCTGTGGAATCTGAGAACAGATATTCCGGATCCCTTTAAAGACTATAGGGCCAAAGGAAATATCCTCCGATAACAAAGAGAAAGAAGCTTTCTGAGAAACATCTTTGTGTTCTGTGAAATCATCTCACAGAGTTACAGCTTTCCCCTCAAGAAGCCTTTCGCTAAGACAGTTCTTGTGGAATTGGCAACGTGATATTTGGAAGCCCATAGAGGGCTATGGTGAAAAAGGAAATATCCTCAGATGAAATCTGGAAAGAAGCTTTCTGAGAAACCGCTTAGTGTTCTGTTACTTCATCTCACAGAGTTACATCTGTATTTCGTGGATCTCTTTGCTAGCCTTATTTTTCTGGAATCTGAGAAAAGATATTTCGGATCCCTTTGAAGACTATAGGGCCAAAGGAAATATCCTCCGATAACAAAGAGAAAGAAGGTTTCCGAGAAACTTCTTGGTGTTCTGTGAAATCATCTCACAGAGTTACAGCTTTCCCCTCAAGAAGCCTTTCGCTAAGACAGTTCTTGTGGAATTGGCAAAGTGATATTTGGAAGCCCATAGAGGGCTATGGTGAAAAAGGAAATATCCTCAGATGAAATCTGGAAAGAAGCTTTCTAAGAAAGTGCTTAGTGTTCTGTTAGTTCATCTCACAGAGTTACATCTGTATTTCGTGGATCTCTTTGCTAGCCTTATTTCTGTGGAATCTGAGAACAGATACTTCGGATCCCTTTGAAGACTAGAGGGCCAAAGGAAATATCCTCCGATAACAATGAGAAAGAAGCTTTCTGAGAAACTTCTTTGTGTTCTGTGAAATCATCTCACAGAGTTACAGCTATCCCCTCAGGAAGCCTTTCGCTAAGACAGTTCTTGTGGAATTGGCAAAGTGATATTTGGAAGCCCCTAGAGGGCTATGGTGAAAAAGGAAATATCCTCAGATGAAATCTGGAAAGAAGCTTTCTGAGAAACCGCTTAGTGTTCTGTTAATTCATCTCACAGAGTTACATCTGTATTTCGTGGATCTCTTTGCTAGCCTTATTTCTGTGGAATCTGAAAACAGATATTCCGGATCCCTTTGAAGACTATAGGGCCAAAGGAAATATCCTCCGATAACAAAGAGAAAGAAGATTTCTGAGAAACTTCTTTGTGTTCTGTGAAATCATCTCACAGAGTTACAGCTTTCCCCTCAAGAGGCCTTTCGCTAAGACAGTTCTTGTGGATTGTCAAAGTGATATTTTGAAGCCCTTACAGGGCTATGATGAAAAAGGAAATATCCTCAGATGAAATCTGGAAAGAAGCTTTCTGAGAAACTGCTTAGTGTTCTGTTAATTCAACTCACAGAGTTACATCTGTATTTCGTGGATCTCTTTGCTAGCCTTATTTCTGTGGAATCTGAGAACAGATATTCCGGATCCCTTTGAAGACTATAGGGCCAAAGGAAATATCCTCCGATAACAAAGAGAAAGAAGCTTTCTGAGAAACATCTTTGTGTTCTGTGAAATCATCTCACAGAGTTACAGCTTTCCCCTCAAGAAGCCTTTCGCTAAGACAGTTCTTGTGGAATTGGAAACGTGATATTTGGAAGCCCATAGAGGGCTATGGTGAAAAAGGAAATATCCTTAGATGAAATCTGGAAAGAAGCTTTCTGAGAAACTGCTTAGTATTCTTTTAATTCATCTCACAGAGTTAGAACTGTATTTCGTGGATCTCTTTGCTAGCCTTATTTCTGTGGAATCTGAGAACAGATGTTTCGGATCCCTTTGAAGACTATAGGGCCAAAGGAAATATCCCTCGATAACAAAGAGAAGGAAACTTTCTGAGAAACTTCTTTGTGTTCTGTGAAATCATCTCACAGAGTTACAGCTTTCCCTTCAAGAAGCCTTTCGCTAAGACAGTTCTTGTGGAATTGGCAAAGTGATATTTGGAAGCCCATAGAGGGCTATGGTGAAAAAGGAAATATCCTCAGATGAAATCTGGAAAGAAGCTTTCTGAGAAACTGCTTAGTGTTCTGTTAATTCATCTCACAGAGTTACATCTGTATTTCGTGGATCTCTTTGCTAGCCTTATTTCTGTGGAATCTGAGAACAGATACTTCGGATCCCTTTGAAGACTATAGGGCCAAAGGAAATATCCTCCGATAACAAAGAGAAAGAAGATTTCTGAGAAACTTCTTTGTTTTCTGTGAAATCATCTCACAGAGTTACAGCTTTCCCCTCAAGAGGCCTTTCGCTAAGACAGTTCTTGTGGAATTGGCAAAGTGATATTTTGAAGCCCTTACATGGCTATGATGAAAAAGGAAATATCCTCAGATGAAATCTGGAAAGAAGCTTTCGGAGAAACTGCTTAGTGTTCTGTTAATTCATCTCACAGAGTTACATATGTATTTCGTGGATCTCTTTGCTAGTCTTATTTCTGTGGATTCTGAGAACAGATATTCCGGATCCCTTTGAAGACTATAGGGCCAAAGGAAATATCCTGCGATAACAAAGAGAAAGAAGCTTTCTGAGAAACTTCTTTGTGTTCTGTGAAATCATCTCACAGAGTTACAGCTTTCCCCTCAAGAAGCCTTTCGCTAAGACAGTTCTTGTGGAATTGGCAAAGTGATATTTGGAAGCCCATAGAGGGCTATGGTGAAAAAGGAAATATCCTCAGATGAAATCTGGAAAGAAGCTTTCTGAGAAACCGCTTAGTGTTCTGTTAATTCATCTAACAGAGATTCAACTATATTTCGTGGATCTCTTTGCTAGCCTTATTTCTGTGGAATCTGAGAACAGATATTTCGGATCCCTTTGAAGACTATAGGGCCAAAGGAATATCCCCCGATAAAAAAGAGAAAGAAGCTTTCTGAGAAACTTCTTTGTGTTCTGTGAAATCATCTCTCAGAGTTACAGCTTTCCCCTCAAGAAGACTTTCGCTAAGACAGTTCTTGTGGAATTGGCCAAGTCATATTTGGAAGCCCATAGAGGGCTATGGTGAAAAAGGAAATATCCTCAGATGAAATCTGGAAAGAAGCTTTCTGAGAAACTACTTAGTGTTCTGTTAATTCATATCACAGAGATACAACTGTATTTCGTGGATCTCTTTGCTAGCCTTATTTCTGTGAAATCTGAGAACAGATATTTCGGATCCCTTTGAAGACTATAGGGCCAAAGGAAATATCCTCCGACAAAAAAGAGAAAGAAGCTTTCTGAGAAACTTCTTTGTGTTCTGTGAAATCATCTCACAGAGTAACAGCTTTCCCCACAAGAAGCCTTTCGCTAAGACAGTTCTTGTGGAATTGGCAAAGTGATATTTTGAAGCCCTTACATGGCTATGATGAAAAAGGAAATATCCTCAGATGAAATCTGGAAAGAAGCTTTCTGAGAAACTGCTTAGTGTTCTGTTAATTCATCTCACAGAGTTACATCTGTATTTCATGGATCTCTTTGCTAGTCTTATTTCTGTGGAATCTGAGAACAGATATTCCGGATCCCTTTGAAGACTATAGGGCCAAAGGAAATATCCTCCGATAACAAAGAGAAAGAAGCTTTCTGAGAAACTTCTTTGTGTTCCGTGAAATCATCTCACAGAGTTACAGCTTTCCCCTCAAGAAGCCTTTCGCTAAGACAGTTCTTGTGGAATTGGCAAAGTGATATTTGGAAGCCCATAGAGGGCTATGGTGAAAAAGGAAATATCCTCAGATGAAATCTGGAAAGAAGCTTTCTGAGAAACCGCTTAGTGTTCTGTTAATTCATCTAACAGAGTTTCAACTATATTTCGTGGATCTCTTTGCTAGCCTTATTTCTGTGGAATCTGAGAACAGATATTTCGGATCCCTTTGAAGACTATAGGGCCAAAGGAATATCCCCCGATAAAAAAGAGAAAGAAGCTTTCTGAGAAACTTCTTTGTGTTCTGTGAAATCATCTCTCAGAGTTACAGCTTTCCCCTCAAGAAGACTTTCGCTAAGACAGTTCTTGTGGAATTGGCCAAGTCATATTTGGAAGCCCATAGAGGGCTATGGTGAAAAAGGAAATATCCTCAGATGAAATCTGGAAAGAAGCTTTCTGAGAAACTACTTAGTGTTCTGTTAATTCATATCACAGAGTTACAACTGTATTTCGTGGATCTCTTTGCTAGCCTTATTTCTGTGGAATCTGAGAACAGATATTTCGGATCCCTTTGAAGACTATAGGGCCAAAGGAAATATCCTCCAATAACAAAGAGAAAGAAGCTTTCTGAGAAACTTCTTTGTGTTCTGTGAAATCATCTCACAGAGTTACAGCTTTCCCTTCAAGAAGCCTTTCGCTAAGACAGTTCTTGTGGAATTGGCAAAGTGATATTTGGAAGCCCATAGAGGGCTATGGTGAAAAAGGAAATATCCTCAGATGAAATCTGGAAAGAAGTTTTCTGAGAAACTGCTTAGTGTTCTGTTAATTCATCTCACAGAGTTACATCTGTATTTCGTGGATCTCTTTGCTAGCCTTATTTCTGTGGAATCTGAGAATAGATATTTCGGATCCCTTTGAAGACTATAGGGCCAAGGGAAATATCTTCCGATCACAAAGAGAAAGAAGCTTTCTGAGAAACTTCTTTGTGTTCTGTGAAATCATCTCACAGAGTTACAGCTTTCCCCTCAAGAAGCCTTTCGCTAAGACAGTTCTTGTGGAATTGGCAAAGTGATATTTGGAAGCCCATAGAGGGCTATGGTGAAAAAGGAAATATCCTCAGATGAAATCTGGAAAGAAGCTTTCTAAGAAAGTGCTTAGTGTTCTGTCAGTTCATCTCACAGAGTTACATCTGTATTTCGTGGAACTCTTTGCTAGCCTTATTTCTGTGGAATCTGAGAACAGATACTTCGGATCCCTTTGAAGACTAGAGGGCCAAAGGAAATATCCTCCGATAACAATGAGAAAGAAGCTTTCTGAGAAACTTCTTTGTGTTCTGTGAAATCATCTCACAGAGTTACAGCTTTCCCCTCTGGAGCCTTTCGCTAAGACAGTTCTTGTGGAATTGGCAAAGTGATATTTGGAAGCCCCTAGAGGGCTATGGTGAAAAAGGAAATATCCTCAGATGAAATCTGGAAAGAAGCTTTCTGAGAAACTGCTTAGTGTTCTGTTAATTCATCTCACAGAGTTATATCTGTATTTCGTGGATCTCTTTGCTAGCCTTATTTCTGTGGAATCTGAAAACAGATATTCCGGATCCCTTTGAAGACTATAGGGCCAAAGGAAATATCCTCCGATAACAAAGAGGAAGAAGCTTTCTGAGAAACATCTTTGTGTTCTGTGAAATCATCTCACAGAGTTACAGCTTTCCCCTCAAGAAGCCTTTCGCTAAGACAGTTCTTGTGGAATTGGCAACGTGATATTTGGAAGCCCATAGAGGGCTATGGTGAAAAAGGAAATATCCTCAGATGAAATCTGGAAAGAAGCTTTCTGAGAAACCGCTTAGTGTTCTGTTACTTCATCTCACAGAGTTACATCTGTATTTCGTGGATCTCTTTGCTAGCCTTATTTTTCTGGAATCTGAGAAAAGATATTTCGGATCCATTTGAAGACTATAGGGCCAAAGGAAATATCCTCCGATAACAAAGAGAAAGAAGGTTTCCGAGAAACTTCTTTGTGTTCTGTGAAATCATCTCACAGAGTTACAGCTTTCCCCTCAAGAAGCCTTTCGCTAAGACAGTTCTTGTGGAATTGGCAAAGTGATATTTGGAAGCCCATAGAGGGCTATGGTGAAAAAGGAAATATCCTCAGATGAAATCTGGAAAGAAGCTTTCTAAGAAAGTGCTTAGTGTTCTGTTAGTTCATCTCACAGAGTTACATCTGTATTTCGTGGATCTCTTTGCTAGCCTTATTTCTGTGGAGTCTGAGAACAGATACTTCGGATCCCTTTGAAGACTAGAGGGCCAAAGGAAATATCCTCCGATAACAATGAGAAAGAAGCTTTCTGAGAAACTTCTTTGTGTTCTGTGAAATCATCTCACAGAGTTACAGCTATCCCCTCAGGAAGCCTTTCGCTAAGACAGTTCTTGTGGAATTGGCAAAGTGATATTTGGAAGCCCCTAGAGGGCTATGGTGAAAAAGGAAATATCCTCAGATGAAATCTGGAAAGAAGCTTTCTGAGAAACCGCTTAGTGTTCTGTTAATTCATCTCACAGAGTTACATCTGTATTTCGTGGATCTCTTTGCTAGCCTTATTTCTGTGGAATCTGAAAACAGATATTCCGGATCCCTTTGAAGACTATAGGGCCAAAGGAAATATCCTCCGATAACAAAGAGAAAGAAGATTTCTGAGAAACTTCTTTGTGTTCTGTGAAATCATCTCACAGAGTTACAGCTTTCCCCTCAAGAGGCCTTTCGCTAAGACAGTTCTTGTGGATTGTCAAAGTGATATTTTGAAGCCCTTACAGGGCTATGATGAAAAAGGAAATATCCTCAGATGAAATCTGGAAAGAAGCTTTCTGAGAAACTGCTTAGTGTTCTGTTAATTCATCTCACAGAGTTACATCTGTATTTCGTGGATCTCTTTGCTAGCCTTATTTCTGTGGAATCTGAGAACAGATATTCCGGATCCCTTTGAAGACTATAGGGCCAAAGGAAATATCCTCCGATAACAAAGAGTAAGAAGCTTTATGAGAAACATCTTTGTGTTCTGTGAAATCATCTCACAGAGTTACAAGTTTCCCCTCAAGAAGCCTTTCGCTAAGACAGTTTTGTGGAATTGGCAACGTGATATTTGGAAGCCCATAGAGGGCTATGGTGAAAAAGGAAATATCCTCAGATGAAATCTGGAAAGAAGCTTTCTGAGAAACTACTTAGTGTTCTTTTAATTCATCTCACAGAGTTACAACTGTATTTCGTGGATCTCTTTGCTAGCCTTATTTCTGTGGAATCTGAGAACAGATATTTCGGATCCCTTTGAAGAATATAGGGCCAAAGAAAATATCCTCCGACAAAAAAGAGAAAGAAGATTTCTGAGAAACTTCTTTGTGTTCTGTGAAATCATCTCACAAAGTAATAGCTTTCCCCACAAGAAGCCTTTCGCTAAGACAGTTCTTCTGGAATTGGCAAAGTGATATTTGGAAGCCCATAGAGGGCTATGGTGAAAAAGGAAATATCCTTAGATGAAATCTGGAAAGAAGCTTTCTGAGAAACTGCTTAGTATTCTTTTAATTCATCTCACAGAGTTAGAACTGTATTTCGTGGATCTCTTTGCTAGCCTTATTTCTGTGGAATCTGAGAACAGATGTTTCGGATCCCTTTGAAGACTATAGGGCCAAAGGAAATATCCCTCGATAACAAAGAGAAGGAAACTTTCTGAGAAACTTCTTTGTGTTCCGTGAAATCATCTCACAGAGTTACAGCTTTCCCCTCAAGAAGCCTTTCGCTAAGACAGTTCTTGTGGAATTGGCGAAATGATATTTGGAAGCCCATAGAGGGCTATGGTGATAAAGGAAATATCCTCAGATGAAATCTGGAAAGAAGCTTTCTGAGAAACTGCTTAGTGTTCTGTTATTTCAACTCACAGAGTTACATCTGTATTTCGTGGATCTCTTTGCTAGCCTTATTTCTGTGGAATCTGAGAACAGATATTTCGGATCCCTTTGAAGACTATAGGGCCAAAGGAAATATCCTCCGATAACAAAGAGAAAGAAGCTTTCTGAGAAACTTCTTTGTGTTCTGTGAAATCATCTCACAGAGTTACAGCTTTCCCTTCAAGAAGCCTTTCGCTAAGACAGTTCTTGTGGAATTGGCAAAGTGATATTTGGAAGCCCATAGAGGGCTATGGTGAAAAAGGAAATATCCTCAGATGAAATCTGGAAAGAAGCTTTCTGAGAAACTGCTTAGTGTTCTGTTAATTCATCTCACAGAGTTACATCTGTATTTCGTGGATCTCTTTGCTAGCCTTATTTCTGTGGAATCTGAGAAGAGATACTTCGGATCCCTTTGAAGACTATAGGGCCAAAGGAAATATCCTCCGATAACAAAGAGAAAGAAGATTTCTGAGAAACTTCTTTGTTTTATGTGAAATCATCTCACAGAGTTACAGCTTTCCCCTGAAGAGGCCTTTCGCTAAGACAGTTCTTGTGGAATTGGCAAAGTGATATTTTGAAGCCCTTACATGGCTATGATGAAAAAGGAAATATCCTCAGATGAAATCTGGAAAGAAGCTTTCGGAGAAACTGCTTAGTGTTCTGTTAATTCATCTCACAGAGTTACATCTGTATTTCGTGGATCTCTTTGCTAGTCTTATTTCTGTGGAATCTGAGAACAGATATTCCGGATCCCTTTGAAGACTATAGGGCCAAAGGAAATATCCTCCGATAACAAAGAGAAAGAAGGTTTCTGAGAAACATCTTTGTGTTCTGTGAAATCATCTCACAGAGTTACAGCTTTCCCCTCAAGAAGCCTTTCGCTAAGACAGTTCTTGTGGAATTGGCAAAGTGATATTTGGAAGCCCATAGAGGGCTATGGTGAAAAAGGAAATATCCTCAGATGAAATCTGGAAAGAAGCTTTCTGAGAAACCGCTTAGTGTTCTGTTAATTCATCTAACAGAGTTTCAACTATATTTCGTGGATCTCTTTGCTAGCCTTATTTCTGTGGAATCTGAGAACAGATATTTCGGATCCCTTTGAAGACTATAGGGCCAAAGGAATATCCCCCGATAAAAAAGAGAAAGAAGCTTTCTGAGAAACTTCTTTGTGTTCTGTGAAATCATCTCTCAGAGTTACAGCTTTCCCCTCAAGAAGACTTTCGCTAAGACAGTTCTTGTGGAATTGGCCAAGTCATATTTGGAAGCCCATAGAGGGCTATGGTGAAAAAGGAAATATCCTCAGATGAAATCTGGAAATAAGCTTTCTGAGAAACTACTTAGTGTTCTCTTAATTCATATCACAGAGTTACAACTGTATTTCGTGGATCTCTTTGCTAGCCTTATTTCTGTGGAATCTGAGAACAGATATTTCGGATCCCTTTGAAGACTATAGGGCCAAAGGAAATATCCTCCGACAAAAAAGAGAAAGAAGCTTTCTGAGAAACTTCTTTGTGTTCTGTGAAATCATCTCACAGAGTAACAGCTTCCCCCAAAGAAGCCTTTCGCTAAGACAGTTCTTCTGGAATTGGCAAAGTGATATTTGGAAGCCCATAGAGGGCTATGGTGAAAAAGGAAATATCCTCAGATGAAATCTGGAAAGAAGCTTTCTGAGAAACTGCTTAGTATTCTGTTAATTCATCTCACAGAGTTACAACTGTATTTCGTGGATCTCTTTGCTAGCCTTATTTCTGTGGAATCTGAGAACAGATGTTTCGGATCCCTTTGAAGACTATAGGGCCAAAGGAAATATCCCTCGATAACAAAGAGAAGGAAACTTTCTGAGAAACTTCTTTGTGTTCCGTGAAATCATCTCACAGAGTTACAGCTTTCCCCTCAAGAAGCCTTTCGCTAAGACAGTTCTTGTGGAATTGGCAAAATGATATTTGGAAGCCCATAGAGGGCTATGGTGAAAAACGAAGTATCCTCAGATGAAATCTGGAAAGAAGCTTTCTGAGAAACTGCTTAGTGTTCTGTTATTTCATCTCACAGAGTTACATCTGTATTTCGTGGATCTCTTTGCTAGCCTTATTTCTGTGGAATCTGAGAACAGATATTTCGGATCCCTTTGAAGACTATAGGGCCAAAGGAAATATCCTCCGATAACAAAGAGAAAGAAGGTTTCCGAGAAACTTCTTTGTGTTCTGTGAAATCATCTCACAGAGTTACAGTTTTCCCCTCAAGAAGCCTTTCGCTAAGACAGTTCTTGTGGAATTGGCAAAGTGATATTTGGAAGCCCATAGAGGGCTATGGTGAAAAAGGAAATATCCTCAGATGAAATCTGGAAAGAAGCTTTCTAAGAAAGTGCTTAGTGTTCTGTTAGTTCATCTCACAGAGTTACATCTGTATTTCGTGGATCTCTTTGCCAGCCTTATTTCTGTGGAATCTGAGAACAGATACGTCGGATCCCTTTGAAGACTAGAGGGCCAAAGGAAATATCCTCCGATAACAATGAGAAAGAAGCTTTCTGAGAAACTTCTTTGTGTTCTGTGAAATCATCTCACAGAGTTACAGCTTTCCCCTCAGGAAGCCTTTCGCTAAGACAGTTCTTGTGGAATTGGCAAAGTGATATTTGGAAGCCCCTAGAGGGCTATGGTGAAAAAGGAAATATCCTCAGATGAAATCTGGAAAGAAGCTTTCTGAGAAACCGCTTAGTGTTCTGTTAATTCATCTCACAGAGTTACATCTGTATTTCGTGGATCTCTTTGCTAGCCTTATTTCTGTGGAATCTGAAAACTGATATTCCGGATCCCTTTGAAGACTATAGGGCCAAAGGAAATATCCTCCGATAACAAAGAGAAAGAAGATTTCTGAGAAACTTCTTTGTGTTCTGTGAAATCATCTCACAGAGTTACAGCTTTCCCCTCAAGAGGCCTTTCGCTAAGACAGTTCTTGTGGATTGGCAAAGTGATATTTTGAAGCCCTTACAGGGCTATGATGAAAAAGGAAATATCCTCAGATGAAATCTGGAAAGAAGCTTTCTGAGAAACTGCTTAGTGTTCTGTTAATTCATCTCACAGAGTTACATCTGTATTTCGTGGATCTCTTTGCTAGCCTTATTTCTGTGGAATCTGAGAACAGATATTCCGGATCCCTTTGAAGACTATAGGGCCAAAGGAAATATCCTCCGATAACAAAGAGAAAGAAGCTTTCTGAGAAACATCTTTGTGTTCTGTGAAATCATCTCACAGAGTTACAGCTTTCCCCTCAAGAAGACTTTCGCTAAGACAGTTCTTGTGGAATTGGCAACGTGATATTTGGAAGCCCATAGAGGGCTATGGTGAAAAAGGAAATATCCTCAGATGAAATCTGGAAAGAAGCTTTCTGAGAAACTACTTAGTGTTCTGTTAATTCATATCACAGAGTTACAACTGAGTTTCGTGGATCTCTTTGCTAGCCTTATTTCTGTGGAATCTGAGAACAGATATTTCGGATCCCTTTGAAGACTATAGGGCCAAAGGAAATATCCTCCGACAAAAAAGAGAAAGAAGCTTTCTGAGAAACTTCTTTGTGTTCTGCGAAATCATCTCACAGAGTAACAGCTTTCCCCACAAGAAGCCTTTCGCTAAGACAGTTCTTCTGGAATTGGCAAAGTGATATTTGGAAGCCCATAGAGGGCTATGGTGAAAAAGGAAATATCCTCAGATGAAATCTGGAAAGAAGCTTTCTGAGAAACTGCTTAGTATTCTGTTAATTCATCTCACAGAGTTACAACTGTATTTCGTGGATCTCTTTGCTAGCCTTATTTCTGTGGAATCTGAGAACAGATGTTTCGGATCCCTTTGAAGACTATAGGGCCAAAGGAAATATCCCTCGATAACAAAGAGAAGGAAACTTTCTGAGAAACTTCTTTGTGTTCCGTGAAATCATCTCACAGAGTTACAGCTTTCCCCTCAAGAAGCCTTTCGCTAAGACAATTCTTGTGGAATTGGCGAAGTGATATTTGGAAGCCCATAGAGGGCTATGGTGAAAAAAGAAATATCCTCAGATGAAATCTGGAAAGAAGCTTTCTGAGAAACTGGTTAGTGTTCTGCTATTTCATCTCACAGAGTTACATCTGTATTTCGTGGATCTCTTTGCTAGCCTTATTTCTGTGGTATCTGAGAACAGATATTTCGGATCCCTTTGAAGACTATAGGGCCAAAGGAAATATCCTCCGATAACAAAGAGAAAGAAGCTTTCTGAGAAACTTCTTTGTGTTCTGTGAAATCATCTCACAGAGTTACAGCTTTCCCTTCAAGAAGCCTTTCGCTAATACAGTTCTTGTGGAATTGGCAAAGTGATATTTGGAAGCCCATAGAGGGCTATGGTGAAAAAGGAAATATCCTCAGATGAAATCTGGAAAGAAGCTTTCTGAGAAACTGCTTAGTGTTCTGTTAATTCATCTCACAGAGTTACATCTGTGTTTCGTGGATCTCTTTGCTAGCCTTATTTCTGTGGAATCTGAAAACAGATATTCCGGATCCCTTTGAAGACTATAGGGCCAAAGGAAATATCCTCCGATAACAAAGAGAAAGAAGATTTCTGAGAAACTTCTTTGTGTTCTGTGAAATCATCTCACAGAGTTACAGCTTTCCCCTCAAGAAGCCTTTAGCTAAGACAGTTCTTGTGGAATTGGCAAAGTGATATTTGGAAGCCCTTAGAGGGCTATGGTGAAAAAGGAAATATCCTCAGATGAAATCTGGAAAGAAGCTTTCTGAGAAACTGCTTAGTGTTCTGTTAATTCATCTCACAGAGTTACATCTGTATTTCGTGGATCTCTTTGCTAGCCTTATTTCTGTGGAATCTGAGAACAGATATTCCGGATCCCTTTGAAGACTATAGGGCCAAAGGAAATATCCTCCGATAACAAAGAGAAAGAAGCTCTCTGAGAAACATCTTTGTGTTCTGTGAAATCATCTGACAGAGTTACAGCTTTCCCCTCAAGAAGCCTTTCGCTAAGACAGTTCTTGTGGAATTGGCAACGTGATATTTGGAAGCCCATAGAGGGCTATGGTGAAAAAGGAAATATCCTCAGATGAAATCTGGAAAGAAGCTTTCTGAGAAACCGCTTAGTGTTCTGTTACTTCATCTCACAGAGTTACATCTGTATTTCGTGGATCTCTTTGCTATCCTTATTTTTCTGGAATCTGAGAAAAGATATTTCGGATCCCTTTGAAGACTATAGGGTCAAAGGAAATATCCTCCGATAACAAAGAGAAAGAAGGTTTCCGAGAAACCTCTTTGTGTTCTGTGAAATCATCTCACAGAGTTACAGCTTTCCCCTCAAGAAGCCTTTCGCTAAGACAGTTCTTGTGGAATTGGCAAAGTGATATTTGGAAGCCCATAGAGGGCTATGGTGAAAAAGGAAATATCCTCAGATGAAATCTGGAAAGAAGCTTTCTAAGAAAGTGCTTAGTGTTCTGTTAGTTCATCTCACAGAGTTACATCTGTATTTCGTGGATCTCTTTGCTAGCCTTATTTCTGTGGAATCTGAGAACAGATACTTCGGATCCCTTTGAAGACTAGAGGGCCAAAGGAAATATCCTCCGATAACAATGAGAAAGAAGCTTTCTGAGAAACTTCTTTGTGTTCTGTGAAATCATCTCACAGAGTTACAGCTTTCCCGTCAGGAAGCCTTTCGCTAAGACAGTTCTTGTGGAATTGGCAAAGTGATATTTGGAAGCCCCTAGAGGGCTATGGTGAAAAAGGAAATATCCTCAGATGAAATCTGGAAAGAATCTTTCTGAGAAACTGCTTAGTGTTCTGTTAATTCATCTCACAGAGTTAGAACTGTTTTTCGTGGATCTCTTTGCTAGCCTTATTTCTGTGGAATCTGAGAACAGATGTTTCGGATCCCTTTGAAGACTATAGGGCCTAAGGAAATATCCCTCGATAACAAAGAGAAGGAAAGTTTCTGAGAAACTTCTTTGTGTTCCGTGAAATCATCTCACAGAGTTACAGCTTTCCCCTCAAGAAGCCTTTCGCTAAGACAGTTCTTGTGGAATTGGCGAAGTGATATTTGGAAGCCCATAGAGGGCTATGGTGATAAAGGAAATATCCTCAGATGAAATCTGGAAAGAAGCTTTCTGAGAAACTGCTTAGTGTTCTGTTATTTCATCTCACAGAGTTACATCTGTATTTCGTGGATCTCTTTGCTAGCCTTATTTCTGTGGAATCTGAGAACAGATATTTCGGATCCCTTTGAAGACTATAGTGCCAAAGGAAATATCCTCCGATAACAAAGAGAAAGAAGCTTTCTGAGAAACTTCTTTGTGTTCTGTGAAATCATCTCACAGAGTTACAGCTTTCCCTTCAAGAAGCCTTTCGCTAAGACAGTTCTTGTGGAATTGGCAAAGTGATATTTGGAAGCCCAGAGAGGGCTATGGTGAAAAAGGAAATATCCTCAGATGAAATCTGGAAAGAAGCTTTCTGAGAAACTGCTTAGTGTTCTGTTAATTCATCTCACAGAGTTACATCTGTATTTCGTGGATCTCTTTGCTAGCCTTATTTCTGTGGAATCTGAAAACAGATATTCCGGATCCCTTTGAAGACTATAGGGCCAAAGGAAATATCCTCCGATAACAAAGAGAAAGAAGCTTTCTGAGAAACTTCTTTGTGTTCTGTGAAATCATCTCACAGAGTTACAGCTTTCCCCTCAAGAAGCCTTTCGCTAAGACAGTTCTTGTGGAATTGGCAAAGTGATATTTGGAAGCCCGTAGAGGGCTATGGTGAAAAAGGAAATATCCTCAGATGAAATCTGGAAAGAAGCTTTCGGAGAAACTGCTTAGTGTTCTGTTAATTCATCTCACAGAGTTACATCTGTATTTCGTGGATCTCTTTGCTAGCCTTATTTCTGTGGAATCTGAGAACAGATATTCCGGATCCCTTTGAAGAGTATAGGGCCAAAGGAAATATCCTCCGATAACAAAGAGAAAGAAGCTCTCTGAGAAACTTCTTTGTGTTCTGTGAAATCATCTCACAGAGTTACAGCTTTCCCCTCAAGAAGCCTTTCGCTAAGACAATTCTTGTGGAATTGGCAACGTGATATTTGGAAGCCCATAGAGGGCTATGGTGAAAAAGGAAATATCCTCAGATGAAATCTGGAAAGAAGCTTTCTGAGAAACCGCTTAGTGTTCTGTTACTTCATCTCACAGAGTTACATCTGTATTTCGTGGATCTCTTTGCTAGCCTTATTTTTCTGGAATCTGAGAAAAGATATTTCGGATCCCTTTGAAGACTATAGGGCCAAAGGAAATATCCTCCGATAACAAAGAGAAAGAAGGTTTCCGAGAAACTTCTTGGTGTTCTGTGAAATCATCTCACAGAGTTACAGCTTTCCCCTCAAGAAGCCTTTCGCTAAGACACTTCTTGTGGAATTGGCAAAGTGATATTTGGAAGCCCATAGAGGGCTATGGTGAAAAAGGAAATATCCTCAGATGAAATCTGGAAAGAAGCTTTCTGAGAAAGTGCTTAGTGTTCTGTTATTTCATCTCACAGAGTTACATCTGTATTTCGTGGATCTCTTTGCTAGCCTTATTTCTGTGGAATCTGAGAACAGATACTTCGGATCCCTTTGAAGAGTAGAGGGCCAAAGGAAATATCCTCCGATAACAATGAGAAAGAAGCTTTCTGAGAAACTTCTTTGTGTTCTGTGAAATCATCTCACAGAGTTACAGCTTTCCCCTCAGGAAGCCTTTCGCTAAGACAGTTCTTGTGGAATTGGCAAAGTGATATTTGGAAGCCCCTAGAGGGCTATGGTGAAAAAGGAAATATCCTCAGATTAAATCTGGAAAGAAGCTTTCTGAGAAACTGCTTAGTGTTCTGTTAATTCATCTCACAGAGTTACATCTGTATTTCGTGGATCTCTTTGCTAGCCTTATTTCTGTGGAATCTGAGAACAGATATTCCGGATCCCTTTGAAGACTATAGGGCCAAAGGAAATATCCTCTGATAACAAAGAGAAAGAAGCTTTCTGAGAAACATCTTTGTGTTCTGTGAAATCATCTCACAGAGTTACAGCTTTCCCCTCAAGAAGCCTTTCGCTGAGACAGTTCTTGTGGAATTGGCATCGTGATATTTGGAAGCCCATAGAGGGCTATGGTGAAAAAGGAAATATCCTCAGATGAAATCTGGAAAGAAGCTTTCTGAGAAACTACTTAGTGTTCTGTTAATTCATCTCACAGAGTTACAACTGTATTTCGTGGATCTCTTTGCTAGCCTTATTTCTGTGGAATCTGAGAACAGATATTTCGGATCCCTTTGAAGACTATAGGGCCAAAGAAAATATCCTCCGACATAAAAGAGAAAGAAGCTTTCTGAGAAACTTCTTTGTGTTCTGTGAAATCATCTCACAGAGTAACAGCTTTCCCCACAAGAAGCCTTTCGCTAAGACAGTTCATCTGGAATTGGCAAAGTGATATTTGGAAGCCCTTAGAGGGCTATGGTGAAAAAGGAAATATCCTCAGATGAAATCTGGAAAGAAGCTTTCAGAGAAACTGCTTAGTGTTCTGTTAATTCATCTCACAGAGTTACATCTGTATTTCGTGGATCTCTTTGCTAGCCTTATTTCTGTGGAATCTGAGAACAGATATTCCGGATCCCTTTGAAGAATACAGGGCCAAAGCAAATATCCTCCGATAACAAAGAGAAAGAAGGTTTCTGAGAAACTTCTTTGTGTTCTATGAAATCATCTCACAGAGTTACAGCTTTCCCCTCAAGAAGCCTTTCGCTAAGACTGTTCTTGTGGAATTGGCAAAGTGATATTTGGAAGCCCATAGAGGGCTATGGTGAAAAAGGAAATATCCTCAGATGAAATCTGGAAAGAAGTTTTCTGAGAAACTGCTTAGTGTTCTGTTAATTCATCTCACAGAGTTACATCTGTATTTCGTGGATCTCTTTGCTAGCCTTATTTCTGTGGAATCTGAGAATAGATATTTCGGATCCCTTTGAAGACTATAGGGCCAAAGGAAATATCCTCCGATAACAAAGAGAAAGAAGCTTTCTGAGAAACTTCTTTGTGTTCTGTGAAATCATCTCACAGAGTTACAGCTTTCCCCTCAAGAAGCCTTTCGCTAAGACAGTTCTTGTGGAATTGGCAAAGTGATATTTGGAAGCCCATAGAGGGCTATGGTGAAAAAGGAAATATCCTCAGATGAAATCTGGAAAGAAGCTTTCTAAGAAAGTGCTTAGTGTTCTGTTAGTTCATCTCACAGAGTTACATCTGTATTTCGTGGATCTCTTTGCTAGCCTTATTTCTGTGGAATCTGAGAACAGATACTTCGGATCCCTTTGAAGACTAGAGGGCCAAAGGAAATATCCTCCGATAACAATGAGAAAGAAGCTTTCTGAGAAACTTCTTTGTGTTCTGTGAAATCATCTCACAGAGTTACAGCTTTCCCCTCTGGAGACTTTCGCTAAGACAGTTCTTGTGGAATTGGCAAAGTGATATTTGGAAGCCCCTAGAGGGCTATGGTGAAAAAGGAAATATCCTCAGATGAAATCTGGAAAGAAGCTTTCTGAGAAACTGCTTAGTGTTCTGTTAATTCATCTCACAGAGTTATATCTGTATTTCGTGGATCTCTTTGCTAGCCTTATTTCTGTGGAATCTGAAAACAGATATTCCGGATCCCTTTGAAGACTATAGGGCCAAAGGAAATATCCTCCGATAACAAAGAGAAAGAAGATTTCTGAGAAACTTCTTTGTGTTCTGTGAAATCATCTCACAGAGTTACAGCTTTCCCCTCAAGAAGCCTTTCGCTAAGACAGTTTTTGTGGAATTGGCAAAGTGATATTTGGAAGCCCTTAGAGGGCTATGGTGAAAAAGGAAATATCCTCAGATGAAATCTGGAAAGAAGCTTTCTGAGAAACTGCTTAGTGTTCTGTTAATTCATCTCACAGAGTTACATCTGTATTTCGTGGATCTCTTTGCTAGCCTTATTTCTGTGGAATCTGAGAACAGATATTCCGGATCCCTTTGAAGACTATAGGGCCAAAGGAAATATCCTCCGATAACAAAGAGAAAGAAGCTTTCTGAGAAACATCTTTGTGTTCTGTGAAATCATCTCACAGAGTTACAGCTTTCCCCTCAAGAAGCCTTTCGCTAAGACAGTTCTTGTGGAATTGGCAAAGTGATATTTGGAAGCCCATAGAGGGCTATGGTGAAAAAGGAAATATCCTCAGATGAAATCTGTAAAGAAGCTTTCTGAGAAACCGCTTAGTGTTCTGTTACTTCATCTCACAGAGTTACATCTGTATTTCGTGGATCTCTTTGCTAGCCTTATTTTTCTGGAATCTGAGAAAAGATATTTCGGATCCCTTTGAAGACTATAGGGCCAAGGGAAATATCCTCCGATAACAAAGAGAAAGAAGGTTTCCGAGAAACTTCTTTGTGTTCTGTGAAATCATCTCACAGAGTTACAGCTTTCCCCTCAAGAAGCCTTTCGCTAAGACAGTTCTTGTGGAATTGGCAAAGTGATATTTGGAAGCCCATAGAGGGCTATGGTGAAAAAGGAAATATCCTCAGATGAAATCTGGAAAGAAGCTTTCTAAGAAAGTGCTTAGTGTTCTGTTAGTTCATCTCACAGAGTTACATCTGTATTTCGTGGATCTCTTTGCTAGCCTTATTTCTGTGGAATCTGAGAACAGATACTTCGGATCCCTTTGAAGACTAGAGGGCCAAAGGAAATATCCTCCGATAACAATGAGAAAGAAGCTTTCTGAGAAACTTCTTTGTGTTCTGTGAAATCATCTCACAGAGTTACAGCTTTCGCCTCAGGAAGCCTTTCGCTAAGACAGTTCTTGTGGAATTGGCAAAGTGATATTTGGAAGCCCCTAGAGGGCTATGGTGAAAAAGGAAATATCCTCAGATGAAATCTGGAAAGAAGCTTTCTGAGAAACTGCTTAGTGTTCTGTTAATTCATCTCACAGAGTTACATCTGTATTTCGTGGATCTCTTTGCTAGCCTTATTTCTGTGGAATCTGAAAACAGATATTCCGGATCCCTTTGAAGACTATAGGGCCAAAGGAAATATCCTCCGATAACAAAGAGAAAGAAGATTTCTGAGAAACTTCTTTGTGTTCTGTGAAATCATCTCACAGAGTTACAGCTTTCCCCTCAAGAGGCCTTTCGCTAAGACAGTTCTTGGGATTGGCAAAGTGATATTTTGAAGCCCTTACAGGGCTATGATGAAAAAGGAAATATCCTCAGATGAAATCTGGAAAGAAGTTTTCTGAGAAACTGCTTAGTGTTCTGTTAGTTCATCTCACAGAGTTACATCTGTATTTCGTGGATCTCTTTGCTAGCCTTATTTCTGTGGAATCTGAGAACAGATATTCCGGATCCCTTTGAAGACTATAGGGCCAAAGGAAATATCCTCCGATAACAAAGAGAAAGAAGCTTTCTGAGAAACATCTTTGTGTTCTGTGAAATCATCTCACAGAGTTACAGCTTTCCCCTCAAGAAGCCTTTCGCTAAGACAGTTCTTGTGCAATTGCAACGTGATATTTGGAAGCCCATAGAGGGCTATGGTGAAAAAGGAAATATCCTCAGATGAAATCTGGAAAGAAGCTTTCTGAGAAACTACTTAGTGTTCTGTTAATTCATCTCACAGAGTTACAACTGTATTTCCTGGATCTCTTTGCCAGCCTTATTTCTGTGGAATCTGAGAACAGATATTTCGGATCCCTTTGAAGACTATAGGGCCAAAGAAAATATCCTCCGACAAAAAAGAGAAAGAAGCTTTCTGAGAAACTTCTTTGTGTTCTGTGAAATCATCTCACAGAGTAACAGCTTTCCCCACAAGAAGCCTTTCGCTAAGACAGTTCTTCTGGAATTGGCAAAGTGATATTTGGAAGCCCTTAGAGGGCTATGGTGAAAAAGGAAATATCCTTAGATGAAATCTGGAAAGAAGCTTTCTGAGAAACTGCTTAGTATTCTGTTAATTCATCTCACAGAGTTAGAACTGTATTTCGTGGATCTCTTTGCTAGCCTTATTTCTGTGGAATCTGAGAACAGATGTTTCGGATCCCTTTGAAGACTATAGGGCCAAAGGAAATATCCCTCGATAACAAAGAGAAGGAAAGTTTCTGAGAAACTTCTTTGTGTTCCGTGAAATCATCTCACAGAGTTACAGCTTTCCCCTCAAGAGGCCTTTCGCTAAGACAGTTCTTGGGATTGGCAAAGTGATATTTTGAAGCCCTTACAGGGCTATGATGAAAAAGGAAATATCCTCAGATGAAATCTGGAAAGAAGTTTTCTGAGAAACTGCTTAGTGTTCTGTTAGTTCATCTCACAGAGTTACATCTGTATTTCGTGGATCTCTTTGCTAGCCTTATTTCTGTGGAATCTGAGAACAGATATTCCGGATCCCTTTTAAGACTATAGGGCCAAAGGAAATATCCTCCGATAACAAAGAGAAAGAAGCTCTCTGAGAAACATCTTTGTGTTCTGTGAAATCATCTCACAGAGTTACAGCTTTCCCCTCAAGAAGCCTTTCGCTAAGACAGTTCTTGTGGAATTGGCAACGTGATATTTGGAAGCCCATAGAGGGCTATGGTGAAAAAGGAAATATCCTCAGATGAAATCTGGAAAGAAGCTTTCTGAGAAACCGCTTAGTGTTCTGTTACTTCATCTCACAGAGTTACATCTGTATTTCCTGGATCTCTTTGCTAGCCTTATTTCTGTGGAATCTGAGAACAGATGTTTCGGATCCCTTTGAAGACTATAGGGCCAAAGGAAATATCCCTCGATAACAAAGAGAAGGAACGTTTCTGAGAAACTTCTTTGTGTTCCGTGAAATCATCTCACAGAGTTACAGCTTTCCCCTCAAGAGGCCTTTCGCTAAGACAGTTCTTGGGATTGGCAAAGTGATATTTTGAAGCCCTTACAGGGCTATGATGAAAAAGGAAATATCCTCAGATGAAATCTGGAAAGAAGTTTTCTGAGAAACTGCTTAGTGTTCTGTTAGTTCATCTCACAGAGTTACATCTGTATTTCGTGGATCTCTTTGCTAGCCTTATTTCTGTGGAATCTGAGAACAGATATTCCGGATCCCTTTTAAGACTATAGGGCCAAAGGAAATATCCTCCGATAACAAAGAGAAAGAAGCTCTCTGAGAAACATCTTTGTGTTCTGTGAAATCATCTCACAGAGTTACAGCTTTCCCCTCAAGAAGCCTTTCGCTAAGACAGTTCTTGTGGAATTGGCAACGTGATATTTGGAAGCCCATAGAGGGCTATGGTGAAAAAGGAAATATCCTCAGATGAAATCTGGAAAGAAGCTTTCTGAGAAACCGCTTAGTGTTCTGTTACTTCATCTCACAGAGTTACATCTGTATTTCGTGGATCTCTTTGCTAGCCTTATTTTTCTGGAATCTGAGAAAAGATATTTCGGATCCCTTTGAAGACTATAGGGCCAAAGGAAATATCCTCCGATAACAAAGAGAAAGAAGGTTTCCGAGAAACTTCTTGGTGTTCTGTGAAATCATCTCACAGAGTTACAGCTTTCCCCTCAAGAAGCCTTTCGCTAAGACAGTTCTTGTGGAATTGGCAAAGTGATATTTGGAAGCCCATAGAGGGCTATGGTGAAAAAGGAAATATCCTCAGATGAAATCTGGAAAGAAGCTTTCTAAGAAAGTGCTTAGTGTTCTGTTATTTCATCTCACAGAGTTACATCTGTATTTCGTGGATCTCTTTGCTAGCCTTATTTCTGTGGAATCTGAGAACAGATACTTCGGATCCCTTTGAAGAGTAGAGGGCCAAAGGAAATATCCTCCGATAACAATGAGAAAGAAGCTTTCTGAGAAACTTCTTTGTGTTCTGTGCAATCATCTCACAGAGTTACAGCTTTCCCCTCAGGAAGCCTTTCGCTAAGACAGTTCTTGTGGAATTGGCAAAGTGATATTTGGAAGCCCCTAGAGGGCTATGGTGAAAAAGGAAATATCCTCAGATGAAATCTGGAAAGAAGCTTTCTGAGAAACTGCTTAGTGTTCTGTTAATTCATCTCACAGAGTTACATCTGTATTTCGTGGATCTCTTTGCTAGCCTTATTTCTGTGGAATCTGAGAACAGATATTCCGGATCCCTTTGAAGACTACAGGGCCAAAGCAAATATCCTCCGATAACAAAGAGTAAGAAGGTTTCTGAGAAACTTCTTTGTGTTCTATGAAATCATCTCACAGAGTTACAGCTTTCCCCTCAAGAAGCCTTTCGCTAAGACAGTTCTTGTGGAATTGGCAAAGTGATATTTGGAAGCCCATAGAGGGCTATGGTGAAAAAGGAAATATCCTCAGATGAAATCTGGAAAGAAGTTTTCTGAGAAACTGCTTAGTGTTCTGTTAATTCATCTCACAGAGTTACATCTGTATTTCGTGGATCTCTTTGCTAGCCTTATTTCTGTGGAATCTGAGAATAGATATTTCGGATCCCTTTGAAGACTATAGGGCCAAAGGAAATATCCTCCGATCACAAAGAGAAAGAAGCTTTCTGAGAAACATCTTTGTGTTCTGTGAAATCATCTCACAGAGTTACAGCTTTCCCCTCAAGAAGCCTTTCGCTAAGACAGTTCTTGTGGAATTGGCAAAGTGATATTTGGAAGCCCATAGAGGGCTATGGTGAAAAAGGAAATATCCTCAGATGAAATCTGGAAAGAAGCTTTCTGAGAAACCGCTTAGTGTTCTGTTACTTCATCTCACAGAGTTACATCTGTATTTCGTGGATCTCTTTGCTAGCCTTATTTTTCTGGAATCTGAGAAAAGATATTTCGGATCCCTTTGAAGACTATAGGGCCAAGGGAAATATCCTCCGATAACAAAGAGAAAGAAGGTTTCCGAGAAACTTCTTGGTGTTCTGTGAAATCATCTCACAGAGTTACAGCTTTCCCCTCAAGAAGCCTTTCGCTAAGACAGTTCTTGTGGAATTGGCAAAGTGATATTTGGAAGCCCATAGAGGGCTATGGTGAAAAAGGAAATATCCTCAGATGAAATCTGGAAAGAAGCTTTCTAAGAAAGTGCTTAGTGTTCTGTTAGTTCATCTCACAGAGTTACATCTGTATTTCGTGGATCTCTTTGCTAGCCTTATTTCTGTGGAATCTGAGAACAGATACTTCGGATCCCTTTGAAGACTAGAGGGCCAAAGGAAATATCCTCCGATAACAATGAGAAAGAAGCTTTCTGAGAAACTTCTTTGTGTTCTGTGAAATCATCTCACAGAGTTACAGCTTTCGCCTCAGGAAGCCTTTCGCTAAGACAGTTCTTGTGGAATTGGCAAAGTGATATTTGGAAGCCCCTAGAGGGCTATGGTGAAAAAGGAAATATCCTCAGATGAAATCTGGAAAGAAGCTTTCTGAGAAACTGCTTAGTGTTCTGTTAATTCATCTCACAGAGTTACATCTGTATTTCGTGGATCTCTTTGCTAGCCTTATTTCTGTGGAATCTGAAAACAGATATTCCGGATCCCTTTGAAGACTATAGGGCCAAAGGAAATATCCTCCGATAACAAAGAGAAAGAAGATTTCTGAGAAACTTCTTTGTGTTCTGTGAAATCATCTCACAGAGTTACAGCTTTCCCCTCAAGAGGCCTTTCGCTAAGACAGTTCTTGGGATTGGCAAAGTGATATTTTGAAGCCCTTACAGGGCTATGATGAAAAAGGAAATATCCTCAGATGAAATCTGGAAAGAAGTTTTCTGAGAAACTGCTTAGTGTTCTGTTAGTTCATCTCACAGAGTTACATCTGTATTTCGTGGATCTCTTTGCTAGCCTTATTTCTGTGGAATCTGAGAACAGATATTCCGGATCCCTTTGAAGACTATAGGGCCAAAGGAAATATCCTCCGATAACAAAGAGAAAGAAGCTTTCTGAGAAACATCTTTGTGTTCTGTGAAATCATCTCACAGAGTTACAGCTTTCCCCTCAAGAAGCCTTTCGCTAAGACAGTTCTTGTGGAATTGCAACGTGATATTTGGAAGCCCATAGAGGGCTATGGTGAAAAAGGAAATATCCTCAGATGAAATCTGGAAAGAAGCTTTCTGAGAAACTACTTAGTGTTCTGTTAATTCATCTCACAGAGTTACAACTGTATTTCGTGGATCTCTTTGCCAGCCTTATTTCTGTGGAATCTGAGAACAGATATTTCGGATCCCTTTGAAGACTATAGGGCCAAAGAAAATATCCTCCGACAAAAAAGAGAAAGAAGCTTTCTGAGAAACTTCTTTGTGTTCTGTGAAATCATCTCACAGAGTAACAGCTTTCCCCACAAGAAGCCTTTCGCTAAGACAGTTCTTCTGGAATTGGCAAAGTGATATTTGGAAGCCCTTAGAGGGCTATGGTGAAAAAGGAAATATCCTTAGATGAAATCTGGAAAGAAGCTTTCTGAGAAACTGCTTAGTATTCTGTTAATTCATCTCACAGAGTTAGAACTGTATTTCGTGGATCTCTTTGCTAGCCTTATTTCTGTGGAATCTGAGAACAGATGTTTCGGATCCCTTTGAAGACTATAGGGCCAAAGGAAATATCCCTCGATAACAAAGAGAAGGAAAGTTTCTGAGAAACTTCTTTGTGTTCCGTGAAATCATCTCACAGAGTTACAGCTTTCCCCTCAAGAGGCCTTTCGCTAAGACAGTTCTTGGGATTGGCAAAGTGATATTTTGAAGCCCTTACAGGGCTATGATGAAAAAGGAAATATCCTCAGATGAAATCTGGAAAGAAGTTTTCTGAGAAACTGCTTAGTGTTCTGTTAGTTCATCTCACAGAGTTACATCTGTATTTCGTGGATCTCTTTGCTAGCCTTATTTCTGTGGAATCTGAGAACAGATATTCCGGATCCCTTTTAAGACTATAGGGCCAAAGGAAATATCCTCCGATAACAAAGAGAAAGAAGCTCTCTGAGAAACATCTTTGTGTTCTGTGAAATCATCTCACAGAGTTACAGCTTTCCCCTCAAGAAGCCTTTCGCTAAGACAGTTCTTGTGGAATTGGCAAAGTGATATTTGGAAGCCCATAGAGGGCTATGGTGAAAAAGGAAATATCCTCAGATGAAATCTGGAAAGAAGCTTTCTGAGAAACCGCTTAGTGTTCTGTTACTTCATCTCACAGAGTTACATCTGTATTTCGTGGATCTCTTTGCTAGCCTTATTTTTCTGGAATCTGAGAAAAGATATTTCGGATCCCTTTGAAGACTATAGGGCCAAAGGAAATATCCTCCGATAACAAAGAGAAAGAAGGTTTCCGAGAAACTTCTTGGTGTTCTGTGAAATCATCTCACAGAGTTACAGCTTTCCCCTCAAGAAGCCTTTCGCTAAGACAGTTCTTGTGGAATTGGCAAAGTGATATTTGGAAGCCCATAGAGGGCTATGGTGAAAAAGGAAATATCCTCAGATGAAATCTGGAAAGAAGCTTTCTAAGAAAGTGCTTAGTGTTCTGTTATTTCATCTCACAGAGTTACATCTGTATTTCGTGGATCTCTTTGCTAGCCTTATTTCTGTGGAATCTGAGAACAGATACTTCGGATCCCTTTGAAGAGTAGAGGGCCAAAGGAAATATCCTCCGATAACAATGAGAAAGAAGCTTTCTGAGAAACTTCTTTGTGTTCTGTGAAATCATCTCACAGAGTTACAGCTTTCCCCTCTGGAAGTCCTTCGCTAAGACAGTTCTTGTGGAATTGGCAAAGTGATATTTGGAAGCCCCTAGAGGGCTATGGTGAAAAAGGAAATATCCTCAGATGAAATCTGGAAAGAAGCTTTCTGAGAAACTGCTTAGTGTTCTGTTAATTCATCTCACAGAGTTACATCTGTATTTCGTGGATCTCTTTGCTAGCCTTATTTCTGTGGAATCTGAGAACAGATATTCCGGATCCCTTTGAAGACTACAGGGCCAAAGCAAATATCCTCCGATAACAAAGAGTAAGAAGGTTTCTGAGAAACTTCTTTGTGTTCTATGAAATCATCTCACAGAGTTACAGCTTTCCCCTCAAGAAGCCTTTCGCTAAGACAGTTCTTGTGGAATTGGCAAAGTGATATTTGGAAGCCCATAGAGGGCTATGGTGAAAAAGGAAATATCCTCAGATGAAATCTGGAAAGAAGTTTTCTGAGAAACTGCTTAGTGTTCTGTTAATTCATCTCACAGAGTTACATCTGTATTTCGTGGATCTCTTTGCTAGCCTTATTTCTGTGGAATCTGAGAATAGATATTTCGGATCCCTTTGAAGACTATAGGGCCAAAGGAAATATCCTCCGATAACAAAGAGAAAGAAGCTTTCTGAGAAACTTCTTTGTGTTCTGTGAAATCATCTCACAGAGTTACAGCTTTCCCCTCAAGAAGCCTTTCGCTAAGACAGTTCTTGTGGAATTGGCAAAGTGATATTTGGAAGCCCATAGAGGGCTATGGTGAAAAAGGAAATATCCTCAGATGAAATCTGGAAAGAAGCTTTCTAAGAAAGTGCTTAGTGTTCTGTTAGTTCATCTCACAGAGTTACATCTGTATTTCGTGGATCTCTTTGCTAGCCTTATTTCTGTGGAATCTGATAACAGATACTTCGGATCCCTTTGAAGACTAGAGGGCCAAAGGAAATATCCGTCGATAACAAAGAGAAGGAAAGTTTCTGAGAAACTTCTTTGTGTTCCGTGAAATCATCTCACAGAGTTACAGCTTTCCCCTCAAGAAGCCTTTCGCTAAGACAGTTCTTGTGGAATTGGCGAAGTGATATTTGGAAGCCCATAGAGGGCTATGGTGATAAAGGAAATATCCTCAGATGAAATCTGGAAAGAAGCTTTCTGAGAAACTGCTTAGTGTTCTGTTATTTCATCTCACAGAATTACATCTGTATTTCGTGGATCTCTTTGCTAGCCTTATTTCTGTGGAATCTGAGAACAGATATTTCGGATCCCTTTGAAGACTATAGGGCCAAAGGAAATATCCTCCGATAACAAAGAGAAAGAAGCTTTCTGAGAAACTTCTTTGTGTTCTGTGAAATCATCTCACAGAGTTACAGCTTTCCCTTCAAGAAGCCTTTCGCTAAGACAGTTCTTGTGGAATTGGCAAAGTGATATTTGGAAGCCCATAGAGGGCTATGGTGAAAAAGGAAATATCCTCAGATGAAATCTGGAAAGAAGCTTTTTGAGAAACCGCTTAGTGTTCTGTTACTTCATCTCACAGAGTTACATCTGTATTTCGTGGATCTCTTTGCTAGCCTTATTTTTCTGGAATCTGGGAAAAGATATTTCGGATCCCTTTGAAGACTATAGGGCCAAAGGAAATATCCTCCGATAACAAAGAGAAAGAAGGTTTCCGAGAAACTTCTTGGTGTTCTGTTAAATCATCTCACAGAGTTACAGCTTTCCCCTCAAGAAGCCTTTCGCTAAGACAGTTCTTGTGGAATTGGCAAAGTGATATTTGGAAGCCCCTAGAGGGCTATGGTGAAAAAGGAAATATCCTCAGATGAAATCTGGAAAGAAGCTTTCTGAGAAACTGCTTAGTGTTCTGTTAATTCATCTCACAGAGTTACATCTGTATTTCGTGGATCTCTTTGCTAGCCTTATTTCTGTGGAATCTGAAAACAGATATTCCGGATCCCTTTGAAGACTATAGGGCCAAAGGAAATATCCTCCGATAACAAAGAGAAAGAAGATTTCTGAGAAACTTCTTTGTGTTCTGTGAAATCATCGCACAGAGTTACAGCTTTCCCCTCAAGAGGCCTTTCGCTAAGACAGTTCTTGGGATTGGCAAAGTGATATTTTGAAGCCCTTACAGGGCTATGATGAAAAAGGAAATATCCTCAGATGAAATCTGGAAAGAAGTTTTCTGAGAAACTGCTTAGTGTTCTGTTAGTTCATCTCACAGAGTTACATCTGTATTTCGTGGATCTCTTTGCTAGCCTTATTTCTGTGGAATCTGAGAACAGATATTCCGGATCCCTTTGAAGACTATAGGGCCAAAGGAAATATCCTCCGATAACAAAGAGAAAGAAGCTTTCTGAGAAACATCTTTGTGTTCTGTGAAATCATCTCACAGAGTTACAGCTTTCCCCTCAAGAAGCCTTTCGCTAAGACAGTTCTTGTGGAATTGCAACGTGATATTTGGAAGCCCATAGAGGGCTATGGTGAAAAAGGAAATATCCTCAGATGAAATCTGGAAAGAAGCTTTCTGAGAAACTACTTAGTGTTCTGTTAATTCATCTCACAGAGTTACAACTGTATTTCGTGGATCTCTTTGCCAGCCTTATTTCTGTGGAATCTGAGAACAGATATTTCGGATCCCTTTGAAGACTATAGGGCCAAAGAAAATATCCTCCGACAAAAAAGAGAAAGAAGCTTTCTGAGAAACTTCTTTGTGTTCTGTGAAATCATCTCACAGAGTAACAGCTTTCCCCACAAGAAGCCTTTCGCTAAGACAGTTCTTCTGGAATTGGCAAAGTGATATTTGGAAGCCCTTAGAGGGCTATGGTGAAAAAGGAAATATCCTTAGATGAAATCTGGAAAGAAGCTTTCTGAGAAACTGCTTAGTATTCTGTTAATTCATCTCACAGAGTTAGAACTGTATTTCGTGGATCTCTTTGCTAGCCTTATTTCTGTGGAATCTGAGAACAGATGTTTCGGATCCCTTTGAAGACTATAGGGCCAAAGGAAATATCCCTCGATAACAAAGAGAAGGAAAGTTTCTGAGAAACTTCTTTGTGTTCCGTGAAATCATCTCACAGAGTTACAGCTTTCCCCTCAAGAAGCCTTTCGCTAAGACAGTTCTTGTGGAATTGGCGAAGTGATATTTGGAAGCCCATAGAGGGCTATGGTGATAAAGGAAATATCCTCAGATGAAATCTGGAAAGAAGCTTTCTGAGAAACTGCTTAGTGTTCTGTTATTTCATCTCACAGAGTTACATCTGTATTTCGTGGATCTCTTTGCTAGCCTTATTTCTGTGGAATCTGAGAACAGATATTCCGGATCCCTTTGAAGACTATAGGGCCAAAGGAAATATCCTCCGATAACAAAGAGAAAGAAGCTTTCTGAGAAACTTCTTTGTGTTCTGTGAAATCATCTCACAGAGTTACAGCTTTCCCTTCAAGAAGCCTTTCGCTAAGACAGTTCTTGTGGAATTGGCAAAGTGATATTTGGAAGCCCATAGAGGGCTATGGTGAAAAAGGAAATATCCTCAGATGAAATCTGGAAAGAAGCTTTCTGAGAAACTGCTTAGTGTTCTGTTAATTCATCTCACAGAGTTACATCTGTATTTCGTGGATCTCTTTGCTAGCCTTATTTCTGTGGAATCTGAAAACAGATATTCCGGATCCCTTTGAAGACTATAGGGCCAAAGGAAATATCCTCCGATAACAAAGAGAAAGAAGATTTCTGAGAAACTTCGTTGTGTTCTGTGAAATCATCTCACAGAGTTACAGCTTTCCCCTCAAGAGGCCTTTCGCTAAGACAGTTCTTGGGATTGGCAAAGTGATATTTTGAAGCCCTTACAGGGCTATGATGAAAAAGGAAATATCCTCAGATGAAATCTGGAAAGAAGTTTTCTGAGAAACTGCTTAGTGTTCTGTTAGTTCATCTCACAGAGTTACATCTGTATTTCGTGGATCTCTTTGCTAGCCTTATTTCTGTGGAATCTGAGAACAGATATTCCGGATCCCTTTTAAGACTATAGGGCCAAAGGAAATATCCTCCGATAACAAAGAGAAAGAAGCTCTCTGAGAAACATCTTTGTGTTCTGTGAAATCATCTCACAGAGTTACAGCTTTCCCCTCAAGAAGCCTTTCGCTAAGACAGTTCTTGTGGAATTGGCAACGTGATATTTGGAAGCCCATAGAGGGCTATGGTGAAAAAGGAAATATCCTCAGATGAAATCTGGAAAGAAGCTTTCTGAGAAACCGCTTAGTGTTCTGTTACTTCATCTCACAGAGTTACATCTGTATTTCGTGGATCTCTTTGCTAGCCTTATTTTTCTGGAATCTGAGAAAAGATATTTCGGATCCCTTTGAAGACTATAGGGCCAAAGGAAATATCCTCCGATAACAAAGAGAAAGAAGGTTTCCGAGAAACTTCTTGGTGTTCTGTGAAATCATCTCACAGAGATACAGCTTTCCCCTCAAGAAGCCTTTCGCTAAGACAGTTCTTGTGGAATTGGCAAAGTGATATTTGGAAGCCCATAGAGGGCTATGGTGAAAAAGGAAATATCCTCAGATGAAATCTGGAAAGAAGCTTTCTAAGAAAGTGCTTAGTGTTCTGTTATTTCATCTCACAGAGTTACATCTGTATTTCGTGGATCTCTTTGCTAGCCTTATTTCTGTGGAATCTGAGAACAGATACTTCGGATCCCTTTGAAGAGTAGAGGGCCAAAGGAAATATCCTCCGATAACAATGAGAAAGAAGCTTTCTGAGAAACTTCTTTGTGTTCTGTGAAATCATCTCACAGAGTTACAGCTTTCCCCTCAGGAAGCCTTTCGCTAAGACAGTTCTTGTGGAATTGGCAAAGTGATATTTGGAAGCCCCTAGAGGGCTATGGTGAAAAAGGAAATATCCTCAGATGAAATCTGGAAAGAAGCTTTCTGAGAAACTGCTTAGTGTTCTGTTAATTCATCTCACAGAGTTACATCTGTATTTCGTGGATCTCTTTGCTAGCCTTATTTCTGTGGAATCTGAGAACAGATATTCCGGATCCCTTTGAAGACTACAGGGCCAAAGCAAATATCCTCCGATAACAAAGAGTAAGAAGGTTTCTGAGAAACTTCTTTGTGTTCTATGAAATCATCTCACAGAGTTACAGCTTTCCCCTCAAGAAGCCTTTCGCTAAGACAGTTCTTGTGGAATTGGCAAAGTGATATTTGGAAGCCCATAGAGGGCTATGGTGAAAAAGGAAATATCCTCAGATGAAATCTGGAAAGAAGTTTTCTGAGAAACTGCTTAGTGTTCTGTTAATTCATCTCACAGAGTTACATCTGTATTTCGTGGATCTCTTTGCTAGCCTTATTTCTGTGGAATCTGAGAATAGATATTTCGGATCCCTTTGAAGACTATAGGGCCAAAGGAAATATCCTCCGATAACAAAGAGAAAGAAGCTTTCTGAGAAACTTCTTTGTGTTCTGTGAAATCATCTCACAGAGTTACAGCTTTCCCCTCAAGAAGCCTTTCGCTAAGACAGTTCTTGTGGAATTGGCAAAGTGATATTTGGAAGCCCATAGAGGGCTATGGTGAAAAAGGAAATATCCTCAGATGAAATCTGGAAAGAAGCTTTCTAAGAAAGTGCTTAGTGTTCTGTTAGTTCATCTCACAGAGTTACATCTGTATTTCGTGGATCTCTTTGCTAGCCTTATTTCTGTGGAATCTGATAACAGATACTTCGGATCCCTTTGAAGACCAGAGGGCCAAAGGAAATATCCGTCGATAACAAAGAGAAGGAAAGTTTCTGAGAAACTTCTTTGTGTTCCGTGAAATCATCTCACAGAGTTACAGCTTTCCCCTCAAGAAGCCTTTCGCTAAGACAGTTCTTGTGGAATTGGCGAAGTGATATTTGGAAGCCCATAGAGGGCTATGGTGATAAAGGAAATATCCTCAGATGAAATCTGGAAAGAAGCTTTCTGAGAAACTGCTTAGTGTTCTGTTATTTCATCTCACAGAATTACATCTGTATTTCGTGGATCTCTTTGCTAGCCTTATTTCTGTGGAATCTGAGAACAGATATTTCGGATCCCTTTGAAGACCATAGGGCCAAAGGAAATATCCTCCGATAACAAAGAGAAAGAAGCTTTCTGAGAAACTTCTTTGTGTTCTGTGAAATCATCTCACAGAGTTACAGCTTTCCCTTCAAGAAGCCTTTCGCTAAGACAGTTCTTGTGGAATTGGCAAAGTGATATTTGGAAGCCCATAGAGGGCTATGGTGAAAAAGGAAATATCCTCAGATGAAATCTGGAAAGAAGCTTTCTGAGAAACCGCTTAGTGTTCTGTTACTTCATCTCACAGAGTTACATCTGTATTTCGTGGATCTCTTTGCTAGCCTTATTTTTCTGGAATCTGGGAAAAGATATTTCGGATCCCTTTGAAGACTATAGGGCCAAAGGAAATATCCTCCGATAACAAAGAGAAAGAAGGTTTCCGAGAAACTTCTTGGTGTTCTGTTAAATCATCTCACAGAGTTACAGCTTTCCCCTCAAGAAGCCTTTCGCTAAGACAGTTCTTGTGGAATTGGCAAAGTGATATTTGGAAGCCCATAGAGGGCTATGGTGAAAAAGGAAATATCCTCAGATGAAATCTGGAAAGAAGCTTTCTAAGAAAGTGCTTAGTGTTCTGTTATTTCATCTCACAGAGTTACATCTGTATTTCGTGGATCTCTTTGCTAGCCTTATTTCTGTGGAATCTGAGAAAAGATACTTCGGATCCCTTTGAAGAGTAGAGGGCCAAAGGAAATATCCTCCGATAACAATGAGAAAGAAGCTTTCTGAGAAACTTCTTTGTGTTCTGTGAAATCATCTCACAGAGTTACAGCTTTCCCCTCAGGAAGACTTTCGCTAAGACAGTTCTTGTGGAATTGGCAAAGTGATATTTGGAAGCCCCTAGAGGGCTATGGTGAAAAAGGAAATATCCTCAGATGAAATCTGGAAAGAAGCTTTCTGAGAAACTGCTTAGTGTTCTGTTAATTCATCTCACAGAGTTACATCTGTATTTCGTGGATCTCTTTGCTAGCCTTATTTCTGTGGAATCTGAGAACAGATATTCCGGATCCCTTTGAAGACTACAGGGCCAAAGCAAATATCCTCCGATAACAAAGAGAAAGAAGGTTTCTGAGAAACTTCTTTGTGTTCTATGAAATCATCTCACAGAGGTACAGCTTTCCCCTCAAGAAGCCTTTCGCTAAGACAGTTCTTGTGGAATTGGCAAAGTGATATTTGGAAGCCCATAGAGGGCTATGGTGAAAAAGGAAATATCCTCAGATGAAATCTGGAAAGAAGCTTTCTGAGAAACTGCTTAGTGTTCTGTTAATTCATCTCACAGAGTTACATCTGTATTTCGTGGATCTCTTTGCTAGCCTTATTTCTGTGGAATCTGAGAATAGATATTTCGGATCCCTTTGAAGACTATAGGGCCAAAGGAAATATCCTCCGATAACAAAGAGAAAGAAGCTTTCTGAGAAACTTCTTTGTGTTCTGTGAAATCATCTCACAGAGTTACAGCTTTCCCCTCAAGAAGCCTTTCGCTAAGACAGTTCTTGTGGAATTGGCAAAGTGATATTTGGAAGCCCATAGAGGGCTATGGTGAAAAAGGAAATATCCTCAGATGAAATCTGGAAAGAAGCTTTCTAAGAAAGTGCTTAGTGTTCTGTTAGTTCATCTCACAGAGTTACATCTGTATTTCGTGGATCTATTTGCTAGCCTTATTTCTGTGGAATCTGAGAACAGATACTTCGGATCCCTTTGAAGACTAGAGGGCCAAAGGAAATATCCTCCGATAAAAATGAGAAAGAAGCTTTCTGAGAAACTTCTTTGTGTTCTGTGAAATCATCTCACAGAGTTACAGCTTTCCCCTCTGGAGGCTTTCGCTAAGACAGTTCTTGTGGAATTGGCAAAGTGATATTTGGAAGCCCCTAGAGGGCTACGGTGAAAAAGGAAATATCCTTAGATGAAACCTGGAAAGAAGCTTTCTGAGAAACTGCTTAGTATTCTGTTAATTCATCTCACAGAGTTAGAACTGTATTTCGTGGATCTCTTTGCTAGCCTTATTTCTGTGGAATCTGAGAACAGATGTTTCGGATCCCTTTGAAGACTATAGGGCCAAAGGAAATATCCCTCTATAACAAAGAGAAGGAAAGTTTCTGAGAAACTTCTTTGTGTTCCGTGAAATCATCTCACAGAGTTACAGCTTTCCCCTCAAGAAGCCTTTCGCTAAGACAGTTCTTGTGGAATTGACGAAGTGATATTTGGAAGCCCATAGAGGGCTATGGTGATAAAGGAAATATCCTCAGATGAAATCTGGAAAGAAGCTTTCTGAGAAACTGCTTAGTGTTCTGTTATTTCATCTCACAGAGTTACATCTGTATTTCGTGGATCTCTTTGCTAGCCTTATTTCTGTGGAATCTGAGAACAGATATTTCGGATCCCTTTGAAGACTATAGGGCCAAAGGAAATATCCTCCGATAACAAAGAGAAAGAAGCTTTCTGAGAAACTTCTTTGTGTTCTGTGAAATCATCTCACAGAGTTACAGCTTTCCCCTCAAGAAGCCTTTCGCTAAGACAGTTCTTTTGGAATTGGCAAAGTGATATTTGGAAGCCCTTAGAGGGCTATGGTGAAAAAGGAAATATCCTCAGATGAAATCTGGAAAGAAGCTTTCTGACAAACTGCTTAGTGTTCTGTTAATTCATCTCACAGAGTTACATCTGTATTTCGTGGATCTCTTTGCTAGCCTTATTTCTGTGGAATCTGAGAACAGATATTCCGGATCCCTTTGAAGACTACAGGGCCAAAGCAAATATCCTACGATAACAAAGAGAAAGAAGGTTTCTGAGAAACTTCTTTGTGTTCTTTGAAATCATCTCACAGAGTTACAGCTTTCCCCTCAAGAAGCCTTTCGCTAAGACAGTTCTTGTGGAATTGTCAAAGTGATATTTGGAAGCCCATAGAGGGCTATGGTGAAAAAGGAAATATCCTCAGATGAAATCTGGAAAGAAGCTTTCTGAGAAACCGCTTAGTGTTCTGTTACTTCATCTCACAGAGTTACATCTGTATTTCGTGGATCTCTTTGCTAGCCTTATTTTTCTGGAATCTGAGAAAAGATATTTCGGATCCCTTTGAAGACTATAGGGCCAAGGGAAATATCCTCCGATAACAAAGAGAAGGAAGGTTTCCGAGAAACTTCTTTGTGTTCTGTGAAATCATCTCACAGAGTTACAGCTTTCCCCTCAAGAAGCCTTTCGCTAAGACAGTTCTTGTGGAATTGGCAAAGTGATATTTGAAAGCCCATAGAGGGCTATGGTGAAAAAGGAAATATCCTCAGATGAAATCTGGAAAGAAGCTTTCTAAGAAAGTGCTTAGTGTTCTGTTAGTTCATCTCACAGAGTTACATCTGTATTTCGTGGATCTCTTTGCTAGCCTTATTTCTGTGGAATCTGAGAACAGATACTTCGGATCCCTTTGAAGACTAGAGGGCCAAAGGAAAATTCCTCCGATAACAATGAGAAAGAAGCTTTCTGAGAAACTTCTTTGTGTTCTGTGAAATCATCTCACAGAGTTACAGCTTTCCCCTCAGGAAGCCTTTCGCTAAGACAGTTCTTGTGGAATTGGCAAAGTGATATTTGGAAGCCCCTAGAGGGCTATGGTGAAAAAGGAAATATCCTCAGATGAAATCTGGAAAGAAGCTTTCTGAGAAACTGCTTAGTGTTCTGTTAATTCATCTCACAGAGTTACATCTGTATTTCGTGGATCTCTTTGCTAGCCTTATTTCTGTGGAATCTGAAAACAGATATTCCGGATCCCTTTGAAGACTATAGGGCCAAAGGAAATATCCTCCGATAACAAAGAGAAAGAAGATTTCTGAGAAACTTCTTTGTGTTCTGTGAAATCATCTCACAGAGTTACAGCTTTCCCCTCAAGAGGCCTTTCGCTAAGACAGTTCTTGGGATTGGCAAAGTGATATTTTGAAGCCCTTACAGGGCTATGATGAAAAAGGAAATATCCTCAGATGAAATCTGGAAAGAAGCTTTCTGAGAAACTGCTTAGTGTTCTGTTAGTTCATCTCACAGAGTTACATCTGTATTTCGTGGATCTCTTTGCTAGCCTTATTTCTGTGGAATCTGAGAACATATATTCCGGATCCCTTTGAAGACTATAGGGCCAAAGGAAATATCCTCCGATAACAAAGAGAAAGAAGCTTTCTGAGAAACATCTTTGTGTTCTGTGAATTCATCTCACAGAGTTACAGCTTTCCCCTCAAGAAGCCTTTCGCTAAGACAGTTCTTGTGGAATTGCAACGTGATATTTGGAAGCCCATAGAGGGCTATGGTGAAAAAGGAAATATCCTCAGATGAAATCTGGAAAGAAGCTTTCTGAGAAACTACTTAGTGTTCTGTTAATTCATCTCACAGAGTTACAACTGTATTTCGTGGATCTCTTTGCCAGCCTTATTTCTGTGGAATCTGAGAACAGATATTTCGGATCCCTTTGAAGACTATAGGGCCAAAGAAAATATCCTCCGACAAAAAAGAGAAAGAAGCTTTCTGAGAAACTTCTTTGTGTTCTGTGAAATCATCTCACAGAGTAACAGCTTTCCCCACAAGAAGCCTTTCGCTAAGACAGTTCTTCTGGAATTGGCAAAGTGATATTTGGAAGCCCTTAGAGGGCTATGGTGAAAAAGGAAATATCCTTAGATGAAATCTGGAAAGAAGCTTTCTGAGAAACTGCTTAGTATTCTGTTTATTCATCTCACAGAGTTAGAACTGTATTTCGTGGATCTCTTTGCTAGCCTTATTTCTGTGGAATCTGAGAACAGATGTTTCGGATCCCTTTGAAGACTATAGGGCCAAAGGAAATATCCCTCGATAACAAAGAGAAGGAAAGTTTCTGAGAAACTTCTTTGTGTTCCGTGAAATCATCTCACAGAGTTACAGCTTTCCCCTCAAGAAGCCTTTCGCTAAGACAGTTCTTGTGGAATTGGCGAAGTGATATTTGGAAGCCCATAGAGGGCTATGGTGATAAAGGAAATATCCTCAGATGAAATCTGGAAAGAAGCTTTCTGAGAAACTGCTTAGTGTTCTGTTATTTCATCTCACAGAGTTACATCTGTATTTCGTGGATCTATTTGCTAGCCTTATTTCTGTGGAATCTGAGAACAGATACTTCGGATCCCTTTGAAGACTAGAGGGCCAAAGGAAATATCCTCCGATAAAAATGAGAAAGAAGCTTTCTGAGAAACTTCTTTGTGTTCTGTGAAATCATCTCACAGAGTTACAGCTTTCCCCTCTGGAGCCTTTCGCTAAGACAGTTCTTGTGGAATTGGCAAAGTGATATTTGGAAGCCCCTAGAGGGCTATGGTGAAAAAGGAAATATCCTCAGATGAAATCTGGAAAGAAGCATTCTGAGAAACTGCTTAGTGTTCTGTTAATTCATCTCACAGAGTTATATCTGTATTTCGTGGATCTCTTTGCTTGCCTTATTTCTGTGGAATCTGAAAACAGATATTCCGGATCCCTTTGAAGACTATAGGGCCAAAGGAAATATCCTCCGATAACAAAGAGAAAGAAGATTTCTGAGAAACTTCTTTGTGTTCTGTGAAATCATCTCACAGAGTTACAGCTTTCCCCTCAAGAAGCCTTTCGCTAAGACAGTTTTTGTGGAATTGGCAAAGTGATATTTGGAAGCCCTTAGAGGGCTATGGTGAAAAAGGAAATATCCTCAGATGAAATCTGGAAAGAAGCTTTCTGAGAAACTGCTTAGTGTTCTGTTAATTCATCTCACAGAGTTACATCTGTATTTCGTGGATCTCTTTGCTAGCCTTATTTCTGTGGAATCTGAGAACAGATATTCCGGATCCCTTTAAAGACTATAGGGCCAAAGGAAATATCCTCCGATAACAAAGAGAAAGAAGCTTTCTGAGAAACATCTTTGTGTTCTGTGAAATCATCTCACAGAGTTACAGCTTTCCCCTCAAGAAGCCTTTCGCTAAGACAGTTCTTGTGGAATTTGCAAAGTGATATTTGGAAGCCCCTAGAGGGCTATGGTGAAAAAGGAAATATCCTCAGATGAAATCTGGAAAGAAGCTTTCTGAGAAACCGCTTAGTGTTCTGTTACTTCATCTCACAGAGTTACATCTGTATTTCGTGGATCTCTTTGCTAGCCTTATTTTTCTGGAATCTGAGAAAAGATATTTCGGATCCCTTTGAAGACTATAGGGCCAAAGGAAATATCCTCCGATAACAAAGAGAAAGAAGGTTTCCGAGAAACTTCTTGGTGTTCTGTGAAATCATCTCACAGAGTTACAGCTTTCCCCTCAAGAAGCCTTTCGCTAAGACAGTTCTTGTGGAATTGGCAAAGTGATATTTGGAAGCCCATAGAGGGCTATGGTGAAAAAGGAAATATCCTCAGATGAAATCTGGAAAGAAGCTTTCTAAGAAAGTGCTTAGTGTTCTGTTATTTCATCTCACAGAGTTACATCTGTATTTCGTGGATCTCTTTGCTAGCCTTATTTCTGTGGAATCTGAGAACAGATATTCCGGATCCCTTTAAAGACTATAGGGCCAAAGGAAATATCCTCCGATAACAAAGAGAAAGAAGCTTTCTGAGAAACATCTTTGTGTTCTGTGAAATCATCTCACAGAGTTACAGCTTTCCCCTCAAGAAGCCTTTCGCTAAGACAGTTCTTGTGGAATTGGCAAAGTGATATTTGGAAGCCCCTAGAGGGCTATGGTGAAAAAGGAAATATCCTCAGATGAAATCTGGAAAGAAGCTTTCTGAGAAACCGCTTAGTGTTCTGTTACTTCATCTCACAGAGTTACATCTGTATTTCGTGGATCTCTTTGCTAGCCTTATTTTTCTGGAATCTGAGAAAAGATATTTCGGATCCCTTTGAAGACTATAGGGCCAAAGGAAATATCCTCCGATAACAAAGAGAAAGAAGGTTTCCGAGAAACTTCTTGGTGTTCTGTGAAATCATCTCACAGAGTTACAGCTTTCCCCTCAAGAAGCCTTTCGCTAAGACAGTTCTTGTGGAATTGGCAAAGTGATATTTGGAAGCCCATAGAGGGCTATGGTGAAAAAGGAAATATCCTCAGATGAAATCTGGAAAGAAGCTTTCTAAGAAAGTGCTTAGTGTTCTGTTATTTCATCTCACAGAGTTACATCTGTATTTCGTGGATCTCTTTGCTAGCCTTATTTCTGTGGAATCTGAGAACAGATACTTCGGATCCCTTTGAAGAGTAGAGGGCCAAAGGAAATATCCTCCGATAACAATGAGAAAGAAGCTTTCTGAGAAACTTCTTTGTGTTCTGTGAAATCATCTCACAGAGTTACAGCTTTCCCCTCAGGAAGCCTTTCGCTAAGACAGTTCTTGTGGAATTGGCAAAGTGATATTTGGAAGCCCCTAGAGGGCTATGGTGAAAAAGGAAATATCCTCAGATGAAATCTGGAAAGAAGCTTTCTGAGAAACTACTTAGTGTTCTGTTAATTCATCTTCCAGAGTTAAAACTGTATTTCGTGGATCTCTTTGCCAGCCTTATTTCTGTGGAATCTGAGAACAGATATTTCGGATCCCTTTGAAGACTATAGGGCCAAAGAAAATATCCTCCGACAAAAAAGAGAAAGAAGCTTTCTGAGAAACTTCTTTGTGTTCTGTGAAATCATCTCACAGAGTAACAGCTTTCCCCACAAGAAGCCTTTCGCTAAGACAGTTCTTCTGGAATTGGCAAAGTGATATTTGGAAGCCCTTAGAGGGCTATGGTGAAAAAGGAAATATCCTTAGATGAAATCTGGAAAGAAGCTTTCTGAGAAACTGCTTAGTATTCTGTTAATTCATCTCACAGAGTTAGAACTGTATTTCGTGGATCTCTTTGCTAGCCTTATTTCTGTGGAATCTGAGAACAGATGTTTCAGATCCCTTTGAAGACTATAGGGCCAAAGGAAATATCCCTCTATAACAAAGAGAAGGAAAGTTTCTGAGAAACTTCTTTGTGTTCCGTGAAATCATCTCACAGAGTTACAGCTTTCCCCTCAAGAAGCCTTTCGCTAAGACAGTTCTTGTGGAATTGACGAAGTGATATTTGGAAGCCCATAGAGGGCTATGGTGATAAAGGAAATATCCTCAGATGAAATCTGGAAAGAAGCTTTCTGAGAAACTGCTTAGTGTTCTGTTATTTCATCTCACAGAGTTACATCTGTATTTCGTGGATCTCTTTGCTAGCCTTATTTCTGTGGAATCTGAGAACAGATATTTCGGATCCCTTTGAAGACTATAGGGCCAAAGGAAATATCCTCCGATAACAAAGAGAAAGAAGCTTTCTGAGAAACTTCTTTGTGTTCTGTGAAATCATCTCACAGAGTTACAGCTTTCCCTTCAAGAAGCCTTTCGCTAAGACAGTTCTTGTGGAATTGGCAAAGTGATATTTGGAAGCCCATAGAGGGCTATGGTGAAAAAGGAAATATCCTCAGATGAAATCTGGAAAGAAGCTTTCTGAGAAACTGCTTAGTGTTCTGTTAATTCATCTCACAGAGTTACATCTGTATTTCGTGGATCTCTTTGCTAGCCTTATTTCTGTGGAATCTGAGAACAGATACTTCGGATCCCTTTGAAGACTATAGGGCCAAAGGAAATATCCTCCGATAACAAAGAGAAAGAAGCTTTCTGAGAAACTTCTTTGTGTTCTGTGAAATCATCTCACAGAGTTACAGCTTTCCCCTCAAGAAGCCTTTCGCTAAGACACTTCTTGTGGAATTGGCAAAGTGATATTTGGAAGCCCATAGAGGGCAATGGTGAAAAAGGAAATATCCTCAGATGAAATCTGGAAAGAAGCTTTCTGAGAAACCGCTTAGTGTTCCGTTAATTCATCTCACAGAGTTACATCTGTATTTCGTGGATCTCTTTGCTAGCCTTATTTTTCTGGAATCTGAGAAAAGATATTTCGGATCCCTTTGAAGACTATAGGGCCAAAGGAAATATCCTCCGATCACAAAGAGAAAGAAGCTTTCTGAGAAACTTCTTTGTGTTCTGTGAAATCATCTCACAGAGTTACAGCTTTCCCCTCAAGAAGCCTTTCGCTAAGACAGTTCTTTTGGAATTGGCAAAGTGATATTTGGAAGCCCTTAGAGGGCTATGGTGAAAAAGGAAATATCCTCAGATGAAATCTGGAAAGAAGCTTTCTGACAAACTGCTTAGTGTTCTGTTAATTCATCTCACAGAGTTACATCTGTATTTCGTGGATCTCTTTGCTAGCCTTATTTCTGTGGAATCTGAGAACAGATATTCCGGATCCCTTTGAAGACTACAGGGCCAAAGCAAATATCCTACGATAACAAAGAGAAAGAAGGTTTCTGAGAAACTTCTTTGTGTTCTTTGAAATCATCTCACAGAGTTACAGCTTTCCCCTCAAGAAGCCTTTCGCTAAGACAGTTCTTGTGGAATTGGCAAAGTGATATTTGGAAGCCCATAGAGGGCTATGGTGAAAAAGGAAATATCCTCAGATGAAATCTGGAAAGAAGCTTTCTGAGAAACCGCTTAGTGTTCTGTTACTTCATCTCACAGAGTTACATCTGTATTTCGTGGATCTCTTTGCTAGCCTTATTTTTCTGGAATCTGAGAAAAGATATTTCGGATCCCTTTGAAGACTATAGGGCCAAGGGAAATATCCTCCGATAACAAAGAGAAAGAAGGTTTCCGAGAAACTTCTTTGTGTTCTGTGAAATCATCTCACAGAGTTACAGCTTTCCCCTCAAGAAGCCTTTCGCTAAGACAGTTCTTGTGGAATTGGCAAAGTGATATTTGAAAGCCCATAGAGGGCTATGGTGAAAAAGGAAATATCCTCAGATGAAATCTGGAAAGAAGCTTTCTAAGAAAGTGCTTAGTGTTCTGTTAGTTCATCTCACAGAGTTACATCTGTATTTCGTGGATCTCTTTGCTAGCCTTATTTCTGTGGAATCTGAGAACAGATACTTCGGATCCCTTTGAAGACTAGAGGGCCAAAGGAAAATTCCTCCGATAACAATGAGAAAGAAGCTTTCTGAGAAACTTCTTTGTGTTCTGTGAAATCATCTCACAGAGTTACAGCTTTCCCCTCAGGAAGCCTTTCGCTAAGACAGTTCTTGTGGAATTGGCAAAGTGATATTTGGAAGCCCCTAGAGGGCTATGGTGAAAAAGGAAATATCCTCAGATGAAATCTGGAAAGAAGCTTTCTGAGAAACTGCTTAGTGTTCTGTTAATTCATCTCACAGAGTTACATCTGTATTTCGTGGATCTCTTTGCTAGCCTTATTTCTGTGGAATCTGAAAACAGATATTCCGGATCCCTTTGAAGACTATAGGGCCAAAGGAAATATCCTCCGATAACAAAGAGAAAGAAGATTTCTGAGAAACTTCTTTGTGTTCTGTGAAATCATCTCACAGAGTTACAGCTTTCCCCTCAAGAGGCCTTTCGCTAAGACAGTTCTTGGGATTGGCAAAGTGATATTTTGAAGCCCTTACAGGGCTATGATGAAAAAGGAAATATCCTCAGATGAAATCTGGAAAGAAGCTTTCTGAGAAACTGCTTAGTGTTCTGTTAGTTCATCTCACAGAGTTACATCTGTATTTCGTGGATCTCTTTGCTAGCCTTATTTCTGTGGAATCTGAGAACATATATTCCGGATCCCTTTGAAGACTATAGGGCCAAAGGAAATATCCTCCGATAACAAAGAGAAAGAAGCTTTCTGAGAAACATCTTTGTGTTCTGTGAATTCATCTCACAGAGTTACAGCTTTCCCCTCAAGAAGCCTTTCGCTAAGACAGTTCTTGTGGAATTGCAACGTGATATTTGGAAGCCCATAGAGGGCTATGGTGAAAAAGGAAATATCCTCAGATGAAATCTGGAAAGAAGCTTTCTGAGAAACTACTTAGTGTTCTGTTAATTCATCTCACAGAGTTACAACTGTATTTCGTGGATCTCTTTGCCAGCCTTATTTCTGTGGAATCTGAGAACAGATATTTCGGATCCCTTTGAAGACTATAGGGCCAAAGAAAATATCCTCCGACAAAAAAGAGAAAGAAGCTTTCTGAGAAACTTCTTTGTGTTCTGTGAAATCATCTCACAGAGTAACAGCTTTCCCCACAAGAAGCCTTTCGCTAAGACAGTTCTTCTGGAATTGGCAAAGTGATATTTGGAAGCCCTTAGAGGGCTATGGTGAAAAAGGAAATATCCTTAGATGAAATCTGGAAAGAAGCTTTCTGAGAAACTGCTTAGTATTCTGTTTATTCATCTCACAGAGTTAGAACTGTATTTCGTGGATCTCTTTGCTAGCCTTATTTCTGTGGAATCTGAGAACAGATGTTTCGGATCCCTTTGAAGACTATAGGGCCAAAGGAAATATCCCTCGATAACAAAGAGAAGGAAAGTTTCTGAGAAACTTCTTTGTGTTCCGTGAAATCATCTCACAGAGTTACAGCTTTCCCCTCAAGAAGCCTTTCGCTAAGACAGTTCTTGTGGAATTGGCGAAGTGATATTTGGAAGCCCATAGAGGGCTATGGTGATAAAGGAAATATCCTCAGATGAAATCTGGAAAGAAGCTTTCTGAGAAACTGCTTAGTGTTCTGTTATTTCATCTCACAGAGTTACATCTGTATTTCGTGGATCTCTTTGCTAGCCTTATTTCTGTGGAATCTGAGAACAGATACTTCGGATCCCTTTGAAGACTAGAGGGCCAAAGGAAATATCCTCCGATAAAAATGAGAAAGAAGCTTTCTGAGAAACTTCTTTGTGTTCTGTGAAATCATCTCACAGAGTTACAGCTTTCCCCTCTGGAGCCTTTCGCTAAGACAGTTCTTGTGGAATTGGCAAAGTGATATTTGGAAGCCCCTAGAGGGCTATGGTGAAAAAGGAAATATCCTCAGATGAAATCTGGAAAGAAGCTTTCTGAGAAACTGCTTAGTGTTCTGTTAATTCATCTCACAGAGTTATATCTGTATTTCGTGGATCTCTTTGCTTGCCTTATTTCTGTGGAATCTGAAAACAGATATTCCGGATCCCTTTGAAGACTATAGGGCCAAAGGAAATATCCTCCGATAACAAAGAGAAAGAAGATTTCTGAGAAACTTCTTTGTGTTCTGTGAAATCATCTCACAGAGTTACAGCTTTCCCCTCAAGAAGCCTTTCGCTAAGACAGTTTTTGTGGAATTGGCAAAGTGATATTTGGAAGCCCTTAGAGGGCTATGGTGAAAAAGGAAATATCCTCAGATGAAATCTGGAAAGAAGCTTTCTGAGAAACTGCTTAGTGTTCTGTTAATTCATCTCACAGAGTTACATCTGTATTTCGTGGATCTCTTTGCTAGCCTTATTTCTGTGGAATCTGAGAACAGATATTCCGGATCCCTTTAAAGACTATAGGGCCAAAGGAAATATCCTCCGATAACAAAGAGAAAGAAGCTTTCTGAGAAACATCTTTGTGTTCTGTGAAATCATCTCACAGAGTTACAGCTTTCCCCTCAAGAAGCCTTTCGCTAAGACAGTTCTTGTGGAATTGGCAAAGTGATATTTGGAAGCCCCTAGAGGGCTATGGTGAAAAAGGAAATATCCTCAGATGAAATCTGGAAAGAAGCTTTCTGAGAAACCGCTTAGTGTTCTGTTACTTCATCTCACAGAGTTACATCTGTATTTCGTGGATCTCTTTGCTAGCCTTATTTTTCTGGAATCTGAGAAAAGATATTTCGGATCCCTTTGAAGACTATAGGGCCAAAGGAAATATCCTCCGATAACAAAGAGAAAGAAGGTTTCCGAGAAACTTCTTGGTGTTCTGTGAAATCATCTCACAGAGTTACAGCTTTCCCCTCAAGAAGCCTTTCGCTAAGACAGTTCTTGTGGAATTGGCAAAGTGATATTTGGAAGCCCATAGAGGGCTATGGTGAAAAAGGAAATATCCTCAGATGAAATCTGGAAAGAAGCTTTCTAAGAAAGTGCTTAGTGTTCTGTTATTTCATCTCACAGAGTTACATCTGTATTTCGTGGATCTCTTTGCTAGCCTTATTTCTGTGGAATCTGAGAACAGATACTTCGGATCCCTTTGAAGAGTAGAGGGCCAAAGGAAATATCCTCCGATAACAATGAGAAAGAAGCTTTCTGAGAAACTTCTTTGTGTTCTGTGAAATCATCTCACAGAGTTACAGCTTTCCCCTCAGGAAGCCTTTCGCTAAGACAGTTCTTGTGGAATTGGCAAAGTGATATTTGGAAGCCCCTAGAGGGCTATGGTGAAAAAGGAAATATCCTCAGATGAAATCTGGAAAGAAGCTTTCTGAGAAACTACTTAGTGTTCTGTTAATTCATCTTCCAGAGTTAAAACTGTATTTCGTGGATCTCTTTGCCAGCCTTATTTCTGTGGAATCTGAGAACAGATATTTCGGATCCCTTTGAAGACTATAGGGCCAAAGAAAATATCCTCCGACAAAAAAGAGAAAGAAGCTTTCTGAGAAACTTCTTTGTGTTCTGTGAAATCATCTCACAGAGTAACAGCTTTCCCCACAAGAAGCCTTTCGCTAAGACAGTTCTTCTGGAATTGGCAAAGTGATATTTGGAAGCCCTTAGAGGGCTATGGTGAAAAAGGAAATATCCTTAGATGAAATCTGGAAAGAAGCTTTCTGAGAAACTGCTTAGTATTCTGTTAATTCATCTCACAGAGTTAGAACTGTATTTCGTGGATCTCTTTGCTAGCCTTATTTCTGTGGAATCTGAGAACAGATGTTTCGGATCCCTTTGAAGACTATAGGGCCAAAGGAAATATCCCTCTATAACAAAGAGAAGGAAAGTTTCTGAGAAACTTCTTTGTGTTCCGTGAAATCATCTCACAGAGTTACAGCTTTCCCCTCAAGAAGCCTTTCGCTAAGACAGTTCTTGTGGAATTGACGAAGTGATATTTGGAAGCCCATAGAGGGCTATGGTGATAAAGGAAATATCCTCAGATGAAATCTGGAAAGAAGCTTTCTGAGAAACTGCTTAGTGTTCTGTTATTTCATCTCACAGAGTTACATCTGTATTTCGTGGATCTCTTTGCTAGCCTTATTTCTGTGGAATCTGAGAACAGATATTTCGGATCCCTTTGAAGACTATAGGGCCAAAGGAAATATCCTCCGATAACAAAGAGAAAGAAGCTTTCTGAGAAACTTCTTTGTGTTCTGTGAAATCATCTCACAGAGTTACAGCTTTCCCTTCAAGAAGCCTTTCGCTAAGACAGTTCTTGTGGAATTGGCAAAGTGATATTTGGAAGCCCATAGAGGGCTATGGTGAAAAAGGAAATATCCTCAGATGAAATCTGGAAAGAAGCTTTCTGAGAAACTGCTTAGTGTTCTGTTAATTCATCTCACAGAGTTACATCTGTATTTCGTGGATCTCTTTGCTAGCCTTATTTCTGTGGAATCTGAGAACAGATACTTCGGATCCCTTTGAAGACTATAGGGCCAAAGGAAATATCCTCCGATAACAAAGAGAAAGAAGCTTTCTGAGAAACTTCTTTGTGTTCTGTGAAATCATCTCACAGAGTTACAGCTTTCCCCTCAAGAAGCCTTTCGCTAAGACAGTTCTTGTGGAATTGGCAAAGTGATATTTGGAAGCCCATAGAGGGCAATGGTGAAAAAGGAAATATCCTCAGATGAAATCTGGAAAGAAGCTTTCTGAGAAACCGCTTAGTGTTCCGTTAATTCATCTCACAGAGTTACATCTGTATTTCGTGGATCTCTTTGCTAGCCTTATTTTTCTGGAATCTGAGAAAAGATATTTCGGATCCCTTTGAAGACTATAGGGCCAAAGGAAATATCCTCCGATCACAAAGAGAAAGAAGCTTTCTGAGAAACTTCTTTGTGTTCTGTGAAATCATCTCACAGAGTTACAGCTTTCCCCTCAAGAAGCCTTTCGCTAAGACAGTTCTTTTGGAATTGGCAAAGTGATATTTGGAAGCCCTTAGAGGGCTATGGTGAAAAAGGAAATATCCTCAGATGAAATCTGGAAAGAAGCTTTCTGACAAACTGCTTAGTGTTCTGTTAATTCATCTCACAGAGTTACATCTGTATTTCGTGGATCTCTTTGCTAGCCTTATTTCTGTGGAATCTGAGAACAGATATTCCGGATCCCTTTGAAGACTACAGGGCCAAAGCAAATATCCTACGATAACAAAGAGAAAGAAGGTTTCTGAGAAACTTCTTTGTGTTCTTTGAAATCATCTCACAGAGTTACAGCTTTCCCCTCAAGAAGCCTTTCGCTAAGACAGTTCTTGTGGAATTGTCAAAGTGATATTTGGAAGCCCATAGAGGGCTATGGTGAAAAAGGAAATATCCTCAGATGAAATCTGGAAAGAAGCTTTCTGAGAAACCGCTTAGTGTTCTGTTACTTCATCTCACAGAGTTACATCTGTATTTCGTGGATCTCTTTGCTAGCCTTATTTTTCTGGAATCTGAGAAAAGATATTTCGGATCCCTTTGAAGACTATAGGGCCAAGGGAAATATCCTCCGATAACAAAGAGAAAGAAGGTTTCCGAGAAACTTCTTTGTGTTCTGTGAAATCATCTCACAGAGTTACAGCTTTCCCCTCAAGAAGCCTTTCGCTAAGACAGTTCTTGTGGAATTGGCAAAGTGATATTTGAAAGCCCATAGAGGGCTATGGTGAAAAAGGAAATATCCTCAGATGAAATCTGGAAAGAAGCTTTCTAAGAAAGTGCTTAGTGTTCTGTTAGTTCATCTCACAGAGTTACATCTGTATTTCGTGGATCTCTTTGCTAGCCTTATTTCTGTGGAATCTGAGAACAGATACTTCGGATCCCTTTGAAGACTAGAGGGCCAAAGGAAAATTCCTCCGATAACAATGAGAAAGAAGCTTTCTGAGAAACTTCTTTGTGTTCTGTGAAATCATCTCACAGAGTTACAGCTTTCCCCTCAGGAAGCCTTTCGCTAAGACAGTTCTTGTGGAATTGGCAAAGTGATATTTGGAAGCCCCTAGAGGGCTATGGTGAAAAAGGAAATATCCTCAGATGAAATCTGGAAAGAAGCTTTCTGAGAAACTGCTTAGTGTTCTGTTAATTCATCTCACAGAGTTACATCTGTATTTCGTGGATCTCTTTGCTAGCCTTATTTCTGTGGAATCTGAAAACAGATATTCCGGATCCCTTTGAAGACTATAGGGCCAAAGGAAATATCCTCCGATAACAAAGAGAAAGAAGATTTCTGAGAAACTTCTTTGTGTTCTGTGAAATCATCTCACAGAGTTACAGCTTTCCCCTCAAGAGGCCTTTCGCTAAGACAGTTCTTGGGATTGGCAAAGTGATATTTTGAAGCCCTTACAGGGCTATGATGAAAAAGGAAATATCCTCAGATGAAATCTGGAAAGAAGCTTTCTGAGAAACTGCTTAGTGTTCTGTTAGTTCATCTCACAGAGTTACATCTGTATTTCGTGGATCTCTTTGCTAGCCTTATTTCTGTGGAATCTGAGAACATATATTCCGGATCCCTTTGAAGACTATAGGGCCAAAGGAAATATCCTCCGATAACAAAGAGAAAGAAGCTTTCTGAGAAACATCTTTGTGTTCTGTGAAATCATCTCACAGAGTTACAGCTTTCCCCTCAAGAAGCCTTTCGCTAAGACAGTTCTTGTGGAATTGCAACGTGATATTTGGAAGCCCATAGAGGGCTATGGTGAAAAAGGAAATATCCTCAGATGAAATCTGGAAAGAAGCTTTCTGAGAAACTACTTAGTGTTCTGTTAATTCATCTCACAGAGTTACAACTGTATTTCGTGGATCTCTTTGCCAGCCTTATTTCTGTGGAATCTGAGAACAGATATTTCGGATCCCTTTGAAGACTATAGGGCCAAAGAAAATATCCTCCGACAAAAAAGAGAAAGAAGCTTTCTGAGAAACTTCTTTGTGTTCTGTGAAATCATCTCACAGAGTAACAGCTTTCCCCACAAGAAGCCTTTCGCTAAGACAGTTCTTCTGGAATTGGCAAAGTGATATTTGGAAGCCCTTAGAGGGCTATGGTGAAAAAGGAAATATCCTTAGATGAAATCTGGAAAGAAGCTTTCTGAGAAACTGCTTAGTATTCTGTTAATTCATCTCACAGAGTTAGAACTGTATTTCGTGGATCTCTTTGCTAGCCTTATTTCTGTGGAATCTGAGAACAGATGTTTCGGATCCCTTTGAAGACTATAGGGCCAAAGGAAATATCCCTCGATAACAAAGAGAAGGAAAGTTTCTGAGAAACTTCTTTGTGTTCCGTGAAATCATCTCACAGAGTTACAGCTTTCCCCTCAAGAAGCCTTTCGCTAAGACAGTTCTTGTGGAATTGGCGAAGTGATATTTGGAAGCCCATAGAGGGCTATGGTGATAAAGGAAATATCCTCAGATGAAATCTGGAAAGAAGCTTTCTGAGAAACTGCTTAGTGTTCTGTTATTTCATCTCACAGAGTTACATCTGTATTTCGTGGATCTCTTTGCTAGCCTTATTTCTGTGGAATCTGAGAACAGATATTTCGGATCCCTTTGAAGACTATAGGGCCAAAGGAAATATCCTCCGATAACAAAGAGAAAGAAGCTTTCTGAGAAACTTCTTTGTGTTCTGTGAAATCATCTCACAGAGTTACAGCTTTCCCTTCAAGAAGCCTTTCGCTAAGACAGTTCTTGTGGAATTGGCAAAGTGATATTTGGAAGCCCATAGAGGGCTATGGTGAAAAAGGAAATATCCTCAGATGAAATCTGGAAAGAAGCTTTCTGAGAAACTGCTTAGTGTTCTGTTAATTCATCTCACAGAGTTACATCTGTATTTCGTGGATCTCTTTGCTAGCCTTATTTCTGTGGAATCTGAAAACAGATATTCCGGATCCCTTTGAAGACTATAGGGCCAAAGGAAATATCCTCCGATAACAAAGAGAAAGAAGATTTCTGAGAAACTTCTTTGTGTTCTGTGAAATCATCTCACAGAGTTACAGCTTTCCCCTCAAGAAGCCTTTAGCTAAGACAGTTCTTGTGGAATTGGCAAAGTGATATTTGGAAGCCCTTAGAGGGCTATGGTGAAAAAGGAAATATCCTCAGATGAAATCTGGAAAGAAGCTTTCGGAGAAACTGCTTAGTGTTCTGTTAATTCATCTCACAGAGTTACATCTGTATTTCGTGGATCTCTTTGCTAGCCTTATTTCTGTGGAATCTGAGAACAGATATTCCGGATCCCTTTGAAGACTATAGGGCCAAAGGAAATATCCTCCGATAACAAAGAGAAAGAAGCTCTCTGAGAAACATCTTTGTGTTCTGTGAAATCATCTCACAGAGTTACAGCTTTCCCCTCAAGAAGCCTTTCGCTAAGACAGTTCTTGTGGAATTGGCAACGTGATATTTGGAAGCCCATAGAGGGCTATGGTGAAAAAGGAAATATCCTCAGATGAAATCTGGAAAGAAGCTTTCTGAGAAACCGCTTAGTGTTCTGTTACTTCATCTCACAGAGTTACATCTGTATTTCGTGGATCTCTTTGCTAGCCTTATTTTTCTGGAATCTGAGAAAAGATATTTCGGATCCCTTTGAAGACTATAGGGCCAAAGGAAATATCCTCCGATAACAAAGAGAAAGAAGGTTTCCGAGAAACTTCTTGGTGTTCTGTGAAATCATCTCACAGAGTTACAGCTTTCCCCTCAAGAAGCCTTTCGCTAAGACAGTTCTTGTGGAATTGGCAAAGTGATATTTGGAAGCCCATAGAGGGCTATGGTGAAAAAGGAAATATCCTCAGATGAAATCTGGAAAGAAGCTTTCTAAGAAAGTGCTTAGTGTTCTGTTATTTCATCTCACAGAGTTACATCTGTATTTCGTGGATCTCTTTGCTAGCCTTATTTCTGTGGAATCTGAGAACAGATACTTCGGATCCCTTTGCAGAGTAGAGGGCCAAAGGAAATATCCTCCGATAACAATGAGAAAGAAGCTTTCTGAGAAACTTCTTTGTGTTCTGTGAAATCATCTCACAGAGTTACAGCTTTCCCCTCAGGAAGCCTTTCGCTAAGACAGTTCTTGTGGAATTGGCAAAGTGATATTTGGAAGCCCCTAGAGGGCTATGGTGAAAAAGGAAATATCCTCAGATGAAATCTGGAAAGAAGCTTTCTGAGAAACTGCTTAGTGTTCCGTTAATTCATCTCACAGAGTTACATCTGTATTTCGTGGATCTCTTTGCTAGCCTTATTTCTGTGGAATCTGAGAACAGATATTCCGGATCCCTTTGAAGACTACAGGGCCAAAGCAAATATCCTCCGATAACAAAGAGAAAGAAGGTTTCTGAGAAACTTCTTTGTGTTCTATGAAATCATCTCACAGAGTTACAGCTTTCCCCTCAAGAAGCCTTTCGCTAAGACAGTTCTTGTGGAATTGGCAAAGTGATATTTGGAAGCCCTTAGAGGGCTATGGTGAAAAAGGAAATATCCTCAGATGAAATCTGGAAAGAAGTTTTCTGAGAAACTGCTTAGTGTTCTGTTAATTCATCTCACAGAGTTACATCTGTATTTCGTGGATCTCTTTGCTAGCCTTATTTCTGTGGAATCTGAGAATAGATATTTCGGATCCCTTTGAAGACTATAGGGCCAAAGGAAATATCCTCCGATAACAAAGAGTAAGAAGCTTTCTGAGAAACTTCTTTGTGTTCTGTGAAATCATCTCACAGAGTTACAGCTTTCCCCTCAAGAAGCCTTTCGCTAAGACAGTTCTTGTGGAATTGGCAAAGTGATATTTGGAAGCCCCTAGAGGGCTATGGTGAAAAAGGAAATATCCTCAGATGAAATCTGGAAAGAAGCTTTCTGAGAAACTGCTTAGTGTTCTGTTAATTCATCTCACAGAGTTACATCTGTATTTCGTGGATCTCTTTGCTAGCCTTATTTCTGTGGAATCTGAAAACAGATATTCCGGATCCCTTTGAAGACTATAGGGCCAAAGGAAATATCCTCCGATAACAAAGAGAAAGAAGATTTCTGAGAAACTTCTTTGTGTTCTGTGAAATCATCTCACAGAGTTACAGCTTTCCCCTCAAGAGGCCTTTCGCTAAGACAGTTCTTGGGATTGGCAAAGTGATATTTTGAAGCCCTTACAGGGCTATGATGAAAAAGGAAATATCCTCAGATGAAATCTGGAAAGAAGCTTTCTGAGAAACTGCTTAGTGTTCTGTTAATTCATCTCACAGAGTTACATCTGTATTTCGTGGATCTCTTTGCTAGCCTTATTTCTGTGGAATCTGAGAACAGATATTCCGGATCCCTTTGAAGACTATAGGGCCAAAGGAAATATCCTCCGATAACAAAGAGAAAGAAGCTTTCTGAGAAACATCTTTGTGTTCTGTGAAATCATCTCACAGAGTTACAGCTTTCCCCTCAAGAAACCTTTCGCTAAGACAGTTCTTGTGGAATTGCAACGTGATATTTGGAAGCCCATAGAGGGCTATGGTGAAAAAGGAAATATCCTCAGATGAAATCTGGAAAGAAGCTTTCTGAGAAACTACTTAGTGTTCTGTTAATTCATCTCACAGAGTTACAACTGTATTTCGTGGATCATTTTGCTAGCCTTATTTCTGTGGAATCTGAGAACAGATATTTCGGATCCCTTTGAAGACTATAGGGCCAAAGAAAATATCCTCCGACAAAAAAGAGAAAGAAGCTTTCTGAGAAACTTCTTTGTGTTCTGTGAAATCATCTCACAGAGTAACAGCTTTCCCCACAAGAAGCCTTTCGCTAAGACAGTTCTTCTGGAATTGGCAAAGTGATATTTGGAAGCCCATAGAGGGCTACGGTGAAAAAGGAAATATCCTTAGATGAAATCTGGAAAGAAGCTTTCTGAGAAACTGCTTAGTATTCTGTTAATTCATCTCACAGAGTTAGAACTGTATGTCGTGGATCTCTTTGCTAGCCTTATTTCTGTGGAATCTGAGAACAGATGTTTCGGATCCCTTTGAAGACTATAGGGCCAAAGGAAATATCCCTCGATAACAAAGAGAAGGAAAGTTTCTGAGAAACTTCTTTGTGTTCCGTGAAATCATCTCACAGAGTTACAGCTTTCCCCTCAAGAAGCCTTTCGCTAAGACAGTTCTTGTGGAATTGGCAAAGTGATATTTGGAAGCCCATAGAGGGCTATGGTGAAAAAGGAAATATCCTCAGATGAAATCTGGAAAGAAGCTTTCTGAGAAACTGCTTAGTGTTCTGTTAATTCATCTCACAGAGTTACATCTGTATTTTGTGGATCTCTTTGCTAGCCTTATTTCTGTGGAATCTGAGAACAGATACTTCGGATCCCTTTGAAGACTATAGGGCCAAAGGAAATATCCTCCGATAACAAAGAGAAAGAAGCTTTCTGAGAAACTTCTTTGTGTTCTGTGAAATCATCTCACAGAGTTACAGCTTTCCCCTCAAGAAGCCTTTCGCTAAGACAGTTCTTGTGGAATTGGCAAAGTGATATTTGGAAGCCCATAGAGGGCAATGGTGAAAAAGGAAATATCCTCAGATGAAATCTGGAAAGAAGCTTTCTGAGAAACTGCTTAGTGTTCCGTTAATTCATCTCACAGAATTACATCTGTATTTCGTGGATCTCTTTGCTAGCCTTATTTTTCTGGAATCTGAGAAAAGATACTTCGGATCCCTTTGAAGACTATAGGGCCAAAGGAAATATCCTCCGATCACAAAGAGAAAGAAGCTTTCTGAGAAACTTCTTTGTGTTCTGTGAAATCATCTCACAGAGTTACAGCTTTCCCCTCAAGAAGCCTTTCGCTAAGACAGTTCTTTTGGAATTGGCAAAGTGATATTTGGAAGCCCTTAGAGGGCTATGGTGAAAAAGGAAATATCCTCAGATGAAATCTGGAAAGAAGCTTTCTGAGAAACTGCTTAGTGTTCTGTTAATTCATCTCACAGAGTTACATCTGTATTTCGTGGATCTCTTTGCTAGCCTTATTTCTGTGGAATCTGAGAACAGATATTCCGGATCCCTTTGAAGACTACAGGGCCAAAGCAAATATCCTCCGATAACAAAGAGAAAGAAGGTTTCTGAGAAACTTCATTGTGTTCTATGAAATCATCTCACAGAGTTACAGCTTTCCCCTCAAGAAGCCTTTCGCTAAGACAGTTCTTGTGGAATTGGCAAAGTGATATTTGGAAGCCCATAGAGGGCTATGGTGAAAAAGGAAATATCCTCAGATGAAATCTGGAAAGAAGTTTTCTGAGAAACTGCTTAGTGTTCTGTTAATTCATCTCACAGAGTTACATCTGTATTTCGTGGATCTCTTTGCTAGCCTTATTTCTGTGGAATCTGAGAATAGATATTTCGGATCCCTTTGAAGACTATAGGGCCAAAGGAAATATCCTCCGATAACAAAGAGAAAGAAGCTTTCTGAGAAACTTCTTTGTGTTCTGTGAAATCATCTCACAGAGTTACAGCTTTCCCCTCAAGAAGCCTTTCGCTAAGACAATTCTTGTGGAATTGGCAAAGTGATATTTGGAAGCCCATAGAGGGCTATGGTGAAAAAGGAAATATCCTCAGATGAAATCTGGAAAGAAGCTTTCTAAGAAAGTGCTTAGTGTTCTGTTAGTTCATCTCACTGAGTTACATCTGTATTTCGTGGATCTCTTTGCTAGCCTTATTTCTGTGGAATCTGAGAACACATACTTCGGATCCCTTTGAAGACTAGAGGGCCAAAGGAAATATCCTCCGATAACAATGAGAAAGAAGCTTTCTGAGAAACTTCTTTGTGTTCTGTGAAATCATCTCACAGAGTTACAGCTTTCCCCTCTGGAGCCTTTCGCTAAGACAGTTCTTGTGGAATTGGCAAAGTGATATTTGGAAGCCCCTAGAGGGCTATGGTGAAAAAGGAAATATCCTCAGATGAAATCTGGAAAGAAGCTTTCTGAGAAACTGCTTAGTGTTCTGTTAATTCATCTCACAGAGTTACATCTGTATTTCGTGGATCTCTTTGCTAGCCTTATTTCTGTGGAATCTGAGAACAGATATTCCGGATCCCTTTAAAGACTATAGGGCCAAAGGAAATATCCTCCGATAACAAAGAGAAAGAAGCTTTCTGAGAAACATCTTTGTGTTCTGTGAAATCATCTCACAGAGTTACAGCTTTCCCCTCAAGAAGCCGTTCGCTAAGACAGTTCTTGTGGAATTGGCAACGTGATATTTGGAAGCCCATAGAGGGCTATGGTGAAAAAGGAAATATCCTCAGATGAAATCTGGAAAGAAGCTTTCTGAGAAACCGCTTAGTGTTCTGTTACTTCATCTCACAGAGTTACATCTGTATTTCGTGGATCTCTTTGCTAGCCTTATTTTTCTGGAATCTGAGAAAAGATATTTCGGATCCCTTTGAAGACTATAGGGCCAAAGGAAATATCCTCCGATAACAAAGAGAAAGAAGGTTTCCGAGAAACTTCTTGGTGTTCTGTGAAATCATCTCACAGAGTTACAGCTTTCCCCTCAAGAAGCCTTTCGCTAAGACAGTTCTTGTGGAATTGGCAAAGTGATATTTGGAAGCCCATAGAGGGCTATGGTGAAAAAGGAAATATCCTCAGATGAAATCTGGAAAGAAGCTTTCTAAGAAAGTGCTTAGTGTTCTGTTAGTTCATCTCACAGAGTTACATCTGTATTTCGTGGATCTCTTTGCTAGCCTTATTTCTGTGGAATCTGAGAACAGATACTTCGGATCCCTTTGAAGACTAGAGGGCCAAAGGAAATATCCTCCGATAACAATGAGAAAGAAGCTTTCTGAGAAACATCTTTGTGTTCTGTGAAATCATCTCACAGAGTTACAGCTTTCCCCTCAGGAAGCCTTTCGCTAAGACAGTTCTTGTGGAATTGGCAAAGTGATATTTGGAAGCCCCTAGAGGTCTATGGTGAAAAAGGAAATATCCTCAGATGAAATCTGGAAAGAAGCTTTCTGAGAAACTGCTTAGTGTTCTGTTAATTCATCTCACAGAGTTACATCTGTATTTCGTGGATCTCTTTGCTAGCCTTATTTCTGTGGAATCTGAGAACAGATGTTTCGGATCCCTTTGAAGACTATAGGGCCAAAGGAAATATCCCTCGATAACAAAGAGAAGGAAAGTTTCTGAGAAACTTCTTTGTGTTCCGTGAAATCATCTCACAGAGTTACAGCTTTTCCCTCAAGAAGCCTTTCGCTAAGACAGTTCTTGTGGAATTGGCGAAGTGATATTTGGAAGCCCATAGAGGGCTATGGTGATAAAGGAAATATCCTCAGATGAAATCTGGAAAGAAGCTTTCTGAGAAACTGCTTAGTGTTCTGTTATTTCATCTCACAGAGTTACATCTGTATTTCGTGGATCTCTTTGCTAGCCTTATTTCTGTGGAATCTGAGAACAGATATTTCGGATCCCTTTGAAGACTATAGGGCCAAAGGAAATATCCTCCGATAACAAAGAGAAAGAAGCTTTCTGAGAAACTTCTTTGTGTTCTGTGAAATCATCTCACAGAGTTACAGCTTTCCCTTCAAGAAGCCTTTCGCTAAGACAGTTCTTGTGGAATTGGCAAAGTGATATTTGGAAGCCCATAGAGGGCTATGGTGAAAAAGGAAATATCCTCAGATGAAATCTGGAAAGAAGCTTTCTGAGAAACTGCTTAGTGTTCTGTTAATTCATCTCACAGAGTTACATCTGTATTTCGTGGATCTCTTTGCTAGCCTTATTTCTGTGGAATCTGAGAACAGATACTTCGGATCCCTTTGAAGACTATAGGGCCAAAGGAAATATCCTCCGATAACAAAGAGAAAGAAGCTTTCTGAGAAACTTCTTTGTGTTCTGTGAAATCATCTCACAGAGTTACAGCTTTCCCCTCAAGAAGCCTTTCGCTAAGACAGTTCTTGTGGAATTGGCAAAGTGATATTTGGAAGCCCATAGAGGGCAATGGTGAAAAAGGAAATATCCTCAGATGAATTCTGGAAAGAAGCTTTCTGAGAAACCGCTTAGTGTTCCGTTAATTCATCTCACAGAGTTACATCTGTATTTCGTGGATCTCTTTGCTAGCCTTATTTTTCTGGAATCTGAGAAAAGATATTTCGGATCCCTTTGAAGACTATAGGGCCAAAGGAAATATCCTCCGATCACAAAGAGAAAGAAGCTTTCTGAGAAACTTCTTTGTGTTCTGTGAAATCATCTCACAGAGTTACAGCTTTCCCCTCAAGAAGCCTTTCGCTAAGTCAGTTCTTTTGGAATTGGCAAAGTGATATTTGGAAGCCCTTAGAGGGCTATGGTGAAAAAGGAAATATCCTCAGATGAAATCTGGAAAGAAGCTTTCTAAGAAAGTTCTTAGTGTTCTGTTAGTTCATCTCACAGAGTTACATCTGTATTTCGTGGTTCTCTTTGCTAGCCTTATTTCTGTGGAATCTGAAAACAGATATTCCGGATCCCTTTGAAGACTATAGGGCCAAAGGAAATATCCTCCGATAACAAAGAGAAAGAAGATTTCTGAGAAACTTCTTTGTGTTCTGTGAAATCATCTCACAGAGTTACAGCTTTCCCCTCAAGAGGCCTTTCGCTAAGACAGTTCTTGTGGATTGGCAAAGTGATATTTTGAAGCCCTTACAGGGCTATGATGAAAAAGGAAATATCCTCAGATGAAATCTGGAAAGAAGCTTTCTGAGAAACTGCTTAGTGTTCTCTTAATTCATCTCACAGAGTTACATCTGTATTTCGTGGATCTCTTTGCTAGCCTTATTTCTGTGGAATCTGAGAACAGATATTCCGGATCCCTTTGAAGACTATAGGGCCAAAGGAAATATCCTCCGATAACAAAGAGAAAGAAGCTTTCTGAGAAACTTCTTTGTGTTCTGTGAAATCATCTCACAGAGTTACAGCTTTCCCCTCAAGAAGCCTTTCGCTAAAACAGTTCTTTTGGAATTGGCAAAGTGATATTTGGAAGCCCTTAGAGGGCTATGGTGAAAAAGGAAATATCCTCAGATGAAATCTGGAAAGAAGCTTTCTGAGAAACTGCTTAGTGTTCTGTTAATTCATCTCACAGAGTTACATCTGTATTTCGTGGATCTCTTTGCTAGCCTTATTTCTGTGGAATCTGAGAACAGATATTCCGGATCCCTTTGAAGACTACAGGGCCAAAGCAAATATCCTCCGATAACAAAGAGAAAGAAGGTTTCTGAGAAACTTCTTCGTGTTCTATGAAATCATCTCACAGAGTTACATCTTTCCCCTCAAGAAGCCTTTCGCTAAGACAGTTCTTGTGGAATTGGCAAAGTGATATTTGGAAGCCCATAGAGGGCTATGGTGAAAAAGGAAATATCCTCAGATGAAATCTGGAAAGAAGCTTTCTAAGAAAGTGCTTAGTGTTCTGTTAGTTCATCTCACAGAGTTACATCTGTATTTCGTGGATCTCTTTGCTAGCCTTATTTCTGTGGAATCTGAGAACAGATACTTCGGATCCCTTTGAAGACTAGAGGTAAAAAGAAATATCCTCCGATAACAAAGAGAAAGAAGCTTTCTGAGAAACTTCTTTGTGTTCTGTGAAATCATCTCACAGAGTTACAGCTTTCCCCTCTGGAAGCCTTTCGCTAAGACAGTTCTTGTGGAATTGGCAAAGTGATATTTGGAAGCCCATAGAGGGCTATGGTGAAAAAGGAAATATCCTCTGATGAAATCTGGAAAGAAGCTTTCTGAGAAACTGCTTAGTGTTCTGTTAATTCATCTCACAGAGTTACATCTGTATTTCGTGGATCTCTTTGCTAGCCTTATTACTGTGGAATCTGAAAACAGATATTCCGGATCCCTTTGAAGACTATAGGGCCAAAGGAAATATCCTCCGATAACAAAGAGAAAGAAGATTTCTGAGAAACTTCTTTGTGTTCTGTGAAATCATCTCACAGAGTTACAGCTTTCCCCTCAAGAAGCCTTTCGCTAAGACAGTTATTGTGGAATTGGCAAAGTGATATTTGGAAGCCCTTAGAGGGCTATGGTGAAAAAGGAAATATCCTCAGATGAAATCTGGAAAGAAGCTTTCTGAGAAACTACTTAGTGTTCTGTTAATTCATATCACAGAGTTACATCTGTATTTCGTGGATCTCTTTGCTAGCCTTATTTCTGTGGAATCTGAGAACAGATATTTCGGATCCCTTTGAAGACTATAGGGCCAAAGGAAATATCCTCCGACAAAAAAGAGAAAGAAGCTTTCTGAGAAACTTCTTTGTGTTCTGTGAAATCATCTCACAGAGTTACAGCTTTCCCCTCAAGAAGCCTTTCGCTAAGACAGTTCTTGTGGAATTGGCAACGTGATATTTGGAAGCCCATAGAGGGCTTTGGTGAAAAAGGAAATATCCTCAGATGAAATCTGGAAAGAAGCTTTCTGAGAAACCGCTTAGTGTTCTGTTACTTCATCTCACAGAGTTACATCTGTATTTCGTGGATCTCTTTGCTAGCCTTATTTTTCTGGAATCTGAGAAAAGATATTTCGGATCCCTTTGAAGACTATAGGGCCAAAGGAAATATCCTCCGATAACAAAGAGAAAGAAGGTTTCCGAGAAACTTCTTTGTGTTCTGTGAAATCATCTCACAGAGTTACAGCTTTCGCCTCAAGAAGCCTTTCGCTAAGACAGTTCTTGTGGAATTGGCAAAGTGATATTTGGAAGCCCATAGAGGGCTATGGTGAAAAAGGAAATATCCTCAGATGAAATCTGGAAAGAAGCTTTCTAAGAAAGTGCTTAGTGTTCTGTTAGTTCATCTCACAGAGTTACATCTGTATTTCGTGGATCTCTTTGCTAGCCTTATTTCTGTGGAATCTGAGAACAGATACTTCGGATCCCTTTGAAGACTAGAGGGCCAAAGGAAATATCCTCCGATAACAATGAGAAAGAAGCTTTCTGAGAAACTTCTTTGTGTTCTGTGAAATCATCTCACAGAGTTACAGCTTTCCCCTCAGGAAGCCTTTCGCTAAGACAGTTCTTGTGGAATTGGCAAAGTGATAATTGGAAGCCCTTAGAGGGCTATGGTGAAAAACGAAATATCCTCAGATGAAATCTGGAAAGAAGCTTTCTGAGAAACCGCTTAGTGTTCTGTTAATTCATCTCACAGAGTTACATCTGTATTTCGTGTATCTCTTTGCTAGCCTTATTTCTGTGGAATCTGAAAACAGATATTCCGGATCCCTTTGAAGACTATAGGGCCAAAGGAAATATCCTCCGATAACAAAGAGAAAGAAGATTTCTGAGAAACTTCTTTGTGTTCTGTGAAATCATCTCACAGAGTTACAGCTTTCCCCTCAAGAGGCCTTTCGCTAAGACAGTTCTTGTGGATTGGCAAAGTGATATTTTGAAGCCCTTACGGGGCTATGATGAAAAAGGAAATATCCTCAGATGAAATCTGGAAAGAAGCTTTCTGAGAAACTGCTTAGTGTTCTGTTAATTCATCTCACAGAGTTACATCTGTATTTCGTGGATCTCTTTGCTAGCCTTATTTCTGTGGAATCTGAGAACAGATATTCCGGATCCCTTTGAAGACTATAGGGCCAAAGGAAATATCCTCCGATAACAAAGAAAAAGTAGCTTTCTGAGAAACATCTTTGTGTTCTGTGAAATCATCTCACAGAGTTACAGCTTTCCCCTCAAGAAGCCTTTCGCTAAGACAGTTCTTGTGGAATTGGCAACGTGATATTTGGAAGCCCATAGAGGGCTATGGTGAAAAAGGAAATATCCTCAGATGAAATCTGGAAAGAAGCTTTCTGAGAAACTACTTAGTGTTCTGTTAATTCATCTCACAGAGTTACAACTGTATTTCGTGGATCTCTTTGCTAGCCTTATTTCTGTGGAATCTGAGAACAGATATTTCGGATCCCTTTGAAGACTATAGGGCCAAAGAAAATATCCTCCGACAAAAAAGAGAAAGAAGCTTTCTGAGAAACTTCTTTGTGTTCTGTGAAATCATCTCACAGAGTAACAGCTTTCCCCACAAGAAGCTTTTCGCTAAGACAGTTCTTCTGGAATTGGCAAAGTGATATTTGGAAGCCCATAGAGGGCTATGGTGAAAAAGGAAATATCCTTAGATGAAATCTGGAAAGAAGCTTTCTGAGAAACTGCTTAGTATTCTGTTAATTCATCTCACAGAGTTAGAACTGTATTTCGTGGATCTCTTTGCTAGCCTTATTTCTGTGGAATCTGATAACACATGTTTCGGATCCCTTTGAAGACTATAGGGCCAAAGGAAATATCCCTCGATAACAAAGAGAAGGAAACTTTCTGAGAAACTTCTTTGTGTTCCGTGAAATCATCTCACAGAGTTACAGCTTTCCCCTCAAGAAGCCTTTCGCTAAGACAGTTCTTGTGGAATTGGCGAAGTGATATTTGGAAGCCCATAGAGGGCTATGGTGATAAAGGAAATATCCTCAGATGAAATCTGGAAAGAAGCTTTCTGAGAAACTGCTTAGTGTTCTGTTATTTCATCTCACAGAGTTACATCTGTATTTCGTGGATCTCTTTGCTAGCCTTATTTCTGTGGAATCTGAGAACAGATATTTCGGATCCCTTTGAAGACTATAGGGCCAAAGGAAATATCCTCCGATAACAAAGAGAAAGAAGCTTTCTGAGAAACTTCTTTGTGTTCTGTGAAATCATCTCACAGAGTTACAGCTTTCCCTTCAAGAAGCCTTTCGCTAAGACAGTTCTTGTGGAATTGGCAAAGTGATATTTGGAAGCCCATAGAGGGCTATGGTGAAAAAGGAAATATCCTCAGATGAAATCTGGAAAGAAGCTTTCTGAGAAACTGCTTAGTGTTCTGTTAATTCATCTCACAGAGTTACATCTGTATTTCGTGGATCTCTTTGCTAGCCTTATTTCTGTGGAATCTGAGAACAGATACTTCGGATCCCTTTGAAGACTATAGGGCCAAAGGAAATATCCTCCGATAACAAAGAGAAAGAAGCTTTCTGAGAAACTTCTTTGTTTTCTGTGAAATCATCTCACAGAGTTACAGCTTTCCCCTCAAGAGGCCTTTCGCTAAGACAGTTCTTGTGGAATTGGCAAAGTGATATTTTGAAGCCCTTACAGGGCTATGATGAAAAAGGAAATATCCTCAGATGAAATCTGGAAAGAAGCTTTCGGAGAAACCGCTTAGTGTTCTGTTAATTCATCTCACAGAGTTACATCTGTATTTCGTGGATCTCTTTGCTAGCCTTATTTCTGTGGAATCTGAAAACAGATATTCCGGATCCCTTTGAAGACTATAGGGCCAAAGGAAATATCCTCCGATAACAAAGAGAAAGAAGATTTCTGAGAAACTTCTTTGTGTTCTGTGAAATCATCTCACAGAGTTACAGCTTTCCCCTCAAGAGGCCTTTCGCTAAGACAGTTCTTGTGGATTGGCAAAGTGATATTTTGAAGCCCTTACAGGGCTATGATGAAAAAGGAAATATCCTCAGATGAAATCTGGAAAGAAGCTTTCTGAGAAACTGCTTAGTGTTCTGTTAATTCATCTCACAGAGTTACATCTGTATTTCGTGGATCTCTTTGCTTGCCTTATTTCTGTGGAATCTGAGAACAGATATTCCGGATCCCTTTGAAGACTATAGGGCCAAAGGAAATATCCTCCGATAACAAAGAAAAAGAAGCTTTCTGAGAAACATCTTTGTGTTCTGTGAAATCATCTCACAGAGTTACAGCTTTCCCCTCAAGAAGCCTTTCGCTAAGACAGTTCTTGTGGAATTGGCAACGTGATATTTGGAAGCCCATAGAGGGCTATGGTGAAAAAGGAAATATCCTCAGATGAAATCTGGAAAGAAGCTTTCTGAGAAACTACTTAGTGTTCTGTTAATTCATCTCACAGAGTTACAACTGTATTTCGTGGATCTCTTTGCTAGCCTTATTTCTGTGGAATCTGAGAACAGATATTTCGGATCCCTTTGAAGACTATAGGGCCAAAGAAAATATCCTCCGACAAAAAAGAGAAAGAAGCTTTCTGAGAAACTTCTTTGTGTTCTGTGAAATCATCTCACAGAGTAACAGCTTTCCCCACAAGAAGCTTTTCGCTAAGACAGTTCTTCTGGAATTGGCAAAGTGATATTTGGAAGCCCATAGAGGGCTATGGTGAAAAAGGAAATATCCTTAGATGAAATCTGGAAAGAAGCTTTCTGAGAAACTGCTTAGTATTCTGTTAATTCATCTCACAGAGTTAGAACTGTATTTCGTGGATCTCTTTGCTAGCCTTATTTCTGTGGAATCTGAGAACACATGTTTCGGATCCCTTTGAAGACTATAGGGCCAAAGGAAATATCCCTCGATAACAAAGAGAAGGAAACTTTCTGAGAAACTTCTTTGTGTTCCGTGAAATCATCTCACAGAGTTACAGCTTTCCCCTCAAGAAGCCTTTCGCTAAGACAGTTCTTGTGGAATTGGCGAAGTGATATTTGGAAGCCCATAGAGGGCTATGGTGATAAAGGAAATATCCTCAGATGAAATCTGGAAAGAAGCTTTCTGAGAAACTGCTTAGTGTTCTGTTATTTCATCTCACAGAGTTACATCTGTATTTCGTGGATCTCTTTGCTAGCCTTATTTCTGTGGAATCTGAGAACAGATATTTCGGATCCCTTTGAAGACTATAGGGCCAAAGGAAATATCCTCCGATAACAAAGAGAAAGAAGCTTTCTGAGAAACTTCTTTGTGTTCTGTGAAATCATGTCACAGAGTTACAGCTTTCCCCTCAAGAAGCCTTTCGCTAAGACAGTTCTTGTGGAATTGGCAAAGTGATATTTGGAAGCCCATAGAGGGCTATGGTGAAAAAGGAAATATCCTCAGATGAAATCTGGAAAGAAGCTTTCTGAGAAACCGCTTAGTGTTCTGTTAATTCATCTAACAGAGTTTCAACTATATTTCGTGGATCTCTTTGCTAGCCTTATTTCTGTGGAATCTGAGAACAGATATTTCGGATCCCTTTGAAGACTATAGGGCCAAAGGAATATCCCCCGATAAAAAAGAGAAAGAAGCTTTCTGAGAAAATTCTTTGTGTTCTGTGAAATCATCTCTCAGAGTTACAGCTTTCCCCTCAAGAAGCCTTTCGCTAAGACAGTTCTTGTGGAATTGGCCAAGTCATATTTGGAAGCCCATAGAGGGCTATGGTGAAAAAGGAAATATCCTCAGATGAAATCTGGAAAGAAGCTTTCTGAGAAACTACTTAGTGTTCTGTTAATTCATCTCACAGAGTTACAACTGTATTTCGTGGATCTCTTTGCTAGCCTTATTTCTGTGGAATCTGAGAACAGATATTTCGGATCCCTTTGAAGACTATAGGGCCAAAGGAAATATCCTCCGACAAAAAAGAGAAAGAAGCTTTCTGAGAAACTTCTTTGTGTTCTGTGAAATCATCTCACAGAGTAACAGCTTTCCCCACAAGAAGCCTTTCGCTAAGACAGTTCTTCTGGAATTGGCAAAGTGATATTTGGAAGCCCATAGAGGGCTATGGTGAAAAAGGAAATATCCTCAGATGAAATCTGGAAAGAAGCTTTCTGAGAAACTGCTTAGTATTCTGTTAATTCATCTCACAGAGTTACAACTGTATTTCGTGGATCTCTTTGCTAGCCTTATTTCTGTGGAATCTGAGAACAGATGTTTCGGATCCCTTTGAAGACTATAGGGCCAAAGGAAATATCCCTCGATAACAAAGAGAAGGAAACTTTCTGAGAAACTTCTTTGTGTTCCGTGAAATCATCTCACAGAGTTACAGCTTTCCCCTCAAGAAGCCTTTCGCTAAGACAGTTCTTGTGGAATTGGCAAAGTGATATTTGGAAGCCCATAGAGGGCTATGGTGAAAAACGAAATATCCTCAGATGAAATCTGGAAAGAAGCTTTCTGAGAAACTGCTTAGTGTTCTGTTATTTCATCTCACAGAGTTACATCTGTATTTCGTGGATCTCTTTGCTAGCCTTATTTCTGTGGAATCTGAGAACAGATATTTCGGATCCCTTTGAAGACTATAGGGCCAAAGGAAATATCCTCCGATAACAAAGAGAAAGAAGCTTTCTGAGAAACTTCTTTGTGTTCTGTGAAATCATCTCACAGAGTTACAGCTTTCTTTTCAAGAAGCCTTTCGCTAAGACAGTTCTTGTGGAATTGGCAAAGTGATATTTGGAAGCCCATAGAGGGCTATGGTGAAAAAGGAAATATCCTCAGATGAAATCTGGAAAGAAGTTTTCGGAGAAACAGCTTAGTGTTCTGTTAATTCATCTCACAGAGTTACATCTGTATTTCGTGGATCTCTTTGCTAGCCTTATTTCTGTGGAATCTGAGAAGAGATACTTCGGATCCCTTTGAAGACTATAGGGCCAAAGGAAATATCCTCCGATAACAAAAAGAAAGAAGCTTTCTGAGAAACTTCTTTGGGTTCTGTGAAATCATCTCACAGAGTTACAGCTTTCCCCTCAAGAAGCCTTTCGCTAAGACAGTTCTTGTGGAATTGGCAAAGTGATATTTGGAAGCCCATAGAGGGCAATGGTGAAAAAGGAAATATCCTCAGATGAAATCTGGAAAGAAGCTTTCTGAGAAACCACTTAGTGTTCCGTTAATTCATCTCACAGAGTTACATCTGTATTTCGTGGATCTCTTTGCTAGCCTTATTTCTGTGGAATCTGAGAACAGATACTTCGGATCCCTTTGAAGACTAGAGGGCCAAAGGAAATATCCTCCGATAACAATGAGAAAGAAGCTTTCTTTGAAACTTCTTTGTGTTCTGTGAAATCATCTCACAGAGTTACAGCTTTCCCCTCTGAAAGCCTTTCGCTAAGACAGTTCTTGTGGAATTGGCAAAGTGATATTTGGAAGCCCCTAGAGGGCTATGGTGAAAAAGGAAATATCCTCAGATGAAATCTGGAAAGAAGCTTTCTGAGAAACTGCTTAGTGTTCTGTTAATTCATCTCACAGAGTTACATCTGTATTTCGTGGATCTCTTTGCTAGCCTTATTTCTGTGGAATCTGAAAACAGATATTCCGGATCCCTTTGAAGACTATAGGGCCAAAGGAAATATCCTCCGATAACAAAGAGAAAGAAGATTTCTGAGAAACTTCTTTGTGTTCTGTGAAATCATCTCACAGAGTTACAGCTTTCCCCTCAAGAAGCCTTTCGCTAAGACAGTTCTTGTGGAATTGGCAAAGTGATATTTGGAAGCCCTTAGAGGGCTATGGTGAAAAAGGAAATATCCTCAGATGAAATCTGGAAAGAAGCTTTCGGAGAAACTGCTTAGTGTTCTGTTAATTCATCTCACAGAGTTACATCTGTATTTCGTGGATCTCTTTGCTAGCCTTATTTCTGTGGAATCTGAGAACAGATATTCCGGATCCCTTTGAAGACTATAGGGCCAAAGGAAATATCCTCCGATAACAAAGAGAAGGAAGCTTTCCGAGAAACATCTTTGTGTTCTGTGAAATCATCTCACAGAGGTACAGCTTTCCCCTCAAGAAGCCTTTCGCTAAGACAGTTATTGTGGAATTGGCAACGTGATATTTGGAAGCCCATAGAGGGCTATGGTGAAAAAGGAAATATCCTCAGACGAAATCTGGAAAGAAGCTTTCTGAGAAACCGCTTAGTGTTCTGTTACTTCATCTCACAGAGTTACATCTGTATTTCGTGGATCTCTTTGCTAGCCTTATTTTTCTGGAATCTGAGAAAAGATATTTCGGATCCCTTTGAAGACTATAGGGCCAAAGGAAATATCCTCCGATAACAAAGAGAAAGAAGGTTTCCGAGAAACTTCTTGGTGTTCTGTGAAATCATCTCACAGAGTTACAGCTTTCCCCTCAAGAAGCCTTTCGCTAAGACAGTTCTTGTGGAATTGGCAAAGTGATATTTGGAAGCCCATAGAGGGCTATGGTGAAAAAGGAAATATCCTTAGATGAAATCTGGAAAGAAGCTTTCTGAGAAACTGCTTAGTATTCTGTTAATTCATCTCACAGAGTTAGAACTGTATTTCGTGGATCTCTTTGCTAGCCTTATTTCTGTGGAATCTGAGAACACATGTTTCGGATCCCTTTGAAGACTATAGGGCCAAAGGAAATATCCCTCGATAACAAAGAGAAGGAAACTTTCTGAGAAACTTCTTTGTGTTCCGTGAAATCATCTCACAGAGTTACAGCTTTCCCCTCAAGAAGCCTTTCGCTAAGACAGTTCTTGTGGAATTGGCGAAGTGATATTTGGAAGCCCATAGAGGGCTATGGTGATAAATTAAATATCCTCAGATGAAATCTGGAAAGAAGCTTTCTGAGAAACGGCTTAGTGTTCTGTTATTTCATCTCACAGAGTTACATCTGTATTTCGTGGATCTCTTTGCTAGCCTTATTTCTGTGGAATCTGAGAACAGATATTTCGGATCCCTTTGAAGACTATAGGGCCAAAGGAAATATCCTCCGATAACAAAGAGAAAGAAGCTTTCTGAGAAACTTCTTTGTGTTCTGTGAAATCATCTCACAGAGTTACAGCTTTCCCTTCAAGAAGCCTTTCGCTAAGACAGTTCTTGTGGAATTGGCAAAGTGATATTTGGAAGCCCATAGAGGGCTATGGTGAAAAAGGAAATATCCTCAGATGAAATCTGGAAAGAAGCTTTCTGAGAAACTGCTTAGTGTTCTGTTAATTCATCTCACAGAGTTACATCTGTATTTCGTGGATCTCTTTGCTAGCCTTATTTCTGTGGAATCTGAGAACAGATACTTCGGATCCCTTTGAAGACTATAGGGCCAAAGGAAATATCCTCCGATAACAAAGAGAAAGAAGATTTCTGAGAAACTTCTTTGTTTTCTGTGAAATCATCTCACAGAGTTACAGCTTTCCCCTCAAGAGGCCTTTCGCTAAGACAGTTCTTGTGGAATTGGCAAAGTGATATTTTGAAGCCCTTACAGGGCTATGATGAAAAAGGAAATATCCTCAGATGAAATCTGGAAAGAAGCTTTCGGAGAAACCGCTTAGTGTTCTGTTAATTCATCTCACAGAGTTACATCTGTATTTCGTGGATCTCTTTGCTAGCCTTATTTCTGTGGAATCTGAAAACAGATATTCCGAATCCCTTTGAAGTCTATAGGGCCAAAGGAAATATCCTCCGATAACAAAGAGAAAGAAGATTACTGAGAAACTTCTTTGTGTTCTGTGAAATCATCTCACAGAGTTACAGCTTTCCCCTCAAGAGGCCTTTCGCTAAGACAGTTCTTGTGGAATTGGCGAAGTGATATTTGGAAGCCCATAGAGGGCTATGGTGATAAAGGAAATATCCTCAGATGAAATCTGGAAAGAAGCTTTCTGAGAAACTGCTTAGTGTTCTGTTATTTCATCTCACAGAGTTACATCTGTATTTCGTGGATCTCTTTGCTAGCCTTATTTCTGTGGAATCTGAGAACAGATATTTCGGATCCCTTTGAAGACTATAGGGCCAAAGGAAATATCCTCCGATAACAAAGAGAAAGAAGCTTTCTGAGAAACTTCTTTGTGTTCTGTGAAATCATGTCACAGAGTTACAGCTTTCCCCTCAAGAAGCCTTTCGCTAAGACAGTTCTTGTGGAATTGGCAAAGTGATATTTGGAAGCCCATAGAGGGCTATGGTGAAAAAGGAAATATCCTCAGATGAAATCTGGAAAGAAGCTTTCTGAGAAACCGCTTAGTGTTCTGTTAATTCATCTAACAGAGTTTCAACTATATTTCGTGGATCTCTTTGCTAGCCTTATTTCTGTGGAATCTGAGAACAGATATTTCGGATCCCTTTGAAGACTATAGGGCCAAAGGAATATCCCCCGATAAAAAAGAGAAAGAAGCTTTCTGAGAAAATTCTTTGTGTTCTGTGAAATCATCTCTCAGAGTTACAGCTTTCCCCTCAAGAAGCCTTTCGCTAAGACAGTTCTTGTGGAATTGGCCAAGTCATATTTGGAAGCCCATAGAGGGCTATGGTGAAAAAGGAAATATCCTCAGATGAAATCTGGAAAGAAGCTTTCTGAGAAACTACTTAGTGTTCTGTTAATTCATCTCACAGAGTTACAACTGTATTTCGTGGATCTCTTTGCTAGCCTTATTTCTGTGGAATCTGAGAACAGATATTTCGGATCCCTTTGAAGACTATAGGGCCAAAGGAAATATCCTCCGACAAAAAAGAGAAAGAAGCTTTCTGAGAAACTTCTTTGTGTTCTGTGAAATCATCTCACAGAGTAACAGCTTTCCCCACAAGAAGCCTTTCGCTAAGACAGTTCTTCTGGAATTGGCAAAGTGATATTTGGAAGCCCATAGAGGGCTATGGTGAAAAAGGAAATATCCTCAGATGAAATCTGGAAAGAAGCTTTCTGAGAAACTGCTTAGTATTCTGTTAATTCATCTCACAGAGTTACAACTGTATTTCGTGGATCTCTTTGCTAGCCTTATTTCTGTGGAATCTGAGAACAGATGTTTCGGATCCCTTTGAAGACTATAGGGCCAAAGGAAATATCCCTCGATAACAAAGAGAAGGAAACTTTCTGAGAAACTTCTTTGTGTTCCGTGAAATCATCTCACAGAGTTACAGCTTTCCCCTCAAGAAGCCTTTCGCTAAGACAGTTCTTGTGGAATTGGCAAAGTGATATTTGGAAGCCCATAGAGGGCTATGGTGAAAAACGAAATATCCTCAGATGAAATCTGGAAAGAAGCTTTCTGAGAAACTGCTTAGTGTTCTGTTATTTCATCTCACAGAGTTACATCTGTATTTCGTGGATCTCTTTGCTAGCCTTATTTCTGTGGAATCTGAGAACAGATATTTCGGATCCCTTTGAAGACTATAGGGCCAAAGGAAATATCCTCCGATAACAAAGAGAAAGAAGCTTTCTGAGAAACTTCTTTGTGTTCTGTGAAATCATCTCACAGAGTTACAGCTTTCCCCTCTGAAAGCCTTTCGCTAAGACAGTTCTTGTGGAATTGGCAAAGTGATATTTGGAAGCCCCTAGAGGGCTATGGTGAAAAAGGAAATATCCTCAGATGAAATCTGGAAAGAAGCTTTCTGAGAAACTGCTTAGTGTTCTGTTAATTCATCTCACAGAGTTACATCTGTATTTCGTGGATCTCTTTGCTAGCCTTATTTCTGTGGAATCTGAAAACAGATATTCCGGATCCCTTTGAAGACTATAGGGCCAAAGGAAATATCCTCCGATAACAAAGAGAAAGAAGATTTCTGAGAAACTTCTTTGTGTTCTGTGAAATCATCTCACAGAGTTACAGCTTTCCCCTCAAGAAGCCTTTCGCTAAGACAGTTCTTGTGGAATTGGCAAAGTGATATTTGGAAGCACTTAGAGGGCTATGGTGAAAAAGGAAATATCCTCAGATGAAATCTGGAAAGAAGCTTTCGGAGAAACTGCTTAGTGTTCTGTTAATTCATCTCACAGAGTTACATCTGTATTTCGTGGATCTCTTTGCTAGCCTTATTTCTGTGGAATCTGAGAACAGATATTCCGGATCCCTTTGAAGACTATAGGGCCAAAGGAAATATCCTCCGATAACAAAGAGAAGGAAGCTTTCCGAGAAACATCTTTGTGTTCTGTGAAATCATCTCACAGAGGTACAGCTTTCCCCTCAAGAAGCCTTTCGCTAAGACAGTTATTGTGGAATTGGCAACGTGATATTTGGAAGCCCATAGAGGGCTATGGTGAAAAAGGAAATATCCTCAGACGAAATCTGGAAAGAAGCTTTCTGAGAAACCGCTTAGTGTTCTGTTACTTCATCTCACAGAGTTACATCTGTATTTCGTGGATCTCTTTGCTAGCCTTATTTTTCTGGAATCTGAGAAAAGATATTTCGGATCCCTTTGAAGACTATAGGGCCAAAGGAAATATCCTCCGATAACAAAGAGAAAGAAGGTTTCCGAGAAACTTCTTGGTGTTCTGTGAAATCATCTCACAGAGTTACAGCTTTCCCCTCAAGAAGCCTTTCGCTAAGACAGTTCTTGTGGAATTGGCAAAGTGATATTTGGAAGCCCATAGAGGGCTATGGTGAAAAAGGAAATATCCTTAGATGAAATCTGGAAAGAAGCTTTCTGAGAAACTGCTTAGTATTCTGTTAATTCATCTCACAGAGTTAGAACTGTATTTCGTGGATCTCTTTGCTAGCCTTATTTCTGTGGAATCTGAGAACACATGTTTCGGATCCCTTTGAAGACTATAGGGCCAAAGGAAATATCCCTCGATAACAAAGAGAAGGAAACTTTCTGAGAAACTTCTTTGTGTTCCGTGAAATCATCTCACAGAGTTACAGCTTTCCCCTCAAGAAGCCTTTCGCTAAGACAGTTCTTGTGGAATTGGCGAAGTGATATTTGGAAGCCCATAGAGGGCTATGGTGATAAATTAAATATCCTCAGATGAAATCTGGAAAGAAGCTTTCTGAGAAACTGCTTAGTGTTCTGTTATTTCATCTCACAGAGTTACATCTGTATTTCGTGGATCTCTTTGCTAGCCTTATTTCTGTGGAATCTGAGAACAGATATTTCGGATCCCTTTGAAGACTATAGGGCCAAAGGAAATATCCTCCGATAACAAAGAGAAAGAAGCTTTCTGAGAAACTTCTTTGTGTTCTGTGAAATCATCTCACAGAGTTACAGCTTTCCCTTCAAGAAGCCTTTCGCTAAGACAGTTCTTGTGGAATTGGCAAAGTGATATTTGGAAGCCCATAGAGGGCTATGGTGAAAAAGGAAATATCCTCAGATGAAATCTGGAAAGAAGCTTTCTGAGAAACTGCTTAGTGTTCTGTTAATTCATCTCACAGAGTTACATCTGTATTTCGTGGATCTCTTTGCTAGCCTTATTTCTGTGGAATCTGAGAACAGATACTTCGGATCCCTTTGAAGACTATAGGGCCAAAGGAAATATCCTCCGATAACAAAGAGAAAGAAGATTTCTGAGAAACTTCTTTGTTTTCTGTGAAATCATCTCACAGAGTTACAGCTTTCCCCTCAAGAGGCCTTTCGCTAAGACAGTTCTTGTGGAATTGGCAAAGTGATATTTTGAAGCCCTTACAGGGCTATGATGAAAAAGGAAATATCCTCAGATGAAATCTGGAAAGAAGCTTTCGGAGAAACCGCTTAGTGTTCTGTTAATTCATCTCACAGAGTTACATCTGTATTTCGTGGATCTCTTTGCTAGCCTTATTTCTGTGGAATCTGAAAACAGATATTCCGAATCCCTTTGAAGTCTATAGGGCCAAAGGAAATATCCTCCGATAACAAAGAGAAAGAAGATTACTGAGAAACTTCTTTGTGTTCTGTGAAATCATCTCACAGAGTTACAGCTTTCCCCTCAAGAGGCCTTTCGCTAAGACAGTTCTTGTGGATTGGCAAAGTGGTATTTTGAAGCCCTTACAGGGCTATGATGAAAAAGGAAATATCCTCAGATGAAATCTGGAAAGAAGCTTTCTGAGAAACTGCTTAGTGTTCTGTTAATTCATCTCACAGAGTTACATCTGTATTTCGTGGATCTCTTTGCTAGCCTTATTTCTGTGGAATCTGAGAACAGATATTCCGGATCCCTTTGAAGACTATAGGGCCAAAGGAAATATCCTCCGATAACAAAGAAAAAGAAGCTTTCTGAGAAACATCTTTGTGTTCTGTGAAATCATCTCACAGAGTTACAGCTTTCCCCTCAAGAAGCCTTTCGCTAAGACAGTTCTTGTGGAATTGGCAACGTGATATTTGGAAGCCCATAGAGGGCTATGGTGAAAAAGGAAATATCCTCAGATGAAATCTGGAAAGAAGCTTTCTGAGAAACTACTTAGTGTTCTGTTAATTCATCTCACAGAGTTACAACTGTATTTCGTGGATCTCTTTGCTAGCCTTATTTCTGTGGAATCTGAGAACAGATATTTCGGATCCCTTTGAAGACTATAGGGCCAAAGAAAATATCCTCCGACAAAAAAGTGAAAGAAGCTTTCTGAGAAACTTCTTTGTGTTCTGTGAAATCATCTCACAGAGTAACAGCTTTCCCCACAAGAAGCTTTTCGCTAAGACAGTTCTTCTGGAATTGGCAAAGTGATATTTGGAAGCCCATAGAGGGCTATGGTGAAAAAGGAAATATCCTTAGATGAAATCTGGAAAGAAGCTTTCTGAGAAACTGCTTAGTATTCTGTTAATTCATCTCACAGAGTTAGAACTGTATTTCGTGGATCTCTTTGCTAGCCTTATTTCTGTGGAATCTGAGAACACATGTTTCGGATCCCTTTGAAGACTATAGGGCCAAAGGAAATATCCCTCGATAACAAAGAGAAGGAAACTTTCTGAGAAACTTCTTTGTGTTCCGTGAAATCATCTCACAGAGTTACAGCTTTCCCCTCAAGAAGCCTTTCGCTAAGACAGTTCTTGTGGAATTGGCGAAGTGATATTTGGAAGCCCATAGAGGGCTATGGTGAAAAAGGAAATATCCTCAGATGAAATCTGGAAAGAAGTTTTCTGAGAAACTGCTTAGTATTCTGTTAATTCATCTCACAGAGTTACAACTGTATTTCGTGGATCTCTTTGCTAGCCTTATTTCTGTGGAATCTGAGAACAGATGTTTCGGATCCCTTTGAAGACTAGAGGGCCAAAGGAAATATCCTCCGATAACAAAGAGAAGGAAACTTTCTGAGAAACTTCTTTGTGTTCCGTGAAATCATCTCACAGAGTTACAGCTTTCCCCTCAAGAAGCCTTTCGCTAAGACAGTTCTTGTGGAATTGGCAAAGTGATATTTGGAAGCCCATAGAGGGCTATGGTGAAAAACGAAATATCCTCAGATGAAATCTGGAAAGAAGCTTTCTGAGAAACTGCTTAGTGTTCTGTTATTTCATCTCACAGAGTTACATCTGTATTTCGTGGATCTCTTTGCTAGCCTTATTTCTGTGGAATCTGAGAACAGATATTTCGGATCCCTTTGAAGACTATAGGGCCAAAGGAAATATCCTCCGATAACAAAGAGAAAGAAGCTTTCTGAGAAACTTCTTTGTGTTCTGTGAAATCATCTCACAGAGTTACAGCTTTCCCTTCAAGAAGCCTTTCGCTAATACAGTTCTTGTGGAATTGGCAAAGTGATATTTGGAAGCCCATAGAGGGCTATGGTGAAAAAGGAAATATCCTCAGATGAAATCTGGAAAGAAGTTTTCGGAGAAACTGCTTAGTGTTCTGTTAATTCATCTCACAGAGTTACATCTGTATTTCGTGGATCTCTTTGCTAGCCTTATTTCTGTGGAATCTGAGAAGAGATACTTCGGATCCCTTTGAAGACTATAGGGCCAAAGGAAATATCCTCCGATAACAAAAAGAAAGAAGCTTTCTGAGAAACTTCTTTGTGTTCTGTGAAATCATCTCACAGAGTTACAGCTTTCCCCTCAAGAAGCCTTTCGCTAAGACAGTTCTTGTGGAATTGGCAAAGTGATATTTGGAAGCCCATAGAGGGCAATGGTGAAAAAGGAAATATCCTCAGATGAAATCTGGAAAGAAGCTTTCTGAGAAACCACTTAGTGTTCCGTTAATTCATCTCACAGAGTTACATTTGTATTTCGTGGATCTCTTTGCTAGCCTTATTTCTGTGGAATCTGAGAACAGATACTTCGGATCCCTTTGAAGACTAGAGGGCCAAAGGAAATATCCTCCGATAACAATGAGAAAGAAGCTTTCTGAGAAACTTCTTTGTGTTCTGTGAAATCATCTCACAGAGTTACAGCTTTCCCCTCTGAAAGCCTTTCGCTAAGACAGTTCTTGTGGAATTGGCAAAGTGATATTTGGAAGCCCCTAGAGGGCTATGGTGAAAAAGGAAATATCCTCAGATGAAATCTGGAAAGAAGCTTTCTGAGAAACTGCTTAGTGTTCTGTTAATTCATCTCACAGAGTTACATCTGTATTTCGTGGATCTCTTTGCTAGCCTTTTTTTTCTGGAATCTGAGAAAAGATATTTCGGATCCCTTTGAAGACTATAGGGCCAAAGGAAATATCCTCCGATAACAAAGAGAAAGAAGGTTTCCGAGAAACTTCTTGGTGTTCTGTGAAATCATCTCACAGAGTTACAGCTTTCCCCTCAAGAAGCCTTTCGCTAAGACAGTTCTTGTAGAATTGGCATCGTGATATTTGGAAGCCCATAGAGGGCTATGGTGAAAAAGGAAATATCCTCAGATGAAATCTGGAAAGAAGCTTTCTGAGAAATTACTTAGTGTTCTGTTAATTCATCTCACAGAGTTACAACTGTATTTCGTGGATCTCTTTGCTAGCCTTATTTCTGTGGAATCTGAGAACAGATATTCCGGATCCCTTTGAAGACTACAGGGCCAAAGCAAATATCCTCCGATAACAAAGAGAAAGAAGGTTTCTGAGAAACTTCTTTGTGTTCTATGAAATCATCTCACAGAGTTACAGCTTTCCCCTCAAGAAGCCTTTCGCTAAGACAGTTCTTGTGGAATTGGCAAAGTGATATTTGGAAGCCCATAGAGGGCTATGGTGAAAAAGGAAATATCCTCAGATGAAATCTGGAAAGAAGTTTTATGAGAAACTGCTTAGTGTTCTGTTAATTCATCTCACAGAGTTACATCTGTATTTCGTGGATCTCTTTGCTAGCCTTATTTCTGTGGAATCTGAGAATAGATATTTCGGATCCCTTTGAAGACTATAGGGCCAAAGGAAATATCCTCCGATAACAAAGAGAAAGAAGCTTTCTGAGAAACTTCTTTGTGTTCTGTGAAATCATCTCACAGAGTTACAGCTTTCCCCTCAAGAAGCCTTTCGCTAAGACAGTTCTTGTGGAATTGGCAAAGTGATATTTGGAAGCCCATAGAGGGCTATGGTGAAAAAGGAAATATCCTCAGATGAAATCTGGAAAGAAGCTTTCTAAGAAAGTGCTTAGTGTTCTGTTAGTTCATCTCACAGAGTTACATCTGTATTTCGTGGATCTCTTTGCTAGCCTTATTTCTGTGGAATCTGAGAACAGATACTTCGGATCCCTTTGAAGACTAGAGGGCCAAAGGAAATATCCTCCGATAACAATGAGAAAGAAGCTTTCTGAGAAACTTCTTTGTGTTCTGTGAAATCATCTCACAGAGTTACAGCTTTCCCCTCTGGAGCCTTTCGCTAAGACAGTTCTTGTGGAATTGGCAAAGTGATATTTGGAAGCCCCTAGAGGGCTATGGTGAAAAAGGAAATATCCTCAGATGAAATCTGGAAAGAAGCTTTCTGAGAAACTGCTTAGTGTTCTGTTAATTCATCTCACAGAGTTATATCTGTATTTCGTGGATCTCTTTGCTAGCCTTATTTCTGTGGAATCTGAAAACAGATATTCCGGATCCCTTTGAAGACTATAGGGCCAAAGGAAATATCCTCCGATAACAAAGAGAAAGAAGATTTCTGAGAAACTTCTTTGTGTTCTGTGAAATCAACTCACAGAGTTACAGCTTTCCCCTCAAGAAGCCTTTCGCTAAGACAGTTTTTGTGGAATTGGCAAAGTGATATTTGGAAGCCCTTAGAGGGCTATGGTGATAAAGGAAATATCCTCAGATGAAATCTGGAAAGAAGCTTTCTGAGAAACTGCTTAGTGTTCTGTTATTTCATCTCACAGAGTTACATCTGTATTTCGTGGATCTCTTTGCTAGCCTTATTTCTGTGGAATCTGAGAACAGATATTTCGGATCCCTTTGAAGACTATAGGGCCAAAGGAAATATCCTCCGATAACAAAGAGAAAGAAGCTTTCTGAGAAACTTCTTTGTGTTCTGTGAAATCATCTCACAGAGTTACAGCTTTCCCTTCAAGAAGCCTTTCGCTAAGACAGTTCTTGTGGAATTGGCAAAGTGATATTTGGAAGCCCATAGAGGGCTATGGTGAAAAAGGAAATATCCTCAGATGAAATCTGGAAAGAAGCTTTCTGAGAAACCGCTTAGTGTTCCGTTAATTCATCTCACAGAGTTACATCTGTATTTCGTGGATCTCTTTGCTAGCCTTATTTTTCTGGAATCTGAGAAAAGATATTTCGGATCCCTTTGAAGACTATAGGGCCAAAGGAAATATCCTCCGATCACAAAGAGAAAGAAGCTTTCTGAGAAACTTCTTTGTGTTCTGTGAAATCATCTCACAGAGTTACAGCTTTCCCCTCAAGAAGCCTTTCGCTAAGACAGTTCTTTTGGAATTGGCAAAGTGATATTTAGAAGCCCTTAGAGGGCTATGGTGAAATAGGAAATATCCTCAGATGAAATCTGCAAAGAAGCTTTCTGAGAAACTGCTTAGTGTTCTGTTAATTCATCTCACAGAGTTACATCTGTATTTCGTGGATCTCTTTGCTAGCCTTATTTCTGTGGAATCTGAGAACAGATATTCCGGATCCCTTTGAAGACTACAGGGCCAAAGCAAACATCCTCCGATAACAAAGAGAAAGAAGGTTTCTGAGAAACTTCTTTGTGTTCTATGAAATCATCTCACAGAGTTACAGCTTTCCCCTCAAGAAGCCTTTCGCTAAGACAGTTCTTGTGGAATTGGCAAAGTGATATTTGGAAGCCCATAGAGGGCTATGGTGAAAAAGGAAATATCCTCAGATGAAATCTGGAAAGAAGCTTTCTAAGAAAGTGCTTAGTGTTCTGTTAGTTCATCTCACAGAGTTACATCTGTATTTCGTGGATCTCTTTGCTAGCCTTATTTCTGTGGAATCTGAAAACAGATATTCCGGATCCTTTTGAAGACTATAGGGCCAAAGGAAATATCCTCCGATAACAAAGAGAAAGAAGATTTCTGAGAAACTTCTTTGTGTTCTGTGAAATCATCTCACAGAGTTACAGCTTTCCCCTCAAGAGGCCTTTCGCTAAGACAGTTCTTGTGGATTGGCAAAGTGATATTTTGAAGCCCTTACAGGGCTATGATGAAAAAGGAAATATCCTCAGATGAAATCTGGAAAGAAGCTTTCTGAGAAACTGCTTAGTGTTCTCTTAATTCATCTCACAGAGTTACATCTGTATTTCGTGGATCTCTTTGCTAGCCTTATTTCTGTGGAATCTGAGAACAGATATTCCGGATCCCTTTGAAGACTATAGGGCCAAAGGAAATATCCTCCGATAACAAAGAGAAAGAAGCTTTCTGAGAAACATCTTTGTGTTCTGTGAAATCATCTCACAGAGTTACAGCTTTCCCCTCAAGAAGCCTTTCGCTAAGACAGTTCTTGTGGAATTGGCAACGTGATATTTGGAAGCCCATAGAGGGCTATGGTGAAAAAGGAAATATCCTCAGATGAAATCTGGAAAGAAGCTTTCTGAGAAACTACTTAGTGTTCTGTTAATTCATCTCACAGAGTTACAACTGTATTTCGTGGATCTCTTTGCTAGCCTTATTTCTGTGGAATCTGAGAACAGATATTTCGGATCCCTTTGAAGACTATAGGGCCAAAGAAAATATCCTCCGACAAAAAAGAGAAAGAAGCTTTCTGAGAAACTTCTTTGTGTTCTGTGAAATCATCTCACAGAGTAACAGCTTTCCCCACAAGAAGCCTTTCGCTAAGACAGTTCTTCTGGAATTGGCAAAGTGATATTTGGAAGCCCATAGAGGGCTATGGTGAAAAAGGAAATATCCTTAGATGAAATCTGGAAAGAAGCTTTCTGAGAAACTGCTTAGTATTCTGTTAATTCATCTCACAGAGTTACAACTGTATTTCGTGGATCTCTTTGCTAGCCTTATTTCTGTGGAATCTGAGAACAGATGTTTCGGATCCCTTTGAAGACTATAGGGCCAAAGGAAATATCCCTCGATAACAAAGAGAAGGAAACTTTCTGAGAAACTTCTTTGTGTTCCGTGAAATCATCTCACAGAGTTACAGCTTTCCCCTCAAGAAGCCTTTCGCTAAGACAGTTCTTGTGGAATTGGCGAAGTGATATTTGGAAGCCCATAGAGGGCTATGGTGATAAAGGAAATATCCTCAGATGAAATCTGGAAAGAAGCTTTCTGAGAAACTGCTTAGTGTTCTGTTATTTCATCTCACAGAGTTACATCTGTATTTCGTGGATCTCTTTGCTAGCCTTATTTCTGTGGAATCTGAGAACAGATATTTCGGATCCCTTTGAAGACTATAGGGCCAAAGGAAATATCCTCCGATAACAAAGAGAAAGAAGCTTTCTGAGAAACTTCTTTGTGTTCTGTGAAATCATCTCACAGAGTTACAGCTTTCCCTTCAAGAAGCCTTTCGCTAAGACAGTTCTTGTGGAATTGGCAAAGTGATATTTGGAAGCCCATAGAGGGCTATGGTGAAAAAGGAAATATCCTCAGATGAAATCTGGAAAGAAGCTTTCTAAGAAAGTGCTTAGTGTTCTGTTAGTTCATCTCACAGAGTTACATCTGTATTTCGTGGATCTCTTTGCTAGCCTTATTTCTGTGGAATCTGAGAACAGATACTTCGGATCCCTTTGAAGACTAGAGGTAAAAAGAAATATCCTCCGATAACAATGAGAAAGAAGCTTTCTGAGAAACTTCTTTGTGTTCTGTGAAATCATCTCACAGAGTTACAGCTTTCCCCTCTGGAAGCCTTTCGCTAAGACAGTTCTTGTGGAATTGGCAAAGTGATATTTGGAAGCCCCTAGAGGGCTATGGTGAAAAAGGAAATATCCTCAGATGAAATCTGGAAAGAAGCTTTCTGAGAAACTGCTTAGTGTTCTGTTAATTCATCTCACAGAGTTACATCTGTATTTCGTGGATCTCTTTGCTAGCCTTATTTCTGTGGAATCTGAGAACAGATATTCCGGATCCCTTTGAAGACTATAGGGCCAAAGGAAATATCCTCCGATAACAAAGAGAAAGAAGCTTTCTGAGAAACTTCTTTGTGTTCTGTGAAATCATATCACAGAGTTACAGCTTTCCCCTCAAGAAGCCTTTCGCTAAGACAGTTATTGTGGAATTGGCAAAGTGATATTTGGAAGCCCTTAGAGGGCTATGGTGAAAAAGGAAATATCCTCAGATGAAATCTGGAAAGAAGCTTTCGGAGAAACTGCTTAGTGTTCTGTTAATTCATCTCACAGAGTTACATCTGTATTTCGTGGATCTCTTTGCTAGCCTTATTTCTGTGGAATCTGAGAATAGATATTTCGGATCCCTTTAAAGACTACAGGGCCAAAGGAAATATCCTCCGATAACAAAGAGAAAGAAGCTTTCTGAGAAACTACTTTGTGTTCTGTGAAATCATCTCACAGAGTTACAGCTTTCCCCTCAAGAAGCCTTTCGCTAAGACAGTTCTTGTGGAATTGGCAAAGTGATATTTGGAAGCCCATAGAGGGCTATGGTGAAAAAGGAAATATCCTCAGATGAAATCTGGAAAGAAGCTTTCTAAGAAAGTGCTTAGTGTTCTGTTAGTTCATCTCACAGAGTTACATCTGTATTTCGTGGATCTCTTTGCTAGCCTTATTTCTGTGGAATCTGAGAACAGATACTTCGGATCCCTTTGAAGACTATAGGGCCAAAGGAAATATCCTCCGATAACAAAGAGAAAGAAGCTTTCTGAGAAACTTCTTTGTGTTCTGTGAAATCATATCACAGAGTTACAGCTTTCCCCTCAAGAAGCCTTTCGCTAAGACAGTTATTGTGGAATTGGCAAAGTGATATTTGGAAGCCCTTAGAGGGCTATGGTGAAAAAGGAAATATCCTCAGATGAAATCTGGAAAGAAGCTTTCGGAGAAACTGCTTAGTGTTCTGTTAATTCATCTCACAGAGTTACATCTGTATTTCGTGGATCTCTTTGCTAGCCTTATTTCTGTGGAATCTGAGAACAGATATTCCGGATCCCTTTGAAGACTATAGGGCCAAAGGAAATATCCTCCGATAACAAAGAGAAAGAAGCTTTCTGAGAAACATCTTTGTGTTCTGTGAAATCATCTCACAGAGTTACAGCTTTCCCCTCAAGAAGCCTTTCGCTAAGACAGTTCTTGTGGAATTGGCAACGTGATATTTGGAAGCCCATAGAGGGCTATGGTGAAAAAGGAAATATCCTCAGATGAAATCTGGAAAGAAGCTTTCTGAGAATCTCCTTAGTGTTCTGTTAATTCATCTCACAGAGTTACAACTGTATTTCGTGGATCTCTTTGCTAGCCTTATTTCCGTGTAATCTGAGAACAGATATTTCGGATCCCTTTGAAGACTATAGGGCCAAAGAAAATATCCTCCGACATAAAAGAGAAAGAAGCTTTCTGAGAAACTTCTTTGTGTTCTGTGAAATCATCTCACAGTGTAACAGCTTTCCCCACAAGAAGCCTTTCGCTAAGACAGTTCTTCTGGAATTGGCAAAGTGATATTTGGAAGCCCTTAGAGGGCTATGGTGAAAAAGGAAATATCCTCAGATGAAATCTGGAAAGAAGCTTTCTAAGAAAGTGCTTAGTGTTCTGTTAGTTCATCTCACAGAGTTACATCTGTATTTCGTGGATCTCTTTGCTAGCCTTATTTCTGTGGAATCTGAAAACAGATATTCCGGATCCCTTTGAAGACTATAGGGCCAAAGGAAATATCCTCCGATAACAAAGAGAAAGAAGATTTCTGAGAAACTTCTTCGTGTTCTGTGAAATCATCTCACAGAGTTACAGCTTTCCCCTCAAGAAGCCTTTCGCTAAGACAGTTTTTGTGGAATTGGCAAAGTGATATTTGGAAGCCCTTAGAGGGCTATGGTGAAAAAGGAAATATCCTCAGATGAAATCTGGAAAGAAGCTTTCTGAGAAACTGCTTAGTGTTCTGTTAATTCATCTCACAGAGTTACATCTGTATTTCGTGGATCTCTTTGCTAGCCTTATTTTTCTGGAATCTGAGAACAGATATTTCGGATCCCTTTGAAGACTATAGGGCCAAAGGAAATATCCTCCGATAACAAAGAGAAAGAAGGTTTCCGAGAAACTTCTTTGTGTTCTGTGAAATCATCTCACAGAGTTACAGCTTTCCCCTCAAGAAGCCTTTCGCTAAGACAGTTCTTGTGGAATTGGCAAAGTGATATTTGGAAGCCCATAGAGGGCTATGGTGAAAAAGGAAATATCCTCAGATGAAATCTGGAAAGAAGCTTTCTAAGAAAGTGCTTAGTGTTCTGTTAGTTCATCTCACAGAGTTACATCTGTATTTCGTGGATCTCTTTGCTAGCCTTATTTCTGTGGAATCTGAGAACAGATACTTCGGATCCCTTTGAAGACTAGAGGGCCAAAGGAAATATCCTCCGATAACAATGAGAAAGAAGCTTTCTGAGAAACTTCTTTGTGTTCTGTGAAATCATCTCACAGAGTTACAGCTTTCCCCTCAGGAAGCCTTTCGCTAACACAGTTCTTGTGGAATTTGCAAAGTGATATTTGGAAGCCCCTAGAGGGCTATGGTGAAAAAGGAAATATCCTCAGATGAAATCTGGTAAGAAGCTTTCTGAGAAACTGCTTAGTGTTCTGTTAATTCATCTCACAGAGTTACATCTGTATTTCGTGGATCTCTTTGCTAGCCTTATTTCTGTGGAATCTGAAAACAGATATTCCGGATCCCTTTGAAGACTATAGGGCCAAAGGAAATATCCTCCGATAACAAAGAGAAAGAAGATTTCTGAGAAACTTCTTTGTGTTCTGTGAAATCATCTCACAGAGTTACAGCTTTCCCCTCAAGAGGCCTTTCGCTAAGACAGTTCTTGTGGATTGGCAAAGTGATATTTTGAAGCCCTTACAGGGCTATGATGAAAAAGGAAATATCCTCAGATGAAATCTGGAAAGAAGCTTTCTGAGAAACTGCTTAGTATTCTGTTAATTCATCTCACAGAGTTACAACTGTATTTCGTGGATCTCTTTGCTAGCCTTATTTCTGTGGAATCTGAGAACAGATGTTTCGGATCCCTTTGAAGACTATAGGGCCAAAGGAAATATCCCTCGATAACAAAGAGAAGGAAACTTTCTGAGAAACTTCTTTGTGTTCCGTGAAATCATCTCACAGAGTTACAGCTTTCCCCTCAAGAAGCCTTTCGCTAAGACAGTTCTTGTGGAATTGGCGAAGTGATATTTGGAAGCCCATAGAGGGCTATGGTGAAAAAGGAAATACCCTCAGATGAAATCTGGAAAGAAGCTTTCTGAGAAACTGCTTAGTGTTCTGTTATTTCATCTCACAGAGTTACATCTGTATTTCGTGGATCTCTTTGCTAGCCTTATTTCTGTGGAATATGAGAACAGATATTTCGGATCCCTTTGAAGACTATAGGGCCAAAGGAAATATCCTCCGATAACAAAGAGAAAGAAGCTTTCTGAGAAACTTCTTTGTGTTCTGTGAAATCATCTCACAGAGTTACAGCTTTCCCTTCAAGAAGCCTTTCGCTAAGACAGTTCTTGTGGAATTGGCAAAGTGATATTTGGAAGCCCATAGAGGGCTATGGTGAAAAAGGAAATATCCTCAGATGAAATCTGGAAAGAAGCTTTCTGAGAAACTGCTTAGTGTTCTGTTAATTCATCTCACAGAGTTACATCTGTATTTCGTGGATCTCTTTGCTAGCCTTATTTCTGTGGAATCTGAGAACAGATACTTCGGATCCCTTTGAAGACTAGAGGGCCAAAGGAAATATCCTCCGATAACAAAGAGAAAGAAGCTTTCTGAGAAACTTCCTTGTGTTCTTTGAAATCATCTCACAGAGTTACAGCTTTCCCCTCAAGAAGCCTTTCGCTAAGACAGTTCTTGTGGAATTTGCAAAGTGATATTTGGAAGCCCATAGAGGGCAATGGTGAAAAAGGAAATATCCTCAGATGAAATCTGGAAAGAAGCTTTCTGAGAAACCGCTTAGTGTTCCGTTAATTCATCTCACAGAGTTACATCTGTATTTCGTGGATCTCTTTGCTAGCCTTATTTTTCTGGAATCTGAGAAAAGATATTTCGGATCCCTTTGAAGACTATAGGGCCAAAGGAAATATCCTCCGATCACAAAGAGAAAGAAGCTTTCTGAGAAACTTCTTTGTGTTCTGTGAAATCATCTCACAGAGTTACAGCTTTCCCCTCAAGAAGCCTTTCGCTAAGACAGTTCTTTTGGAATTGGCAAAGTGATATTTGGAAGCCCTTAGAGGGCTATGGTGAAAAAGGAAATATCCTCAGATGAAATCTGGAAAGAAGCTTTCTGAGAAACTGCTTAGTGTTCTGTTAATTCATCTCACAGAGTTACATCTGTATTTCGTGGATCTCTTTGCTAGCCTTATTTCTGTGGAATCTGAGAACAGATATTCCGGATCCCTTTGAAGACTACAGGGCCAAAGCAAATATCCTCCGATAACAAAGAGAAAGAAGGTTTCTGAGAAACTTCTTTGTGTTCTATGAAATCATCTCACAGAGTTACAGCTTTCCCCTCAAGAAGCCTTTCGCTAAGACAGTTCTTGTGGAATTGGCAAAGTGATATTTGGAAGCCCATAGAGGGCTATGGTGAAAAAGGAAATATCCTCAGATGAAATCTGGAAAGAAGCTTTCTAAGAAAGTGCTTAGTGTTCTGTTAGTTCATCTCACAGAGTTACATCTGTATTTCGTGGATCTCTTTGCTAGCCTTATTTCTGTGGAATCTGAGAACAGATACTTCGGATCCCTTTGAAGACTAGAGGGCCAAAAGAAATATCCTCTGATAACAATGAGAAAGAAGCTTTCTGAGAAACTTCTTTGTGTTCTGTGAAATCAACTCACAGAGTTACAGCTTTCCCCTCTGGAAGCCTTTCGCTAAGACAGTTCTTGTGGAATTGACAAAGTGATATTTGGAAGCCCCTAGAGGGCTATGGTGAAAAAGGAAATATCCTCAGATGAAATCTGGAAAGAAGCTTTCTAAGAAAGTGCTTAGTGTTCTGTTAATTCATCTCACAGAGTTACATCTGTATTTCGTGTATCTCTTTGCTAGCCTTATTTCTGTGGAATCTGAGAACAGATATTCCGGATCCCTTTGAAGACTATAGGGCCAAAGGAAATATCCTCCGATAACAAAGAGAAAGAAGCTTTCTGAGAAACATCTTTGTGTTCTGTGAAATCATCTCACAGAGTTACAGCTTTCCCCTCAAGAAGCCTTTCGCTAAGACAGTTCTTGTGGAATTGGCAACGTGATATTTGGAAGCCCATAGAGGGCTATGGTGAAAAAGGAAATATCCTCAGATGAAATCTGGAAAGAAGTTTTCTGAGAAACCGCTTAGTGTTCTGTTACTTAATCTCACAGAGTTACATCTGTATTTCGTGGATCTCTTTGCTAGCCTTATTTTTCTGGAATCTGAGAAAAGATATTTCGGATCCCTTTGAAGACTATAGGGCCAATGAAAAATCCTCCGATAACAAAGAGAAAGAAGGTTTCCGAGAAACTTCTTTGTGTTCTGTGAAATCATCTCACAGAGTTACAGCTTTCCCCTCAAGAAGCCCTTCGCTAAGACAGTTCTTGTGGAATTGGCAAAGTGATATTTGGAAGCCCATAGAGGACTATGGTGAAAAAGGAAATATCCTCAGATGAAATCTGGAAAGAAGCTTCCTGAGAAACTGCTTAGTGTTCTGTTAATTCATCTCACAGAGTTACATCTGTATTTCGTGGATCTCTTTGCTAGCCTTATTTCTGTGGAATCTGAAAACAGATATTCCGGATCCCCTTGAAGACTATAGGGCCAAAGGAAATATCCTCCGATAACAAAGAGAAAGAAGATTTCTGAGAAACTTCTTTGTGTTCTCTGAAATCATCTCACAGAGTTACAGCTTTCCCCTCAAGAAGCCTTTCGCTAAGACAGTTCTTGTGGAATTGGCAAAGTGATATTTGGAAGCCCTTAGAGGGCTATGGTGAAAAAGGAAATATCCTCAGATGAAATCTGGAAAGAAGCTTTCTAGGAAAGTGCTTAGTGTTCTGTTATTTCATCTCACCGAGTTACATCTGTATTTCGTGGATCTCTTTGCTAGCCTTATTTCTGTGGAATCTGAGAACAGATACTTCGGATCCCTTTGAAGAGTAGAGGGCCAAATTAAATATCCTCTGATAACAATGAGAAAGAAGCTTTCTGAGAAACTTCTTTGTGTTCTGTGAAATCATCTCACAGAGTTACAGCTTTCCCCTCAGGAAGCCTTTCGCTAAGACAGTTCTTGTGGAATTGGCAAAGTGATATTTGGAAGCCCCTAGAGGGCTATGGTGAAAAAGGAAATATCCTCAGATGAAATCTGGAAAGAAGCTTTCTGAGAAACTGCTTAGTGTTCTGTTAATTCATCTCACAGAGTTACATCTGTATTTCGTGGATCTCTTTGCTAGCCTTATTTCTGTGGAATCTGAGAACAGATATTCCGGATCCCTTTGAAGACTATAGGGCCAAAGGGAATAACCTCCGATAACAAAGAGAAAGAAGCTTTCTGAGAAACATCTTTGTGTTCTGTGAAATCATCTCACAGAGTTACAGCTTTCCCCTCAAGAAGCCTTTCGCTAAGACAGTTCTTCTGGAATTGGCAACGTGATATTTGGAAGCCCATAGAGGGCTATGGTGAAAAAGGAAATATCCTCAGATGAAATCTGGAAAGAAGCTTTCTGAGAAACCACTTAGTGTTGTGTTACTTCATCTCACAGAGTTACATCTGTATTTCGTGGATCTCTTTGCTAGCCTTATTTTTCTGGAATCTGAGAAAAGATATTTCGGATCCCTTTGAAGACTATAGGGCCAATGAAAAATCCTCCGATAACAAAGAGAAAGAAGGTTTCCGAGAAACTTCTTTGTGTTCTGTGAAATCATCTCACAGAGTTACAGCTTTCCCCTGAAGAAGCCCTTCGCTAAGACAGTTCTTGTGGAATTGGCAAAGTGATATTTGGAAGCCCATAGAGGGCTATGGTGAAAAAGGAAATATCCTCAGATGAAATCTGGAAAGAAGCTCTCTAAGAAAGTGCTTAGTGTTCTGTTATTTCATCTCACAGAATTACATCTGTATTCCGTGGATCTCTTTGCTAGCCTTATTTCTGTGGAATCTGAGAACAGATACTTCGGATCCCTTTGAAGAGTAGAGGGCCAAAGGAAATATCCTCCGATAACAATGAGAAAGAAGATTTCGGAGAAACTTCTTTGTGTTCTGTGAAATCATCTCACAGAGTTACAGCTTTCCCCTCAGGAAGCCTTTCGCTAAGACAGTTCTTGTGGAATTGGCAAAGTGATATTTGTAAGCCCCTAGAGGGCTATGGTGAAAAAGGAAATATACTCAGATGAAATCTGGAAAGAAGCTTTCTGAGAAACTGCTTAGTGTTCTGTTAATTCATCTCACCGAGTTACATCTGTATTTCGTGGTTCTCTTTGCTAGCCTTATTTCTGTGGAATCTGAGAACAGATATTCCGGTACCCTTTGAAGACTATAGGGCCAAAGGAAATATCCTCCGATAACAAAGAGAAAGAAGCTTTCTGAGACACTTCTTTGTGTTCTGTGAAATCATCTCACAGAGTTACAGCTTTCCCCTCAAGAAGCCTTTCGCTAAGACAGTTCTTGTGGAATTGGCAAAGTGATATTTGGAAGCCCATAGAGGGCTATGGTGAAAAAGGAAATATCCTCAGATGAAATCTGGAAAGAAGCTTTCTGAGAAACTGCTTAGTGTTCTGTTAATTCATCTCACAGAGTTACATCTGTATTTCGTGAATCTCTCTACTAGCCTTATTTCTGTGGAATCTGAGAACAGATATTCCGGATCCCTTTGAAGACTATAGGGCCAAAGGAAATATCCTCCGATTACAAGGAGAAACAAGCTTTCTGAGAATCTTCTTTGTGTTCTGTGAAATCATCTCACAGAGTTACAGCTTTCCCCTCAAGAAGCCTTTCGCTAAGAGAGTTCTTGTGGAATTGGCAAAGTGATATTTGGAAGCCCATAGAGGGCTATGGTGAAAAAGGAAATATCCTCAGATGAAATCTGGAAAGAAGCTTTCTGAGAAACTGCTTACTGTTCTGTTAATTCATCTCACAGAGTTACATCTGTATTTCGTGGATCTCTTTGCTAGCCTTATTTCTGTGGAATCTGAGAACAGATATTCCGGATCCCTTGGAAGACTATATGGCCAAAGGAAATATCCTCCGATAACAAAGAGAAAGAAGCTTTCTGAGAAACATCTTTGTGTTCTGTGAAATCATCTCACAGAGTTACAGCTTTCCCCACAAGAAGCCTTTCGCTAAGACAGTTCTTGTGGAATTGGCAAAGTGATATTTTGAAGCCCTTACAGGGCTATGGTTAAAAACAAAATATTCTCAGATGAAATCTGGAAAGAAGCTTTCTGAGAAACTGCTTAGTGTTCTGTTAACTCATCTCACAGAGTTACATCTGTATTTCGTGGATCTCTTTGCTAGCCTTATTTCTTTGAAATCTGAGAACAGATATTCCGGATCCCTTTGAAGACTACAGGGCCAAAGGAAATATCCTCCGATAACAAAGAGAAAGAAGCTTTCTGAGAAACTTCTTTGTGTTCTGTGAAATCATCTCACAGAGTTACAGCTTTCCCCTCAAGAAGCCTTTGGCTAAGAGAGTTCTTGTGGAATTGGCAAAGTGATATTTGGAAGCCCATAGAGGGCTATGGTGAAAAAGGAAATATCCTCAGATGAAATCTGGAAAGAAGCTTTCTAAGAAAGTGCTTAGTGTTCTGTTATTTCATCTCACAGAGTTACATCTGTATTTCGTGGATCTCTTTGCTAGCCTTATTTCTGTGGAATCTGAGAACAGATACTTCGGATCCCTTTGAAGAGTAGAGGGCCAAAGGAAATATCCTCCGATAACAAAGAGAAAGAAGGTTTCTGAGAAACTTCTTTGTGTTCTGTGAAATCATCTCACAGAGTTACAGCTTTCCCCTCAGGATGCCTTTCGCTAAGACAGTTGTTGCGAAATTGGCAAAGTGATATTTGGAAGCCCCTAGAGGGCTATGGTGAAAAAGGAAATATCCTCAGATGAAATCTGGAAAGAAGCTTTCTGAGAAACCGCTTAGTGTTCTGTTAATTCATCTCACAGAGTTACATCTTTATTTCGTGGATCTCTTTGCTAGCCTTATTTTTCTGGAATCTGAGAAAAGATATTTCGGATCCCTTTGAAGACTATAGGGCCAAAGGAAATATCCTCCGATAACAAAGAGAAAGAAGCTTTCTGAAACACTTCTTTGTGTTCTGTGAAATCATCTCACAGAGTTACAGCTTTCTCCTCAAGAAGCCTTTCGCTAAGACAGTTCTTGTGGAATTGGCAAAGTTATATTTGGAAGCCCTTAGAGGGCTATGGTGAAAAAGGAAATATCCTCATATGAAATCTGGAAAGAAGCTTTCTGAGAAACCGATTAGTGTTCTCTTAATTCATCTCACAGAGTTACATCTGTATTTCGTGGATCTCTTTGCTAGCCTTATTTTTCTGGAATCTGAGAAAAGATATTTCGGATCCCTTTGAAGACTAGAGGGCCAAAGGAAATATCCTCCGATAACAAAGAGAAAGAAGATTTCTGAGAAACTTCTTTGTGTTCTGTGAAATCATCTCACAGAGTTACAGCTTTCCCCTCAAGAAGCCTTTCGCTAAGACAGTTCTTGTGGAATTGGCAAAGTGATATTTTGAAGCCCTTACAGGGCTATGATGAAAAAGGAAATATCCTCAGATGAAATCTGGAAAGAAGCCTTCTGAGAAACTGCTTAGTGTTCTGTTAATTCATCTCACAGAGTTACATCTGTATTTCGTGGATCTCTTTGTTAGCCTTATTTCTGTGGAATCTGAGAACAGATATTCCGGATCCCTTTGAAGACTATAGGGCCAAAGGAAGTATCCTCCGATAACAAAGAGAAAGAAGCTTTCTGAGAAACTTCTTTGTGTTCTGTGAAATCATCTCACAGAGTTACAGCTTTCCCCTCAAGAAGCCTTTCGCTAAGACAGTTCTTGTGGAATTGGCAAAGTGATATTTGGAAGCCCATAGAGGGCTATGGTGAAAAAGGAAATATCCTCAGATGAAATCTGGAAAGAAGCTTTCTGAGAAACTGCTTAGTGTTCTGTTAATTCATCTCACAGAGTTACATCTGTATTTCGTGGATCTCTTTGCTAGCCTTATTTCTGTGGAATCTGAGAACAGATATTCCGGATCCCGTTGAAGACTATAGGGCCAAAGGAAATATCCTCCGATAACAAAGAGAAAGAAGCTTTCTGAGAAACTTCTTTGTGTTCTGTGAAATCATCTCACAGAGTTAGAGCTTTCCCCTCAAGAAGCCTTTCGCTAAGACAGTTCTTGTGGAATTGGCAAAGTGATATTTGGAAGCCCTTAGAGGGCTATGGTGAAAAAGGAAATATCCTCAGATGAAATCTGGAAAGAAGCTTTCTGAGAAACTGCTTAGTGTTCTCTTAATTCATCTCACAGAGTTACATCTGTATTTCGTGGATCTCTTTGCTAGCCTTATTTCTGTGGAATCTGAGAACAGATATTCCGGATCCCTTTGAAGACTATAGGGCCAAAGGAAATATCCTCCGATAACAAAGAGAAAGAAGCTTTCTGAGAAACTTCTTTGTGTTCTGTGAAATAATCTCACAGAGTTACAGCTTTCTCCTCAAGAAGCCTTTCGCTAAGACAGTTCTTGTGGAATTGGCAAAGTGATATTTGGAAGCCCTTAGAGGGCTATGGTGAAAAAGGAAATATCCTCATATGAAATCTGGAAAGAAGCTTTCTGAGAAACCGATTAGTGTTCTGTTAATTCATCTCACAGAGTTACATCTGTATTTCGTGGATCTCTTTGCTAGCCTTATTTTTCTGGAATCTGAGAAAAGATATTTCGGATCCCTTTGAAGACTAGAGGGCCAAAGGAAATATCCTCCGATAACAAAGAGAAAGAAGATTTCTGAGAAACTTCTTTGTGTTCTGTGAAATCATCTCACAGAGTTACAGCTTTCCCCTCAAGAAGCCTTTCGCTAAGACAGTTCTTGTGGAATTGGCAAAGTGATATTTTGAAGCCCTTACAGGGCTATGATGAAAAAGGAAATATCCTCAGATGAAATCTGGAAAGAAGCCTTCTGAGAAACTGCTTAGTGTTCTGTTAATTCATCTCACAGAGTTACATCTGTATTTCGTGGATCTCTTTGTTAGCCTTATTTCTGTGGAATCTGAGAACAGATATTCCGGATCCCTTTGAAGACTATAGGGCCAAAGGAAATATCCTCCGATAACAAAGAGAAAGAAGCTTTCTGAGAAACTTCTTTGTGTTCTGTGAAATCATCTCACAGAGTTACAGCTTTCCCCTCAAGAAGCCTTTCGCTAAGACAGTTCTTGTGGAATTGGCAAAGTGATATTTGGAAGCCCATAGAGGGCTATGGTGAAAAAGGAAATATCCTCAGATGAAATCTGGAAAGAAGCTTTCTTAGAAAGTGCTTAGTGTTCTGTTATTTCATCTCACAGAGTTACATCTTTATTTCGTGGATCCCTTTGCTAGCCTTATTTCTGTGGAATCTGAGAACAGATAGTTCGGATCCCTTTGAAAACTATAGGGCCAAAGGAAATATCCTCCGATAACAAAGAGAAAGAAGCTTTCTGAGAAACTTCTTTGTGTTCTGTGAAAACATCTCACAGCGATACAGCTTCCCCCTCAAGAAGCCTTTCGCTAAGACAGTTCTTGTGGAATTGGCAAAGTGATATTTGGAAGCCCCTAGAGGGCTATGGTGAAAAAGGAAATATCCTCAGATGAAATCTGGAAAGAAGCTTTCTGAGAAACTGCTTACTGTTCTGTTAATTCATCTCACAGAGTTACATCTGTATTTTGTGGATCTCTTTGCTAGCCTTATTTCTGTGGAATCTGAGAACAGATATTCCGGATCCCTTGGAAGACTATATGGCCAAAGGAAATATCCTCCGATAACAAAGAGAAAGAAGCTTTCTGAGAAACATCTTTGTGTTCTGTGAAATCATCTCACAGAGTTACAGCTTTCCCCACAAGAAGCCTTTCGCTAAGACAGTTCTTGTGGAATGGCAACGTGATATTTGGAAGCCCATAGAGGGCTAAGGTGAAAAACGAAATATCCTCAGAAGAAATCTGGAAAGAAGCTTTCTGAGAAACTGCTTAGTGTTCTGTTAATTCATATCACAGAGTTTCATCTGTATTTCGTGGATCTCTTTGCTAGCCTTATTTCTGTGGAATCTGAGAGCAGATATTCCGGATCCCTTTGAAGACTATAGGGCCAAAGGAAATATCCTCCGATAACAAAGAGAAAGAAGCTTTCTGAGAAACTTTTGTGTGTTCTGTGAAATCATCTTACAGAGTTACAGCTTTCCCCTCAAGAAGCCTTTCGCTAAGACAGTTCTTGTGGAATTGGCAAAGTGATATTTTGAAGCCCTTACAGGGCTATGGTGAAAAACAAAATATTCTCAGATGAAATCTGGAAAGAAGCTTTCTGAGAAACTGCTTAGTGTTCTGTTAACTCATCTCACAGAGTTACATCTGTATTTCGTGGATCTCTTTGCTAGCCTTATTTCTTTGAAATCTGAGAACAGATATTCCGGATCCCTTTGAAGACTACAGGGCCAAAGGAAATATCCTCCGATAACAAAGAGAAAGAAGCTTTCTGAGAAACTTCTTTGTGTTCTGTGAAATCATCTCACAGAGTTACAGCTTTCCCCTCAGGATGCCTTTCGCTAAGACAGTTGTTGTGAAATTGGCAAAGTGATATTTGGAAGCCCCTAGAGGGCTATGGTGAAAAAGGAAATATCCTCAGATGAAATCTGGAAAGAAGCTTTCTGAGAAACCGCTTAGTGTTGTTAATTCATCTCACAGAGTTACATCTTTATTTCGTGGATCTCTTTGCTAGCCTTATTTTTCTGGAATCTGAGAAAAGATATTTCGGATCCCTTTGAAGACTATAGGGCCAAAGGAAATATCCTCCGATAACAAAGAGAAAGAAGCTTTCTGAGACACTTCTTTGTGTTCTGTGAAATCATCTCACAGAGTTACAGCTTTCCCCTCAAGAAGCCTTTCGCTAAGACAGTTCTTGTGGAATTGGCAAAGTGATATTTGGAAGCCCATAGAGGGCTATGGTGAAAAAGGAAATATCCTCAGATGAAATCTGGAAAGAAGCTTTCTAAGAAAGCGCTTAGTGTTCTGTTATTTCATCTCACAGAATTACATCTCTATTTCGTGGATCTCTTTGCTAGCCTTATTTCTGTGGAATCTGAGAACAGATACTTCGGATCCCTTTGAAGAGTAGAGGGCCAAAGGAAATATCCTCCGATAAAAATGAGAAAGAAGCTTTCTGAGAAACTTCTTTGTGTTCTGTGAAATCATCTCACCGAGTTACAGCTTTCCCCTCAGGAAGACTTTCTCTAAGACAGTTCTTGTGGAATTGGCAAAGTGATATTTGGAAGCCCCTAGAGGGCTATGGTGAAAAAGGAAATATCCTCAGATGAAATCTGGAAAGAAACTTTCTGAGAAACTGCTTAGTGTTCTGTTAATTCATCTCACAGAGTTACATCTGTATTTCGTGGATCTCTTTGCTAGCCTTATTTCTGTGGAATCTGAGAACAGATACTTCGGATCCCTTTGAAGAGTAGAGGGCCAAAGGAAATATCCTCCGATAACAATGAGAAAGAAGCTTTCTGAGAAACTTCTTTGTGTTCTGTGAAATCATCTCACAGAGTTACAGCTTTCCCCTCAGGAAGCCTTTCGCTAAGACAGTTCTTGTGGAATTGGCAAAGTGATATTTGGAAGCCCCTAGAGGGCTATGGTGAAAAAGGAAATATCCTCAGATGAAATCTGGAAAGAAGCTTTCTGAGAAACCGCTTAGTGTTCTGTTAATTCATCTCACAGAGTTACATCCGTATTTCATGGATCTCTTTGCTAGCCTTATTTTTCTGGAATCTGAGAAAAGATATTTCGGATCCCTTTGAAGACTATAGGGCCAAAGGAAATATCCTCCGATAACAAAGAGAAAGAAGCTTTCTGAGACACTTCTTTGCCTTCTGTGAAATCATCACACAGAGTTACAGCTTTCCCCTCAAGAAGCCTTTCGCTAAGACAGATCTTGTGGAATTGGCAAAGTGATATTTGGAAGCCCATAGAGGGCTATGGTGAAAAAGGAAATATCCTCAGATGAAATCTGGAAAGAAGCTTTCTAAGAAAGTGCTTAGTGTTCTGTTATTTCATCTCACAGAATTACATCTGTATTTCGTGGATCTCTTTGCTAGCCTTATTTCTGTGGAATCTGAGAACAGATACTTCTGATCCCTTTGAAGAGTAGAGGGCCAAAGGAAATATCCTCCGATATCAATGAGAAAGAAGATTTCTGAGAAACTTCTTTGTGTTCTGTGAAATCATCTCACAGAGTTACAGCTTTCCCCTCAGGAAGCCTTTCGCTAAGACAGTTCTTGTGGAATTGGCAAAGTGATATTTGGAAGCCCATAGAGGGCTATGGTGAAAAAGGAAATATCCTCAGATGAAATCTGGAAAGAAGCTTTCTGAGAAACTGCTTAGTGTTCTGTTAATTCATCTCACAGAGTTACATCTGTATTTCGTGGATCTCTTTGCTAGCCTTATTTCTGTGGAATCTGAGAACAGATATTCCGGATCCCTTTGAAGACTATAGGGCCAAAGGAAATATCCTCCGATAACAAAGAGAAAGAAGCTTTCTGAGACACTTCTTTGTGTTCTGTGAAATCATCTCACAGAGTTACAGCTTTCCCCTCAAGAAGCCTTTCGCTAAGACAGTTCTTGTGGAATTGGCAAAGTGATATTTGGAAGCCCATAGAGGGCTATGGTGAAAAAGGAAATATCCTCAGATGAAATCTGGAAAGAAGCTTTCTGAGAAACTGCTTAGTGTTCTGTTAATTCATCTCACAGAGTTACATCTGTATTTCGTGGATCTCTTTGCTAGCCTTGTTTTTCTGGAATCTGAGAAAAGATATTTCGGATCCCTTTGAAGACTAGAGGGCCAAAGGAAATATCCTCCGATAACAAAGAGAAAGAAGCTCTCTGAGAAACTTCTTTGTGTTCTGTGAAATCATCTCACAGAGTTACAGCTTTCCCCTCAAGAAGCCTTTCGCTAAGACAGTTCTTGTGGAATTGGCAAAGTGATATTTGGAAGCCCTTAGAGGGCTATGGTGAAAAAGGAAATATCCTCAGATGAAATCTGGAAAGAAGCTTTCTGAGAAACTGCTTAGTGTTCTGTTAATTCATCTAACAGAGTTACATCTGTATTTCGTGGATCTCTTTGCTAGCCTTATTTCTGTGGAATCTGAGAACAGATATTCCGGATCCCTTTGAAGACTATAGCGCCAAAGGAAATATCCTCCGATAACAAAGAGAAAGAAGCTTTCTGAGAAACTTCTTTGTGTTCTGTGAAATCATCTCACAGAGTTACAGCTTTCTCCTCAAGAAGCCTTTCGCTAAGACAGTTCTTGTGGAATTGGCAAAGTGATATTTGGAAGCCCTTAGAGGGCTATGGTGAAAAAGGAAATATCCTCAGATGAAATCTGGAAAGAAGCTTTCTGAGAAACCGATTAGTGTTCTGTTAATTCATCTCACAGAGTTACATCTGTATTTCGTGGATCTCTTTGCTAGCCTTATTTTTCTGGAATCTGAGAAAAGATATTTCGGATCCCTTTGAAGACTATAGGGCCAAAGGAAATATCCTCCGATAACAAAGAGAAAGAAGATTTCTGAGAAACTTCTTTGTGTTCTGTGAAATCATCTCACAGAGTTACAGCTTTCCCCTCAAGAAGCCTTTCGCTAAGACAGTTCTTGTGGAATTGGCAAAGTGATATTTTGAAGCCCTTACAGGGCTATGATGAAAAAGGAAATATCCTCAGATGAAATCTGGAAAGAAGCCTTCTGAGAAACTGCTTAGTGTTCTGTTAATTCATCTCACAGAGTTACATCTGTATTTCGTGGATCTCTTTGTTAGCCTTATTTCTGTGGAATCTGAGAACAGATATTCCGGATCCCTTTGAAGACTATAGGGCCAAAGGAAATATCCTCCGATAACAAAGAGAAAGAAGCTTTCTGAGAAACTTCTTTGTGTTCTGTGAAATCATCTCCCAGAGTTACAGCTTTCCCTTCAAGAAGCATTTCGCTAAGACAGTTCTTGTGGAATTGGCAAAGTGATATTTGGAAGCCCATAGAGGGCTGTGCTGAAAAAGGAAATATCCTCAGATGAAATCTGGAAAGAAGCTTTCTGAGAAACTGCTTAGTGTTCTGTTAATTCATCTCACAGTGTTACATCTGTATTTCCTGGATCTCTTTGCTAGCCTTATTTCTGTGGAATCTGAGAACAGATATTCCGGATCCCTTTGACGACTATAAGGCCAAAGGAAATATCCTCCGATATCAAAGAGAAAGAAGCTTTCTGAGAAACTTCTTTGTGTTCTGTGAAATCATCTCACAGAGTTACAGCTTTCCCCTCAAGAAGCCTTTCGCTAAGACAGTTCTTGTGGAATTGGCAACGTGATATTTGGAAGCACACAGAGGGCTATGGTGAAAAAGAAAATATCCTCAGATGAAATCTGGAAAGAAGCTTTCTGAGAAACCGTTTAGTGTTCTGTTAATTCATCTCACAGAGTTTCATCTGTATTTCGTGGATCTCTTTGATAGCCTTATTTCTCTGGAATCTGAGAACAGATATTTCGGATCCCTTTGAAGACTATAAGGCCGAAGGAAATATCCTCCGATAACAAAGACAAAGAAGATTTCTGAGAAACATCTTTGTGTTCTGTGAAATCATCTCACAGAGTTACAGCTTTCCCCTCAAGAAGCCTTTCGCTAAGACAGTTCTTGTGGAATTGGCAACGTGATATTTGGAAGCACATAGAGGGCTATGGTGAAAAAGGAAATATCCTCAGATGAAATCTGGAAAGAAGCTTTCAGAGAAACCGCTTAGTGTTCTGTTAATTCATCTCACAGAGTTACATCTGTATTTCGTGGATCTGTTTGCTAGCCATATTTCTGTGGAATATGAGAGCAGATATTCCGGATCCCTTTGAAGACTATAGGGCCAAAGGAAATATCCTCCGATAACAAAGAGAAAGAAGGTTTCTGTGAAACTTCTTTGTGTTCTGTGAAATAATCTTACAGAGTTACAGCTTTCCCCTCAAGAAGCCTTTCGCTAAGACAGTTCTTGTGGAATTGGCAAAGTGATATTTTGAAGCCCTTACAGGGCTATGGTGAAAAACAAAATATTCTCAGATGAAATCTGGAAAGAAGCTTTCTGAGAAACTGCTTAGTGTTCTGTTACTCATCTCACAGAGTTACATCTGTATTTCGTGGATCTCTTTGCTAGCCTTATTTCTTTGAAATCTGAGAACAGATATTCCGGATCCCTTTGAAGACTACAGGGCCAAAGGAAATATCCTCCGATAACAAAGAGAAAGAAGCTTTCTGAGAAACTTCTTTGTGTTCTGTGAAATCATCTCACAGAGTTACAGCTTTCCCCTCAAGAAGCCTTTGGCTAAGAGAGTTCTTGTGGAATTGGCAAAGTGATATTTGGAAGCCCATAGAGGGCTACGGTGAAAAAGGAAATATCCTCAGATGAAATCTGGAAAGAAGCTTTCTAAGAAAGTGCTTAGTGTTCTGTTATTTCATCTCACAGAGTTACATCTGTATTTCGTGGATCTCTTTGCTAGCCTTATTTCTGTGGAATTTGAGAACAGATACTTCGGATCCCTTTGAAGAGTAGAGGGCCAAAGGAAATATCCTCCGATAACAAAGAGAAAGAAGCTTTCTGAGAAACTTCTTTGTGTTCTGTGAAATCATCTCACAGAGTTACAGCTTTCCCCTCAGGATGCCTTTCGCTAAGACAGTTGTTGTGAAATTGGCAAAGTGATATTTGGAAGCCCCTAGAGGGCTATGGTGAAAAAGGAAATATCCTCAGATGAAATCTGGAAAGAAGCTTTCTGAGAAACCGCTTCGTGTTCTGTTAATTCATCTCACAGAGTTACATCTTTATTTCGTGGATCTCTTTGCTAGCCTTATTTTTCTGGAATCTGAGAAAAGATATTTCGGATCCCTTTGAAGACTATAGGGCCAAAGGAAATATCTTCCGATAACAAAGAGAAAGAAGCTTTCTGAGACACTTCTTTGCGTTCTGTGAAATCATCTCACAGAGTTACAGCTTTCCCCTCAAGAAGCCTTTCGCTAAGACAGTTCTTGTGGAATTGGCAAAGTGATATTTGGAAGCCCATAGAGGGCTATGGTGAAAAAGGAAATATCCTCAGATGAAATCTGGAAAGAAGCTTTCTAAGAAAGTGCTTAGTGTTCTGTTATTTCATCTCACAGAATTACATCTCTATTTCGTGGATCTCTTTGCTAGCCTTATTTCTGTGGAATCTGAGAACAGATACTTCGGATCCCTTTGAAGAGTAGAGGGCCAAAGGAAATATCCTCCGATAAAAATGAGAAAGAAGCAAACTGAGAAACTTCTTTGTGTTCTGTGAAATCATCTCACCGAGTTACAGCTTTCCCCTCAGGAAGCCTTTCTCTAAGACAGTTCTTGTGGAATTGGCAAAGTGATATTTGGAAGCCCCTAGAGGGCTATGGTGAAAAAGGAAATATCCTCAGATGAAATCTGGAAAGAAACTTTCTGAGAAACTGCTTAGTGTTCTGTTAATTCATCTCACAGAGTTACATCTGTATTTCGTGGATCTCTTTGCTAGCCTTATTTCTGTGGAATCTGAGAACAGATACTTCGGATCCCTTTGAAGAGTAGAGGGCCAAAGGAAATATCCTCCGATAACAATGAGAAAGAAGCTTTCTGAGAAACTTCTTTGTGTTCTGTGAAATCATCTCACAGAGTTACAGCTTTCCCCTCAGGAAGCCTTTCGCTAAGACAGTTCTTGTGGAATTGGCAAAGTGATATTTGGAAGCCCCTAGAGGGCTATGGTGAAAAAGGAAATATCCTCAGATGGAATCTGGAAAGAAGCTTTCTGAGAAACCGCTTAGTGTTCTGTTAATTCATCTCACAGAGTTACATCTGTATTTCATGGATCTCTTTGCTAGCCTTATTTTTCTGGAATCTGAGAAAAGATATTTCGGATCCCTTTGAAGACTATAGGGCCAAAGGAAATATCCTCCGATAACAAAGAGAAAGAAGCTTTCTGAGACACTTCTTTGCGTTCTGTGAAATCATCACACAGAGTTACAGCTTTCCCCTCAAGAAGCCTTTCGCTAAGACAGTTCTTGTGGAATTGGCAAAGTGATATTTGGAAGCCCATAGAGGGCTATGGTGAAAAAGGAAATATCCTCAGATGAAATCTGGAAAGAAGCTTTCTAAGAAAGTGCTTAGTGTTCTGTTATTTCATCTCACAGAATTACATCTGTATTTCGTGGATCTCTTTGCTAGACTTATTTCTGTGGAATCTGAGAACAGATACTTCTGATCCCTTTGAAGAGTAGAGGGCCAAAGGAAATATCCTCCGATAACAATGAGAAAGAAGATTTCTGAGAAACTTCTTTGTGTTCTCTGAAATCATCTCACAGAGTTACAGCTTTCCCCTCAGGAAGCCTTTCGCTAAGACAGTTCTTGTGGAATTGGCAAAGTGATATTTGGAAGCCCCTAGAGGGCTATGGTGAAAAAGGAAATATCCTCAGATGAAATCTGGAAAGAAGCTTTCTGAGAAACTGCTTAGTGTTCTGTTAATTCATCTCACAGAGTTACATCTGTATTTCGTGGACCTCTTTGCTAGCCTTATTTCTGTGGAATCTGAGAACAGATATTCCGGATCCCTTTGAAGACTATAGGGCCAAAGGAAATATCCTCCGATAACAAAGAGAAAGAAGCTTTCTGAGACACTTCTTTGTGTTCTGTGAAATCATCTCACAGAGTTACAGCTTTCCCCTCAAGAAGCCTTTCGCTAAGACAGTTCTTGTGGAATTGGCAAAGTGATATTTGGAAGCCCATAGAGGGCTATGGTGAAAAAGGAAGTATCCTCAGATGAAATCTGGAAAGAAGCTTTCTGAGAAACTGCTTAGTGTTCTGTTAATTCATCTCACAGAGTTACATCTGTATTTCGTGGATCTCTCTACTAGCCTTATTTCTGTGGAATCTGAGAACAGATATTCCGGATCCCTTTGAAGACTATAGGGCCAAAGGAAATATCCTCCGATTACAAGGAGAAAGAAGCTTTCTGAGAATCTTCTTTGTGTTCTGTGAAATCATCTCACAGAGTTACAGCTTTCCCCTCAAGAAGCCTTTCGCTAAGACAGTTCTTGTGGAATTGGCAAAGTGATATATGGAAGCCCTTAGAGGGCTATGGTCAAAAAGGAAATATCCTCAGATGAAATCTGGAAAGAAGCTTTCTGAGAAACCGCTTAGTGTTCTGTTAATTCATCTCATAGAGTTACATCTGTATTTCGTGGATCTCTTTGCTAGCCTTATTTTTCTGGAATCTGAGAAAAGATATTTCGGATCCCTTTGAAGACTAGAGGGCCAAAGGAAATATCCTCCGATAACAAAGAGAAAGAAGCTCTCTGAGAAACTTCTTTGTGTTCTGTGAAATCATCTCACAGAGTTACAGCTTTCCCCTCAAGAAGCCTTTCGCTAAGACAGTTCTTGTGGAATTGGCAAAGTGATATTTGGAAGCCCTTAGAGGGCTATGGTGAAAAAGGAAATATCCTCATATGAAATCTGGAAAGAAGCTTTCTGAGAAACTGCTTAGTGTTCTGTTAATTCATCTAACAGAGTTACATCTGTATTTCGTGGATCTCTTTGCTAGCCTTATTTCTGTGGAATCTGAGAACAGATATTCCGGATCCCTTTGAAGACTATAGCGCCAAAGGAAATATCCTCCGATAACAAAGAGAAAGAAGCTTTCTGAGAAACATCTTTGTGTTCTGTGAAATCATCTCACAGAGTTACAGCTTTCTCCTCAAGAAGCCTTTCGCTAAGACAGTTCTTGTGGAATTGGCAAAGTGATATTTGGAAGCCCTTAGAGGGCTATGGTGAAAAAGGAAATATCCTCAGATGAAATCTGGAAAGAAGCTTTCTGAGAAACCGATTAGTGTTCTGTTAATTCATCTCAAAGAGTTACATCTGTATTTCGTGGATCTCTTTGCTAGCCTTATTTTTCTGGAATCTGAGAAAAGATATTTCGGATCCCTTTGAAGACTAGAGGGCCAAAGGAAATATCCTCCGATAACAAAGAGAAAGAAGATTTCTGAGAAACTGCTTTGTGTTCTGTGAAATCATCTCACAGAGTTACAGCTTTCCCCTCAGGAAGCCTTTCTCTAAGACAGTTCTTGTGGAATTGGCAAAGTGATATTTGGAAGCCCCTAGAGGGCTATGTTGAAAAAGGAAATATCCTCAGATGAAATCTGGAAAGAAACTTTCTGAGAAACTGCTTAGTGTTCTGTTAATTCATCTCACAGAGTTACATCTGTATTTCGTGGATCTCTTTGCTAGCCTTATTTCTGTGGAATCTGAGAACAGATACTTCGGATCCCTTTGAAGAGTAGAGGGCCAAAGGAAATATCCTCCGATAACAATGAGAAAGAAGCTTTCTGAGAAACTTCTTTGTGTTCTGTGAAATCATCTCACAGAGTTACAGCTTTCCCCTCAGGAAGCCTTTCGCTAAGACAGTTCTTGTGGAATTGGCAAAGTGATATTTGGAAGCCCCTAGAGGGCTATGGTGAAAAAGGAAATATCCTCAGATGAAATCTGGAAAGAAGCTTTCTGAGAAACCGCTTAGTGTTCTGTTAATTCATCTCACAGAGTTACATCTGTATTTCATGGATCTCTTTGCTAGCCTTATTTTTCTGGAATCTGAGAAAAGATATTTCGGATCCCTTTGAAGACTATAGGGCCAAAGGAAATATCCTCCGATAACAAAGAGAAAGAAGCTTTCTGAGACACTTCTTTGCCTTCTGTGAAATCATCACACAGAGTTACAGCTTTCCCCTCAAGAAGCCTTTCGTTAAGACAGTTCTTGTGGAATTTGCAAAGTGATATTTGGAAGCCCATAGAGGGCTATGGTGAAAAAGGAAATATCCTCAGATGAAATCTGGAAAGAAGCTTTCTAAGAAAGTGCTTAGTGTTCTGTTATTTCATCTCACAGAATTACATCTGTATTTCGTGGATCTCTTTGCTAGCCTTATTTCTGTGGAATCTGAGAACAGATACTTCTGATCCCTTTGAAGAGTAGAGGGCCAAAGGAAATATCCTCCGATAACAATGAGAAAGAAGATTTCTGAGACACTTCTTTGTGTTCTGTGAAATCATCTCACAGAGTTACAGTTTTCCCCTCAAGAAGCCTTTCGCTAGACAGTTCTTGTGGAATTGGCAAAGTGATATTTGGAAGCCCATAGAGGGCTATGGTGAAAAAGGAAATATCCTCAGATGAAATCTGGAAAGAAGCTTTCTGAGAAACTGCTTAGTGTTCTGTTAATTCATCTCACAGAGTTACATCTGTATTTCGTGGATCTCTTTGCTAGCCTTGTTTTTCTGGAATCTGAGAAAAGATATTTCGGATCCCTTTGAAGACTAGAGGGCCAAAGGAAATATCCTCCGATAACAAAGAGAAAGAAGCTCTCTGAGAAACTTCTTTGTGTTCTGTGAAATCATCTCACAGAGTTACAGCTTTCCCCTCAAGAAGCCTTTCGCTAAGACAGTTCTTGTGGAATTGGCAAAGTGATATTTGGAAGCCCCTAGAGGGCTATGGTGAAAAAGGAAATATCCTCAGATGAAATCTGGAAGAAGCTTTCTGAGAAACTGCTTAGTGTTCTGTTAATTCATCTAACAGAGTTACATCTGTATTTCGTGGATCTCTTTGCTAGCCTTATTTCTGTGGAATCTGAGAACAGATATTCCGGATCCCTTTGAAGACTATAGCGCCAAAGGAAATATCCTCCGATAACAAAGAGAAAGAAGCTTTCTGAGAAACTTCTTTGTGTTCTGTGAAATCATCTCACAGAGTTACAGCTTTCTCCTCAAGAAGCCTTTCGCTAAGACAGTTCTTGTGGAATTGGCAAAGTGATATTTGGAAGCCCTTAGAGGGCTATGGTGAAAAAGGAAATATCCTCAGATGAAATCTGGAAAGAAGCTTTCTGAGAAACCGATTAGTGTTCTGTTAATTCCTCTCACAGAGTTACATCTGTATTTCGTGGATCTCTTTGCTAGCCTTATTTTTCTGGAATCTGAGAAAAGATATTTCGGATCCCTTTGAAGACTAGAGGGCCAAAGGAAATATCCTCCGATAACAAAGAGAAAGAAGATTTCTGAGAAACTTCTTTGTGTTCTGTGAAATCATCTCACAGAGTTACAGCTTTCCCCTCAAGAAGCATTTCGCTAAGACAGTTCTTGTGGAATTGGCAAAGTGATATTTGGAAGCCCATAGAGGGCTGTGCTGAAAAAGGAAATATCCTCAGATGAAATCTGGAAAGAAGCTTTCTGAGAAACTGCTTAGTGTTCTGTTAATTCATCTCACAGTGTTACATCTGTATTTCGTGGATCTCTTTGCTAGCCTTATTTCTGTGGAATCTGAGAACAGATATTCCGGATCCCTTTGACGACTATAAGGCCATAGGAAATATCCTCCGATATCAAAGAGAAAGAAGCTTTCTGAGAAACTTCTTTGTGTTCTGTGAAATCATCTCACAGAGTTACAGCTTTCCCCTCAAGAAGCCTTTCGCTAAGACAGTTCTTGTGGAATTGGCAACGTGATATTTGGAAGCACACAGAGGGCTATGGTGAAAAAGGAAATATCCTCAGATGAAATCTGGAAAGAAGCTTTCTGAGAAACCGTTTAGTGTTCTGTTAATTCATCTCACAGAGTTTCATCTGTATTTCGTGGATCTCTTTGATAGCCTTATTTCTCTGGAATCTGAGAACAGATATTTCGGATCCCTTTGATGACTATAAGGCCAAAGGAAATATCCTCCGATAACAAAGACAAAGAAGATTTCTGAGAAACATCTTTGCGTTCTGTGAAATCATCTCACAGAGTTACAGCTTTCCCCTCAAGAAGCCTTTCGCTAAGACAGTTCTTGTGGAATTGGCAACGTGATATTTGGAAGCACATAGAGGGCTATGGTGAAAAAGGAAATATCCTCAGATGAAATCTGGAAAGAAGCTTTCAGAGAAACCGCTTAGTGTTCTGTTAATTCATCTCACAGAGTTACATCTGTATTTCGTGGATCTGTTTGCTAGCCTTATTTCTGTGGAATATGAGAGCAGATATTCCGGATCCCTTTGAAGACTCTAGGGCCAAAGGAAATATCCTCCGATAACAAAGAGAAAGAAGGTTTCTGAGAAACTTCTTTGTGTTCTGTGAAATAATCTTACAGAGTTACAGCTTTCCCCTCAAGAAGCCTTTCGCTAAGACAGTTCTTGTGGAATTGGCAAAGTGATATTTTGAAGCCCTTACAGGGCTATGGTGAAAAACAAAATATTCTCAGATGAAATCTGGAAAGAAGCTTTCTGAGAAACTGCTTAGTGTTCTGTTACTCATCTCACAGAGTTACATCTGTATTTCGTGGATCTCTTTGCTAGCCTTATTTCTTTGAAATCTGAGAACAGATATTCCGGATCCCTTTGAAGACTACAGGGCCAAAGGAAATATCCTCCGATAACAAAGAGAAAGAAGCTTTCTGAGAAACTTCTTTGTGTTCTGTGAAATCATCTCACAGAGTTACAGCTTTCCCCTCAAGAAGCCTTTGGCTAAGAGAGTTCTTGTGGAATTGGCAAAGTGATATTTGGAAGCCCATAGAGGGCTACGGTGAAAAAGGAAATATCCTCAGATGAAATCTGGAAAGAAGCTTTCTAAGAAAGTGCTTAGTGTTCTGTTATTTCATCTCACAGAGTTACATCTGTATTTCGTGGATCTCTTTGCTAGCCTTATTTCTGTGGAATTTGAGAACAGATACTTCGGATCCCTTTGAAGAGTAGAGGGCCAAAGGAAATATCCTCCGATAACAAAGAGAAAGAAGCTTTCTGAGAAACTTCTTTGTGTTCTGTGAAATCATCTCACAGAGTTACAGCTTTCCCCTCAGGATGCCTTTCGCTAAGACAGTTGTTGTGAAATTGGCAAAGTGATATTTGGAAGCCCCTAGAGGGCTATGGTGAAAAAGGAAATATCCTCAGATGAAATCTGGAAAGAAGCTTTCTGAGAAACCGCTTAGTGTTCTGTTAATTCATCTCACAGAGTTACATCTTTATTTCGTGGATCTCTTTGCTAGCCTTATTTTTCTGGAATCTGAGAAAAGATATTTCGGATCCCTTTGAAGACTATAGGGCCAAAGGAAATATCCTCCGATAACAAAGAGAAAGAAGCTTTCTGAGACACTTCTTTGCGTTCTGTGAAATCATCTCACAGAGTTACATCTTTCCCCTCAAGAAGCCTTTCGCTAAGACAGTTCTCGTGGAATTGGCAAAGTGATATTTGGAAGCCCATAGAGGGCTATGGTGAAAAAGGAAATATCCTCAGATGAAATCTGGAAAGAAGCTTTCTAAGAAAGTGCTTAGTGTTCTGTTATTTCATCTCACAGAATTACATCTCTATTTCGTGGATCTCTTTGCTAGCCTTATTTCTGTGGAATCTGAGAACAGATACTTCGGATCCCTTTGAAGAGTAGAGGGCCAAAGGAAATATCCTCCGATAAAAATGAGAAAGAAGCTTTCTGAGAAACTTCTTTGTGTTCTGTGAAATCATCTCACCGAGTTACAGCTTTCCCCTCAGGAAGCCTTTCTCTAAGACAGTTCTTGTGGAATTGGCAAAGTGATATTTGGAAGCCCCTAGAGGGCTATGGTGAAAAAGGAAATATCCTCAGATGAAATCTGGAAAGAAACTTTCTGAGAAACTGCTTAGTGTTCTGTTAATTCATCTCACAGAGTTACATCTGTATTTCGTGGATCTCTTTGCTAGCCTTATTTCTGTGGAATCTGAGAACAGATACTTCGGATCCCTTTGAAGAGTAGAGGGCCAAAGGAAATATCCTCCGATAACAATGAGAAAGAAGCTTTCTGAGAAACTTCTTTGTGTTCTGTGAAATCATCTCACAGAGTTACAGCTTTCCCCTCAGGAAGCCTTTCGCTAAGACAGTTCTTGTGGAATTGGCAAAGTGATATTTGGAAGCCCCTAGAGGGCTATGGTGAAAAAGGAAATATCCTCAGATGGAATCTGGAAAGAAGCTTTCTGAGAAACCGCTTAGTGTTCTGTTAATTCATCTCACAGAGTTACATCTGTATTTCATGGATCTCTTTGCTAGCCTTATTTTTCTGGAATCTGAGAAAAGATATTTCGGATCCCTTTGAAGACTATAGGGCCAAAGGAAATATCCTCCGATAACAAAGAGAAAGAAGCTTTCTGAGACACTTCTTTGCCTTCTGTGAAATCATCACACAGAGTTACAGCTTTCCCCTCAGGAAGCCTTTCGCTAAGACAGTTCTTGTGGAATTGGCAAAGTGATATTTGGAAGCCCCTAGAGGGCTATGTTGAAAAAGGAAATATCCTCAGATGAAATCTGGAAAGAAGCTTTCTGAGAAACTGCTTAGTGTTCTGTTAATTCATCTCACAGAGTTACATCTGTATTTCGTGGACCTCTTTGCTAGCCTTATTTCTGTGGAATCTGAGAACAGATATTCCGGATCCCTTTGAAGACTATAGGGCCAAAGGAAATATCCTCCGATAACAAAGAGAAAGAAGCTTTCTGAGACACTTCTTTGTGTTCTGTGAAATCATCTCACAGAGTTACAGCTTTCCCCTCAAGAAGCCTTTCGCTAAGACAGTTCTTGTGGAATTGGCAAAGTGATATTTGGAAGCCCATAGAGGGCTATGGTGAAAAAGGAAATATCCTCAGATGAAATCTGGAAAGAAGCTTTCTGAGAAACTGCTTAGTGTTCTGTTAATTCATCTCACAGAGTTACATCTGTATTTCGTGGATCTCTCTACCAGCCTTATTTCTGTGGAATCTGAGAACAGATATTCCGGATCCCTTTGAAGACTATAGGGCCAAAGGAAATATCCTCCGATTACAAGGAGAAAGAAGCTTTCTGAGAATCTTCTTTGTGTTCTGTGAAATCATCTCACAGAGTTACAGCTTTCCCCTCAAGAAGCCTTTCGCTAAGACAGTTCTTGTGGAATTGGCAAAGTGATATATGGGAGCCCTTAGAGGGCTATGGTCAAAAAGGAAATATCCTCAGATGAAATCTGGAAAGAAGCTTTCTGAGAAACCGCTTAGTGTTCTGTTAATTCATCTCATAGAGTTACATCTGTATTTCGTGGATCTCTTTGCTAGCCTTATTTTTCTGGAATCTGAGAAAAGATATTTCGGATCCCTTTGAAGATTAGAGGGCCAAAGGAAATATCCTCCGATAACAAAGAGAAAGAAGCTCTCTGAGAAACTTCTTTGTGTTCTGTGAAATCATCTCACAGAGTTACAGCTTTCCCCTCAAGAAGCCTTTCGCTAAGACAGTTCTTGTGGAATTGGCAAAGTGATATTTGGAAGCCCTTAGAGGGCTATGGTGAAAAAGGAAATATCCTCATATGAAATCTGGAAAGAAGCTTTCTGAGAAACTGCTTAGTGTTCTGTTAATTCATCTAACAGAGTTACATCTGTATTTCGTGGATCTCTTTGCTAGCCTTATTTCTGTGGAATCTGAGAACAGATATTCCGGATCCCTTTGAAGACTATAGCGCCAAAGGAAATATCCTCCGATAACAAAGAGAAAGAAGCTTTCTGAGAAACTTCTTTGTGTTCTGTGAAATCATCTCACAGAGTTACAGCTTTCTCCTCAAGAAGCCTTTCGCTAAGACAGTTCTTGTGGAATTGGCAAAGTGATATTTGGAAGCCCTTAGAGGGCTATGGTGAAAAAGGAAATATCCTCAGATGAAATCTGGAAAGAAGCTTTCTGAGAAACCGATTAGTGTTCTGTTAATTCATCTCAAAGAGTTACATCTGTATTTCGTGGATCTCTTTGCTAGCCTTATTTTTCTGGAATCTGAGAAAAGATATTTCGGATCCCTTTGAAGACTAGAGGGCCAAAGGAAATATCCTCCGATAACAAAGAGAAGGAAGATTTCTGAGAAACTTCTTCGTGTTCTGTGAAATCGTCTCACAGAGTTACAGCTTTCCCCTCAAGAAGCCTTTCGCTAAGACAGTTCTTGTGGAATTGGCAAAGTGATATTTTGAAGCCCTTACAGGGCTATGATGAAAAAGGAAATATCCTCAGATGAAATCTGGAAAGAAGCCTTCTGAGAAACTGCTTAGTGTTCTGTTAATTCATCTCACAGAGTTACATCTGTATTTCGTGGATCTCTTTGTTAGCCTTATTTCTGTGGAATCTGAGAACAGATATTCCGGATCCCTTTGAAGACTATAGGGCCAAAGGAAATATCCTCCGATAACAAAGAGAAAGAAGCTTTCTGAGAAACTTCTTTGTGTTCTGTGAAATCATCTCACAGAGTTACAGCTTTCCCCACAAGAAGCATTTCGCTAAGACAGCTCTTGTGGAATTGGCAAAGTGATATTTGGAAGCCCATAGAGGGCTGTGCTGAAAAAGGAAATATCCTCAGATGAAATCTGGTAAGAAGCTTTCTGAGAAACTGCTTAGTGTTCTGTTAATTCATCTCACAGTGTTACATCTGTATTTCGTGGATCTCTTTGCTAGCCTTATTTCTGTGGAATCTGAGAACAGATATTCCGGATCTCTTTGACGGCTATAAGGCCAAAGGAAATATCCTCCGATATCAAAGAGAAAGAAGCTTTCTGAGAAACTTCTTTGTGTTCTGTGAAATCATCTCACAGAGTTACAGCTTTCCCCTCAAGACGCCTTTCGCTAAGACAGTTCTTGTGGAATTGGCAACGTGATATTTGGAAGCACACAGAGGGCTATGGTGAAAAAGGAAATATCCTCAGATGAAATCTGGAAAGAAGCTTTCTGAGAAACCGTTTAGTGTTCTGTTAATTCATCTCACAGAGTTACATCTGTATTTCATGGATCTCTTTGCTAGCCTTATTTCTGTGGAATCTGAGAACAGATATTCCGGATCCCTTTGAAGACTATAGGGCCAAAGGAAATATCCTCCGATCACAAAGAGAAAGAAGCTTTCTGAGAAACTTCTTTGTGTTCTGTGAAACCATCTCACAGAGTTACAACTTTCCCCTCAAGAAGCCTTTCGCTAAGACAGTTCTTGTGGAATTGGCAAAGTGATATTTGGAAGCCCATAGAGGGCTATGGTGAAAAAGGAAATATCCTCCGATGAAATCTGGAAAGAAGATTTCTGAGAAACTGCTTAGTGTTCTGTTAATTCATCTCACAGAGTTTCATCTGTATTTCGTGGATCTCTTTGATAGCCTTATTTCTCTGGAATCTGAGAACAGATATTTCGGATCCCTTTGAAGTCTATAAGGCCAAAGGAAATATCCTCCGATAACAAAGACAAAGAAGATTTCTGAGAAACTTCTTTGTGTTCTGTGAAATCATCTCACAGAGTTACAGCTTTCCCCTCAAGAAGCCTTTCGCTAAGACAGTTCTTGTGGAATTGGCAAAGTGATATTTTGAAGCCCTTAGAGGGCTATGGTGAAAAAGGAAATATTCTCAGATGAAATCAGGAAAGAAGCTTTCTGAGAAACTGCTTAGTGTTCTGTTAATTCATCTCACAGAGTTACATCTGTATTTCGTGGATCTCCTTGCTAGCCTTATTTCTGTGGAATCTGAGAACAGATATTCCGGATCCCTTTGAAGACTATAGGGCCAAAGGAAATATCCTCCGATAACAAAGAGAAAGAAGCTTTCTGAGAAACTTCTTTGTGTTCTGTGAAATCATCTCACAGAGTTACAGCTTTCCCCTCAAGAAGCCTTTCGCTAAGACAGTTCTTGTGGAATTGGCAAAGTGATATTTGGATGCCTTTAGAGGGCTATGGTGAAAAAGGAAATATCCTCAGATGAAATCCGTAAAGAAGCTTTCTGAGAAACCGCTTAGTGTTCTGTTAATTCATCTCACAGAGTTACATCTTTATTTCGTGGATCTCTTTACTAGCCTTATTTTTCTGGAATCTGAGAAAAGATATTTCGGATCCCTTTGAAGACTATAGGGCCAAAGGAAATATCCTCCGATAACAAAGAGAAAGAAGGTTTCTGAGAAACTTCTTTGTGTTCTGTGAAATCATCTCACAGAGTTACAGCTTTCCGCTCAAGAAGCCTTTCGCTAAGCAGTTCTTGTGGAATTGGCAAAGTGATATTTGGAAGCCCATAGAGGTCTATGGTGAAAAAGGAAATATCCTCAGATGAAATCTGGAAAGAAGCTTTCTGAGAAACTGCTTAGTGTTCTGTTAATTCATCTCACAGAGTTACATCTGTATTTCGTGGATGTCTTTGCTAGCCTTATTTCTGTGGAATCTGAGAACAGATATTTCGGATCCCTTTGAAGAGTAGAGGGCCAAATGAAATATCCTCCGATAACAATGAGAAAGAAGCTTTCTGAGAAACTTCTTTGTGTTCTGTGAAACCATCTCACAGTGTTACAGCTTTCCCCTCAAGAAGCCTTTCGCTAAGACAGTTCTTGTGGAATTGGCAAAGTGATATTTGGAAGCCCATAGAGGGCTATGGTGAAAAAGGAAATATCCTCCGATGAAATCTGGAAAGAAGATTTCTGAGAAACTGCTTAGTGTTCTGTTAATTCATCTCACAGAGTTTCATCTGTATTTCGTGGATCTCTTTGATAGCCTTATTTCTCTGGAATCTGAGAACAGATATTTCGGATCCCTTTGAAGACTATAAGGCCAAAGGAAATATCCTCCGATAACAAAGACAAAGAAGATTTCTGAGAAACATCTTTGTGTTCTGTGAAATCATCTCACAGAGTTACAGCTTTCCCCTCAAGAAGCCTTTCGCTAAGACAGTTCTTGTGGAATTGGCAAGGTGATATTTTGAAGCCCTTAGAGGGCTATGGTGAAAAAGGAAATATTCTCAGATGAAATCAGGAAAGAAGCTTTCTGAGAAACTGCTTAGTGTTCTGTTAATTCATCTCACAGCGTTACATCTGTATTTCGTGGATCTCCTTGCTAGCCTTATTTCTGTGGAATCTGAGAACAGATATTCCGGATCCCATTGAAGACTATAGGGCCAAAGGAAATATCCTCCGATAACAAAGAGAAAGAAGCTTTCTGAGAAACTTCTTTGTGTTCTGTGAAATCATCTCACAGAGTTACAGCTTTCCCCTCAAGAAGCCTTTCGCTAAGACAGTTCTTGTGGAATTGGCAAAGTGATATTTGGATGCCCTTAGAGGGCTATGGTGAAAAAGGAAATATCCTCAGATGAAATCTGGAAAGAAGCTTTCTGAGAAACCGCTTAGTGTTCTGTTAATTCATCTCACAGAGTTACATCTTTATTTCGTGGATCTCTTTGCTAGCCTTATTTTTCTGGAATCTGAGAAAAGATATTTCGGATCCCTTTGAAGACTATAGGGCCAAAGGAAATATCCTCCGATAACAAAGAGAAAGAAGGTTTCTGAGAAACTTCTTTGTGTTCTGTGAAATCATCTCACAGAGTTACAGCTTTCCCCTCAAGAAGCCTTTCGCTAAGCAGTTCTTGTGGAATTGGCAAAGTGATATTTGGAAGCCCATAGAGGTCTATGGTAAAAAAGGAAATATCCTCAGATGAAATCTGGAAAGAAGCTTTCTGAGAAACTGCTTAGTGTTCTGTTAATTCATCTCACAGAGTTACATCTGTATTTCGTGGATGTCTTTGCTAGCCTTATTTCTGTGGAATCTGAGAACAGATATTTCGGATCCCTTTGAAGACTATAGGGCCAAAGGAAATATCCTCCGATAACAAAGAGAAAGAAGCTTTCTGAGAAACTTCTTTGTGTTCTGTGATATCATCTCACAGAGTTACCGCTTTCCCCTCAAGAAGCCTTTGGCTAAGAGAGTTCTTGTGGAATTGGCAAAGTGATATTTGGAAGCCCATAGAGGGCTATGGTGAAAAAGGAAATATCCTCAGATGAAATCTGGAAAGAAGCTTTCTAAGAAAGTGCTTAGTGTTCTGTTATTTCATCTCACAGAGTTATATCTGTATTTCGTGGATCTCTTTGCTAGCCTTATTTCTGTGGAATCTGAGAACACATACTTCGGATCCCTTTGAAGAGTAGAGGGCCAAAGGAAATATCCTCCGATAACAATGAGAAAGAAGCTTTCTGAGAAACTTCTTTGTGTTCTGTGAAATCATCTCACAGAGTTACAGCTTTCCCCTCAGGAAGCCTTTCGCTAAGACAGTTCTTGTGGAATTGGCAAAGTGATATTTGAAAGCCCCTAGAGGGCTATGGTGAAAAAGGAAATATCCTCAGATGAAATCTGGAAAGAAGCTTTCTGAGAAACTGCTTAGTGTTCTGTTAATTCATCTCACAGAGTTACATCTGTATTTCGTGGATCTCTTTGCTAGCCTTATTTCTGTGGAATCTGAGAACAGATATTCCGGATCCCTTTGAAGACTATAGGGCCAAAGGAAATATCCTCCGATAACAAAGAGAAAGAAGCTTTCTGAGACACTTCTTTGCGTTCTGTGAAATCATCTCACAGAGTTACAGCTTTCCCCTCAAGAAGCCTTTCGCTAAGACAGTTCTTGTGGAATTGGCAAAGTGATATTTGGAAGCCCATAGAGGGCTATGGTGAAAAAGGAAATATCCTCAGATGAAATCTGGAAAGAAGCTTTCTGAGAAACCGCTTAGTGTTCTGTTAATTCATCTCACAGAGTTACATCTTTATTTCGTGGATCTCTTTGCTAGCCTTCTTTTTCTGGAATCTGAGAAAAGATATTTCGGATCCCTTTGAAGACTATAGGGCCAAAGGAAATATCCTCCGATAACAAAGAGAAAGAAACTTTCTGAGTCACTTCTTTGCTTTCTGTGAAATCATCTCACAGAGTTACAGCTTTCCCCTCAAGAAGCCTTTCGCTAAGACAGTTCTTGTGGAATTGGCAAAGTGATATTTGGAAGCCCATAGAGGGCTATGGTGAAAAAGGAAATATCCTCAGATGAAATCTGGAAATAAGCTTTCCAAGAAAGTGCTTAGTGTTCTGTTATTTCATCTCACAGAATTACATCTGTATTTCGTGGATCTCTTTGCTAGCCTTATTTCTGTGGAATCTGAGAACAGATACTTCGGATCCCTTTGAAGAGTAGAGGGCCAAAGGAAATATCCTCCGATAACAATGAGTAAGAAGCTTTCTGAGAAACTTCTTTGTGTTCTGTGAAATCATCTCACAGAGTTACAGCTTTCCCCTCAGGAAACCTTTCGCTAAGACAGTTCTTGTGGAATTGGCAAAGTGATATTTGGAAGCCCCTAGTGGGCTATGTTGAAAAAGGAAATATCCTCAGATGAAATCTGGAAAGAAGCTTTCTGAGAAACTGCTTAGTGTTCTGTTATTTCATCTCACAGAGTTACATCTGTATTTCGTGGATCTCTTTGCCAGCCTTATTTCTGTGGAATCTGAGAACAGATACTTCGGATCCCTTTGAAGAGTAGAGGGCCAAAGGAAATATCCTCCGATAACAATGAGAAAGAAGCTTTCTGAGAAACTTCTTTGTGTTCTGTGAAATCATCTCACAGAGTTACAGCTTTCCCCTCAGGAAACCTTTCGCTAAGACAGTTCTTGTGGAATTGGCAAAGTGATATTTGGAAGCCCCTAGTGGGCTATGGTGAAAAAGGAAATATCCTCAGATGAAATCTGGAAAGAAGCTTTCTGAGAAACTGCTTAGTGTTCTGTTATTTCATCTCACAGAGTTACATCTGTATTTCGTGGATCTCTTTGCTAGCCTTATTTCTGTGGAATCTGAGAACAGATATTTCGGATCCCTTTGAAGACTATAGGGCCAAAGGAAATATCCTCCGATAACAAAGAGAAAGAAGGTTTCTGAGAAACTTCTTTGTGTTCTGTGAAATCATCTCACAGAGTTACAGCTTTCCCTTCCAGAAGCATTCCGCTAAGACAGTTCTTGTGGAATTGGCAAAGTGATATTTGGAAGCCCATAGAGGGCTATGGTGAAAAAGGAAATATCCTCAGATGAAATCTGGAAAGAAGCTTTCTGAGAATCTGCTTAGTGTTCTGTTAGTTCATCTCACAGAGTTACATTTGTATTTCGTGGATCTCTTTGCTAGCCTTATTTCTGTGGAATCTGAGAACAGATATTCCGGATCGCTTTGAAGACTTTAGGGCCAAAGGAAATATCCTCCGATAACAAAGAGAAAGAAGCTTTCTGAGAAACTTCTTTGTGTTCTGTGAAATCATCTCACAGAGTTACAGCTTTCCCCTCAAGAAGCCTTTCGCTAAGACAGTTCTTGTGGAATTGGCAACGTGATATTTGGAAGCACATAGAGGGCTCTGGTGAAAAAGGAAATATCCTCAGATGAAATCTGGAAAGAAGCTTTCTGAGAAACCGCTTAGTGTTCTGTTAATTCATCTCACAGAGTTACATCTGTATTTCGTGGATCTCTTTGCTAGCCTTATTTCTGTGGAATCTGAGAACAGATATTCCGGATCCCTTTGAAGACTACAGGGCCAAAGGAAATATCCTCCGATAACAAAGAGAAAGAAGCTTTCTAAGAAACTTCTTTGTGGTCTGTGAAATCATCTCACAGAGTTACAGCTTTCCCCTCAAGAAGCCTTTCGCTAAGACAGTTCTTGTGGAATTGGCAAACTGATATTTGGAAGCCCATAGAGGGCTATGGTGAAAAAGGAAATATCCACCGATGAAATCTGGAAAGAAGATTTCTTAGAAACTGCTTAGTGTTCTGTTAATTCATCTCACAGAGTTACATCTGTATTTCATGCATCTCTTTGCTAGCCTTATTTCTCTGGAACCTGAGAACAGATATTTCGGATCCCTTTGAAGACTATAGGGCCAAAGGAAATATCCTCCGATAAGAAAGAGAAAGGAGCTTTCTGAGAAACTTCTTTGTGTTCTGTGAAATCATCTCACAGAGTTACAGCTTTCCCCTCAAGAAGCGTTTCGCTAAGACAGTTCTTGTGGATTTGGCAAAGTGATATTTGGAAGACCTTAGAGGGCTATGGTGAAAAAGGAAATATCCTCAGATGAAATCTGGAAAGAAGCTTTCTGAGAAATTGCATAGTGTTCTGTTAATTCAACTCACAGAGTTACATCTGTATTTCATGGATCTCTTTGCTAGCCTTATTTCTGTGGAATCTGAGAACAGATATTCCGGATCCCTTTGAAGACTATAGGGCCAAAGGAAATATCCTCCGATAACAAAGACAAAGAAGCCTTCTGAGAAACTTCTTTGTGTTCTGTGAAATCACCTCACAGAGTTACAGCTTTCCCTTCAAGAAGCCTTTCGCTAAGACAGTTCTTGTGGAATTGGCAAAGTGTTATTTTGAAGCCCTTAGAGGGCTATGGTGAAAAAGGAAATATCCTCAGATGAAATCTGGAAAGAAGCTTTCTGAGAAACTGCTTAGTGTTCTGTTAATTCATCTCACAGAGTTACATCTGTATTTCGTTGATCTCTTTGCTAGCCTTATTTCTGTGGAATCTGAGAACAGATATTCCGGATCCCTTTGAAGACTATAGGGCCTAAGGAAATATCCTCCGATAACAAAGAGAAAGAAGCTTTCTGAGAAACTTCTTTGTGTTCTGTGAAATCATCTCACAGAGTTACAGCTTTCCCCTCAAGAAGCCTTTCGCTAAGACAGTTCTTGTGGAATTGGCAGAGTGATATTTGGAAGCCCATAGAGGGCTATTGTGAAAAAGGAAATATCCTCAGATGAAATCTGGAAAGAAGCTTTCTGAGAAACTGCTTAGTGTTCTGTTAATTCATCTCACAGAGTTACATCTGTATTTCGTTGATCTCTTTGATAGCCTTATTTCTGTGGAATCTGAGAACAGATATTCCGGATCCCTTTGAAGACTATAGGGCCAAAGGAAATATCCTCTGATAACAAAGAGAAAGAAGCTTTCTGAGAAACTGCTTTGTGTTCTGTGAAATCATCACACAGAGTTACAGCTTTCCCCTCAAGAAGCCTTTCGCTAAGACAGTTCTTTTGGAATTGGCAACGTGATATTTGGAAGCACATAGAGGGCTATGGTGAAAAAGGAAATATCCTCAGATGAAATCTGGAAAGAAGCTTTCTGAGAAACTGCTTAGTGTTCTGTTAATTCATCTCACAGAGTTACATCTGTATTTCGTGGATCTCTTTGCTAGCCTTATGTTTCTGGAATCTGAGAACATATATTTCGGATCCCTTTGAAGAATATAGGGCCAAAGGAAATATCCTCCGATAACAAAGAGAAAGAAGCTTTCTGAGAAACTTCTTTGTGTTCTGTGAAATCATCGCACAGAGTTACAGCTTTCCCCTCAAGAAGCCTTTCGCTAAGACAGTTCTTGTGGAATTGGCAAAGTGATATTTTGAAGCCCTTAGAGGTGTATGGTGAAAAAGGAAATATCCTCAGATGAAATCTGGAAAGAAGCTTTCTGAGAAACTGCTTAGTGTTCTGTTAATTCATCTCGCAGAGTTACATTTGTATTTCGTGGATCTCTTTGCTAGCCTTATTTCTTTGGAATCTGAGAACAGATATTCCGGATCCCTTTGAAGATTATAGGGCCAAAGGAAATATCCTCCGATAACAAAGAGAAAGAAGCTTTCTGAGAAACTTCTTTGTGTTCTGTGAAATCATCTCATAGAGTTACAGCTTTCCCCTCAAGAATCCTTTCGCTAAGACAGTTCTTGTGGAAATGGCAACGTGATATTTGGAAGCACATAGAGGGCTATGGTGAAAAAGGAAATATCCTCAGATGAAATCTGGAAAGAAGCTTTCTGAGAAACTGCTTAGTGTTCTGTTAATTCATCTCACAGAGTTACATCTGTATTTCGTGGATCTCTTTGCTAGCCTTATTTCTGTGGAATCTGAGAACAGATATTTCGGATCCCTTTGAAGACTATAGGGCCAAAGGAAATATCCTGCGATAACAAAGAGAAAGAAGCTTTCTGAGAAACTTCTTTTTGTTCTGTGAAATCATCTCACAGAGTTACAGCTTTCCCCTCAAGAAGCCTTTCGCTAAGACAGTTCTTGTGGAATTGGCAAAGTGATATTTGGAAGCCCATAGAAGGAAATGGTGAAAAAGGAAATATCCTCAGATGAAATCTAGAAAGAAGATTTCTGAGAAACTGCTTAGTGTTCTGTTAATTCATCTCACAGAGTTACATCTGTATTTCGTGGATCTCTTTGCTAGCCTTCTTTCTCTGGAATCTGATAACAGATATTTCGGATCCCTTTGAAGACTATAGTGCCAAAGAAAATATCCTCCGATAACAAAGAGAAAGAAGCTTTCTGAGAAACTTCTTTGTGTTCTGTGAAATCATCTCACAGAGTTACAGCTTTCCCCTCAAGAAGCCTTTCGCTAAGACAGTCTTTGTGGAATTGGCAAAGTGATATTTGGAAGCCCATAGGGGGCTATGGTTAAAAAGGAAATATCCTCAGATGAAATCTGGAAAGAAGCTTTCTGAGAAATTGCTTAGTGTTCTGTTAATTCATCTCAGAGTGTCACATCTGTATTTCGTGGATCTCTTTGCTAGCCTTATTTCTGTGGAATCTGAGAACAGATATTCCGGATCCCTTTGAAGACTTTAGGGCCAAAGGAAATATCCTCCGATAACAAAGAGAAAGAAGCTTTCTGAGAAACTTCTTTGTGTTCTGTGAAATCATCTCACAGAGTTACAGCTTTCCCCTCAAGAAGCCTTTCGCTAAGACAGTCCTTGTGGAATTGGCAAAGTGATATTTGGAAGCCCATAGAGGGCTCTGGTGAAAAAGGAAATATCCTCAGATGAAATCTGGAAAGAAGCTTTCTGAGAAACCGCTTAGTGTTCTGTTAATTCATCTCACAGAGTTACATCTGTATTTCGTGGATCTCTTTGCTAGCCTTATGTTTCTGGAAGCTGAGAACAGATATTTCGGATCCCTTTGAAGACTATAGGGCCAAAGGAAATATCCTCCGATAACAAAGAGAAAGAAGCTTTGTGATAAACTTCTTTGTGTTCTGTGAAATCATCGCACAGAGTTACAGCTTTCCCCTCAAGAAGCCTTTCGCTAAGACAGTTCTTGTGGAATTGGCAAAGTGATATTTTGAAGCCCTTAGAGGGCTATGGTGAAAAAGGAAATATCCTCAGATGAAATCTGGAAAGAAGCTTTCTGAGAAACTGCTTAGTGTTCTGTTAATTCATCTCACAGAGTTACATCTGTATTTCATGCATCTCTTTGCTAGCCTTATTTCTCTGGAACCTGAGAACAGATATTTCGGATCCCTTTGAAGACTATAGGGCCAAAGGAAATATCCTCCGATAAGAAAGAGAAAGGAGCTTTCTGAGAAACTTCTTTGTGTTCTGTGAAATCATCTCACAGAGTTACAGCTTTCCCCTCAAGAAGCCTTTCGCTAAGACAGTTCTTGTGGATTTGGCAAAGTGATATTTGGAAGACCTTAGAGGGCTATGGTGAAAAAGGAAATATCCTCAGATGAAATCTGGAAAGAAGCTTTCTGAGAAATTGCATAGTGTTCTGTTAATTCAACTCACAGAGTTACATCTGTATTTCATGGATCTCTTTGCTAGCCTTATTTCTGTGGAATCTGAGAACAGATATTCCGGATCCCTTTGAAGACTATAGGGCCAAAGGAAATATCCTCCGATAACAAAGACAAAGAAGCCTTCTGAGAAACTTCTTTGTGTTCTGTGAAATCACCTCACAGAGTTACAGCTTTCCCTTCAAGAAGCCTTTCGCTAAGACAGTTCTTGTGGAATTGGCAAAGTGTTATTTTGAAGCCCTTAGAGGGCTATGGTGAAAAAGGAAATATCCTCAGATGAAATCTGGAAAGAAGCTTTCTGAGAAACTGCTTAGTGTTCTGTTAATTCATCTCACAGAGTTACATCTGTATTTCGTTGATCTCTTTGCTAGCCTTATTTCTGTGGAATCTGAGAACAGATATTCCGGATCCCTTTGAAGACTATAGGGCCTAAGGAAATATCCTCCGAAAACAAAGAGAAAGAAGCTTTCTGAGAAACTTCTTTGTGTTCTGTGAAATCATCTCACAGAGTTACAGCTTTCCCCTCAAGAAGCCTTTCGCTAAGACAGTTCTTGTGGAATTGGCAGAGTGATATTTGGAAGCCCATAGAGGGCTATTGTGAAAAAGGAAATATCCTCAGATGAAATCTGGAAAGAAGCTTTCTGAGAAACTGCTTAGTGTTCTGTTAATTCATCTCACAGAGTTACATCTGTATTTCGTTGATCTCTTTGATAGCCTTATTTCTGTGGAATCTGAGAACAGATATTCCGGATCCCTTTGAAGACTATAGGGCCAAAGGAAATATCCTCTGATAACAAAGAGAAAGAAGCTTTCTGAGAAACTGCTTTGTGTTCTGTGAAATCATCACACAGAGTTACAGCTTTCCCCTCAAGAAGCCTTTCGCTAAGACAGTTCTTTTGGAATTGGCAACGTGATATTTGGAAGCACATAGAGGGCTATGGTGAAAAAGGAAATATACTCAGATGAAATCTGGAAAGAAGCTTTCTGAGAAACTGCTTAGTGTTCTGTTAATTCATCTCACAGAGTTACATCTGTATTTCGTGGATCTCTTTGCTAGCCTTATGTTTCTGGAATCTGAGAACATATATTTCGGATCCCTTTGAAGAATATAGGGCCAAAGGAAATATCCTCCGATAACAAAGAGAAAGAAGCTTTCTGAGAAACTTCTTTGTGTTCTGTGAAATCATCGCACAGAGTTACAGCTTTCCCCTCAAGAAGCCTTTCGCTAAGACAGTTCTTGTGGAATTGGCAAAGTGATATTTTGAAGCCCTTAGAGGTGTATGGTGAAAAAGGAAATATCCTCAGATGAAATCTGGAAAGAAGCTTTCTGAGAAACTGCTTAGTGTTCTGTTAATTCATCTCGCAGAGTTACATTTGTATTTCGTGGATCTCTTTGCTAGCCTTATTTCTTTGGAATCTGAGAACAGATATTCCGGATCCCTTTGAAGATTATAGGGCCAAAGGAAATATCCTCCGATAACAAAGAGAAAGAAGCTTTCTGAGAAACTTCTTTGTGTTCTGTGAAATCATCTCACAGAGTTACAGCTTTCCCCTCAAGAATCCTTTCGCTAAGACAGTTCTTGTGGAAATGGCAACGTGATATTTGGAAGCACATAGAGGGCTATGGTGAAAAAGGAAATATCCTCAGATGAAATCTGGAAAGAAGCTTTCTGAGAAACTGCTTAGTGTTCTGTTAATTCATCTCACAGAGTTACATCTGTATTTCGTGGATCTCTTTGCTAGCCTTATTTCTGTGGAATCTGAGAACAGATATTTCGGATCCCTTTGAAGACTATAGGGCCAAAGGAAATATCCTGCGATAACAAAGAGAAAGAAGCTTTCTGAGAAACTTCTTTTTGTTCTGTGAAATCATCTCACAGAGTTACAGCTTTCCCCTCAAGAAGCCTTTCGCTAAGACAGTTCTTGTGGAATTGGCAAAGTGATATTTGGAAGCCCATAGAAGGAAATGGTGAAAAAGGAAATATCCTCAGATGAAATCTAGAAAGAAGATTTCTGAGAAACTGCTTAGTGTTCTGTTAATTCATCTCACAGAGTTACATCTGTATTTCGTGGATCTCTTTGCTAGCCTTCTTTCTCTGGAATCTGATAACAGATATTTCGGATCCCTTTGAAGACTATAGTGCCAAAGAAAATATCCTCCGATAACAAAGAGAAAGAAGCTTTCTGAGAAACTTCTTTGTGTTCTGTGAAATCATCTCACAGAGTTACAGCTTTCCCCTCAAGAAGCCTTTCGCTAAGACAGTCTTTGTGGAATTGGCAAAGTGATATTTGGAAGCCCATAGGGGGCTATGGTTAAAAAGGAAATATCCTCAGATGAAATCTGGAAAGAAGCTTTCTGAGAAATTGCTTAGTGTTCTGTTAATTCATCTCAGAGTGTCACATCTGTATTTCGTGGATCTCTTTGCTAGCCTTATTTCTGTGGAATCTGAGAACAGATATTCCGGATCCCTTTGAAGACTTTAGGGCCAAAGGAAATATCCTCCGATAACAAAGAGAAAGAAGCTTTCTGAGAAACTTCTTTGTGTTCTGTGAAATCATCTCACAGAGTTACAGCTTTCCCCTCAAGAAGCCTTTCGCTAAGACAGTCCTTGTGGAATTGGCAAAGTGATATTTGGAAGCCCATAGAGGGCTCTGGTGAAAAAGGAAATATCCTCAGATGAAATCTGGAAAGAAGCTTTCTGAGAAACCGCTTAGTGTTCTGTTAATTCATCTCACAGAGTTACATCTGTATTTCGTGGATCTCTTTGCTAGCCTTATGTTTCTGGAAGCTGAGAACAGATATTTCGGATCCCTTTGAAGACTATAGGGCCAAAGGAAATATCCTCCGATAACAAAGAGAAAGAAGCTTTGTGATAAACTTCTTTGTGTTCTGTGAAATCATCGCACAGAGTTACAGCTTTCCCCTCAAGAAGCCTTTCGCTAAGACAGTTCTTGTGGAATTGGCAAAGTGATATTTTGAAGCCCTTAGAGGGCTATGGTGAAAAAGGAAATATCCTCAGATGAAATCTGGAAAGAAGCTTTCTGAGAAACTGCTTAGTGTTCTGTTAATTCAACTCACAGAGTTACATCTGTATTTCGTTGATCTCTTTGCTAGCCTTATTTCTGTGGAATCTGAGAACAGATATTCCAGATCCCTTTGAAGACTATAGGGCCAAAGGAAATATCCTCCGATAACAACGAGAAAGAAGCTTTCTGAGAAACTTCTTTGTGTTCTGTGAAATCATCTCACAGAGTTACAGCTTTCCCCTCAAGAAGCCTTTCGCTAAGACAGTTCTTGTGGAATTGGCAAAGTGATATTTGGAAGCCCTTAGAGGGCTCTGGTGAAAAAGGAAATATCCTCAGATGAAATCTGGAAAGACGCTTTCTGAGAAACTGCTTAGAGTTCTGTTAATTCAACTCACAGAGTTACATCTGTATTTCGTGGATCTCTTTGCAAGCCTTATTTCTGTGGAATCTGAGAACAGATATTCCGGATCCCTTTGAAGACTATAGGGCCAAAGGAAATATCCTCGGATAACAAAGACAAAGAAGCTTTCTGAGAAACTTCTTTGTGTTCTGTGAAATCATCTCACAGAGTTACAGCTTTCCCCTCAAGAAGCCTTTCGCTAAGACAGTTCTTGTGGAATTGGCAAAGTGATATTTAGAAGCCCACAGAGGGCTATGGTGAAAAAGGAAATATCCTCAGATGAAATCTGGAAAGAAGCTTTCTGAGAAACCACTTAGTGTTCTGTTAATTCATTTCACAGAGTTACATCTGTATTTCGTGGATCTCTTTGCTAGCCTTATGTTTCTGGAATCTGAGAACAGATATTTCGGATCCCTTTGAAGACTATAGGGCCAAAGGAAATATCCTCCAAAAACAAAGAGAAAGAAGCTTTCTGAGAAACTTCTTTGTGTTCTGTGAAATCATCTCACAGATTTACAGCTTTCCCCTCAAGAAGCCTTTCGCTAAGACAGTTCTTGTGGAATTGGCAAAGTGTTATTTTGAAGCCCTTAGAGGGCTACGGTGAAAAAGGAAATATCCTCAGATGAAATCTGGAAAGAAGCTTTCTGAGAAACTGCTTAGTGTTCTGTTAATTCATCTCACAGAGTTACATCTGTATTTCGTGGATCTCTTTGCTAGCCTTATTTCTGTGGAATCTGAGAACAGATATTCCGGATCCCTTTGAAGACTATAGGGCCAAAGGAAATATCCTCCGATAACAAAGAGAAAGAAGCTTTCTGAGAAACTTCTTTGTGTTCTGTGAAATCATCTCACAGAGTTACAGCTTTCCCCTCAAGAAGCCTTTCGCTAAGACAGTTCTTGTGGAATTGGCAAAGTGATATTTTGAAACCCTTAGAGGTGTATGGTGAAAAAGGAAATATCCTCAGATGAAATCTGGAAAGAAGCTTTCTGAGAAACTGCTTAGTATTCTGTTAAATCATCTCACAGAGTTACATCTGTATTTCGAGGATCTCTTTGCTAGCCTTATGTTTCTGGAATCTGAGAACAGATATTTCGGATCCCTTTGAAGACTATAGGGCCTAAGGAAATATCCTCCGATAACAAAGACAAAGAAGCTTTCTGAGAAACTTCTTTGTGTTCTGTGAAATCATCTCACAGATTTACAGCTTTCCCCTCAAGAAGCCTTTCGCTAAGACAGTTCTTGTGGAATTGGCAAAGTGTTATTTTGAAGCCCTTAGAGGGCTATGGTGAAAAAGGAAATATCCTCAGATGAAATCTGGAAAGAAGCTTTCTGAGAAACTGCTTAGTGTTCTGTTAATTCATCTCACAGAGTTACATCTGTATTTCGTTGATCTCTTTGATAGCCTTATTTCTGTGGAATCTGAGAACAGATATTCCGGATCCCTTTGAAGACTATAGGGCCAAAGGAAATATCCTCTGATAACAAAGAGAAAGAAGCTTTCTGAGAAACTGCTTTGTGTTCTGTGAAATCATCACACAGAGTTACAGCTTTCCCCTCAAGAAGCCTTTCGCTAAGACAGTTCTTTTGGAATTGGCAACGTGATATTTGGAAGCACATAGAGGGCTATGGTGAAAAAGGAAATATACTCAGATGAAATCTGGAAAGAAGCTTTCTGAGAAACTGCTTAGTGTTCTGTTAATTCATCTCACAGAGTTACATCTGTATTTCGTGGATCTCTTTGCTAGCCTTATGTTTCTGGAATCTGAGAACATATATTTCGGATCCCTTTGAAGAATATAGGGCCAAAGGAAATATCCTCCGATAACAAAGAGAAAGAAGCTTTCTGAGAAACTTCTTTGTGTTCTGTGAAATCATCGCACAGAGTTACAGCTTTCCCCTCAAGAAGCCTTTCGCTAAGACAGTTCTTGTGGAATTGGCAAAGTGATATTTTGAAGCCCTTAGAGGTGTATGGTGAAAAAGGAAATATCCTCAGATGAAATCTGGAAAGAAGCTTTCTGAGAAACTGCTTAGTATTCTGTTAAATCATCTCACAGAGTTACATCTGTATTTCGAGGATCTCTTTGCTAGCCTTATTTCTGTGGAATCTGCGAACAGATATTCCAGACCCCTTTGAAGACTATAGGGCCAAAGGAAATATCCTCCGATAACAAAGAGAAAGAAGCTTTCTGAGAAACTTCTTTGTGTTCCGTGAAATCATCTCACAGAGTTACAGCTTTCCCCTCAAGAAGCCTTTCGCTAAGACAGTTCTTGTGGAATTGGCAAAGTGATATTTGGAAGCCCGTAGAGGGCTATGGTGAAAAAGGAAATATCCTCAGATGAAATCTGGAAAGAAGCTTTCTGAGAAACTGCTTAGTGTTCTGTTAATTCATCTCGCAGAGTTACATTTGTATTTCGTGGATCTCTTTGCTAGCCTTATTTCTTTGGAATCTGAGAACAGATATTCCGGATCCCTTTGAAGACTATAGGGCCAAAGGAAATATCCTCCGATAACCAAGAGAAAGAAGCTTTCTGAGAAACTTCTTTGTGTTCTGTGAAATCATCTCACAGAGTTACAGCTTTCCCCTCAAGAATCCTTTCGCTAAGACAGTTCTTGTGGAAATGGCAATGTGATATTTGGAAGCACATAGAGGGCTATGGTGAAAAAGGAAATATCCTCAGATGAAATCTGGAAAGAAGCTTTCTGAGAAACTGCTTAGTGTTCTGTTAATTCATCTCACAGAGTTACATCTGTATTTCGTGGATCTCTTTGCTAGCCTTATTTCGGTGGAATCTGAGAACAGATATTTCGGATCCCTTTGAAGACTATAGGGCCAAAGGAAATATCCAGCGATAACAAAGAGAAAGAAGCTTTCTGAGAAACTTCTTTGTGTTCTGTGAAATCATCTCACAGAGTTACAGCTTTCCCCTCAAGAAGCCTTTCGCTAAGACAGTTCTTGTGGAATTGGCAAAGTGATATTTGGAAGCCCATAGAAGGAAATGGTGAAAAAGGAAATATCCTCAGAAAAATCTAGAGAGAAGATTTCTGAGAAACTGCTTAGTGTTCTGTTAATTCATCTCACAGAGTTACATCTGTATTTCGTGGATCTCTTTGCTAGCCTTCTTTCTCTGGAATCTGAGAACAGATATTTCGGATCCCTTTGAAGACTATAGTGCCAAAGAAAATTTCCTCCGATAACAAAGAGAAAGAAGCTTTCTGAGAAACTTCTTTGTGTTCTGTGAAATCATCTCACAGAGTTACAGCTTTCCCCTCAAGAAGCCTTTCGCTAAGACAATCTTTGTGGAATTGGCAAAGTGATATTTGGAAGCCCATAGGGGGCTATGGTGAAAAAGGAAATATCCTCAGATGAAATCTGGAAAGAAGCTTTCTGAGAAACCACTTAGTGTTCTGTTAATTCATTTCACAGAGTTACATCTGTATTTCGTGGATCTCTTTGCTAGCCTTATGTTTCTGGAATCTGAGAACAGATATTTCGGATCCCTTTGAAGACTATAGGGCCAAAGGAAATATCCTCCAAAAACAAAGAGAAAGAAGCTTTCTGAGAAACTTCTTTGTGTTCTGTGAAATCATCTCACAGATTTACAGCTTTTCCCTCAAGAAGCCTTTCGCTAAGACAGTTCTTGTGGAATTGGCAAAGTGTTATTTTGAAGCCCTTAGAGGGCTACGGTGAAAAAGGAAATATCCTCAGATGAAATCTGGAAAGAAGCTTTCTGAGAAACTGCTTAGTGTTCTGTTAATTCATCTCACAGAGTTACATCTGTATTTCGTGGATCTCTTTGCCAGCCTTATTTCTGTGGAATCTGAGAACAGATATTCCGGATCCCTTTGAAGACTATAGGGCCAAAGGAAATATCCTCCGATAACAAAGAGAAAGAAGCTTTCTGAGAAACTTCTTTGTGTTCTGTGAAATCATCTCACAGAGTTACAGCTTTCCCCTCAAGAAGCCTTTCGCTAAGACAATTCTTGTGGAATTGGCAAAGTGATATTTTGAAACCCTTAGAGGTGTATGGTGAAAAAGGAAATATCCTCAGATGAAATCTGGAAAGAAGCTTTCTGAGAAACTGCTTAGTATTCTGTTAAATCATCTCACAGAGTTACATCTGTATTTCGAGGATCTCTTTGCTAGCCTTATGTTTCTGGAATCTGAGAACAGATATTTCGGATCCCTTTGAACACTATAGGGCCAAAGGAAATATCCTCCGATAACAAAGACAAAGAAGCTTTCTGAGAAACTTCTTTGTGTTCTGTGAAATCATCTCACAGATTTACAGCTTTCCCCTCAAGAAGCCTTTCGCTAAGACAGTTCTTGTGGAATTGGCAAAGTGTTATTTTGAAGCCCTTAGAGGGCTATGGTGAAAAAGGAAATATCCTCAGATGAAATCTGGAAAGAAGCTTTCTGAGAAACTGCTTAGTGTTCTGTTAATTCATCTCACAGAGTTACATCTGTATTTCGTTGATCTCTTTGATAGCCTTATTTCTGTGGAATCTGAGAACAGATATTCCGGATCCCTTTGAAGACTATAGGGCCAAAGGAAATATCCTCTGATAACAAAGAGAAAGAAGCTTTCTGAGAAACTGCTTTGTGTTCTGTGAAATCATCACACAGAGTTACAGCTTTCCCCTCAAGAAGCCTTTCGCTAAGACAGTTCTTTTGGAATTGGCAACGTGATATTTGGAAGCACATAGAGGGCTATGGTGAAAAAGGAAATATACTCAGATGAAATCTGGAAAGAAGCTTTCTGAGAAACTGCTTAGTGTTCTGTTAATTCATCTCACAGAGTTACATCTGTATTTCGTGGATCTCTTTGCTAGCCTTATGTTTCTGGAATCTGAGAACATATATTTCGGATCCCTTTGAAGAATATAGGGCCAAAGGAAATATCCTCCGATAACAAAGAGAAAGAAGCTTTCTGAGAAACTTCTTTGTGTTCTGTGAAATCATCTCACAGAGTTACAGCTTTCCCCTCAAGAAGCCTTTCGCTAAGACAGTTCTTGTGGAATTGGCAAAGTGATATTTTGAAGCCCTTAGAGGTGTATGGTGAAAAAGGAAATATCCTCAGATGAAATCTGGAAAGAAGCTTTCTGAGAAACTGCTTAGTATTCTGTTAAATCATCTCACAGAGTTACATCTGTATTTCGAGGATCTCTTTGCTAGCCTTATTTCTGTGGAATCTGCGAACAGATATTCCAGACCCCTTTGAAGACTATAGGGCCAAAGGAAATATCCTCCGATAACAAAGAGAAAGAAGCTTTCTGAGAAACTTCTTTGTGTTCCGTGAAATCATCTCACAGAGTTACAGCTTTCCCCTCAAGAAGCCTTTCGCTAAGACAGTTCTTGTGGAATTGGCAAAGTGATATTTGGAAGCCCGTAGAGGGCTATGGTGAAAAAGGAAATATCCTCAGATGAAATCTGGAAAGAAGATTTCTGAGAAACTGCTTAGTGTTCTGTTAATTCATCTCGCAGAGTTACATTTGTATTTCGTGGATCTCTTTGCTAGCCTTATTTCTTTGGAATCTGAGAACAGATATTCCGGATCCCTTTGAAGACTATAGGGCCAAAGGAAATATCCTCCGATAACAAAGAGAAAGAAGCTTTCTGAGAAACTTCTTTGTGTTCTGTGAAATCATCTCACAGAGTTACAGCTTTCCCCTCAAGAATCCTTTCGCTAAGACAGTTCTTGTGGAAATGGCAATGTGATATTTGGAAGCACATAGAGGGCTATGGTGAAAAAGGAAATATCCTCAGATGAAATCTGGAAAGAAGCTTTCTGAGAAACCGCTTAGTGTTCTGTTAATTCATCTCACAGAGTTACATCTGTATTTCGTGGATCTCTTTGCTAGCCTTATGTTTCTGGAATCTGAGAACATATATTTTGGATCCCTTTGAAGAATATAGGGCCAAAGGAAATATCCTCCGATAACAAAGAGAAAGAAGCTTTCTGAGAAACTTCTTTGTGTTCTGTGAAATCATCGCAAAGAGTTACAGCTTTCCCCTCAAGAAGCCTTTCGCTAAGACAGTTCTTGTGGAATTGGCAAAGTGATATTTTGAAACCCTTAGAGGTGTATGGTGAAAAAGGAAATATCCTCAGATGAAATCTGGAAAGAAGCTTTCTGAGAAACTGCTTAGTATTCTGTTAAATCATCTCACAGAGTTACATCTGTATTTCGTGGATCTCTTTGCTAGCCTTATTTCTGTGGAATCTGCCAACAGATATTCCAGACCCCTTTGAAGACTATAGGGCCAAAGGAAATATCCTCCGATAACAAAGACAAAGAAGCTTTCTGAGAAACTTCTTCGTGTTCTGTGAAATCATCTCACAGAGTTACAGCTTTCCCCTGAAGAAGCCTTTCGCTAAGACAGTTCTTGTGGAATTGGCAAAGTGATATTTAGAAGCCCATAGAGGGCTATGGTGAAAAAGGAAATATCGTCAGATGAAATCTGGAAAGAAGCTTTCTGAGAAACCACTTAGTGTTCTGTTAATTCATCTCACAGAGTTACATCTGTATTTCGTGGATCTCTTTGCTAGCCTTATGTTTCTGGAATCTGAGAACAGATATTTCGGATCCCTTTGAAGACTATACGACCAAAGGAAATATCCTCCGATAACAAAGAGAAAGAAGCTTTCTGAGAAACTTCTTTGTGTTCTGTGAAATCATCTCACAGAGTTACAGCTTTCCCCTCAAGAAGCCTTTCGCTAAGACAGTTCTTGTGGAATTGGCAAAGTGTTATTTTGAAGCCCTTAGAGGGCTATGGTGAAAAAGGAAATATCCTCAGATGAAATCTGGAAAGAAGCTTTCTGAGAAACTGCTTAGTGTTCTGTTAATTCATCTCACAGAGTTACATCTGTATTTCGTTGATCTCTTTGATAGCCTTATTTCTGTGGAATCTGAGAACAGATATTCCGGATCCCTTTGAAGACTATAGGGCCAAAGGAAATATCCTCTGATAACAAAGAGAAAGAAGCTTTCTGAGAAACTGCTTTGTGTTCTGTGAAATCATCACACAGAGTTACAGCTTTCCCCTCAAGAAGCCTTTCGCTAAGACAGTTCTTTTGGAATTGGCAACGTGATATTTGGAAGCACATAGAGGGCTATGGTGAAAAAGGAAATATACTCAGATGAAATCTGGAAAGAAGCTTTCTGAGAAACTGCTTAGTGTTCTGTTAATTCATCTCACAGAGTTACATCTGTATTTCGTGGAACTCTTTGCTAGCCTTATTTCTGTGGAATCTGAGAACATATATTTCGGATCCCTTTGAAGAATATAGGGCCAAAGGAAATATCCTCCGATAACAAAGAGAAAGAAGCTTTCTGAGAAACTTCTTTGTGTTCTGTGAAATCATCGCACAGAGTTACAGCTTTCCCCTCAAGAAGCCTTTCGCTAAGACAGTTCTTGGGGAATTGGCAAAGTGATATTTTGAAGCCCTTAGAGGTGTATGGTGAAAAAGGAAATATCCTCAGATGAAATCTGGAAAGAAGCTTTCTGAGAAACCACTTAGTTTTCTGTTAATTCATCTCACAGAGTTACATCTGTATTTCGTGGATCTCTTTGCTATCCTTATGTTTCTGGAATCTGAGAACAGATATTTCGGATCCCTTTGAAGACTATAGGGCCAAAGGAAATATCCTCCGATAACAAAGAGAAAGAAGCTTTGTGATTAACTTCTTTGTGTTCTGTGAAATCATCGCACAGAGTTACAGCTTTCCCCTCAAGAAGCCTTTCGCTAAGACAGTTCTTGTGGAATTGGCAAAGTGACATTTTGAAGCCCTTAGAGGGCTATGGTGAAAAAGGAAATATCCTCAGATGAAATCTGTAAAGAAGCTTTCTGAGAAACTGCTTAGTGTTCTGTTAATTCATCTCACAGAGTTACATCTGTATTTCGTGGATCTCTTTGCTAGCCTTATGTTTCTGGAATCTGAGAACATATATTTCGGATCCCTTTGAAGAATATAGGGCCAAAGGAAATATCCTCCGATAACAAAGAGAAAGAAGCTTTCTGAGAAACTTCTTTGTGTTCTGTGAAATCATCGCAAAGAGTTACAGCTTTCCCCTCAAGAAGCCTTTCGCTAAGACAGTTCTTGTGGAATTGGCAAAGTGATATTTTGAAACCCTTAGAGGTGTATGGTGAAAAAGGAAATATCCTCAGATGAAATCTGGAAAGAAGCTTTCTGAGAAACTGCTTAGTATTCTGTTAAATCATCTCACAGAGTTACATCTGTATTTCGTGGATCTCTTTGCTAGCCTTATTTCTGTGGAATCTGCCAACAGATATTCCAGACCCCTTTGAAGACTATAGGGCCAAAGGAAATATCCTCCGATAACAAAGACAAAGAAGCTTTCTGAGAAACTTCTTCGTGTTCTGTGAAATCATCTCACAGAGTTACAGCTTTCCCCTCAAGAAGCCTTTCGCTAAGACAGTTCTTGTGGAATTGGCAAAGTGATATTTAGAAGCCCATAGAGGGCTATGGTGAAAAAGGAAATATCGTCAGATGAAATCTGGAAAGAAGCTTTCTGAGAAACCACTTAGTGTTCTGTTAATTCATCTCACAGAGTTACATCTGTATTTCGTGGATCTCTTTGCTAGCCTTATGTTTCTGGAATCTGAGAACAGATATTTCGGATCCCTTTGAAGACTATACGGCCAAAGGAAATATCCTCCGATAACAAAGAGAAAGAAGCTTTCTGAGAAACTTCTTTGTGTTCTGTGAAATCATCTCACAGAGTTACAGCTTTCCCCTCAAGAAGCCTTTCGCTAAGACAGTTCTTGTGGAATTGGCAAAGTGTTATTTTGAAGCCCTTAGAGGGCTATGGTGAAAAAGGAAATATCCTCAGATGAAATCTGGAAAGAAGCTTTCTGAGAAACTGCTTAGTGTTCTGTTAATTCATCTCACAGAGTTACATCTGTATTTCGTTGATCTCTTTGATAGCCTTATTTCTGTGGAATCTGAGAACAGATATTCCGGATCCCTTTGAAGACTATAGGGCCAAAGGAAATATCCTCTGATAACAAAGAGAAAGAAGCTTTCTGAGGAACTGCTTTGTGTTCTGTGAAATCATCACACAGAGTTACAGCTTTCCCCTCAAGAAGCCTTTCGCTAAGACAGTTCTTTTGGAATTGGCAACGTGATATTTGGAAGCACATAGAGGGCTATGGTGAAAAAGGAAATATACTCAGATGAAATCTGGAAAGAAGCTTTCTGAGAAACTGCTTAGTGTTCTGTTAATTCATCTCACAGAGTTACATCTGTATTTCGTGGATCTCTTTGCTAGCCTTATTTCTGTGGAATCTGAGAACATATATTTCGGATCCCTTTGAAGAATATAGGGCCAAAGGAAATATCCTCCGATAACAAAGAGAAAGAAGCTTTCTGAGAAACTTCTTTGTGTTCTGTGAAATCATCGCACAGAGTTACAGCTTTCCCCTCAAGAAGCCTTTCGCTAAGACAGTTCTTGTGGAATTGGCAAAGTGATATTTTGAAGCCCTTAGAGGTGTATGGTGAAAAAGGAAATATCCTCAGATGAAATCTGGAAAGAAGCTTTCTGAGAAACTGCTTAGTATTCTGTTAAATCATCTCACAGAGTTACATCTGTATTTCGAGGATCTCTTTGCTAGCCTTATTTCTGTGGAATCTGCGAACAGATATTCCAGACCCCTTTGAAGACTATAGGGCCAAAGGAAATATCCTCCGATCACAAAGAGAAAGAAGCTTTCTGAGAAACTTCTTTGTGTTCCGTGAAATCATCTCACAGAGTTACAGCTTTCCCCTCAAGAAGCCTTTCACTAAGACAGTTCTTGTGGAATTGGCAAAGTGATATTTGGAAGCCCGTAGAGGGCTATGGTGAAAAAGGAAATATCCTCAGATGAAATCTGGAAAGAAGCTTTCTGAGAAACTGCTTAGTGTTCTGTTAATTCATCTCGCAGAGTTACATTTGTATTTCGTGGATCTCTTTGCTAGCCTTATTTCTTTGGAATCTGAGAACAGATATTCCGGATCCCTTTGAAGACTATAGGGCCAAAGGAAATATCCTCCGATAACAAAGAGAAAGAAGCTTTCTGAGAAACTTCTTTGTGTTCTGTGAAATCATCTCACAGAGTTACAGCTTTCCCCTCAAGAATCCTTTCGCTAAGACAGTTCTTGTGGAAATGGCAACGTGATATTTGGAAGCACATAGAGGGCTATGGTGAAAAAGGAAATATCCTCAGATGAAATCTGGAAAGAAGATTTCTGAGAAACTGCTTAGTGTTCTGTTAATTCATCTCACAGAGTTACATCTGTATTTCGTGGATCTCTTTGCTAGCCTTATTTCGGTGGAATCTGAGAACATATATTTCGGATCCCATTGAAGACTATAGGGCCAAAGGAAATATCCAGCGATAACAAAGAGAAAGAAGCTTTCTGAGAAACTTCTTTGTGTTCTGTGAAATCATCTCACAGAGTTACAGCTTTCCCCTCAAGAAGCCTTTCGCTAAGACAGTTCTTGTGGAATTGGCAAAGTGATATTTGGAAGCCCATAGAAGGAAATGGTGAAAAAGGAAATATCCTCAGATGAAATCTAGAAAGAAGATTTCTGAGAAACTGCTTAGTGTTCTGTTAATTCATCTCACAGAGTTACATCTGTATTTCGTGGATCTCTTTGCTAGCCTTCTTTCTCTGGAATCTGAGAACAGATATTTCGGATCCCTTTGAAGACTATAGTGCCAAAGAAAATTTCCTCCGATAACAAAGAGAAAGAAGCTTTCTGAGAAACTTCTTTGTGTTCTGTGAAATCATCTCACAGAGTTACAGCTTTCCCCTCAAGAAGCCTTTCGCTAAGACAGTCCTTGTGGAATTGGCAAAGTGATATTTGGAAGCCCATAGAGGGCTCTGGTGAAAAAGGAAATATCCTCAGATGAAATCTGGAAAGAAGCTTTCTGAGAAACCGCTTAGTGTTCTGTTAATTCATCTCACAGAGTTATATCTGTATTTCGTGGATCTCTTTGCTAGCCTTATATTTCTGGAATCTGAGAACAGATATTTCGGATCCCTTTGAAGACTATAGGGCCAAAGGAAATATCCTCCGATAACAAAGAGAAAGAAGCTTTGTGATTAACTTCTTTGTGTTCTGTGAAATCATCGCACAGAGTTACAGCTTTCCCCTCAAGAAGCCTTTCGCTAAGACAGTTCTTGTGGAATTGGCAAAGTGACATTTTGAAGCCCTTAGAGGGCTATGGTGAAAAAGGAAATATCCTCAGATGAAATCTGTAAAGAAGCTTTCTGAGAAACTGCTTAGTGTTCTGTTAATTCATCTCACAGAGTTACATCTGTATTTCGTGGATCTCTTTGCTAGCCTTATTTCTGTGGAATCTGAGAACAGATATTCCAGATCCCTTTGAAGACTATAGGGCCAAAGGAAATATCCTCCGATAACAAAGAGAAAGAAGCTTTCTGAGAAACTTCTTTGTGTTCTGTGAAATCATCTCACAGAGTTACAGCTTTCCCCTCAAGAAGCCTTTCGCTAAGACAGTTCTTGTGGAATTGGCAAAGTGATATTTGGAAGCCCTTAGAGGTCTATGGTGAAAAAGGAAATATCCTCAGATGAAATCTGGAAAGACGCTTTCTGAGAAACTGCTTAGAGTTCTGTTAATTCAACTCACAGAGTTACATCTGTATTTCGTGGATCTCTTTGCTAGCCTTATTTCTGTGGAATCTGAGAACAGATATTCCGGATCCCTTTGAAGACTATAGGGCCAAAGGAAATATCCTCGGATAACAAAGACAAAGAGCTTTCTGAGAAACTTCTTTGTGTTCTGTGAAATCATCTCACAGAGTTACAGCTTTCCCCTCAAGAAGCCTTTCGCTAAGACAGTTCTTGTGGAATTGGCAAAGTGATATTTTGTAGCCCTTAGAGGGCTATGGTGAAAAAGGAAATATCCTCAGATGAAATCGGGAAAGAAGCTTTCTGAGAAACTGCTTAGTGTTCTGTTAATTCATCTCACAGAGTTACATTTGTATTTCGTGGATCTCTTTGCTAGCCTTATTTCTGTGGAATCTGAGAACAGATATTCCGGATCCCTTTGAAGACTATAGGGCCAAAGGAAATATCCTGCGATAACAAAGAGAAAGAAGCTTTCTGAGAAACTTCTTTGTGTTCTGTGAAATCATCTCACAGAGTTACAGCTTTCCCCTCAAGAAGCCTTTCGCTAAGACAGTTCTTGTGGAATTGGCAAAGTGTTATTTGGAAGCCCTTAGAGGGCTATGGTGAAAAAGGAAATATCCTCAGATGAAATCTGGAAAGAAGCTTTCTGAGAAACTGCTTAGTGTTCTGTTAATTCAACACACAGAGTTACATCTGTATTTCGTGGATCTCTTTGCTAGCCTTATTTTTCTGGAATCTGAGAAATGATATTCCGGATCCCTTTGAAGACTATAGGGCCAAAGGAAATATCCTGCGATAACAAAGAGAAAGAAGCTTTCTGAGAAACTTCTTTGTGTTCTGTGAAATCATCTCACAGAGCTACAGCTTTCCCCTCAAGAAGCCTTTCGCTAAGACAGTTCTTGTGGAATTGGCAAAGTGATATTTGGAAGCCCATAGAGGGCAATGGTGAAAAAGGAAATATCCTCAGATGAAATCTAGAAAGAAGATTTCTGAGAAACTGCTTAGTGTTCTGTTAATTCATCTCACAGAGTTACATCTGTATTTCGTGGATCTCTTTGCTAGCCTTCTTTCTCTGGAATCTGAGAACAGATATTTCGGATCCCTTTGAAGACTATAGTGCCAAAGAAAATATCCTCCGATAACAAAGAGAAAGAAGCTTTCTGAGAAACTTCTTTGTGTTCTGTGAAATCATCTCACAGAGTTACAGCTTTCCCCTCAAGAAGCCTTTCGCTAAGACAGTCCTTGTGGAATTGGCAAAGTGATATTTGGAAGCCCATAGAGGGCTATGGTGAAAAAGGAAATATCCTCAGATGAAATCTGGAAAGAAGCTTTCTGAGAAACCGCTTAGTGTCCTGTTTATTCATCTCACCGAGTTACATCAGTATTTCGTGGATCTCTTTGCTAGCCTTATGTTTCTGGAAACTGAGAACAGATATTTCGGATCCCTTTGAAGACTATAGGGCCAAAGGAAATATCCTCCGATAACAAAGAGAAAGAAGCTTTCTGAGAAACTTCTTTGTGTTCTGTGAAATCATCGCACAGAGTTACAGCTTTCCCCTCAAGAAGCCTTTCGCTAAGACAGTTCTTGTGGAATTGGCAACGTGATATTTGGAAGCCCTTAGAGGGCTATGGTGAAAAAGGAAATATCCTCAGATGAAATCTGGAAAGACGCTTTCTGAGAAACTGCTTAGTGTTCTGTTAATTCACCTCACAGAGTTACATTTGTATTTCGTGGATCTCTTTGCTAGCCGTATTTCTGTGGAATCTGAGAACAGATATTCCGGATCCCTTTGAAGACTATAGGGCCAAAGGAAATATCCTGCGATAACAAAGAGAAAGAAGCTTTCTGAGAAACTTCTCTGTGTTCTGTGAAATCATCTCACAGAGTTACAGCTTTCCCCTCAAGAAGCCTTTCGCTAAGACAGTTCTTGTGGAATTGGCAAAGTGATATTTTGAAGCCCTTAGAGGGCTATGGTGAAAAAGGAAATATCCTCAGATGAAATCTGGAAAGAAGCTTTCTGAGAAACTGCTTAGTGTTCTGTTAATTCAACACACAGAGTTACATCTGTATTTCGTGGATCTCTTTGCTAGCCTTATTTTTCTGGAATCTGAGAAAAGATATTCCGGATACCTTTGAAGACTATAGGGCCAAAGGAAATATCCTTCGATAACAAAGAGAAAGAAGGTTTCTGAGAAACTTCTTTGTGTTCTGTGAAATCAACTCACAGAATTACAGCTTTCCCCTCAAGAAGCCTTTCGCTAAGACAGTTCTTGTGGAATTGGCAAAGTGATATTTTGAAGCCCTTAGAGGGCTATGGTGAAAAAGGAAATATCCTCAGATGAAATCTGGACAGAAGCTTTCTGAGAAACCGCTTAGTGTTCTGTTAATTCATCTCAGAGAGTTACATCTGTATTTCATGGATCTCTTTGCTAGCCTTATTTTTCTGGAATCTGAGAAAAGATATTTCGGATCCCTTTGAAGATTATAGGGCCAAAGGAAATATCCTCCGATAACAAAGAGAAAGAAGCTTTCTGAGAAACTTGTTTGTGTTCTGTGAAATCATCTCACAGAGTTACAGCGTTCCCCTCAAGAAGCTTTTCTCTAATACAGTTCTTGTGGAATTGGCAAAGTGATATTTGGAAGCCCATAGAGGGCTATGGTGAAAAAGGAAATATCCTCAGATGAAATCTGGAAAGAAGCTTTCTGAGAAACCGCTTAGTGTTCTGTTAATTCATCTCACAGAGTTACATCTGTATTTCGTGGATCTCTTTGCTAGCCTTATTTTTCTGGAATCTGAGAAAAGATATTCCGGATCCCTTTGAAGCCTATAGAGCCAAAGGAAATATCCTGCGATAACAAAGAGAAAGAAGCTTTCTGAGAAACTTCTTTGTGTTCTGTGAAATCATCTCACAGAGTTACAGCTTTCCCCTCAAGAAGCCTTTCGCTAAGAGAGTTCTTGTGGAATTGGCAAAGTGATATTTGGAAGCCCTTAGAGGGCTATGGTGAAAAAGGAAATATCCTCAGATGAAATCTGGAAAGACGCTTTCTGAGAAACTGCTTAGAGTTCTGTTAATTCAACTCACAGAGTTACATCTGTATTTCGTGGATCTCTTTGCTAGCCTTATTTCTGTGGAATCTGAGAACAGATATTCCGGATCCCTTTGAAGACTATAGGGCCAAAGGAAATATCCTCGGATAACAAAGACAAAGAAGCTTTCTGAGAAACTTCTTTGTGTTCTGTGAAATCATCGCACAGAGTTACAGCTTTCCCCTCAAGAAGCCTTTCGCTAAGACAGTTCTTGTGGAATTGGCAAAGTGATATTTTGTAGCCCTTAGAGGGCTATGGTGAAAAAGGAAATATCCTCAGATGAAATCGGGAAAGAAGCTTTCTGAGAAACTGCTTAGTGTTCTGTTAATTCATCTCACAGAGTTACATTTGTATTTCGTGGATCTCTTTGCTAGCCTTATTTCTGTGGAATCTGAGAACAGATATTCCGATCCCTTTGAAGACTATAGGGCCAAAGGAAATATCCTGCGATAACAAAGAGAAAGAAGCTTTCTGAGAAACTTCTTTGTGTTCTGTGAAATCATCTCACAGAGTTACAGCTTTGCCCTCAAGAAGCCTTTCGCTAAGACAGTTCTTGTGGAATTGGCAAAGTGATATTTGGAAGCCCTTAGAGGGCTATGGTGAAAAAGGAAATATCCTCAGATGAAATCTGGAAAGAAGCTTTCTGAGAAACCGCTTAGTGTTCTGTTAATTCATCTCAGAGAGTTACATCTGTATTTCGTGGATCTCTTTGCTAGCCTTATTTTTCTGGAATCTGAGAACAGATATTTCGGATCCCTTTGAAGATTATAGGGCCAAAGGAAATATCCTGCGATAACAAAGAGAAAGAAGCTTTCTGAGAAACTTCTTTGTGTTCTGTGAAATCATCTCACAGAGTTACAGCTTTCCCCTCAAGAAGCCTTTCGCTAAGCCAGTACTTGTGGAATTGGCAAAGTGATATTTGGAAGCCCATAGAGGGCTATGGTGAAAAAGGAAATATCCTCAGATGAAATCTGGAAAGAAGCTTTCTGAGAAACCGCTTACTGTTCTGTTAATTCATCTCACATAGTTACATCTGTATTTCGTGGATCTCTGCTAGCCTTGTGTTTCTGGAATCTCAGAAGAGATTTCGGATCCCTTTGAAGACTATAGGGCCAAAGGAAATATCCTCCGATAACAACGAGAAATAAGCTTTGTGAGAAACTTCTTTGTGTTCTGTGAAATCATCTCACAGAGTTACAGCTTTCCCCTCAAGAAGCCTTTCGCTAAGACAGTTCTTGTGGAATTGGCAAAGTGATATTTGGAAGCCCATAGAGGGCTATGGTGAAAAAGGAAATATCCTCAGATGAAATCTGGAAAGAAGCTTTCTGAGAAACTGCTTAGTGTTCTGTTAATTCATCTCACAGAGTTACATCTGTATTTCGTGGATCTCTTTGCTAGCCTTATTTCTCTGGAATCTGAGAACAGATATTTCGGATCCCATTGAAGACTATAGGGCCAAAGAAAATATCCTCCGATAACAAAGAGAAAGAAGCTTTCTGAGAAACTTCTTTGTGTTCTGTGAAATCATCTCACAGAGTTACAGCTTTCCCCTCAAGAAGCCTTTCGCTAAGACAGTCCTTGTGGAATCGGCAAAGTGATATTTGGAAGCCCATAGAGGGCTCTGGTGAAAAAGGAAATATCCTCAGATGAAATCTGGAAAGAAGCTTTCTGAGAAACCGCTTAGTGTTCTGTTAATTCATCTCAGAGAGTTACATCTGTATTTCGTGGATCTCTTTGCTAGCCTTATTTTTCTGGAATCTGAGAACAGATATTTCGGATCCCTTTGAAGATTATAGGGCCAAAGGAAATATCCTGCGATAACAAAGAGAAAGAAGCTTTCTGAGAAACTTCTTTGTGTTCTGTGAAATCATCTCACAGCGTTACAGCTATCCCCTCAAGAAGCCTTTCGCTAAGCCAGTACTTGTGGAATTGGCAAAGTGATATTTGGAAGCCCATAGAGGGCTATGGTGAAAAAGGAAATATCCTCAGATGAAATCTGGAAAGAAGCTTTCTGAGAAACCGCTTACTGTTCTGTTAATTCATCTCATATAGTTACATCTGTATTTCGTGGATCTCTGCTAGCCTTGTGTTTCTGGAATCTCAGAAGAGATATTTCGGATCCCTTTGAAGACTATAGGGCCAAAGGAAATATCCTCCGATAACAAAGAGAAATAAGCTTTGTGAGAAACTTCTTTGTGTTCTGCGAAATCATCTCACAGAGTTACAGCTTTCCCCTCAAGAAGCCTTTCGCTAAGACAGTTCTTGTGGAATTGGCAAAGTGATATTTCGAAGCCCATAGAGGGCTATGGTGAAAAAGGAAATATCCGCAGATGAAATCTGGAAAGAAGCTTTCTGAGAAACTGCTTAGTGTTCTGTTAATTCATCTCACAGAGTTACATCTGTATTTCGTGGATCTCTTTGCTAGCCTTATGTTTCTGGAATCTGAGAACAGATATTTCGGATCCCTTTGAAGACTATAGGGCCAAAGGAAATATCCTCCGATAACAAAGAGAAAGAAGCTTTCTGAGAAACTTCTTTGTGTTCTGTGAAATCATCGCACAGAGTTACAGCTTTCCCCTCAAGAAGCCTTTCACTAAGACAGTTCTTGTGGAATTGGCAAAGTGATATTTGGAAGCCCTTAGAGGGCTATGGTGAAAAAGGAAATATCCTCAGATGAAATCTGGAAAGACGCTTTCTGAGAATCTGCTTAGTGTTCTGTTAATTCAACTCACAGAGTTACATCTGTATTTCGTGGATCTCTTTGCTAGCCTTATTTCTGTGGAATCTGAGAACAGATATTCCGGATCCCTTTGAAGACTATAGGGCCAAAGGAAATATCCTCGGATAACAAAGACAAAGAAGCTTTCTGAGAAACTTCTTTGTGTTCTGTGAAATCATCTCACAGAGTTACAGCTTTCCCCTCAAGAAGCCTTTCGCTAAGACAGTTCTTGTGGAAAGGGCAAAGTGATATTTTGTAGCCCTTAGAGGGCTATGGTGAAAAAGGAAATATCCTCAGATGAAATCGGGAAAGAAGCTTTCTGAGAAACTGCTTAGTGTTCTGTTAATTCATCTCACAGAGTTACATCTGTATTTCGTGGATCTCTTTGCTAGCCATATTTCTGTGGAATCTGAGAACAGATATTCCAGATCCCTTTGAAGACTATAGGGCCAAAGGAAATATCCTCCGATAACAAAGAGAAAGAAGCTTTCTGAGAAACTTCTTTGTGTTCTGTGAAATCATCTCACAGAGTTACAGCTTTCCCCTCAAGAAGCCTTTCGCTAAGACAGTTCTTGTGGAATTGGCAAAGTGATATTTGGAAGCCCTTAGAGGGCTATGGTGAAAAAGGAAATATCCTCAGATGAAATCTGGAAAGAAGCTTTCTGAGAAACTGCTTAGTGTTCTGTTAATTCATCTCACAGAGTTACATCTGTATTTCGTGGATCTCTTTGCTAGCCTTATTTCTGTAGAATCTGAGAACAGATATACCGGATCCCTTTGAAGACTATAGGGCCAAAGGAAATATCCTCCGATAACAAAGAGAAAGAAGCTTTCTGAGAAACTTCTTTGTGTTCTGTGAAATCATCTCACAGAGTTACAGCTTTCCCCTCAAGAAGCCTTTCGCTAAGACAGTTCTTGAGGAATTGGCAAAGTGATATTTGGAAGCCCTTAGAGGGCTATGGTGAAAAAGGAAATATCCTCAGATGAAATCTGGAAAGAAGCTTTCTGAGAAACTGCTTAGTGTTCTGTTAATTCATCTCACAGAGTTAAATCTGTATTTCGTGGATCTCTTTGCTAGCCTTATTTCTGTGGAATCTGAGAACAGATATACCAGATCCCTTTGAAGAGTATAGGTCCAAAGGAAATATCCTCCGATAACAAAGAGAAAGAAGCTTTCTGAGAAACTTCTTTGTGTTCTGTGAAATCATCTCACAGAGTTACAGCTTTCCCCTCAAGAAGCCTTTCGCTAAGACAGTTCTTGTGGAATTGGCAAAGTGATATTTGGAATCCCATAGAGGGCAATGGTGAAAAAGGAAATATCCTGAGATGAAAACTAGAAAGAAGATTTCTGAGAAACTGCTTAGTGTTCTGTTAATTCATCTCACAGAGTTACATCTGTATTTCGTGGATCTCTTTGCTAGCCTTATTTCTCTGGAATCTGAGAACAGATATTCCGTATCCCTTTGAAGACTATAGGGCCAAAGGAAATATCCTGCGATAACAAAGAGAAAGAAGCTTTCTGAGAAACTTCTTTGTGTTCTGTGAAATCATCTCACAGAGTTACAGCTTTCCTCTCAAGAAGCCTTTCGCTAAGACAGTTCTTGTGGAATTGGCAAAGTGATATTTGGAAGCCCTTAGAGGGCTATGGTGAAAAAGGAAATATCCTCAGATGAAATCTGGAAAGAAGCTTTCTGAGAAACTGCTTAGTGTTCTGTTAATTCAACTCAAAGAGTTACATCTGTATTTCGTGGATCTCTTTCCTAGCCTTATTTTTCTGGAATCTGAGAAAAGATATTCCGAATCCCTTTGAAGACTATAGGGCCAAAGGAAATATCCTCCGATAACAAAGAGAAAGAAGGTTTCTGAGAAACTTCTTTGTGTTCTGTGAAATCATCTCACAGAATTACAGCTTTCCCCTCAAGAAGCCTTTCGCTAAGACAGTTCTTGTGGAATTGGCAAAGTGATATTTTGAAGCCCTTAGAGGGCTATGGTGAAAAAGGAAATATCCTCAGATGAAATCTGGAAAGAAGCTTTCTGAGAAACCGCTTAGTGTTCTGATAATTCATCTCAGAGAGTTACATCTGTATTTCGTGGATCTCTTTGCTAGCCTTATTTTTCTGGAATCTGAGAAAAGATATTTCGGATCCCTTTGAAGATTATAGGTCCAAAGGAAATATCCTGCGATAACAAAGAGAAAGAAGCTTTCTGAGAAACTTCTTTGTGTTCTGTGAAATCATCTCACAGAGTTACAGCTTTCCCCTCAAGAAGCCTTTCGCTAAGCCAGTACTTGTGGAATTGGCAAAGTGATATTTGGAAGCCCATAGAGGGCTATGGTGAAAAAGGAAATATCCTCAGATGAAATCGGGAAAGAAGCTTTCTGAGAAACTGCTTAGTGTTCTGTTATTTCATCTCGCAGAGTTACATCTGTATTTCGTGGATCTCTTTGCTAGCCTTATTTCTCTGGAATCTGAGAACAGATATTTCGGATCCCTTTGAAGACTATAGGGCCAAAGAAAATATCCTCCGATAACAAAGAGAAAGAAGCTTTCTGAGAAACTTCTTTTTGTTTTGTGAAATCATCTCACAGAGTTACAGCTTTCCCCTCAAGAAAACTTTCGCTTAGTCAGTCCTTGTGGAATTGGCAAAGTGATATTTGGAAGCCCATAGAGGGCTCTGGTGAAAAAGAAAATATCCTCAGATGAAATCTGGAAAGAAGCTTTCTGAGAAACCGCTTAGTGTTCTGCTAATTCATCTCACAGAGTTACATCTGTATTTCGTGGATCTCTTTGCTAGCCTTATGTTTCTGGAGTCTGAGAACAGATATTTCGGATCCCTTTGAAGACTATAGGGCCAAAGGAAATATCCTCCGATAACAAAGAGAAAGAAGCTTTCTGAGAAACTTCTTTGTGTTCTGTGAAATCATCGCACAGAGTTACAGCTTTCCCCTCAAGAAGCCTTTCGCTAAGACAGTTCTTGTGGAATTGGCAAAGTGATATTTTGAAGCCCTTAGAGGGCTATGGTGAAAAAGGAAATATCCTCAGATGAAATCTGGAAAGAAGCTTTCTGAGAAACTGCTTAGTGTTCTGTTAATTCATCTCACAGAGTTACATCTGTGTTTCGTGGATCTCTTTGCTAGCCTTATTTCTGTGGAATCTGAGAACAGATATTCCAGATCCCTTTGAAGACTATAGGGCCAAAGGAAATATCCTCCGATAACAAAGAGAAAGAAGGTTTCTGAGAAACTTCTTTGTGTTCTGTGAAATCATCTCACAGAGTTACAGCTTTCCCCTTAAGAAGCCTTTCGCTAAGACAGTTCTTGTGGAATTGGCAAAGTGATATTTGGAAGCCCATAGAGGGCTATGGTGAAAAAGGAAATATCCTCAGATTAAAACTGGAAGGAAGCTTTCTGAGAAACTGCTTAGTGTTCTGTTAATTCATCTCACAGAGTTATATTTGTATTTCGTGGATCTCTTTGCTAGCCTTATTTCTGTAAAATCTGAGAACAGATATTCCGGATCCCTTTGAAGACTATAGGGCCAAAGGAAATATCCTCCGATAACAAAGACAAAGAAGCTTTCTGAGAAACTTCTTTGTGTTCTGTGAAATCATCTCACAGAATTACAGCTTTCCCCTCAAAAAGCCTTTCGCTAAGACAGTTCTTGTGGAATTGGCAAAGTGATATTTGGAAGCCCTTAGAGGGCTATGTTGAAAAAGGAAATATCCTCAGATGAAATCTGGAAAGAAGCTTTCTGAGAAACCGCTTACTGTTCTGTTAATTCATCTCACAGAGTTACATCTGTATTTCGTGGATCTCTTTGCTAGCCTTATGTTTCTGGAATCTGAGAACAGATATTTCGGATCCCTTTGAAGACTATAGGGCCAAAGGAAATATCCTGCGATAACAAAGAGAAAGAAGCTTTCTGAGAAACTTCCTTGTGTTCTGTGAAATCATCTCACAGAGTTACAGCTTTCCCCTCAAGAAGCCTTTCGCTAAGACAGTTCTTGTGAAATTGGTAAAGTGATATTTGGAAGCCCATAGAGGGCTATGGTGAAAAAGGAAATATCCTCAGATGAAATCTGGAAAGAAGCTTTCTGAGAAACAGCTTAGTGTTCTGTTAATTCATCTCACAGAGTTACATCTGTATTTCGTGGATCTCTTTCCTAGCCTTATTTCTGTGGAATCTGAGAACAGATATTCCGGATCCCTTTAAAGACTATAGGGCCAAAGGAAATATCCTGCGATAACAAAGAGAAAGAACTTTCTGAGAAACTTCTTTGTGTTCTGTGAAATCATCTCACAGAGTTACAGCTTTCCCCTCAAGAAGCCTTTCGCTAAGCCAGTCCTTGTGGAATTGACAAAGTGATATTTGGAAGCCCATAGAGGGCTATGGTGAAAAAGGAAATATCCTCAGATGAAATCTGGAAAGAAGCTTTCTGAGAAACCGCTTACTGTTCTGTTAATTCATCTCACAGAGTTACATCTGTGTTTCGTGGATCTCTTTGCTAGCCTTATTTCTCTGGAATCTGAGAACAGATATTTCGGATCCCTTTGAAGACTATAGGGCCAAAGAAAATATCCTCCGATAAGAAAGAGAAAGAAGCTTTCTGAGAAACTTCTTTGTGTTCTGTGAAATCATCTCACAGAGTTACAGCTTTCCCCTCAAGAAGCCTTTCGCTAAGACAGTCCTTGGGGAATTGGCAAAGTGATATTTGGAAGCCCATAGGGGGCTATGGTGAAAAAGGAAATATCCTCAGATGAAATCTGGAAAGAAGCTTTCTGAGAAGCCGTTTAGTGTTCTGTTAATTCATCTCACAGAGTTACATCAGTATTTCGTGGATCTCTTTGCTAGCCTTATGTTTCTGGAAACTGAGAACAGATATTTCGGATCCCTTTGAAGACTATAGGGCCAAAGGAAATATCCTCCGATAACAAAGAGAAAGAAGCTTTCTGAGAAACTTCTTTGTGTTCTGTGAAATCTTCGCACAGAGTTACAGCTTTCCCCTCAAGAAGCCTTTCGCTAAGACAGTTCTTGTGGAATTGGCAAAGTGATATTTTGAAGCCCTTAGAGGGCTATGGTGAAAAAGGAAATATCCTCAGATGAAATCTGGAAAGACGCTTTCTGAGAAACTGCTTAGTGTTCTGTTAATTCATCTCACAGAGTTACATCTGTATTTCGTGGATCTCTTTGCTAGCCTTATTTCTGTGGAATCTGAGAACAGATATTCCGGATCCCTTTGAAGACTATAGGGCCAAAGGAAATATCCTCCGATAACAAAGAGAAAGAAGCTTTCTGAGAAACTTCTTTGTGTTCTGTGAAATCATCTCACAGAGTTACAGCTTTCCCCTCCAGAAGCCTTTCGCTAAGACAGTTCTTCTGGAATTGGCAAAGTGATATTTGGAAGCCCATAAAGGGCTATGGTGAAAAAGGAAATATCCTCAGATGAAATCTGGAAAGAAGCTGTCTGAGAAACTGCTTAGTGTTCTATTAATTCATCTCACAGAGTTACATGTGTATTTCGTGGATCTCTTTGCTAGCCTTATTTCTGTGGAATCTGAGAACAGATATTCCGGATCCCTTTGAAGACTATAGGGCCAAAGGAAATATCCTCCGATAACAAAGAGAAAGAAGCTTTCTGAGAAACTTCTTTGTGTTCTGTGAAATCATCTCACAGAGTTACAGCTTTCCCCTCAAGAAGCCTTTCGCTAAGACAGTTCTTGTGGAATTGGCCAAGTGATATTTGGAAGCCCTTAGAGGGCTATGGTGAAAAAGGAAATATCCTCAGATGAAATCTGGAAAGAAGCTTTCTGAGAAACTGCTTAGTGTTCTGTTAACTCAACTCACAGAGTTACATCTGTATTTCGTGGATCTCTTTGCTAGCCTTATTTTTCTGGAATCTGAGAAAAGATATTCCGGATCCCTTTGAAGACTATAGGGCCAAAGGAAATATCCTCCGATAACAAAGAGAAAGAAGGTTTCTGAGAAACTTCTTTGTGTTCTGTGAAATAATCTCACAGAATTACAGCTTTCCCCTCAAGAAGCCTTTCGCTAAGACAGTTCTTGTGGAATTGGCAAAGTGATATTTTGAAGCCCTTAGAGGGCTATGGTGAAAAAGGAAATATCCTCAGATGAAATCTGGAAATAAGCTTTCTGAGAAACCGCTTAGTGTTCTGTTAATTCATCTCACAGAGTTACATCTGTATTTCGTGGATCTCGTTGCTAGCCTTATTTTTCTGGAATCTGAGAAAATATATTTCGGATCCCTTTGAAGACTATAGGGCCAAAGGAAATATCCTGCGATAACAAAGAGAAAGAAGCTTTCTGCGAAACTTCTTTGTGTTCTGTGAAATCATCGCACAGAGTTACAGCTTTCTCCTCAAGAAGCCTTTCGCTAAGACAGTTCTTGTGGAATTGGCAAAGTGATATTTTGAAGCCCTTAGACGGCTATGGTGAAAAAGGAAATATCCTCAGATGAAATCTGGAAAGAAGCTTTCTGAGAAACTGCTCAGTGTTCTGTTAATTCATCTCACAGAGTTACATCTGTATTTCGTGGATCTCTTTGCTAGCCTTGTGTTTCTGGAATCTGAGAACAGATATTTCGGATCCCTTTGAAGACTATAGGGCCAAAGGAAATATCCTCCGATAACAAAGAGAAAGAAGCTTTCTGAGAAACTTCTTTGTATTCTGTGAAATCATCTCACAGAGTTACAGCTTTCCCCTCAAGAAGCCTTTCGCTAAGACAGTTCTTGTGGAATTGGCAAAGTGATATTTGGAAGCCCTTAGAGGGCTATGGTGAAAAAGGAAATATCCTCAGATGAAATCTGGAAAGAAGCTTTCTGAGAAACTGCTTAGTGTTCTGTTAATTCATCTCGCAGATTTACATCTGTATTTCGTGGATCTCTTTGCTAGCCTTATTTCTCTGGAATCTGAGAACAGATATTTCGGATCCCTTTGAAGACTATAGGGCCAAAGAAAATATCCTCCGATAACAAAGAGAAAGAAGCTTTCTGAGAAACTTCTTTGTGTTCTGTGAAATCATCTCACAGAGTTACAGCTTTCCCCTCAAGAAGCCTTTCGCTTAGACAGTCCTTGTGGAATTGGCAAAGTGATATTTGGAAGCCCATAGAGGGCTCTGGTGAAAAAGAAAATATCCTCAGATGAAATCTGGAAAGAAGCTTTCTGAGAAACCGCTTAGTGTTCTGTTAATTCATCTCACAGAGTTACATCTGTATTTCGTGGATCTCTTTGCTAGCCTTATGTTTCTGGAGTCTGAGAACAGATATTTCGGATCCATTTGAAGACTATAGGGCCAAAGGAAATATCCTCCGATAACAAAGAGAAAGAAGCTTTCTGAGAAACTTCTTTGTGTTCTGTGAAATCATCGCACAGAGTTACAGCTTTCCCCTCAATAAGCCTTTCGCTAAGACAGTTCTTGTGGAATTGGCAAAGTGATATTTTGAAGCCCTTAGAGGGCTATGGTGAAAAAGGAAATATCCTCAGATGAAATCTGGAAAGAAGCTTTCTGAGAAACTGCTTAGTGTTCTGTTAATTCATCTCACAGAGTTACATCTGTATTTCGTGGATCTCTTTGCTACCTTATTTCTGTGGAATCTGAGAACAGATATTCCAGATCCCTTTGAAGACTATAGGGCCAAAGGAAATATCCTCCGATAACAAAGAGAAAGAAGCTTTCTGAGAAACTTCTTTGTGTTCTGTGAAATCATCTCACAGAGTTACAGCTTTCCCCTCAAGAAGCCTTTCGCTAAGACAGTTCTTGTGGAATTGGCAAAGTGATATTTGGAAGCCCTTAGAGGGCTATGGTGAAAAAGGAAATATCCTCAGATGAAATCTGGACAGACGCTTTCTGAGAAACTGCTTAGTGTTCTGTTAATTCAACTCACAGAGTTACATCTGTATTTCGTGGATCTCTTTGCTAGCCTTATTTCTGTGGAATCTGAGAACAGATATTCCGGATCCCTTTGAAGACTATAGGGCCAAAGGAAATATCCTCCGATAACAAAGAGAAAGAAGGTTTCTGAGAAACTTCTTTGTGTTCTGTGAAATCATCTCACAGAATTACAGCTTTCCCCTCAAGAAGCCTTTCGCTAAGACAGTTCTTGTGGAATTGGCAAAGTGATATTTTGAAGCCCTTAGAGGGCTATGGTGAAAAAGGAAATATCCTCAGATGAAATCTGGAAAGAAGCTTTCTGAGAAACCGCTTAGTGTTCTGTTAATTCATCTCAGAGAGTTACATCTGTATTTCGTGGATCTCTTTGCTAGCCTTATTTTTCTGGAATCTGAGAAAATATATTTCGGATCCCTTTGAAGATTATAGGGCCAAAGGAAATATCCTGCGATAACAAAGAGAAAGAAGCTTTCTGAGAAACTTCTTTGTGTTCTGTGAAATCATCGCACAGAGTTACAGCTTTCCCCTCAAGAAGCCTTTCGCTAAGACAGTTCTTGTGGAATTGGCAAAGTGATATTTGGAAGCCCTTAGAGGGCTATGGTGAAAAAGGAAATATCCTCAGATGAAATCTGGACAGACGCTTTCTGAGAAACTGCTTAGTGTTCTGTTAATTCATCTCACAGAGTTACATCTGTATTTCGTGGATCTCTTTGCGAGCCTTATGTTTCTGGAATCTGAGAACAGATATTTCGGATCCATTTGAAGACTATAGGGCCAAAGGAAATATCCTCCGATAACAAAGAGAAAGAAGCTTTCTGAGAAACTTCTTTGTGTTCTGTGAAATCATCTCACAGAGTTACAGCTTTCCCCTCAAGAAGCCTTTCGCTAAGACAGTTCTTGTGGAATTGGCAAAGTGATATTTGGAAGCCCATAGAGGGCTATGGTGAAAAAGGAAATATCCTCAGATGAAATCTGGAAAGAAGCTTTCTGAGAAACTGCTTAGTGTTCTGTTAATTCATCTCACAGAGTTACATCTGTATTTCGTGGATCTCTTTGCTAGCCTTATTTCTGTGGAATCTGAGAACAGATATACCGGATCCCTTTGAAGACTATAGGGCCAAAGGAAATATCCTGCGATAACAAAGAGAAAGAAGCTTTCTGAGAAACTTCTTTGTGTTCTGTGAAATCATCTCACAGAGTTACAGCTTTCCCCTCAAGAAGCCTTTCGCTAAGACAGTTCTTGTGGAATTGGCAAAGTGATATTTGGAAGCCCTTACAGGGCTATGGTGAAAAAGGAAATATCCTCAGATGAAATCTGGAAAGAAGCTTTCTGAGAAACTGCTTAGTGTTCTTTTAATTCAACTCACAGAGTTACATCTGTATTTCGTGGATCTCTTTGCTAGCCTTATTTTGCTGGAATCTGAGAAAAGATATTCCGGATCCCTTTGAAGACTATAGGGCCAAAGGAAATATCCTCCGATAACAAAGAGAAAGAAGGTTTCTGAGAAACTTCTTTGTTTTCTGTGAAATCATCTCACAGAATTACAGCTTTCCCCTCAAGAAGCCTTTCGCTAAGACAGTTCTTGTGGAATTGGCAAAGTGATATTTTGAAGCCCTTAGAGGGCTATGGCGAAAAAGGAAATATCCTCAGATGAAATCTGGAAAGAAGCTTTCTGAGAAACCGCTTAGTATTCTGTTAATTCATCTCAGAGAGTTCAATCTGTATTTCGTGGATCTCTTTGCTAGCCTTATTTTTCTGGAATCTGAGAAAAGATATTTCGGATCCCTTTGAAGATTATAGGGCCAAAGGAAATATCCTGCGATAACAAAGAGAAAGAAGCTTTCTGAGAAACTTCTTTGTGTTCTGTGAAATCATCTTACAGAGTTACAGCTTTCCCCTCAAGAAGCCTTTCGCTAAGACAGTTCTTGTGGAATTGGCAAAGTGATATTTGGAAGCCCTTAGAGGGCTATGGTGAAAAAGGAAATATCCTCAGATGAAATCTGGACAGACGCTTTCTGAGAAACTGCTTAGTGTTCTGTTAATTCATCTCACAGAGTTATATCTGTATTTCGTGGATCTCTTTGCTAGCCTTATGTTTCTGGAATCTGAGAACAGATATTTCGGATCCATTTGAAGACTATAGGGCCAAAGGAAATATCCTCCGATAACAAAGAGAAAGAAGCTTTCTGAGAAACTTCTTTGTGTTCTGTGAAATCATCTCACAGAGTTACAGCTTTCCCCTCAAGAAGCCTTTCGCTAAGACAGTTGTTGTGGAATTGGCAAAGTGATATTTGGAAGCCCATAGAGGGCTATGGTGAAAAAGGAAATATCCTCAGATGAAATCTGGAAAGAAGCTTTCTGAGAACCTGCTTAGTGTTCTGTTAATTCATCTCACAGAGTTACATCTGTATTTCGTGGACCTCTTTGCTAGCCTTATTTCTCTGGAATCTGAGAACAGATATTCCGGATCCCTTTGAAGACTATAGGGTCAAAGGAAATATCCTCAGATAACAAAGCGAAAGAAGCTTTCCGAGAAACTTCTTTGTGTTCTGTGAAATCATCTCACAGAGTTACAGCTTTCCCCTCAAGAAGCCTTTCGCTAAGACAGTTCTTGTGGAATTGGCAAAGTGATATTTGGAAGCCCATAGAGGGCTATGGTGAAAAAGGAAATATCCTCAGATGAAATCTGGAAAGAAGCTTTCTGAGAAACTGCTTAGTGTTCTGTTAATTCATCTCACAGATTTACATCTGTATTTCGAGGATCTCTTTGCTAGCCTTATTTCTGTGGAATCTAAGAACAGATATTCCGGATCCCTTTGAAGACTGTAGTGCCATAGGAAATATCCTCCGATAACAAAGAGAAAGAAGCTTTCTGAGAAACTTCTTTGTGTTCTGTGAAATCATCTCAAAGAGTTACAGCTTTCCCCTAAAGAAGCCTTTCGCTAAGACAGTTCTTGTGGAATTGGAAAGTGATATTTGGAAGCCCTTTGAGGGCTATGGTGAAAAAGGAAATATCCTCAGATGAAATCTGGAAAGAAGCTTTCTGACAACCTGCTTAGTGTTCTGTTAATTCATCTCACAGAGTTACATCTTTATTTCGAAGATCTCTTTGCTAGCCTTATTTCTGTGGAATCTGAGAACAGATATTCCGGATCCCTTTGAAGACTATAGGGCCAAAGGAAATATCCTCCGATAACAAAGAGAAAGAAGCTTTCTGAGAAACTTCTTTGTGTTCTGTGAAATCATCTCACAGAGTTACAGCTTTCCCCTCAAGAAGCCTTTCGCTAAGAGAGTTCTTGTGGAATTGGCAAAGTGATATTTTGAAGCCCTTACAGGGCTATGGTGAAAAAGGAAATATCCTCAGATGAATTCTGGAAAGAAGCTTTCTGAGAAGCTGCTTAGTGTTCTGTTAATTCATCTCAGAGTTACATCTGTATTTCGTGGATCTCTTTGCTAGCCTTATTTCTCTGGAATCTGAGAACAGATATTCCGGATCCCTTTGAAGACTATAGGGCCAAAGAAAATATCCTCCGATAACAAAGCGAAAGAAGATTTCTGAGAAACTTCTTTGTGTTCTGTGAAATCATCTCACAGAGTTACAGCTTTCCCCTCAAGAAGCCTTTCGCTAAGACAGTTCTTGTGGAATTGGCAAAGTGATATTTTGAAGCCCTTAGAGGGCTATGGTGAAAAAGGAAATATCCTCAGATGAAATCTGGAAAGAAGCTTTCTGAGAAACTGCTTAGTGTTCTGTTAATTCATCTCACAGAGTTACATCTGTATTTCGTGGATCTCTTTGCTAGCCTTATTTCTCTGGAATCTGAGAACAGATATTTCGGATCCCTTTGAAGACTATAGGGCCAAAGAAAATATCCTCTGATAACAAAGAGAAAGAAGCTTTCTGAGAAACTTCTTTGTGTTCTGTGAAATCATCTCACAGAGTTACAGCTTTCCCCTCAAGAAGCCTTTCGCTTAGACAGTCCTTGTGGAATTGGCAAAGTGATATTTGGAAGCCCATAGAGGGCTCTGGTGAAAAAGAAAATATCCTCAGATGAAATCTGGAAAGAAGCTTTCTGAGAAACCGCTTAGTGTTCTGTTAATTCATCTCACAGAGTTACATCTGTATTTCGTGGATCTCTTTGCTAGCCTTATGTTTCTGGAGTCTGAGAACAGATATTTCGGATCCATTTGAAGACTATAGGGCCAAAGGAAATATCCTCCGATAACAAAGAGAAAGAAGCTTTCTGAGAAACTTCTTTGTGTTCTGTGAAATCATCGCACAGAGTTACAGCTTTCCCCTCAATAAGCCTTTCGCTAAGACAGTTCTTGTGGAATTGGCAAAGTGATATTTTGAAGCCCTTAGAGGGCTATGGTGAAAAAGGAAATATCCTCAGATGAAATCTGGAAAGAAGCTTTCTGAGAAACTGCTTAGTGTTCTGTTAATTCATCTCACAGAGTTACATCTGTATTTCGTGGATCTCTTTGCTACCTTATTTCTGTGGAATCTGAGAACAGATATTCCAGATCCCTTTGAAGACTATAGGGCCAAAGGAAATATCCTCCGATAACAAAGAGAAAGAAGCTTTCTGAGAAACTTCTTTGTGTTCTGTGAAATCATCTCACAGAGTTACAGCTTTCCCCTCAAGAAGCCTTTCGCTAAGACAGTTCTTGTGGAATTGGCAAAGTGATATTTGGAAGCCCTTAGAGGGCTATGGTGAAAAAGGAAATATCCTCAGATGAAATCTGGACAGACGCTTTCTGAGAAACTGCTTAGTGTTCTGTTAATTCAACTCACAGAGTTACATCTGTATTTCGTGGATCTCTTTGCTAGCCTTATTTCTGTGGAATCTGAGAACAGATATTCCGGATCCCTTTGAAGACTATAGGGCCAAAGGAAATATCCTCCGATAACAAAGAGAAAGAAGGTTTCTGAGAAACTTCTTTGTGTTCTGTGAAATCATCTCACAGAATTACAGCTTTCCCCTCAAGAAGCCTTTCGCTAAGACAGTTCTTGTGGAATTGGCAAAGTGATATTTGGAAGCCCTTAGAGGGCTATGGTGAAAAAGGAAATATCCTCAGATGAAATCTGGAAAGAAGCTTTCTGAGAAACCGCTTAGTGTTCTGTTAATTCATCTCAGAGAGTTACATCTGTATTTCGTGGATCTCTTTGCTAGCCTTATTTTTCTGGAATCTGAGAAAATATATTTCGGATCCCTTTGAAGATTATAGGGCCAAAGGAAATATCCTGCGATAACAAAGAGAAAGAAGCTTTCTGAGAAACTTCTTTGTGTTCTGTGAAATCATCGCACAGAGTTACAGCTTTCCCCTCAAGAAGCCTTTCGCTAAGACAGTTCTTGTGGAATTGGCAAAGTGATATTTGGAAGCCCTTAGAGGGCTATGGTGAAAAAGGAAATATCCTCAGATGAAATCTGGACAGACGCTTTCTGAGAAACTGCTTAGTGTTCTGTTAATTCATCTCACAGAGTTACATCTGTATTTCGTGGATCTCTTTGCGAGCCTTATGTTTCTGGAATCTGAGAACAGATATTTCGGATCCATTTGAAGACTATAGGGCCAAAGGAAATATCCTCCGATAACAAAGAGAAAGAAGCTTTCTGAGAAACTTCTTTGTGTTCTGTGAAATCATCTCACAGAGTTACAGCTTTCCCCTCAAGAAGCCTTTCGCTAAGACAGTTCTTGTGGAATTGGCAAAGTGATATTTGGAAGCCCATAGAGGGCTATGGTGAAAAAGGAAATATCCTCAGATGAAATCTGGAAAGAAGCTTTCTGAGAAACTGCTTAGTGTTCTGTTAATTCATCTCACAGAGTTACATCTGTATTTCGTGGATCTCTTTGCTAGCCTTATTTCTGTGGAATCTGAGAACAGATATACCGGATCCCTTTGAAGACTATAGGGCCAAAGGAAATATCCTGCGATAACAAAGAGAAAGAAGCTTTCTGAGAAACTTCTTTGTGTTCTGTGAAATCATCTCACAGAGTTACAGCTTTCCCCTCAAGAAGCCTTTCGCTAAGACAGTTCTTGTGGAATTGGCAAAGTGATATTTGGAAGCCCTTACAGGGCTATGGTGAAAAAGGAAATATCCTCAGATGAAATCTGGAAAGAAGCTTTCTGAGAAACTGCTTAGTGTTCTTTTAATTCAACTCACAGAGTTACATCTGTATTTCGTGGATCTCTTTGCTAGCCTTATTTTGCTGGAATCTGAGAAAAGATATTCCGGATCCCTTTGAAGACTATAGGGCCAAAGGAAATATCCTCCGATAACAAAGAGAAAGAAGGTTTCTGAGAAACTTCTTTGTTTTCTGTGAAATCATCTCACAGAATTACAGCTTTCCCCTCAAGAAGCCTTTCGCTAAGACAGTTCTTGTGGAATTGGCAAAGTGATATTTTGAAGCCCTTAGAGGGCTATGGCGAAAAAGGAAATATCCTCAGATGAAATCTGGAAAGAAGCTTTCTGAGAAACCGCTTAGTATTCTGTTAATTCATCTCAGAGAGTTCAATCTGTATTTCGTGGATCTCTTTGCTAGCCTTATTTTTCTGGAATCTGAGAAAAGATATTTCGGATCCCTTTGAAGATTATAGGGCCAAAGGAAATATCCTGCGATAACAAAGAGAAAGAAGCTTTCTGAGAAACTTCTTTGTGTTCTGTGAAATCATCTTACAGAGTTACAGCTTTCCCCTCAAGAAGCCTTTCGCTAAGACAGTTCTTGTGGAATTGGCAAAGTGATATTTGGAAGCCCTTAGAGGGCTATGGTGAAAAAGGAAATATCCTCAGATGAAATCTGGACAGACGCTTTCTGAGAAACTGCTTAGTGTTCTGTTAATTCATCTCACAGAGTTATATCTGTATTTCGTGGATCTCTTTGCTAGCCTTATGTTTCTGGAATCTGAGAACAGATATTTCGGATCCATTTGAAGACTATAGGGCCAAAGGAAATATCCTCCGATAACAAAGAGAAAGAAGCTTTCTGAGAAACTTCTTTGTGTTCTGTGAAATCATCTCACAGAGTTACAGCTTTCCCCTCAAGAAGCCTTTCGCTAAGACAGTTCTTGTGGAATTGGCAAAGTGATATTTGGAAGCCCATAGAGGGCTATGGTGAAAAAGGAAATATCCTCAGATGAAATCTGGAAAGAAGCTTTCTGAGAACCTGCTTAGTGTTCTGTTAATTCATCTCACAGAGTTACATCTGTATTTCGTGGACCTCTTTGCTAGCCTTATTTCTCTGGAATCTGAGAACAGATATTCCGGATCCCTTTGAAGACTATAGGGTCAAAGGAAATATCCTCAGATAACAAAGCGAAAGAAGCTTTCCGAGAAACTTCTTTGTGTTCTGTGAAATCATCTCACAGAGTTACAGCTTTCCCCTCAAGAAGCCTTTCGCTAAGACAGTTCTTGTGGAATTGGCAAAGTGATATTTGGAAGCCCATAGAGGGCTATGGTGAAAAAGGAAATATCCTCAGATGAAATCTGGAAAGAAGCTTTCTGAGAAACCGCTTAGTGTTCTGTTAATTCATCTCACAGATTTACATCTGTATTTCGAGGATCTCTTTGCTAGCCTTATTTCTGTGGAATCTAAGAACAGATATTCCGGATCCCTTTGAAGACTGTAGTGCCATAGGAAATATCCTCCGATAACAAAGAGAAAGAAGCTTTCTGAGAAACTTCTTTGTGTTCTGTGAAATCATCTCAAAGAGTTACAGCTTTCCCCTAAAGAAGCCTTTCGCTAAGACAGTTCTTGTGGAATTGGAAAGTGATATTTGGAAGCCCTTTGAGGGCTATGGTGAAAAAGGAAATATCCTCAGATGAAATCTGGAAAGAAGCTTTCTGACAACCTGCTTAGTGTTCTGTTAATTCATCTCACAGAGTTACATCTTTATTTCGAAGATCTCTTGGCTAGCCTTATTTCTGTGGAATCTGAGAACAGATATTCCGGATCCCTTTGAAGACTATAGGGCCAAAGGAAATATCCTCCGATAACAAAGAGAAAGAAGCTTTCTGAGAAACTTCTTTGTGTTCTGTGAAATCATCTCACAGAGTTACAGCTTTCCCCTCAAGAAGCCTTTCGCTAAGAGAGTTCTTGTGGAATTGGCAAAGTGATATTTTGAAGCCCTTAGAGGGCTATGGTGAAAAAGGAAATATCCTCAGATGAATTCTGGAAAGAAGCTTTCTGAGAAGCTGCTTAGTGTTCTGTTAATTCATCTCAGAGTTACATCTGTATTTCGTGGATCTCTTTGCTAGCCTTATTTCTCTGGAATCTGAGAACAGATATTCCGGATCCTTTTGAAGACTATAGGGCCAAAGAAAATATCCTCCGATAACAAAGCGAAAGAAGATTTCTGAGAAACTTCTTTGTGTTCTGTGAAATCATCTCACAGAGTTACAGCTTTCCCCTCAAGAAGCCTTTCGCTAAGACAGTTCTTGTGGAATTGGCAAAGTGATATTTTGAAGCCCTTAGAGGGCTATGGTGAAAAAGGAAATATCCTCAGATGAAATCTGGAAAGAAGCTTTCTGAGAAGCTGCTTAGTGTTCTGTTAATTCATCTCACAGAGTTACATCTGTATTTCGTGGATCTCTTTGCTAGCCTTATTTCTGTGGAATCTGAGAACAGATATACCGGATCCTTTTGAAGACTCTAGGGCCAAAGGAAATATCCTGCGATAACAAAGAGAAAGAAGCTTTCTGAGAAACTTCTTTGTGTTCTGTGAAATCATCTCACAGAGTTACAGCTTTCCCCTCAAGAAGCCTTTCGCTAAGACAGTTCTTGTGGAATTGGCAAAGTGATATTTGGAAGCCCTTACAGGGCAATGGTGAAAAAGGAAATATCCTCAGATGAAATCTGGAAAGAAGCTTTCTGAGAAACTGCTTAGTGTTCTGTTAATTCAACTCACAGAGTTACATCTGTATTTCGTGGATCTCTTTGCTAGCCTTATTTTGCTGGAATCTGAGAAAAGATATTCCGGATCCCTTTGAAGACTATAGGGCCAAAGGAAATATCCTCCGATAACAAAGAGAAAGAAGGTTTCTAAGAAACTTCTTTGTGTTCTGTGAAATCATCTCACAGAATTACAGCTTTCCCCTCAAGAAGCCTTTCGCTAAGACAGTTCTTGTGGAATTGGCAAAGTGATATTTTGAAGCCCTTAGAGGGCTATGGCGAAAAAGGAAATATCCTCAGATGAAATCTGGAAAGAAGCTTTCTGAGAAACCGCTTAGTGTTCTGTTAATTCATCTCAGAGAGTTACATCTGTATTTCGTGGATCTCTTTGCTAGCCTTATTTTTCTGGAATCTGAGAAAAGATATTTCGGATCTCTTTGAAGATTATAGGGCCAAAGGAAATATCCTGCGATAACAAAGAGAAAGAAGCTTTCTGAGAAACTTCTTTGTGTTCTGTGAAATCATCGCACAGAGTTACAGCTTTCCCCTCAAGAAGCCTTTCGCTAAGACAGTTCTTGTGGAATTGGCAAAATGATATTTGGAAGCCCTTAGAGGGCTATGGTGAAAAAGGAAATATCCTCAGATGAAATCTGGACAGACGCTTTCTGAGAAAGTGCTTAGTGTTCTGTTAATTCATCTCACAGAGTTATATCTGTATTTCGTGGATCTCTTTGCTAGCCTTATGTTTCTGGAATCTGAGAACAGATATTTCGGATCCATTTGAAGACTATAGGGCCAAAGGAAATATCCTCCGATAACAAAGAGAAAGAAGCTTTCTGAGAAACTTCTTTGTGTTCTGTGAAATCATCTCACAGAGTTACAGCTTTCCCCTCAAGAAGCCTTTCGCTAAGACAGTTCTTGTGGAATTGGCAAAGTGATATTTGGAAGCCCATAGAGGGCTATGGTGAAAAAGGAAATATCCTCAGATGAAATCTGGAAAGAAGCTTTCTGAGAACCTGCTTAGTGTTCTGTTAATTCATCTCACAGAGTTACATCTGTATTTCGTGGACCTCTTTGCTAGCCTTATTTCTCTGGAATCTGAGAACAGATATTCCTGATCCCTTTGAAGACTATAGGGTCAAAGGAAATATCCTCAGATAACAAAGCGAAAGAAGCTTTCCGAGAAACTTCTTTGTGTTCTGTGAAATCATCTCACAGAGTTACAGCTTTCCCCTCAAGAAGCCTTTCGCTAAGACAGTTCTTGTGGAATTGGCAAAGTGATATTTGGAAGCCCATAGAGGGCTATGGTGAAAAAGGAAATATCCTCAGATGAAATCTGGAAAGAAGCTTTCTGAGAAACTGCTTAGTGTTCTGTTAATTCATCTCACAGATTTACATCTGTATTTCGAGGATCTCTTTGCTAGCCTTATTTCTGTGGAATCTGAGAACAGATATTCCGGATCCCTTTGAAGACTGTAGGGCCATAGGAAATATCCTCCGATAACAAAGAGAAAGAAGCTTTCTGAGAAACTTCTTTGTGTTCTGTGAAATCATCTCAAAGAGTTACAGCTTTCCCCTCAAGAAGCCTTTCGCTAAGACAGTTCTTGTGGAATTGGAAAGTGATATTTGGAAGCCCTTTGAGGGGTATGGTGAAAAAGGAAATATCCTCAGATGAAATCTGGAAAGAAGCTTTCTGACAACCTGCTTAGTGTTCTGTTAATTCATCTCACAGAGTTACATCTTTATTTCGAAGATCTCTTTGCTAGCCTTATTTCTGTGGAATCTGAGAACAGATATTCCGGATCCCTTTGAAGACTATAGGGCCAAAGGAAATATCCTCCGATAACAAAGAGAAAGAAGCTTTCTGAGAAACTTCTTTGTGTTCTGTGAAATCATCTCACAGAGTTACAGCTTTCCCCTCAAGAAGCCTTTCGCTAAGAGAGTTCTTGTGGAATTGGCAAAGTGATATTTTGAAGCCCTTAGAGGGCTATGGTGAAAAAGGAAATATCCTCAGATGAAATCTGGAAAGAAGCTTTCTGAGAAGCTGCTTAGTGTTCTGTTAATTCATCTCACAGAGTTACATCTGTATTTCGTGGATCTCTTTGCTAGCCTTATTTCTCTGGAATCTGAGAACAGATATTCTGGATCCCTTTGAAGACTATAGGGCCAAAGAAAATATCCTCCGATAACAAAGCGAAAGAAGATTTCTGAGAAACTTCTTTGTGTTCTGTGAAATCATCTCACAGAGTTACAGCTTTCCCCTCAAGAAGCCTTTCGCTAAGACAGTTCTTGTGGAATTGGCAAAGTGATATTTTGAAGCCCTTAGAGGGCTATGGTGAAAAAGGAAATATCCTCAGATGAAATCTGGAAAGAAGCTTTCTGAGAAGCTGCTTAGTGTTCTGTTAATTCATCTCACAGAGTTACATCTGTATTTCGTGGATCTCTTTGCTAGCCTTATTTCTGTGGAATCTGAGAACAGATATACCGGATCCTTTTGAAGACTCTAGGGCCAAAGGAAATATCCTGCGATAACAAAGAGAAAGAAGCTTTCTGAGAAACTTCTTTGTGTTCTGTGAAATCATCTCACAGAGTTACAGCTTTCCCCTCAAGAAGCCTTTCGCTAAGACAGTTCTTGTGGAATTGGCAAAGTGATATTTGGAAGCCCTTACAGGGCTATGGTGAAAAAGGAAATATCCTCAGATGAAATCTGGAAAGAAGCTTTCTGAGAAACTGCTTAGTGTTCTGTTAATTCAACTCACAGAGTTACATCTGTATTTCGTGGATCTCTTTGCTAGCCTTATTTTGCTGGAATCTGAGAAAAGATATTCCGGATCCCTTTGAAGACTATAGGGCCAAAGGAAATATCCTCCGATAACAAAGAGAAAGAAGGTTTCTAAGAAACTTCTTTGTGTTCTGTGAAATCATCTCACAGAATTACAGCTTTCCCCTCAAGAAGCCTTTCGCTAAGACAGTTCTTGTGGAATTGGCAAAGTGATATTTTGAAGCCCTTAGAGGGCTATGGCGAAAAAGGAAATATCCTCAGATGAAATCTGGAAAGAAGCTTTCTGAGAAACCGCTTAGTGTTCTGTTAATTCATCTCAGAGAGTTACATCTGTATTTCGTGGATCTCTTTGCTAGCCTTATTTTTCTGGAATCTGAGAAAAGATATTTCGGATCTCTTTGAAGATTATAGGGCCAAAGGAAATATCCTGCGATAACAAAGAGAAAGAAGCTTTCTGAGAAACTTCTTTGTGTTCTGTGAAATCATCGCACAGAGTTACAGCTTTCCCCTCAAGAAGCCTTTCGCTAAGACAGTTCTTGTGGAATTGGCAAAGTGATATTTGGAAGCCCTTAGAGGGCTATGGTGAAAAAGGAAATATCCTCAGATGAAATCTGGACAGACGCTTTCTGAGAAACTGCTTAGTGTTCTGTTAATTCATCTCACAGAGTTATATCTGTATTTCGTGGATCTCTTTGCTAGCCTTATGTTTCTGGAATCTGAGAACAGATATTTCGGATCCATTTGAAGACTATAGGGCCAAAGGAAATATCCTCCGATAACAAAGAGAAAGAAGCTTTCTGAGAAACTTCTTTGTGTTCTGTGAAATCATCTCACAGAGTTACAGCTTTCCCCTCAAGAAGCCTTTCGCTAAGACAGTTCTTGTGGAATTGGCAAAGTGATATTTGGAAGCCCATAGAGGGCTATGGTGAAAAAGGAAATATCCTCAGATGAAATCTGGAAAGAAGCTTTCTGAGAACCTGCTTAGTGTTCTGTTAATTCATCTCACAGAGTTACATCTGTATTTCGTGGACCTCTTTGCTAGCCTTATTTCTCTGGAATCTGAGAACAGATATTCCGGATCCCTTTGAAGACTATAGGGTCAAAGGAAATATCCTCAGATAAGAAAGCGAAAGAAGCTTTCCGAGAAACTTCTTTGTGTTCTGTGAAATCATCTCACAGAGTTACAGCTTTCCCCTCAAGAAGCCTTTCGCTAAGACAGTTCTTGTGGAATTGGCAAAGTGATATTTGGAAGCCCATAGAGGGCTATGGTGAAAAAGGAAATATCCTCAGATGAAATCTGGAAAGAAGCTTTCTGAGAAACTGCTTAGTGTTCTGTTAATTCATCTCACAGATTTACATCTGTATTTCGAGGATCTCTTTGCTAGCCTTATTTCTGTGGAATCTGAGAACAGATATTCCGGATCCCTTTGAAGACTGTAGGGCCATAGGAAATATCCTCCGATAACAAAGAGAAAGAAGCTTTCTGAGAAACTTCTTTGTGTTCTGTGAAATCATCTCAAAGAGTTACAGCTTTCCCCTCAAGAAGCCTTTCGCTAAGACAGTTCTTGTGGAATTGGAAAGTGATATTTGGAAGCCCTTTGAGGGCTATAGTGAAAAAGGAAATATCCTCAGATGAAATCTGGAAAGAAGCTTTCTGACAACCTGCTTAGTGTTCTGTTAATTCATCTCACAGAGTTACATCTTTATTTCGAAGATCTCTTTGCTAGCCTTATTTCAGTGGAATCTGAGAACAGATATTCCGGATCCCTTTGAAGACTATAGGGCCAAAGGAAATATCCTCCGATAACAAAGAGAAAGAAGCTTTCTGAGAAACTCTTTGTGTTCTGTGAAATCATCTCAGAGAGTTACAGCTTTCCCCTCAAGAAGCCTTTCGCTAAGAGAGTTCTTATGGAATTGGCAAAGTGATATTTTGAAGCCCTTAGAGGGCTATGGTGAAAAAGGAAATATCCTCAGATGAAATCTGGAAAGAAGCTTTCTGAGAAGCTGCTTAGTGTTCTGTTAATTCATCTCACAGAGTTACATCTGTATTTCGTGGATCTCTTTGCTAGCCTTATTTCTGTGGAATCTGAGAACAGATATTCCGGATCCCTTTGAGGACTATAGGGCCAAAGGAAATATCCTCCGATAACAAAGAGAAAGAAGCTTTCTGAGAATCTTCTTTGTGTTCTGTGAAGTCATCTCACAGAGTTACAGCTTCCCCCTCAAGAAGCCTTTCGCTAAGACAGTTCTTGTGGAATTGGCAAAGTGATATTTGGAAGCCCATAGAGGGCTATGGTGAAAAAGGAAATATCCTCAGATGAAATCTGTAAAGAAGCTTTCTGAGAAACCGCTTAGTGTTCTGTTAATTCATCTCACAGAGTTATAACTGTATTTCGTGGATCTCTTTGCTAGCCTTATTTCTGTGGAATCTGAGAACAGATATTCCGGATCCCTTTGAAGACTATAGGGCCAAAGGAAATATCCTCCGATAAAAAGAGAAAGAAGCTTTCTGAGAAACTTCTTTGTGTTCTGTGAAATCATCTCACAGAGTTACAGCTTTCCCCTCAAGAAGCCTTTCGCTAACACAGTTCTTGTGGAATTGGCAACGTTATTTTTGGAAGCCCATAGAGGGCTATGGTGAAAAAGGAAATATCCTCAGATGAAATCTGGAAAGAAGCTTTCTGAGAAACCGCTTAGTGTTCTGTAAATTCATCTCACAGAGTTACATCTGTATTTCGTGGATCTCTTTGCTAGCCTTATTTCTCTGGAATCTGAGAACAGATATTTCGGATCCCTTTGAAGACTATAGGGCCAAAGGAAATATCCTCCGATAACAAAGAGAAAGAAACTTTCTGAGAAACTTCTTTGTGTTCTGTGAAATCATCTCACAGAGTTACAGCTTTCCCCTCAAGAAGCCTTTCGCTAAGACAGTTCTTCTGGAATTGGCAAGTGACATTTGGAAGCCCATAGAAGGCTATGGTGAAAAAGGAAATATCCTCCGATGAAATCTGGAAAGAAGCTTTCTGAGAAACTGCTTAGTGTTCTGTTAATTCATCTCACAGAGTCACATCTGTATTTCGTGGATCTCTTTGCTAGCCTTATTTCTCAGGAATCTGAGAACAGATATTCCGGATCCCTTTGAAGACTATAGGGCCAAAGGAAATATCCTCCGATAACAAAGAGAAAGAAGCTTTCTGAGAAACTTCTTTGTGTTCTGTGAAATCATCTCACAGAGTTACAGCTTTCCCCTCAAGAAGCCTTTCGCTAAGACAGTTCTTGTGGAATTGGCAAAGTGATATTTGGAAGCCCATAGAGGGCTATGGTGAAAAAGGAAATATCCTCAGATGAAATCTGGAAAGAAGCTTTCTGAGAAACTGCTTAGTGTTCTGTTAATTCATCTCACAGAGTTACATCTGTATTTCGTGGATCTCTTTTCTAGCCTTATTTCTGTGGAATCTGAGAACAGATGTTTCGGATCCCTTTGAAGACTATAGGGCCAAAGGAAATATCCTCCGATAACAAAGAGAAAGAAGCTTTCTGAGAAACTTCTTTGTGTTCTGTGAAATCATCTCACAGAGTTACAGCTTTCCCCTCAAGAATGCTTTCGCTAACACAGTTCTTGTGGAATTGGCAAAGTGATATTTGGAAGCCCTTAGAGGGCTATGGTGAAAAAGGAAATATCCTCAGATGAAATCTGGAAAGAAGGTTACTGAGAAACTGCTTAGTGTTCTGTTAATTCATCTCACAGATTTACATCTGTATTTCGAGGATCTCTTTGCTAGCCTTATTTCTGTGGAATCTGAGAACAGATATTCCGGATCCCTTTGAAGATGTAGGTCCATAGGAAATATCCTCCGATAACAAAGAGAAAGAAGCTTTGTGAGAAACTTCTTTGTGTTCTGTGAAATCATCTCAAAGAGTTACAGCTTTCCCCTCAAGAAGCCTTTCGCTAAGACAGTTCTTGTGGAATTGGCAAAGTGATATTTGGAAGCCCCTAGAGGGCTATGGTGAAAAAGGAAATATCCTCAGATGAAATCTGGAAAAAAGCTTTCTGAGAAACTGCTTAGTGTTCTGTTAATTCATCTCACAGAGTTACATCTGTATTTCGTGGATCTCTGTGCTAGCCTTATTTCTGTGGAATCTGAGAACAGATATTTCGGATCCCTTTGAAGACTATAAGGCCAAAGGAAATATCCTCCGATCACAAAGAGAAAGAAGCTTTCTGAGAAACTTCTTTGTGTTCTGTGAAATCATCTCACAGAGTTACAGCTTTCCCCTCAAGAAGACTTTCGCTAACACAGTTCTTGCGGAATTGGCAATGTTATATTTGGAAGCCCATAGAGGGCTATGGTGAAAAAGGAAATATCCTCAGATGAAATCTGGAAAGAAGCTTTCTGAGAAACCCCTTAGTGTTTTGTTAATTCATCTCACAGAGTTACATCTGTATTTCGTGGATCTCTCTGCTAGCCTTATTTCTCTGGAATCTGAGAACAGATATTTCGGATCCCTTTGAAGACTATAAGGCCAAAGGAAATATCCTCCGATAACAAAGAGAAAGAAGCTTTCTGAGAAACTTCTTTGGGTTCTGTGAAATCATCTCACAGAGTTACAGCTTTCCCCTCAAGAAGCCTTTCGCTGAGACAGTTCTTCTGGAATTGGGAAGTGACATTTGGAAGCCCATAGAGGGCTATGGTGAAAAAGGAAATATCCTCCGATGAAGTCTGGAAAGAAGCTTTCTGAGAAACTGCTTAGTGTTCTGTTAATTCATCTCACAGAGTTACATCTGTATTTCGTGGATCTCTTTGCTAGCCTTATTTCTGTGGAATCTGAGAACAGATATTCCGGATCCCTTTGAAGACTATAGGGCCAAAGGAAATATCCTCCGATAACAAAGAGAAAGAAGCTTTCTGAGAAACTTCTTTGTGTTCTGTGAAATCATCTCACAGAGTTAGAGCTTTCCCCTCAAGAAGACTTTCGCTAAGACAGTTCTTGTGGAATTGGCAAAGTGATATTTGTAAGCCCATAGAGGGCTATGGTGAAAAAGGAAATATCCTCAGATGAAATCTGGAAAGAAGATTTCTGAGAAATTGCTTAGTGTTCTGTTAATTCATCTCACAGAGTTACATCTGTATTTCGTGGATATCTCTGCTAGCCTTATTTCTGTGGAATCTGAGAACAGATATTTCGGATCCCTTTGAAGACTATAAGGCCAAAGGAAATATCCTCCGATCACAAAGAGAAAGAAGCTTTCTGAGAAACTTCTTTGTGTTCTGTGAAATCATCTCACAGAGTTACAAGTTTCCCCTCAAGAAGCCTTTCGCTAAGACAGTTCTTGTGGAATTGGCAAAGAGATATTTGGAAGCCCATAGAGGGCTATGGTGAAAAAGGAAATATCCTCAGATGAAATCTGGAAAGAAGCTTTCTGAGAAACCGCCTAGTGTTCTGTGAATTCATCTCACAGAGTTACATCTGTATTTCGTGGATCTCTTTGCTAGCCTTATTTCTGTGGAATCTGAGAACAGATATTCCGGATCCCTTTGAAGACTATAGGGCCAAAGGAAATATCCTCCGATAACAAAGAGAAAGAAGCTTTCTGAGAAACTTCTTTGTGTTCTGTGAAATCATCTCACAGAGTTACAGCTTTCCCCTCAAGAAGCCTTTCGCTAAGACAGTTCTTGTGGAGTTGGCAAAGTGACATTTGGAAGCCCATAGAGGGCTATGTTGAAAAAGGAAATATCCTCAGATGAAATCTGGAAAGAAGCTTTCTGAGAAACTGCTTAGTGTTCTGTTAATTCATCTCACAGAGTTACATCTGTATTTCGTGGATCTCTCTGCTAGCCTTATTTCTGTGGAATCTGAGAACAGATATTTCGGATCCCTTTGAAGACTATAGGGCCAAAGGAAATATCCTCCGATAACAAAGAGAAAGAAGCTTTCTGAGAAACTTCTTTGTGTTCTGTGAAATCATCTCACAGAGTTACAGCTTTCCCTTCAAGGAGCCTTTGGCTAAGAGAGTTCTTGTGGAATTGGCAAAGTGATATTTGGAAGACCATAGATGGCTATGGTGAAAAAGGAAATATACTCAGATGAAATCTGGAAAGAAGCTTTCTGAGAAACTGCTTAGTGTTCTGTTAATTCATCTCACAGAGTTACATCTGTATTTCGTGGATCTCTTTGCTAGCCTTATTTCTGTGGAATCTGAGAACAGATGTTTCGGATCCCTTTGAAGACTATAGGGCCAAAGGAAATATCCTCCGATAACACAGAGAAAGAAGCTTTCTGAGAAACTTCTTAATGTTCTGTGAAATCATCTCACAGAGTTACAGCTTTCCCCTCAAGAAGCCTTTCGCTAAGACAGTTCTTGTGGAATTGGCAAAGTGATATTTGGAAGCCCTTAGAGGGCTATGGTGAAAAAGGAAATATCCTCAGATGAAATCTGGAAAGAAGCTTTCTGAGAAACCGCTTAGTGTTCTGTTAATTCATCTCACAGATTTACGTCTGTATTTCGAGGATCTGTTTGCTAGCCTTTTTTCTGTGGAATCTGAGAACAGATATTCCGGATCCCTTTGAAGACTATAGGGCCAAAGGAAATATCCTCCGATAACAAAGAGAAAGAAGCTTTCTGAGAAACTTCTTTGTGTTCTGTGAAATCATCTCACAGAGTTACAGCTTTCCCCTCAAGAAGCCTTTCGCTAACACAGTTCTTGTGGAATTGGCAATGTTATATTTGGAAGCCCATAGAGGGCTATGATGAAAAAGGAAATATCCTCAGATGAAATCTGGAAAGAAGCTTTCTGAGAAACCGCTTAGTGTTCTGTTAATTCATCTCACAGAGTTACATCTGTATTTCGTGGATCTCTTTGCTAGCCTTATTTCTGTGGAATCTGAGAACAGATATTTCGGATCCCTTTGAAGACTATAAGGCCAAAGGAAATATCCTCCGATAACAAAGAGAAAGAAGCTTTCTGAGAAACTTCTTTGTGTTCTGTGAAATCATCTCACAGAGTTACAGCTTTCCCCTCAAGAAGCCTTTCGCTAAGACAGTTCTTCTGGAATTGGCAAGTGACATTTGGAAGCCCTTAGAGGGCTATGGTGAAAAAGGAAATATCCTCCGATGAAATCTGGAAAGAAGCTTTCTGAGAAACTGCTTAGTGTTCTGTTAATTCATCTCACAGAGTTACATCTGTATTTCGTGGATCTCTCTGCTAGCCTTATTTCTGTGGAATCTGAGAACAGATATTTCGGATCCCTTTGAAGACTATAAGGCCAAAGGAAATATCCTCCGATCACAAAAGAGAAAGAAGCTTTCTGAGAAAATTCTTTGTGTTCTGTGAAATCATCTCACAGAGTTACAGCTTTTCCCGCTGAAGCCTTTCGCTAAGACAGTTCTTTTGGAATTGGCAAAGTGATATTTGGAAGCCCATAGAGGGCTATGGTGAAAAAGGAAATATCCTCAGATGAAATCTGGAAAGAAGCTTTCTGAGAAACCGGTTAGTGTTCTGTTAATTCATCTCACAGAGTTACATCTGTATTTCGTGGATCTCTTCGCTAGCCTTATTTCTGTGGAATCTGAGAACAGATATTCCGGATCCCTTTGAAGACTATAGGGCCAAAGTAAAATATTCTCCGATAACAAAGAGAAAGAAGCTTTTTGAGAAACTTCTTTGTGTTCTGTGAAATCATCTCACAGATTACAGCATTCCCCTCAAGAAGCCTTTCGCTATGACAGTTCTTGTGGAAATGGCAAAGTGACATTTGGAAGCCCATAGAGGGCTATGGTGAAAAAGGAAATATCCTCAGATGAAATCTGGAAAGAAGCTTTCTGAGAAACTGCTTAGAGTTCTGTTAATTCATCTCACAGAGTTACATCTGTATTTCGTGGATCTCTTTGCTAGCCTTATTTCTGTGGAATCTGAGAACAGATATTCCGGATCCCTTTGAAGACTATAGGGCCAAAGGAAATATCCTCCGATAACAAAGAGAAAGAAGCTTTCTGAGAAACTTCTTTGTGTTCTGTGAAATCATCTCACAGAGTTACAGCTTTCCCCTCAAGAAGCCTTTCGCTAAGACAGTTCTTGTGGAATGGGCAAAGTGATATTTGGAAGCCCATAGAGGGCTATGGTGAAAAAGGAACTATCCTCAGATGAAATCTGGAAAGAAGCTTTCTGAGAAACCGCTTAGTGTTCTGTTAATTCATCTCTCAGAGTTACATCTGTATTTCGTGGATCCCTTTGCTAGCCTTATTTCTGTGGAATCTGAGAACAGATATTTCGGATCCCTTTGAAGATTATAGGGCCAAAGGAAATATCCTCCGATAACAAAGAGAAAGAAGCTTTCTGAGAAACTTCTTTGTGTTCTGTGAAATCATCTCACAGAGTTACAGCTTTCCCCTCAAGAAGCCTTTCGCTAAGACAGTTCTTGTGGAATTGGCATAGTGATATTTGGAAGCCTGTAGAGGGCTATGGTGAAAAAGGAAATATCCTCAGATGAAATCTGGAAAGAAGCTTTCTGAGAAACCGCTTAGTGTTCTGTTAATTCATCTCACAGAGTTACATCTGTATTTCGTGGATCTCTTTGCTAGCCTTATTTCTGTGGAATCTGAGAACAGATATTTCGGATCCCTTTGAAGACTATAGGGCCAAAGGAAATATCCTCCGATCACAAAGAGAAAGAAGCTTTCTGAGAAACTTCTTTGTGTTCTGTGAAATCATCTCACAGAGTTACAGCTTTCCCTCAAGAAGCCTTTCGCTAAGACAGTTCTTGTGGAATTGGCAAAGTGATATTTGGAAGACCCTAGAGGCCTATGGTGAAAAAGGAAATATCCTCAGATGAAATCTGGAAAGAAGCTTTCTGAGAAACCGCTTAGTGTTCTGTTAATTCATCTCACAGAGTTACATCTGTATTTCGTGGATCTCTTTGCTAGCCTTATTTCTGTGGAATCTGAGAACAGATATTCCGGATCCCTTTGAAGACTATAGGGCCAAAGGAAATATCCTCCGATTACAAAGAGAAAGAAGCTTTCTGAGAAACTTCTTTGTGTTCTGTGAAATCATCTCACAGAGTTACAGCTTTTCCCTCAAGAGGCCTTTCGCTAAGACAGTTCTTGTGGAATTGACAAAGTGATATTTGGAAGCCCATAGAGGGCTATGGTGAAAAAGGAAATATCCTCAGATGAAATCTGGAAAGAAGCTTTCTGAGAAACCGCTTAGTGTTCTGTTAATTCAACTCACAGAGTTACATCTGTATTTCGTGGATCTCCTTGCTAGCCTTATTTCTGTGGAATCTGAGAACAGATATTTCGGATCCCTTTGAATACTATAGGGCCAAAGGAAATATCCTCCGATAACAAAGAGAAAGAAGGTTTCTGAGAAACTTCTTTGTGTTCTGTGAAATCATCTCACAGAGTTACAGGTTTTCCCGCTGAAGCCTTTCGCTAAGACAGTTCTTGTGGAATTGGCAAAGTGATATTTGGAAGCCCATAGAGGGCTATGGTGAAAAAGGAAATATCCTCAGATGAAATCTGGAAAGAAGCTTTCTGAGAAACCGGTTAGTGTTCTGTTAATTCATCTCACAGAGTTACATCTGTATTTCGTGGATCTCTTTGCTAGCCTTATTTCTGTGGAATCTGAGAAAAGATATTTCGGATCCCTTTGAAGACTATAGGGCCAAAGGAAATATCCTCTGATAACAAAGAGAAAGAAACTTTCTGAGAAACTTTTTTGTGTTCTGTGAAATCATCTCACAGAGTTAAAGCTTTCCCCTCAAGAAGCCTTTCGCTAAGACAGTTCTTGTGGAATTGGCAAAGTGATATTTGGAAGCCTATAGAGGGCTATGGTGAAAAAGGAAATATCCTCAGATGAAATCTGGAAAGAAGCTTTCTGAGAAACCGCTTAGTGTTCTGTTAATTCATCTCACAGATTTATATCTGCATTTCGTGTATATCTTTGCTAGCCTTATTTCTGTGGTATCAGAGAACAGATATTTCGGATCCCTTTGAAGACTATACGGCCAAAGGAAATATCCTCCGATCACAAAGAGAAAGAAGCTTTCTGAGAAACATCTTTGTGTTCTGTGAAATCATCTCACAGAGTTACAGCTTTCCCCTCAAGAAGCCTTTCGCTAAGACAGTTCTTGTGGAATTGGCAAAGTGATATTTGGAAGCCTATAGAAGGCTATGATGAAAAAGGAAATATCCTCGGATGAAATCTGGAAAGAAGCTTTCTGAGAAACTGCTTAGTGTTCTGTTATATTCATCTCACAGAGTTTCATCTCTATTTCGTGGATCTCTTTGCTAGCCTTATTTCTGTGGAATCTGAGAACAGATATTTCGGATCCCTTTGAAGACTGTAAGGCCAAAGGAAATATCCTCCGATCACAAAGAGAAAGAAGCTTTCTGAGAAACTTCTTTGTGTTCTGTGAAATCATCTCACAGAGTTACAGCTTTCCCCTCAAGAAGCCTTTCGCTAAGAGAGTTCTTGTGGAATTGGCAAAGTGACATTTGGAAGCCCATAGAAGGCTATGTTGTAAAAGGATATATCCTCACATGAAATCTGGAAAGAAGCTTTCTGAGAAACTGCTTAGTGTTCTGTTAATTCATGTCACAGAGTTACATCTGTATTTCGTGGATCTCTCTGCTAGCCTTATTTCTGTGGAATCTGAAAACAGATATTCCGGATCCCTTTGAAGACTATAGGGCCAAAGGAAATATCCTCCGATAACAAAGAGAAAGAAGCTTTCTGAGAAACTTCTTTGTGTTCTGTGAAATCATCTCACAGAGTTACAGCTTTCTCCTCAAGAAGCCTTTCGCTAAGACAGTTCTTGTGGAATTGGCCAAGTGACATTTGGAAGCCCATAGAGGGCTATGTTGAAAAAGGAAATATCCTGAGATGAAATCTGGAAAGAAGCTTTCTGAGAAACTGCTTAGAGTTCTGTTAATTCATCTAACAGAGTTACATCTGTATTTCGTGGATCTCTTTGCTAGCCTTATTTCTGTGGAATCTGAGAACAGATATTCCGGATCCCTTTGAAGACTATAGGGCCAAAGGAAATATCCTCCGATAACAAAGAGATAGAAGCTTTCTGAGAAACTTCTTTGTGTTCTGTGAAATCATCTCACAGAGTTACAGCTTTCCCCTCAAGAATCCTTTCGCTAAGACAGTTCTTGTGGAATTGGCAAAGTGACATTTGGAAGCCCATAGAGGGCTATGTTGAAAAAGGAAATATCCTCAGATGAAATCTGGAAAGAAGCTTTCTGAGAAACTGCTTAGTGTTCTGTTAATTCATCTCACAGAGTTACATCTGTATTTCGTGGATCTCTCTGCTAGCCTTATTTTTCTGGAATCTGAGAACAGATATTTCGGATCCCTTTGAAGACTATAGGGCCAAAGGAAATATCCTCCGATAACAAAGAGAAAGAAGCTTTCTGAGAAACTTCTTTGTGTTCTGTGAAATCATCTCACAGAGTTACAGCTTTTCCCGCTGAAGCCTTTCGCTAAGACAGTTCTTGTGGAATTTGCAAAGTGATATTTGGAAGCCCATAGAGGGCTATGGTGAAAAAGGAAATATCCTCAGATGAAATCTGGAAAGAAGCTTACTGAGAAACCGGTTAGTGTTCTGTTAATTCATCTCACAGAGTTACATCTGTATTTCGTGGATCTCTTTGCTAGCCTTATTTCTGTGGAATCTGAGAACAGATATTTCGGATCCCTTTGAAGACTATAGGGCCAAAGGAAATATCCTCCGATAACAAAGAGAAAGAAGCTTTCTGAGAAACTTTTTTGTGTTCTGTGAAATCATCTCACAGAGTTACAGCTTTCCCCTCAAGAAGCCTTTCGCTAAGACAGTTCTTGTGGAATTGGCAAAGTGATATTAGGAAGCCTATAGAGGGCTATGGTGAAAAAGGAAATATCCTCAGATGAAATCTGGAAAGAAGCTTTCTGAGAAACCGCTTAGTGTTCTGTTAATTCATCTCACAGAATTACATCTGCATTTCGTGGATCTCTTTGCTAGCCTTATTTCTGTGGAATCTGAGAACAGATATTTCGGATCCCTTTGAAGACTATAGGGCCAAAGGAAATATCCTCCGATAACAAAGAGAAAGAAGCTTTCTGAGAAACATCTTTGTGTTCTGTGAAATCATCTCAAAGAGTTACAGCTTTCCCCTCAAGAAGCTTTTCCCTAAGACAGTTCTTGTGGAATTGGCAAAGTGATATTTGGAAGCCCATAGAAGGCTATGTTGAAAAAGGAAATATCCTCGGATGAAATCTGGAAAGAAGCTTTCTGAGAAACTGCTTAGTGTTCTGTTATATTCATCTCACAGAGTTACATCTGTATTTCGTGGATCTCTTTGCTAGCCTTATTTCTGTGGAATATGAGAACAGATATTCCGGATCCCTTTGAAGACTATAGGGCCAAAGGAAATATCCTCCGATTACAAAGAAAAGAAGCTTTCTGAGAAACTTCTTTGTGTTCTGTGAAATCATCTCACAGAGTTACAGCTTTCCCCTCAAGAAGCTTTTCGCTAAGACAGTTCTTGTGGAATTGGCAAAGTGACATTTGGAAGCCCATAGAAGGCTATGTTGAAAAAGGAAATATCCTCAGATGAAATCTGGAAAGAAGCTTTCTGAGAAACTGCTTAGTGTTCTGTTAATTCATCTCACAGAGTTACATCTGTATTTCGTGGATCTCTTTGCTAGCCTTATTTCTGTTGGATCTGAGAACAGATATTCCGGATCCCTTTGAAGACTATAGGGCCAAAGGAAATATCCTCCGATAACAAAGAGAAAGAAGCTTTCTGAGAAACTTCTTTGTGTTCTGTGAAATAATCTCACAGAGTTACAGCTTTCCCCTCAAGAAGCCTTTCGCTAAGACAGATCTTGTGGAATTGGCAAAGTGATATTTGGAAGCCCATAGAGGGCTATGTTGAAAAAGGAAATATCCTCAGATGAAATCTGGAAAGAAGCTTTCTGAGAAACTGCTTAGTGTTCTGTTAATTCATCTCACAGAGTTACATCTGTATTTCGTGGATCTCTCTGCTAGCCTTATTTCTCTGGAATCTGAGAACAGATATTTCGGATCCCTTTGAAGACTATACGGCCAAAGGAAATATCCTCCGATAATAAAGAGAAAGAAGCTTTCTGAGAAAATTCTTTGTGTTCTGTGAAATCATCTCACAGAGTTACAGCTTTTCCCGCTGAAGCCTTTCGCTGAGACAGTTCTTGTGGAATGGGCAAAGTGATATTTGGAAGCCCCTAGAGGGCTATGGTGAAAAAGGAAATATCCTCAGATGAAATCTGGAAAGAAGCTTTCTGAGAAACCGGTTAGTGTTCTGTTAATTCATCTCACAGAGTTACATCTGTATTTCGTGGATGTCTTTGATAGCCTTATTTCTGTGGAATCTGAGAACAGGTATTTCGGATCCCTTTGAAGACTGTAGGGCCAAAGGAAATATCCTCCGATAACAAAGAGAAAGAAGCTGTCTGAGAAACTTCTTTGTGTTCTGTGAAATCATCTCACAGAGTTACAGCTTTCCCTCAAGAAGCCTTTCGCTAAGACAGTTCTTGTGGAAATGGCAAAGTGATATTTGGAAGCCCATAGAGGGCTATGGTGGAAAAGGAAATATCCTCAGATGAAATCTGGAAAGAAGCTTTCTGAGAAACCGCTTAGAGTTCTGTTAATTCATCTCACAGAGTTACATCTGTATTTCGTGGATCTCTTTGCTAGCCTTATTTCTGTGGAATCTGAGAACAGATATTTCGGATCCCTTTGAAGACTATAGGGCCAAAGGAAATATCCACCTATAACAAAGAGAAAGAAGCTTTCTGAGAAACTTCTTTGTGTTCTGTGAAATCATGTCACAGAGTTACAGCTTTCCCGTCAAGAAGCCTTTCGCTAAGACAGTTTTGTGGAATTGGCCAAGTGATATTTGGAAGCCCATAGAGGGCTATGGTGAAAAAGGAAATATCCTCAGATGAAATCTGGAAAGAAGCTTTCTGAGAAACCGGTTAGTGTTCTGTTAATTCATCTCACAGAGTTACAACTGTATTTCGTGGATCTCTTTGCTAGCCGTATTCCTGTGGAATCTGAGAACAGATATCCCCGATCCCTTTGAAGACTATAGGGCCAAAGGCAACATCCTCCGATTACAAAGAGAAAGAAGCTTTCTGAGAAACTTCTTTGTGTTCTTCGAAATCATCTCACAGAGTTACAGCTTTCCCTTCAAGAAGCCTTTCGCTAAGACAGTTCTTGTGGAATTGGCAAAGTGACATTTGGAAGCCCATAGAGGGCAATGGTGAAAAAGGAAATATCCTCAGATGAAATCTGGAAAGAAGCTTTCTGAGAAACTGCTTAGTGTTCTGTTAATTCATCTCACAGAGTTACATCTGTATTTCGTGGATCTCTTTGCTAGCCTTATTTCTGTGGAATCTGAGAACAGATATTTCGGATCCCTTTGAAGACTATAGGGCCAAAGGAAATATCCTCCGATAACAAAGAGAAAGAAGCTTTCTGAGAAACTTCTTTGTGTTCTGTGAAATCATCTCACAGAGTTACAGCTTTCCCCTCAAGGTGCCTTGGCTAAGAGAGTTCTTCTGGAATTGGCAAAGTGATATTTGGAAGCCCATAGAGGGCTATGGTGAAAAAGGTAATATCCTCAGATGAAATCTGTAAAGAAGCTTTCTGAGAAACTGCTTAGTGTTCTGTTAATTCATCTCACAGAGTTACATCTGTATTTCGTGGATCTCTTTGCTAGCCTTATTTCTGTGGAATCTGAGAACAGATATTTCGGATCCCTTTGAAGACTATAGGGCCAAAGGAAATATTCTCCGATAACAAAGAGAAAGAAGCTTTCTGAGAAACTTCTCTGTGTTCTGTGAAATCATCTCACAGAGTTACAGCATTCCCCTCAAGAAGCCTTTCGCTATGACAGTTCTTGTGGAAATGGCAAAGTGATATTTGGAAGCCCATAGAGGGCTATGGTGAAAAAGGAAATATCCTCAGATGAAATCTGGAAAGAAGCTTTCTGAGAAACTGCTTAGTGTTCTGTTAATTCATCTCACAGAGTTACATCTGTATTTCGTGGATCTCTTTGCTAGCCTTATTTCTGTGGAATCTGAGAACAGATATTTCGGATCCCTTTGAAGACTATAGGGCCAAAGGAAATATCCTCCGATAACAAAGAGAAAGAAGCTTTCTGAGAAACTTCTTTGTGTTCTGTGAAATCATCTCACAGAGTTACAGCTTTCCCCTCAAGAAGCCTTTCGCTATGACAGTTCTTGTGGAAATGACAAAGTGATATTTGGAAGCCCATAGAGGGCTATGGTGAAAAAGTAAATATCCTCAGATGAAATCTGGAAAGAAGCCTTCTGAGAAACTGCTTAGTGTTCTGTTAATTCATCTCACAGAGTTACATCTGTATTTCGTGGATCTCTTTGCTAGCCTTATTTCTGTGGAATCTGAGAACAGATATTTCGGATCCCTTTGAAGACTATAGGGCCAAAGGAAATATCCTCCGATAACAAAGAGAAAGAAGCTTTCTGAGAAACTTCTTTGTGTTCTGTGAAATCATCTCACAGAGTTACAGTTCTCCCCTCAAGAAGCCTTTCGCTAAGGCAGTTCTTGTGGAATTGGCAAAGTGACATTTGGAAGCCCATAGAGGGCTATGTTGAAAAAGGAAATATCCTCAGATGAAATCTGGAAAGAAGCTTTCTGAGAAACTGCTTAGTGTTCTGTTAATTCATCTAACAGAGTTACATCTGTATTTCGTGGATCTCTTTGCTAGCCTTATTTCTGTGGAATCTGAGAACATATATTCCGGATCCCTTTGAAGACTATAGGGCCAAAGGAAATATCCTCCGATAACAAAGAGAAAGAAGCTTTCTGAGAAACTTCTTTGTGTTCTGTGAAATCATCTCACAGAGTTACAGCTTACCCCTCAAGAAGCCTTTAGCTAAGACAGTTCTTGTGGAATTGGCAAAGTGACATTTGGAAGCCCTTAGAGGGCTATGTTGAAAAAGGAAATATCCTCAGATGAAATCTGGAAAGAAGCTTTCTGAGAAACTGCTTAGTGTTCTGTTAATTCATCTCACAGAGTTACATCTGTATTTCGTGGATCTCTTTGCTAGCCTTATTTCTCTGGAATCTGACAACAGATATTTCGGATCCCTTTGAAGACTATAAGGCCAAAGGAAATATCCTCCGATCACAAAGAGAAAGAAGCTTTGTGAGAAACTTCTTTGCGTTCTGTGAAATCATCTCACAGAATTACAGCCTTCTCCTCAAGAAGCCTTTCGCTAAGACAGTTCTTGTGGAATTGGCCAAGTGATATTTGGAAGCCCATAGAGGGCTATGGTGAAAAAGGAAATATCCTCAGATGAAATCTGGAAAGAAGCTTTCTGAGAAACCGGTTAATGTTCTGTTAATTCATCTCACAGAGTTACAACTGTATTTCGTGGATCTCTTTGCTAGCCGTATTCCTGTGGAATCTGAGAACAGATATCCCCGATCCCTTTGAAGACTATAGGGCCAAAGGCAACATCCTCCGATTACAAAGAGAAAGAAGCTTTCTGAGAAACTTCTTTGTGTTCTTCGAAATCATCTCACAGAGTTACAGCTTTCCCTTCAAGAAGCCTTTCGCTAAGACAGTTCTTGTGGAATTGGCAAAGTGACATTTGGAAGCCCATAGAGGGCAATGGTGAAAAAGGAAATATCCTCAGATGAAATCTGGAAAGAAGCTTTCTGAGAAACTGCTTAGTGTTCTGTTAATTCATCTCACAGAGTTACATCTGTATTTCGTGGATCTCTTTGCTAGCCTTATTTCTGTGGAATCTGAGAACAGATATTTCGGATCCCTTTGAAGACTATAGGGCCAAAGGAAATATCCTCCGATAACAAAGAGAAAGAAGCTTTCTGAGAAACTTCTTTGTGTTCTGTGAAATCATCTCACAGTGTTACAGCTTTCCCCTCAAGGTGCCTTGGCTAAGAGAGTTCTTCTGGAATTGGCAAAGTGATATTTGGAAGCCCCTAGAGGGCTATGGTGAAATAGGAAATATCCTCAGTGAAATCTGGAAAGAAGCTTTCTGAGAAACTGCTTAGTGTTCTGTTAATTCATATCACAGAGTTACATCTGCATTTCGTGCATCTCTTTGCTAGCCTTATTTCTGTGGAATCTGAGAACAGATATTTCGGATCCCTTTGAATACTATAGGGCCAATGGAAATATTCTCCGATAACAAAGAGAAAGAAGCTTTCTGAGAAACTTCTTTGTGTTCTGTGAAATCATCTCACAGAGTTACAGCTTTCCCCTCAAGGTGCCTTGGCTAAGAGAGTTCTTCTGGAATTGGCAAAGTGATATTTGGAAGCCCATAGAGGGCTATGGTGAAAAAGGAAATATCCTCAGATGAAATCTGGAAAGAAGCTTTCTGAGAAACTGCTTAGTGTTCTGTTAATTCATCTCACAGAGTTACATCTGTTTTTCGTGTATCTCTTTGCTAGCCTTATTTCTGTGGAATCTGAGAACAGATATTTCGGATCCCTTTGAAGACTATAAGGCCAAAGTAAAATATTCTCCGATAACAAAGAGAAAGAAGCTTTCTGAGAAACTTCTTTGTGTTCTGTGAAATCATCTCACAGAGTTACAGCATTCCCCTCAAGAAGCCTTTCGCTATGACAGTTCTTGCGGAAATGGCAAAGTGATATTTGGAAGCCCATAGAAGGATCTGGTGAAAAAGGAAATATCCTCAGATGAAATCTGGAAAGAAGCTTTCTGAGAAACTGCTTAGTGTTCTGTTAATTCATCTCACAGAGTTACATCTGTATTTCGTGGATCTCTTTGCTTGCCTTAATTATGTGGAATCTGAGAACAGATATTTCGGATCTCTTTGAAGACTATAAGGCCCAAGGAAATATCCTCCGATAACAAAGAGAAAGAAGCTTTCTGAGAAACTTCTTTGTGTTCTGTGAAATCATCTCACAGAGTTACAGCTCTCCCCTCAAGAAGCCTTTCGCTAAGACAGTTCTTGTGGAATTGGCAAAGTGACATTTGGAAGCCCATAGAGGGCTATGTTGAAAAAGGAAATATCCTCAGATGAAATCTGGAAAGAAGCTTTCTGAGAAACTACTTAGTGTTCTGTTAATTCATCTCACAGAGTTACATCTGTATTTCGTGGATCTCTTTGCTAGCCTTATTTCTGTGGAATCTGAGAACAGATATTTCGGATCCCTTTGAAGACTATAGGGCCAAAGGAAATATTCTCCGATAACAAAGAGAAAGAAGCTTTCTGAGAAACTTCTTTGTGTTCTGTGAAATCATCTCACAGAGTTACAGCATTCCCCTCAAGAAGCCTTTCGCTATGACAGTTCTTGTGGAAATGGCAAAGTGATATTTGGAAGCCCATAGAGGGCTATGGTGAAAAAGGAAATATCCTCAGATGAAATCTGGAAGGAAGCTTTCTGAGAAACTGCTTAGTGTTCTGTTAATTCATCTCACAGAGTTACATCTGTATTTCGTGGATCTCTTTGCTAGCCTTATTTCTGTGGAATCTGAGAACAGACATTTCGGATCCCTTTGAAGACTATAGGGCCAAAGGAAATATCCTCCGATAACAAAGAGAAAGAAGCTTTCTGAGAAACTTCTTTGTGTTCTGTGAAATCATCTCACAGAGTTACAGCTTTTCCCTCAAGAAGCCTTTCGCTATGACAGTTCTTGTGGAAATGGCAAAGTGATATTTGGAAGCCCATAGAGGGCTATGGTGAAAAAGTAAATATCCTCAGATGAAATCTGGAAAGAAGCTTTCTGAGAAACTGCTTAGTGTTCTGTTAATTCATCTCACAGAGATACATCTGTATTTCGTGGATCTCTTTGCTAGCCTTATTTCTGTGGAATCTGAGAACAGATATTTCGGATCCCTTTGAAGACTATAGGGCCAAAGGAAATATCCTCCGATAACAAAGAGAAAGAAGCTTTCTGAGAAACTTCTTTGTGTTCTGTGAAATCATCTCACAGAGTTACAGTTCTCCCCTCAAGAAGCCTTTCGCTAAGGCAGTTCTTGTGGAATTGGCAAAGTGACATTTGGAAGCCCATAGAGGGCTATGTTGAAAAAGGAAATATCCTCAGATGAAATCTGGAAAGAAGCTTTCTGAGAAACTGCTTAGTGTTCTGTTAATTCATCTAACAGAGTTACATCTGTATTTCGTGGATCTCTTTGCTAGCCTTATTTCTGTGGAATCTGAGAACATATATTCCGGATCCCTTTGAAGACTATAGGGCCAAAGGAAATATCCTCCGATAACAAAGAGAAAGAAGCTTTCTGAGAAACTTCTTTGTGTTCTTTGAAATCATCTCACAGAGTTACAGCTTACCCCTCAAGAAGCCTTTCGCTAAGACAGTTCTTGTGGAATTGGCAAAGTGACATTTGGAAGCCCATAGAGGGCTATGTTGAAAAAGGAAATATCCTCAGATGAAATCTGGAAAGAAGCTTTCTGAGAAACTGCTTAGTGTTCTGTTAATTCATCTCACAGAGTTACATCTGTATTTCGTGGATCTCTTTGCTAGCCTTATTTCTCTGGAATCAGAGAACAGATATTTCGGATCCCTTTGAAGACTATAAGGCCAAAGGAAATATCCTCCGATCACAAAGAGAAAGAAGCTTTGTGAGAAACTTCTTTGCGTTCTGTGAAATCACCTCACAGAGTTACAGCCTTCTCCTCAAGAAGCCTTTCGCTAAGACAGTTCTTGTGGAATTGGCAAAGTGACATTTGGAAGCCCATAGAGGGCAATGGTGAAAAAGGAAATATCCTCCGATGAAATCTGGAAAGAAGCTTTCTGAGAAACTGCTTAGTGTTCTGTTAATTCATCTCACAGAGTTACAACTGTATTTCGTGGATCTCTTTGCTAGCCGTATTCCTGTGGAATCTGAGAACAGATATCCCCGATCCCTTTGAAGACTATAGGGCCAAAGGCAACATCCTCCGATTACAAAGAGAAAGAAGCTTTCTGAGAAACTTCTTTGTGTTCTTCGAAATCATCTCACAGAGTTACAGCTTTCCCCTCAAGAAGCCTTTCGCTAAGACAGTTCTTGTGGAATTGGCAAAGTGACATTTGGAAGCCCATAGAGGGCAATGGTGAAAAAGGAAATATCCTCAGATGAAATCTGGAAAGAAGCTTTCTGAGAAACTGCTTAGTGTTCTGTTAATTCATCTCACAGAGTTACATCTGTATTTCGTGGATCTCTTTGCTAGCCTTATTTCTGTGGAATCTGAGAACAGATATTTCGGATCCCTTTGAAGACTATAGGGCCAAAGGAAATATCCTCCGATAACAAAGAGAAAGAAGCTTTCTGAGAAACTTCTTTGTGTTCTGTGAAATCATCTCACAGTGTTACAGCTTTCCCCTCAAGGTGCCTTGGCTAGGAGAGTTCTTCTGGAATTGGCAAAGTGATATTTGGAAGCCCATAGAGGGCTATGGTGAAAAAGGAAATATCCTCAGATGAAATCTGGAAAGAAGCTTTCTGAGAAACTGCTTAGTGTTCTGTTAATTCATATCACAGAGTTACATCTGTATTTCGTGCATCTCTTTGCTAGCCTTATTTCTGTGGAATCTGAGAACAGATATTTCGGATCCCTTTGAAGACTATAGGGCCAATGGAAATATTCTCCGATAACAAAGAGAAAGAAGCTTTCTGAGAAACTTCTTTGTGTTCTGTGAAATCATCTCACAGAGTTACAGCTTTCCCCTCAAGGTGCCTTGGCTAAGAGAGTTCTTCTGGAATTGGCAAAGTGATATTTGGAAGTCCATAGAGGGCTATGGTGAAAAAGGAAATATCCTCAGATGAAATCTGGAAAGAAGCTTTCTGAGAAACTGCTTAGTGTTCTGTTAATTCATCTCACAGAGTTACATCTGTATTTCGTGGATCTCTTTGCTAGCCTTATTTCTGTGGAATCTGAGAACATATATTCCGGATCCCTTTGAAGACTATAGGGCCAAAGGAAATATCCTCCGATAACAAAGAGAAAGAAGCTTTCTGAGAAACTTCTTTGTGTTCTGTGAAATCATCTCACAGAGTTACAGCTTTCCCCTCAAGAAGCGTTTCGCTAAGACAGTTCTTGTGGAATTGGCAAAGTGACATTTGGAAGCCCATAGAGGGCTATGTTGAAAAAGGAAATATCCTCAGATGAAATCTGGAAAGAAGCTTTCTGAGAAACTGCTTAGTGTTCTGTTAATTCATCTCACAGAGTTACATCTGTATTTCGTGGATCTCTTTGCTAGCCTTATTTCTGTGGAATCTGAGAACAGATATTCCGGATCCCTTTGAAGACTATAAGGCCAAAGGAAATATCCTCCGATCACAAAGAGAAAGAAGCTTTCTGAGAAACTTCTTTGCGTTCTGTGAAATCATCTCACAGTGTTACAGCTTTCCCCTCAAGAAGCCTTTCGCTAAGACAGTTCTTGTGGAATTGGCCAAGTGATATTTGGAAGCCCATAGAGGGCTATGGTGAAAAAGGAAATATCCTTAGATGAAATCTGGAAAGAAGCTTTCTGAGAAACCGGTTAGTGTTCTGTTAATTCATCTCACAGAGTTACATCTGTATTTCGTGGATCTCTTTGCTAGCCTTATTTCTGTCGAATCTGAGAACAGATATTTCAGATCCCTTTGAAGACTATAGGGCCAAAGGGAATATCCTACGATAACAAAGAGAAAGAAGCTTTCTGAGACACTTCTTTGTGTTCTGTGAAATCATCTCACAGAGTTACAGCTTTCCCCTCAAGAAGCCTTTCGCTAAGACAGTTCTTGTGGAATTGGCAAAGTGATATTTGGAAGCCCATAGAGGGCTATGGTGAAAAAGGAAATATCCTCAGATGAAATCTGGAAAGAAGCTTTCTGAGAAACTGCTTAGTGTTCTGTTAATTCATCTCACAGAGTTACATCTGTATTTCGTGGATCTCTTTGCTAGCCTTATTCCTGTGGAATCTGAGAACAGATATTCCGGATCCCTTTGAAGACTACAGGGCCAAAGGAAATATCCTCCGATTACAAAGAGAAAGAAGCTTTCTGAGAAACTTCTTTGTGTTCTGTGAAATCATCTCACAGAGTTACAGCTTTCCCCTCAAGAAGCCTTTCGCTAAGACAGTTCTTGTGGAATTGGCAAAGTGACATTTGGAAGCTCATACAGGGCTATGTTGAATAAGGAAATATCCTCAAATGTAATATGGAAATAAGCTTTCTGAGAAACTGCTTAGTGTTCTGTTAATTCATCTCACAGAGTTACATCTGTATTTCGTGGATCTCTTTGCTAGCCTTATTTCTGTGGAATCTGAGAACAGATATTTCGGATCCCTTTGAAGACTATAGGGCCAAAGGAAATATCCTCCGATCACAAAGAGAAAGAAGCTTTCTGAGAAACTTCTTTGTGTTCTGTGAAATCATCTCACAGAGTTACAGCTTTCCCCTGAAGAAGCCTTTCGCTAAGACAGTTCTTGTGGAATTGGCAAAGTGACATTTGGAAGCCCATAGAGGGCTATGTTGAAAAAGGAAATATCCTCAGAAGAAATCTGGAAAGAAGCTTTCTGAAAAACTGCTTAGTGTTCTGTTAATTCATCTCACAGAGTTACATCTGTATTTCGTGGATCTCTTTGCTAGCCTTATTTCTCTGGAATCTGAGAACAGATATTCCGGATCCCTTTGAAGACTATAGGGCAAAAGGAAATATCCTCCGATAACAAAGAGAAAGAAGCTTTCTGAGAAACTTCTTTGTGTTCTGTGAAATCATCTCACAGAATTACAGCTTTCCCCTCAAGAAGCTTTTCGCTAAGACAGTTCTTGTGGAATTGGCAAAGTGACATTTGGAAGCCCATAGAGGGCTATGTTGAAAAAGGAAATATCCTCAGATGAAATCTGGAAAGAAGCTTTCTGAGAAACTGCTCAGTGTTCTGTTAATTCATCTCACAGAGTTACATCTGTATTTCGTGGATCTCTTTGCTAGCCTTATTCCTGTGGAATCTGAGAACAGATATTCCGGATCCCTTTGAAGACTATAGGGCCAAAGAAATATCCTCCGATTACAAAGAGAAAGAAGCTTTCTGAGAAACTTCTTTGTGTTCTGTGAAATCATCTCACAGAGTTACAGCTTTCCCCTCAAGAAGCCTTTCGCTAAGACAGTTCTTGTGGAATTGGCAAAGTGACATTTGGAAGCCCATAGAGGGCAATGGTGAAAAAGGATATATCCTCAGATGAAATCTGGAAAGAAGCTTTCTGAGAAACTGCTTAGTGTTCTGTTAATTCATCTCACAGAATTACATCTGTATTTCGTGGATCTCTTTGCTAGCCTTATTTCTGTGGAATCTGAGAACAGATATTTTGGATCCCTTTGAAGACTATAGGGCCAAAGGAAATATCCTCCGATAACAAAGAGAAAGAAGCTTTCTGAGAAACTTCTTTGTGTTCTGTGAAATCATCTCACAGAGTTACAGCTTTCCCCTCAAGAAGCCTTTCGCTAAGACAGTTCTTGTGGAATTGGCAAAGTGACATTTGGAAGTCCATAGAGGGCTATGTTGAAAAAGGAAATATCCTCAGATGAAATCTGGAAAGAAGCTTTCTGAGAAACTGCTTAGTGTTCTGTTAATTCATCTCACAGAGTTACAACTGTATTTCGTGGATCTCTTTGCTAGCCTTATTCCTGTGGAATCTGAGAACAGATATTCCGGATCCCTTTGAAGACTACAGGGCCAAAGGAAATATCCTCCGATTACAAAGAGAAAGAAGTTTTCTGAGAAACTTCTTTGTGTTCTGTGAAATCATCTCACAGAGTTACAGCTTTCCCCTCAAGAAGCCTTTCGCTAAGACAGATCTTGTGGAATTGGCAAAGTGATATTTGGAAGCCCATAGAGGTCAATGGAGAAAAAGGAAATATCCTCAGATGAAATCTGGAAAGAACCTTTCTGAGAAACTGCTTAGTGTTCTGTTAATTCATTTCACAGAGTTACATCTGTATTTCGTGGATCTCTTTGCTAGCCTTATTTCTGTGGAATCTGAGAACAGATATTTCGGATCCCTTGGAAGACTATAGGGCCAAAGGAAATATCCTCCGATAACAAAGAGAAAGAAGCTTTCTGAGAAACTTCTTTGTGTTCTGTGAAATCATCTCACAGAGTTACAGCTTTCCCCTGAAGAAGCCTTTCGCTAAGACAGTTCTTGTGGAATTGGCAAAGTGACATTTAGAAGCCCATAGAGGGCTATGTTGAAAAAGGAAATATCCTCAGATGAAATCTGGAAAGAAGCTTTCTGAAAAACTGCTTAGTGTTCTGTTAATTTATCTCACAGAGTTACATCTGTATTTCGTGGATCTCTTTGCTAGCCTTATTTCTCTGGAATCTGAGAACAGATATTCCGGATCCCTTTGAAGACTATAGGGCCAAAGGAAATATCCTCCGATAACAAAGAGAAAGAAGCTTTCTGAGAAACTTCTTTGTGTTCTGTGAAATCATCTCACAGAGTTACAGCTTTCCCCTCAAGAAGCCTTTCGCTAAGACAGTTCTTGTGGAATTGGCAAAGTTACATTTGGAAGCCCATAGAGGGCTATGGTGAAAAAGGAAATATCCTCAGATGAAATCTTGAAAGAAGCTTTCTGAGAAACAGCTTAGTGTTTCGGTTAATTCATCTCACAGAGTTACATCTGTTTTTCGTGGATCTCTCTGCTAGCCTTATTTCTCTGGAATCTGAGAACAGATATTTCGGATCCCTTTGAAGACTATAAGGCCAAAGGAAATATCCTCTGATCACAAAGAGAAAGAAGCTTTCTGAGAAACTTCTTTGTGTTCTGTGAAATCATCTCACAGAGTTACAGCTTTCCCCTCAAGAAGCTTTTCGCTAAGACAGTTCTTCTGGAATTGGCAAAGTGATATTTGGAAGCCCATATAGGGCTATGGTGAAAAAGGAAATATCCTCATATGAAATCTGGAAAGAAGCTTTCTGAGAAACTGCTTAGTGTTCTGTTAATTCATCTCACAGAGTTACATCTCTATTTCGTGGATCTCTTTGCTAGCCTTATTACTGTGGAATCTGAGAACAGATATTTCGGATCCCTTTGAAGACTATAGGGCCAAAGTAAAATATTCTCCGATAACAAAGAGAAAGAAGCTTTCTGAGAAACTTCTTTGTGTTCTGTGAAATCATCTCACAGAGTTACAGCTTTCCACTCAAGAAGCCTTTCGCTATGACAGTTCTTGTGGAAATGGCAAAGTGATATTTGGAAGACCATAGAAGGCTATGGTGTAAAAGGAAATATCCTCAGATGAAATCTGGAAAGAAGCTTTCTGAGAAACTGCTTAGTGTTCTGTTAATTCATCTCACAGAGTTACATCTGTATTTCGTGGATCTCTTTGCTAGCCTTATTTCTGTGGAATCTGAGAACAGATATTTCGGATCCCTTTGAAGACTATAAGGCCAAAGGAAATATCCTCCGATAACAAAGAGAAAGAAGCTTTCTGAGAAACTACTTTGTGTTCTGTGAAATCATCTCACAGAGTTACAGCTTTCCCCTCAAGAAGCCTTTCGCTACGACAGTTCTTGTGGAATTGGCAAAGTGACATTTGGAAGCCCATAGAGGGCTATGTTGAAAAAGGAAATATCCTCAGATGAAATCTGGAAAGAAGCTTTCTGAGAGACTGCTTAGTGTTCTGTTAATTCATCTAACAGAGTTACATCTGTATTTCATGGATCTCTTTGCTAGCCTTATTTCTGTGGAATCTGAGAACATATATTCCGGATCCCTTTGAAGACTATAGGGCCAAAGGAAATATCCTCCGATAACAAAGAGAAAGAAGCTTTCTGAGAAACTTCTTTGTGTTCGGTGAAATCATCTCACAGAGTTACAGCTTACCCCTCAAGAAGCCTTTCGCTAAGACAGTTCTTGTGGAATTGGCAAAGTGACCTTTGGAAGCCCATATAGGGCTCTGGTGAAAAAGGAAATATCCTCAGATGAAATCTGGAAAGAAGCTTTCTGAGAAACTGCTTAGTGTTCTGTTAATTCATCTCACAGAGTTACATCTGTATTTCGTGGATCTCTTTGCTAGCCTTATTTCTCTGGAATCTGAGAACAGATATTTCGGATCCCTTAGAAGACTATAAGGCCAAAGGAAATATCCTCCGATCACAAAGAGAAAGAAACTTTCTGAGAAACTTCTTTGCGTTCTGTGAAATCATCTCACAGTGTTACAGCTTTCCCCTCAAGAAGCCTTTCGCTAAGACAGTTCTTGTGGAATTGGCAAAGTGATATTTGGAAGCCCCTAGAGGGCAATGGTGAAAAAGGAAATATCCTCAGATGAAATCTGGAAAGAAGCTTTCTGAGAAACCGGTTAGTGTTCTGTTAATTCATCTCACAGTGTTACATCTGTATTTCGTGGATCTCTTTGCTAGCCTTATTTCTGTGGAATCTGAGAACAGATATTTCGGATCCCTTTGAAGACTCTAGGGCCAAAGGAAATATTTTCCGATAACAAAGAGAAGGAAGCTTTCTGAGAAACTTCTTTGTGTTCTGTGAAATCATCTCACAGAGTTACAGCTTTCCCCTCAAGAAGCCTTTCGCTAAGACAGTTCTTGTGGAATTGGCATAGTGATATTTGGAAGCCCATAGAGGGCTGTGGTGAAAAAGGAAATATCCTCAGATGAAATCTGGAAAGAAGCTTTCTGAGAAACTGCTTAGTGTTCTGTTAATTCATCTCACAGAGTTTCAATTGTATCTCGTGGATCTCTTTGCTAGCCTTATTCCTGTGGAATCTGAGAACAGATATTCCGGATCCCTTTGAAGACTACAGGGCCAAAGGAAATATCCTCCGATAACAAAGAGAAAGAAGCTTTCTGAGAAACTTCTTTGTGTTCTGTGAAATCATCTCACAGAGTTACAGCTTTCCCCTCAAGAAGCCTTTCGCTAAGACAGTTCTTGTGGAATTAGCAAAGTGATATTTGGAAGCCCATAGAGGGCAATGGTGAAAAAGGAAATATCCTCAGATGAAATCTGGAAAGAAGCTTTCTGAGAAACTGCTTAGTGTTCTGTTAATTCATCTCACAGAGTTATATCTGTATTTCGTGGATCTCTTTGATAGCCTTATTTCTGTGGAATCTGAGAACAGATATTTCGGATCCCTTTGAAGACTATAGGGTCAAAGGAAATATCCTCCGATAACAAAGAGAAAGAAGCTTTCTGAGAAACTTCTTTGTGTTCTGTGAAATCATCTCACAGAGTTACAGCTTTCCCCTCAAGAAGCCTTTCGCTAAGACAGTTCTTGTGGAATTGGCAAAGTGACATTTGGAAGCCCATAGAGGGCTATGTTGAACAAGGAAATATCCTCAGATGAAATCTGGAAAGAAGCTTTCTGAGAAACCGGTTAGTGTTCTGTTAATTCATCTCACAGAGTTTCAATTGTATTTCGTGGATCTCTTTGCTAGCCTTATTCCTGTGGAATCTGAGAATAGATATTCCGGATCCCTTTGAAGACTACAGGGCCAAATGAAATATCCTCCGATAACAAAGAGAAAGAAGTTTTCTGAGAAACTTCTTTGTGTTCTGTGAAATCATCTCACAGAGTTACAGCTTTCCCCTCAAGAAGCCTTTC